>NC_068969.1:14850550-16111550 GCF_026419915.1 Harpia harpyja | reverse complement strand
AAATTGAGCTGCTGGTTTCTTCAAAGTTTTACTTTAAAAGATGAGGTCCCATGGTATCACATCTCACCCTCACCCCTCTCCCTCGCCTTTCTTCTCTACAACCCTTGGATATTTGGTGCAGAAAGCAAACAGCTTGTCAGGTGGTGTTATGGTTAAAGTTAAAAACAAAAGAAAAAGCCTGTCATGCTGCTAATGGTGTTTTCTTGTTATTATGCCTTCTGGTGTGATAGATCCACAGGGTAACTAACACTGTCTGGATTGCTTCCTTTTTAGTGCTGATTTATTTTAACAGGTTATTCACTGCCTTTTTGCCTAGGACAACTGGAGATATGCACAACATATTTATTCTCTATCCTTTTCCATTATTAAAGCAATTCTGTTTCACTGTATTTTGGTATGGTCTCTCCAGTAACCCCTGAAACTTTGGTTGTCACCACTAACTTGCCTGAACACCTCTCAATCATCTTGAGGGAGACCCAAGATCACACTCTGCTCCATGCTGAGCTTAAGTTATGGCATTTTAATAATACAAAGGCAGAAGAAAAAAGCAAGATTTTTTTTCCAAACTCCCTTTTAAATAAACAAAGGTTCCTCTCTTCCCCTCACCCCACCCCATGTTCTCAAACAAGCAACAGATGCCATCGATTCACTTTGTACCTAAGCTTTTGATCTGGCTGCACTTTGATTTTCAGTGCTCACTTTTGACAAGGAAGGGAATAAGAGCCTCATTTTTGTGACAGTAATAGAGGCTTTTCTGCTGTGGTAATTTATTTGTGCTCTGCTAATAATTTTCTGCTGATCCGTGTAGATTCTTGCTGACAGACACAAAGAACAGGACAGAGTGACAAAACATGGTTTCCATCACCCTGAAGGATTTTCCAGGGGCCTGGGGTAGTGTGAGCTGCTGCTTCCTCTGACAACCATTTGCCTGCATGGCAAAACAGGACTGTGCAGAGCACCCATGCCCAGGCTGGGAGAGGGCAAATGCTGCGCAGCCTCCAGCACCAGGCACTGCCCTCAGGACTGACATCAGGGAAGGAGACTCATTTTAATGCCTTTCAGGCAGCTGGTAAGAACAAGGAAAAGGCATCTCTAAGAGGCTTACATACAAAATGGTACTAAAAAGGGCAAGTCAAAGACAGCAGAGGTGGGAAAAAGCAATGTTTCTGTGCAGTAGCTCCATCCTGCTAGGTGCTCCTCTGAGATCTTGCTGAAGCGTGTGGCAGACAAAAGCTTTAGTAGCCATTTTAATGCAAATCGACTGTATAAGACATACCCTGGTATTTCACGTTCCCTATTCCCACAAGGGCACAACCACGCTCTCTGAGGCCCCGGGAGCCTCCTCAGCCCTTGCACAAGAGCAGCTCCGTCTCCTGCCCCTTGCTCCTCAGCACTGCGAGGAAGGACAAGGAGCAGAGAGGGGCTCAGGGCTGGGCACCCAGCCAAGGACACTGGCAGCAAAACAGAAGCAGAAAAGTCTGATTTGCAGCACCATGACTGGCCCACGTGTGGTGCAAGTGCAGCCAGGCACTAGTGACTTTATTACTTTACCTAATGATCCAACTTCAGCTAAGGACGTGCATCATCCCACCAGCACCAGCATTGCTGGAGACCTTTCCCATCAGCTTTTGTGATGAGAAGAGCATTTGAAGAGGAGCTAAAAAAGACCTCCAGCAGTCAGAGCTGAAAGACACTGGCAAGTTGGCATCAGAAAATTTGTATCACGCCTGCCTGTACTCCATCCCTTCTGCAGAAAGAGGGCTGCACGCTCCCAGCTGTCAGTCCCTGGTGGGTTCCGTGGCAGACGCATGCTCGCCGTCCACTTCGCGGCAGGGAAAGCAGGAGTGAGAATAGCAAGCACCTTGCTGGCGGGAGGTGTGACAAATCCTTGGCAGAGCACAAAACTGAAAGCAATTTTAAAAGCAGCAACAGGCATCTGACAGCTCTGAAAAGAGCCTCCTCGGCATTCGTGTGCCTTTACAATGCTCTGCGAGGGCGGATGCGGGAGTTGGGGAGCATCAACGTGATGGGAACGTACAGTTTGGCAGGAAGATGCGGGGCAAACCCACAAGCATTATCATTGATCCAAACATTGTTAGGCGATTTGGTACACCACCGGTTTTCCTTCCAGCTAAGAAACTTTATATGGTTGCTCATGTAAAATTAAGCTTAATGTGGCATTAAGATTCTACGAAATCATGCCTGGAGATGAGAAAACAAAGTGAACTCTGAGTAGCGACTAAGCCAGTATTGATTTTTATGTGTGCGTTTCTCTATCATCGTTACTAAGCTGGTGACACTGTGAAGGGCACAATTATTTATGTTCCATCAAATTAGTAAGTAATTCAAATCCCTGATGAAATCTCAAGCAAAAATTGCTTTCTCTTCCACAGAAAGTCCTTCTGACACTTAAATTGTTCACTTACCGATGGAAGGGCACTGTAAGAATACAAGAACTTCACAGAAAAAATGAAAAGCTATGCAAGAAAAATTAAAAACCAGCTCACCACTCATCAGTACCATCCCTACATCTAAGGGTCATTGGATCTGTCACCATTACGGGGACAGGCCAGCACAGGTGCCCTATACAGCATGGTGCAGAGTGGAGTCCCCATATAGGACCAGGCCTTCTAGTACCACCAGAAGGCAAATGAAGAAATGAGGATGACGATGAGTGTTTGTGTGGGTGTGTAATTTCCTCTTTGAAAACTGAATGACTATGAGGAAGGAGTGACTGTCTAGCACAACTCAGGAAGGATGCTCTACCAGTTCGAGGGAGAGGGATACAGAAAACCAAGGAAATCTTACTTAAATAGGCATGTTGAGATGAGGCACATGGGAGGAGCAAAGCTGAGGGGCTGGTGGTCTCTCCAGCCAGCAGAGGATATACGAACATGGTCTAATTTAAAAGCAAGGTAGTTATTTCAACATTCGTATGTATTCTTGATTTCTACATTATAGGCATGTGCCTCTGTATTGTGATGACCACCTAATACCAACACGGGCATGGAAATAAATGCAAAGAAACTTAAGGTTTCAATTTTGCTTTTCTCCAGCTCCTTTTGTTGGATGCCTGCTTGATCCAACCACTCTATCCAAAAACCACAAGAGTTTTCCACTGTATTTCAGCCAAAAAGTCCATGTTGCCTTAGGGTCCCAGTTGAATGCAGCCAAATGGAAGGCAGGAAGAAGCTTTTCAGATAAATTCATAAAAACGTGCTCATGTAAGATGTAAGTAACTTTCATCGGGAAAAGAAATGAGAGTGTCTGGAATAAAAGCTCACATCTTTACTATTATTCTGTATAATAACATTAAAAGAGAGATACTGGATGAGAATTCTTCACTGAAGCATTCCATCAATACTTAAGTTAAAAAGAACAATTTCTTTGAACAACTACTTTGTAGGAGGAAATTCCCTTACTCTAGCCACCAGAAGAACCTTAGAAAAGGCCTTTAATCAGGGCCTTTGAAACAGGAAGGAAAGCAAGATTTTCCTCTTTTTCTTCCTTAATGTTTTGAAAAGGAAACAAGCTATTGAAATATATCAAGCAATTTCCTTTACTTGAAACACTAGCAGCCTTCTGTGCATTGTGAGCAAAACAAAAATAAACGCCTTTTATCCACCCAGATCTTGCTGCGGGTAGGCAGCACCAAGACGGACTAATCATTATGTGGTCAAGGAATCATAACCTCAGGACCGTGTCACATCCTAGCCAAACAGTTATTTTTGGGAATAGAATAATACTCTTAGGAGACACCGGTGTGATTATCCACTAGTGGCTATTTCGGCTGCAGCAGCGAGGAGGAAGAGAGGGAGCAGAATTAAAACGATGAGATGGCTAAAACGCTGTCGTGCTTGCAGTGTGTAGAGAGTCTTGAAATAGAAGGCAGGTAGAGAACAAAGCTAAAAGGAGATCCTGGTCCAGTTAAATGGCAGCTTGACTTCAGTGTCAAATTACATAGCCACTGAAAAATCCTTGCAGCCCAACTCGTCCTCACTTTATTTTTGCTAGCCTGTTTTGTTACCCAGTGGGAGCTAGATAACAACATCTATTTTTGTGGAAAACAACACAGTTTTTCAGCTCCGTGTGTTGTTTTTATTTCACAGCAGAACACTGCAATTTATAAACAGCAAAACCTATGGAAAATTCTCTAAATGAAGGACTTTATGTTATCATTTAACCCCTATTTTTCACTTTCTTTGGATTTATTGGTGTTCCCAGTTGCAATGTTAAATGACTCTGAAAGTAGAGCAATTAATCCAAAATCCTATTTGTTTTAATTTAACACTGTCAACTAGTTTTAGGTCTGCAGTCAAGAGAAAAAAAATGTTTGTTAAGCTCTACAGCACTAGCTAATGTCTAAAGACAATACTCGGAAAAGGTGCAAAGATGTTTTATCACAGCACTATAGATGGGATGGAGATTTATTATAGTACCAAGCACCATTCCAGCAGATGCCTTTTGAATTACAATGAGATTATTAAAACTTTACAAATCATCATATTAAAACCTGACAAGAGTACTTTGGGAACTGGAGCATCTTGATGTCATTGCTAATGATGCATTACCTGTGATAAGGTTTCAGGAAAATTCCTAAGTAAAAACTGGTTATAAAAGTATAAAATATATTAATATTTATTTCAGTACCTGCTATAAGTTCAAGGATAATAGGTTTATATGCATCAGAACAGCCGAATGATCGTATTTATGTCAGCATTAGAAAGATGTTCATCTGCTGCAAAGTTTAATTAATTTTCATAGATAGTTAATTTTCTGTTTCATTATCAGCTCCCTAAATTTGAAAGACAAATAATTTATAAACAAATAGAAACTTCAGAGAGGAGTATTTTTAGAGCAAACAGAAGATAAATAGCAGGAGCGAGGCATCAACGCTGCCTTCGAAGTACTAATATGAATGATACATTGCAGTAGGTTTTGATTGATAACTTACGCATGCTAGAGCACTGACTGAAAAGAAACAAATTGTTTACTGTTAACCCCAAACCATTTTCAGGTAACAAATTACTCTGATCTTTACCAATCAAATAATGGCTGTGATGCCCTTAAACATCAGTGAATGAGGAATGTGCAGGCTCACTGTGTCCTTCCAGGGGTGACCCGATCCCTTAAGGACAATATTCCTGCCCTTCTCCCCTTCCTGGCAAGAAGAAAGTTTAAGCTGCTACTTACCGTGATGTACGACGCCCTTCAACCCATGGATAATGGGATCCAGTGCTGGATTGTCCCTCTGATTGACCTACATGCAAAGGATACAGGATTGGTTACATCTATTCTGGCACCAGGCAGAACAGTCTCAGTTTAATCTTCTAAAGAAAAAAAAAAGATGTTATCTAACAAGCTGCTTAGTTCTCACATTTACAATGGCTCTTCACCAAATGCCAAAGATACAGGGCATAATAAAATAAAGTAAGGAAGGTTAAATCAAAAGAAAGCGTCCTCTGAATTCATTAGAACATTAGCCATATTATCAAGCCAGCAAAACCTAAAAACAGACAGCTGATTTTTCTCCATCTACTTCTGCTTTCATAGAGGAAAACTGCTGTGATAAACAGAAGTTATCTCAGACCAGTTCATCTCTTACTGATACGGGAATAAATCTGGTGCTGCCACTGAAATCAGTGAAGCTGGACCCCTTTCAGCTCTAACGGAGTTGGGCCTTGGCATCTCTTTGTTATTCATATTTTTACATTTATTTAATTTAGTGTCACTTGGACAAGGGAGAGGGGAGAAAAGCTTTGTGAGAGGATCGAGAAGAAATCTCTGATTTTTGACAATGTAATTGCCTACACTGCCAGACCAAAAACTGGTATCCTACAGTATTTCTTCTGTCAAACAGCAGTCACCCGTGTCCTCTGCAACGGGGAGACCCAGCACCAGACAGAGGAGGGGAAGGCAGCAGGAAGGATTAACCCTGTCGAGCTCCACAACTTCCAAATTAAACCCATCACTTCAGTCACTTACTTGTAACACAGCCAAGGAATTTACAACCAATAATGCAATTTTTTTTTTAACCTTTTGCCTCTTCAGAGGTATTGAAGGAATAACTCACAATTTCTGTGAACATGTTCCACTATTTAAGATACTTGCCAATTTACTTTTGGGAAATAAATACTGGCATGTACCTCATTCACGTGGTACATTTTTCTTTTTTTTTGCCACCAGCCAGTATCAGAAGCCTGAGCAGTGTTGATCATTTTGGATGAACTGCTCCCAATGGGAAAACACACTGAACACAAAAGAGCTCCTCTGTACTTTGCTGCCTGCCCGTGATCTCAATGCCATGAGGAAAATTAAGAGTTTAATCACTTTATGTCCATGTGTTAACATACGAGGAAAGGAGTGGAGAAAAAAAGAAGAAATCCCTGAGAAAGGACCTTGTGCCCAGCAGGGAACACGCTGTTGCGTGAAGCGCAGAACTAGCTTGGAGCGCACTCTTAGGAAGAAGACATTATTGACCGCAGCATATCCAAAAAATGTGTTATTGTAAAAAAATCACAAATTTTAATGGCCTGGGGAGAAAACTGGAATCCACTGCCCAAGTTTCACAAGCACAAACATGTCTCTTCTTGTCCTTCTACCCCATGACTAATTAGGAATCTTAGAAATCTCATTATCTTCTTAGCCAACTGCACTGAAAAAACCCACAACAAACCACCTTTCTTTTTTCTGTTTATTTGGCCTTTGAACTACTCCGTTGTGTTCAGGACACATTTTTGTGCTCTTGTCTAGAGACAAAATGGTTTGTTTCGGTTTGGTGTTTTAAACGGAAATTGAAGATCCTTTTCTCGTCACGGTACTCCAGAACTTGCAACGATCAGGTAGGGCAAGATACGCAATAAAATTATGAAAGTAGCAACAGCAGCTTTGAAATATATACAGCTTAGATGTTACTGGCAATAATATTATTAGCCCTGAAGGCTGTAAGCTCTTTGAAGCATGAACTTTCATATGCCCAAAGGGGTGCTCTGTACGCTTCGGATTCTGTATAAATAATAATCACAGTACACTGAACCCAAGGACCCACTTTGTAGGTTCTGTCTGGCTTCTGGAGAACCAACAGTAAACACTAAAAATGCAGAGCTGTTGCAAGACATGTTCCTGCATCTTTTCCATTTATTCGGGTTTCTCCAAGCCATGTCTACTACTACTAAAAAAAAAAAAATCATTAAAAACGCTACCAGCAATTTAGTACAAGACTGTAAGTAAAACTTGCACAGGACTTGAACAATGTTTTATTTATTGCTGCCTAACCATAAGTTGTAAAGCATTTTATTTTGTTTGCTTTGTTTTTATTTCTGGTGACAGCTGCAATCAGTTTGAAGAAAGCAAATAGATGGAAAGAATCCTAAAGGTTAAAACTCTTCCTTTTGGGATTTTCTGTCAAAGTAGATCAATTCTGAACCTCAGCCTTGGCAGCGCCCCTTTAATCTGCTGAGGTGGTATGCCTATATAGATCCAGCTACGCAATCTTTTTGATAGCATATTCTGCAAATGTGCTGTGTTCTTCAATAGCATGAAATCAACAGTCACGTTATTTCTTTGGGGGCTGGAAAGCAAATGCTCCATGCATCTGTAATCATGTTTTCTCCAAGGGTATGGGGAGTGGGATCTCATGTTTCTTTAAAAATCACATGCAAACAAGTACCACTTGCAGAGATGTCAGTTCAGACCTGTATGGGATATAGTCTTATTTTCCTTCCAGATGCTTTTCCCCTTTTTCCTTATACTCACACACTGTTCGCCCACACCTCACTACAACAGTTTCAGGATCTTAGCAAGACCATTAGAAAACTGCCCAAAAGTTTTCTTATTTTGTGGAATCGTTCAGGCTTCAGAGCAAACCTTTTCTTACATCTTTTTTTCTTCAAGTTCTTAAGAAAAAAAAAACCACCTTGAATTTCCTCTCTATTTTTTTGCACTTCTCTGTATCCTTTTTCTGCCTGTGTTCATAGAGAAAAAGTTTCTGAAACCCAAAATGTCAAGTTCTATCCCCATTGCTGCACATCTCTGGTTTAACTGGCCTGGAGCTACCATGCTGGCTGAGATCAGAGATTCAGCCATACAAGAATCCTGTCTCTGAAACAGCTGATACTTAAAGGAAAGGAAGGGCAAAAAAAGCAGAGGGGAAAAAAAGGACAAAAATCTCTAGAATAAGAAGTGTCCTTCTGACCTCCTTTATGATTCCATGTCATGAAGCTTCAGCTTATATCCTTCTACAAACTGTTTTTATCTTTCACTGTTATATAATCTGTATTGCAGGAGTGTATTTTTTATTATCTTATGAAAATATCCTGAAGGAAAACGGCAATGAATTCTTCAGATTGACTTTATATGCCACATTTCTCAGGATGCCTTGGCTGCAGAGTTAGAGAAAGACCATACAGCTGTAACTGGGTCTCAGCACTTAGGCTTCACCCAACACACACCTGCCAGAGCTGCACAAAGCTTTTCTTTGTGAGAGAAGAACAATGAGTTTCCCCCTCCTCCCTCAAGAGGCTAACAGAGGAAAAACGTCACAAATGAAAATCTCCCAAGCACAGGAATTTCATGCGCAAACACAAACCTGCTATGCTGCTGCACAGCAAGTATTAATGGTCAGACGAAAAACCATCCTGAAATTGCCCTAAAATACCCGCAGTACCACTACCACAAATGTTGTTTCCTGAACAAGATGCTTTTGCTCAAGACTGACGAACACTCTATAGGTCTGCAGTAAACAGGATAAATAATGCTTGTGTGCATCATTTATAATTGAAAAATGCCTGTAATCCGCTTCAGCAGAAATAAATAGGTAACTATCATGCTAAGCGCAAGGGAAAAATAAACATAGAGATATCATTAAGCAGTTTCCTGTGCTAACAGACCTCTCACCATAGGGTAAATATGGGATGAACATGACATGAGGAAGCAAAATCTCTTTGTTTATCATAGCCTTTGGGTGACTTCAATATCTGGTGCACATGCCATTCTGAGTAGAATGAATGGCTTGATGTTAATGCAATGAATGAAACAAGCCTTCGCAATGTAGGAAAAGGTAATACACAAGTGACCCCATTCTGCAGTCATAAAACAGATATGTTCTTCAAGTGAAGTCATGGTGGAAATCATTACCCTAGACAGGTTGCATTTACTTACAGCTCCCACATCTAATGTGGGGACTGAGAAATGATTCATTCCTCAGCGAACAACAAGGTTGATCAGTCATGAACTCTATTGACAACAGCGTTAACACCTTTCAGCAGCACAACCTGTTGTCCCCTTGCTTGAAAGTGCTGTTCCTACTGAGGAAAGTGCCTTACCCTCAGAGTCGATAGGGTAGGAGGCAGGCCAGGGAGCTAAGCACCTTCTCAGGATAAAATTATTAATACTCCAACAAGGAAAGTTCCAGCGAAGGAGCGGAGCAGGAGTGTGATGAAAGGACAGACAGCACCACAGCCAGGCTGATCACGCTAGTACGGGCACCAAGCCACAGCATGTAAAAATAGACTTTACTGGGCAAGCTACTACTCTGTAGAAAGCCCCTGTGTTACAGCAGTACTAAGCTCAGCATGTTCTAATGAGTTAAAAAACCCCAGCTAGTTCTCATTCTCCATCGTTCATTGTACATTAAGTAGCCGAAGCTCTCTGTTCATCTGATTATTTTACAGGACAAACTTGGAACCTCCTGAAGTCTCTGATTTTACAAAAATCAGCAAAGTTGTAAAGTGTTAAAATTTATACCACATGCTATATAATTTAAACCATATGCTAAAGTCATTTAAGAATCCATGACCTGCCTTTCTGCTGGAAAGAGTTCTATAAAGCAGAAAAAAAAAAAGTCTCAGGCGAAAATTTTGAGCTTACAATGCTTATTCTAGGAACAATAACAAATAAAACCAGGGGAATCCCCCAAAACACATTGAGGCAGTTAGAGAGGCCACACAGCAACACTAGATCTCACCTCCAAGACCCCTGCCCAAAGGGCCAGACTCCCCCCATTTCCCATTGCTCTGGGCAGCCTCTCCGAAAGCCAGGTTATCTTCCCACCGACATGAGAAGGGCTGGGGGAAGCACCACAAAGCTCTCTAATGGTCACTGGTACCAGCCACCTTGTGAAAAGTACGTGAATATTAATAGCTCGAACAGCTCAGGAGTAAGGAATACACTTTCTTTTTAAAAATACGTTTAAATAGATCTGTTCTATTGAAGAAAAGGGTGTGGGGAAAAAAAGAACAGAAGAAAACCCACCTATTCAGGGTGATATGAAATACAAATTTCTCTTTCATTTCCACCTTAAAAAAAACCTGGCATTTAGACTTACTAAACTGTCATAAATTTGCAGCAACTGCTTTCAAGCTCATTAAATGGGCTCACAGACAGTATTGCAAAGCATCTCAAAACGAAGGAGAATGCCATAGTCGGCTATATTGAAAGGCAAAATGACATGCATTTTGTGCAAGTCAGAGGAAAATGAATGGCAACAATTTTGTGATACAGTACCTGAGCCTTTCCCCTCCGAATAGTGATATAATTTACTTTTCTCTCCCACTGCAACATTTGGCCCTTGACTTGGAAACTAAATCTTCAATCTATCAAGCCTTACCCATCTGCTAAGTAAAATGGCCAAGACAATCTGCATGCCTTGAATTCGATATAGCCAGCTGCTCCCAGAGTGCTGTGGCATTAACATCCAAAGACCATCCTCTTGTGCTGTAAAGGACGGTGTCTGCCAAGGATGAATGACTGCATACTTAACTGTGGCAGCTGAAGCCAGTGACAATGGCTGACACAGAGAGATGCCAATGTGTCAAATTCTACTTTCAATTACAACGGTGAAAGTCAGGGGTAATATTCCCCCAACCGCGCGCCTTCAGCTCCTGTTCAGCTTGCAGTTAAGATCTACAGCTCACCAGCCAAATACTCAAGTCTCCAAACACTCTGTACAAACAACTAAGAAGAAAAAGAAAACTATTATAAATTAACTAGGTTGCAGAGATTAAATTGTCCTGTAGGGTTTCAGGACAATCAACATGGTTAAACAATTTATTCTCTTATCAGCTCAGTAGTGTTGGACAGATGCCAGTCCTCAGTCTCAAGGGGAAAGGACCTGATTTTCACTGTTTTAGAACAGAAATGAGAAGAATCCCATTAATGTGAACATTATGCCACACAATATGTATTTTAACATCACAGCAATGGGATTTCAAAGAATCCAAGATAATCACAGTCAAAAGAAACATACCTTTCTCATGGAAAGTACTTGGCATATTGCTTGTGAAACTCTTCAAATTCATGTCTTTGGGGCCAAATTATTTCAGAGCTAGCTAACAGCTTGTGTAGGTCCTGCTCCTAAACCTTCTGAATGATGATGCTTTAACCTTGCAGCATTGAGAAAGGATATGCATCCTGGCTTTGTGGTATGCACCCTTTTGCTCTGCACAAAGTCCACTGTCTCACCCTTCTCTTGTCTCCTTTTTGAAGTCCACATTGTGAAATCTGGTTGTGGATAAATATCTCATTTCTTAAACATTTCTGAATAAAAGGAAGTGAAAGATTTCAGCCAGATCTAGAATGTGGATGAACAGATATGAAAAGTTTACATGTGCTTTGCTTTGAAATACAGTAGAAAATATTTATTTGGACCTTTTCAGGAGAATTGACGGGTGAGAAGGGATACTGGTTGACACTATAGCACGCTGAGCTATCTGTGAAGGCAAGAAAATGCCTACAGAGCTCCCAACACAATGATAAGCTAGATTTGGTCCTCTAAGTTTTTCACCTTCACAAGCACTAAATGATCCAAGAATGATATATTCCTGCTCCTCCACAGATGATATTTTCTTCCATCTCCCCCATATATGCTATAATTGCACATCTCCTGCACGAGTCGATGCAAAAGGACAAATCTGGCCAAGAGCCTGCAGCCTGACAGAGGTGAGCTAGGAGATGGAAAGCATTTGCTGTGTAATGAATGGACTGCCCAAAGTAAGTATCCTGCAGAATATATTTGTAAGGGAAAACAAGAAATGGAAACAGCCCCCTTAATACTTCAAGTTGCTGCTCATGTGTAAAATCAGAGAGAATAACAGGTACCCAGGCAAGATGTGACACTGAACCTTATGCTGGCACACGCACTACTTCACACAGATGCTGCCATGAACTGAACTTTGATTTTTTAAAAATGTGCATTAGAGCTGAGTTCACCTTTGCCTATGGCAACTGGTTTCAGGTTCAGTGATTTGAAGGCAAATTCTGTTGAGTTAAATCTGGGTTTTGGCCTTCAGGTGTTAATAATCCTGCTACGAATGAAAATATACTGAAGTCACAGAGGTGCATATGCTGTTGGAGAGGGTGTTCCTGTATGTCGCATTCACTATGTTGTTTGAAGAAAGGAAAAAGAAGTTAATGAGTCTTCCAATGATTATTTTAAATAGAGTAATGGGTGTGCATTGATCCTTCTAGCTAATTCCACTTTGAATAATACATCATTCTGACTGAAAGCTTGCTAGTGATGTATTAACTTCATATTTCATCACAGCTTTAGAGGGTATCTACAGTAAGATATTAACTAGCAGTGCCAAAGAGGAAGCTGCACTTTCTCTTTTTTTTTTTTTTTTTTTTTTTTAAAAGTCCAAAATGGTTTTAAAAGCTATTGAACTGACTTTGGGGTCAGGTGTTCTGGCTGTCCCTCATCTTTGGTTAAGTGCAAGGCAACTGCTTGCAACCACAGCTCCTCTCAGCCTTAGCTCATCCCCTCTGTCGCTTTGTACCTGCTGCCTCTGGACCCGAGTTAGTTACAGACATCCTGGGACAAGGATGGGACAAACTATGTCATTGTCCTGGTTTCAGCTGGGATAGAGTTAACTGTCTTCCTAGTAGCTGGTACAGTGCTGTGTTTTGAGTGAAGAATGTTGATAACACTGATGTTTTCAGTTGTTGCTCAGTAGTGTTTAGACTAATGTCAAGGATTTTTCAGCTTCTCATGCCCAGCCAGTGAGAAAGCTGGAGGGCACAAGAAGTTGGCACAGGACACAGCCAGGGCACCTGACCCAAACTGGCCAACGGGGTATTCCATACCATGTGACGTCCCATCCAGTATAGGAACAGGGAAGTGGGGGCAGGGATTCGCCGCTCGGGGACTGGCGGGGTGTCGGTCGGCGGGTGGTGAGCAATTGCACTGCGCATCATTTGTACATTCCAATCCTTTCATTATTGCTGTTGTCATTTTATTAGTGTTATCATTATCATTATTAGTTTCTTCTTTTCTGTTCTATTAAACCGTTCTTATCTCAACCCACGGGTTTTGCTTCTTTTCCTGATTTTCTCCCCCATCCCACTGGGTGGGGGGGAGTGAGCGAGCGGCTGCGTGGTGTTTAGTTGCTGGCTGGGGTTAAACCACGACAGTCCTAGATCAGCAACTTCCACTTTCATTATGTCCAGTAGGGATGCTTAAAAATACAAGAAGCATAGTCACTTTTACGCCAAAGGTTAGCTGAAATATCAGTGTCATAAAAAGAGCAAAGGGACAGCACAGGCTACCTCAGAAGAACAGACAACAGAATTTGCAGCAGCACGTTGCAAGGCAACATGCTAATACAAGAGACTGTCTCAAAAAAAGCAAGAGCATGAAACTCAGAGGTAGAGGTAAGTACTACTTAATAACTCAGCTCAGAGTACGTTGTGTTTGTGCACACTGAGTTTCTTTGTTAGCGGATAGAAACATTGATCGTGCATTGTACACATGCTGGCAGCTGACTGATAAGCTCACCGGGTTGAGGAAGACTTTGCAGCCTCCCCTCCCTGTAGCATTACCTCCATTCACTATCACAAGATTTGCAACCACCAGGATGGTAAGGAACAGCCAGCAATGTATTTTCCTTTCTTTTTGTAAGCCACTCGTTTGCCCAGACTTTGACTCACTCCATTGATAAGGTAGGCATTAGTTTCCCCAATGTATTCTTGCACTTCGAAAGCATGATGCAGCTAATTTACTGCAAGTGAACAGCACATTCAATTAGCAAGTTATTGAAAGATCTTAATACGCATGTATCTGAGGAAAAACAGAACATACCTGCAGCCCAGAAGCACAGTCTGATTAGTAGCAATAGAATATCTAAGATACAAAGCTCTGTGAAAGACAAAAATGTAATTGCAACACAGAGGAGAGACAGCTTCAGTGCCAGATTCTCAAAGCTGGGAAAGCTTGATTGATAGACTGTACCATCTGCAGCTGCGCAAAAAAGTCTAGAGTAGCTGCAAGTTTATTTAAAGCAATTTTGGTGCACTGAGCCTACTTGTTCTCCTTTGAGAAAATAATATGATTTCTTCATAGAGCATGTAGTCTACTTATTTAAGCAGCAGTGTGCAAGATCTCTCAATCCTACCAGCAGTTCAGCTGGAAAAATGACACACCAGGGGGTAACATTTTATCAGGATGGAGGCTATTTTATAAAAACTGCCATCAGTTATAAACTGTTCTCACCATCTGAGTTTAAAAAAGAAAAAAAAAGGATTTTGGTCTCTTCTAGAGTTTCCATAATCTGCGCAATTTATGGGAGTTTTTAGGTAAAAATAACCATTTTGACCTAAGTATGGAGGAAAATGAAATGGTGTAATGAAAAAAATATAACGAGCACTACAGCCAGATCATCCTACAGCACCCACTCTTTGATATACAGCTTCACACATTTGGAGAGGCTAAACTCAAAACTGTGAAACCAAGAATGGAAGTTAGCTTTCATTTTCTTCTGCTCCTGGCTTGAATTTGGTACAAACGTGTACAATTGAGAAAAAAATACCTTCAGCTTTTTTTTTTTTTGAAAATAAAACAATGAAATCTGGTGGCTAAACAAGAAAATGTGCTGGGCAAAATGCAAAGGGTGGAAGGGAACCGCTCAGATGGGCATCGGGAACCCCAGCATTTTGCAGGGGTTTGTAATTTAATTGCTCCAGCTAAGCTTGCCTAGGATGCAGCAGAGATTTCCAGCCTTTTCCCTCTCTTCCAGCCAACACAAAGGGTTTTGGTGAAAAAGGTCACAATAATCACCGCTTTAAAATGAAGAAAAGAAGTCATCTCAGCTTCCCAACAGATTTCATTCATTCTACATGAAAAGTCCTCTTTTTTTCTCTCCCAGCATTGCCCTCGGCTCACTTCCCCACAACAGTAGCAGCTCCCTCCAGCCCGCCAGTACAAGATGACTCAAGCCAGCATCTATGAGTCACAAACACAAAGGATGCAGAAATGTCAATTAAGTTACACAGCCACTTCCCTAATGACAACCACACCTCAGTTCACAATTAAATTAGAAATCCAGTGAAAACAAGTTGTTGTAGGGCAGATTTTTTTAATCTCCTGCTTTAAAACCTCAAACTCCTATGTAGTTTACTTGCCATTCCTTTTACCTCATTTTTAAGGAGGTTGGTGTGAACCGATTTACTGAAACTGCTGCAGGAATTTTTGCTACAGCAAATTCCCCATGTCTAACGTAGCAACCACGGGCTGGGAGGGCTCTCAGGCTTCCAGGCATCTTTGTGGTACAAGAACCCAACGTTAGACCAGTGGTGTTCATTAATAGCTCTCTGGCACAAGAGGACAAGTCTGTCAACTATGATACATTTTTTATTTGTAATTCTCTTTCAAGCAAGTTCTTCCATTTTTACTTATCTTTTGTAAACTTTCAGTGTCATTTAAGTTCTTGCAGATGTATGCAGCTTTGCAAAATGCCACAAACTTGCACAGTTCAGTGCTCGTGGTACCTAAGGCAGAAAGCACCAGCTAATCCTCAGAGTTTCCTCACTTCTGCCTCCTCTCTCATTTCTGAGTTGCCTCCCTCTTCCATCGCCCACCTGCCACATCCTCCTCGCTCTCTTTTCCCACCCAGTGAGCTGTTTCTGTCTCCTCCAACGCTACAGCATCCTCTCTTCCCAACCCATTCCACGTACCCCCTTGCGCACCCTTGCACCACTCTGCCACCTCCTCCTCTCCACCCCCTGCCTCCTGCATCACCAAGGAAGTCCTTGTGCCCTTCCATCCCCACCTGGATGTTCTTCCTGGAGACAGGAAAAAGAAGTAGCCTCGGCTACTGGGGGTGGCGAGTGGGTTTGTCCAGGGGAAACTTGGATGCCAGCAGACAGGGTGCCAAGGACACCAGCTGCAGGACTGCCAAGGACTCCAGAGCTAGTGGGCATGAAGGGCAGGTGCACCAAAAGCCACATCCTTGAGCCAGGGTGGGTACCAGCAGCAGGGCAGTCACAGTAGTAGAGCTCTGAGAAGCAGGTGAGATGAGGCAGTCCTCATCTCAATCTCCTTCAAGCCACTGAATTAAGAGTGGCAGGATGTGGCCTGCAATTTTCTTCTCAGCTCTTAGTAGGCTACTCAAGTTCCTGCAGCAACAAAAGTACAGCTCAACCCCCCCCCCCATTTCACCTGGTGTAACACTACACACAACAGGGAGGATCATACGTCAAGCTGTTTATTTTTCACTTGGTTAGAATGACCCAACAACTCACTCCGTTCCTTAAAAAAACATTTCAACAAGTATCAAGGCTTGTGTTTAGAAGAAATGGGGAAATTATTGTGCAGAAAAAAAGCACTTAGAACACAAGTGCATTAAAAGCCTGGGAAACATTCAGTTTGTGGCAGCAGTTTCTTCCTCTTGAAATACAAAGAAATACAAAAACTAACATGACATGTACGCTTGTTTCAGGATGTTCTACATTTCAGCAGTGGCAAAGTGAATGCTATTCAATCACTGTGAGTAGGTGATAGTCTTAAAGCCAGAGAACTCCTCAGGATGCTCTAGCCTTCATGCCTCCGCTCCACGGGCTTCTTACAGCTTTCCGGTGCTCCTGTGGAGCATGACCCATCTATGGAGGAGGTTTTCAAGCTCTGTCTCTGGTCAGGAAGCTCTCCTCCTACTCAGGATATAACTTCAAAATTGCCAGAATCTCAAAAACTCAGGGAAAGGTACAAGAGAAGAAATAAAATGCAATTGAATATGATTTAAAACAAAACTTAAAACATGGTTAGAACAAAAGGTGCTCTTTGAACAAGTCTAGTCTGACCCAGAGCAGTGAAGATGCTTCCTGCAGGTGGGTGTACACAGGAATGCTCTCAGGAAGAGTCTTCCATCTCCTCTCCTCTCATACACTCTCCGAATCTGCTTGTCAGAGTACCTGCCTATTCATTTGAGGTGTTTACTTCCTTTTTTTTTTTAACTTCTTTTCACACCCCAGCGCTTTAACTCCTAGGTGTCCACAGATCACGTATGCTGGTTATGATCCTATCACCAACGCTGTGGCCCATCAGCTGGACCATCCAGGCTCCTGGCACATGCTTTGCCATGACCCCAGTTTTGGTATCCACCTCTAGAAGAGTTTCTTATCTCTCTTCTCAAAACCTGGCAGGCTGCATGGTCCTTCGATGTCACCACCCTCATATGGCCACCTGCGACTGACACCACAACCTGCATTAGGCTTTTCCCTGCCAACAGCTTGAGCTGGTGTGGAGTGACCTAAAAAGCCAATGCTCTGTAAGGGCAGTCCTCAGAGGGTTGGCACAGAAGGACATGTTCACTGCCAGGTTGCACAGGCAATTCTCCCCAAAATGCCCGAGACCCAACACACTTTGAATTCCAGCCAAGCTATAACATGCATACAAGGAGCACTGCACTGACGGCTGCTGTGAGGATGACAGGTTTTCCAGAGCTAATGGCAGCAAGCACCAGTGCTTGAAAGCTTGATGCCGTAGCATCCCATGTTCTCTGCAGACTGGCCTGTAACCCCAACACACTGGTAGGACGCACCTGCATTTGCAGCTCTGTGTACACTCAGATTTAAGGGGGGCAGCAAACATTTTAATATATGGCATGACAAGGAAGGCACTAAAAAATCTTCTCTTTTTAGGGGTAAGACACTAGTTATATGCCTCAGATGCAATGCAAGCGGTAATGAAGGAAGAAAGAAGATACTTCCTAAAAGGTAGGCATAGGCTGGGCACTTAAGACATAAAAGCAGCATTAAAAAAAATTGCTTCTGACACAAGAACAGCTGACAGAGATAATCTCCATAGCTCAGCATGAATTTATATAGCCTTTCAGCAACTCTATTAGACAGGTGTGGTAGCAGCCAGCTGTACTGCATGCACAGACCAAGTTTCTCTAAAACCCGAGTGCCCATATGGCCCTGCAGCACACCGAGGTGGTGCCACCTGCCTGGGCATCACCCCCCTCTCCCACCGCCATCTGTCCACAGAGAGGTATCGGTATCCACCTGAGGGGTAGTGCAGAACAAGTCTAGATAACGAGCGAGTTCAGACTCAAAAAGGACGGGTGTTTCCATCCACAACACAGGGACTACCAAACAGCTCTACCTAGACAGGCTTAAAAGTGAGCTTTACTTCTGGCCTTTAATTCTCTGCCCAAGTTATGAGAAGAGACAAATCTAGCCATAAGGCAGGGTGGGCCGCATGCTATTAGAGAAGGTAAGCTTATTAGCTGAAATATAATAAATCTCTGTAGATATCTGGAATAGCAGAAGGCAACAGTTTGCTTAGCCATATCACTGGTAATGAGTTGGCAAGAGGAGAGCATTCCAAAACGTTAACCTAAGGCTTAATTTGACTGGTATGCACTTTGGGAGAGTACCTAACAAGACTGGTTCACCCAAGATGTGGAACTATCTGTCTGCTCATGTCTTCCACGAAATGCAGCAGGATATAAAAGCACGTGGTTTTAGCAGTTTAAAATACAAAATGCATAAAAAAAAAAAATCTTGGAAAAGTGATGGATGTAGTCTAATCATGTTTCACACAGGAGCATTTCAAATTATGTTAGATGTTTTTATAGGATCTAGATACGACAAAGGAGGTTTGCCAGGTGGCAAGGTAGGCAGGGGGGAGGAAGGAGTAAGAAAATAATTTTATGTTGACTGCTTCCCATACACAGGCATGTGCATAATGCCATACGAACCACAGATAAAATACACACAAAAAAATTACTAGCTTAGCTGTTAGGGTCATGGAGCTTTGCTTTCTAATCAACGCTTACCCATATAGCTGTTTTTAAATATTGATCTGGTAGCATGATCCTAGGGGAAAATAAATATCAAAAGGGGTGATTTAATTCAATAATCCTGATTCTTGCATAACATGATCCTATTTCTTCAAAAACCCAGAAAGCAGTAACTTAAGTGAAGCTTACAGATCAGTTAATATATTTACAGCCTTAAAATAACGAGACACACTATAAAATACACTGAGATCCAAAGTTAATCTCTTTTAGCAATATTCTTGCAGCAAGTAAAAATGAATTTTATGCTGAAAAAATCCATTTTATCAGGAGCAAGACTGAGCTTTCTAATAACCAGGCTACTTTCTAATGTGGTACATCATTTTACTTTACTCATAAAGAACAGTTTGCCAAATCTCCAGTTCGGCTTCATTTGATACAGTACAGATGTTGCAAAACCAATACCTTCTTTCAGAAAGTCTCTTTACTCTTGGTAATGACTACATTACAATGCATTTTTGATGCGCAGAAATGGTACAGTTACAATCAGCAACTAAATACTTTTCTGACGGTATCAGCCAGGCAGCTTTTCTTTGGCTTCTCAGTGCTCCCAGAGCTGTGAAACAGTTGCAAACACCGTAAGCTCACAGGAAAAATCCTGCTCCATCTTGCAAGCCTCTGAAAACTCACTGTTCAAGAGTGCTGTGAACAGATTTAAGCAATCTTTATTTAACACATATTTCAATTTTCAGCATAGAATAAGATGGTGATTGGCATTCTTGACTCTCATCTATCTCCAGTACAGCTTAACGTGCGTAAAAGTACATCCCAGCTTCTTTGCAGGTTTTGTTCTGGGAACTCTGATACAAGCACACCTGAACTTAAAACAAAGGGAGGTTTAATATTACTCAAACTGGGACCATTTAGCTCATTTCAGACTCATCACCTCAGTCGGATTAGTGTGCTTTTTAGTGAATATCAGCTGTAGAAGATACGTCTGAAAGCTACTAAAATTATGCTGTAAAAGGGTTCCCAGGTTTACACACCCCCATCTCCACCCTATGAACTTGAAGATTTCTGATTTAGATTCACAGGAGGTAAAACATCAGATACAAGGATTGCTCTGGGCAAGCCGCCATCTCGGCTGCAGAATTATTTTGGGGGTGATATGCCATCAGCATTATCAGTTAAGCCATCAGCCATACACACAAATGTCTACCTCTGTACAAAGACATAAAGAAAGGGACCGGACTAGACTCTGATTTACTTTCATTGCCTTTCTTTGACCCCTGGAAAGAAAACCACTGGCTCAGAAAACCCTCGATAATCATCTCTCCCACACTTGTCCTGCAGCACAGAAACTATGGATGACAAAAACCAGCAACAACTCAACCCTCCGGCAGTAACCTGTAACACTGGATTTACAGTAGTTTAGGACAGATTATAATTAAATTACTGAGGGATATTTTCCTGCATGCTTGCTCTGCATCATGTGTAATGCTTAGGAATTATACAGGAAACCACACATATCATTGGTAATAAATGGGGTAGTGCTTACATGGACATGCCAACCTAACACACATCCTTGCTGTCCCCATAACGGATGCACAGCACTCTGCTCCCAACCGCTCCTCTTCCCTCCCTTGCATGCTTCCACGCTTTCACATCACACACGATCTGGGAAAAACATACTGACGTTTCAGTTGGACCTGTTCTGCGACTTGGCTAAGGATGGATGGGGTGGGCAGCGCAGACGAAAGCAGAATTAGGATGACTACCTAACCACCTCACTGATTGTACAAAAATGACACATTACATTTATTTGTACAACGCGAGCCCTAAGTGATTCTCACATCTCACAGCAGCCTATTAACAAAAAGAGACTTTGTGAATGGAGTATCTGGGTAAATACTTCAAACAAATACATAAATTATGCATACTCGGTATACTTTTTCTACCTTAGGGATCAAACTGAAATGAGACTAAAGAATTATGTTTTATTTGTATTAAAAATGTATTAGCTGCTGTCCAAGAAGGTTTTCTAGAACATTTGGTATGCTACCCAGGAAATTCTGTCTGAAGCTTGCATTGTTTATTATTGCCACTACTAGGAGAAACTTGGCACTGTTATATCCGAGAACTACAGTAATAATTCTTCAGGCAGAACAGCTTAAATTTAATAAGAATAACTTTTTCATCTGAGCCAGAAGATCTAAAGGCAAAGGAAGCCCCAATTTTACCCATCTATTTTATATATTCAGACTTTACAACCAATCTCTCTTTTATGGCACAAAGTTAAACTAGGCAATCATTTATGAATAGATCCTGTGCTCACCTTCACTTAAAATGTGCCATAACACTAACTGGTAACCAGAGACATATGAAGACTCTACAGTTTCATGGAAGATACAGAGGATGAAAACAAGTGTAATTTTTCTAAGGAGTACACAAATAGTGTGCAAAAAGCTGCAGAACTGGGCAACATGCAGACTGGAGAGCTGGAGTTTCCTGCTTGAAATGTTAGATTTCTCTATCTACGTCCCATTAATGTAAACCACATGTAATATACTTGACTAGTCCTCTGAGAGACAAATGGGGTACGAGTCCTGGATGGCTACAGAGGATGTTTTTTGCAGAACAAGAAATTGAATTAAATTTAAAAAAAGAGGTAGGCAGACAGGCATAAAAAATTGTCTTCCTGGAATCCAGGCTGGATGTTTAACAATGGGGAGAAAACAGGGACTTGTCAGAGGCAGCTGCTGCGTTTGGGAGAGAAGAGAATGGAGAGGAGATGAACATACAGCTTTACATCTCCTTTGATTCTGTAACTAAGACCAATTCTAGCAAAACTCTCCAAAGACTTGGATAGCAAAAAATAGATGCTTTATTTCCAGTTTCTCTATCTCTCTTTTTCTTAAACAAAAAAGGTCAAGTCAAAATGCACCAGATTTGGAACTTGTAAGAAGGAAGGGGGTGAAGCAATCGTTGCTAGCGCTGAAAGGAGAAAAGGTATTTGCAGCAAAGAAAACAAGCCATGTTCAATGGCTTCTCAATGCTCAAAGACACAAAGAGAGACTCTACAAGGAGCTGTTGTCCCTTCCCCTAAAGCAGACAACGGGTGAATGATGAGAGCCTGCGTGAAGGCTGGGGGTCCCTCCACTTTGACCCAGCTCTCATGGCATCCAGCTCTTGGTCTGCTTTGTGATGTTTGATAAAATGACAAAGTGATGCATCAACAAAGCACACCAGAGTAAAATGCAAAAAGCATTACTGTAGTTAGGGAACTAATTTGTTTTTTAGTCTGATGGTTATAATCAACAGACTTCCTGAGTATCAATCTTCCTGAACCACAGAGGGAGTGAGATTATAGACTGACGACTGTAATTTTTACATATTAGACATCTAAGTGTCATTTTCAGGAGTCTGGTAATGAAAACTCCACAAGATATTTTTCTATCAATTTAAAGATTTTTATGGTATGGCTACAACAGTGATTATTCATTTTTTTTAAGACAGGATACTTTTAAATCACAGAGAAGTAAATTACTGTGTTTAAGATGCTGACATTAGACACTATAAATATTCCTAAACTGACTCCACTTTTGAACATCAAGGGTGAGAGGAAGGAAAGGGAGGCAAAAGAATACACAAATGCATGCTGATCAAGTTCTTAGGGCAAGTTATTCAAACAAAACCACTAAAATATAAGGGGACAATTATGAGAATTAAGGCTAACAAATTGGTATGTAATTTAATGAAGCAAGTTAATAATGGCATCCCACTTGGGATTAATCGTAATACATCAATCAATTAAGAAGCATTGGGAAAGCAAAAAAGCTGCAAGTCAAAAACATTTACAATGCTGTAAACTGGAAGATAGTGATCCTGACATTCAAATGAACATTAAACTAGAAGAGCACAGAGATCTATTCCCCATGCAATGCACAGAACCAGCTCTCATTAATGGTTATGACAGATAGCTCAAGATATTGAGGAGAGACCTCATAAAATATGCAGAGAGTATTTTTCAAATTTGTAGCGTCGCACAACTTTGGAGTCCAAGTCCTCTCAACAGCAAGAAAGTTTACAGTTCCTTCCTAGCATCAATAATTGCGATGCTTCCATTAAATAAATCGGAGCAATGGACCGTGATTTATCACAAAAAGCAAAAGTCACTCGATAACCCATCACCATTGTTAGCCACTCTCCTTGCTACTGCATCCAAACCAGAGAATCGACACCACAAGTTACGATCTCAGACTTCGCAGTTAAGAAAGCATTTGCAGTGCATTTGGGGGAAAAAAAAATCA
Organism: Harpia harpyja; assembly: GCF_026419915.1. Classification (NCBI taxonomy): domain Eukaryota; kingdom Metazoa; phylum Chordata; class Aves; order Accipitriformes; family Accipitridae; genus Harpia; species Harpia harpyja. Next base: position 16,088,230 of record NC_068969.1, on the reverse strand, counting down.
TCTAATTTTTACCTTCAATTTGAGTTTTTTCAAACACTTTGGAAGTTGCATTTCTCTAGATATATCTGAGATTAAAAACAAAACAAAAGTCAAAGACTCTCTGTGCATTCTGGTATTTCATTCTGTACTGTAAAAATAACTGCATGACACCGCTTTCTGTACAGCCCATATTCTTTAAAACTCAACCTAACAAAAAGGCTTTAATTGAAAGTATTGCATTTTGGAGGTCATCTGACAAAAAAAATCTCGCTTCCTGCTCTTCTGCCGTATTGGAAACTACCATGAACAAGTTCATAGAGTTGAAGAGAAGAAGGGAAAGGAAGATGATTGCTTGGGCACTGAAGAAGATAAGTGCGCATAAGGTAGATTATCTTTCTACGCTGCACAGTCAGCCTGTGGATAGAAAAGTTTCAACACAGCAGGTTGCAGCCATCATGATCTAGAGACTGCAAATGCCTCTTGGCAGAACACAGGCAAGCAGAAGCAGAACGATGTGTTTGCTTCCAAGAACGATCTGTTTCAGCCGCCCTGTCAGTGTGTCTGCCTCCAAATCCAGCCCCCCTTTCGCTCACGCTTTTGTACCTCATTCCTCCAAGCACGCTTGCTCAGGATGTTCAGGCTGCTGTGTGAACACCTCTGCTCTTAGCAGTCCTAGATTTAGCCACGTGGGCTCCTTCTCATGGATAAGCCATGACAAACGTACAACCACGTGAATGAGAAAGCCCAAACCCTCGGTACCCTGCAAATCACGAGAAACTTTGCTCATGCTTGTATGGGATTTGAAATGAGGGATTACCAGGAGCCCAGGCTCTGCACAGCAACCCCAGCAGCAAAGGTGTGTATCAGTGCTGTTGTCAATGGACAGAAAATTTGTAGTACTGAAGACTACTCAATGCTGGAAAAAAAAACCCACATGGGAAAAAAAAAATCCACAGGTAAAAGGGCCAGTGTTTCTTCAATGCAATTCAGCTCACTAACAAAGTCCTTGTTCCTTAAGCCTAGCAGCACTGGGCTCACAGCCCCGACCCCTGTGCTCCACAAAGCACTCGTGGCTTTTGCTCGGTGAAGTCCCAGGGCTCACACCCCAGCAGTCTGCCACTTCCTTACCTGCTTTTCTGCTCTGCTTCAAGCAATGATCTTCAAGAAAGGGATGCAGCTCTGGCCGTCTCACAACAGCATCTCACTCCACAGCTAAAAACCTTTGGAAGCCTCTCTATTAAACTCAAGACTTCATTAGGAATTGTTTCCTTAGTACTCTCGAGAGTCAGCCTACCCATTTATGTACTAAAACAAAGGATGAAGAACCTTATTACAGAAACCTTTGTTTTTAAAAAAATCTCTGCTGTAAGCAGCAATTTTACTTTTAAACAACATCTGAAACATGACAAATCTGGACAAAGGTATGGATCAGAATAAAGTTAAAGCCTCATCGTTAAGCACCAAAATTAAAACTATATATATATATATTTTTTTTTTTTTTTACTCACAGAGCTATTCCCCATCTGTTCTCCCCTTTCTTTCTTCTTTTACATAAAATATTCAAAAATATTCATATTCCCAAAGAAACTTTCAACAGAAGTTGGAATAAAAATCTGAATTTTGGGCTTAGTTTAAAAAATTCTTTTTGTTTTCTTTAATGGAAAGGTAGAATGTATTTTTTAGAAACAGACACTTTCCATGAATTTTTGTCTTCTACCCAAACTCAGGTTCCAGTCAAAAGGGTTTCAGTGCAAGTTTTTTGATTAGCATGAATACTTGTTAGGCACCCAAACTTGCATCTTTTGGCTACAGAGACCACCTTTGGAGGCCATTCAGTGCCATTCACATACTGAACTCAACCCAAATCTAACAGAGTTTAAGAAGCTCTCATCAGTTTGTATTTAAATTCTCCATGACTCAAGATCACTTTTGTCTTTTGATAATTTTATCTCCATTTATTTACTGGAAAATCAGGAGAATCCTCTTCTGCTCCAGAGATGTTTCATATTACTATACATTGTTACATGTATTGTACATGTTGTTTTTCAGAAAAGGGTACTCTCAGGACTCTACTTAACGTATCTACCTATTCTGATTTGCTCATCCTTTATGTGTCAGAGTAGCTACTTTATATCTCTATTATTCTTCAACTATTTAAAGGCCCTAGTACTGCTTTTATTAGTACCAACTAATAGTTTTAAATAGCTGCAACAATTTCAAAATGCTAGGAAACTGGACTTCAGTGAGTAAGAACACAGTTAAAATTGTTTTGCTTGTCTTCTATTGCATGGAGAGTTACTGGTGAATACGCATACACTTTGACAAATGTAAATTATACTTTCCAAAGGCGTTGAATATGTAGCTTTAGCCTGCACACATTTTCATGTTATGAAGATAAAAAAATACCTATACTAATTACTAAATAATACTGCTAATCAATAACAATAGTTTTATTATTCATAAGCTACTATTAATAAAACACCATGGGCTCTAATGTAACCATTAAAAGAATTAATACTGTAATTTAATTTTAAGGTCTTTACATGTATCTGAAGTCTATTAAAATAAATGAAAAGCCTCTCAATGACTCTGGATGATGTCCTGCATCTTAATGATGTTACATGTTATTTGAACTACTGCAAATCACCTTTAAGATATTGCCTAAACACTGAAGCACTGATTATGCTTCGTGTAGGTGGATATAATGTTTCAGGAAAAGTGCACACCTCCCTCTCCATTCTCATTTTCAAAATTAAGCTAGTTTTCCTCAGACCTTTAAAAAGCATTGTAGTAATGGAGAGGTGGAATTAGAGAATTGCCAGGAATCGAGATGGGGACATGGGAACCTGGTTTCCTACCAGATATGGTTTTCGCAATAGCTACTTCATTTAAAGAACTTATTCACTGAATTTATTTGGTTATGACAGAAAACACAGGGAACAGTTAATGAAAGGGAAGAAGGTGGAAAAAAGGCTTCTAGGGAAGTTAAAAGCTGAATTCTGTTATTTGAGAAATATACATTAAAAAAAAGCATATTTGTGCCAAATATTCAATGGCTTTGATGGCGTTCCACTGATTTGTTCTGTGTTTAGCTCATTTAGGTCACTGTGAAAAGTGAGCTGTTGATCACCTTCAGGAAGCACACCAAGAGCTACTACCAAAAAATCTTACAAAAAGCAAGGCCACAATTATTATCTGCTTTCATGAAGAACAAATCTCTGCATACATGAGTTATTAGTAAATATAAAGACATTTACACACAAGTAACACACACATAGACCTAAAAGTTAAAAGTTCTCCACAGTTGTTTTTTTTTCCAACAACCTTAAAAAAATGTTAAGTGTTGGAAAAGAGAATTAAGAATGGCATCCCAGAAAAAGAGCTGTAGAACCCTTGATTTTTCTCTCACATACTTTTGAAAATACCATTAGTTGCGTATTTGCTGCCAGGTACATAATTACCTTTAAAAATCTAGTCCTGCACTGCTAAAGCTCTTGAGCGATCGAGGTATCAACATCACTCATCATTACAAAGATAATTTGAATGATGAAAGCATTGCTTAAAGTTATTTTAAAATTCATTTTTACTTTAACTTCTTTAGAGATGATTTGTCTGAGTACCTGAGATACAGTAACTAATCACTGATGGTTTTCTTTGCAAATAATAAAATAGATTTATATGCCCTCCCTGTAGGAACAAGAATTCCATCACCTCCTCCTGAATTTCTGAGCTATCGAATATTTGATGCGTGCTTAGGGAATCGGTATTGTGTCTTTTCACAGCAGTAATCAAGGAATGAAGTATTCTCTGCTGTAATGAATCTACCGCAGGCCCAAAAGATGAATATTTCAAATGCAAAAGCAATACGTTTGTTTTGAACACATTTAAGTTTGGCTTTAATAAAGCAAGTAGTGAAGTGTGCAATGAATTATATTGTTAGATGGTTAAAACAGAGCCATGCAACATGTCTGAATGCATTTAATCCAAGTAACTACTCATTTTAAATGCAACTTGTAAATATGTATTACAAGTATATATATGAACAGATGACTCAGGAACCAGTGAGAGATCTGGGCCTTCCCTTCCACTCCTGGCTTGCTTCAAAACCGGCTCAGCCTGACAATTAACCAAGGCCCGGAGCCAGAATATCATTAAGCACAAGTTGAACCTTATGCGGGCTGAAATTAAGCACGTGCACCAACTGTTCCAAGTTAGGATCATTTAAATCGAGACTCAAGTGCCCTGCTGGCCTGGGACCTCCTCCGTGTTTCAGCAGATCGGTGGGTCTCAATGCGCAGCCACAGGCAACTTTTAAGAGGTCCACAAAACAGTGAACCCCTGCAGACGGGTCCCGTCACTGCAGTGTTACCGTTTCTGCAAATCCAGAAGCCTTTACTGCAGACCAGGAGGATACTGTTGGTGGGAGGTAATGGATATGTGAAGTTAAACATCTTTCACTAGCGCTAGTTTCACTTTGAGAAACACCAAGTAACTCCAATACTGGCAAAAATGGTCCTATTTTTTCTCCTGAAAAACTTGTCAGGAGGCAACGAGACATCATTGGCATTATCTCATTTGTCTCCAGATTTGGATTTTTGCTAAAATAACAAGTGAGTTCTCTTTAACAACAAAAATCCAAGAGCTTTTTGACTTACACTGCTGCTTAATACTCTGATCCCCTCTCCCTCTTGAAACATACCGACTTTTTTCCACAGACATTCCCACTTTAAGAAAAAAAGCCGGTTTTCCCACTGATTCCCCCACCCTCAATGGGCTTTAATAACCATTATACCTGACACCAGCAGGCTGGAGTTCCCTTGTCCCCTTTTCAGCTCATTCCAGGTGAATAGCTTTTAAAATAATTTGAACTAAAAAGATCAGAGGTTCCTAAGTCACTTTGCTCCTCTATTAAACTCACTGAGCCTCAGTGAGGATGAGAGAGGATCTTGAAGGAAACATCACAGCATGATGCAAGGTTTTGTTTGTTTGCTGTTTGGTTTTTGCACAGTGAAGCACCTCATTCTGCCCCAAATACACAGCTACAGAACAAAAGTCTGCAGCAGTTTTCAGCAGAACCAAATCATCTGTCGCTTTGTTATTTGCTGCACTCCCCAGTATGTACAATAGTCCCCAGCATGATGCCTGAAGTGATGCTACGGTCAGAAAAGGGACCAAGTATCATGGGACCCTTTTCCTCAACATACCTGTTCACTGTACAACTTGTACTCCAAAGCAAAAAACAGCTTTCAGAGCCCAGTTAGAGATTTCAGGCCAGCTCATCTCATTTGCAAATTGAGAATACCTGTTATAGAGTCCCCACAGTGCTATTTTATGCGAGACCCTCTAAGTGTCTATCCACAATGAAATACAGAGATGAGCAATTATAGCAGTTTGTATATGCAAGAATTATTTCCTGATTTTAACTAGTAATTTTTTTTTATTTGTCAGGTCAACTGACCTGCAGCATGCAAACAGAATTTATCAACAGAGTTTACAATGAAAGCAATGAGAAAAGCATAGATTTAATTAGCAATTACAGCAAAGTTCCAAGTGCTTCAATTATCCAAGTTCAGAACCAATGTACTTTACCTGGAAATTGCCCCTGAAACAGTGAATTCAATAAGGAAAATTCTTATATAGTCCAAGTTAAATTATTTAAAAGGAGGAAAGAGGGTTCTTAATTATTTAATGTTTCACCAATAATTATATAGTTCAGTATAATATTCACTCACTGGAGAACCTGATTTTCAAAGGAACATTTGTGAACATCAGTCAAACAAAAAACACCTGCCAGACTATAAACTCACTCAGTGCAGTACACATTCATTCCAACACAGCATTAACACATTAGCAAAAATCCAAGTAATAATTTCTGTGTTAAAATATTTACACAGAAAAGCACGCACAATTCAGTTTTCTAACGTATTTGTAAAAAACAGTATGACCTGTATTGCTACAATTTTTTAAAGCTGTGTTCTAGATAAATGAGTTAGAGATGGGACAACAGCTCTGGAAAATAGCATGCTACAAAATTGGTACTTGAATAGTCAAAGCTGCCAATCAAAATGTGGCCATGGACATCTTGGGGCCATTTCATTCAAAAGTTACTAAGTTTTAAAAGACAGCTTTTAAATCAGTTGCATGAAATACTAGCCATGGTAAGCTTATCCAAATGGTGCCCTGGGGAGCAAGGCTAAAGGAACAGCAAGTATTTCTGAACAAAACTGTTTTCCAAGTCATGGTTCACCAGCTCCAGCACACCATACACAGCTTAGGGAACTAAAACGGCGCCTTGGTCAAACACAGTACAGATCTGCAAAGGCTTATCACCATCAATTAATAACCCTATGTACCAAAGCTCAAGCTCTATGGGACAAACTCTAGAAAACTCTCATAATGGCCAAAATAGAGCTTGCCACACTGAAGTCCTTAGAGGTTACTTCTACAGGCCAGAATTTAGCACATGCCCTTCCAGAATAGGGACTTCGGGCTTTACAAATCTTCCTTGGCAGCTTTCTGCCTCGGAGCAGAGCCACCCAGAAGGAAGACCTGATACGCTCAGAAGTTTAACAGCATGCCGCTGATTTATCATTTCAACCCAAAGGCAAAGAAAAAAAATATCAAAAAAAAAGAAAACCATTTCCTTGCAGCTGCAAAACAGGTTGTCCCTGGGTCACTTTGCCAAAGAACTACCTTACCCCCACTCTCTGGAAGAGATCAGAGACTGTTTATTAGTAATGGCTTCAGATTTCATGGCTCCTGGAGCAGAGGAGCCCAGCTGCACCATCATCCAGACTTTACAGCCTAATGTCCTGTGGCCTGCAGGGCTAGAAATGATGAAAAGTATAGATTTCTGCTTCCCTGAGGGGACCGTGACACTCGATTGTGGTCTTAAAGAGCCTGAGGTCTCTTACAATCAAAGATGGGTTTTTTAACAGCATTACAGACTATTTTAGGTTATTTTTAGTGAGTTTAATGGTCCCTTGGAATCGTGCAAAGTGGGACTTGCAGTAAGTGCAGCACCTGGCTTTGCAGGTGGGGAATACAAAACACAGTCCCACTACAATTTTAAGATCCTCTAAAAACAGGGTTTATGGAATAAATGTCACATACAGACTAGAAAATACTGCAACATGGGGCAGTGCTTCTCATGGCTTATGTGAAGCACATCAGGGTAATTTAGCAATTAAATCAATTCCAGACAGACGATGCCACAACATGTATTGCACACCATGGCATAACACATGCTCCTTCTGACACGGCACATGCACATAATGTGCAGCTCTTCACTGTGGTATAAATCAAGTTACAGTGCCTTTGGTTGTTCTGTTTCTAAACTTCTGTCTTGTAAGGCCAAATTCAATTTGCCCAATGCTTCCCACAGCACATCAAGATTAAGCAGTCTGGGGAATCATCCTGCTATGCCACTGTAAATTATCGCAGCTCCATCAACTTTACCCTAACATGAAACACCACAGAAGTGCTCAGAATTCAACAGTGATGAATTCAACATGCCTACTTCCACTAGCCTGATGTCAGCAGAGTTACAGCAATTTATGCAATACAAGGATCTGTCCTTTTCTCCTTATCAAAGCATTTGATCAAAATCAGTGACATGGAAAAAGACAACCTTACTTAATTTGAGCAGGAGAGTTAGGCTTGTCACTTGAACATCATAAGAAAAAGGGAGGTATTTACATATGGGTACTTGCCTATTCTTTTTTATCCAGCTTCATAAAGATAACAGTAAGATCATTTTCTTCCACAGTAAAAACTAGTGTGAAACCTCACAGAGGACCAGCATTTTCTCTTGCTCTTCCCTCTCTCCTCCCTTTTGAAAAAGCAACACCTTGAGATATTTCAAATCTTCATTAGCTGCTTCTCTGCCTGTGACAGCCTGGTGTTATGGAGCTGCTCTCCACAGCCCTCCATTCAATTCACCCTCGAGTCAGAAAGGAAAAACTCCGTTTCTGAAGCAACGTGACAAAAAGCCCACATTGCTGAGCACCACTGCCATGTGGCTTGACCTGCCAGCCATCGTGAGCAGCAGTCTCTACCCCACGCCAGTTCTCGAGCGTGTCGAACCAACAAATGAGCTAACTGAGCAGTCACGCTCTTGAGGATGCATTTTAAAAAAGGGGATGCACAAATTCACTCATTCGGAAACTTGGTCTGTTTAAGAACTTGTTACTATGACAATTTAGAAGAAGCTGCTACAGATAAGATTGATGAAACTTATTGATTAATTTTCTCTCAAGCTATGTTTGAATTTTAAGTTTTCTCTAAACAGAACCAGTTCATGTTCATTTGTTAGTATTCCAGGGACCACAGCAATGTGCTTCAGTAGCGAAGGAAGTTTCGTGATAAATGTGTTCTCCAATCTGCATCTGTAAAGTAGCTATAAAATCAGAACAATTCATGCAAAATTTTTCATTACGTTTTTAAATATACTTATTTACATTTTAAATCACACATAGACAATATAAAATATCTTTCACTTAGACAGGTGGGAACAAGAAAACAGATGCATCCATTAAGCTTGAAACAATTCAATGAATTAAATAGTACTTGGTGAATGCTTTGGTTTATGGATATAGCCCTTGTTTAAACTTACTTGAAAAAACACGGCCATGGCTCCTACTACCCTGTTTTCTAGAACTGCTGTTCCAAAACTGTCAAAGTCATCAGGATTGTAGAAGTAAATCTGCATCTGTAAAAATTAAAAACAACAACAAAATCGCATTAGTGTTGATTCATATAGCTTTCAAATGAGGTAATGCATACACGTCATATGTAAACCCAGTGCTATGAACCTCAGATAAAGGAATTCTGCTGAACAATATTGTTTAACTAGCATCTTGATTAATAGCATGACTGCCCTACTGGGACAGTAACCAGGGAACAGAGTCAATGCAATGCATTTTAATACCAAACCCAAGGATAAACAGTATGGTCAGTCTGTTTAGATGGTAAACTTTGTGCTTTCTGCTAGGATCTCTTCATTTCTTTGCTCATTGCAGGCTCAGCTCCTGCTCTGTTAAATGTGCTAAACATATTTATCTCAAAAACCATAGAGAATTTTTGAAAAGAATTTCAACATTTAGAGTTATTCCTTTACTCCTAAAGCAATTTGTAAGATAAAAGTCTGTCTCTGTAGCAATGCATTTTTATGAGCCTCTGATATTCAGGACTATCAGTTAGGGTCAGACTTCTCTGACTTCAGTTAAATTTCATGACTTTTATTTCCAACGCGTTACTACTCAGCAAAAAGTATGAGACAAAACCAGACATTTTGATGGTATTTTAGGATGATAAATATTAATAATTAGGCAAATCCAAAGCGAAAGCAGGCAAGAACAATGATTACCCCAAAATAGCAAATGTCTGAGTTACACAAATACAGGAGGACCGAGAAATAGCTTCCTTCATACACTCCACTGTTGAACAATTCCACTTCACTACACACACATGCCATGCATAAGGGCAACTCACAGGCCCGTGGGCGCTACTGCTCTTAATTTCCTGGATGGCTCTTGTTCCATTTACCACATTAGCTGAGCTCCCACTTCTGCCAGCCATCCTAACACACTGCTGCTTCTCCAGCAGTTGTTCAACCCCTCCATTCCCAAAGAAGCCCCTAGTGCTAGTCCATCTGCATCAGCCATGATTTGCTCCAAAGGATCAGGTTTACATCCAAAACATGCAATGCTCCCTTCTCAACATGACACCATGCAGGTATGTACATTTTCACAGAATAAATTCAGTATTGGTAACATTTGTTGTATGTGCGCTCTACATGTTACAAAGTAAAAACATGTGCCTGACGGTAACAGCCAAACACAAGAACTGGACTTTGCAGCGGTTGCTCTTGGGGCTGTTCAGGGATCTTCCGCGACAGATTTCACAATCCAAACCAGTGCTGGCACATGCGTGGGGGCAACATTACTGCAGGATGGTTGGCCAACGCATACGCTCACTCGTGCACATTGACTCCAGCAAAAAAATCTGTTCCTGGCTATGAGACAGGAATGGACCCATCAGGCTTCTCAGCCCCTGGCCTCTTGCCTGAACCTGCACATTCACTCCTGCTTCTCTGCTGCCCATCACCCATTATCTGACCTATTCAGGCTTTTCACAGCATTACTAGGTGATAAGAAATAGCCACATAGTACATAGTTAAATGGAGATGTAAAGTCTAGCTGAGACTGTCCATGCCTCCCGACACACTGCTGTCTGACCATTGCTCCTGTCTGCAAGTCTGCCTGCAAGCAAATGCTCTGCTGGCACCAGTGATTTGTTTGGGGCTGTTTGGGTTTTTCCAAGATTGTGCTGCATGACAAATCCTACTGTTTTCACAAATGCAAGTATTTTTCCCATATTCTGAAATTTTGTATATTGCCAGATGAGATGATACCCTTTTATCTTGCTCAGGTATGTTCCTACTCATATTTACTGATTCCCAGGCTTCTGACTGTACACATTAGCTGTAATGTATAATATTGGTAAAGTACCTATACATCCACTAAAACATCACCTTATAGAGAAAAGGCCAAGATGAAGATCAGTCTCTTCAGAGGTAGCGGTACTTTTTTCAGCAGGAGGATAAAATAAGACCACACTCCAAATGACTCATAAAAAAAAGAAAAAATTGTCTGGCACTCACTCGAGCTTCATAAAATTTGAAAGCAATTTTCTTCCCCTATTTTGGCCTTCTTATTCCCAGTGTATTCACAGCACACGAAGAGATGCTGGTGATACCTCACAAAGTTGGTGGTGCCTCCAGGTTCTGACAACTCATCCTTCCAACAAATGTAGACCGAGGTACAGCCATTCATTGATTTAGAAATTAGAAACAGTTTGTTTCAGGTAGAATTGCTTAAACTTCAATTTAGCCAGCACAGACAAAAGCTCACAAAACACTCACAAATTACATTTTACTCCCCTTTAAAATAAAGTCTAAAATTAGGTATACCTTATATAAAACACTTCGCTATATAGTCCTCATAGGAGTTTATGAAGAAAAGTATCACTGAGTGAGTTCAGCATATGCCAAAATCATTTTGGATCAATTTTGCTCACGGCATTTTAAGGAAATTAATTTTTACAATACACTTTTGGATAGCAGTGCAAAGGGCTTTGGTAAAAAAGTGCTTAATTCAGATCCCTCGTCTCAGCAGTGCAGTTTCACAGACTAATCAAGAACCACACTCTGCCTTGATTACCGTACACATTGAAACATTTTACCACTGCTCCCTGGTGTTTTTCCAGAGAGCGTGGTTCCTCTCTCTGCATCCATCAAGTCAAAGGGAACTGTCTTGTATGAAAAATTATCGTCATCTGTCATACAGTAGCTTCCTTATGCGTTCATACAGCTAGAAGGAACATTTTAGGAGTAGAATCTCCCAGGAATTGCTATTATATAATTTACACACGCATACACTGCAAAAACAATGTTAAGAAGATGGTAAAGTTACATCCTCAAAGCTGCATGGTTCAGGCTGCTTATAAAACCACACCTGGACACCACTGAGCATTAGTATTATCACAATTTTCTAATTATGTGATCACATATTGTTCTCTTCCATAATACAGTCTCACCTGTTTTCCCCAATTTACAATAAAATGTGAACGTATCTAACGTTTTTTGTTCTTTTATACATAATATACGTAATATTGAATGCATTTATCAGTAGATATTTAATTTAGTATTTTCTATGGATGGCATAATATGCTTTATATACAAATCGGGAATAAGACAGTTAACAATAAAATTAATTTCACCACATACTTAAGTGACCTAAACATGCTAGAAAATGTTCATTATTACTCTTTATTATATAATTAGTATATACAATATATGGTGCATTTTGCATATAAATGACTTCTACTGTCTCTGGCTGGTACATACAAAGCAGTAGTACAGAATGCAACAAAGGGGCATTTAAGCTAAAGAAAATTTGGATCTTATTATAATATGCTATTTCTGAAATGCAGAAAGGAGCATCATCTAAGCTTGTACATCCAATCTGAATTGTGGCACTGCCTGATTTCAGCACCATAAACCATCATTTTCTTGTACATTTTTGCATGTGATTTCACAATGGCTTCTATTTTCCAAAATAAAATAATAAAAATACTTTTTTAAAGGCTCTGAATCCCTTAGCAATGGGAAAGCCTGAAATACCCTTTGTAGTTTCTATAGCATGACACTAACTGTCTGCAGTCAGAATGCTCTGTTCCACACATCCCTGCTGATAGTGCTCCAAATAGCCTTCCCGGTGGTATAGGTCCCGGAGGGCATAAGAGTCCTGTTCTCTGTGGCACAATATACTAGATCTATAAGTCTTCCACATCTAGCCCCATTACAACTAACAAGGCTGGGAAAGGCTTACACAGACTTCCTTAGTCTCAGATGTGCAACACAGCAGTATGCTTGCATGTACCTTGTAAAGACCTATTATAAAAAACATGTAGTGTCCAAGCAACTTGAAATTTTCAGTATTTTGATAAGGCTAAGCTGAAACAAGCCATCCCTAGCGATGCAAAGGCACTTTTCTTGCAGGAAGACTCTCTCCATCCTAAAATGCTACCAACAACTACTGCAGCTACAGAGCTTTACCAAGGCAGGGAGAGGGCAAGAGTTTGCTTTTAATGGAAAAACTTCATGCTTTGACATTCTTCACACTCTAAAAGAGTAGAATTGTTTTCACTCAAACTTGAGAGAGATTTGCTGTACAGCACAGATTAAGCCTGAAAAAATCTCACTGAAGGGGAAAACCTTCAGAATGTTACAAGTGCCTTAAAACAGAGGATTAGAGAGAAAACACTCACTCTGCCATAACCCAGGAGATAATTGCCAGTCACCCTATAAAACCATGTAATGTTTTCTAGTCTCTTCTCTCCAGGAAGATCCAGTGCCCAACCATTACAGTTTCCAAGCACTCCAGGCCTTTTTCCAGCTGACAACACTTACACAAATGAATACACCACATACATCCAACACCTGACTAATTCCCCAGCCTGGAGCATCTTTGCCTCCATGCTCCTACCAGCTACAACACCCCTCCGCCATGCCCTGGGGCAGGCAATCCCCTCCTCCTTGGGGTCAATCTACTCTCTGCAGAAACACCTTTCTGCAATCACGTTCTTCCAACCTCTACAGAAATCTGGTGTTCCCCAGACCTGGCAAAATATCAGGCCCTGCTCTGCGCTTAAAAGATTTTGACTCAAAACTGGGCTGACAGCACACTGATCTTGGGAGGACAGGCTGTCCAAAATGTGCATGTGTATTACTGAGAAATACTGCCCACCAGAGATCAGTTCTGATCTTATTAACTACAATTGCCTCTGAATGACTAAACCCTCTTTATGAAATGCCACTGGCTTGCAAAAACTGAGCCTGCTTCAAATGAATGACTTCTCCCCACCACCCATCCACAAATAAAAGGCTCCAGCTCTCTGCTCAGATGCTCCTCCTCTGCTTGGCAAGACCGCATCCAGACAGAAATCACCATTCCTGTGCATGACATCTTTTTGCTCTTATTATCCCACTACAAAGACAGAAAGTTTACATCCAATACAATCATGGCTAAACTCATTCAGCACTTATGAGAGAAAAGCCACAATGAGCATTTGATAGATCCCAGAAGATGTGAGCGAGTTCAAAGCAATTCTAAGAGACTGGAAACCAAGCAAGTAAATTTTCCATAGACAGATGCCAAGTATTTTAAAAATAAATAATTGAGACTTTTAAATTGGGCTGCTATCACCCTGTGCAACCTCCTACAGCAGATTTCTCTTTAGATTAAAAAATGAACAAAGGCTCATTGTACTGTCACAGATGTGGAGTACAGAATATTCAATAGTATCAGGAATTCTGGTAGAAGGGAAAAAGATCATCAGAATTAGCTTTCCGCTCATTTCCTTCCAGCAATCCAAAGACTACCATGCAATTTAAAGCTTAAAAAAAAAAAGGGGTGGGGTGTTTATAGGCCAGCCAATTTTTTGATGAATCAGGCAGCAAGACACAGAGGCAACAGCTATGTGGTTTATTACGTACTGCTTTGGAGACTATTTTCAGAAGAGCAAAACACACAGGCATCACAGGTAGATTTCGCCACTCACTTTGCAGAGTGGCGAAACAAAAATTTTGAAATGTTTGCTTTAAACGATGGAGTTAATCACTGAATATACTAATTCTTAATTAGTACCTTTACTGCTTATATTATAAGAATAAATTATTCTCAGCCACTTTTACAACTGGATTTAAAACCTCTCACACAAAACAAATTCTGTGCTAAGATTATGAATCATACATGATTTTTCTTAATTGAAAGCTTGTATGTAACTTACTTCTGCTTTAAATATGTGCATAGATTTCTAGTGAACTGGATGATGTGATCCATTTGGCTGGAATAAAAATTTTTTACACACATAATGTAATCTTCACCGCAGCACTGAAAATTCAGAATAACTGTCCTGCAGTCTGTGTGTTTACTGGAGTGTGAGATGTACACTGGGGCAATAAAATCTGATGTTTGACTTCTCATTATATGATCTTTAAAAAACCCATGAAACTTACCATTTATAACATATTCAAAATCTGCTTAGAAAAGGTGGGGGGGAAGAGCAAATCGTGATGTTTTCCAGTTCTCCTACTAGAGCTTGATGTAATAACATAGAGTATACTGCATTCTTTTGAAAAGATAAAGTTGAACAGGAGCAGATAATGGCATGTTTTTCCTGCTTAGTCTATTATTCATCAGTGAATTTTTAACTATAGTTAGGCAGGTACAGAGATGTATTTTGAATGTCATAACTTAGTATTTTACAGTGCCTAAAAGTGTGCTGGGTAAATTGCAGAACAAAGAGTCAGACAGGGTCTTTGCCCTAATGTAATTGCAGCTTGATAATGAATACAATGCTAGGCTGAAAAAAATGAAAGGAGTTGAAACAACAGGAAGAGCAAAGATCATACAAGTGAAACAACAGAATTTAACTCAATTTAGACATTCACATGCCTTAGAAGCATGGTAAATTTCCCTTTAATCTTTTTTAATAGTAAGCATTAATTATTGCTTTGTTGTCTACAAACAACGCAGTAGGTGTATCTATGTTATAAGTCGAGACTAAGTGATTTCATAGTTGTTTTCAACCTGAAAGTTGGTAGTTGTTGCACTTTCCGCCCCTAACTCCGAATGGCGTTTAAACCTGTGAGTAGTCTGGTAGCAGCCCAGTAGAAACAGCGAGGCAACACAATGCTCGTAGGATTGCCCTGGGCTTCAGTGCCTTGTTGGATGATGGCCATATCACTCAGTATCTTGAGCGTTAAAGTCCTGAATGTTAAGAGAGAAGTACCTTGGCAAGCCAGAAACTTCCCTGATTTCTACTGCCAGAAATAAATACCCCTTAGGCCCACTCCCATCCCAAACAAGAAAATCCATCTCATGTGTATACACTGAGTCATTACACAATGAAGGCATATTTGATGCTAAAAAGCTGTATGTTGCATTCATTTGTATTTCCGTAATAGGAAAATAACGGTTTCAGTGTTTATGCTTTCCATAACATGAAACTTTTTTGCAATTGCTTTGTACTCCGAGTAACAGCCACATGATTCACCATGAAATGAAGTCTGGAAAATCGTTTTGGATAAATGGAACTATAAATTCAATAGAATTTCCATGACAACATAGATTGCAACACTCCGCCACAAGTAAAATGTTATAAATCATTCAAAACCAACAAAAAATCAGCAGTAAGTCTTCTCTTTCACAACACACAAGACCCCTGAATTACAGAGCTGTGGTTATTACCTCCCTATGTAGTGCCTCTCATTTCTGATCCTCTTCCTTGTTACAAGTGTTGTTTTGTATCTGATCTCCTTCCAAACACAGGAAATAATAATACTAACACTTTAACACTAAGATGTAAACAAGAATTGAAGCATAATGAGCAGGAGGCTTTTTTGAACCTTTCCTCCTTTTCTCATCTTCTAAAAATGTTTAAATATCTTCACCCTGTGCTAATTATACCTGTGTATCCAGATACATCACAGCATCTTGTTAGACTCACAAATTTAGGAGGCTCTTTTTCTGGAAACGTGGGTGGTAAGTGTACAATAGGGTGCTCAGTCAGCTCGTAAAAAGGATGTGAACCACATGTCCAAGGGATGGAAGAGATCCAAGGAGAGGCGGAGGTAAAAATAAAAAAAGGATAAAAGATCACACCACACAATATTGCTCATTCGTACCCCTCCATCAGAGAGTTCCTGACATACGGTATTTCACTTAAAGTCCCAGGATCTGGAATAAAGTGATTCCAGGAGGCCCTTCACTGCAATTTAAAAATCACTGTGGCTGTTGCCTTCATGCCTATGAGAAAAAACTTTGAAAATGCAAAGTTCCTTCCCTCCTGAAAAGATTAAGAAGCCCATAAAACCGAATGAGAGACAAAGAGCTCAGTATTTTGATTTGGGTAGAAGTAGGAGTATGTCTTAGGAATGAGGTCTTTTGGTAACCTGAGAAGCAGCAGCAGCCTCCTAGTCCTTGGATTGCAAAGGCTCATCTTCCCATACTACTAGAGAGTTTCTGCTATCTTGCATAAATCACTCCCTATTTCTGGGCCTCGTTTCCTCATGTGTAAACCATGGTCATTGCCCATCCCTCCTTTAACTGGATGTTTTATGAAGAAAAATATGAAAGATTGGAAATAAATGGGAAGAATGACAAGCAGTTGAAAAACACGTGAAATGAAATACCATTTGGAGGGGTGTTGGAGAAAAAAACTTTGGGGTTGCTGTTTATTTGCTTGATATTGCAATAAGGAAGAGGCACACAAGTACCTCATGGAGATAGGACATTGCCTCTTAATACTGGTACAAATTTCAAAACAGCTCGTATCTGACATAGCGCTGAAGTCGCAGGAGTTCAGTGCAGACACTTATTGCAGGGTGCTGCATCCACATACCCAAAGGCGTCTTCCCAGGCTCCTGGAGGTCAGCTGGGGTCTTTCACTGGTCTTTAGCTCCGCTACCAGACTCTGACTCTGCCAGAGACTTTTTGGTTTATTTACCGAGCAGTTCTGAGTCTCACCCACAGTGGGTTTGTCTAATCGTGGCACATTCCAAATGAGATAGCAAGCGCATGCATGCGGGAACATGCAATGCTGAGACTCCCATTTCAGCGAGAGACAAACTTTGCTTTCTAAAACTGTCCAAACAGAAAAATTAGAAGCAATACTTAGCTGCTGGCGGGGGTGAAAAACCGAAACAGGCAATTTAGGAAGTGGCTAAGCACCAAATGCCACAGCAACTAAAAACAAGCCGGATGGACTGACTATATGAACAGAATAGCTCTAAACTCAACCCAAAAGTGACTGTTTCAGATGTCGTCTTCATCTCTTTCCCATGGTCTTCCTACAAGGAGAACTAAACTACTGAAGAAAGAGTTTTAAACTTCACAATACTCAAACTGTCCATACTTCAGCTCATGTTTCAAGAATCCTTTTACTTTCTTAAACATCAAGAAGTGCTGCCAGAATGGAGAGAACTGCTGGGATTTCCTAGCAAAAAACACTTCAGCGCTCTTCAGGGAAAAGAAAGGAGCTGCACTTTAAAAATAAACCCTACAAAAGCACACTTTTCCTAGCATGTGTGATTAATACAATTTCATATACCATTCACTTTAAAGATGCACTAGCACAAGTATTCATTCCTCTGAGAGCTCACATCTTAGTGCAAATTATTCTTTTTGTACTGTGGAATTCAGAACATCCTGTGTGGTTTATTTGGGTTTTTGTGTTGTTTTTTTTTTTTTTTTTAAATGGGAGAAGGCGAGTTCTTCCAGGAGGTTTAATGATCTTCAGAATGCCTCAGAACAAATTTTGAGATATTTATAGTTTTGTTGCATCTCTGGATTCAAAGCCGTGCAGCAGATGGGGCACGTTTTCAAAAGCATTTTGCTGGGCGAAAGGCCATTCCTATCTCTGAGGGGATGTGAAATCCTCCGGGCTGTACACTTGCAGAGCTATTTTTATTTATGAACTGTGAAGTACATGGGCAATTACAGCAGAACCAGTCCATGAGAAGAGCTTACTTGGAGGGCTTCATAACAGAGGGTAAAAGTAATATGGGCTTTCCCATATTTTGCAGACTATGCATCTATCTAGGGCAGCATCATAATCCCAAAGACAGACCAAGCAGGGTGCTCAGCATCAGAGGTCTCAGTAGCTACTTGCAGATTACTGGAGGAAGGGGGACAGCCCTGCACTGTGGGGACAGCACTAGCTCTGCCACAGACATCCCCTTTGAACACAAGAGGGATTTTTCCAATGCAACTGCTTAATACGGGTGTTTCCCTTCAAGTTTCTCAAAAGGGCTTAATATGCAATGAGTGAGTACACTATATATATCCTTTCTAAAACTCAGGAAATACCTTAAACTGAAATCCTTCCCCACCATGGGGTGCCTACCCAAATTCCCCGGTCTCTTGGAAAACCTTGCACGTAATATCTCTGTATTCTGTCTCTAATTTTCTAGCTTTCTTTGCCCTTATCCTCTGACTGTTTTACCGGAGTACAAAGTGAAGTCTGCACACATCCGAAGTGCAGTGTTAAGAAATTTGTAAACTTCTTGTCTTAGCGACTTTGTGTACAGACACACACAGAGTAGCTGAATACACCACCTTAATGGCACCAGCTTGTTAAGGACGTGATTCTGTATTAACACTAGCAAATCAAAAAGAACTGGACTTCAGCACAGCAAGAAGCAAAATATTCAAGTAAGCAGCAAAACTGATGGAAAGGTTAAAGTGCTAGAAATTGTGTAGCCTTTTAAAGTTAAAACCTTGTCCACTGTCACATCTGCAAACCCATTTGCAAACACATTCTGTAATAGTCCTTTGCTAAATGTCAGTTATTCTTCCACACCTCTGAAGCAGAAACACAAATCTAACTCTCACCCCCTTCCACGCTCACACATTGGTACCTGTCTGCAGATGCCATGTCAAGACTCCCCTGGTGCACCTGACTCTGCTGCTCACTCATGGCATCACCTTATATAACGTGAATAAAACAACCTCTCAGCTTTAATGCTTCCAATTTTTTAAAGGCTCATTATGTTGAAAGAAAAGCATGTTGAACTTCTTTGGACTCCTGATGAACGCAACAGTGCTACCAGATAGGCATTTGAGTCCAAATTTTACAGGCTTGGTTCAGTACAGTTTTCAGTATACGCTCTTTGTGGGAAGCAGGCACAGTTGTGTCCCTGTGCAGCCAGGCTCTGTGCCAGCTTCATCCCTTCCCTCTACTCCGCATTTTAATAATAGAAACGAGTCTCAAGCCAGAGAGTCACATTTCCACCCTGGCTTACACCCGTGTATTTCTGAAAGCACCTCTTCTGCCTCAGCATCTCACATTTGAACAATTCACCTGGGTAATGGACACCACGTAAGTTCTGGTTTTTAGTATGACAGCTGCTGGCTTTTCTCCAGACTCTGGGTGTTTTTGGCTCTAGAAGCGCTCGACCAAATTAATTCTTGCTCATGCCACTGCTGTCTCCACCAGCCCAGACACTTGGTTTGTGCCTGCAACCATGAATGGAAACTGGAAATGTTGCAAAGTATGCAGCCTCTCCCTGTCATATAACACGGACAGCATGCCGCACGCTGCCTGGGGCCAGGGCTGGGGCTGCGGTGGGCAGGGAGGGTATCACCTGCAATACAAAACCACATCGTTGTACGTGTTACCAGTACATTCACCTCTCCTGGCGTTGTTCTGTCACAGCACGAAATGCCTCAATGGAACTTTTGAAATATGGAAGTTGCATAAGTAAAGTCTTTATCATAAATCTGATAATTAACCTGCATAACTAATTTCCCTTCTGGCAGCAGGCATAGGTTGGAATAAATAGTCTATTCAATACCTTCTGAGAGAAGACTCCTATATTTCATGTTTACTTTAAGCAAGTATAAAAACCTAGGGACAAAGGGCCTCAAAGAGTCAAATTCCTTGCAGTTTCAACAGAGTGCCCTGAATAATACATAAAGCAGCTATGCTCTTATCCCTAAAACCACAGGTGTGAACCAGATGTCATGCTTATCTTCTCTTGAGATTACAGCAAACAATTGCACACCTTCAGAATATAAAGTAAGCTTTGGATCAAGAAACTTGAAATATATTAGAAGTGTGGCACTGAAGTTAAAAATTCAAATATTAACCTAGAAATCACCGATTCATTTAAGAGTCTGTTTACAGCCTATGTTTTATAAAAGTTACATTTCTTTTATTTAACCTTTTTATAACAAGATATATTATGAATCACAAATTTGAGACAAAACTACTTGCATAAATCTCAGTCGTGGTCAGCAAGGTATTGCCAAACAGATTGTTCAAATATACCACCACCTATTTAAAATACACCTGGGCTCAAGGAACAGAATTAAAGTTAAAGCCTTGATTAAATTTTAAACTTTCCTATTATTGTAATAAAGGTTTAGAAAAAGGTGAGCATATGCTGCATTCAAATATTGAAAGGCGATTAAACCCAGAATGGTATCTCAAAGAAAATTTTAAAGTTAACTTACTACATAGTAACAAGACATGGTGCAAATGGTGCTCTAACCATACAGTCTTGATCATAAGCAACCACCTGAGTGCATAGCCAGAGGATATTCCAAAATGTCCAGTTTCAAGAAAATAATGATTTCCTCACTCAACTAGTGAATGTCACTAATATGCTAGTGTTTGTTACTGGGGGCATTCCAGAAAAAGAACAACAGGGTCCTTCTCACCAGGTGCACAAAATAATCATGACCCAGAATGTTTTAGAAGTCATACTCATATCGCAGTATCTTCTCTCTGAAACTAGGTCCAGGCACCACCTCCCAACTCATGTGTCGACACCTCAGAAGCAGCAGTGCTTACTGCAGAGGGTGAGGGTCTGTTGTCTCTCATAGATGGTTCATGTCCTATTTCAGTTTCTTCCTAGCTTTCCTCTTCCACCCTAGCTAGCTTCCTTTTTTAATCCAGCGTGCCTGGTTTCCTTCCACAGCATCCCCTGTCAAACACACGCTCCAAAGGCTGTCAGCATTTAATGCTAATGCTTCACTAAGAGAAGTCTTCCAGGTCAATTTATGACAGAAATATTGGAGGTTTGTAATTAGAGCCCTAGATAAGAAAGTCTTGTGTTTACTCAATGATCCTCATATTCACTTAATAAAAGCATGCATCTTGCTCTCATAGCTGTAGAGAAAAGGTGGTGAATGTGACCTGAATCCAAGAGCTGTAATGTCATCTGCTTGATCTTGAGGGAGTTGAACTCCCCTGTTCATGTAACAGTATTCACCAGTGACCCAGAGCCTCATTCTGCCCTCCAGCAGCAGAGCCTGTGACTCCAGGGGAAAAAGCACCCAACATCTTGGCTCACTCACGTTAATAAAAAAGTGTACAAAGAGTCATAGGCTAAGGTGTTAACATGACCCTGTCTGTAATACTGAACAGTCAAACTTGGTTCGAGTTGAGAGCACAGACCCAGGTTGCTCAGCTCCATGGCAACACTAATGATTTAAACATCTTTATAACCTTTTATTAAAGGTACAGGATAAAAGTTAAGAACAGTACAGGAAAATAAAGAATTTCAAATATAAACAATTAAGTTTTGAGCTTCACCATATGCCTTATTCCTGTCTCTTTCAGCAAATGGGTTTTTCTTACAAGGACAATCTTTGGTTGGTATTAAATGTGGTGACACATACTCTTCTTCAGAAAAACAGGTAAGATAGCCCAGAGCTAGTTCTGGAGTCCAGTCCTAATTTCTGCAGAAAAAAACCGCAAAAGCAAAAAGAAAAGAAGTGCATAGACAGATAATGCAGCTTCTGTGACTGATACTTGCAACTTCATTACAGTGGAAAACAGGCAATGCAAGTGGCTGTTATCAGCCCCTCCAACACCTGGTAACTCCTGTCAGGTGGCACAGGGCACAGCTTTTCCCTGCCTCGCCGGTCATGGGATCACAGCAGCGCTGTGAAAGGGAGTGCATCTGCGCTCGCTGTGCCAGGCTCATATTAAACAGAAGGAAGAAAGAGATAGGAAGGAAAAGAACTGGGATGGGGGAAGAAAAGGACAAACAAAGAAGAGACAGCTTCCGTATCTCTCACGCCAAACGGCTGTTGAAGATTCAGCTGAAATCAGCGGCAGCTCTGGTAGCTTCCCACAGTGCTGCTCTGAGCAGGTCAAAACACATTCGGGATCATGACTGCCTTCCCAGAACACCCAGTCACATGGTGGTTGGTGTGTCGTTATT
Source organism: Harpia harpyja (assembly GCF_026419915.1). Taxonomy (NCBI): domain Eukaryota; kingdom Metazoa; phylum Chordata; class Aves; order Accipitriformes; family Accipitridae; genus Harpia; species Harpia harpyja. The sequence continues at coordinate 16,065,951 of NC_068969.1, read as the reverse complement.
ACAGGGTCCCGAGATCCCAGGAGATTGTGAAATTGTAAGCACTGCATTTTATCTCCTTCCCCTCATCAATACATCAACTGGTCCTTTCACTCTCAAGAGCTTCCTTTACACAGACTGCCAGCCAAGGGCTATGGATGGCATGAGTGTATCCATTAATTACGTCCACCAATGATTTACAAAACACTAGTTTTGATCTGCTAGTTTCCAGCTCCATTCCCTTCTCATTTAAGCACATACCTCGGAAGGTATATCGATGTTTTTTAGATTATTTCAACCTGCCCTCTTCCTGTAGAGTTTCTGAACAATGCCACACACTGATCTCGTCTAGAGCAGCGTTGCCATGGATGTTGTCTGATAATACTCAAGAATGCATTAATGTAGCTCTGGAGAGGCCTCATAAAAACACTTGGTTCACGCTACAGGTGCACCTAGCTTTGTATCCTGTCTCAAGTACCAAGCACTAACAGAAAATAAAACCAAGGCATGTGTGTTTACACGGACAAACAGCAACTGTCCCCTTAGCTACACCCCTGCAGCTTCCAGCAAGCCTCAGAGGCCTTTCTGAGCTGGAAGCTGCACAAGCACCATCGTTTGACTGGTTTGTCCAAAACTCTGTTAAATCCTCTTTCCAACCTGTATTTACTGCTGACTGCTAGAAGATTTCACAAGGGGTTCCACAATTCATGCACCTTCATACACTGCATGAGAAGTATTCCGTTCTGTTGAATGTGCACCTTCTGTCTTTCTGGGCTCAGACCTTTAGTTATATCATGAAGCATAACAAGTAACATCTATTTAACTTCTTTGAGATTTCATGGACCTTTGCAATCATGTGCCCTGAGTCACCTTTTCCAAGCTGAGATGTCACAGCAACTGTTTAGCTGCTTGTCTTGTGGAAGGTGTTTCGTATCACTGAAGGTTCTCCACATTTTTGGGACATACAAAGCATTTTTGAGGTTGGGCAACCACAACTGCCCAAGTCATATGTACCATGGACAAAGATTTTTCCTGTTGACCGTACTCATATTTCCTAATAAGCTCTAATCTTCCTATTTGCCTTTTTGCTACTGCTGAGCACTGAGCTCACATGTTCAGACAGCTCTGTGTAAGGACACCAGGAACACTTCCTTGAGTGGCAATAACTAATTTAATTTTCATTACTATATGTGCAAACTTGGAGTCTTCTTTTTAACCGAGTTAAATTAGAAAATGAGATTTATATGATCCTGCTTTGTGTGTGTCTGCATATGACATGTCAGTCTCTTGTAATAACTTTAGAGCACGTTGACCAACTTCATGAAAACCTGACTGCTCACTTGGATTCTCAAAGACTTTACACCCATGCAAGTTCCTTTGCAATTAAGTGGCAAAGTTAAAGAGAGACCCAATTAGTTTTACAAGTGTGGATCAAATATTGAAGAGTCTCCCTGTCCTCCTTCACAAAGCACTTCATCATGATGCCTAGCATGGGCAGCAGCCGCTTCAGCCACTGTTGTGTTACCTCCAAACTAGCTAGGGCTTTTTTGACTTGAGAGCCGTACTGCATTCATTTCTGCACCCGGGGATGTACCAGGTCACACAACGTACCTACTTTCTTTTACTCAGTGGGATTGACATCAGTAGGTGCAGATTCTCATGAGTCACTGAGAAAATACCAGCATTTGGATCTAAGCACACACAATATTAATGGAAATCCACCATTCTGTTAAATACTGTAATAGGGTAACTTTAATCATAAAGCCTCTCAGTATTTAAATACTTCAGGCACTGTAGACATTTATACAACTAGCAGTAGATGTATTTTCAAATAGATACTTCTGAGTAATTATCCTCTTGAGACAGCACCAATTGCTAAATAATGCCTCAGTTTAATAGCACATAGCTCTTAAGAAATGAACAATTCTGGGGACTATTAAATCTCTCAGAAATGTAACAAAGATGGTGATAAATACCGTACACTCCATTTTAGTCCTCGTGTGGATGAGGAATAGGCCATTTTTTTCTCACCTGTTAGCTGGACTTCAAAGACAACTCCTTAGAAAATTAGGTGGTAGCCCCTCCTACTTGCTCCAATAAGGCAGCGTATGCAAATTTGTTCTTCAAGACATCAGCAAAGGTCCCTTACGAGCAAAATCAGTACTCAGACTCACAAGAAAAGCTGTCTTAGCAAAACATATCAGAGGAAGAATAACTGGGTGGGATAGCTGGGTGGGAACTCCTGAAAATGCCATAATCCTTAGGGATTAACTGGCGAGGAATAATTGGTCTGCCCCTCCAGAACACCCCTCTGTCATTCCACAGAAGAATTGCTGAGCATAAAAATACAGGGAACAGAAAGAGTATTCAATCCAAACTCACACCAGTGAATCGAGGCATGACTGGGGAGAGAGTTTTCAGATGAACCTGCTTTTTTTGTAACACACAAAGCTCTAGAATATCAGGAAAATGAAGACTTCTTGTTCATATAAAATGCTGGCCTTTATTCATGTTCCCTAAAGATGTTTTTCCTAAAACTCCGGCTGCTTGCATATTACTTACTGCTAATTAAATGAGCATAGGGAAAGAAGTTTGCATTCTCTGGTCACCAGAGGTCTGTGAATAGAGTGATTCAGCATGTCGTGCCATAGAGAAGTTTGCCTTTTCACAGTCAAGAGCAAAAAGATGGAAGCAAAAGGCATAAAAATACTTGTCTCCTCATCCTGACACCATTTTACCTCTCAGGGGCATTCAGAACTCTTTAGAGATGACAAGCCCTCCAAAGCAAACCATGTCAGATTGTGTTTACCTTCACACCAGTTCACTCAATGTCCCAGCTTCATTTCAAAAGCAGCCATCAATAATACACAGAAGAGGCCACCTCCTTATATGGAGAAAGCAGAAGTTAAATTTACTGCCAATTTGTAGCAGCTGACTATCTGACCCCTAGCATCAAGTAGTTTCATCATCATTTGACAGTGCGTCATGAAATGCTCCTGTACTTAATTCTCCTTTGAATGACGAATGAAAATAAGATGAATGATCTGATAACTTGGTGATCAAAAATTTCCATTGAACTTTCTTCCTCGTTAGAAAAAGTTACATTAAAAAAAAGAGAAAGATTAATACAGAAGTGCCAGATTTTAAGCAATGATTGAGGACTTTACATAAAAAAGCTCAAAAAGTAAGGACAGTGAAGTATTTTTAGGTATGCAATAAAACACAGCATTTTAACATATATATATGCCACTTTGGGTTCAGCGTGTGATAAATTTCCATTAGTGTCTCACTGACAATTGAAGCCCGGCTGAATACTAAATAAAGCCACATGGCTGTTCTCCTGAGCCCTGTTGTGGAAAAGAATGAAAGTCTGAAAAACATAGGAAAAATAGTCTGTGTATGAGGTTCAATCACAAACACTTCTTCTGTGGCCACTACAGGAATGGAACTGGAGGGATATGGCCACCCAAGAGCACTCTCTCACTGCATGATGTAATCATGTGTCCTGGACCTAAATGTGGCTTTCACCTTGACCTGTGAAGGGTTTCCCTCCAAACAGCTATATTATACCTAGCATCAGTTTCTGTGGGTCAGTAAGTCATCAGGAGAAACAGAAGCAGCAAATCCTTGTGTCTCCCCATCCTGAAATAAACTGAGATTTAATAAATGCATAAGGTAATTTTCAGAGCCTCACATGGAAGAGGCTTCTAGGGCTGTTGTGCTGAGACCTGCTGGAACAAAGCTCCGGTGTATTCAGATGTAAGTATGTACAGATATAGTCTCCTTTGAATGCTATCTTATGATTTCAGTTAATGATGGTTCAGTAAGAGAGGATATGCAGGAAGACTACATCCTTAATACAGTGACTTTATTATTCTGATGTCTGGACCCACCCTGTGAGGTTTCAGACCTGGTATTTCTGCAACTAGAGGTCATTCCTCAGAAAGCCACATTCCCATCTGTAGCGTTACCAGCTTTTGAACATCTAATAGCCTCCACACCAAAAAAATCATGCTGGTTATACTATGCGATATCAAATTTAATCTTCTAGACAAATGCAAGAGTGTTCATGGACACATGTACTGAGTCCTGCCTCTATTAAATTACCTTTTCAGAATGTAAAGCATTTGACCAGTGCAACCTGACAAGTGCCAGATGAATGCAATAAGTTACAAGCAAAGTAACGCAGCACAATCGATAGGTTTAGGTACACTGTCTTAATTGTATCACTTAGATATTCCTTTTTTACCTCCACAAAGATAAAACAAGTTGAAACAGTGCTATGCTAGACAGGGATTAAATCTTAGAATTTGGATGCTGAGAATGAAATCAACAGTCAGTGAGAGTGTGGGCTCATTGCAGGAGGCTCAGTCTGAAGCCACCCGTTTGTAAACTACTCAGACCTGGGGCAGCCTCTTTGCTTGGTGTTCGTCAGGATCCAGCCTGACAGACGTGGAGCCGGGTTCAAAAGACGCTACAACCGCAGAAGCTAGCAAACCACAGGACTTCTGTACGGTATTTTCAGCTTAGATAAAAGAATCTTAAAAAAGAGGCAAGAATTAGTTGGATTTTCTCTGGCCTAACTAGACATGCCAGCATTTCTGGGGGAAGATGGTTTAAAGAAGACCTAATGCATAACATAACAAACTACTGGAGCCGACTTAGGTGAGATTTCCTCCTCCTTCCTTCCATATCACAACCTGATTACAGTCACATACAAATCTGAGTTTGTAATCACTATCATCTTGCTCTTTTCCATGTTAACAGCAGCAAGGCATAAATAAGGATGAGCTTCCCTCAACAGTAATAATGTCAGGCATTTTACTAAATTTGTGATATTAAGAAATTTTACCCACTGTTAGATCCTCTTTATCACATGCAGAATTTTGTCGTACCTCACCAAGAAATAGTAGTTATATGCATATGATTTTAAAAGATTCAGAGCTTCCACATAAATAAACACACACATACACCCACAAGCTTAGGGAAACAATAGATTCTTTTTCAGCAGGGTGCTGTGAAAAACAATGTTTATTTCCCCTTAAATGCGTGAAATCACAATAACTGATTGTCAGACCACTACAGTCTACTTATAATACTCTGAGAAATTTTAGCTGTTTGCAAACTAGTTTTGAACAACTTCTGAAGGCCTTTGTTAATGCCTATCCCCAGAGAGGATGGAGACAATCCTGCCCGCCATGAGAACAAATCGATATTTTAACATTCTTACCACAATACTGTTAATCCAGACCTCACAAAGAACCACCAGGAAAGTTAGCTACAGCATATTCTGTAATTTTAAACCCATCACAGACCAAGATAAAGCTGTATACCTGTTATTTTGGTTATTTTTGCCTGTGTTTTCCTAGTATATTTGTCAGTCTAGGCTTTTAAAAAAGCAGTGACAGGCAGTGATTTGTTTGACCAGACCTTAACTCCTCAGATTCCAAAATCTAGCTTTTTTAGGAGTTATAATTATTGGGGGCAAGAACTGAAATGAAGTTGTCAAGTGACAGTAATGGGCTTGCTTTCTCCCTTCACCTCTCCCCCAAGACTGATGCTATTCATTTAGAGCAGGTCTATACACAAGATCATCTAATCTGATCTGCCGAAACCTCAGTGAGGCCTGGCAGTATCTCAACTGGAAAAGAGTTCTAAAATTAATAATAAGACGACCCTTTCAGTTTAATGCCTTGGCTATCACAGATACCTAATGGTGCACTTTGCACAAGTCACACTCAGATGCTGGCAGCAGGAGAGGAACAAAGACAGGAATTACAGTAGATGCCTTGCTGCCATGCAAACACAGCCGCTTTAAATGCAGACTTACATATCAAGCAGCCAATTTTATTTCACAATACATTCTGTGAGGCTTGATCTCAGTCTTTGCTCATGCCAAAAAGTCTTTAGACAATTCAGTGGGAGCAAAGGCTCTTTTTCTGCTCTACGTATACAGCTAAAAAACAGTTGAGGCTTGTCCAGGGACTGCAAGACTGAGGTGACAGGGCACCACTTCTGCACCCCATTGTTTCCTACTAAGTAGGAAGAAAATAATGAATATCTTAATTTGTTAAATTCCAATTAATTATAATTCAGTTTGGCAAGACCTAATACAGAAAAATGTCTTTACTTTCCCATCTTGTAAGTGTTCAGAAGAATGTGAGATTATATGATTGATGGAAGCTTCCAAGCTTTTAAGTAGAGGATACTATAACGTTTTCCTTAGATAGATGATTTCCCCAATGTGAAAACGTTGGTTTTAATGAAATGAAATAGCCTTAATTAGTTGTGATTGGAAGTAAACCCTGAGATAAACATTGCATAAATAATTCACATCCTTCCATCTGGGGAACTTCTTCCTGAACTGCAAAGTGTCTCCAATCTGAAATGCAATACACATTATTTTAGCAGCAGCTAAAAAAATGCAGACTTCTTCCAATACACTGCATCTGGAGTGGAGAGCATCTGCTGTTCTGGAGTTGAGTGCATATTTTAAGACATAGTTTTAGAAAGTTTTTTTGATTCTGGACTAGAACACTTTCTCCTAACACATGGTCTTCCACAGAACTGGTCTCTGCTGTAACTTTAACACCTTGATCTATCTATGGAAATTCACATTTCCCATGCTGTCCCAACTGGAATATGTAAAACCTTTTCTTCTTTTTTCATTTACACCATGCTGTGGCCAAGGCAGCATCTAAAAGACATTTGGAGATAAAGCTGTAGCATTTTTCATATTTGATTATGGTGTATGACCCTAATACTTTGCATCTGCACTTACTGCTTATTCATTTTAAGAGTTGGTCTCCTGCTTCAGGAACAACTTTTCCCGTAAGGACTTGCTGCCAAGATCTATTGCTGCCAAAGGCACTCAAGGTGGGCCCCCTTGTTGTAACAGAAAATATGTCTGATTGCAAATTCTCTGCAGAATTTGTGGCAATTACTGCACCCTACACAAAAAACACAGGGGAGGGGACGGGGACAGACGGATGGGGACAAGATGAAAGCAGTGAAATCAAGAAAGTCATTTACGCTATTTGATTTGATGCTATAAAATTCACCATGGAGAACATAAGCAACCACAGCTTCTATGTGGTGATCTTCCGGGTGTTCTGCAAATGAAACCTAATAGCACATCACAAATGATTTTGTTCTGATCACATCTCTTATTCAGGACAGCTACTGACTTTCCCTGTGTGCCTGAAGGAAACTTAGACATTTGTGCAAGCCACTAAAAGTAAAGTTTTTCTTTAAAGTTCTTATTCAGGAAAGATCACAACCTCTGATGAAAATAGTGTTGATTTAAAACATGAATGTATGAAACAAAACCCTCTGAAGTGAAAATATACTATCTGTCCATAACTTTAAGTGTATATATATATTTAAATGAACAATAATATTCTTAAAGAGGGAAACTGCTAGAGACATACTTATTTTTTTCTGCCTATTATACAAAATAAATATGGAAGCATAATGAAAGAATATATTACGCTTCCTTGTGTTCATTGTCACGATTTTTATAGGATCAAATCAAACAGACAATGGAAATTAGTTTTGCAGTTTCACTATGCCTTCTGGTTATCAAGTGATAAGTTCCTAGCTGATGACCATTTTTTTTTCTCTTTTAATGCAGACTCCAAAATAAACAATTCCAACACACAGAGTGAAACTTGAAAAAATAGATTTTCTTCTCTCTCTGCAAAAGCTTACAAGTGATCGCACTTTCAGAACAGGGTAGGATATAATTTTTGTAGAGGATTCAGATTGTTTCCTTTTCATACAGCAAAGCACAAGATACCCTCAGACTGGACTCAAATGGTAGAGTTAGTATACTAAGTCTGCCCTTACCTACTCTGAAGTCTGCTACGCTTAAAAGGTTTCTCCAGGCTTGGGTAGCTCTTAAACTTTGAATACGGAGAAGTGCTACTAGATGAGTCACAAATCATTTAACAGGATTCTGCTCTGCTTCCAGAAAGTCACAAGCAAAGCTGGCAGCTTTTTATACCTATCAAAGAGCATCAAAAAGGTGCTGAGATTCTCTACCCATGGAAGGACTAAGAAAGGCAACAGGGATTTGACACGCCAGGATTTTTGGTTGCTTGCTCCCATTGAAGCCCATGGAGAAAGGCACCTGAACACCTGAACCTTTCACATGTCACTCCATGTAGTTAGCAAAAGGCAGCCTGAATTAATTAATTCTCTCTATTATTTTCATGCAACATGGGAAAGGAGGAAAGACAAGAAAATGTGATTTCCAAACCACAACAGTGAGTTAGGGTGACTCAGAACAGGTACCAATTAGAAACAGCAAGTTCATGTTTTGAAACTGCCTCAATTCCATTTGGCAATGTCTGTATTAAAACAGCTTGCTGAGAGAGGATGTGTGTGGAGCTTCTTTTAAGTTTCTTCATTCTCAAAATCTAAATCTTCAACACCCATAGCTGCTCAGCAGTTCAAAAAAAAAAAAAAAAAAAAAAGAAAGCCTTCCATGCTCAGGAGTCATTTTGCAGAAAAACCTCAAACCAGAGAAAAACAATTGCTTAGAACTTACATTTAATGTTAAGGGCTATTCAGGAAATGCAAAATGTTATTTTTAAATGTTTAACCATATAAACAGTGACTGAGAATGCATTTCTTATTAAGCATTTTTATGGTTACAGCTACTCTGCTGCTGAAAAAGCAACTACTTATAAAAATAAAGCTAATATTTATGGGCACTATAGCTCAGGAAGGGACCTCTTTTATAAGACATTTACTGCAGCAGCCATCGCAGCTGAATCATGTTATAGCACAAAAATGAGGGTTTTTTTTTTAAACTCAGGCTAATATTTAACAACTTTAAGTAAATGATAACATATGAAATTAACTTCCAACAGTACTAAAAACCAGAATAGCAAGGACCAAATCTGTGATGCTGATCATCCTCCCGTTGTGTAAGTGCCTGCAACGGGGCCAAGAAGTAGCGAAGATTGTGACTACCACAAAAGCAGATGATTTACAGAGCTGTGCAAAGACGATTAACAAACTACTGTGCACGGGACACCTCTCCCTGAGTGGCTGCAACCCTGGCAAGTCCAAAACTCCCCTCCTCATTACTCTCCCCCAGTATCAAGCACTGGATACAACACATCTTGTTTTACAACCATTATGAAGTCCACAGGAAACAAAGCTCCACCATCCCTGTTCTCTAGGAGTTATGTCCTGATGTTGTTCTCCTCTCCTTGGTAACTGCCAGCAGCCTCATTTGTGAAAACTTCTGTTCTATAGCACTCATTACAGAAAGACCTCATTACAGAAGTAGGGAGTCACCCTCCCAGACCTAGATGGCACAACCTTTAAAGTACAAGTTCAAGGTCATACTTTAATTCACCCAAAGTCCCCAAGATGATTATTTTACAACATATGCACTAATCAAAGCCATGCTTTAGGATTTGGCAGACAAGCTGTTCTGTCTATCAGAATAACTCACAGATGGTATGTATGTGACACAACATATTCATCATGTTATATTCTTAGTATATGCAATTTTCCCCCTTGCTAAATTTGCCGGCGTTCAGCACGGGCCCTAAGAAACTGCTGGTGCCTTGGAAGAGATACTCTTCCAGCCTTGTCTTTAAATTAACCGAATAAAGAAAGACTCTAAAGGTTGAAGAAACTCATTCCCCTGTGTAATTGTAAAACATATTGAATTTGATTTTTTACCTTAGGTACTATTTTTTAACTTCTATTTTGTAGCTCATGTTTGTTTTCTGCTCTTCAGTTCACATATTGTACTTTCTTTTTACTTGATGTGTGCCATATTGTTTTAGCTTTTGCTCTTACTTCTGCTTATTTATGATCCTTTTTTGACCAAAATCTCAATAAGATTTGCTTTAGGGGCATTTTTTTATCTTTTTTTCCAGGTAGTTGCATGCATAAGTGAACCATTAAAATTGAATCAGTTCAGTGAATCAAACTGAATGACAACAAACTAAAATGAGCAGAAACATGCCTAAAGCAACAAGCAGATTACTTATTTTACTTATTTGTGATGTTGCTTTCTTTTTTTCCTCTCCTCTGGTTCTTCTGATGAAATACAGAACCACATATTTTTTTAAATACTGGGATGAGTTTTCAATCCTGAATGCCATATAGATTTTATAAAGGAAAATGCACAAAGGGAAGATGCACCCACACAAGGTTAGGTTTCGGATACTGGCCCAGCAGCCTATTTTAAAGCTCATCATCTGGAGGAGTTAACCAGCAAGCATGGGCAAGAGTTCATGAAAATAAACTTCTTGCTCCCTATTTCTCTTGCTCCTATTACATCTGTCTGCCATTTACTCCCACTTTGCTTGTGTTTTAGAGCCTCAAGAACAAAAGTCACCTCTACCGCTGATCTTTGTTTTGTACAGTGTGCTGGCTTGGATTAGTCCTTGTTAAATGAGGACAAGAGTTGAGAGAAAAATAGCTGAAAATTAGGTTCCCTGCCTTGGAAAGAGCAAACCAACAGCCAGGAAACAACTTACCACACTTTCTGTTACAGAATGATAAATGTCACTGCTATGGTCAGAATTTTTCAGTGGTTTTCAGTGTTTTAGCTTTTATGCTGAAAGCCAAAACATTAACAAAGCAATTGAAGTAGTAGGCATATAAGTCCATGAATGTCAGTAGCAAGGTTTCACATATGTCACTTTGCAGTAATAAAAGACTTCATATATAGTCCTAGGACTGGATGTTACTATTTTTATTTTTTATATGAGGAACTACGGACAGGAATGCAAGCAAATGGAGGAGAAAAATGAAGGCAATTCCAATTAATCATTTCCCCTAGTGACATTTTAATGCATTATTGTTACAATTACTCTAAAATGTCCTCAAAGGATCATCACACCAGCTTTTTCAGACTTCATTTTTCACTGAGTGAAATTTTAACAAGCAACTTCTGTGTAAAGTTTTGATCTCCGAAGGGGCAATACCTGTTCATCCCTCTCCCTTTGTGGGAAACAGGGCTACTACATGCACTGAAGTATCAGGTGTGTTATGTTACAAGGGCCACTTCTCATTTCCTTGTATTTCCACTGGCTTGAGCTTTTCCCTGCTTTGGTTTCTTTCTTATTCACTCCCCAATGACCTCCTTAAAATCTGCATTTGCAGAAACCAGCTTAAAATATGGCAAGACAAAATGTATTAGCCAGGCTGTGGGGGGATGGAGGAGAGGTGGTGTGGTTTTTTTTAAGCTATAAAGTTACTTTAATATTTTTTCCATTTTACAACATATGAATAAAATAACCTCTTCTGTCTCAGCATAATTAGTTCCCCAGTCCGGGCATGCCTAAAAGCCTCATGTTGTTTGGGGTGCTGTTTGCCAGGAAACACTTAATATTCTCATCTATCGCATGAATCAATAAAACGCAACCCTGTTTTTCACAAGGTGGCAGTGTATTAGGAAGAGTCATATGCGCTGAGTTAATTTAAAAGTAATAGACTGATATTGTCCACATTACTTTTACTGAATTGACAGAGCAGGTCCAGTGCTGCTAAGAAATTAATCCCATTTCATGGAATCACAGAGCAAGGCTGTAAAAGTTACTGGTTTATCTTAAGAAATAATAAAAAAAAAAATTAAACTCAAACTCTGATTTTTACTTCCAGAATATGGGGATTTTTTAAAGACACTACTCAGGAAATGAGTAGGAGAATTAGAGCTATGCCAAATCAACCATATAGCCATTGGGTTAAATTCACGTTCACCAGAAAAAAAAAGTCTCCCTGCTGATTACCAAAAAGTCGAAGCCTGAAAATTAGCTTCAGGCACCTTCAACATGTGTGAAAGCAAGGAGTTAAGTTCCCATAAATTCCCTTAATCCTCAGTGGAAGGAGAGGACCCCTTCATAGGGCAAATGATCCCAAGGGCTCGGTGACCCTTGGGAAGGTGCAAGTCCCAAAGTTAGGGACCTTGGTTTGGTCCACCTACCTGAGCTTGTCCTAAAAGGACAAAAAAACAGCAACAAATTCTCCCCCAAATCGAAAGCAGGCAGGATGCTCAGTGTTACATCGTGTTGGGGGCCTTCTGCCTGCAATGATAACTCAGTCCCCCGCCCCAGCTCTGTTTTGGTTTGTTAACACTTTTGTACTTTTAACATGTTTCAATGTTTTGTCCTGAACAGATTTTTAAAGTGCAGGAGACACAGGAGGCACAGTGCCAGAGAGGAGTGTGGTGAGCACTGCAGGACAGAAGCATTATCAGGATCTGTGTCAGCAAAGCAGATTTCACCTTTGATAATACCTGTTTTATCATTACTGGACCCTAGATAGGAGACTACCATGCAGGAAACCTTCACTGCAGCATATGGTGACGCACTCGTTATAGCTGCATCCCCACACCATGCCCTGAAACTCTGACCCTTGTTTTCTTAAAAATTTAGTCCTCAAATTGATAAATTTCCTCAGTCGTGAAATTAAAATCTTAAGCACCAAAAATATATTTGCATCCAAGGATACATGTCATTTCTCATATACTGCTATTTAAATCATTTGACTTTGAGTGAGATATGGGAGAAATTTAAGTTTCAGTACATTTTAGTCTCCATCATGTCAAATTTACAACCCTGGAGTAAATCACACTGCCAAGACAAATGTCTTCACTTAAATCAGATTTGTTGCTTCCTTCCATACTTCAGAACATTAATAAAATTGGAGTTCTAGTTCATAATAATAGTTTCATCCTCACTGTGCCAGGAAAACCACAAGAAGTTCACAGGAACCTTAATTCACCCTCCACATACTCACTTCTCTAGGTTAAGCAATTATAGGCCCTGATTTTTATTAGCTATGTGAACGCGCATGCATCTGACTCAAATTCTTACGAGTGTATCAGCATGCACACAGTCAGTCCAGATATACTAAGATTTGCTTTAAATGTCTCCTCTAAATGCTGTTCTTATCTTCAGACTTTCTGAAGATTGGAGGCATTAAAACCAACAAAACAGCTTTCTGGGAAAGGGGCAAAGGCACCTGAAAGCAAGGAAAATGGCAGGAATGTTTACAGTGTGCTGAAATTACTTGAAATTTCTCCCCTAGGTAAAAGAAATTTCTAACAATTGTTTTTCCCTGTCATCTTTCCAACACCTCTTACATCTGCACTCTCAAGAGAATCAAGTCCCTCTTCCATTTCTGGATCTGATGCACAATTATAGGAGCTGCTACCGATGAAGATTACAGATCCAGTCCCTTCCAGTAAATGCAAAGGAGATGATCATTTTATGTTTCCCCATTGCAGCACCACCCTCAGACTCCAGTCAGAGGCCAAGGCACGTTGCTTTAGTCTTTATGCAAGATTAAAAAGCAGACCCCCGCCAAGGCACACAGCAATGAGACAGGGGTGGCAGCGAGGGTATAAACTGCACTCGTGCAACCGAAGTTCACAGAGCAGAAATCTCAGCATATAAAAAAAAGGGACATCACTTGAAGCTGGTTTTTTGACCCACCGCTTGCCTAATCATCATTATTATTAAACCTAAAGACTAACATAGATGGGGTAGGTGACACAAACCTGGATTTCTAGCACAGAATAAGGAACATGAATACATCTGTCTAATTGCCACCCGTCGAAAACCCTTTTGACACATGTGGCTCTGGTGTTACATATGGCTTGTCAAGAGCCCTCCGTAATGGGAGGCACATGTCAGTGGAATGTTGCTGGGAGCTCTGTGTGATTCAGAACGCTTACTGCAGCATTATTACAGTAATCTTTCAGCATGCTTTTACTCCCCAACCTCTCCCCATTTTAACAAAACAATCCTAAGCCTGTATTAACAACAGGGTTTAATGAAAACCATACATTTCATGATGAGTGTTTGGTCATGCATGGGAGATTTGTTTGGAATCAGGATCACTTCTCTCTAGGAATATGACAAGAGATTAAATCATTAAAAATGTATAGTCTGTAATTAGTTTATCATTGCCAGAATTGCAGGAATATTTTCCAACATAAAACTGATGCCACCAGCAAGAGATCATTTTGAAAGATCAATGTTGCTGAGATATCAGAAAACAAAGTAATTAGGAGACAGCATGCACACTGTTCTCCTCTGTACTTTTTTTACATACACAGACGTGCACACACACACACACATATATATAGAGAAAAGATATAACCCCCTCCTTATAAATCCAACAAGTGATTGGGCAGATTCTGTGAGCCACAGAAACAGTACTGGTGATTGTCTTAACAGACATGGTGATGTGAGATTATTCTGAAGCACCACCATCTTCTGAGCTTTGAGGATTTGTACTAACTGCATATTTCTGGAGAAAGCAGCACAAAGCACCACAAACAGGATCTTGGTATTAGTTAATTATGGCACTGCAATATTGTCACCGGAGGCATTTTAGAAATAAACTGCAGTACAGTGATGCTGTTTGTATTGCAATAGTTAAGGTGGTTTTAGACCATAAATTATAAACCTCATTTTTCAGAGTTTATGACAGGGCTATAAAAAAGGAACCAGCCCTAGCCAGTTTTCTTTTATGACATTAAAAAATTAGCTATTTGAAAGCTATGCATTTATGCATGAGTTCAATGGTTTCAAATGATTTTTTTGCCTCCCACACTCTCCTGTTTTCAGTATGTACAAAGCCATGGTCACATTTGATGGCCATTCTCCTCTTCCTCCATACTGTGCCCCATCACCTCAGATATATTACCGCTTAAAATCAGAATATTTTGTTTTTCAGTGGGAATTAGCAATGTTATGTGAGTCAGCATACCTGGACAACTCTCTGTAAGTATTTAGTAAAGAAATATTAAAGCTGTCATTTTCAATATGAGGTTCACAGACCCCTGGGGAACTAATTTAAAGGGGTCTGGAGAAGATAATTAAGAAAAGTCGGTCTACTGTCAGTAGGCTTAAACTCACCGAAAAAGGGCCTACACTTCAGCAGGAAAATGTTTAGGAGACTCGCAAATAAAAAAAAGTTCAAACCTGCACTGAAATACTAGATGATTTTTTTCCAAGGAGAATACGAATTTAAAGCAGCGTAGAGGGTTGAAGTCAGCTTCCAGTATAGAGAGTTTTATTCAAAAGCAGATGTCAGTCTTATAGGCTCAGAGCTTATATGCAGCAGTTGCAGCAGCACGTGCCAGGAGCCTTCAAATGCCAGCTCTGTCTCTGAAAGGACTGGCGAATTTGCACCATACCCACTCCTCCACTGCCAAGGTCACCATTTCACGAAGCTGTCACAGAGCACCCCACCTCCTGCTTGTATATACGATCGAGCGGAGGTAAACATGTCAGCTTAACTCCCTTTTGAATTGAAATGGAGTTACTTTCTGGATCTCAGTTTCTTTGGAGTTGCATATCAGAGGAAGAAAACGTCCTCCACTTCTAATAAAAACCAGATTCTGTCCTTGTCTCATCTCACCCATCCTTTGTCCCTTTGGACTGTGGTGGGATAGGCTGCCTGGGAGAGATCTTTCTCTTTTTAGATACTTCTTTGCACAAGAGCACTAGGCTATGAACACAAATGCGTACCAAAGGGGGACACAGTGCCAGAAGTTGAGATCAAGCTCTTTCTGGACTAACAGTTGTGGTGATGCTTGTGGGCTTGACTTTCAGGAACTGAGGAAGCCACCATGTATTGATCTGAAAGTATTCAGAGCCACGTGCCAAATCACTTTGCAAATGGGACACAGGATCCTAAGTCACTTACACACTTTAAGTTTTTCCCACTGCTCATTAGTATTACCAAAGAGCTCTATGATATTCAATTGGAAAGTTCTACAAATGCAAAATGTTTTATGATAATCATGCAAGTCTCTTAGCATACAGTTTGGTTTTATACGTGCTTTTCATGCTCATACAGTGTTAAACAGCTCCAGGCAGCAATTAGTTTGTTAAAGATAAAACAGTAGGTAACAGTAAAAATATAATAATTTTTCCTGACCCAAAAGCTGATCACTAAAGAAAACCAGTTCAGCTGACAAGCTTGGGAACCTTTTCTGCTGAACTGGGATGAAATGCAATAGTTTTCCTTCCTTGCAATTACACTTCCACAGCTAAGTGCTCTTTCAATCATGGCCTAACCCCAGCTACCATTATATACTTACACCCAGGGGCGCAACCGTCGAGCCTGGCCAGCCTTTCACCCCCATTAGCTCAATGCAGTTTCATAGCGTGGTGGTAAATCACTACCCAAACAGCATCAGCGTAAGTAAATGTTGTATCTTCACCTTGCAGCACTAAGCAACCATGCTCAATTGTCTTACTTGCCCCTCTGTCAGTGGAGACCCTGAAGACCCCCAGGGGGTTTCTGTTTGGGCTACACATTTCAGAATTTGGCATATGCAGCGGTGCCAGCCTTGGTGGGCACAATGCTGCCCTCCTCTCCTGCATGCTGGCCTCCCGCATTCAGCAGAGCTCTGTAAGAAAAGGTGCTTGGCAGATATGGGGGAATCGGCTTGCTTTCAGAAGCCGCATCTCTGCTCCTGCTCCCTCAGCTGGTCACCTGCGATAATAATGCCCAAGTTCATGTAGCTATTTCTAACGGAAACAACTGAATCCATTAGTCAACTTGTGGAAACATTTGCAGTTTAAAAAAAAAAAAAAAATACATTCAGCAAGAAAATCCTCCTCCCTGTTGTGGCAAATGCATGACTCCCATTAACCCCAATGAGAGTCACACATGCTTTGAGGAGGGTGAACCCCTGAGTGTTTGGTTATAGCAATATCCTAGTGCTGTACAGAAACACAAAACTATAGAAACAGTAAAACTTACCACCCCAGGCTGACACTGAATGAATCACCAAGACTTTCTAGGTACACAAACATCCTTAATTTATATATAATATATATGTATGCATATATAAATGAGAGACAATGTGGAGCAAAATCACTTATCAGATATTAGTCACAACTTCTCGAAAGGGATATGATATTTCTGTTTGAACCGCATGCTAAGTACTTTAAATTGAGATACCGAACCCTCTTCAACATCATTAGCCTAGATTGAAAATAATCAATAAATAATCATTTTGCGTGTAAGTATGAAAGGCAAATGTCTGATACATTAATTGTGAAAGCCCTTTCTGTACTAATGGTTGCCATAACCTAAGAGATCGATTCCATTATGGATATTTACACAGTGACCTATTAGGAATACACAGAAGTATCATTTTTTACATTGATTATCCATCCTTAAAACAGATAGTAATGTATACTTAAATGCATGGATTGCAAAAATCATTTTTAACCTTTATTATGTACTCTTTGTTGAAAAGGAAATCATTTGAGCATCACGGTATGAAGGACACAATTTCAATTTATGTCTTAAGAAGAGAGGACAATTATGAATGCACATAAGAAAAAAAAAATCTCTTATTTGTAATAGTTGGGCAAGTGAGTTACCTAGAACGCAAATGTTTCTAATCTGAACCCAAGCAAACATTACAGACATTGCTGGGGAACCAGAAAATAAATACGTATTAAACTTTTACAAATTGTATCACCTTTCAGAAATGTCTGAGGCAAAATCCCCCTTCTGAATAACTCCACATAAACCAGCATAATAAGTATGCGTGATGCTGGAGGCAGTGCGTTTTAATTTGACAGACTTGCCCTGTGTCAAGTTTCCACAGTAAATAGCAGAGCTACTGGAGAGGTAACTGCAAATCCAACCAGGAGCTGCACGAATGGCCTGAAGGTTACACAGGGACAGCCTAAAGGTTACACAGGAACGGCCTAAAGGTTACACAGGAACGCACCTGAGGGAAATCACCTCCCGCCCCAGCCGCCTGCCAGCCCAGGCCGCGGCGCCTGCCCGCCTTTCCCGCCCTGCCGCCTCAGGGCTTGGGCTGCAGCGCCGGTCTTCTGGGCCACCGGGCAAAGGAAAAACCTCCGCTCTGGGCTCCAAGGGGAGGGAAAGTCCATGGGTTACAGGACCAGCTGGGAAAGAGCAGCTGGAAACCAGAGCAAGGCTGTTATAAAAGGCTCCTAGTGAGTCAAAGGCTGCCTGCGACACCGACGCTCTCCACCTAGAGAGGGCAACAGTGATGAAATACTATAGCCCCATCGAGGGGACATAAACATTAGAGACCCGACGATGACGATCACCGCTCTCTGGGCATATCTGGAAAAAATTGAGAGAGTTTAACCTGGGACAGCAGCTCCTTTGTAAAAGTGAAGTCTGGTTGTCTTCAGGTTAGTTTTACAGCCGAAGAGGAGAAACGGCTTCTTTTATTTGGCAGTAACTCTGTGTAGAGCTCTCGCCGGGAAAGGAGAAGGAAAAATAAACTAAAGCCTCCTAGTACATTTAAAACAAGCTGTCACTAGGTTAACCAAGCCCCAAAGAAGGCACGTAGTACCTGCTCTTAGCAAATTCACTTACTGATTATCAAATCAATTTAGCTATTCACTGAAGTGCCCATCATCCCTCAAGGCCGTCGCCACACCTGTCAACAAAAACCAGGTGCCGACTCCTCTCTTAAGGACATAACATGTGTCAAATTGAAGGTCCTATTCAAATCACAGCTTCCTGCCAGTTCTGATCTCCTCTTCCATCTTTCACGCCATAATCTGCTTAAACCGAACAAAACCCACCAGTTTTAAAAGTGCTGAACTTTCCACCCGCTGGCGAGGCTGCCGGTGGCACGGTGGGGATGGCACTGGCCCCTCAGGCTGCCGCAGTAAAGCACCCATCAACACCAAGAGACGAAGGTACAAATAATTCCTCCCGGGCGCTCAGAGGGCAGCCACTGATCTTTCCGGTCTTTATCAGAAATAGGATTTCTTTGTTGGTAGTGGTGTTAGATAAATAGGTCTTTTTCAACATGAGCTTCTCCCTTGCAAGAAACAGAACATACACGTGGTGCAATCGTGGAAACAATACTGCCCTGCTGTATGTCTCCTGTCCTTCACAGCAGCGCTCATTAAAAATAAAATTTCCAGTCCCATTTAAATTCTTTCAAAACGCATGCATTTGGGGGAATCTGGTGAGTCTGTACAGAGGAAACAGATCTGAATCTCTCACCATACTTACATACAGGGCACTTATCTGCATGAACATTATTTCAAGCATGCACACGCTATTTCTGTGTCCTGAGGTGAGCATCACGATCCCACAAATAATTCCCCACAATGTGAAGAGATGTGGACCAGCAAGATACATTAACAGAAAGAAGCAGCATTAGGTTTAACCCAGCGACATTTTGGCATTATTAGCAGTGTGAGAGCCTCGGCAGAATCTCAATCTACAAAAGCAAAATCTCAGCTGTGCCCAGCTCCCCCTCCTCTCCTTGCCATGAGGTCTGCAGAGCCAGCACCACAGAAGCTTTACATTTGAAATACCTCTTGCACAAAACACCCTGCCATTGTAAGCAATCCAAACTCTCAAACCTGTTCTGTATGAGGCCCCATTTTAATCTTTTGAGCATCCTTTCTTTTTAAAGCATAAGCAGATTAATCTCCCTGAGCATCCTTCTTCAGCAATCACGGTAGATGCATTAAAATACAGTAAATGAAGAACGGCTGATAAGACTGCAATGAATGCATTATCTCAAATCCCAGATTGCTATAACTTTACAGAAGTAAAGAAATGAACCTAAGAACAGACTTTAAATACTGTTTCAAGGATAAAGTATCGATGTATTGATCTTATGAGTGCTATTATCAGATGGCTATCTCTGGGTGTCAGGTGAATCCATTCACTGCTAAAAAGACATGCCAGGTTGTCAAGGCCTGAAAATTATCCTTGCTAATTATTTCTCTCCTACTGCCCTTTTCCAGTTCCAAATTCTGATTGCTGCCAAATTATTCCTTGCAGACTTACCAAAATGTTTTCCACTTCTACCTTACTTGATCATGATGGAAAAACATCTGAACTAACTCTGCTAATAATGCAGCAATATTATGTCAGAGATCACATGTGGATGTTTTGCTACCTCAAGTGTTAAGCAGGCCAAAATGGTTTCCTAGGAAGCTTTCTTTCAAATGAGAGCTTGCTTTTCTTCTACAGAAAACATTCATTTCCTCTTACATGGTCTCACCTTCAGAGTCCTCAGAGCTGAGCCCCGCACTTGAGCTTTCATGTGTTTCATATATATTTCATATTTCTTTTCTTTAAAATGGACCAACACAACAGCTGTTTGAGCTGCAAGCATCCAGAAATTGCTGTTTTCAGTTTCGTGAAAGACGAACTTGTAAGATTGTAATCCTGTACCCTGGAAATACAGCAACTCCCTTACAGGCTATGCCTGGGAAGGGGGCACGCAGCTCAGCACGCACATCCCCTATACTACAAAGGGAATAGGAACAGGAACATTTTATCAGAGACAACATAAGGAATATCCATTTTTAGTTTTGACCAAGTTGGGTCTTGGTCTTGCTACTACTAAACGATCTGATAAATCACCATATGGTTCAGTGGGAGGGCTAACAGGCCTTTCATAAATGGTATGCCAGCAACAACAGCATGAAGCTTTCAGCATTACTTAGCAAACAGCATGTGGTTTAAGATCAGTGACTGATATGATTGAAGGTATCTACTTTGGGTATTTCCTGGAGGCAAAGGCCCCTAAAATTTTTCCTACTTAAATGGGGAGCAAGGGGAATATTAGATGAGGTTGAGGAGAAAGACACAACTATGGATTGGAGGACAGGTGACTCTATGTTCAGGAAATAATGGGTTTTACTTTTACTCTCTTGAAATTTCATCTTTTGAATGCAGCTCATTAAGTGAGCGCTCACATTCCTGCCTCCCAAACAGAATGAGACCTCTCAAGCAAAGAATTTCAAATGAATCTTTTTTAAAACCTTCCCGTTATCTCCAATCTCCTATTTTGAACTGAATGTAATGACATTTCTTTTTCTTAAGGGATATTATGGTCCTGCCTGGTATGTGCCTCCACAAGATTAAATGTGTCACTCAACTCTCAGCAAGCCACCTTCTCCTCAAGGCTGCCCTAAGAGGATCTAGACCTCAGAGAAAGGAGAACAGAATTTCCTGCCTAACCAAGGGTGATGAGAAACTAAAGAAAAAAGGTTTCCCCTTCTTTTCAAATGAATTTTGTAATTTTGGCTACTCATCTGTGGGTAGTTTTGCATTCTAAAAAGTTAAATCTGCTACTCTTTGAAAACCCTTGAGCGCTGCATGCAGGCATTGAGCACTGAATTTGTTATCTTAGTTGTAGGCACCACCACCCTGAAGGAATGGAAGGCCTTGATGTAGGAATAAAAATCAACTAAAATCACCCTTACAGCAAGCTGGTTAAGGTAAAGAGCAAACACAAGCGGTGTTGCAGGCATGAACTTCAAAACACAGCATGTAGTTAAAAGCTCTATAAAGACAAAAATGACAAAATTCAAGAAATGTAATCCATCCCTGGCATGATCAAATCCCAAAGATCTCTCTCCCTTCCATAACAAATGTGTGATAGATCTTGTGCTAACGCATGTTTTTAATTCTCAAGTTACATTCACCACCCGGGGTGAGCAAGGTTGTCTCTCCATTCTTTATTTGGTGTCTGAGAGTCTGTTCAAAAATCAGATTTGCCCCCAGTCCCAGAGAAGAATGATTCATCCTTAACTTATTAGGGAGACACTTTCAATCTTCTTTTCCTAGACAATTAACAGTTCCCTCTGGAGAAACTAATGCTCTTTTGGCAGACCAGGTGCCATTTTCTGTGCTTGAACAAACTATTAACAAACTGTTACCCCACTGCAGGGGGAAAAGCTCTTTCCCACCCGGTAATGCTATTTCTAATTCTGGTAGGAAGCCAAAATTTGTATTTCTTACATGCGTGTAGATCAGGAGCTACGTTTTATAAAAAAAACCCTCCTGAATGGTCAATGGACAGCGATACCCAAGCCCTCTTTGAGGGATACAATAACAAAGGCTTTCCTGCCCAGGCAGTGAGCGCGCTGGAGGCAGCTGCAGGCAGGAAGCAGAAGGGGCTGCGATTTCCTGGAAATATGAGCCCGCTTTGCCTCCTCTCTGAAGCCAGAGGATAAAGGAAAGCCCCCCTCTGAGGACAGCCAGCCTAGATGGGATGGTGATAGAAAAGGACATTATTAGCCTTTTGAGGCATGTGCTGAAAAGCCCAACTAATTAGAGAATACAGAATTTTGCTTATTGAGCTGGGTAGAAAAATAGGGAGTAGGAGGACACACGTATTCAGGGATACGACTATTTTCCCCAAATTGTTTTTTATTTACAGAAAGATGAGTGCTGTGTGTCTCAAAGCATGAGCAAACACATACCTTTTTTTCCTCATTTTCAACCACTTGATTGTTATTTCATTTCTACCAGACAGTAAACTCTTGCTGTGTTTTAGATCCTTTTTCAACTTTAGTTTACCTTCCCATCCTGTCTGGAAATACAGTGCCTGTGAACTGGGGAAATAACAGGGACTACACTCATACTGCTGCCTGATCTCTTACATCATGTGAAGCTTTATCATAGAAAAAACAAAGCAATTCATTCCTGCAAAGCCTGGGGTTATAGCAGCAGCAGCACTGCTGTATCCCAGAGCAGGAATTCCACTGGGGCAGGTGCTGCACAAACCCAGCAGAGAGACGCTCTTTGTCCCCAAAAGCTTTTAAACTCTGTGTAAGAGACAGCAGAGGGATTCAGGTGGGAGGGCAACAATGTAAATATGATAGTACTGATCAGAACAGTCCACAGTGAATGCATTTCACAGCCTGTCTCCTCCTAGAATTAAAAAGCCTTTCGGTGACCCGCATTATAAAACCCATTTTAGTGAAAACCTTTTTGGACACACGAATAACCAGACAGCAAGATGCATCTTCCTTTCTGGTTTATACAAGCTTTTGGTCATCATCCCTTATAAAACAGTTCTTTAACATGTGATAAAACAGAAAAAAAAAAAGTAAAACCTGAATAAATGTACTGAGTTTTCTAACTGCGAAAAACATGGCTGACGTAATTTATTCTCTTGGCATGAAATTACAGCAACTGTTTAGAATCCTTCAGGAAAAAAGAAAAACAAACCAAAAAAACAAAAATGCAATCAGTAAAGCACCAGTATAATAGACAATTTAAATAATTTCCTGCTTGCTGCCTTAAATCATGATTAACATTGGTGAAATCTATTCCCACTGTTTGGGACCCAGTGAAATGACTTCCATGGGAACTACTGGGCAACAAGCTACCAAGAAGCCCATTAACCACATTAAGGTTTTGTTTTGATTTTTTGTGTGCCAAGGAAACATTATCACTTCTTAACACATTTGTGCAATGTTTCTTTATTTTTTTGCCAAATGTTATCTTTCTTTGTTATTTCCAGAGGGCCTATTGGAATAACTACGAAGGGTCATACATCTCCAGGGAAAGACGTCCCAAAGCCCCAGGACTGTTAGACTTGCCTGACGGAAAGAGGCAGTGCTGAGCCCTTATCAAACTTCACGTGTTTTTAACCAATGTCCCAGGACCCTTGTGCACAGCCGACCTGCGCACTTGGTGCACGTGTACACATGCTTAGAGCCCGCAGCCCAGGGACACTTAACTGACCTGCAGCTCACCTCTCTTCACCTCACGCACTTCATGGCTGTGCATTTGGCTCTGAAAAAATTGCCTTCCTGTGTCTAAGCTCCCAAACTTAAAAAGCTATGAGCGATTTTGGAAAACTTGGCTTCCTGTTTAAGACTGAGGTGGCCATTTCCACTGAGAGAAATGAAATAGCCCTCTAATAGCTGCAGGAGCAAATTTCTTTTCACAGCATTACTGAAGCCCCCGTACCTAGCCATACTAAATGAAGCGGTGCTTCTGTCCAAGAGGTACTTGCTTGCAGGGATGCTAAGGTTCAGTTGACTCCTCGCCTCAGCTCCAACCTGGGTTACAAAGCCTCCACACCCAGCCTCCCTACCTGCACTCACCTCTCACCATCACTGCTGGGGGAAGGAGGCTGACATGGATATGTCAGAGAAGAGCTCCTGCTAAATGTCCCTTTGAGTCTATCAAAGTCCTAGCTCGCTCCTTACAGCCAGGGCCAAATGAAGTTACCTTCTCATAAGGAAACACTTTACCTTACAGAAGCCTGCCAGATAATCTAACATGGTAGCTACCTAACATGGTGAAGCAGCAGAAATAGCTATCACCTGCTGTCCTCTTCCTTCTCCTCCCATAATCAAGTAACTGTTCTAGAAGAACAGAATTTAGCAAGCTCCCATACATTTTTTCCCTTTTCTTGCCACATTGAGTGCCCAGAGTGAATACCAGTAAATCCAGCGGCCTAAGTACCCAGTAAGCTCAGCACGTAAGCTCACCTTTACAGCTGGGGAGAGACAGTCACATTTTTCTAACTCAGACAATCCCACATTTCAAGTAACAATCCTATTGAATCTGCTACCTTTCATTAAAGTAGCTCTTATAACTCTGTCAAATTCTCCAACCTTTGTATTGATTTTTTTCTCCTATTCAAAATAACTCTCCTTTACAACAAGAGCTGGCTGTCAGCCTCTTATCTCTTATTTTCACCCCATCTGATCCTCCTTTTCCTTGTCAGTCTTTCCAGATTCCAATTAATCATGTAGAAAATAAGGGCTTTATGTTAAGAGGAATGTACAACTCTTAGCTCATCATTAACATACCGTAATTGCAGTGTAGTGCTACTGCCTCCGACCTTTTCAACATGACAGTGGAAATCCTTCGGGGAAAGCAGGACATTCCCAGCCAACATAAAAAGAGTTATATCTGGTTCGTGTTACTGGATAGTTATTTCAAAATAAAACTCTGGATGTGTTGTAACATTTGCAACTCACTCTAGAAATTACTGGGGCCTGGCAGGCAGCGAGAAGATGCTGCCATAAAACCAAACTGCTGTTACGTCCCTAAATTTTGTCTGGGTCTCTACAAGAACAGTCCCAAGATACACTAACCCCTCCACTAAACATATTTTAATTTCAGACCATCCTCTCATGTTTCTTCTTAATTATCACGGGGCATTCACAGAAAAGATCAGCCAGATGGAGACTAAATATTTCACTACTACAAGATGAAGCATTCTGCACTAAAATGGAACCTTGACTGCAATAAAGTCATTAATTAAAGTCTCAACTGATTCTCCTGTCAGTATATGGGAGGCACTAAAGACAACTGTGAGGAAACAGTGTATCAGCTACACTAAGGAAAATAAAATGGTAAACCAGAGAGTTATAAGATGATGTTTAACTTGCACTGCTCACGGTCTTTACAGTGCAACATGATGGAAACTCAGCCATGTGCTTGAAATATCCATCCATTCTATGTTTTAAAATTATGACACACCAATATCCTGATGATGAGGAAATGTGAACAAGTTTTAAAAGCAGTGAAGAGCAAAGAGGAGTAAAGTCTGGAGACTCCTGGAGTAAAATCTTACTTCACTGGAGATAAGACAGAGCAGCAGTTTTGGCTTTTTAGCACCTTGTATTTTTAGAGTATTTTACGGCTATCTGGACCCCTGCAGACTGTGGGGAAAGGGGAGACAGAAGACTGCAAGAAAACAGACTGAAAAAACCATGCTAAGAATCAGTTTGGAAAAAAAAAAGGGGGGGGGGAAATAATTAAATGTGAAAATCCCCAAGCCATCTCCTTGTCTGAATGATTAAGTCAGGGGTGCTGTAAGAGATGTAGATAGAATAAGCAGTGCATGCTAAATTCCCTGGACACTCTACAGCACAGACAGCATGAGTATGGAGCCAAATCCTTACTCAGAGTTTCACCAGCACATCTCCCATCAAAGTCACTAGGAGCTCGAAGTATCACCCTGTAAGTGTGGATTTGGTCCTTGGAGAGAATATTACAGTAAAATTACTTCAGACAGTCAAAGTCTCTCACTGTGATATATTCCCAGTGGTCCTCTTTAGGTCCCTCCATCATCTATTGACTTCTGCTTTGCTACATCTTGCCAGATGGAGGCAAGGAAAGTTGAAGAGCAACTAGTAAATGAAATAAAAGGAAATAAAACCAACACTGGCTCCCTGTTTCACAATTAGTCTTTACTTGTGCTTGAAGTCAATGCCAGAGATCTTTGCAAAATTACAATTACCATATATGCTGGATGCCAGAAATAACAAACCCAGCTACAACACAGCAACACAAGGTGTTCGTTCTCTCCTGTATATCAAGAAAACATACTGTGATATGTTCATCTTAACATCAAAAAGCATGCACAAATCTAAACAGACTTACAAATGCACCAAGAGTAAAACTAAAGAACAGAGAAAGCTCCGATTCTAACATTAAAAAGTAAATAACCCCTGCCATCCACAGGTGGACAAAAGGCTGGACATATACTGTAGATGACTCCAGGTGTGAATAGGAAAACTTGATATTCAGGATAAAACAAAAAAAACATTAACTAGTCTCAGTTTATTCCCTGTAGTAAAGGTTTTTGTGCACTGAATACCACACATTTCTTCCACATTAATGACATGATTGTCTTCTGCCTGTGATAATATAAAACATCAGAATTTAAGCAATATAATGAGTAGTAGGATGGCACACAGTGATAAACTTTGGCAAGGAGATCTGAGCATTCAAATTAGAGCAACTAGCTGTAGAACTAGACCACGCTGAAGCTAGTATGTATATTCAAAGGGAAAAGGAAGAAAATCAAAGAAGTAGCAAGAACAAAGACACCATTAGAACCTGGAAAGTGTTCTAAGAAACACACTTAAATAAGAGCAAGAATTGTGAATGCAAATGATTGTTTTGTAATAATAATTTAGTAAAATGAATCTATCAATATAATGCAAAAGCTCGTTAATCGCCATGAAAGGGTGTTAGCTCTTCATTTTCTGCTGGAATGGTTTGTGGGGTTTTGTTGGGTTTTTGGTTTGTTTTTTTTTTTTTTTTAAATAGAGAAAAACTCAAGATCTCCAAACCCACGCATGCTGGTACTTGTGGGTACGAAATCATATTGCTATTTCAGAAGCCCAGTTGATGTTCCTATTACCAATTTGGCCTAAACAGTGCAAGTTTGTTCATGTAAGATTAAAGGGATGAGGTCTCTATGGCATATTGCAGTATGGTCCTTGGAATAAGATTCTCATTTACTAAATAAATTACTGTATATTACTGTATAATGATGTTCATATTATAACTGACAATTAGCACCATTAAAGAGAAAGCTCATAAACAGCCAAAGCTCACATCAAATTAACACAGCCATGATTAAAATCACTCTTCTGATTTCTGCTCTTCACAGAAATAATCAGCATTTTGCATAAAAATGAGTACGAAGCAGCTCAAAAATCAGAGTTACGCTGGGACGGTGGTACCGAACTCTGCCAGCACAGCACTGCCACATCAGCTGTTCGCTTGCCTATGAAATATTAAGTGCTGGGTTTCCCTCCTAGCAGGCAGCCCGCACAGCATGCCCTGCCCGCCGCAAGCTCTGCGCAGGCAGGGTTGCTAGCCGGTGCAGTGACACTGGAGATTAAAGTGCTGCAATTACTCCTCTTGGCTCTAATGAGGGGAACCTGGGTTCTCTCCTGGCCTAAGGGAAGCTCATCTTCTTTAATTTTGTCACTTCACCATTTAAATGGTTTCTAGGGTTTGCATGTTCATTTATATCGTTTCGACTTCAGAAAGAAGAAGAAAAACCTGAATAATTATAGTGGAGAAAAACAATAACAAAATACAAAGGAGTCAGCAATTCATTAAAATTTAGAGAATGCAATGTTAAAAACTTTTCTTAACTTGAAGAAAAAAGGAGAGACTTTTTCTAAGCTGGCACAGAGCCCACATACTTATTAGGATTCGCGCTCCACTTGCACAGCAATATGCTAATGGTATCACTTTAATCTTCAGCAGCACAGCGCTAGTTCCTGGCCTCACCCAAATGATGGTGCTAAAATGGCAAAAAGGAGGGAAAAAGAAACTTCAGGCCAGTGCTGACCAGGCCTGGTATCAAACTGGAACCTGGCTGTGGATGAAAGTTTGAAGCACGTGGACATCTCCATTCATTAATGCTACTTCAGAGACAGCCAAGCTCATAATTGCTTCCTAAGGCTCAAGTATCACCAAGGAAAATCTAATCAATAAATAAGAAATCAAGACCACATAATGAAAGAATACCATTACATATGCCATGGTTTGAAAAGGAATCACAATATGCTACATATGCATAAAAATACTGCAAGATAATACGCCTTTGATCCAACATGCCTTTAAAGCAGGAAACAAAAGGATGTTCTCATATATCTTACAAACTAATTTAACATATAAATCACAAAAAAATATGATCCAGATGGGCTTCAATGAAGGAAACCAATTAACGTAGACAGCCTCACCATCTGACACATTAGTTGTAATAATAAAAACCAAACAACATGGTCAAACAATAATGCTTTGTATTATATCTGACATTTCTAATTAGTTTCTGCATCCTCTTCAAGAAAAAAAGACTACCAACAAGCACTTTGTTTCCCAGAGGAAAAAACATCTAAACTTCATGCGCACAGAGCAGAGTCTATGGATGAAGCTGATCTATCTGCATTCCCTTGGGATGTGCTTTGGAACTAATGGGTTTTGCATAGTCCACATCTGGTTGCACAATTAGACTCAGAAAATGTTTCCTTTCAGCTGTATCGCCACTGTAACTGCCGCAGACCTGGAATGCCTATACCTGTACGCTCCTTAAAAGCTTTACCTACATCCATGGGCTCAGAATAATCAGAATGATTTGGGCTTTCCTTTCTGTAGGATAGGAGTTTGGGTTTTCCTTTCCAGAGCCTTCCTAGAAATGCCACTTCTCAAATGAAGTACAGTATTTCTGGCACAGACCTCCCAGCACCAGGCAATTAGGGTTGCATCAGACAGTTGCAAGCTGAACTACAATTAGCATTACAAATTAAAAGCTCCACCATGCATGCATGTACAGTTACTATTTGAGAGGTCTAATCCCAACTGTGAGGACTGGTTTTGCATGTATTGGGAAAAAGGACTCAGTTTCATCACCTTAGACCTACTGGACCCTTCAAAATCCACCCATGAAAATCCTTTTCAGTACATGATTGAAATTTGGAATTCTTGGGTAGGAAATAGATAGCATCATAACAGGGAAAGGTTTGGTTTGGAAACTGCTCGTCCTTTACAAAATAGTAAAGAAAAGGCTGTGGGAATTCTGCTAATGCCATCATACCTAGGAAGGCCAGAGAACAGACGTTCATGTCATTGCAGTGAATACAAGTTACTTGGGAAATTACATTTTCATTATTAGGATTAACACTAAACCTATCTGATAGAGCAATTTATTTTGCATGGCAGTCATAAACAAGTAACCTAAATTCTGAAAGGCAGTCTCCTTCCTTTTTTTTTTTTTTCCAATTTTAAAGTAGAAAAAATTAATATTCCAACCAATTGAAAAGAAAATGAAGACTATTTAAACCAAAGAAAAATTATTTTTTAGGAATTTGCTTTTTTCCAAAGCAAAATAGCTTCCATTCATCAAGCCAGCATCATAAGCATCAAGCTTAGCATCATAAAAAAGTGTTTGTGAAGTGGAAATACTATTTCTGACACAAACAAGAAGGCCCGGGCTCCTTTACCATCTCCACTCCCTGAAATTTCAACAGAGGAGTTGACTGGCTCTGTAGACTTCCTGAGTGCTCCTTCCACTACGCAGAAATAGATTTACAAATACCAGTATTGCCAACTGAGGCAGACACGGCAGCATGACAATGTTTGGGCCTTTGCTCCATGTTGTTCAGGGGTGGCCCATTGTTAGAAATCACAGCTATACATCATGCCAGAAACTGTTGAAAAAGCTTGTTAAAAAGAAGATAAAAATCTCTACCTCACAGAACATCCAACGTACAGGTTCAGAATTGGGAGACAAAAAATGGCTTCCAATTCTTGTGTTATGGGGCAGTTGGAGCAGGGAGGTGAAAATCGGAGGTTTTAGTCATGCACCAGAGTCTATTACAACCTCCCTTTGTGCTTTGGAAGCCCCTTCCCACCTCCTGAAAAATGTGACTTGGCTAAAGCCACATGTGACAAGTTATGGCAAGCTGGGGGCTGAATCAAGTTCTTGCAAGACCCAGCTCACAAGACACCCATTTCTGCCCAAACGTGAACTTTCCGGGCAAGCGCAACTCCCCGCAAACTGTTCAGGTCCACATGCCATGCTCTGAAAGTGCTTATCGGCTTACCGACAGGCAAAGGTAAGTCCAGATAACATCTGTTTTATCTCACCATGCAAGACCTTGAATATAGGGTAAAAAGCATCAACAAACTCTATTGACAGGGAAAACATTGCACTGATGACAGAGCGACCTAGGACTATCAGCGACAAGCCAAGACCCAACCGCACCCCAGGCTCCACAGCAGCCCACGGCGCCGGGACCCTCGCTGCCATCTCAAGGCCATCCTCACGGTCAGCTGCAGACAGTCGCCCAGCCCCGTGCTCTGAACACGGCCGCGTTTGCAGGGTGCCGTGCCCAAGCCGATACCTTGCTCCCGCTGCGGCACAGTGCTCTGCTACGAAAGCTGGGCGGCTGTCAGACCGGGGCTGGCTCGGGTCCAGCTGGCTCCTGCACAGGCAGAGCAAACGCATGGCTGTTTGCACAGATCTATGTAGACGTCCCGTTAGTACAAGGCAAGGGACCGCAGCTGAATACAGGTAGAGAAAGGGCCGTACGTGTGCAAGGAAGCTATACTGATGAAAGACAGCGGTCTCAGCACGACGGCTCCCACACCGCTGCTATTTGTTTGTAAGCATCAGGGGAAAGGAAAGATTTGGAGGACAACGAGGTCACTTTGTGGATATTCGCAAGGAGATCTTCCCACACATGAAAAGCTTATGGGAGAAACGTGGCTGTTTGCAACCTAACCCATGGGACATGAAAGCTGGCAATGCTAGCAAAGCAGAGCTCAGAGCTGACATTGCAAAAGCACATAAGAGATGATAGATAGAGTGCTGCGAGGGCCAGAAGGGCCTTGAAAGTGATATGTTCACTGAAGGAAACATTGCCCTATTTCACAGTCGTCTCAAACTACAGCAATACATTCTGACTTCATTTTTTTCGAGAACATAAGCGCATGTCTTTCCACTCACCTCAACGGGGAACCTCTTGCCATTGATACTGTGCTCAGAGCCAGCTGATCCGTTGCTTTGACCCCAGTGAAACTCCACTTTCTCTGCCTTGAATCTGCCCGGCAACCCGGCACCACTGACAAAATAATCGTCCTTCAGCAGGATAGCAACTGCACACACAGAACAAGGAGAAAGACATTCTTAGCACGGTTTTTCTGAAGCATTTACAGGTTTTGCTCATTATATTAGAATACTTTTTCTAATGCAAGTAAAATGTCGGGTCATCATTTTCCTCTTTACAGGGATTGGTGTAAAAAAAAAAAGTCTACAAGTAATGCTGGCTAATTATGGAAGTGATGAAGTTACACAGACTATAGAAAATCCCGTCCAAATTTCTCAAGGACTTTTTGCCCTCCTTATTGGACTTTGATTAGAATTTAAATGGCAAACTCCATCAAAATTTGTTTAATGTGGTTCCAGAGACTAATGGCTGATCACGTTCCTTGGCCTTACAAACTACTGAAGGTCTGTAGATCACAAGTTAGGAAAAGAAGGGATCCTCTGTTTGTGGGATTTCCTCTATTTTGTTGGGGGGTGGGAGGGGAACCCCTGTGCCCTGTCCCACCTCTACTGCTGGACATGGCAGGTACTTTCCTTAGCCTTCCCGCTCCTCCTTTCTATAAAATGGGGAGAGTAACAATAACATTTCTGAGACCCACTCATGAGACGTCCTCCATAAGAACTGGGTTTTATTACAGTAACTCTGACATTATTATTATGTGATTCAATAAGGGTCAAAAGGATCTTCTTTGTATTTCCTTTTCATTTCCAAAAGCCTTTGTATTTTATGTAACAATAAAAGCTGTAGGTCCAAATAGAGGGCAAAATCATATGGTGGAAGCTGGTACATGTTACAGGGGAGGTCTATGGTCCAACCAAGAGCTGAATCCAGCTTTCAAAGAATTCCTGTCTGCTGCTCTCACTACAAGATCACCTGCCTTTCTAGCATCTCCCATTTTTAATATGCACGATTCCTAAAAATTACTCCCTACAAAATCCTTTCTGCTCATCCCTTACAAAACTGTTGCTTAAAAACAGAACTAAAATTAGAATTTTGTTCTTGTAAAAGCCATTGCAGACCACTGCTTGCTGTGCCCAGAATCCTATGATTAAAGTTTTTGGGTTGGTTTTTTTGATTTTTTTTTTTAATGGGAATAGCATAACCCACAAGGATTTCTCTGTGTTCTCAAGCCAACTGTGTCATCGCAATGGGAATAGTAATACAAATCCAATTTTATTATGTAAGAGGGAGGATTTTATTCACTGCTGAAAAAAACAAAAAAAAACTAGTTGCGAAATAAAAGTTATTCCTCTGTTGGTGAATCAGTAGCAGGCTTCGCTGAAGGCTAGGCTTTTGGCCGCACCAGGGCTGCCCTCCCGTGAGTACACGCAGTTCGCTACAGCAGCCTCATCTCAGGTGCAATTGTACAATTCAGACACATCTCAACTTTAAATTGTTTATGTTAAAACCATCTAAGTGTTAACTTGCACGAGACGTTCAGATGTTTCTAAATTGTGCCAGCGACATCCCGGGGGTATTTCCTTCCGTGATTTCTGGTTCCTTCGGCACTCCCTTTGCATCCAAGTGTTTGTGCAGGAAGACGGGAGGTGCAGGACTGGCTAGAGGATACTGCCTGCGTCAGCCAGGGTACTGCTGGTGGTCACTGTCTTCTTACACCAGATCTGTGAAACACGGGTGACCGAAAGCACCACTGCTCTCTTCCTCCCTTAAAAGATTCCCAATAAGCTCAGCAGTATTTTAAATACTGAAAATCTCACTCAGTTGGTTATAAATTCCATAGATAAAATTGTAGGAGATGAGGAATACAGGAAAGCAGATTCGTGTGCATCTGTTAAAAACCTCTGTGGGGATTCAGTTGCATCTAATAAATATTTGATAGTTCCTAAATCATTTATGGCTCTGTCAGGGGTCATTTTACTTGTTTTAGATGAATAATTAAAAGGATAATTAGGAGGATGTACAACCTGAAATGTTCATCTAATTGTTAATTTTACAGTATATCTTACACTGCTGAGCTGTACGACACATGTTCCCATCACCTTCCTATCTTAGCAGCATCCTCTTATTGCCAGTGATTTGGGGTCTTCCCTCCCTTCCATGTAATCTCTAGTATTCAGGACTGGAATAACCAAACATCACCTTACCGGGCTTTGGGAGCCACTGCTTTTACACAATGATTTCTGTAGAGTGCACAGCAAGGAATCAACCCCCAAAGCCCACTAACTGAAAATACTATGTAATTGAGATTACAAAACCAAAGGAGGTGGTGCACAGCCACCAGGATCACAATTGTGTGATGCCATTTGCAGGGTCAGGGCTGGAGCTGTATCCCTATCACCCTTGTGAGAGCAAAAATAAACCTGGATACAAAGCAGCTCTTCCCCTGCCTTAGCAGAGAGGCTCTGATGGTCATGACCAGCCAGAGTGATGCACATCACGTAGGAAAAGTACTTAACAAAAACACATCTCTGGCAGAAATTTTAGTAGGTTTCTCTAAGTCGAATGAGTTTTTAGAAGTTCTCAGTGACCTAAAAAGGTGTAAAGTGGCAATGTCTGTGTAATGCTGGCAAGGATGCTCCCACGTGCGCTCTTCCCACGGGGCAGGTCGGACTCGAAGAAGCCTCGTCAGCCTCAGGCCCGGCTGACACCAGCTAATGCTTGATTACAAGGTGGCACAAATGAAAACAGCTAATGCAAATACAACTATGAAATGTGCTTATACTCTCCAAGTGATCTTTACCACTTGGGAACCAGCTACTATGGTGATGAAATCGAACCCACATTAGTGCCTCTGCCAGTGTAATCGTGCACAAAGGCATTTCTAGTCAAGACAGGGGCTTAATGGATCCATTTCCATTTTCTGAATGAAACACTGTTTTCTGTACATTGTGTGTCCTTTACCTTATATGGGGGGGAAAACAAGAAAGAGCACAACAAATCTAAAGAGCAATAATCTCTTTACCTTTTAACATTTCAGAGCATAAAAATAACTAATTGTTCTATCCTAAAAAAAATTATTAGGTCCAATAGCAATAACAATAACCCAAGTAACACATTTCCTGCCAGTTAATGAGCGTCAAGGGTAAGGGCCTTTGGCTTTCCCTCGGACTCCTGTCTCTTTTAACCAGTCATTAATTGCTGAGAAATGCCCTCCACATCCATCACCATTGCTTAAACAGATATTTAGTTTACTGTCTCTGTCAGTCTGCAATATGAAGGTCTCATGCGGCCATCTGCTCCAAGACTCTGCTGCCAAAATGCATCGCAATTTATGGCACAGCCTGCCTCTATGTTCTACCCACAAGCCAAAACATCCTACTTGGTTTGCTGCTCTACCACTTACCACCTTAAAAACTAATCCCAGGCAAGTTTCTTCAAAAGGTCAGAAAACCAAGAAAAGGAATGGGACTTGATAAAATAAGGGAGGAGTTAAGAGCTCAGCAGAAGAAATCAGGGATGACAGCAAGGCAAAAAGAGTCTTCACGTTACCAGTAAAAGGCCGTAAGTTACCAAGAAAAGTGACAGTTACTGTTGCTCTGCGAAGCAATAACTTGTCAGCAAAAATCCATACCCCAATGGGTGAGGAAATCAAATATAGCAGCAGTGCTAAAATCACCCAGCAGAGAAGACTGAAGATACAGCTTTCATTGCCAACTGCATGGAGACTGGAAAATTTGCTGGCACGTTTCAGTTCAACATGGTTTCCTATTTTATGTGCAGCAATACATTCCTATTACACATATAGTATAGCATTAGCATCTTTCTTAGAAGAATAGTGTATCACTTTTTTGTGGTGTTTCTAATTACATTTATTGCTGGTTACTACAAACACCCCTCTGTGACCAAAAGGGCAGGGTGCATAACATGAATGGATTAATTAAACACCAAATTTCCATAGCATTCAACCTTGCCTGAACCTCGTGTTGCTACAAAGGGCAACAAAGTCAGGCTTTCAAAGCAAAGAGGAGCATTTCTTAGTGAAGCTGGAAAAAAACCCTCAGTAATGCAGCAAAAACCCAAGCTATGCTTGGTGGTGGTTTATGTTAACTGGATTTGCTTTGCGGTGAAAGAAAACAGGATCACAGCCTGTCACTCCATTTCATCTGAGGGGCAATAACTCTCAACTCCTGCTAAGATCCTGAATTGCTGGAACTGGATCTGAAGCGTTTGCTGGACTCCAGGTTGTGGCTCAGATCCAAAGTCCCCTGGAAGCAATGGGTGTATCTGAGGTCACGCTGCATGCACAGCTGTGCTGCAAACTCCTGGAGCAGGTACATGCCCTGGGTTTTGCTAGCAGACCTCTGACTAGAGACACGTTACATAAAGCACTATAGAGATGCACGTCGAGTGTTAATAAAGATAAAAAAATACTTCCAATAAATAAAATTGAATTAATTAGTGGTTTAATCCAATTCCCTAAAAATATTTGACCTTGCCAAATGAAGAGGGTGGCCTTATAATTTCTGCTTTTTACATTTTTAGAATTAAAGAGTAATCAAATGCATGCAGCTTTGCATATAAATCAACCTTGACCTTTCGGTGAACTGTTTTGGTAAAAATAAGCAGTGCTCTGACTGTTCTTTTCTCTAAAAGCCAGAACAGACAGAGCAGAAGAGGATTCAGTTAAGTGAAGAACACAGTGCTATAATCATATCAGAAACACATTAATAAGCCCCCACTACTCTGAGCAGTTATTGCTCTTTCTTCTCTAAAACCTTCCAATTTCTAAGACTTCCCCTTTCCTTCCCCCGAGCCTTGCATCTCAGCATTCTTTTGGATTAGATGTTACAGTCTCCCAAAGCTGATAATTCAAGGTTACACCTTGAAACTCTTATACAGCCTTTTATGCTGAGGAACAACTGACTACCAAGAGAATTATTTTATATTGAGAACCTAAAAAAAAAAAAAAAAGAAAACCTTAAAAAAACCCCTTAAAATCAATCTGCAGAACTAGCTTTGCACAGAATGCAGAGGCAGAGATAGGTGGCTGCTGCTGGAAAATTATATTTAAAAAAAAAAAAAAAAAAAAAAGGGGGGCAGCAAAACCCAAACAACAGAACAATGGAAAAGGAGGAGGGTGGAACATGGCTTGAATTTTTAATTGACTGCAGGCAGACTATGGATACAAACAGAAAAGAACATACCCGTTTTTCCTGTGTTTTTCATCCAAGTCTTGTTTGAAGATTCATTGTCAAAACCATCAAGCTGCAGTTCTTGATACTCATCTCCAACACGGGCCTGATGGTCTACGATGTCTATGGGAGACTGGTGAGACCCTCCGCACTTCTCGCTGGAAGTAACCCAGTGCTCGGGACCATAGGTACCTGTTAAAAAATACCAATGCCAATTAACATTCCAGTGGCTCAATACTTCTGGATAACTCTTAAGAGGATGAAGCACTTAAGCTCCCCAGGTAACTCCACCACAGTTACACTTCTCACATTTGAAAGAGGTTAAGACTTGTAAACTTATGAGGAGATTGAAATCCATTAGCTTTGCGCAGTACTCCAACTTTGCCTCTAGCAGTAATGAACAATGGCCTTTTTTTTTTAATTACTATTCTATAAAACTATCTGCAATTCCCAAGTTCCCCTTGTGCATATGTTATCAATTAGCATGGTGTTACAGGAACTTTCCTAAAGCTTCAACCTTAATATATTACTATACAGTTTACCTTTTCATGAAACAAATAATGTAACAGCTACCCATTAACTTGTGTTTGTGCAATACTCTGCTTAGATAATAGGATCTTTATTAACGATCTCATTTCTTTTAGAGGTTTTGAAGCCAGAAAAGATAAAAAGAAAGTATTAAGCTACATATATACTATTAAATTTAAAGAAGACAACAAAGGGAAAAAAATAAATTACTCTGGGTGGATGAAGTAAAGAGGACAATGACCTGTCAAAAAAATACCATAACTTTCTTTTGCTGCTCCACAGTCTGTTCTCACCTGATGTAAACTACTCTCTCAAAACAAGTCAAGTCAAACATTAGCAGTAAATGAGAAGCTCCAAGGACTGATGGGCAGTGTCTTGCATATGTGGCTGTACCTGGGCGCATCAGAGCCATCCGTATTACATGACAGCTAGCCAAAAGCAGACACAGAGCCAAATACTGTCACCTCTCCTCCTCTCCACACCCCTCTACTCTCTTTTTTTATTTATTTAAAAAAATTGCAGGGAGTAGTTTAAGTTCTAGAAAGCAATATAAGCTTCTGTATTTTGTGAGCACATCACTAGCCACTGTTCAAGGTCGGTAAGAGATGAGCATGCTACAGCTGTGAAGAGAAATGGCACCAGCAGCTTCTCGCCCCAGCACATCAGGGTCCTCACAGGCTTAGCAAAATGCTTGAAAGTATTTTTTAGTAGTTTAAGATACTCAGTGTTATCGCAGCTGTCCACCCAACCCACAAGGCACAGGAGAAAGAGCGCGTCCTGCTCCTGTTCTGGAGCTTTCACCAGCTTCAGATTACTTTTTGGTGTATTAATGAGTCCTCAACCCCCAAATTGTTTAACTAAATTTCGTGACAAGATTGCACAAGCACTGCTGCTGGGAGAAGAAAAACAGCAGTGTCTTATGGTGTGGCAGTGGGGCTGCAAAAGGTAGTATCGCAAACCACCACTAAATCTGCCAGAGGTTGTCTGCCACAGCCCTAACTCACCCTGCCCATTCTGCAAGGTTCTCCAGCATGAAGAGTCAATAAAAATAATACGTGAAAATAAAAGGTTTCAGGCAAAGACCTTGTCATCCCCACCAGCTCTAACCTGCGACCCTCAGCAGCACATGCAGGAGGATCTCCAGTGAATTTCAATTTTTCTTACAACCTCCCTCTCCAACTCTTAAATTGTATTAACAGAGACTAAGAGATTAGGGCATGGTTTAGGGGGCATGGTTAATGGCTGGACTTGATGATCTTGAAGGTCTTTTCCAACCGAAATGATTCTATGATTCTATCTTCCTGTGAATGCAAACAGCAGTTTAAGCTCCTGAAATAACAGCACAGAGTTCTTGTAAAGTGCTTTTCGCTCACAGTTCTTGAAATGCTTTACAGCAGGGATCAGCAACATTATTCTCATGTAAAGACAGGGAAATTGATGGCCTGAGAAGGGAAACAATTTGCCCAAGCTCATCTACCAAAACCAAGTTACAACCCAGAGTTGAACTCTGCTCTCCTGAGACTCCTGATGTCATACCTGTATCGTACCTCTGAACTACACAGTCAGCATGTCTGTTCGATAGGCAGACAGCAGTAAATGATGCACCAGTATGCATTTATTACCCTTGCATCTGAGAAGAGTATGTAAATTCAATTAGTGCCATCCAAACCCGGCAGTTGTGAAGGCCAGTTTCTTTGGCCCCTGGGTTTTAATCTGTGTAGTTGCAAAACGCATTCTTCCTGCTAATGCAGGACACTTAATCAATAGCAAGATTTTGTGCTATACTCATCACACACAAATGCTGTATCGTAACCAAAACAACAAGAAAGTGTTTTACTTTCAACTACAATTAGGCAAAATAGCAACATCCTTTAAAAATCATTTACATCATCTGCCCAGGTTAAAAATCAGTTTCGTTTACCCCATGGTTCAACTTGTATTGTCAGTGAAAGCCAATTCCAGTTAATTTCCCACTGTACCACAACAAAGGAGAATAGAATTATTAAAAAACCTATATGGGGAAAACCAAATGTGTTCCCTCAAACACAGATATTTTTTCTGAATCAGGATGCTCTTAGTAATTGGTTTGCAGTGAATTAATTGGCAATTCAGATTTACTTTTCATATAACCTTGCATTTACTCCATGAAATTTGGGAATTTGCTTTAAAATGTTTAGTACTACACATAATCATCAAACCTGCCAGCTCTCGTTTTTTGGCTTTGTTATAAACATGGGGTGAGCCTTTCAAAAGCACTCTGCTCACAGAGGCTATCGCAGTGGTTTCAGCTGTGCATTCAAAAGGAGCTGTGCACTGAAATTTTTCTTTTTTAAGTATTTTGGTGTCAATGGGGAGGGGTTGTTTTTTTTTTTTGGAGTAGGTGGATTTATTTTAACAGGGGCTGTAGGGTTCCTTCCATGCATCTTGTCACAAAGTCTTTTTTTTAAAGTATAGCCAGCTCTCAACCAATTTGCACTGAAAACGGTCTTGTCAAAATGGATAAAATAAACCATAAGGGTAAACAAACAAACAAACCACCATGTTGAATTAAAACCTCAAGTGACTTAGGTACTGGGACTGACTCTCACTGAAATGTAGTTTTTCACAGACCTTTAAAGGCTTGTATAGCTTTGTATCATTTTAAAAAACACTAATCAAGTCTGCTTTTTTTAAAAAATTAATTTAACTTGTTTGGATTAATTTAAGAGCAATACAGCTCTTTCTATAAATGCAGTAGCTTCACTTGCTTCTAAATCTATAATTTAAAAAAAAAAAAAGCCTAGCAGTATCTGCTCTCTTCCGGCGATAGTATTAGTTTTCATGCATAAAATGTTTCCGTACTGGTGCTGAATTATTAAAGAAAAATCTAATGCAATGAAACTCTCTCAGCAATTCAAAACCCCAACTTAGTGCTGGTGCTGTGACTCAGAGTCCTGACATCCTAAATTACAGTCATAAGGCTAAGCTCTGATTTAGAGGTTCAAGACCTGCTAGTTAAAATCAGCACAGGATTTTATAAACGGCTAGGTTTTCCATTAATTTCTTTCAGAAGTTTTTGATATGCAAATTATTACATGCAATATGACCTATGCCATTATGGCAGCATTTCTAGACAGAAATAGAGGCCACGACCCCAACATCTCCATTCCCAGCAGCGCAGGATTGGGGCCATCCCAGCTTTAACAATTAGCCTGAAAACGCAAAGGCGGGCTAGGGGCGTGAGGAGAAAATTTTTATTTTTGAGCTTGAGACCAAAGTAAATAAATTCTATCCCCTACCCAGAAAAAATAAGCTCAACAACCTATAAAATGTAATCAAGAACAGTGCAGTGGGATTCATTTATTCACTGGTAGCCATCAGAAGGCTTAGGCCTAACTGCCTGTTTTTCCATGGACATTCAAGTGCAGTTTTAATTGAAACTGATCTTCCACTACAGATTTCAAATTAATTCTTCTTCCAAGTGTCTCATGCTCCAGACATCCTTGCCTTGCAAAAAACCCTATATCATTAGAGGAGGAAATAGAACACTTTTTCTAAGCTTGCAGGTATTGATTACCTATTCCTTCCATCAAAGCACAATTGCCATTCCGCACTGTATAAATCTCTTCAGCGTTAGACACTTAATAAAGTACCGAGAATTATATCATTAATCATTTGCAGTTACACCTGTCTTGCTTTATTGAATTCTTTGTTTTTTAGAACTTTAAATAAATGCTTTTAAATAAAAACATGACACTAAATAAAGACTCCGTTACACTTAAACCTAGTAAAAAAAAATCCCTTCATTCTGTGTGTGACATTTACCCATCTGAAACAGAGTAACTTAAAGCTATTTGTATTTCATTTTTCCAACAGTAAACATTGTGGCTTTAATCAAATAAAATTTGGAATGAATCTGAATTGGCCTTTTAAGGGCTGACAAATAATTCGGTTTTCAAAAACAAACAAGCTAAGAGCCCTCACCTGTGTTAATAAATAATACACATTTCCACTGAAGATGCAAGCAAAGGTAAGCATCAGATAGCCCCATCCTGGAGCTGGAGTATTTGATGCAAAAGCAGCACAAAACCAGAACGGACTGATAACATTTGGCATCTTCAGATACTGAAGTCAGTGTCCTGCCTCAGGAAATCATGCACTCGGGTCCAACAAGTAAGCGCACACGCTGGGGAAGGAGGGCGGTTATTCACAGCCCAGGTCAACCAAATGCATGGCAGCAAGATGACATGGCAACTGGAGAACGCCTGACTGATGGGATGGGGCTGGGCGCTAAGGAAAGCAGTGAGGAAAGGGAATTTGGCCGCAGCGATCCCCTGAGCACTGCAGGGACGAGGCCACCCTCTCCCAGCTGCCGCAGGGCGTTTTCTCGCCCAGTCCCACCACGCAGAGCTACACAGACACTTGCTCTGTTCCCCGGCTTGGACTGGTACAAAAGACAGAGCACCTCTCCACCGCGGCCTCAGTAACTCCAGCTCCACCGAAATCCTGCCCCACATCCACTTGCAGCTCAGGGAGCTGCAGAGCCCATCCATCTCCCGGGGCTGGCAACCCCGCAAGCTCATTTTGGATTGCAGCCGGGTCTCTGGGGACTTGACCTTATCTCTGCTGAAATCGGGGGCAAAAGGGCTGCTGGCTTCCAAGGCACGAAAGCAGAGCTGGGGTCAGACACCCCAGCAACACCGCGGCTTCTTACACGTGACATTTCAAACAAGATGTAACGCCAGAGATGTTATCACCCATCCTCGTCTGAAGTTACTTGATGCTTCCTAGATGTATTCTGCATTCTTTTCTCATGCAAAATCTTTCTGTCAATGACTGCAGTATCTTTAATAGTTTTTTTAATACACAGGCTGCTCTTTAAAGAGAATTCAAGATTACTTTTTTCTTCATTTTACTGTACAGCCAAAACAATGAGCAATTTCATTAATGAAAACCCATTAAAATAATGTATTCTGCCAAAATCTAATTAAAGCTTGTATAAAAACTTTCACTTAAAAAAAAAATCATATATGTTTATTTTTCTTCCACAATCTTTTGTTTAAAACATCTCTTATTAAAACCACTGGCATTTCCTTGATTTTAAATCATTTTCCAATAAATGGATCAGCTACTCTGATACAGACTGGTGTGTAACACATATGCCTTTACTCAACATCCAGATACAGTTTAACAGACATGAGCATTTTTTAAGTAATGTGATTTTGATCATTCATTTACAAGTTGGGAAAAAGGTAGAAATACTGACAGTTGGGTTTTTTTAATTTCACTTGTTTTTAACATTTTCACAAAAATCTGACTTTAAATCCCAGGCCTGGCATGCAACGAACTAGTTTAGGGGGTTTAATTTTGGAGGTTTTTTATTATTTGTTCTTGTTGTTTTTTTTAACAAAATTATCTCAGACAAATCTTTGTCTCTGATGCCTCTTAACTTTTTGAACGAAAATCGTAGTAATGACTGCAAAGGAACCAAAACCCCTCACCTTCTGCAATTAAAGCAAATTAACTTGGTCACTTCGTGGGGACATCCTATCCCACCATCTTAATATGGGAGATCATTTGTCCAGGATTATGTGCAAGGCAGATATTTACAGAGCCGTAAGAAAAAGGGCACTGCAAAAAGGCTTATATCCCTCACCCCTTTCTAGCCCTACTTTGGCCTCACCGCCCCACATGCAGATGGCTCTTGCTGCTCACTTGCACAGTCAGTTTTGTAACACCAACAGAACCTATCTTCATACAAAGACCTGATCTATACTAGAGGCAGCATGCCCATCGCTCCTGTAAAGTAGCAAAGGCTCTTTTCTTGCTGGGTTGGAAGGATCATCCAAAATAGGGAAAAAGTCCTGCTAAGCAGTGGTTCAGTATCTTCTTGGATGGCAGTGGTATTTGGCTGAGTATGTTAGTGATGCCAACCAAGCTGGTTGCCTCTAGCATCAAACACAAGCTGCCTTGCTGCTTAAAGCACAAGAAACAAAATGAGAGAGGATTCAAGTGCTTAAAAGCCAGTCTCACTTGAAAGTCAATGGGGACAGCCTCTGACACGGAATTTCCAAAAGTGTTTCGCTATTTCAGATATGTTACAGTATTGTGCCATTCAGCGCCAGTGGGTATAAAAGGGAAAATTCCAGGCTTCTCTTAAGGCAAAATCCAACCAGTTTTTAAGGATGGATGGAATGAAATAGCATTTCCTCTTCACACAAAAACCTCCCAACCTTTGCTTGCACAGCTCTGGATGGGTAACTTAAAGGACCACAGCAGGTAAGAACCTCTGCAAGTTTTACAGACTCTGGATAAATAGGGATGCTTTACTTAGCACAGACTGGCAGCTATGACCTGCCCAACCATCTCAGCATTTAGCTGAGAACACTGAAGCTGTGAATCTCTGCCTCTGAGTCCCTGTCATACTTGAACTGCTCCATCACAAGCCAAATCTCAAGAAACACTGAAAAGAAATGTCACCACCAGTAAACAAAAAACATTCCTTTTTTCACACTGAGAAAGAGCAAGAAAGTGGTGTCCTTGCTCAGCTGCGAAGCAATGAACTTCAATAGCATGCTAAATTTTCAAACAGGAAAAAATCATTTAAAACAATCAAATATCAGTGAAATTCACTATGGAACTGAATGCATTTTAAGATCCTTCAGAAATCTCAGTGTGAGGGTCCTCTCTATTACCTGGGACAAAAAGACTGAAACTGTTACTCGATGCCATAAACTACACCTTCACCATCACTTTTTGCCATTTAAAAGCAACTTATCAGTAAGTCCAGGAAGGCACCAAAGGAAGGTGCTTATGCCATGTGAGTTATGACAGGAGGCAAGGCACGTACTGCAGACCCAAATCAGCTGAAAAATCAGCCTCCCTTCACCCTCTCCTCTCACCTCCAGTTGCCTCCTACAAAGAAGAAATAAAGTGAACCCCATAGGATGAAGCCTAAAGACTGCATTTAGATGTAAGGCAGAAAAGAATTATTTGAATGACGTATCTCTTGCTGAGTGATTTAGCATGAGGCTGCAGGGGTAAGGGCATAAAAATCCCTGAAAGCCTTGATAAAAAACAGTGGCATCTTTCAGGGGCCTTCCCATAGCAGAGAAAGCAATCAAGTTGTTGAATCATTATATTAGGAGGAAAAGTTGCTGAAATTATACTGTCTAAAATGATGGCATACCAAAATCAAAGAGATGGAGAAGGAGAACCCATAGTTAGAGTTCACAGTGCTGTTTTGAACAAAGATCTCAAGATTTCCTACCCTGAGGGAAAAGGGCTTTTCATTTTATTATTCTCTGCCATCACTCTATTTAACGTGAGACACTCATGCTTGCAGAAAATTCCAATTACTGCT
This sequence comes from Harpia harpyja, assembly GCF_026419915.1. NCBI lineage: Eukaryota > Metazoa > Chordata > Aves > Accipitriformes > Accipitridae > Harpia > Harpia harpyja. The sequence continues at coordinate 16,021,876 of NC_068969.1, read as the reverse complement.
TGAAAAATGAGACTGAATACCAAGAGCAAGATCCTGAAGAGCTTGCTGAGCCCCAAACAGGTCTAAGCATTATCCAGTCTGCAAGCTCCGTACAGAAAAGTGTGCGTAAGACATGTGAGAGTCATAAACGGCCAAAGACAGTTTTTTGGAGAACTGAAAGAAGCTGAAAGAAAATTTCCCTGAAGAACAATCTCTGATAAGGGATATCTTAACCGGCAGTTGTTGGAACAAACACAAACACAGGAAGACGGAACAAAAAGGGTTTGGATTTAGATAACCTTTGAGCAACTGCTAGCAGCAACATCAGAAGCACCAACAACTCCTTTCTGCACCAATGCCACCACACCTACAGAAATGCCCAGCCATGAGGCTGTAAAAGCAAAGCTAATCTTCAAAACTGATTTTGTCAGCGATACTGTCTCACTGCCAAAATGTGGCAGATACAAAGAGAGAAAGAAAGGCTTTAAACCATGCTCCTAAATATAAACTATCCTATAATGTCTGCAGCTTTTAAACCTGAAGACAGAGTGAGGTGCATGTTCTCCTTAATTTTCATATCTACAGATGCTACAATTATTGCTGGGTTCTTTAATTAAACCTTCTAACCTTCAATTATCTTTGGCAAAATTTTTTATGTATATGTTTTCAAAACCTTTGCATTCCTTAGTATGTATGTGAACATCTGTATTACATAGTCACAAACACATTTGGGTTTTTTTATATATGTATGTCTCTATCTCCCTCATACATATACATACTTTCTGCATCCTAATTTTGTTCCTCAAAAAAGTATGAAGCTGCCATGAATCTTGTATGAAGCTCCCACTGTACCTATCAACCTGCCAGCGGCACAAATGTATGATAAATATCCCACATCAGGAAACACCAGGACCTTAAGACAAATGTTGCAGGAAGCTCCCAACAAAGTGGAGTAACTGTAATTACTAAAACAAGCTTTTTCCATAAACATTTCAAGTTTTAGCATTTGTGAGCTGAATAATTTACCACCACAGAAAAGTAAAAATGGTACTAAGTTTAGCTGTGCTGGCAAAATAGTTCGGGGGTTTTCAAGGGGTGTCTCACACAATAAACTCTTGATAGATACAACTAATGAGCTGTTGAGTTTTGTAACTCTAATATTTCAAAAATATTTATATTGAGCAGAGAGCACAACAATATCAATGAAATTACTATGCAGAACTCACTGAGTGGGAGGATAAATTGTAGTATCGAAGGTGCCTGCTGGTGGCAAGTGACTGAGACAATACACATCTCCATCCTCTGTTTTTTATAATTTTCTGCATTTTTAATAAATGTATCTGACATCTCACACCATTCATTTCATAACTGTCTGAGGCCTTTTTAGAACTGCTCACCCCGAGCTGCATATAATAAACGAGGTGATAACTTACAATATAAGGAGAAAACAGGAGATTAATTTATGTGAAGACATTGTAAATTAACCTTCTTCTATTCCTATAATAGTTGAGCAAAGCTCCACGAAGGCTAGGGACAGACATAAAAATAGATTTTTTTCCTAAATATAATTTTAAAAAGTATAAATCCTAATGGAAATTACTGAATGAAGATGTATTATGAATCAATGCAGTAGCTCAACGACAGCACTTTGCGTTGCTGGAAGACACACATTTCAGTAATGGGTGCCTCGGACAGGGCACGAGTGCCTCAGACAGGTCATGTCCAGGACAACTTTCTCTGTGGAAGGGTCTCTCTCTCTCTCTCACTATCCTTTTTTCCTTTACAGGGTAATGGCTGTATAATGATGGACCTTGACAGCAGAAATACTTATATTGCTGTAGTGCCCAAATACTGCAGAAGGAAGAAGGGGTCCGTTCTTCCATGTACAGAACAGCAAAGAGCTCCTGCCTTGAAAAGCTTACAGCTGAACAACGTAAGACACAGTTGCAAGCAACCCAACACGAAGCACCCCAAATCTGAAAACATGGAGCCCTCCTGGGCTAACCTTCCATATTTTATAACAACTTTGCTTCATGCTTTCTTCTCCAAAGCCATCTCCCTGAGCTGCATAACCCACTAGCACAACAGAAAGGCGATCAACCTTCCCACGGGACAGAAGAGCAAAGAAACGCCAATTCCTCCAAAGAGCAAAGATAAAAGAAGAAATGAATCTGGTGTTTCATGGAATTAAACAGACAAAGAAGGAGCACAAGCACATATAATGCTGATGTAAACCGTGGTTCCATCTGGGCTACTCCAAGGAGAAAGCACAGCGTGAATAAAGCTCTGAGAAAATAAAACAGAGGAAACAAGAGGAAGAAACTGGGCAGGAAACTTTCCCACCCAAGAGTTGTTAGATGCAGATGGAGCCCTGGGGGGCTTCAAGAAGACTTTGTTGAAAGAAGAGAAAGGAAGAGGATCTGAATTTGGCTTGGTGCTAATTACAGCATCCCTTGCCAACACCCAGCTCAGGCAAAAGCGAGGAGGGCGAGCAGACAGCTTGCTGCTCTGTGCCTGTGACCTTACCACCGGGTTGCGGGTGATGGTCCCCGTAGGACCCAGCCCAACCTGAAACCGGGCAGCAGCCCGGGAGGGGCTGCTGAGCCGCAACTGTGGTAGAGAGACCTCAGGCTGCAGGATGAGCGAGGCAAGCTGAAAACCTGCAAGAACAGACATGGTGGGCTAAAGAACCCTTTTTATGGGGGCGTTTTGTCTTTAAACCAGAGATCTTGGCTTGTTTGAGGGTTTGACTGAGACCCTGCTGAAGTATCAAAGCTCCCGTGCCGCTGAACCTGCCCAGCGGCTCAGAGATGAACGCTGAATGACAGTGACAGTAATAAGCTGTGACATTTAAGTCAGGAAATCTCAAATTCCCATCTTGCTTCTCTGTCTCCTTCCTACCACCAGGAGCTACACGCTCCATTTCACTCCCTTCCTTTATAAAGGCAGAAGTTCACCTGTCTCATCAGAGCATCTGCAAGGATTGCTCAAAACTTGAGGAGAGCCGCAGAGATAAAAAGCGCAGTAAGTGTGCAAGACTCAACTGTCCTACTACGGACCTGGGTGCCAGGCTGCCTGCAAACACATTTAGGAAAAACACAGTTCCAGTTATTTCTCAAAGCACCACAGACTTCAATCCTACTACTTCTCACATGCACCCTTAATAGCCTTGATCTCACCAAAGAAACTGCTAACGTAAATGATGCCTCACTGTAACTTAATTACCTCCAATTTAGGTGGGTACAGGAACAGAAAGTACCTTTTCTTGATTCCCATCTGTTCCTCATAACTAACCAAAGGAGCCTTCCCCAGAGCTCTGTCTCTGAAAGACAGCATGAAAAAAAAGAGGAGGAGGAGGAAAGAAAGGAAAAAATTGTATATTTTTATTGAATTTTTGCAGGATGCAGGTTAATAAAACACCCACAGAGAGCACAGAGCAATATAGAAAGGGAATAAAGGGAGGGAGGGCTGATATCAATAAAGCTTATCCAGAGGCACTGGTGGAGTGAAAGCACTCATGATTTCAAAAGAAACCTGCTACAAAAAGGATTTTCACTTGTTGCTTTGGCTCAGGTTTAAAATTTACAAAACACAGAAGTGTCCGAAGCAGAGGGTGGCTTAAAAAATAAAATCAGGAAGATAAAATTATCTGTTGCTGAAACATGTCACCTTCAGCTTTCCAATACCTCTTGTTGATCCTAACCTGACCAGAAGACAGCCACCATACTAGGACCTTATTGTTTAATTATATCACAGACAACACTGCAGTCCCCAAAATCAGTCATTGAACCTTGACAAACACTGGCTTTGCTATGATATTTCCATTTTAGGTGAAAATCAACTTTTGCCCGACTAAGTTGTTAATGGCATCCCTGTTACAACAGCCTTCTCGATCCAGCTGTCCCTTTCACTAATATGCACCAGTAAAATAGCTCCCAGGAGAGTTTCTGGGAGATTGCCAGCTTTTACTTAACGACACATCATGAACCTTGGCCTCAACTTCCATTAACATTCAGTCTATGTTTCTACCATTAATTTAAGAGCATTGGTAGGAATAAATAGGAAGACAATAAGCAGCCATAGCGTCCAGCCTAAGGTACTCTAGCAGACAGCGCTGCTTCTGTAGCTAACAGAGAACACTTATAACCGTTTTTCTCATTTTTGTTCCATATCTGCCATTTCCAGTATGTTACACTCAACGGCTTAAACTATTCAAAACCAGCTTTAGTTTTCCAATTAGGAAAGTCTAGAGTTTAAAAAAAAAAAAAAAAAACAAACAAACCACTACAAAATAAGCCCCCCAAACCAACCAAACCCCAACAAACCAAAGTCATGAAAAGGACCTAATATTCCTAGGGTGGATCTTATTCCATCGCATCCCTCTTGCCTGGATGAGTTTTAGGCAGCAGTGTGTTAGTGTTGGAGGAGAGCACTGGCAGCAGCCCCCCTCCTGCCCCGCTGTCCCTTGGCCCCGCAGTCTTGCCCGGCCAGGACAGGCAGAGCCTCTTTCCTCCCGCCGGCGCTGCCCTGCGGCAGGTAACCTGCACGCAAACGGCTGAGCAGCTGCTGTGGGGAAAAAACAGCTGCTGCAGAGAGCTGGCAGCAAAGCGACTGCTGTGATGGATGGAGTCGGGGTGAGCATTGCAGGAGATTTCACTCCCACAGTACCAGTGGTGCACATTCAAACACTGAGTTAAATAAAAAGAAGAAAAAAAAAAAAAAAGCTGGAATAAATGTTCTTTCCTCCAGCACTGCATGAACATTTCGTTTAGGGACGGTCAGCCCAGAATGCAGCTTGCATGCTTCGGGCCACAGCTTGTCACTGGGATGAATTTTCCCCAGGGCAAGGTAAGAGCATCACCTGTCCCTTCACCACCCTGCCTGCAGCTCCCACAGTTGCCCGCTCCCTCGGATGGGAGCATCTTCACGCATTGCCACCAAGGATGCTCGGGAGCAAGGCAGGTGATTTCACACAGCACTCGCCTCCCCTCTTGGCCCGATGCGAGGAAGGCAGCAGCCCACTTTGAACATGCTTCCCTGTGGTGTTTAGTCACAGCAGTGTTTGGGCAGCCCATGGTGACATATACCATAAAATGGAATCTGGAGTTTATCGCTTAACGGCAAAATCTGTAAGATATTGGATTTATATGGTGTCTGCAGAGCACATTAGAAGATCATCATCATCATGTCTTTTCAAGACAGCCATAATTATTCAGGCTGTTATTCTATCTCACCGGTGCTTTTGAAAAACTATTTAATATTAGCAAACCCTCACTAAAAACAATGTTTTGGTTGAGGGACTAATCTTCGTATCAGTACACAGCCATACCTGGTCTTATCTACATTACCAATTCCCTGCTGATTGAGCGGATTCATTAACAACACAATCTCTGGCGACTGAAATGAAGTCTCATTCTTCGTATCACTGGTGCCTTGCTGTTTGCTTTTCCTTCACAGTATGCACACAAGTAATTAACTTACTATGCTCCGCTAGCTCCTGACACATTACTTGGCATAGAAAAATTCACCAGCAGGTAGTTAAGCATGCAAAATATTTTCAGTCAAATGAACTTCATAACAAAGCACTACTTAGGAAAAAATGCGGCTGTTTCTGATACAACGCTAACATGCACCATACTGCCCATACCAACGGGAGCTTCCCAAGTGGTAAGAAAAAAATACATCATTTTTATCACCTTTGCTCAATATGTAGGAAGTTTCTGTAGGGGGAAAAACTTGCAAGCAGTAAAGATGTTCACTGAAAGGATGAGCACGGAGGTCAACCTGAGTGGCCCTTGTGAAAGTCTGACGTAACAAGGACAGGCACAAGATCTATATGGTATAGAAGAAAAAAGGGGAAAAAAAACCCAAAGCAAAGAGGAGATTCACTTCAGTGCAGCATTACTAGGATTACTGGTGTCTGGAAGTACAGAAGAACAGTGCATTTCAACTTTTATAACAAATAAAAAAAGGTAATTTGCTATTTTAAGCATAGAGTGCTTTTAAGCTTAGAGTTTGATAACACTGTTAACTCCCTAAATAAAAACATGCAATTGATTATACACCCCACCTGAAAGACTCCACCCAGGAACATGACTTGAAACACGCAAGTCATCTCAGTAATGTCAAGAGGTAAAACTGGAGTAAAGTTACTCCTGTACTTATCTATCTGTAGCATGAAAGGTTACGGTACAAATAGATGGTGACTTTCTCAGCGCAGAAGCAGTGCAGGGATACCTGGCTGACCCCAGGGCAGACTGGTGAGTTCAAACATGAAAGGCTGTCTTTGCCTGAAGTGACGGGACTGACACTGACTTTGTAACACCAGGACTTTCCCTTCAGAATATAAAGACACTACAACCTTTGTGGGGTGCTCCTCTAATCTGAACACACTCTAAACTATGACTTTAATTACCTTAATATTTTCTCGGTACCAGAGACTGGGAGGCATGTGATCTTCTTGCCACGTTGGTGTAGTCTGGCTGATGTGGTACAAAACAACGTCACTTGCTCTACACTGTCTTGGTCCTTCCTTTAAACCAAAAGCAGATGAAACTCCAAAATGTACGTAAAAATACTTGGGAAAAAAAGCGGGAACTTGGCTAGGATAAAGACCCATTCACAGTATTATTTATCCCAACTTTGACCTTTCATGACAAAATCCTGCTTAAACGTTCTATGACTGCATTGACTTAAGACACTGGAAATTGTGATCTTGAAGTTTCCTTCTACACAAGGAAAAATCCTTCTGAAGTCCTGGAAAATGAAACTTTTCTTTTGCTCAGTTTCGTCCAGAAGGCATTTGTTCCTTTCCCCTTCACATGCCACAAGGCATGTGCCTTTGCCAAATTCAGACTGTTTTTTTGACTCATTCGGTCACAGAACTTAGTTCCTCGTGTTCCACCACAGCAATTTTTGCTTGTGACAAAAGAAATAGATCTGCAGAGGACAGAATTCACCATGATTTGTGTATATCGTTTTCCTCTATTCTTGCACTGCTTTCAACTCGGCTCATTTAAATATAGCTCCTGTCATACCCATAATTTTCAGTTCACCTGTTATGCAGAACCACACACTCCACCTCCAACAGAGCAGTCTTTGCCTTGGCTGCATAGTTAACACAGATTCTCTACTCCAGGCCTGAAATCCTTATTAATTTACAAACTAGATGTTCCTTAAACAGTATTTCCATTTGCTTGACAGGCAAATTAATGCACAGAATAGAAACCAGTTTTTGTTATTTCTAATTTTCATCAAAAATAAACTACTTCACTTAATAACCACCAGCATCCTTGACAGTTACTCAGGTCTGTAAACAGTTCACTACATCAAGGAAAACCTTGTTATATCTCCAACAGGCTGTTGAAACTTGCTGTGTTCCAGGGGAAGGAATCTCAGGTTTTGTTTGGTTTTCCACTCTTACAGTATCAGTAAAAAGTAACAGATTTTCATGCCAGAAGAAACAGTTGGATAACACATACTGACATGATGAGTATGAGTCATTACACTTCATAAAGTTACCTCTCTACAGAGCCTTAAAAACAGTTTTCACCTCATTCAGAAAGGTATTCAGCGTTGAAGAAATCAAGACTTGAGAAGTTCACTGCATGAGGTTTTTTGTTTTTCTTTTGTTTTATTTTTTGAAGATTGTTTCAGCGTTTAATTGCTCTCCAAGTTTCAATCTGCAGCTTGCTTCTAATGCCAGCTTCTCAGGTTTCCAGCCCAGTCTTTATTTGCCTTCTAGAGGCAGATTGCAAGAGGTCTTCAGGAGACAGTATTTCCCCTTTATGCAGATGCACACTTCTCAAGGGACTTATCCATACATTTGCAGAGAGTCTTGATTAGTAAATGCAGTTGGGGCTGGACGACTTTCTTCCTGGGGGAAGGTCGTACACTGCCCAGAACTATCGTCCAGTGAGGAAGTCAGCCAGGCTGGAAATACAGTGAAAACACTGCACAGATCTAAGCAGAGCCCTCCACTACCTTAGTTAGAGGATGTTCCTTGGATCAAAGATGAGTAAAGGAATCTTGTCCCTCCTAAATCACAGATAGCCTCCAAAAGCCTAGATTTCTTCTTTTGGCTCTGATGGAACTTGCCAATGGACTTGCAGCAGCCAAAAGGCAACAGAGGGGGGAAACAGATGAACAGATCCAGACTAAGTACCACTTACAAATATTCACAAAAGTTCTTTTTTCCTTTAGGTCAACCCTCAATAGTTTCACCCATAAAAATCCGGATGCCAGTTAACCTTACTGTGGGGGCGATATCCCTTCCTCCTACGCTACGCAATGCTGTCCCGCTGCACCATTGCACTTGTCTGTATTCCTGTGTTATCTATTATCTTACATTGAAGCCAAGAGCTTTTTGAGGAGCAGACTGACTTTCTGGTTTTGTTTTGATCAGAATAAAATACAAAATAGATTTAAATCCATGACTGGAATTTCTTGCCAGTAAAAACCTATAGGAATGAGTTAAGAGTATTCTGAGTAGTATAAGGTAATTGCAGAAGCAGTGTTTGGGAACATGGACCAAAATAAGTAATTAAACACAACCTTCCTGATTATAGAGCATGTCTTGGGTAATTTAATGCCTTTATTAAAACCATAGTTGGTGAACTTGAGGGACTGCAGTCTTGGTCTCATGAGAATGAATTATGTCCAGCTTTTTAAACTAGAAAGTTTCCAGGCTCCACGGCTTCAGAGAAAATTTGAAAACACAAAAGAAGAAAGGTCCAGGAGCCAGAAGGCAAACAAGAACCTTAAAATTACTATCTTTTTTCAATCTCCCCTGATTTGTTTTAGTCGATCTCATTACTTTTGAGCTCCTGATCCTGGCAGTACTCCAGTGTACCTTAGTTTGTTGACAAATACCAAACAGAATCTAATGCCAGGGGAAATAACAAAAGAAACCAAAACCATCAATACCAAGAACTGGGCTAATACACATGATCCATACAGGTGCCCAAAAGCCAACCACCATTCAGTGCTCGTCTCAGAGCTACTTCTGTTGCCTTTGTAAGCAAAAGGGTGAAAACCCACAGACTTCTGTTTACTCCAGGATGCCTTTATTCTAGGTGACACCTATATACTTCATACTATCTAGCAAGAAAAGAGGTAGGGGTTTTTTGGTAAAATTGGGTTTATTTAGGTCTTTCCCAGATCTTTTTTTAATGAATATTTTAGAAGCACATACAGCACCCCTGTTTCTTCTTTGGTTGCGATGTGTCCTGTGCCGGCGCCTGCTCTCAGAAACACAATCCGGTGCACCGCCCTTTGGGTGGAGAGGATCATTTTCTGAGGGACGGAGGCTCATGCAAATAGTAAAATTTTGTGAGAGTGGCTGCACCAATTTTTTTTATGTCTCTCTAACTACCAGCGACTGATGCTAGCTGACTTTTACGCACGTAATATACCTTCTGGTCTCACTGGTCTTGTCAGGTTTTCACAGCAGCAAAAAAGCAAGCAGGGCTTATTCTGAAGTAAATTCTGGATGTAACCACTTATAACTCCACTAACACAGAGAAGCTAATAAATCAGTAATAGAAGTTTATTAATTTAGTAGTTACTGAGACACATCTTATTGATCTTCTTTACTCACACTCAGCCTCTAGAGTTTACCTCACAGCTCCAGTTTATGCCTTGATTAAGTGGTTCAGAGAAGCCTTGCATTTTATAGTATGCACATCATGTAGCATAATGCTCCTGGTATGATGACTTGCAAACTAAGCAGTGGATTTATCGCCCTAGAAGAGACTCCAGTTTTACTCACCCAGGGCAGCCAGCACAAACACTCAAGAGCAAAGCTCACAGTCTGGAGCTTTGCTGTAAGATGCATGGCACTAACTCAGCTGACAACGGTCTCGTACCCAGCTTTAGTTCGCTTGCATTTGCGACACAATATCAGTTAGCTAGTGATTAGTTTCCATTTTCAGCATTCACATGTTTTTGTGAACATTTCTTTTTATAGGCTCTGATTCAGCAAAGTACTTAAGCACATGCTTTACTTTAAATAGCGGAATAATCCAATGTCTTTTCAGCAAATGTTTAACTTTAATTGTGTATAGTTCCAGTTCAAGGGCTCCCCATATCTTGGACACTGAGTGCTCACTTATGTGCTCTATTCATTGCACAGATATTATATTATTCATGGCCTTCACATTACACGTTTACTTAAGTGCTTTGCTAAACATGGTCCTAAAGCAAATACGCCACAGTCAGAGTTTATTTAATAACGCTTCTACAAATTCGGGTTCTAAACTGTCAAGCATTGTAAAAAGGAAAAATAAATAACCATAGCATTTACTGCAATTTCTTTCATATCTGTACCTTGATTTAGCACTGAGTACAACTGTGGCAACATGGTTCAATAAAGCATCAGGATTACTTTTTCTCCACCCATTTTAGGAGATGTGTGTGCTCCTTAAACTAAAAAAATACTACTAAAAAAAAAATTATCCTGTGTTGAAAGTACATCTGCAGAGGCTTTTCCCATTGCCCACAAGTCACACTCTTGCACAGGGGGTGCAGCCAGTGCTACATCAGGAAGAAGAACGGGCCTCATTGGAGACCTTGCCTCTCGATTTATGGTATGGCCAGTCCCACCATGCATTTCAGTCTCCAAATAATGATATTTGATTACAAAAATATGACCAGAGTGTACGGGGGGTCTTTCATATGACTTTTTTTTTTCCCCACTCAGAAAGAAATACTTGAGACAGACTTTCAAGCATAACCACTGCTGCATTTTTACATGGAAACTGATGAATTTTCCTTTCATTAGAAGACTCCAGCAGCTGCGGCTTTAAGAAAAACACCAGATACTGTGAGACTAACAATAAAACTACCAGACCTGGCAGTGCTGCCTTACCCCTTTGGGCCATTTCCATTCCGAGCAGCTCCCCACTGAACCACACAATGCAGGGCCCCTTACTAGTTTGGTAGCTACTGCTTTCAGATGTTTCAAAATATGGTGGTTTAAATTATTAGAAGGTATGTTGGGGGGGGGGGGGGGGGGGAAGGCTGCCAAAAGCACAACTTTCTAAAAAGCCAGCGCTCTAAATTTGTTAGATAAAAAGGCAAAGAATGAAATTCACACTTTACAGGTACCCGCTCTGAGAGCAGAATGCCTCCCTTGCCCGGTGTTAAGTCCCATTGTTTCAGATGAAAGCCCCTGCCCTAGCCCTGCAGGTAAAGCAAGTTTATATTCTAAGCTGGCTGGAGAAGCCAAATTAAAATAGGTAAAAAATGTAAACAGAACCAGATGCACCTGAGAAAAGAAAGAAACTAGAATTGCCTTAAAAGATAAAAGAATTAAGCTCTTCTGACCAGTAGCTGTAAAACGTGTAATGAATTTAGACATTTCTTTTCCAAAGGAAGAAAGCTATTTAATGAGATAAGTGTTATTAAGATAGAGCAGAATAACTATAATGCAGAAAACTGCTCATTAGTTGGGGCTTAATTGCTCTTATAGTTGGTGAAGAAGCAGTAATTACTATACCAAAAAAGATCTATATTTAAAGATTATTTGTTTTTATGCATGGAACAAAAATACTACTTTGATATTAAACCAAAACTTAGCCAAAACCCATCCAGTGTCATCCTATTGGAACTGAACACTAACAACTGTATAACTCTCTGTGAAAGGAAAAAAGAAGTATTGATTATAGCAAGGAATGTAACTGTAGTTTATTCTGAAACAGGACTTCGATACATTTATAGTTATTTATTCACTGCGGTCTCACTGTTTGCCTGTTTTATTTATAAATATTTACCATGCACTATCTTCATAAAATAATTACTATTCAATGTGCACAGTAAAAAGAAGACATTAGAGATCTGGCTGTGTGTTTTTCCATTCTAATCTGTCTGACAATATTTTAATTCGGTTTTAACACGCGAGTCCTTATAGCTGAACGTCCTGAGCTTTCTTTGCCAGGTTACGCATGCAAACATTTACAGAAAAGCGGTATCTCTGCTCATGTGGCTGCTTATCTGACACAGCTCAGAGGATCACGCAGGGATCCCTGCTGCGGTTCACCAGCTCCTGGGGGAGAGCTGATGTTCTAGGACATTTTGGTGACATTCTAGAGGATATCAGCAACTGCAACATTTTCAACCCCTACAAGCAGTCAGTAATTCTTTACAGGGGTATTTGAAGAGTCACTTAAAAGGTACCTGCTTAATTGATACACAAATTAAATCTGCATGCAAGTGCTGAGCCAGGAAAGGCTTCACCCTGAAATGCTCCCAAGAGCAGCTCCACCAAAGCTCAGGATGAAGGGGTCCATCGTTCCCATGCTAACGGGGCTTTTATGCCAGATTCACCTGGCACAACATGTCTTCCAGTCATGAATAACCTAGTGCTTCGGAGTAGGCAAGGGGCTGCACTTAACAAGAAAGGCATAGGTCCGCCTTCCTCTGCACACTTGCAAAGATTTCCGTGAGCGCTACAAACTCAATCTCTTTCAGGCCTGCAGCACTCTTCATTAGAAGCTGGAAGCTTCCTTCACAGATGTTACAAGGACATAAAGCTTAAAAAGCATGCCCCTATCCACTCCTGTACCAAACAGCATCCAAGTTTACTAATGCTAAAAAAGATAAAAGGAAAATGTCTTTGGATTTATAATCAGTATTTGGCTGGGATCAGTAGAACCAAGATGAGGTACAACCAATTTGGTAAAATACATATCACCTCATTCTCTCATAAATCTTTTTTTTTTTTCTTTACAAATATTGGCAGAACAGCCAAGGTTAGAAACAATAAAAGACTTTTAGGCCAGTTTTTATTTAATTTGATTGTATTTCAAGATAATGATACCCATTTAACTATGGGAAACATGCTCCATCTGCTCTCCAGGGCCTCTACGGGCTTGCAATTTCCTTCCATGTGCAAGTCCAGATGTTAACTGGGACCCTGAAAGGCCCCTACGACCCAGGTTCCTTGTTCTCGCTCCCTCAACAGCACAGGGGAAGCCTACAACAGTGATGACTGCATAAAGCCCCAAGCACCACACCAAAGACTTAAATGAGATTTTAGCAGCACAGAGGGTCTTTTGAAAATCTTTGTTCGGTGCGAGCAGATGAGATTAGCAGAGTTCTGGCATTCTGAACCCAAGGGACTTGGGCAGGGTCTTCCAAATGCTGGAGCACCAAGCCCAGATCTACAGCACTCTGTTTTTCTTCAGCAAGTGTAACCAGAATAACCCCACAGATGTGGCCCCAAGGCTTTGCCCTACATGGAAATACATAAATACGTTTTTTGAAAGTCTGGAACTCATGCGAACAATATGTCTCTGAGCAGCTTTTGGTAACTGACACCACACAGGTACTTGGTTTTTCTTTTTTTAAACCTCGCACATATTTTTATCAATTGAAAACAATGTTCAAGAAAAAAGAAATGCTGCCATTTCCTCTGTGACGATATATGGAAATGCATAAATATTATACACATTAAACATCATTAAAATATTTTTAATGTAGCTTTTGCAATCCCTCCAATAAAAAAAATAAATAATCAAAGCTCTGATGTGCAGAACTATGAATTTTAATTCCTGGAAGATCATTCTGTGATAATTACTAATCCCTTTCTATTGCTCAGGTAAACTTAAGGGAAGAATATTCCAAAAGAATAGGTACTGCAGGGTAATTTGCAATACTGTTTTTACAAAGTAGGAAGCTTTTCTAGCTATATTCAGCATCCAAACTTGCATATAAATAAATTCCAGTCCAAACAGATTCTTTATACTGCTTTCAACTTTATATTGCGTGCATCAATCACACTTACTCCTTTATATTTATAGAGATTTTTTAACAGAATCACCATTAATAGCATAGCAGATCAAATATTATTCCAAATTTAAATAAAATCTGTTCATCATTATGGTCATTAGCTAATGGTTTTATCTTCCTTTGGGACCATAGTAAACATTAAAATTCAATTTATTTAACATTTACTTCTCATAAAACAAAAAAGAGCATCATTTCCTTGCTACAACAACAAACTCTTGGGGTCACAAAACTCATGAGAACCAGGTTTAAAAAAAAAAACCCGCACTTTTGAAGACTAATGAGGTACTGAAGAAAGGATGTAAATATACACAGGAGCTCTTATATGGGCTATGTGCCTAATTCCTGCAGCTACTAATTTTCCTACTGCTGCAAATGCTGTAAGGCCCGGGGTTTTCAACCTTTTTGATTTGTATACTGCAAAACACCTACCGGGGGGTGCAGATCCCAGTAATTATGGATTTAAGCCCATTGATAATCAGTTTTCTTTTCTTAGATACCATTCACGGTCCCCTTATAAAAACCCCATGGATCCTTGAGGGTCCACAAACCCAGACCTGGGACAGGTTATGGCAGGTATACATCTGTGCATGTCCAGTATCGCAGAGCATCCGTAACACAGACACCAGCACGCACAACTGTCCTTATGACGACCACAACTTTTAAAGAGCTGTGTGAAAACCTTTGTTTTCCCTGTGATATATTTGCATCATTTAATCAAACTCTGATAAATGCATTCTTTTCACCTAAATTGATTTTCTTTTCAGAGCTCCCTTTGTCAGCTGATTTGTTAAGCACTAGAGGACTGCACAGCTCGCTGACTGGTGCTCCCCTGTGTATTCATTCTCTTTACAGGTTCCCCTGCAGGACTACCATGATTTCACTGATTATTTTTCAGTAGACACTTTGTTAGACTACTTATAAACATACTGACCTAATTGCTTTTAATTATTCCAGTGGAGTCTGCTTTTACAGTGGCTATTTGCTTCCACACAAAAGGAGAAATACTACTGTGAAAAGCACTGAAAAATCCATATCCCAGGCTTCTCTCTGAAGCCTAAATCAATCAGAAGTTTAATGCACATTGTAAACGTTTATGTGTATGTGTATCTATTGTGCATGTATGCATGCATTATATAGGCCTATTTTACATCTATACCCATCTGTATATCACATAAGCCAAATAGGGCTAAGAAGACAGCAAACCCATTTAATTCTCAGTTTCAGAGATAAAGTGTTTTCTTAACAGCTCTGTGAAGGATCCAAGCAAATTTGGTGTTTTCACTTTCTTTCCTAGCACATGTTTAGAAAATTGTTTAAATCTTAGATATCCATCCGGCCTGTTAGTATTCACATATGTATTTCTTGTATGCTATCCGTATTAACAGTGCTTCTCGAAATAGATGAAAAGTAGAGCGACACAGAAAGCCACTCTACATCTACCTTTTTAGCAGCCAACCCATCTTCAACTGCCGTAAAATCTGCAAAATATCACCTGTGAACATCAGGATGAGTTGGCCTGTTAATCTAAGTGAATAGCTTTACAAGAAATAGTTCACCAGCAAAGTGAAGACGATGCGCAGTTCAACAGCGAAATCCATGAAGGACAAAACTGGGGAGAGATGATACATGGAAGTCTGTCCCATACACACTCCACAGCTAGCAGCCGGGAGAAATCTCAGTATGTTCGGAACTACCCATTAAGTATTTCCTTGGTTGAAGTTTTAAAACCCAAATATTAAAGAAAAACAAAAAGGAAAAAACAAAAGAAAAGAAGCAGAAAAGTGAAAGTGATAGCAGCTGGTAGAGGCAGCACATAACTTTCTGCTAACTCCTCATTTTGCTAAGGACTGCGCAGTACACACAAGACCACAAGATCTAACAAGGAAATACCTATCCTGATAACAGTTTGCTGCCCAGAAGACAGCAATATGCTGAAAGCAAGCCTAAGCTTCTTTCAGATTTTATATTCAAATACCAAAGGAAAATTGGTATTATCCATGAATAGAAATAAGCTCACTTTTCAGAATCTTTTTCAGCCACAGAGTTTTGTGAAATGAGCAGCTTGGGTGTTATTCTTATCATTCAGTTTAATATTTTTCAGCAAGGAAAAAAAAGAGGCAGAATGTAGCATTTCAATTAAAACAAACAAATCAAAACAAAACACCACCAACAAGATGTCTGTGAAACTGTCCCTCCTGGTATGGAATAAGATAAGGTTTAAACAACCTGCTAGCTAAGGTTTTCCAAATCTTTTTTTAACATGTTTTACAAAATAGTTTGCTTGCAACAAATCAAATCCTTGTCTTGACAATTACAAAAACATTTTCATAGCATTTCAATTCTTAAATATTATCTTTCTGGTAAGAATCTTCTATTAAAGTTGCAAATAAACATTTCAGCACAAGACAGTATTGACAACTTGACTATTACATTAGTTAGTGTGCCATTCCCAGGGGTTGGGCTACTCCTCGCACATAACTTGATGTCTTGGAAGAAATTTCCTGAAATTCAACCAATGTCATTCCATATGCATATTGTTCAGAAGAGGTGCAAGTCCTATTGAAAGGGTTTTCACTATTTGTACACACTGAGCGCTGGGATCTAGCCACCTGGACAGCTCTGTTAAATGATGAGGGATGAAGGTTCATACCTTCAAGTATCTACAGTGAAGGGATTTCTTGGAAAGTCAGCTTGTGAAAGCATTGCCAAATACTTAAACTGGGTACTGAACATGGCCTGACCACAATCCACTCAACTCACTGTGCAATCCCACAACACTCAAAACACCCTCAAAACCAGTTTTTCAGCAGTCTTTCACTGAAGGTCTTAGCCTCAGTCTTCAATTCCACTGTCTGACATGATGCAGACATGATACCGAATAGAAAAAAATTCCCCTTCACCAGCACTCAGGCTGCAGGAGCGTAATTCACATTTAAGATGCAAATGTGCTTTCTCATTAGTGCATCTTTCGGGTCTTACGCCTTTCATAACTGCTGTTATTGTACAACTGATCACTGCCCAGCACTTGTAATATATAGTGGTCCTTCAGGTTTGAAGAAAGGTATGTGCCAGTCAGGTCTACGAACCCTATAAAACTTTTACTGTGCTTGTAGCATAACCAAAAAGAAAGAAAAAAACTCATCCATAAATTTAATTATTCCTGGCTTCTGTTCTTGGAGACATCTCTCCAGGGCATAGTCTAAGATTATTGAATACCACTCAGTTTCCTGGATCAAGGTGATACAAGTTTTTTAAAACCTCAATGGCAATTAATAGAACAATTTCCTCCCCTACACGAGCCTTTCCTCAACACGGTGCTGTTATTCCCTAACCTCGGTGTGAACAGGCAGATTCAGAAGTGGAAGATAATGCCAACAAATTCTGCGGGGCTTCTTTGCCATGGCTGGATCTCATCGCTGTCCACTGCCTCCGTTAGGCCACTGGCAGACAGTGACTGACGACTTATTTCAGGCATTTCTTGCAACCCTCCTTCTAATAGGGGAACAGATGGTTCCCTTTAACTAGACTATTTCCACCCTGCTACCAAAGCCACCTCCACCTGAAATGCAAGTAGAAACATGGGATTGCTGAATATACCTCTATCCCACACTGTATACTGCTCACTTGGAACTTCTTTCTTCCTTTTTAAATGTTACTTTATCTCAGAAGACGACAAAAGTAGCAGGATTTGCCAAGGATGTACACAAGTTAGTCTGTGGGGTTTGTTCACATACAGAGTTTATTTGCTTAAAAAGGCCAGTTTGAACTGGACTCCAACAAATCCTATTCAAACCAGTCTAATCTACTGATTATTTTCAGCTAAAAAAAAAAAAAAAAATTTGAAAAGCTAACATGCTCACTTTGACCAGCCTTAAATGTTTTATTTTTTGTTTTGAAGAAATACTTATTTTTGCAGTGGAGCTACATTTTGGAAAAGGATTAAGAACACCCTTTAAAGGAATATTTTGTTCTGCTAGAAAGTTATTGGTTTGTTTTACATTTCAGCATGAATAAACAGTATTCTTCTTTTAGTATCAATCCAATACATTTCCCATCTCCCACCTCCTCTCCCTTATTTTTCTATTTGGTCATTGTCTCAAGAAATTAACTACTGACACAGCTACCCAGAGAAGAGCTAATCCCAGCTGTAAAAATTTAGTCAAAAGACATAACCAGATAAAAGATTAAGGATATTCATTCAAAGAAACAACCCAACAGGCATTATGAGGAACTCGCGCAACTTTGCTACATGGATCACAACGGATTCATTTTAAACAGCCTTAATGTTCAAAAAAAGGAAAAAAAAATCATAGGGAAAACATCCTTTAAAGTCAAGGATTATGGAGGGAAAGCGGAGTAGGAGAGCACACCTTTGCTGCACTCTGAGGACACAGCTGACACGGTCCTGTCCTTGTGGGTGGCACTCTTCCTTCCCATCGACCGGACCGCAGCCTTCTCCTACCAGTTACACGAGAGCCAGAGCCTTCCCCCCTCATCCCAATACATGAGTTCCAGTGCCAAAACCATACAGGTTTCTACTATGGCAACTCCATAGCAGATGGGGGTATCAAGCAACAAACAGATATACCAGATCTACAGTAATTAACGATTGCAAAACTGCCACTAGCTGCAAAGTTCCCTGTATGTTGGCTTTCTGCTGAAACTTAAACCATGGTTTCCAGTAAAAAACAACCTAAAAGAAGTTATTTTGGTGCACTGCTGTTCCTCAGCAACATCACCAATAGTTTAATCTCATTTCCTTAGAAATAGTCACCAGGCTATTTAAATATTAACTAGAGGAAAATATTAACACACTGTTGGGGAAACAAGATGAAACTGACCCCACTCCCAGTAAAGCTTCCTGTTCTTAAACAATCCTAAACACTGTTACACCCAAATCAGGACTCTGAATTCTCAGAAATATACTCAGAGGGCAGTTAAATGACCTAGCAGAGCTCATCTGACATCTGGGTACGGTCAGAAAAAGTGGCCCCATTTCTCCCTCCTCCCAGTCCCTGGACATTTGCTCCTGCAATGACACAAAACCTGTACATGTCTCCTGCCCTTCCAATTTCACAGAGGCATCTACATTCCCTAGTAATAGGGAAGATTTCTGACATTCTATTGCATCGAGAGTCTCATCATGTGAAATCCTTTTACAACATCAGTTTCTGATTCTGACATAAGCTCCTAAGGTATTTTCACAGATTAATTGAAACTGAATAAATTTCCTTGACATTTTAAGCCCAGGTACTTCATGTGGCAGTTTGCCATCACAGCCGGCCCAGCAGAACACAACCAAGCTTCCCACCAGCGGTCAAGCCAAGGTCTCCAGCCTGGCTGAAGACTCCTATTTAAGATTCCCCCATACAGTGAGAGGCTGCAAGAGCAGTGTTGCTCTTGGGGCAGCTATGATGTTGTTGTCCTCCTCGCGAAAGGGAAAAGAGCAAAAAAGTCTGAGGTGCAGGAGCAGCAATGGCAGCCTGCATAGCTGGTAGACAACTAGGAAGAGAGCCAGAACACTGTGGCAGGAACGGAACCTTTTATAGCTGGGAAGGAGCACCTGAAAACGTGACACTAGCATGCAGAAGATGACGGATAATTCCAGAAGAGAGGTCTGATGGGATGATGTTTGTTTTGGTGAGGAAGAGGCACCACCAAGAATGGGGGAGGATGCTGATGCTCACGTGGAATGAATCTGTGACCCTAAGGGGATTCTTCTTTGCTCTTCAAGTTACACAGGGTCAAACACAACACACCCAGTGCTGCTTCTGCCTCCCTACTTTACCCCCAAATACATCTGCCCCAGAGAAGGAGCCAAGGAGGTGACGTTCACTGTTTGTCATTCCTTTGGGAGCTGCGTTATCATGTGAGCTTTCCAATCTTCTCTTCCTGCTTATTCCCCAAAGATGATAATCTTACTTATATTAGTGCTTATATTTTTCAGTCTCACATAGGTGCCACAATACCGTCAAGTTTGGCTTTAAAGATGGGAGATAAGGCCCTTTTTCACAACATAAATGCCATGAGGAAATCTCCCTGAGAAGCTTCTGAGATGAATTCTCTCTCCATGGTCCAAAGAAAAAAGGTTACCTGACAGCAATGCAGCTTGTGTTTGCACATGTTGGTAGAAAAGGGAGAGAAATGCCCATCCAGACACAAGCGATATCTATTTTTGGCTCTCAATTTTCCAAGTAATAACTGCTCATGCCAGCAATACCAGTACATACTGGTATGAACAACAGCTACCTCCACCACAGCCAGGTTCACAGCAGAAGAAAAGCACATGGTAAAATATGTCAGGACAGCACTTCATATTTCAGAGGTTCAAAGGCTCACATAAAACATCCACAAAAATTCACACCAGCAGTCCCTTTGAGAGCTAGGTTTTTTCTCATTGAAGGTCATTTCTGACATACTTTTAAGGTCTTATGAGACCAAAAGGGTGCACACATCATGTAGTAGTAAGGCTCAGACCTTCAAAAAACCTCATAGCCTTAGTGCTAGCAAGCAGATACACTCCAAGTTTGTACACGTATGTATTTATATGCTTGGAGGAGTTACTAAAGCAACTATATCACCTTTCAAAAAGTGCTCAAGATGCAGGAGAGGAGGGAGAGATGGGGACAGGAATGCTGGGTTTTGTTTCTGTGACTCTACCCTGTTCATCAGACACATTCAAGCCAGCGCATCTTTTTCTCCCGAGTGAAATCTGTTTCTACAATTTTGCCAAAACTTTTATATATGGCAGTGGCCAGCTGGCTGCTTGGAGAGCCATGTGTCAGTGGTCCTGGCGAATGCTTAATGTGTGATATGGATCTGCACAAACTGCAAGCACTTGGTTTGCAAACATTCCTGTTTTATGCATTTACAAAGCAGCCAGTGAAATGAGAAGCTTCTGAAGCAAAGTCAGCAACATGGCAGACAGCTTACATATTAAGGCAATTCCTCAATATACAAATACATTACGGTAACTCGTCCCTTTTCCCTGGCATGCTCTGCCCCTATGAGCTGCAGTCAACCTGTTCTGTCTCTCCCTACAAAATACTGTCACCACCTCCTCTGCTGCCACCATCGTTTCTACAGAGGCAGGAATTCAACACCGCCGAGTTTTCTCCAACAAGACAAGATATGGGAAACCTTTGCAGCCTTTCTCCAGCCCTCCTGGGTGGCTGGATCCCAGGAGGGGCAGTGCCAGCAGATGTGACCACAGGTTGAGTCTCCCCAGCTGATAGCACCCTGGCTCCTGGGCTGCTGCTAGAGATCTGTCTCTCTGATGAAGCTGACATCCACACATGGAGGGGTCAGCAAGTCAGTCCTCACAACTGCAGGAATCAGAGGGGGAAGCACTAAAGCAGGACAGAGGCATGCTTTGAGTGAATGTATTTTTGGGCTACATACTTCTGAATGTACCATCCCAGAGCAGGTGTGAGAAATGCATCAAGTGATGTAGGCTTTATGGAAAAAAAAGCAGAAGCTGACTATATTGAAAGAGGTCTGTGGCTACATCCTCCATGTATATAAAAAGTGTTCATTAAGTTTAAGGCAAGCCATCTGTTTAGGGTTTTGTTAATGCATCATCCCACGTGATCTGTAGGCCTGTGTACAAGAATATATATGGCTTATGGACTAATGTCAGGGAAAATGGACTTCCCACCCTAGATTAAGTTTAACACAATCTCTGCAATCAGCCCAGTGAGCAAAAGCACAGGTGATAGATGAGCCTGCCACAGTCTCCCGAATGCCAGCAGATACCTACTGACAAGTCACCAGGGGAAGGTAATTCCAAGCTAAGGCTGCTTGAGTGAACGGACCCTCCTCCTGACATATAACAAACGGGCCCCTTGTTGATCTCCTCTGTCCTGACAGCTCTTGGCCCCAGAAACAGCCTCTCCAGCCAGGCCCCAAACTACAAAGACCACCACAGATCAGTATCAGTACCATGACTTGTCCCTAGAGATGATGGGAAGCCAGGCTGGTCTCCGCAGCACTGCCAGGACAGGCTCTGTACAGCTGCAAACAGCTGCCTTCTGCACTTCTGCCCAGCCATCATGTCTGGGGGCTAAGGGTGTACAATTTGAGATGAATTTGGCAGATATCTTGACTGGAAGCAGTCAAGGGGAGGCTGGAGTGGAATAAAGCTTTTCCCTTTCCCCACAAGTAGAATCAGTTGATGTTAACATTTCAAATCAAGGTGTATCAACATTTCAGGTCAAAATTATATGTCAATTACAAAAGCATAAGAAAATTATAACGCAAAACTGAAGCAGGAAGGTTTAGTTTGTCCCAAACATTCCAGTCCAAATCAAAGTTTCCACAATCTGTGCACCAGAGTGGTGCTCGTGTCTTCTCAATATTTGCAAAATAAGAATTCTGGTGACACTTCCAGTGAAACTCATAGTTGTTTCCAAATCTGCCATAAAAATCCAGTCAAATCTACAACGTGAGAAACTAACAGTACCTATAAGGACATAGATAAGCAGTTCACATAAACTTAACTGTCTAGAGAAAGAAACAGAACACTGTAACAGGCATCGCATCAAAATTAATCTTGATTTAAACAGGAAACCAACATGGGATAGCAAATAGGATGAAATGGTAGTGTCCTCCAGGTTATCATTAAGTACTTGCTGCAAAGAATCTGTTCTTCCTTAAAATTAAGATCAAGGATTCCTTTTTCTTTCATTACACTGCCTGAAAGCTTCTTCGCAAGACCAGCAGTTTGTGAAGATGAAAAAACGTGTTTAATTGGTAATTGCAATGGGTAGAGGAACTGCTATTAAATACATAAGGAAGTTTGGAAGAGGAACGCTCACTCCTTTAAAGCCACTAGAGCTACAAAAGTCAATTCCATACATAGTTGTCAGCCATATGACCGAACAGATTTGTCCCAAATCAATTATTATACAGAAAATGCTATCTGTTGAAATTTTTAAAAAATCCAGCTACAAATGGAGACTTGCAAGGCAAGAATGTCTAGTGTCAAGATGGGATTTCAGCCTCAAATCTAAACATTTCATTGTTCCTACATTACAGCTGCACAAAATTTTGGCCGATACCGCTACAAAAGCCAACCTGATAAACACATTCAGCACTAAATCCAGCTGTAGTCTCGAGAGGAGCTGTAATTCACGCTTTATGAGTTCTATCTATTGTGTGACATTCTCATCAAAGCCGAAAGTGGAAATACATGCAGAAAACCCAAAAGGAGGCTCTTGCAGATTAAATATGACATTCAGCAACATAGAAGATGGGTCGTTAGAAGTGCAAAAAGTACAAGAATGAGCTACATAATAAAATGGATCAACAGCGGTGACACAGGCAGTGGGGATTACAGCTGTCTGCTCAGCCTCTGCTACTACATCTGGTTACTGTTATATGCCCTATGGAGGAGAAAGAAAGTCGTCTACATCCGATATGACTGCTTTGCCCGTTTAAGATTCAAAAGCTCCACTGAAAGCTTTCACAAAGCTGAAGGGAGCATGATTTATACAAAGAGCCTTTTACAGTCCATTTTGAGCAGAATGGACATCAGTGCTACCTGTCTTCTGAGAATAGTGTTTCCTCTCTTATTTACATTTGCTCTTCATTATGCTTTGAGAGTAACTTACCAATCCAGACAATCAATTCAAACTATTTTGCAAGCATTTCAAGTCATTTCTCAGCATCACCCCGTAGGCACTTGCTTCTATGTAATTATAATCATTTTTCTGCAGAGATTTTCTTCATTCAAGTGGCTTTGCCAAGCAACAAGAAACAAAAGAATAACCATGTCTAAAAATAGGTAGGAAAAAAATGTAGGAATCCCACAACTATACTGAATAGGGTCATCAGAAAGAGAGCAGGGGATAAATGCGTCTCCCCATGTCCTTCATGGCTTTGCTGACAGCCCCAAAATAGTGCTGTTCAATGTTTGATAGGTACGGCTCTATATTACAGCTTAAACTTATTTAAAAAAATAATAAAAAAATCTATCTTAAAATTCAGTGTTTTCAATGCTTCTTGGGAAACCAGAAATAATCTGGCTAGTTGGTGCTTTTTATCATCCTTCTGTTCCAGAAGCAGATTTAACTATTTCTCTTAAGAAAAAAAGAACAAAAACATGCATTACAAGAAGTGCCTCACACAGAAAAGTATTAAAATTTTGCCCTGTTCAGGTATCAGAAAACTGTGATCTCTTTGCTTCATTTCAGCAGATAAGCTGGCATTGGACTTCAATTAACCTGTCTGTTGAGAGGAGCACTGCCCCAGCCCTGCTGCTCTCACACCTGACCGAGACACTGAAATACAAAGACAGGGATTTTAACAACGTAAGCCCAGAAAAAGGGGACTTGGAAGAAAGTGGCAAGCCTTGAATCCCCATGATCTCCCAATGGAAACAAAAGATAATTCTTCTTTAATTCAACAAATGTGAGTTCCCAGCTGCCCCACGATAATTTCAAGTCCAATGTTTTTCTTAAAAGTAAGAGGTACTATTTCCTTGCCAGCACCTCCCCTCTCTTTACTACTTTCACATTTATTTGAGACTGACCTAGTCAAAACCTTGTAAACTATTGGCAGCACCCAAGTACCACACAGCACTAGCCTTGTCACTAGTTTTAGGGCTGCCTTAAAATAAAATCAATCAGAGCACTTCTTAAAACTGAATATCCTCCCCTCACCCTACATGTTGACGTGGTCACTAAATCCCGCTGGGTAATCTCCCGAATCCATCTGTTCCTTTTCATTCTCTTCCCGAGAAGCCTCCCATAGCCCCTGATTATTTCTCAACTTGTCTGAAGAAACATCCTGTCTTCTGGCTTCCCAGACGCTTGCTTCACCCCCCTCTCCCCAGAGGTTTGCTGAAAAAGGCAGCTGCAAAGATTATCCACTCCAACGTCGTGCCCAGGCTCTCTTCAAATCCCTTGAAGGAGGAGACATTTTCTCTAAAGGGGAAAATGTTTAACAGAGGAGAACAAGTGTCCTTCAAAAATGAGTTTCTTCCCAGTTTCATCCTGGAAGCAAGATCCAGCTACAGATACCTTTTAAGCAAGCACCTCTTAAAGCATGGTTAGGAGAAGTAGGAATTAGAGTCCTACACTGACTACATCAAGACTCCACCAACAACAAGATGATGGACCGTGCCTGGGCCACGCTGCAGTAAAACACCGCATTACACAGCAGCACGCATTAACAGGCTGAGAGGTACTGGGAGCGTTCACCAAAGGTCATTATCAAATAGCAGATGTAAGCATGAAAATGATGACATTTTCCTAATGACCACAAAGCAGCTAAAATTACAGGAATGCGTATCTTCTCCTTTTTCAGGTCAATACAGCCAGCATGTCTGTGCATTTAATGTATCAAACGCAGCTGCACAAAACACTCTAAACTCTTCTCATTTAACTTGAGGGCTGTTAAAAGTGGCAGAGGAAAAACATACCTCTCTATTACTTGTGTTGTTGCATAAAATCAAAACACAAGAACCAAAGCCACAGAGGACTTGAGATTTAATTGTTCAGTTGTATTTTCTTATTGCTTTATTTGTAACTTGAAGCCCCCCCAGGATTACAGCTATCGTACTCTTTATGGATTCCCACCAGCCCTCTGCATGCTCCTGCACCAATCAAAGCTACCAAAAATCTAAAACAGCAAACAGTAGTCCACAGAAGGTTTCTAGTTTCCTTACAATTTCAACATTACTGCTGCTCAAATTTAATTCCAAGATTTATGGGGATGCCAAAGGGTTAACTTTGCTTCAAATTTTCCTATTTATCGTCATTCGCTTCAAATAAGGCAAGCACTGCAGGAATTCACGATGCCCAAACCTGACAGTCACTGACTGGCTAACAAATCTTTCCTTCTGTTTTCAAAATAGTTTTCTGTTAATCTCTCAGGTCACTATCAAAGACAGTTTAGCATCTAATTTATCACCTTTTGGGCAGAGATCCATGCTGAAAAATTCACATCCAAACTGTAATTTGGTTCAGTTAATGGTCTTTTCTCAGAGGAACTGGACAATTAAAAACATATGGAAATGGAATAAGCTATTCACTTTTCAACTAAATGTTTGCTCTATGTCTTGGGAAATAAATTTAGGATGAACAAGCTGAATTCAGTCAATGCATTAAAAAAGAGGATTGGACTACTGTTATAAATCATTTGTCCTCCTTTCACAAGCCATATTAGCAGTATTTTATATTCTTTTTTTAACAGAACATCATGTCCAACAATGGAGAAAAACCTTCAAGAAACTGGAGGTTCAAAAAGGTTCGGTGCTATTTAAAAAAAAAAAAAAAAAGAAAAAAGCTCTTTACACACTATAAACATTTGACATATTTAGGCACCTAGATACAGTAATCAGAAATGTCAGGTTAAACAAGAAAAGCATAAAGGCAAAAATAGTTTAAAATGTGTACATCAATGTACACCGGCTTTCATTATAGTGGCAATCAATCACAGATTTTTGGTACAACTATGACATTCTATTATGTCTGGAAAATATCATGGTACATTTGACACCTTTACGGAAACACAAAGCTTGGAAACATATGGCATTTTAGCAGTGTTTCTTTCTCTTTTTTTCTCCCTGAGAAGTGCCAATGCCTGTGTAACAACTCACAAGTGACACAAGCCCCCGATACACGTCCTGTTGATCTTCTCCCAGGGGCTTTAGTGGATGCTGGATGAAGACAGAAGGAGAATATCAATGCCACTGACATTCCTTCACTGGCTATTTATTTTCCTGTGTTCAATGCCCTGAATGCTTGTGTATAGCCATCAGGAAAACTCATTTGTAAAATTCAGCATGAATTCATTTATTCATTTTGTACCTCAAAGTGAGGTACAAAATTTAATCCTGGTCTCCTTCCCAGCCTTAGAGGCATCTCAAAGTGGTGAAGTCTACCATTATATCATAAAGATGTTCTGGGTCACGTAGCCTCTCTCTTCTTCGTAATACGTGTGCTCTTAGTCACCATGCCCTGTGCTTTGCCAGCTTCATTAGCAATTAAAGCTCCTGAGCACAGCTCTCTCCACCAGCTGTAGGAGACAGACCCAAGGACCTCCCAAGCAAGGAGCATGTGCTAAAGGTGAAGGCCCTGGGATTACACCTTGTTGCAACTGCACACAGTCACCCTTACAACAAAAAAGAAACTGGAAAAATAAACAATGCTATCATGCTCTTTTGCTTCTAACACTATTTTGGCCAAAACAAGGGACTGAACTGGTGACTTCCAGAACTAAAATGATTATAGGTGTATATCCTGAGCTGAAGACCTAACACTTCTGGAGCACAGCTATGGCAGCCCAACGTTCTCCAGGGGCATGGCAATGGGAATGCACCAGTGCACGGGTTGCACAATTTTTCAATTAAAAACAGAAAACGTAGCCCTTAGCAACAACAGACACAGGATGAAAATAAATAATAGAAAAAAACACACAGGAAGAGAGTGGAAACTACACCCTTGAAATGCCTTTTGATGTTAACACACTGCAATGAGTCTTAGCGTAATCTGCTTCATGAAATACTGAAAGTAAATAAAAACCAGGAACACGAGCTTATCTCCCCCCACCTTTCAAGAATACCTAATGCCTTCAGCCTTCCTTACTATTGCCTGTTTGTTTTTTTTAATTTTAGCCAGTGTGAAAAGGCCCTCAAAATACCCTTTTCAATTCTTCTCTTCAATGAAGAATTGCTGGTAAGATCAATTAACTGAGATGAGAAACAAAACCCAGGCTGTTGGTTCAGTAAGTCCTCTGCTTACTGTATATTTCATAAAGACCAAAGGTTTGATGTTAATTTTCTGTGATGCATTTTCCAATAATCCATGAGTATGAGCTTGAGCACTGACAGAAAGAAGCGTTGTATTTCACAGCCACACAGGAGCAGACAGTTTTAGGATCATTTATTTAATTATGCAAATGCTACTCTTGTGACAACAAGAGACAGACTCAAGCTGAAACCATACATTGGATAATAAAGTTCATATCCAACTGAAGATTCATTACCTGCTGCGTCAACTCCAGCTATTACCACATTATTATAGCTTATGCTACTGTGTAGTTAAAGTTGAGATAAGACTTCCAATCTAAACTTCTATTTTTAGGACAGTTAAAAGTAAGTGTTCGTTATGTGTGTTTTCTTTAATTGGCTATTCTATGAGAGACTCCGAACGTACAAATTAAAAACAAAACCCAATCACTGCTCTGAAGCTAATCACCGTTGAATAAACAAAGAGGCTTTTTCATCGACATAAACCTCACTTGTTTCCTGCATTTTACAGCAACGTATACCCAGAAGACATGTAGTGTTTTCCCCAGTTCTCACCAACAGGTGTATTAAAAGCAACTGCAAAATACCACCTCAGCAGAAGACTCATGCATCCCCCAGCATACACATGATGTAACCAGTACCGCATCAAGCAAGACTCCGCTTGGCCAGCACGCTGATGAGCAGGGAAGAAAGCAGCAGGTGCTAAGTTCATTTTCAAACCAGCGTTCATTCAATCTGGCAATCCTTTTACCACCTTTCCTACAGCAGTAGAGAAGAAAAGGCTGTGCTACAGAAACACTATTCCTTGGTCCTACCCAATCCTCTCCAAGCATTATTCTGACTCAGACGCAAAGCAGGTATTTACACCATCAAAACTCCACTTTCTTTCAACTCCACGGGGTTCCTAGCACAGTCACAAAATACCAGCCGTAACAAAATACCGAGACAGTATGGGCAGCAGTAC
This sequence comes from Harpia harpyja, assembly GCF_026419915.1. Classification (NCBI taxonomy): domain Eukaryota; kingdom Metazoa; phylum Chordata; class Aves; order Accipitriformes; family Accipitridae; genus Harpia; species Harpia harpyja. The sequence continues at coordinate 15,993,392 of NC_068969.1, read as the reverse complement.
CTAAGGGTGAGACCCAACCATACGGCTGAGCCATCCTACCCAGGGACTGCTGCTAAAAGGACCAGACCCTCCTCTCCTATGTACCTACCACCCTCTCCATTGCTCTGGCTGCTGGGCTGATCCCACAGGGGCCTGAAACTATTCCCTTCTTTTTTTCCTAAGGTGAATTCTTCCTAAAGAGACGACAAGGGGGTCAGATGAGTGGAGCCACCAGAGCCCAGGGAGCGGCAGCAGCTCGTGGCTGGGGCAGAGGACAGAAGTGTGCTTTCCAGCAGTGGCACAAGCTTGAATTGGCTCAGGTGCACCATCAAACTGTGACTCTAAGGTAATATTTCAAAATCTTCCTGCTGAACAAAAAAGCTTTTGCATGTAATGGAACACTCCAACTGATGGACCAACAGAGAATAGGAGGCATGTTTCAGCTACACTTAGGTGTTTAAGGCTTAAAAGCTAAAGCACTTCATCTCATGTACCACATATACCATGACACTGGGCAAGGAAACTAGCCTAACTTCTGCAGCAAAATTAGTTTGTCCATACTAAACAGCTATCTCCATCCACAAATCTTGAGCTGCTTAAATTACAAGATCCAGGGGTACTCTAACATGTAGACTTGGCATCTTTTTAATTAGTGTATTAAAATACTACTTTTCAATATGTCGCAGTGTATAAGTGTCACGCAATAAATACTTACACTTGGCTTTCCTTTTTTTTTTTAAATAGAAAAAGGATTTTATTATCAAAGTGGTTTCGGTAATACGCAGCTATTGCATGCCAAACACTGTGCATGAAATACCTTCTTGGATAGGAAGATTAATGTGCTTACTGTTATTCAGTGGACAATTCCTTTAATGTCACTGAGGAATAAGGCAAATACTTAAATACAAAGCACCACAAAAATCTATCCCAGTCTACATTTTTCAGGGCTGAGAAAATGTTATTATGTGCATGTATGTTTAGATACACAGTCAGATCTAAGGTACGTAAAGCAAAGCCTTTCAACAAGATGAACGATATACAGAACACACATCTGATCTCCCTGCTTGAAAAATGCTCTCACTGACGAACTCCCTTCTCTGTTTGTTACGAGCTTCTCATGTCCCTGCTCCCCCTGCTCTGCACAGCAGTATTTAACCCAGCACAACGGCTGCTCAGGATGCAAGCGCCTGACTTCATGAAATCCAAAGGTAAGCAGATCCAAATCTCACCAGAGCTAATGGATTTGGCCCTTATCTCCTCTTGCTAAAGCATCCTGAGTGCCAAGAGACTTATCTAAGCATTAGGAATCAATATTAGTATAATGTAATATTTATGTATTATTGTCTCGTCAGTGTTTTAGCTTACATACAACACTTCCAACATAGGTGTTTGCTCATATATGGTTTTCTATGTACCTCATTACAGTTTTTCTACTGAATATGAGCAAAAATATCTGAATGCGTTAGCTACGTCATCTGCCAAAGTCTAATGAAGAAAAGAGTTATTTTTAACCTGGGACAGTTCCCAAATCAGTTCATTGCATAGCTCAAGAATTGGCACAAGAGGAATGCACATGGCTGGGTACAAGCTGGGGAAGGAGGGGTAAAAACCACTCGTACCCAATTTGTCACCAATAAATACAACCAAAAAACCCGTGTCCTAAAGCAGAGAGAAGCTAAAGGCCCAGCACAGATGCCCAACGGTACAGACACACATCTAGTTGGGATTTCAAGTGCACCTCTGTAGCTCAGGCACTGTTTCCAACTAGTCCATGGGATTTAAATGCCTAAATCATTCAGGCGGTCTGTGAATTCCTCTACACACCTTACCGCATCTCTTTCAAACCTGGCCCCTGTTGACTTTCAAAGTCTGAGCAAAAGGTCAACAGCAAAAGTCACAGCAGAATGTGTGGCTTCCTAAGCCCGGGATGGGAAACAGCCCAGCTTAGCCCAAGCCAGCAGAACCACACCAAATTTCACCAGCCCTAGCGCTCACATCACAGCACCAGCTATTTTCATGTGTCTGCCTCGACAAAAAGAAAAATGCTTAAAGTTTTACGTATGAACAGACAAGAAGATGAAGCACCTCAGGTCTCTCTCGAGACTGTGGGTTTCCCATACATCTTCAGATGAAAACGCAACTTGCAAGCAAGGGCTGAGCGAGAGCCTCCCCCTGTAAGCACCAGGCACCATTTCAGCACAGCACACGAGACCTGCAAGACTAGGGGGAAGCTACAGGAAGCGCAGGCGGCTGTACGGCACGCTCATCGCTTAAACACTATTTCATCCCAAGGTTCCAAAATGATAATAGACTTTATTCTAATTGGATTGTCTGCAATGAGCCAATTTAAGTGCTAAATGCTGCGAATCATTCAGCATGACATAGCAATGCAATGATCTGAGCCACTGCAGGGCAGGAGGCTTGTTGAAAGCTACAGTTCCTGAAGCATAATAAGGAGATGCAAGTCTTACTTGGCATGCCTCCACCACCCAAATTCATATTGTTTCAACAGCTGCAGCGTGCCCACTAAGCATTAACTAATGCTTTGACCTAGAACACAACCACTGTCAGCCAGCACACCTGATTAGAAGATGATTTTTCTGAACACACCTTTAAAGTCTGTATCACTCTAATTGCTGGCTTTCAAAGAGACTAAGCACCTGTGACATCCTATGTGCACTACACAGGGCTGTGAAATATTGATCTAACCACAAGCTTTAAAATATTTAACCAACTGAGCCTGTACCTTCGCCGTCAGGGTAAGAATGTCACATTTATTCACCAAGATTTAAGGGACAGGAAGCGACAGACATTTAAAGCCTTAGATTTTATTCTGGTGCAATTACAGCAACTCGAATTATAAATGCAAATGAAGGACTCCTGTGCTATTGCTTAGTCCTGTGCCTAACGCACAGTTCAAAAGACAATTATTTTTAGTAATTATGTGTAAAGTGGGTTTTGGCATATAGTTTCACTGTAAAATGTATTAAAATTCTGTTGTTCTGTAAGCAAGGAAGAAAAAGTAAACTATAGGGTTCTCCTGATTTACAATTTCAGATTATAGCAATGATTCACAAAATGGAAAGAAAAGAAAAAAACAAGCAATCCATGAATCATATCCCCAGATTTAAAACAACACTATCATTCTCCTGCAAAACCACCACAGGAGACCATCCTGAATTCCCCTGAGACTTGAGAGTTTTACAGGACTTGAGGTTAGTTGCAATTAAAGTCCAGACTCATACAACAATGCCTACATCGTTGCACTTACAAAGTATGGAGTTTTACACCTAATTTCTGGTCACTGAACTCTGAACCTGAAACACTGGACCTCCAATCCCACAGAGCTGGAGAGACAAGAGCCTCGGAACAGGAAAGAGTAGTCTTACATTGTGCCTCTTAGCTGGGTATGCATCTCCTTCAAAACAATTTAGCAGCACTCATCCTTAGTGGAAATCAACTCCTCAGCTCTGCAAGAACTCTTGGATACAAGTTATCTGTCCCTACTGGTATAAAAATGATGGATTTTAATACCTTCTGTCCAATATCATGCCTACTTGTCAGTGTGATGGTATGTAGTTAATCACCAACATCTAATATGAATACATCATCTGTTTTATTGAACAGAAGTATTTATTAAAAATTTCTGCCCTAACTTGACTTTGCTTCTTGGCTTCTGGATTTATTAGAATTAACTCCAGTAGATGAGCAGTTTACTGTATTTTATTTTCCCACATATTTTCTAATCCACAGAGGCACAGGAACATTAATTCAGGAATTGGCTGCAATTATTTTTTGCTATTCAGCTAGGGGCAGTAAATGCAAACAGAATTGGCTGCAGTTCAATGTCATTGCCTAAGATTTGCTCTATTGTTCCCTTCGATGCAGATGTTATGGTATGTAATGCTAAATCAGAATTGTGACAGTGTCATCCTATGCACTTTCTAATGGGTTCCCAGTAGGTTCGGTTTTCTTGCTGGAAAATTAATTTCCTTTTACCTAAAATCAACCATAGAATTAAGACCACTTCTTCCATCACCAGAATTTGAAAAGGAAAGAATGCCTCAGCTGTTCATTTTTCATATAAAGCTCAGAGTGCACTGTGGAACGAAGACTGCAAGCTTCAAGCATTCACCTTAATCATGAAGGCAGTGAAAATGATAAGACAAATAAGATATTTCACATTGCTATTTAAACAATGATTCTTTCTCTTGCAAATGCCTATTCCTTTCACACTGAAAGCACTAGAACTAGGCTTGAAAACTTGTGCGTTAATCAGGATTTCAACACAATTCTCCAGGTTCTCAAACCAATCATCAAGAAATTCTCTCGCTCTTTGGAAACGCTGAGGGCAACAAAAACCAAGCAGAAGCAGCCTCTCCTTTTCTGCTGTGTTTGTTCAAGACCATTGTTTTGTCTTTTAAAAGAAATGTGGATAACACACTGCTACTGCTGCTCTACTTTTTTTTTTCTTTGGGGGGGGTAGATTATCTGCAGATCGATATTATTGCTGTTTATCACACAAAAGCCTCTTCTCCAAGGAACAAGCTGCGTGGGACAGCACAGGGATTGAACAGATATTATAGGTCCTCACTGCTGTAGATGTAACCACAACCGAAAATACCAATTATCTTCCCAAACAAAGCTCCTCTATAGCTGCAGTATCCTGAAGAGGGACGTGACCACAACACCCCTGAGGGCAGCCAGCCATCTCTTACTCATTTCTGTTTGCTCGTTTCGAATGCTGGGGAAAAATTAAAGCAGGAAATAATGAGATTAAAAAAGGCTTTCACTGCTTGCCCCTCCCCACAGAAATAAAGATACAAAACAAACAAAATTCATCTATCTTCCCTCTGCTGGGATGCTCCCGACAACAGTTATTATAGCTCCCAGCTGGAAGCTCACTCTTCACCGCCTTCTGAAGAGAGTCACAGCCACAGGTTCCTATCAGATTAGCAGGAATAGGAAAAGATGCTGCCAAAACTGTGTACAGCACACCATACATACAATCCTTCACACGCTGGCTGAGCACTGCAAGGCAGCTGCGAACGGCCCAAGATACATCCCCAATGTCAAAAAGAAGCCCATGTAAAGATGAGCACACTCAAGAGATAATGAGTTCCCCAGGGAGGAATTGAACATCCCAGCCTGAAAAAGGTCCACCAAGAATAAGTTTTTATTTACACTCATTTCAAATGTCCACAGTTTTACTGCAGGAAGCTATAATCTTGACGTTCTCGGGTATAGGCTCCCACCCTTCCAAGCCTTTTACTACTGACCTTCAATGGCTCTTTAATTGCGACTAGCACTCTTGATAAAATTAAAATATACATTTTAACGGATCAATCTAGCTTTTTAAAATGAAGATGAAAAGCCAGGCATTGCAATTGAGAATCATGGCCTGGCTGCTCGGTCTGATCTTCTTGGTAGTTATTTTCCACTGCAGTAGTGCAAAGAAAGCTAATGCTTTCAATAAAATTTCATTGCTGCTTTTTACTTAAAAAAAAAAAAAAAAAAAAAAAAAAAGTCAAAGATTGGGGTTTGAAAGCACTGCAGCCCAAACAGAAGGGAAGGCACCAAACCTCCCTGCCCTGTGTCAGGCTGAGCCCCTTCCTCTGGAGGAGCACCACAGGGGCTCTCTGCACACAGCATCCCAGGACAGTCGCAATGTACCACCATGAATTCAGCCATAAGGACTAGACACCTCTATACCACAAAAAATTCATTACTTATCTTGCATGTCATTAAAAGGTGACAGGGCACAGCCCACTTCAGGACTAGAGTCCTGAACTCCCCCTACAGACTTTTGCAGCTCTGATTTGTACAGAAAGAGGCTATGACTGTTCAGTATCTTCCAGCTCTCCCTCAAGCCCAGGGAAAGTTATTGCAGACCACGCACAGAACAGGAGAAAGAGGAGCATCCAGGAGGAAATTACCGAATTCCATAATTATGAAGCTAGATAAAACTTACACTAACAAGATTAACTTATTACATATATGAATAAGCTACCTCTTAAGAGTCTGCTTATTATCAGACTATTTATAGGAGAGTCAATTTTTTGCACATAACAGGTTCCATTCCAACCACACATTCAGCAGGTAATAACACAGAGCTGTTGGCTAGAAGCTGCACCGGGCCCTTCCACTCAGTCCTCTTCCCTGTATGCTACAAGGGTTTTTCATTTGTTTATTCATTTGCTAAGTCTCCAAAAGAAAGCGTGTTCACCAGGCACCAGCAAAAGCATCTAGCAAAACATGAGCAGCGCGTCAAGCGGGCGATTACTCTGCAGTATTTGCCCAAACTAGCTATGGCAGAACCGAAGACTTGCTTTAGGGAACAGGCCATAAAACAGAAGAGCATACAGGCAGCAACAGGTCAGACAGTAGTCCACCCAAAGTAAATCTCAGGCAGGGACACACGCTAATAAAAGCTGAGTGAGGGCGTGAACTTGGAAAACATCAGCTGCCAGTGCTTACAATGTTTTCAAAGGCCAAGTGCGAAGCAAACAGGTCCTCCTTCGCTGCTTCCTAAACACGCCTTATGGTTACTGTAAGGGCTGTAAATATAATAAAACCATAAAGCAGATGACTTTACCTGGGAGTTTCCTTGTGCATTCGTGCCCTGAACTCCCAAGAAGCCCTTTTGTTACATACTGGTGGGGAACAAATGTGCTAAGGATATCTTTTATCAAGATGATTATGCAGATACTACGAAAAATTTAACCAAGATAAACTGTAACAGTATACAGAGGTAGAGTAACTGAAAAACCAATGCTAATGAACAGTGTTTATTGAACAAATGATAAAGTGACCGAGAGCTTAGCTAAACATAATTCTAAGAAAAATCAGATCAATGTCAGACTCCCACATCTTTATGCATTTTGCTTAAGAATCTCCATTATGTTCTGCAATGCAGAAGTCATTCTGACTGTATACTCTGCCAACTTTGTAATGATTCAGAACTTTACAGATCTACGATGATTTGTTAAATAGAAAAAAAGAATTACTACAAATGTTTATTTGTCTTTAAAACTTCTAGTCTTGATTTAATGTTAAGGATATGAACAAAAGAATGAAAATTGTCTTTATTGTTTTATGCACCATTCTAAGAGAAAATACAAACATCAAAGTGTCTACAAATCTCACTGGTTTTTAGCATATTCAAGTCAATCATCATGACAAAAATCTGTAATCTGAAATTAAAGGGCAATTGTTTTGTCCTTACGTGAAATTTGTGATTACAGTTTAATAAGGAAAAACTAATGCTAAAAGATGAAAAACTCTGGAATGTGAATCTGTAATTAAATTTTAATTAAAAAATGGAAGCAAGAAAAAAAATCTATAAAGTATCACTTTGCTTTACAGACAAATATTGTTTTTTAAAAAAAAAAACCACAAAATTAAACATTTATTTTCTCAGTAGTGCAGCAGCAACAACATTTAAATAAAATCACTAGTTGGTAGGTAGTTAGGAGCAGCATGAAATTCTGCAGTAAATGCTTCTAGTCACTTAAGATGAAAACATCCCCAAATTCCTCCCCTGAACACATCACTTTCCAATACTGAAGGAAACCTCTCGAAGAACATTAATACATAAATATTTAAGATTTAAATGCCACTGGGTCAAAGGGTTAGTGTAATACAATATTACTGTTACACTTTGCATTATTATCGTTATAGCTATGCTTGGTTTGCATTTTTACAGCATATGAAATGAAATTAGTTTGCTCTTCTGCTAAGTGCACGGTTCCTGGTGGCCATTAGTGTGACTTACAGGTCAGGAAGAACCTGGAATTTGGCAAACACGTGTCTTATTCCCAGAGGCTCCTATCGCCTATTAATCTGATTGCAAAGAGTGAAAGGGAGAATAGCTAAAGATAATTTAAAATTAAGCTACCGCTACCCAAGAAACCTGGAACCGTAAAGTTACTTGGTGCTGCTGGATGAAAAAAGAAACAGATTCAAAGCATCGGAACTCTTACAGAATGAGCATCTCTTACCAGAGCAATGAAATTATCTGGCACATTTCCTGATGAGCTTTCTTTGCATATTATCTTGTGGACAGAAATGTTGTAGAATTCACAAAACCCTTGCTACAAAAATTTGGGGCAGTTCCTGCTGAGTTCTCTGACGAATAACCACATTAATACAAAAATCCTAATCAGGCCTTATAAATACACCATACAACTATTCCCTCCCTGCCTAAGATGAGCAGATACAATGGTATGACCTCAAAAGGAGTTTAGTATTCAGGTCACACTGATATTGCTAACATTATTTTTATATCAGTATCATTCATTTTTAGGTAGATTAATTATAATAAATATGTGCTGTATCAACAGACTTTTCATTATGGTCCATTTAACCTCATAAAACATAATTGATTCCTATTTGCTCTATCTGATCAATGCTTAGGGCTCATTGCTGAACTGTGTTAGTAAAAAAGACAAGGCAGAAAAGGGCCATCTCTCTGTAGGATAAATAGCATGGTTGATATCCCATGTAGTTCTGATTGTCTGCATAAATGTATGTCTATGCACTTATGGGGAACACAGAAATTAATACTGATGCTTTAGTAACTCAAAAATCACATCCAAGAAATGTATAAAAAAATAAAAATTTATAAATCTTTATTTTTTACTAGCTTGCATTTCACGAGCACTAAAACTGGACTTCCTATGCTAAATAATTAAAAGGATTACTAGTACAATATTCAGCTTAAAGAGCTCCCTTCCTTGGCTCACATTTTCCCCAGTGCTTTGAAAGATTGGTCTAAAAGTAGTTACGACCTTTCAGTCTTCAGAATATGTCACAAAATGCGAGACGGGAAAGGGAGAGGAAGGTAGCTGTTTCATCCTATGGTGCCATGCCCCTTGCTACAGACTGCTGCCTTCTCAGTAACTGAAAAGCTCCAAATTTTATTTATGAATAAAAGAACAGCGACCACTGCCTTACATGGACCTTCAATGCATGGACCCGCATTGAAAAGCAACGGGAAGGGTCACGTGAATGAACGAACTGTGGGACGAGATTCACACAGACTGCATTACTGAAGTCCTTCCTTCCACACTTGGATTTTTCTGACAGATGTTTAGATTCTGGGAAATCAACTCAGTGTCGAAAGATGAGCAATGTAGGAGCTGGTAGAGCTGAAAAACTACTCTGATTCAGGCAAGGCTGAAAGATATTATTTGCATTACTGGGATCTCAGACTTACTTTGATCTGTCAAAAAAAGACATACGGAAACATGTATAAAATTTATGTGCCTTTCCTGAAAGAATACAACAATGGCACATCCCTTTGATTCCTCAATTATTCAAGACCACGTACATAATCCAGCACTTCAGTAACTATTAGTAAATAAGATAATTGTAATGTATATTAATGCAATCTGGTGTAAGTAGAACCTTCCAAAAATATTTCACCTCTAAGAAACAAGACATTAACTTCACATCACTGAAGCTAATTGGATATTCAGCTCACCTCTTCAAAAACGAACGCAAGTTTGAGATGAAAAACAACTTTTTAAAAAAAACACAAAGATGTTAGTATAATGCTCTTAATAGTGGGTAAATATTTCATAGCCAAGTTCTTAACATTCATATTTAACTATGAAAGAAGCTTATTCAATATTTTTAGGAAGAAATAATATTTAGTGGAGCCAGCTAATTTACCACTTGTTGCATAGAATTTCAGTGTAACAGACGGGAACAAAATGAACAAAAAGATATACAAAAGGAAAATTTCAGAATTGTATTTCCAACTGTTACTTTCTTTAGTTTCTCAATTATGGAAAGAGAGGAAGATGTGTATTTCTTGTACAAACATTTCGACTGAAGGTTTGCCCTTTGGGTCAGTTAAAACCCACTTAATTCAAATCTGAAATAATTTTTAACTTAAACTTACATGAAGATGTATTGCTAACGAAGACTTGCAGTTAAACAGGTATGTCAACCAAATCATTCTCAGTCAGTTTTACCGTGTGAAAAACCAGTCTCCAATACATATAAAATATATTTAATGTTTCTGAGAAACCATTATTTGAAGGCTCACCTGCCCTGCATTTCTCTTAATGGGTTTATCAATTTTTAGAACACCCAGGGTATAGTAATATTTAATACTACGTACTAAATGTTAACCAACATTTCAAAGCAATAAAAAAATACCAAGAGACAGTTTCAGATTTCAAGATGCCAAGCTTGTCCAGTCAGCTAATCACCTCACAGCACAAGAAAAACAACAGGAAAACAGCTAGGACATCGGGACCTGGTGATTAATTTAACTCTTCCAGATAAGCACTTCAGGAGGAAAGTTTAAAGGCACAATTAAGGGATGCTGAAGCAGGATTTCTGAAGAATCCTTGCTGTGAGATGATGCTAGACCCAAAAGCTTTTACTTTCCTCTCCACTAAGGCAGAAGCAATTTCCTTTGATTAGGGACTCTGGCGGCCCCTTAGGTCAAGATGAAAGATCTGGGTTTTTTCTGGGTGAATCTGGCATGCCAATCACCCAGTCAGCCTCAATGGAATAACTTGGCAACCAAGGCACAAATAAGTAGACACAGCTGGCCAACAGCTTTTCAAGTGGGGAGCCTGGGCAGAGTCTAGAGTCAGTCGGTCCACTCCAACCACAACGATGCCTGCACACTCCCTCAGCAAACCTGCACTGCATTTCACAAGGGCTACGGGCAGGGAATTAGCAACAAACCCTGCTATCGTGAAAAGCCTGGGCAGGATACACTCTCCTAAATTGGGAAGTTAGCGTTATTCTAGCAGGATATGAAGATCAGGTTGATGCCTCTAGACATCAGAAGAAGAAAACTATGAATTTAACATTTGCTTTTATAGCACGATGGCTCTTTATGAATGAGAAACAGCTATCCACAGCGCCCTTTTGTTGCGGTAGTCAGAGCTGCTATAAGGCGTTAGGGCTACAGGGTGGAGAGTGCTCACTTCAGTTTGGATGCTGAATTACTGTCACACGTGAGAGAGGCACAAGTACCCACATTCATATACTACAGATTCAGACAGCTGCATGAACTATGCGAGAATGTACTACACATCTGCATGTACACTTTGCTCTTAACAACTGAAACATGGATTTTACCATTTTACTTGAAAGTCTGCAGTCTGAAGAGAGAGGTGGTGTTATGAAAGGCAACCTCAAAGGTTATAAGGGGTTAGAAATTCTAGGCAAGTTAGGCAAGTGAAAAAAGAAATATCTCCTCACTGCTCATCAGCTCTTGCCCTTCAGGAAAAGTATTTCCTGCCAGCTTCTTAAACCACACCCGCAAATAATTCAATACTGTTATTACTGTGATTTTTTTTCCCCCCTGATTTCTTCGGTAGATAAGCATGTAAGGCACTCCGTACTCCAGCATCAAACGAAAAAGGAGAGAAAAGCCACCAATAGTTTGGGCAATTCCTTCCACTTCCCTCTCTCATCACTGTAGAGCTAATTACCTTCCATTACTTACCCCAGCAAAGTCACCCCAACAAAGAACTTGCATCCATTGCATAAAACCATTCCCACCCCCTGGGTCCGATGCTGTTCAGAACGGTCCCTGCCTGAGAAAGCGCCTTTGCAGCCAGAGACAAGCAGCACATCAGAGATGTCTCACGGCATGTCACCCGCACGCGCCCATCCCCAGGCAGAGCTCAGTGCTTGCCTGGCTTTTCGCAGGCTATATTTGAAGTTTCCCACGTCCCATATCCAGTGGGGGTGGGAACTAGTGCCAGAACTCATCTTCCAGCATCATTTTGCATCTGCATGAGGTCAGAAAGTTGTATACCAGAATATGGGGTCATAAAACTGGATTTTATCTGAATCTGCAGGGATTCACATCTCTATCTGCACAGTCTATTTGCCCTAATTGCTGCCTTGACTCAGAGATATTCCAGCATTTGTCAGTTTAAACAAAACTTTTAGCATTGTTTGAATGTATCTAAATGCATTCAGGTATGTAATGAAGTCCCGCTTCCCCCAAAAGTCTGTGTCTATTGCCCCTAAATAGTTCAGTTGAGGATTTATTTGAATTTATAGGCAGCAACCAAGTCATATATTGCTTTCTTAAATGCCTTATATAAGCAAAACCGCATAACTGAGACATAAGGAGTTCAGCATAATAGCAAACCAATGCTTCATAAAAAGCAGTAATTTTATAAAGCATGTTTTAAAAAAGAAGCCTTTAAAATAAAATGCACTTTTTTTTCCTTCAATAACTGATAATGATCAAAACCAACTTAATGAATTCCCCAAGCTACAGTATTTCTCACAAAGCACTGTTTGGCTATCCCCTCTACCTTGCTGTATATCCCAACACCCATTATGGACCTGCCATTAGAAAGAACTGAAAGTGTCACAGAGTCCAGAACTTAAATTGCAACAAATTGCTGTGTGTGATTTTCTGTCAACAAGGCAACATGCTAACCCTTTACCAAAGTGAAGTCAGCTCCTGAAATACATTCTGCATTTTCTAGGCTTAAGGCTTTCATTGAGAAAACGCAAGGTCGTGCACTGTGGTTCAGTTTATAAAATTAGCTACTGATCATTATTTATTTGCACCCTATCAAAATTAAGAAAATATGTGATGACTCACATCCATGCATCTGAAAGCAAGAAAAAGCCATAGAAAATACCTTGAATTTATCATCTACAAATGTGCTGATTTTGGCTGGGATAGACTTAATTTTCTTCATAGCAGCTAGTTTTTGGGGCTATGCTTTGGATTTGTGCTGTAAACAGTGTTGATAATACAGGGATGTTTTTGTTAGTGCTGAGCAGTGCTTACCCAGAGCCAAGGACTTTTCTGCTTCTCACCCCACCAGAAAGAGGCTGGGGGGGGCACAAGAAGCTGGGAGGGGACACAGCCGGGACAGCTGACCCCAACTGACCCAAGGGATATTCCAGACCATATGGCGTCATGCTCAGCATGTAAAGCTGGGGGAAGAAGGAGGAAGGGGGGGACGTTGGGAGCGATTTTGTTTGTCTTCCCAAGTCACCGTTATGTGGGATGGAGCCCTGCTTTCCTGGAGATGGATGAACACCTGCCTGCTGATGGGAAGCGGTGAATGAATTCCTTGTTCTGCTTTGCTTGCACACATGGCTTTTGCTTTACCTATTAAACTGTCTTTATCTCAATCCACAAGTTTTCTCAATTTTACTCTTCCGATTCTCTCCGCCATCCCACCGAGGGGGAGTAGGTGAGCGGCTGCGTGGTGCTTAGTTGCCAGCTGGGGTTAAACCATGACAACAAAAAGGAATAAAATATAAAACAAGCTTTTGATTATTTTCCAAGTTCATGATAACTTGCAAACATAAAAGACTTGGAGATAGCATGGAAAATTAAATGGGACATTCAATTTTACCAAACTTGCCAAGATCAGCTGACTTTATGTAACATTTTCCAGTTCTGGTATTTCATGCAAATGAATACATATACTTTTTCTGCGGAGAAAAAAAAGATAAGAAGAAAAAAGAAAGAAAAAAAAGTGTCCTAATAACTCAGATAACAGCTTTTAAATTTTAAACACACAGAGATGTAAGCATGTTCCAGTGAAGGCTTCTTCACCTCTACAATATCATGTCCCTAGGGTATTAAATGCTCTTAATCAATAGTTGTTGATAATGATGTGTCACCTATCAAGATAAAAGTCTGAATTAAAAACATCTGTTACATTCCTTTGTCAGGAAACTGGTAACATAGTTTTTGAACACATAAAATTTGACTTTTAATTACCCTCCTACACCTTCTGTTCAGTTATTAACCAGCATTAACCCATAAGGCCATTTAACACATTAAGAACTTTAAAACTAAGTCCTATAATGTTTCTATGAACAAAACAGAGAAATTTTAACATAAAAGCAATGTTATCTATTTTGTAGTTTTTGAATAAAGTTATGACTTCTGCTTTTGCATTGGACAAAAGTAAATTGTGCTACCTTAGGTAAAACAGCTAAAAACAATTGGACAAAAACATTGTACTAAATTTTGATTGACATCGTTTAAGTAGCAGCACATCCCAGTAACTTAAATAGCACAGGATAACTTTTTGTAGTTTTCTTTAATAATAAAGACACATTTTGGAAACATACTCAGCAAGCAGGAAACTAAACACCTAAGTACACAAATTAAGTGGTGACATATGTTACAATCACAGCCATGTTATTCCCTTTCTTTTTAATTGGGCTGAATTCTCCATTCATAATTACAGTGATAACAGATAGATAACTACACAAAACACTTCTCTTTCCAACACCTGCTTGCACAGAGTAAAGTTTCACAAAAAGGTCAGGAAAATGCAATGCCTTAAAAAATAACTTTTAAAACGCAAATGTGTATTTCAACACTGCAATGTCTTATAGTAGTTTAAGAAAAAGATTTGCTATGCCATTTGGTGCACACGCCCACCAGGACAGAACCATTCCCTAGGGTCTCTCTTCTACCACTCTGTTCAACCCTATTGTCACATGTCTCAAACAAGGTGACTTTTATCAAAGACTCATGACTTGGGCTTGCTGTTACCCAGAACACACATGCTGGTCTCAGAAGACGGTATAGTACAACATTTCTCCATCACATCAACATATGCAATAGCCTTTTTGAAACAAATACATATATAGACACGAGACATGTTTAGATTTAAGGGATAAAAATGTTCAAGAAAAAAAATTACAACAAATACTTCACACAAATATAGCATTTTCCATGTCGAACTGCCAGCTATCTGCAGTCACATTAGTGCTGTAGTAATTAGGCAGCAGTTACTCTGTTCTGTTCAGTGGGGAGCTGCTCACCGAGAGAGACCACATCTACGCTTTTCTAGAGCCCAAGCAGTGAGTGTGCCCCACAGCCAAATGCAACTGTATTGCCTCAGACTCGTTTCACAGATAGCAAATTGGGGTCCAGCCTCACCCAAGTTACGCAAGAGAAACAACCCATCAGTCATCTAGGCTTCTTCCCAAGCCAACGGAGAGAAAGAGGAACCTAGAAAGGCTATCTAAATCTACATTACCTTAGGAAAAAAAGATGTGTCCATCATTTTCTGCTTTTATGGTAACACTCAATCAAAATGCAATCAGCTCCAGTTACTGTAGTTGGCTATTTGAAACTCTGATATGCCCAAGACCTTACATTGGACAGATTTAACTTTCATCTGTCTTAAGCCCACGGATGCATATGAAGAATGGAGGTAAAAATTGACTTCATTGATAATAACATTAATCATCTTTTTTTTTAAAAAGTGGAGATAATATTGTTACTAACCTCCTCTCCATACACAGCAATTCTATTGATAGCTCCTTGCTGCTTGACAAAAAACACAGTACACTGCAATTTCCAAAACTTACTCCAATCACCTAATCCCCCAGTGATTTCACAAGAAACAACAGCCACATTCCACCATTACCATGTGCCAGCCAGGGAATGCACAAAGTAATCACCTCCCGCAAAAGCCGCTGAAAGGATTGCTACGCTGCAGGGAATGCAGAGCCCACAACAGCCCAAAGGATCTGCCATGAGCTGTGCAGCAAGAAAAGCCGTAGCATTAGGAGTATGAAATATTTTGAATATATATAAATATATATATGTACCAGCTTTTGTTAGTAATGCAAAAAAATATGAAAGCCATTTTTGTTAGCCTTCAATTACTTCTCCAAAAACTCTCAACAGCAGAAATGAACATTTTTAAATGTTTGAGCATTACTGTTAAATTGCCACCACTACCTACAGCAATAATCTAATGCCCATAGAACTATACAGACTCTTCATCAAAGCTAAAATAAGAAGGAATATTACCGTAAGATTATCAAAGGACATAATTTAAAAGTGCACTGCAGTTATATTTCTAATTGGAAGGCCAGGAAACTACTTTTATATTAAAAATCAAAGCTAACATCCCTGTACAGTCACTTGACTATACAGAAGTGAGAGGTTGCAAAAAACAAGGATCAAAATCTTTATATAAGTGAACTAATTCTAGTGAAAGAGATGAACATGTTTATCCACTAAATCTAGACAGGAGCAAGAGGGGGTCATCTTCTGGACTTCCAGATACCGAACAACAACAAAAAAAAATTACTGTGAAGAATTCGGGAATAACTAGGCAGAGCATAAAAAGTTAAAGGAATTTGTAAATGTTGGGGTTTTTTTTTCCATTTTAATACTATCTGGGATAATCAGTAAGAAGATAAAAAGGCTTTGTATTTAATACCATATTAGTTGTTACAGGACTCATCTATATCCAAGCAGTCTGTGGCTGCTTTCCATGTTTGTCTAAGACTGCAACCTTAAGAATTCACAATCTCTTTGCTGGAAACAAAATGATTAAAAAGTGTCAGAAAAGAGCAGCGAAGAGGTCTCCAATTTCTGCTGTACCTTCTCTGTCAACCTCTCTGCAGACTCAAATTCCTGTATAAATCTCAACCCTACGTAATCCCTTTCGGAGTTCAGTGGCTCATGGCCAACACAGTCCACATTACCCAGCAAACACAACAGATACATTCTTCACCCTCACAATACACTTAAACTTGGGCTCCCAGTAATTTGGCCAAAGGAAGGCTTGCATTCATCCAACTTCTCAAGCAACTCCTTGTCATTTTGGCACAAGAACTTTACAACTCAATTTACAAGAAAAGTGGCAGTTTAGTTCCAGCTGCAAAGCTCCAAGAGTAATATTAGGAAAATAGGAACCATATTTCACCTTTTATTGGCAGGGTAAGTACAGCACTTCATTAGTTTACTTAGCACCCAGGAACTGCGTCCATGTATCGATTGGTGCTTTGATCAAGCTTTCACTTATTTAAAGAGGCCAGTCCCTCCATAGATCAGTTTTCTAGCACAGACCAAAAGCAGGCATGTAAATAAAGAAAACTCAAAAAAAGCCCAGAAAATTAAAAAAAGAAAAAAAAACCCAACCAAACAGGCAATCACTTATTTACACGTAATTGAGCATAAAATAACTCCCCTCCTCCTCTGGGAAGGATATAGATAAAATATGAATGGAAATAAAAGAGTGGCTGAGTAATCACTGCAGTTCAAACAATATTTCACAAGCAAAACAAGCGTGATAAGATTCAGTAGCCTGTGGCAGACATTTGTTTGAGCGAACAACAAGATTGTATTTTCATACTTTTGGCCATCTCTGTAGTCCGAGGCAAACCGCCAATTCCTACTCTCTACTGTCAACCCCCAGACCTAATGGAGATGAAAGGCAAAATATAGCTCAGTTCCAACTGCATTATTGATTCCAGCAGGGCCAGATTCAGGCTGACAGGGCTGAGGTCATAATTTAGCCATT
Source organism: Harpia harpyja (assembly GCF_026419915.1). NCBI lineage: Eukaryota > Metazoa > Chordata > Aves > Accipitriformes > Accipitridae > Harpia > Harpia harpyja. The sequence continues at coordinate 15,976,116 of NC_068969.1, read as the reverse complement.
AGCACTAGGAACGGCAGGATTCGTCTACCCAGAACTGCAGGACTACGGGCCATGCTCTCCCTTTTATGTCTAATCAATATTATATTTTGCAGTTGTCTCACTGGGCTAATGGAAGAACAGCCGCAGCATGGTTTGAAGAACAGTTCTAGCAAAAGGCAAAGACAAGATTCGCCTTGTAGACTATCAGTAGTCGCAAACCTCATCCCACTTCTGTTTTGCTGCTAGAATCCCTTGGTCACATTAAACTCTGTCTTCTCTCTACAAAAATCCAAAAAGAGCATAAAATACATTAAAAAAAAATTGTGCTGGTAAGAACAGCTCTGCCTACACCTTGGGATCTTCACACCTCTGCAATGCTGCAGGCAGCTTCTTGTACCTAAACGTGAAAAACGTCAAACATAAAATACTATAACCCCAAATAAGCTCTATTGCAATATAATATAATGACATTTGTGGCACAAGTACAATTTATCACATGATCCCGCAATTTTTTACTTGCCTGCAGGCAGCCAGACCTACATGTTCCCCGCAAGGAGCTGTTTCCACAGCTGTTCCCACGCTTGACGTGTGAAGCAAAAGGCCTGCAAACCCACCTTCATTGATTTCCTCCTGGAACTACATTTACCTTTTCATGTTTTACAACAACTTTCAGGTGGTCATTAAAAATATGTCTAAATGCAAGCTACTACAAAAGTATTTCCTTCCCCACTTAAATGGGCCTTCCTTGCCAGGATGTCCACTGGAGGTGGAAAGTGCGACGAGACAATCACTTCTTGCATTCATACGCTCTTTGCCCCTCAGCCTTGGACATCACTTCTTCTAAGGACTGCTAAGTGAACTACGCGTACTGAGCAGGACCAAGGTAAGGAAACTCAGTTTTACATTTCTACAAACTGCAAGATGATACTTGGTTTTAAACACCCACTTAGGATGAAAGCCGTATCTTCTTCACAGCTCCTCAACTCACAGAGACTTCTAACTTTGCAATTTTCTTCTGTGATTTCTCTGAGGAACTTTCATTTCCCTCCCCAACCTTTTTAGAACCAATCTGCTTTCACTGGCTTAATCAGAGCCTGTAAGCAGGGAGGGCTGAAGATTCTAAGTATCCATGTGTCATTGGTCATTTTTATTTGGTTTTGTTTTTAAAATAACAATATAGAATGACCAGCATTGTCCTGACTTTAAAATTGGCTGCTGCAGTTCATTGCTCTTAATTATCTGATGAAGAGAAAGAGATCTCTAAATGACAGCTTCTGAGATCCTTAAAAAATAATATATGGTAGGGTTTTATTAAATGGTGAAATATTTAGCTGAATTCAGTGACTCAGATCTAGAGAATATAAATTCAGAGCAGTAACTTTATATATTAAACAGCTGCCTTAAGGCCCCAATTTATTTAAAAATAAATTTTATTGAATTTTTTTTTTTGCACATTTTGGAATTAAATGTTACTGTCAGCTCCACATATGCTCATCTCTGTAAAGGTTTCTCACATACTATGGTATCAAATTAAATTCTAATCCATTTGCATTCAACTGGTACAAATCCTGGTGGGGAAAGTATGAAGGCGAATGATCTTAAACATGTTCCCACTTAACTTAATTTGCAACAATACAACCTACTTTCACCTAAAATAAGCATACATTATTGCCGCCCCATCTAGGGTATCAAAATAAATATATGCTCACATGGCATGTTAAGTTGATGCAACCCTGTTTAAAAATAGGAAACAAACAGTGGTAACAAATGGACAGGTTTTTCCACGGAAGGAAGTTGACGCTGAAGGGATCCCCACTCAAGACAGATGCTCAAATCTTAATTTAACTGGGAAAAGGAGTTTAAAAGTAATCTGTGGATAATTTAAAAATAAACAAGTCTGGTGATCAGTATATCTCGCCACCTGCCTTGCATCAAAAATGACTGCAAAGAGTTCTACAAGGATCTTGCAACACTGCACAATAAATAGCAGATGAAATTCAATGACAATCAATGCAGAATCAACCCTAATTATATATACAATGATGGACTTGAAAGTAGCTGTTAATATTCAGGGAAGACTTCAGAGTAATCACTTAGGCCGGCAGTTCTCTATGTGTCACCTCCATGCTCCACAGCAGCCTGAAGGCAAACAGAACCCAAAGAATTACTATGAACGAACTGGAGAGGAGCGAAACACCATCGCAACCATCTTACAAACCCATGTCCTGAACTCTGGGAGCAGTTCTGCTCGCTCCTCTCAAAAAGGATAGAAAAGAGTTAATGGGAAAGGCATGAAGGATGAGCACTGGGATGCAATGGCTTCTGTTTCCAAAAGGAAAAAAAAAAAAAGGCTGGGCCTCAAAAAGACATGATTGAGGGTGGAAAGAGAGGAATATACTAGCAGTCTTTAAAAATCAGAAATTGCATGGAGAAGATGAACACAGAGCTACTGTTCACCCTTTGTGCCAACACAAGAGCTCCAGAGCATCGGGTGGAATTACGAGGCAGCAGGTTTACAATAAAAAAGTGCTTCTTCCTTTTGCCTAACGCACACATTGCCACAGGACGCTGCAGAGGCCAGAAATATTAAAATGGTGCAAAAAGTCAATTAGACAAGTGCTTGGGAGAAAATCCAGTCAAGGGCTCTTAAAAACAATTATGCAGATACAAGCTCTGGCTGAAGAAGCCCCTCAACCACAGACCATCGCTGTGGCAAGCGATGGCAAGGCAGGCTGCAGACGCATCACCGCCTTCTTACGCTCTTCCCTAATCAGTAGCCCATCTTACTGAGTTACCAAAAGACACAAAATACTGGGCTAAACAGACCTCTAGTTTGACCTCTATGGCCGTTTTAGTATTTTTCTAAAGATGAAGCTGAGACACAGTTAATTGTGGTGCAATAGGATCTCACACTAAAAATAGTGATATCCACAGCTCCATCACCTGCACTGGAATAAGCAGAAAATGTAACGAGCCACTCTGAGGCAATGTATAATTCATGCAAATTTTGCCATCTAAGCTCTTTAGGCTTTTCTTAAATAAACAAATAATTCATCCTCCACATCCTTCTGCAGTCTGAAGCTAGTACTAATTATGTTGATATTCTGGTAGAAGTTAGAGGCCCAGCTGAGCCCAGGGTCCCATTGTGTCCTGTGCAAACAGAAGAAGAGACAGTTCTTGCCTCACCGAGCCAGCAAGTCATATTTAAAAAAGTACAGTAGAGGGATCATAGGGAGAATAGAAACAGCGATGACGCAGCTCTTCCTCCTTCAAACCAGAGCGTCAGGAACAGAACTGAGGTTTTTTAAGTTGATGCCTGTACAATTCTCCCAGACTGTCTCAAAAAGAGATCAGACGGGATTTTTCCACATGGGCATACTAACTACCATGGAGAAGCATTTGAGAATCTCATGCAGATAATGTGCCACATCTGAAGAAATGTGATCCACAGAAACATTTTTATTTATTTCACATATGCATAAACCATGATGGACCCCAACAGTAACCCTCCCGTGTGTTTCAGGCAATTTAAATGGAAACCATGTTCATTAGTCTTGGGCTAGAGCTGTGAAATCTCAAGACATAGGAAACACAAGTCAGTACGAAGAAGTACAAGATGTATATGTAAAGACATCTGGTACAGCTTTCTCAAATTTCAGACTTCAGCACTGTCAGCAATGAACACCGTAAGTTTCTTTTCTTGAGGGGTCTGATTCTTCACTGTTTTTTTTATCATATAATTTCTATTGTCCCGAGACCATCACAAAGCACGTGGCAAAGGAACAGGCACCGCTTGCTCTATAAACCAAAAAAGATGAGGCTTCAGAGAGGAACAAAACATCCAAACTCAGAGAAAAAGAACAGGGTCTGTAGACGTGTCAGTTGTTTTCTGAGGGGCTTTTTTGCTTCACATCAGCTTGTATTTGCTTAGCTATCTTACACCTTAAGCAACAGGCAACACAGACAAGGTCCCAAAGGCGTAAAGAATCATGCGATTCTGCACAGAATCAGCCTCAAACTCTGCAAACACACTGGCTGGCTTTTGATATTTTTCAAACGTTTTTGGTACAGCCTTTGACATCTAGTTTCAAACAGTCTAGAAGTGACATGAGGTAGCGCTATTAGTATTCCAATCTGAAAAAACAGAAATATGAGATCCATCAAGGTGATGCAGTCTAGCATTGCTTTAATTTAGGTGACAATATGAATGAGTCACAGGTAATTGCCACGTAACACAAGGAACCCAATTACTTTCAGTCAGCACTGTAGTCCCACTGCCAGCTACACGCATCGGAAATAGTCTTCTGCAGTAGGAAAACAACTCAGAGAAGCAGAACAGAGATAATCAGAGTCAAGAATTCATATTAAACTGATGTTTAATATGAGTGAAGATATTTGATGAAAGGATTTCATTATTACAAATAAATCACAATAATAGTCACTGTAAGGGTTCCTATTCTCCAACTTAAAAATGAGTAATTATTTTGCAACTATCACCAGCAAAAATGGATACACACCCCTCCTTAGAAAAATATTCTCTTTCACTGCTCAAGGCAGTACTACTTGCACACTGTTTTTGTCCCAGTTTGCTCTGAAAGATCTGCTAGATTGCAGATACATTTCTGAGCAAGGTGTGAAGTCCAACTTCTAGCATCTGGTAGAAAGATGCATCAGCAGCTCTTGAAATATTTAGTTTCCTGCCTAAAATTAATACCGGAATATCAGAAAGAACCCTGTGACACCTCCAGTCAAAATTCTCTCATATAAGAGTCCCAATTTTAACAACAGAGATCTCAGGAACTACTTCTCTAACTTAATGAGCCTTGGCAGCCATTCAAATTAAACACTCTATTGTGCAAGGAGCTAATTATGCTGAGATTAAACCCAGAGAATGATAGGGACATTTACTGTACTTCTGGCAATTATAAGAGCTCTCAGTATTGAAGAATACAGCTTGTATTTCATAATTCTGAAAGATGTCCCTGCTAATCCAATAAAAAAATTGCATGCACACGCACACACATACAAGATTAATTAAATTTTTAAAACATTTTTCAACTATTTCCGACCCATCTACATTCACAAATTATTATTATTAATATTATTTGTTTTGCCCTATTTCTCCTGTATCTGAATGTTCATCCTGTATCCCACATACTCATTTGTCACAATCCTCCACCATTTCTCTGATAGGCAATTAATGTTAAATTATCTCTTTTCCTAGGAAAGCTGAAGTAATGACAGTAAAATATTTGCTCATTTAGTATTCTAATTAACTTTTCCAGTATCTTCTCTGATAATGCCCCTTTCTTTCCCAGAAAACCAAGTGGTCAGTTATCTTTTTCATTGCTACCCAAAGACAATGCATGCAAATATATGGAGCTTTCCTTACTTGGCACACGCAGGCAAAAGCACTTTTGAAATTTCATGACTAAAACCTGTCATAGAATGATTTCCCATGTGCTCTCCACTAATGCCTACTCAGAAGAGGTTCGATTATGCAACATAAAACCCTTTAAATCCCAATAAGAGCCAGGACGGGCTAAAGGCAAGTGAACAGCAATGATCAGACTCTACTTCAGCTAAAGGCGTTCAGCATCTCATAGGAACAGACCCTTGCACGCACAACGGGAAGCTGGGTAGCAAAACTAATGGAACTTGGATTTGCAATGGATTTTGTGTCTTGTGGTTAGCTTCCCCAGTGTCTAATAGTGTGTGTAATCTGATTTAAGGTTCCCTCCGTCCCAGAGTCAAGGCATTCGCAACAGCTGTTTCCCCAGGGAATTCGCTGATGCCTAATGAAAGCACGGTCACTGCAGCACCATTCTTTTCTGGGAGAGGCATTAACAGAGCTGTGTTTCTCTATCCCGGCTTCTGTTTTCATGAATCTTGTCAAACTGCAATGTATTCAACTCTTAACCCCGCTTTTCCTGTCCCATCACATTCAGAAGCCTTGCCAGCAGATACAAAGATTTTTGGAAGGACAGACAGGTGGACAGTAGCATCAGCCGGAGACATTGAGCCACCTGATCTGCGCTTCAGGTTGTGAAATAGTCAAAAGCAATTTTTCAAGTTTTCAGCCAAAACTGATCACCTAGCAGAAGGAAGGCAGTCCCTATTACCTTGAGCCAGCAGAGATCCCTTGAGGAAGCCTCTCCAGAAGTTGAGGCAAAGCCCCTGTCCCCATGGGCAGCCTTTATACACAAATCCTGCAGTATTTGTTTTTCATATTCCGTTCTCTATCAACATATTGTTTTGCTTAAAGATGGAAAACACAAATGTGAAAGGCCTGACCTTACTGGGGCTGAATGGGTGTGAATCAGGGCACAAATGAGCTGCATCTGCAAGTAATTATTACTTAAGCAAGTCTCTAGAGGGTTGGAGGCAAAGCAAGGTTGCTATTATTAGATGTAGCTTACTGTAAAACAAGATAAATCAAAAAGAGTTACAGGTAATTATTAGTATGTTGTCATTGGTCAATCAACAAACTGCATTTAAGGAACTGTGATAAAATCATTTCATAATTAACTGCTCATCACCAACACTTCTGGAGAGAATAGTGGGGGTGAGCTAATTGTTTCAGTAAAAACAGAAGATAAACAAATTACAAGTGGCAAGAACAGATAGTGCAGCAATACACTGAATGAATGCATTTTCTAAGCTTGCTTTGCTCTGTTCTTTATATAGTTTTCTTTCTATTGCGAAGCACGCACATATTACGCACCCACTACACTTCAATCCATTTATGAGAAATATTCACACTGAGAAGCATTCAGGCAGCGCGCTCTGCATTTTCCCTACACTGGTATGTTAACCCAAAGGACATTTCACATTTACTTTTGCTTTCCCTCACATCACCTCCTGCTAACCCCCTGGTTCCCATATTTCTGACGACACAAGGTACTGGGAACAGAGCAGGGACAACTGAACCCAAGTAGTACGACCCTGAGTGTGATACCGTTTCCCATTCCAGTCTCGGGCTCCATTACAAGGGAATCGCTAATTACCGAAGCAGCATTAAGCTTACTACATTGTGGGACAATCTCCTACTTTAAACCTGTACCTTTTCAATTCTGCAAGAGCTGTGTCCAAGTGGGTGCAGAGCCACTGTCAATGCCCTTTCTGCTCTGCCAACAGCCTTCTCAGAATACACATTTCAGTCCCTTTGGCTGCTGTTATAATCATGATCTTATTAATACCACCTGGAAAACTCTGGCCACAAAGCTGTCTCAGCTGAATATACAAGTTTTGCTAGTTTCTCCCCTCCAAGGTTTTAAATGATTGCTTTACAAATAAAGATAAATGAAAAATGTGTAACTTGATGAAGACAAGTATTTTAACAGGTTAGTTTCATAAAAACTTTGTTACATTTAAAAAAGGCAAAGATTGCAGAACACCACCACTCTGGAAAACTTTCCTCTCAATTATTTAGTCAAGAGATTTCAAAAAAGGAATGAATTTGGTTAATTACAAATTTATAGAACTCTTACATGTCACCATTCCCAACAGTTTTTTCTCCTGCTGGGACGCAATATCTGTGGTTGAAAACCTTTACATAACTTCTGAATTTTTCCACCTAGCTCCAGCAAGCTAATATAATCTAACTACGTAGTCTTGTATGTCCCTGTGCGCATACTTGCAGTGAAGTGTGAATGCTGCATGGGAATATTTTATTATAACTTCAGTTGATGTTCATTTGTGTCCTCTCCTATCTCAGGTGTTGGCAGATGGAATTTTTTCCTTTTTAATGACCAGGAAATGGAATTTACTGGTTTGTTTTCCTTTACAGGAGATGTACTCTTATCTAAATATATTTTAGTAATTTTTCTATTCCCCACCTCTTCCTTGGAGACTGACTGCTTACTTGCATGGTAGTTTTTAAATAATAATTTTTTATTTTTTCTCCTTGGATAGACAGACAGGTTCTAACATTCTTTTCTTTATACGACTATTATATGTCATTTGATAATTACCTAGTAAGAGATAGGTAATTCTCCTCTATCAGTTTGTGGATTTTCAAATAATTTTATTTTTTTAAAAAGACAAATACATTAGAAAAAATACCAAATTAAGTAAAATACCCATATTCTATCAAAGCCACACGCCAATAAAACTCATCTCTTCATCCATTTTCCAGTGCTGTAATTGAAGCACAGTTTCCCAGATTAATAGATACAATATCACTATTTAATCCTCTCCTCAGTGACAGGGTATAATGATCTGATGAACATGCTACTTAATGGACTACCTGAAAGTATTCAAATACCATGGTGATGAACACAGGCTAGAAAACTATAGAAAATATACTAGAATAGAATGAGAATTAAGAAATAAATCGGCACGTAAGGAACAAGATTTATTCAGGGATGTATGGGGCTTTTCCTTTCCCACAAGCATTCAAATTTTTAAGTCCTTTATTAATATTTTTATTGTTTCCACAGCTTCATGTGAATGCATTGGAATCGTACAAGGAATAAGCTAAATTATCTTGCAGACCAAGGTTGATGCCTCCCACAAATTAATATTAGCTCAGTAACTTGGCAGATTGTGTGTATAAATCACCAAAGATACATGGTGCCTCCCTGTTTCAGTATAAATATAATTTACCATGAATTTATTACTTATATTACGATGCACCGTCACCCTGTAGCAATTATTTATTTGTTTTTAATTTCAATAGGGCAGAAATTAATTTGTCAGCCATACAGGCTCCTTGAGCAATAGCTGACCGGTGGGCTCTAAGAGCTCCTAGAAGACATCTAGTTTTAACCTAGTCAGAGTGGCTGGGGCAGAAATCAGCTTAACCTAGCAGCAAGGGCAATTAACCAAGCTATTGAAAAGTCAGTCGGTAGATAAAAACTGTGTTTATGCAAAGGACAAACACCAGCAAGGACTTCTTGGCTTTGAAAGTATTGGATAGGCTTTTATGCCTATCCTACACAGGGACTCAGACTATACAATACTTCCAGTATCCCTAGAATTTATATGAATAGGAAGATATTGGCATCCAGTCCCTTATGCAACAACACAGTTCTGTAGAGTTCACTACACAACCACTTGCAACCATCTACTTCAGGATGCTACCCTCCCCCCCCAAAAAAGCTTGAAAAAAAGTTACACAGCTTACTACATAGCACAGAGTAAACATAGTCAGACCTATGTGGATCTTGCCACCTGTATGCTCGAGTCAAAATCAGTTTAGCCAAAGAAAAAAAAAAAAAACTTTAAAAAAACCCCCAAGGATATAAGATTCAACTTCTTGGAATGACTGTGAAATGCTGACGTAAACCAAACCTCCAAAACTTTACTGTTCTAGAGAGGGAAACATTGAATTACCAACATCCTTACATCTCAGTCAAGTACCAAGTTAACTTTGTTTTTAATTACTGATAAGATCAAGAGCATCAGGACTGATTTAATATACAAACAGTGCAGAATCCCTTCAGGTTTTGACCATTCCTATATAAAATTATAAAAGGACATATAAAATAAAAGTCTTTACACCCAGACACTAATCAAAAGCAGAAGAGAATTTATGTTATAAAAACTTAATCATTAGAAACTTTTTGTAAACCACAGCTCATATAAAAAGCCAATTATTTTTTTTTAACACATTCACAATTAGGTCATCAGTATACATGCACACACACATGCTGTACCGTGCAGAACTCCTACCCAAGGACTGCTGTGTGTCTGTCTTAGCTCCTGATTCAACCTCTGTTTAAAAGGAAAGACATCCATCAATTTCAGTGGACACTATACCACTTCCCATGCATCTTATCCTTACATACTTCACTCATAAAATGTCCACCACTTTCCCCCGACAAGCTCAGAGGACTTCACAGAGATAAGCAATAATCCATTTTACCCATGTGAGAACCAGGAGAGGGAGCAGAGACGAGACTCGAGGTCAAGGTCCCAGTGCAGGAAGGGACTTTATACCTACTAGCAAGTATGCCTCCCTTGAAACACACCTTTATACAGGGCACTAAAGCATCATACTTGACATACTTGACCCATGTTAAACGCTCCTCTATCATACTTTTCCAAATTAAAAAGCATGAGCAAAAATATTCATTTAAACAGACGGGCAAAATATTTTCAAATCACAGCTCCTAAAGTTGAAAGTTTAAAGTGTTATATACGTGATTTGTACTTTGTACTACAAGGAACGAACGGGAATAACGTGTAACTTGAAGCATTCCATTTAGAAACTTTTACTCAGTTCAAAACAGGACTATACTTGCATGGTTACAGCTGCGTGGTACCTTCTCAACATAATCTTCACTTTTCTATTCCAAAAACTTAAAAAAAAAAAAACCTAAAAACCCTAACAAAGCAAAACATAAAAAGGAAACCCATCAAAAAAGTTAAAATCAACAAGGCTTTCAAACTACAGAGGTGATGAAAGGCTGCTATCTTATTGTTAACCTTATCCTTTCCTACCTAGTAGGATGCATTTGAAGAATCAGCATTTTAGCCGAGTTTATTAATAGAATAAAAACATGCTTTGCTATTTGTTTTTTATTTTGGTCACTAAAACACATAATTATACTAACTCACTTGCAAAAAACAGAAACCATACTGGTTTCCCTATCCTTTGCTTATTAAAAGTACCATAATCACTTCACAGCTTTACTTAGAGTCATTTCGTTATAAATAACTGTGTTTCATTTATTTCGTAGATATACAGCCAATGATAAACCACTTAAACATAGCCATGGGTATAAGGTTATAAAAAGTTACTGTCAATAAAGTATCTGGAATATGACTCAATATGCATAGTCATGTTATTTGCAAACAGACAGAGGGCAGAAATTAAACTGTACAGCTGGCCTGGCATACAATTTATCGATGATTAACAGCAAATGCATGATGTTGAATATGGGTGCGAATACACACAATTGCTTCATGTGTTCAGTGTCTGCATCATGAGGTGAAGTTGCAGCAATAGGGTTGTGTCCTAATGCAGAAACGTAAGATGCATTATCATGAAAATGCTTAGAGACATGAGAATTGCTTTTTGTCAGCTCATATATATTTGGTAAGTTAAAATAATGACAACACCAAGTTTTATTTCCAGCAGCAGATGCAGCCTGAAGGCAACAGTACAAGTTGCGTCTTATGTCTTACTGTCCCGTTTACCAGTCTCCACGCTGATCTCCATCTGCTTGGCCCTTCCATTAAGGCTCTTTAGATTTTAATTTTTGCCTTTCAGTCAAGCTTCTCACCAGCTGGCAAACAGACAAAATCCCAGATGCTACCGTTGGGTCAGGACCTAAGCAGTCCCACCAGGCAGCCAGCTCGTGTGTCCAGATTAGATAACCCAGAGCTACCGGTTAATAAGGAGGCTTATTAGTTCAAGGACTTCACAAACAAATGGTCCTAAACAGGAGCTTGCTCCCTAAGACTGAAAAGAGCTGGGAAGAGATACCCAGCTCTGTTCTGCATTGAATTAGCTGAGGTAACTTTGCAAACTGTTCCCCAGTTCTTCCATGCCAAGTACACGGTACTGTTGGCACACAGTCTTCCTTCGGTGCATCCATCAGCAAAAAGTGCATGCAGAACCCGACACAGCTGCTCCTGGAGAGATGACATAAGAACTTGGGAACATGAGAAATGCTCAGACCAATGGTCCATGACTGTGTATCTTTTGTATTTGTGAGACTTCAGCTTGAGTGCTAGTTTTCACTCCCTCTCTCACAGATTAAAAGGCCTGCAGCATTTCCTCTCTGAAGAGCTGCGTTCATGGAAAGTTATTGTCTGCTCTTTTGGAAAGGGGGCTAAAACATCACCCCATGTCACACAATTCACTGAAAACATCAGAATGGCCCAGCTAACATCAAGGCTAAAATTAAGTCAGCGACAAGAAGGCAAGAAATACGTGATTTCCATATAAAGCAAAAAAACCCCAAACCCCTATCATTATAGCCTACTATAGGATCATGTTTCATTCTGAGAAGTTTGAAAACATCAATGCGTAACAGATGATGTTAAGGTAGAACATTTCATACAACCCACATTTCCCATCTCATAAAAAAAGACAACTCTATCACAAACTCCTTTTGATCAGAGAACAATGGCTTGAACAGAAACAGCTTCCAGGGCTGTTTGTCCATATAATTAGAAGACTTAACTCAATTTTCAGTCAGCTGCATTTAATGACAAAACTTGTGTCCTTGTTCATCTAGTTAATAACTCAGATTATCTTTGCAAAAATATTCTGAACAAAGGTTGCTAATATGTTAACCCACTCTGCAATATTTTATTTAATTGGTAACGCCAATGGTTTTAGGTATGGCATGATATCATCCTTTGAAATCAGATGCAGAGCTGTGGAGATAATTGGGATTGATTATAGGACTCAACAAAGTAGGAACAAAGACAGACAAATTACAGTCTTTGAGAAAAAATGGGAGCTTTTTCTGACTAAACCATGAAGTCACACAAAAGTGGGAAAAATACATTCTGGATTGTGAAAGACCATGTTTTTGTCTAAAGCATTTTCTGCTGTACAACTGCATGACTGAGGTAGAGCAGTATCATCTTGTACCTGTAACAGGGATGCTATTAATTATATTTTATTGACTTGAATTTTATTTATTTTTACTCACACAGACTTTAAAGCACAGTCAAGTCATTGCAGTGAGAAAAAAATAAATATATATGCTGCTCCAGGTGATTCTGCACAGTGTAGAGCAGGTAACTCTGGGGTAGATCAGCCATTCTCAGTGGCCAAAGGATATGAAATTCCAAACAATGCAAGAAAGAATGGGCTAAGACAAACTCCTATGTATGCTCTCTAATTTCAGTAGCATTTTTAGAATAACAATCTACCCTAGAAGTCAACTATAGGATTTGTTCCACTGCACTAGAATTTAACTACATGCGCAGGCTTTTCAAATCTCTCAAGAGTGAGCTAAGCTCAGTTTTTTGACCTATGTTTGGTTAGGTGAAGAGCGTACCTTGTATGTCTTGAGTGTGAGGCAAGGATAATTATTTCTTACAAACACTGTTCTATCCAGATGCCCAAGTACCTGCGCTTTTGTTAAGCATTCCTGAATCCTCTGAACTTCTTACAGGAATAGGTTCAATTGTAAAGCAAGCGCACACCACAAATAAGCAAAACAAAGAATAAATCCATCTCTAGCCAGCTTCAACAGTCATACTTCAAGCAAGCAGCTACAGAGCAACCCAGCAAGAGTGCGTCTGTCAGTGGGAGTCCACCACTCATTCCATACAGGTACAATCTTCCTCCTGCCAAATTAAATTCTCGGGTAGTAACACTTCAGCTAAACTGCAAAAAGGAGGATATTCTGAATTATATGAGATTTGCAGCAGTTTAACTACAGCAGTATGATTAAGACAAAACCTGCTGGCACTTTCTTAAATTTGCTAGGCAGCTCCTGTTGTGTTACCCATGCTACAGGAGTAACACATGCTCAGAGGATGACGACAATACCTCAAAGGCTAAGACAGCATCTAGTTCCCAGGTTCCTCCAGCAAACCTAGGAGTATCAGAAATCTGTGTTTTCAAGGACTGTTTCAGCAGAAACAAGGCAGAAACTTGAATAAGGCACACAATCAGCTTGAGGATTTCTTAAGTTGAGTAAGTCTGTCAGAAGCTATCATCCCTCCTCTCCCCTTGTCTGGCTGCTGAACTGAGTATTTTTCCCTTGGAGAATCAAACATCAGTGACCTATTTCTGACTTAAGATATAAAAGATACTAGACACGTTTCATCCACACTGTATTCCATAGAACATGGCTTGAAAGGACAGAGATTGGGAGAGGAAAAGTAACTTAGGTTTCTAATGCTGGAATCAGACCAATGAACTTACTCCAGATTTATAGCAGCATAACTACAAATGAAATTGGACCGTTATCTCTGGTTTTATAGCCATTGGAGTGGCATAGCAGGTATCGGGCCAGCTGCCACAGCCCATATTTGTTAGGGAGGGCTTCTTTCCCTCATAAACCATATGAACCAATTTCACTAGTCAGAAAATAATTATATGGGTTTGCATACTTCAAAAGCCTGTGGAAAAAATTATACGTTGGCTGTCAATTTAGAATTTGAGTCTATTGTTTTACTTTATTTTGCTCAGAGTATAAAGCCATTACATGACTAAAATTAAATAAAACTGTTTCCTTGAGAGCTGTTTAAAATATTCTAATGTATTTGTCTTAGAGCTTCATTAATCCATTTCTAATTCATTCTGCAGGTTTACTCAACAGCTGTGCCTGATGTAAACTACAAATCTGGATAAAATTAAAGCTGCTATACCACTAAATCACTTTATTTTCAAAGACTTAACAAAAATCTTCTGCTACTTCGGATCACAATGGCTTACAGGTTATTCTACCTATAGGCAAAAAAAAGTATCTTTGCTGTAACATAAGAACAAACAAGAACAAATACTAGAGTTTAAGAATGAAATTAATTTAGGTGTCAAGCACAAAAAGTATTCTCTCCTACCATCCATGCCTTTTTTTAGGTTGGAGATCAGTTTTCATTTTTAAGCTTCCATGTGCAGTATTGGAACAAAGCTGGAACTACCATTTTATTATTATTTATAGTGTTGTAGCAGCCATCATAACCTGCAGTTTTTCTTAAAAGAGACTGGATTTCAAAGAACAGTGAAAAGCAGCTGTAACTAAGTGCTGTTTATGTCAAAGATGATTTACTGTAACGAACACCCATTCCTCTTTCTGTTTAAGTAAAAATATAATTAAGGAACCTAGTTATATAACATCTTCTAACTAAAAGGAAACGATACCTTTTGAGCATTTTTGGCGATTCCAAGCACTGCAGTACCTACAATAGAAAATCACTCTGGGCTCACCATTCAATAGCGTCTTGGGGTGCAAGTGTTCAAGTAATGAGTTAAGGTAGTTCATTATGAATTGTATCTCTGCACCCTTCAGGCTTTGCTGTAGTATTACTGTACGGCAGAGCTCCTTTCCAATTTAGGAAATGTTACACTAATTGAGTATGCAGGCACACGCTCTCCCCATCTCTGATTAATTAGCACCACTCTAGCTCTTCACATCAATCTTGTGAAAACCACTGTGACTGATCTTGTCTCACTTGGAGCTGAAAATTACTTTGCCAATAGCATAACATAATACTTTGGTATAAACAACAACAAAGACGGGACTCTTTGGTGGCCCCATGATCGTTCCTTTTATGTTGCACATCTCTCCAGTGCTTTTGAAGACAAAGGACAAGACTTTACTAACATCAAACGCAAGTCAGAAAAATTAAGATGGCATACTGGATGCCCTTTATTTTTACAGTGGTGTCTCTGATCAACAGCGATGCATTTTTTTGCAACCCCTGGTTTGACAAGATCACTTCCAAGGTCACTTTTGTCTCCCCACCCTTCCTTGCGACGAGCAAAAGGCCCGTTCAGGAAACCATTCAGGAGCTGCAGGCATTCCAGAGTAACTCCTGGAGGATTACTGCTAAGGCTTCACACAGCCAGACTACACAGCATGACCCAGGGCCACTCTGCTGTGTTTCCCTTTCTTAAAACTTTGGAAAAAGACTTTCCCTCCCTTGCCCAGCAGCCATTTTGAACGAATGCAAAGGAACAACATGAATTGCAAAATGTTTTTTCTCACGTTGTCTTTTGCTACTGACAAGTCAAATTGTCGAGCCAAGAAATGTCGGCAATACAGAGATGAAGGCTGATGATTTCAGGGCAGAAGTGAAGTTTTCAGGCAGAATTTCCCTACTGGACCAGGCTGCTTTCATCACATGTATCACAACTCTCAGGCTAGCCTAAGGCTGCGCAGCTGGCTCCACGCATTCCCAGCCTGCTTCCAGCCCCATTGTTTTACACATTCTGCTTTCTCACAGTCATCAGCCCAGATTTCGCAGGCCATATCGTCTGCCTCTGAATTCACTTACTAGTTTTAACCCAGAATTTACTAAGCTCCTCAAGCTGTATGTTTCGGAACAAAACCACAAGAAAGGCTTTGCAGCTAATAGCAGCCTTTCTCTGATCTCTTCAGAAATGCAGCCTTCCAGCTGAGCGTCCTTCTATTATAGGCTTGTGCTCTGAGATATAAAATATAACAAGTTAAAAGGAGATGAGATCTACCCCAGTCCTTCCACCACCATATTTTAGCAACGCTACCAGGAATTTCTCCATGGGTCCCTGCAAGGGGAGACGTGAAGGTGCAGCACACCAGTGGGAGCCCCAGCGGTCCTTGCTGGTTCACGGGCACTTGGTTACTTCTGTACCTGCAAGCCCTCTCCCTCCTCTCAGTCCCAGTAGGAAGCAGTTCATTTCGAGGAGAGGATGTGCACTCTGCCCACAGTGCTGCAAAAGCAAACAGAGCTCCCTCCCAAAGAGGCATCAGATCTCAGCGAGGTTGTCACTGTGATCCTATTTGTGCTTGCTTTGGCTGCCTCCCTTGCCCAATACTCCAAGGAGAAGTCCTAAGTTCCTTTTATAGTTGTAGAAACTGGGTGAGAAACAGATTTGCCATTAAGTTGCAACTGGAAAGATTTTAAAACCAGACATTATCAGAAGGTTTACAAAGGCTGAGATTTTCAAAGTGTCCTGAGGGAAGCAAAGAACCTCTCAGAAATTAATGGGAATTAAACGTCCAAAACCCATGGGCTATTCTCAAAATCCTATCAAAGTATCTAATACTTCTATCCGCCAGAGACACTAACATTTAAAACAAAAGTGATTTTATCACTGGCTAAGAATCAGTTTTCAAGTGAAAGAATTGCAAAATATTAAACCAATTAGTCTGTTTGACAACTTGACATGATTCTTCCCAGATGATGAGAAGGCTGCAGCATGGCAGGAAACAGTAAGATCATGACACAAAATAAGAAGTAACTTCTAATAAGTCTCAGAAATCTATAGGTCAGAGCTCAGACCTACGTGTGAAGAAATAAGCACTTCTTTGTATTTGGCAAGTATAATGTAGGTATTTACTACCTAGGCATAAGATTTATGATCCCTTTAACTACTCGTTAACTTGCTTTGAAGTGCTTAGGTTTTATAAATGACGTGATAGCTAATCACTTTTTTTGTGCTTCTATCTTCTTTTCTTGTTGCCTAAAACAAAGGTCTTATATATGCAATATGGATGTTTTAAAGTAGCATGTACTAACCTTTCTTAGAGCATTTTCTCATATAACTAGCTCCAGCAGATTACTCACTCGAGGCAGGGACACTTGTTCAGCTTGTGTAAGACCAAGCCATGCCAATGTGAGCAGTACAGGAAATTTAAATTTAAGCTTCATTTTACATGAGGAAAAAAAACCCACTACATTTGAGAGCTATATAAAAGGTCACATCAGTAAACAGGGACTCAGAGACACAACTATTAAGTGTTCCCTATGCAATATAACACATAGAGTTTCTAAAAGAAAAGGAAAAATAGTGACATTAAGAAACACATTTCCTGCTACTTTAAACACTATGGTTAAATTCAACCTCGCTTCCTTACTTGACCTATGAAATTAAGCTTTGTGCCTCCCAACCCACACACGCACATTTTCATACAGTCAAGGTTTATATGAAAATGCCTCGTTTGCTGTTAAGAGTGACTTCCCTACAATTGGTTTCATGGGGACCCGAAGCAGGATCATCACCAGCCCAGCCTGCCAATGAGAAAATGCCAAAGCAGCATTTTACCACAATTCCCCAGACCTCTATTTTCGACTACTCTGACGTTGTAAGAAAGAAGATTCAATTAAACAGATTCTTTAGGCTTACTCATCCAGCATTTTATGAACCATCTCACCTCTTATCAGGCTAAACCAGATATTTATTATAACAATAAGGAGATTTCATACTAATGTTTCACATTCACTGAAGCCCAGAGATATTAAACAAGATCATTTACCGCTGTCTGCTGCCATTTAAAAAACTGCATTCAGAAAATGTGAGGTGTTCAAAGGTTAATTTGGATTAATGTCAATGGATTTTGCTAACTTCTCCCAGTCCTTGACTCCTGTACTTCCTCGAGGCCATAGAGGCCTTTCCAGTTCACGTGGAACAGAGCCCACACACGCGGAGACAGAAATGCCTCTGCCCCTACTACATGCCGTAATGCTCTCGTCCAACCCGACCCACTTAGTCCTTCTAAGCAGCCTCTAAGTAGTACCTGAATTTTCAAGACATTCAGGTGGAATAACGCAGAGGAGACTTCTGGATTTCTTTACAAGCCCTCGTTACCTGGATCACCCTGCTGTGCCATATCACTCCTCCCAGTGCACCCGGAGGGGCTCAACGCATCCCACGTCCTCCTGACCACCTTCACACAACACCCTCTGCTCCGAGGGGTTTATACTGCAGCAGCCGTCGCTCTCCTTTTCCCTGTACTCCAGGGGACTAAAGGAGGTTAACGCAGCCTTCAGCATGGGCAATTGCTGTCATTGCCTTGTCCCTGCAGAGGGGAGGCACAAGGAAACCTCTCAGTCTGGAGAGTTTCTGGGACCACAGCTCCTGAAAACGAACACATAAAGACCTACCCCAAGGCTGGCCACTCTACAGGCTGCAGCTGTTGAACCTGTGCTCAAGCCACAGAAAAAGCCTATGTCTCCCCGCTGCACGAAGGGTTAAAAAAAACAACAACATTTAGCCAGTAAGCAAAAAAAAACACCCCATGCAGCCACTGTTTCCTCCACACTGAGCTAGCAGGCATCAGCAGGCGCTAACACAGAGTACAACCAGGAAGGACCAAGAAACACGTAAAGAAATACAAATTAAACTAAAATCTGACACCAAATAGGGAATGAGTAACTACGCAAAATTAAATATGGAATTTCTTTGTCTCTCCTTCTTTAGAGAAAGGTAGACTAACAATATACAATGGGCCAGATAATGAGAAAGCCAGATGGCTGGATCTCGTGGAATTTGGGAAACGAGAAATGGGAGAAGCGTACAGAGAGGGAAAGGCAATAGTATTTAAAAACGATTCTGCTGCTGAAGACAAATTTTAACATATTAAAACCATATGCCTTTTCTTCCTAAAACAGTACCAGTCACGAGGGCCCTGAATATAAATCATGCTGTACGTGCTTTAAGTACTAGCTTAGCATCTATTGTTATAAAATATCAAATATCCATGTGATAAAACGACACTATTCCCATGTAAACCAATTGCTACCTTTATATTTATTTTCCTTTTGCTGTATCTTCTAACGCCATCATTGCTTTCCTCCTATCAAACAAAAAAATCAACGTATAAGCACCCATACTATCATTTGCCCCACTGTATCTTGGTTCTTAGTAGCACTCCTGTTGGCACAGCAGTTATTTACGGGAAACAGCACGTTCTTTTTTCTCCAGCTGCTCAGCCACAGCACTGCAAAGAGGCTGTAGGAAGGGTATTATTCACAAAAGTCAGCTTCAGTTTAAAAATATGCTGCACTTTACTACCAGAACACATAAGCCGTTTACCATGGCAATTAAACTATGTATTTAGTAACAAATAAACAGAAGTGTTTTTCTAAGTTGACACTTGCAATTAAGTACGAGTTTGTTCCGTGGGACGTACTCTTGGTCAGGCTGCCTGTACGGGAGTGCAAGATCATCACCATCACCATTTTATAGCTCCAACACACACTAAATTAATCACAACAGAGAGGGAACCGAATCCCTCCCCGCTCACTTTGCGCCCCACGGCACCGCGCTACCCAGCTGCTGCAGGTGCAGCACAGAGCGCTGCTAACCTCAGCGACAGGAGCAGCAGGAGACGGAGATTCCTTCAGCAACAAAGGTCACTTCTGCAGACGTCTCTGGCTTGAAAGCTGATTTCATAAACAAGTGTAGCTGGGGAGAAGATTGTGGGAGGAAGGTGGGGCAATCCACAGGATTTCTGTTTTGCTGGGAGATCTGCTACGCAGCAGGGTGCAGGAAAGAATGCGTTTGGCTGCCCAGTGCATAAATTGCTTTGGTGGCTCCTGAAGTGCTTAAACCATGGAAGTGTCCTCAGACAGCAATGCAAATTACGCTAGTACGCGAGCGCTGTCCCACTGTGGCAATTGCAAAAGAAATTCATGTTCAAAGCCCTCTTCCTGAGCTAGTGAGCAGTGAAACGACTCATACTTTGGCAGGGAATGGAAAGAGGAAAGCAGGCACTTAAGTCACTTATCTGGCTAAGAGGGTCATTCCACAGTACAGAAAACATAACATAGATGTGGTAGCATGGCATTAATATTATTAATATACTGTGGCCTATATGCCTCCATTAGCACTGGGCTTCCGTGGACTAGATGCTCTACAAACATGCAAGAGGAAAACTCTGGTACAGCAATGATCTCTGCAGAAGGAAGTGCAAGTGTCAGGTAATCTGTAGGGTATTACTCCTTTATTCACTGGTGTTGTCTTTTAGAAGGCAAGAAATGAATGACGACTTCAGAAAGCATCTAAAAACCAAAGTAAAAACAGTTCCTCTGTTTCAAAGTCTTTCCCTTCCCCATTTATAAATAGTCTTTTCTTCCCCCTTCTGCAAAAGTGCCATAGTATGGACCTATGGCAGCAAGACACATGTCTGGCCATCCGGGAAGGAGCTTGGCCAGCACAGCAGCTCAACCACCACATATTCCAACCCCATATTTTTCATTCTTAACTTAACCATCAAATACTTTCCAATGCCAGAGAGCATTTACTGCCGGAAAGCTATTTTCTGCTTTGTACTCATGGTTCAAATAAACAAGAGAAGAAGAAAAGAAAAGGAAAATGAGGTTAGCATAAGGTTCTGGACGTCCAGAAACCAGCAAAAAAATGATATGCTATTTTTTAAAACATGCTTATCTAAACACCATATAATACATTTTAGTGCTTGGGGGTGTTTCTTTTCTTTTCTTTTTTAAACTAACAGAAAGCAGGAACTCTCCTTGATGAGTCTTCCATGGAATACGACGAACCAAGAACTCACTGGAGACAAAGTTCAAAAAATTACATTCCACTTCCCCCAGAACTGGTTTTTAGTAAGAAGTTTCTGGCTGTCTTGGGCCCGTTTGATATAGCTAACAGTCTCTTTTTAATAAAACAGTACAATTTCTCCTAACTCTGCAATCCTGAAGATTTTCAATAATAGCACTTTTATCTTCAAATCATTCACTGCACGTCCTGCAATCTTGACCTCACACTTCATCATCAAGGGCATTCACTTTGACTAAAATTGCTAGTCCAAACTGGGCAGATACTAGGAATTTGGCTCAAGTGCTGAATCATGTTATTCTACTGTATGGGCTAAGAAAAAAGGTGTCACAAAATTATTTGTCATCCTATTGAGCAAAGATGGAAGTTTCAGTCTTGGTCCCTGTCTAGTTACCCACGGTCCTCAACACGCAGAACAGCAAGAAGGAATATGAGGTTCTCTGCCCGTGCAATACCACTTGGATGTCCGCGTGTATCTGTGCATTACATGTGCTCAGTACTTATTACTCCTCAGATACAAACTAAAGATTTTAGAAATTAGACAGGCATTTATATCCTTTCTCAGACCACACTGCATGGTTCCATGTACAAAAATGCTTTGATATTTTGTAACGTTGTGGTTATATTTAGTTTGTTAAGTTGTGGTTATGTTTAGTTTGCATTCCTGAAATATTTTTATAACTTACACTCATCAGCAGACACAAAATAAAAAGATTCAGGAGAAGGTTCAAAATGTTTTTGTGCAACACGACTGTAAATATTTGTTCCTTTAATTCCATCACTTTCCTTAAGGGCCCATACTATCATCTCTAACTGAAGATCTTGCCTTCTTTCTAACCTGTGCTTAAACCCATTATTCTCAACACTGACTAAGCACTAGGTCTACTCCCAAACACATATCTTAGGAATGTTGTTTTTACATAAGGAGTTGGTTGTCTTAGCTGTTCTTTGTAACAAAAAAATTTGCAAGTTCAAATACCGTATGTTCAATAACAAACTTGAAGTTAGACAATGGGCTAATTTCATTCATATAAGAAGGGTAAAAGGTAAAACAACTTATAAATTACTATCATAATCTCAAATCATTAATTATGGCTAGAAATTTAAAACAGGAACGTTATCTATTTTCATCTTGAAGAAATTTAGAAGCCATGGTTTCCTGTTATAGGGTGTTGTCCAAAACTGTTCAACAGAAGTCTGCAAAAATAATTTTTCTAGTTCTGTTTGAAAAGAAATGCTTGGAGCTTTTCCCATTAAAAAAGGAAATGGGCTTGTCTGAAGTGCAAAACCTTCATATTCTTCAAAGAATACAACCAACCAAAAATCTTAAACCTTTCTGGGGGGAGTCAAGGGAAGAGAAGGGAAGCGCTAATAACATGGGATGACTGGATTTTTATCTTGATGCCATAAGTAGACTTAAATACGCTGTCTGACTAATATTTGTTTAACTCAGCTTCACTAAAGTAATTAGTTTAATATATAGCACAGTTAGATGACAAAGCAGCAGGAACGTATTACAACAATGAAATGAAACTTTCCCAAATAACTCCTAATCTTTAAAGATAAAACTGCTATCTAGGTTTACACTAGCAGAATACAAAATGATTTCCTGAGATATTCTGGACAGTAACTATGTGTTATAAAGGAGCTGCTAGACAAGAGCCATTTTTTATTTTAAATTACCCCAGCCAGTCACCTCTCTGCATTCTGAGGTTTCTCTTGTTGCTATTCGTTCTCTTGTTTTAAATGCTGTAGGTGGTTTTCATCATTCTGATGCTGCTCTTCACAAACATAGGATGCTGCAGCCAGGAATGAAAGATGACCCAAAGTCTGAAAACTGGCCACCACACATATGGTCCTAGAGAAGTCTGCTGCTCAAGCACAAAAGAATCAGTCCATGTATATAGATGTCCGAGACGTGAGGGCTACATGGTACAAGATAAGACTCATGATGCACTCCAGATTTCTCCTGAACTGTTCTCCCCAGTGCACACTTCCCTCTTCATTAAGAAAAAATGGACACGTTTTCTGCCAGCCACCTTTTCACCCAAAGGAAATCCCAAAGCATTTATACAACTACATAGGAGAGATCGGGACTTCTGCAACAAAAAAATAACAGGAAAATCTCAGCAGAAGGAGACTACCTCTGTAGGGTGTAAAATGGCTAAAAGAAAAGCTAACGAGTGCCCAGGAAGAGGGCCAGCCATAGCTGAGAAGTATAATATGGAACTTGAAATCAGGGGTACTTTTGCTGCCAAACATATGTCACGAGCTGTTCCAATACTGTCTGTCTGTTATTCTATAGGAGCCAGCTAAAAAAGGCAGTCAGGTCCCTGCAAACATTCTTCCAGTTTTGACCTAGAGACTGCAAAGCAAAGGGATTACTCCATTTGCAGGAAGATTGTTCTCGAAGCAGTTATGAAAAAGTGCAGCAATGAAATTCTAATCTGCTGATGTATTTATAGCTGAAACATGGCTTGCAAATAAGAATTCCAAAACATTTAAAGAGAGTCTTGCAAACAAGGACAATCTCATACATTTCATATGATTTCATAAAGACACAGCACCATAAAACTGAATCGTAAAACCGGTGACAAAGACAACCGATTAGTTCATCTCCTTCATTTCCTGCCACAGCAAAATTTTTCTCCGGAGTATATTTAAAAGCACATTCTTGATCTTAATAAAATTAGTTAACCCTACAACTATGTGCAACATAGCAAGAATAAGTGGTTTCTTGCACAGAAATGGTCTTAACGTTAAGGGAAAAAAAAAAAAAAGTAAAGAACTTTCTTGCCATGGATCTCTTTTTGCTATGAAATCCCAAAATGCACAATTCTGAGATACCGCAGCTGCCAGAAAGTCTGTTCAGGTTGCAGAGCCAGCCCATTTCACAAGGTTATGAGAAGCATGACAGAGGACACTGAAACAGCAAAGGACTTTAAAGGACTCCAGTGAATGGGGAGTCTAAAATTTTCAGAGAGCAATATATTGAAAATTATTTGTTTTAATCAACCGGTCAGACTTCTGCACCTAACTTCAACCCATTACTCCTAGTATGTATTCTACTCACTAAAAAACTCTTTAAACAACCTATAAAAATCCCTGCGTTGTGTAGTGGCCCTTCCTGACCTCCTGGTCCACAGAAGTTACAAGTCCCCCTCTTCTACCCTTTGTACGTCACTGTCTTCTTTCTGGGAACAAGACAAGGATCTAATACTATGTGTATTTAATCACTTCACCTGTAAACATCTTACTCATCTTCTTTGTATAGTTTCAACATACCCTGCATTGCTATGCAAGAAAACATTATCTAACAAATGGATTGGAAAAGGTCTTTGTTCACTAGGGCAATGCACAGCACATGTCCCCACCTTGCTCTCCAAATACTTCTCTGGGGTGCCCCTGCCCTTTCGGCAGGACCCATGAGATTAATGAAACATGGTTTGTACTCCACAGCTCCTTCCTTAGGCAAAAGCTGTAAAGGAAACGGCCAGGTCCTGCCTGAATTTGAGTCAACAGGAATGCAACTGCTTCACTGAAAGGGAAAAAACACAATGCCAGGTATCTTCTCCTCAGCGCATTTTTGACAGTGCTCTCATACATCTTTATTGGGTTTCCACCACGCACAGAAATGATTTGGAGTATTCTGGAAATCCTGTAAACAAAGTAGTTCTAACATTTTGGCTTTTATTGTGACAAAGCAAAGCCAGAAGACAGGCAGCTGAAAGAAGTTAAAGGTATTTACAAAAGAGGTATGTCTGGGATATTTCTGTTGTCAGCTTTCGTTTAAATCCCTAGATGCTGTTAAATAGCAGGCATTCCAGCATGTGAAAAATACATACAGGACATGAATGTTTTTTCCAAGCGTGTAAAGGGTTCACACTCTCTTTCTTAAAAAGAACATTCTTGCTGTCTTTGATGTTGTAAATCTTATTACGTAAAACAGACTGTTGTGTAAAATAAATGATGGTGCATGATCCTGCAAGAAGCTTAGTATCCATAAGTCGTTTTAAAGCCAACAGGAGGAAAGGGCACTCGGCATCAAGCAAATTTCTACTGTGAACTTGTGCTAGACAGTTGCTGAATGAAAAACCTTCTGAGAGAATAAAAATTAACGTAAACACAACTTGCCCAAATCACAAGTTTGCATACTTGAGAAAAACCTTACGTTCAAGAAAAGTTGCACAGATCTTTCAAATGCTTAGGAAAGGTCTGAGCTACCAGGAAGACTGCTCCACTTCAAAACTGAGGCAGTAAGAAACTAGCACACCATTAGCTTTGCACTGTAATCCTTAGAGACCCAATGAGAAGGCACGGGTCTCGTGAACGTGTGCAGTACATGAAACCACCGTCAAAAGGAGCTCACAAGGTAAGCATCATTCAGCTCCATCAATAGCTGTTTGATGACTAAAATGAAAGACCTTGAATTCCAGATCCATGGATGGCAGTGGCAAAGCTTCCACTGGTGTACAGAGGACCAGGGGCCATGAGAAAAGCCTTTAAAGAAAATGCTATGTTGCTTGTGAAAACTGATGGGTTGATTTCACTCTCAACTGGTGCTGAGCTTGGAACACAAGCTGTTGCGTGGCAGTCTTTCCTCCACCCATCTCATGCTCTCCTCAGTCACTGACTTCCAGTGGCAGAAGAATAGTTAATCCTCTGCATTCTGCCAAACATTTATCCTCTATAGTCTACAAAAAGGCACAATTAGCGCAAGTTGCTCTATTAAGAGCTGGAGTAGAGCCATCAATTCATTTTTACTGTCCCCACAGAGCCAGCGCTGGTAACGGCTGTCCCCCTTCTGCTGCAGGTAAGCTAGTGGCCCAACGTGAGGAGACTACTTGAACAACCTACCAAATCGTCCATCTTTTTCTCTTTCCTGTAACAGGACCCCAGACACTTGCTGAAAGGATAAATATTGTGAATCTTCACCTTTCAAGCTGGGCCACAGCAGGAGACCATGACCCTGCCACAAGCAGCAAGCTTGTATTTACCCTGCTCCATGGAAACGACGTATGCCAACCAGATACTTATTTTTAGCTGGTCACTTGGCATAAAAATGATCACACCATGTTTATTTGCATTTTTAGCTTAATTACCTCTAGCCTCCTGTTATACTTGAGAGAGTTCTAATAAGATGTTAAGAGAGAAGCAGTTCCCTACATACATTGCCTC
This sequence comes from Harpia harpyja, assembly GCF_026419915.1. Taxonomy (NCBI): domain Eukaryota; kingdom Metazoa; phylum Chordata; class Aves; order Accipitriformes; family Accipitridae; genus Harpia; species Harpia harpyja. Next base: position 15,950,039 of record NC_068969.1, on the reverse strand, counting down.
AGGTTAGTTCAATGCCCCATTAGCCCATCTAATGGCTTCTCATCTGCAAGCTTGTGTGTGGGTGTCCTGAAGTCAATGTAAAGCAAAGCACGGAGGCTAAGGGAATATAACTCGTCTTCCTGGACCTTACTTACTCAGTCACGCATGTTTTAGCTAACAACAACATTGCTGGTCAGCATTAAAAACTCACCCCAATTAAGATATTAATAGATACCACCTACCCAGAAAGATAAAGAGTTTCAAAAAATTGTAGTTGCTTTTGGGGAAAAAACAGAAACCCAAAACTTAATACATCACTTATCTTGAAAGAGTACCTTTTTTCCACGGTGTTTTTGCCAGGTGGTAGAAACCATCATATTTTGTTACTTGAATTCTTACACGGCAGCTTTGTCCCATTGCTCTCAGATACAAAAAAAGGTACTGGTTTTTTCATTGCTTTTGGTAAGGGCATCCTTTCTGGTTCTACTATGGTAACAGACCCCATTCTATGGTGCTTATGACCAAGATTAAGCTGCTTATAGCTAATATTTCCCACAGAGAACCACAGCAAGAATTGACTTTGTTTCTCATCTATTCTGATGGCTCCGTGAAATAACTTCTAATCCCTACCACCTTCTCACCTTTCACTGTACAGACCAAGTGGGAATAGCAGAAAACATGACACGTTTAATGTCCACTGTCCTACTGTTCAGCAATGAATAACTGAACTTATGAGGTCAGCTCAGGAATGACCAAGGAGAAGGTTCTTTGCTCTGCAGCAGGCAGGGATTAAAACATCCTTGCTATCAATCACCACAATGCAAAAAATCAGAGCTGTGCTCTGACTGTTATCGTTCTGCAAGGTTTAAGATGTTATCGCACTGTCCCTCAGCTGTATGTAGGAAGAAATGGCAAGATGGGACAGAAGCCCAGGCCTCAGTACTCTGGTTCGTGACTTGGCTTGTTAATACAAATATGCACTATTGCTGCCAGTCAAAGCCCACGCACTACAGAGCGGCCAAGGACCAGTTCTACTGCCTTTTACCAGCTCTGGGACACCACTGATGGTCTCCAGGAGAGCAGAAGGGACAACCAACCACACCTTCATCTCCATCTCCACATTTAGGGAGGATATCTGTGCAATAGCCCACAAGCTTGAACAGCAAGAGCTGTGGTTTCCATGCTCTTCAAACCTGGCTGTGAGAAAGGAGACAGAGGTACACAGCAGTGAGCAGCACATTGGCAGGGAACAATTTTCTGGAGATCCAGTGGTACATACATTCTCTGTATTCTGACAAGGATGGTAACACCACCCTGCTTCCCAAATTACAATACAAGTATCAGCACATTCCCTTATTTACAAGCTCCCTCGATTTCAAACAATTTTTAAAATAACTATGATGAAGAATGTCAAAGTGCATTTCTGAACCTAATTAGATGCTTGCCCTGCTTTCAACACGTATGTCTTTCCAGAGGATTCAGCTCTTTTACTGAGACATTACAAAGAATCAAAACGAGCAGGGACATGGCAGCCCCACTTTCTCTCATTCATTTGAAACAAAACCACTTCCAGAGTTACATATTTAAGCATAACTTTTAAGACAACCCAGTTCATCCACATGAAACACTTATTAAATGCTGCTAAGTCAACAGATTTATAGATTACCAGTTCATTATTTATTCCAGTAAGAGAAAAATAACAATCAAGATGCATTTAACAATCAAGATACATTTATTCAAAGCCTAATTGCACACATAGGGTGTGACCTTCACAATAAGAGGCACCTCTAACTCCAAGTGGTTTGAGTGTGAGCAGGGAACAGAATAAATAAAACCAAAACATCCCAATAAGCCAAACCACCAGCAGCATGACTCCCCTCTAGAAAATAAGTATTTTTTGTGTTACAATCACTTATGAGGAAAGAAAGAAAACATTCACTCAAATCATACTGAGGTTTGAAAATACATATTTAATCTTTATCTCTCCAAATCATCTCTCCGTCCCCTCACAACCCCAGATATATCAATATGATGCTTTGTGTTCTCCCACAAATCTTGCATGTTACCTTCTCTTGCGTAATTTATGATTAAACCTAAAAAACATACAGAGTATTTTGCTTCGTGGAAACTACCTCACATAACCTGAGTAACATTTGGGTAAATGCAACATGCACAACTCTTCTGAGACAAAACCTAGTAATAGAAAATACCCCTGCTCCTTTTTAATTCCCCATTTCTTCTGACTCAGAGGTAGACGGAATGGTGTGGTAAGAGAAGGACTTCCTAGACATCAACTCGTAATGTCATTTAACTTTTTTACAGTGTTTTTGAATACACAAACACATAAAATGTTGAAAATAGACACTAGTAACATTACCCAATGTTTTTACTGAAAAACAGGCAAAAACTACTTCCAAATAACAGTTACTAAAAGAAAAAGTGAAACATTTAAAAGTAAAACATTTAAAAATACACTTAGAATACCAAATACTTCTAAGTTTCTCTTTCCTGAACAAGCTCTGCTGGATGTTTTTGCATACTAGCAGCAATACAATTTAACTTTACATGTGGTCAAAGAAAAAGATGATTTTTTTTTTTTTTTTTGACAAATGAAGGAAAAAGGGCTCTAGTAGATGGTACAAAATTCAGGCGAAGACAGTATAATACTATGGTTTTCTGCAATATGTAGCACAGAGAGGCCATAAGTATAATACAAAAATCACCAGTTTAAACCAATGAATATAAAGCAGGAGACTTGTTGAGGTTGGCAGAAATACACATAGATGTAATGAGCGCCAAAATCTGTCTGTTTAGTTCCTGGGAGATGGTCAGATATTTATGCTAATACAGAACAACCTTGGGTATCTGAATGTCACAGAGACACAGGATGTGTGTGGAGAGTTGAGGTTTTGGATAACCGAGGTAATTTTCAGAGTAATTAACTAATGTCAGGGGACATGACCGTGTTCCAAATAACAGGGAAGGTTAGATAATCGAATGCTGCTGTCTTACCACTTACCTTACTGAATACTGCAAAGGTTTTTATCGAAAAGCTTTTACTGAAAAGGAGTTCAAGATCAAATGAGAAGAGAGACCATTAATTTCATATGCGAAAAGCACTGCTACAAGTTATTTTGTGCCAAACCACATACTGCTCGTCTGCCAGACAACAGGAAAGTGGTTTGTACCTTGAAAAGTGAATTCCTCCCTTTGAAGAATTTACCATGCACCTCATCCCTTCAGCTGCAGGAGCCACAGCAGCACCCACCCAGCTCCCCGAGTCCCAGCACAAGGTCCGAGGGTAAGAGCCTACCAGCTTTCTTTTTCATCTCCAAAACCAAGCCTCCCTGTGTCACCTGAAGTGCTGAATTTGCTGGTCTCAGCCTCATGGTGTCCTTCAGAAACACCCTGCAGAATCTGGAATTTGCTGATCCAAGCCTGTAAATGTTATTTAGAACAACGAAAGCTTTCCAGGAACAAGCTGGGTGATACAGCTTTGGCAACAGACTGGTAGTAAAAAATTACCTCAGTATCTGCTCTAATTCTGCACAAATTCAGCCTGGACCATGCATGCTGCTGCAACTGCAAGCATGGCCTCGAGACCAAAATTCTCTCGGTAATCTTTCCAATCCAATGGTCTGTGTTGAAAGAAGCGTGAGTGCCTCCTGGGTCATGATCTTACAGCGGAGAAGACATTCCTGTCCACATCTTTACACACGTGAAATGTTTTCTGTAGTTTTCAGTTCACTTACATGACACAGGGTGAATGCTGCTCTGTTGCAGTCTTCCATCTCTCTCTACTTTTGTTCAGCTACCTCTCTTGTTTAGTATTGCTGAAACATTTGTAATAATAGCAGCATAACGGCACCAACACCATTGTGCCTGTTTTACAAGGCAATAATCCACTTCTCTCCTTGAGATAAACTACTAGGGGGAACAAGAGCTGGGTTATTGGCTTGTAAAACAGTGTGATGATAGTATTATTGTCTAAATTAATGTCATTTAACGCTTTATACCACAGTTCCAGAGGTCCCACCTCAAGCATTAATAACGCATTTTGCTTTTTAACATGCCATAGGGGAAAAGACCAACTTCTGACATCCAGGCATTGCATCAGTTAAACATAACTAATTGGTGCAATCTGCAAGAACAAAATAGGAGACCTTGATTGTTCTAAGAACAGTTCAGTTACTTCACACTCCCACCCCATCCTAACCTCTCCCCTGCCCTCCCAAATACAATCTTTTTTGTTCTTTACATTATTCATTTCTGGAGAGTATGAGGAGCTAAAAATGTAACTTCTTCACATACCTTTTCTGTGCTAAAAAGTATATGCATTACCTCTTCTGAGCTACCTCGTTGTCATTCATATATTCTATCCCATTTATCAATGTAAGAAATTGAAGCTTTACAAAGGAATCACCAATAAAAAAAAAAAAGACAACAAAACAGGCTCTGCATTGCTAAGGCACAGTAAACAAGCCCTTGGCTGATAAATTTGCTTATGACAATATTGGCAGTAATTTGATTCAAATTCCAGCAAAGTCAATTTTGAATTATAGCAGCCAGGGACAGAAAATAGCTGCTTTTCTTAGCTGTTAACCCCATAAAAGCTCCTTTTTTGAACCATAACATAAGTCCAAGATATTTCCCTGGTGGTGCAGCTTAAACCAGTGATCAGTGTAAGTGAAGCATGATAAATAGCTACTGCACTACACCCCCATCAGCTGAAATCTGCACAGGTCTAGCTGTGGAAACAGAAAGGTCATTCATTACTCAGTGTGAACAAACAGACGGCACATTTGTGATAAATAATAGCTATTACAGAGCTACAAAACACACTGAGGCTTTCTGCTCCATAGCTGCGCACAACTTCCCCTGTATTACTCTTTAAATATAATTATTTAAAATTGGCTTCCTTGATGAAGACCCTCATACCTCTATGGATTAAACTCATAAACCTAAGTATAAATGTGTGTGTGTGTGTGTATGTATGTATCTACACACATATATATTTTTAAAACCATTTGTTTGGTTATAGTAAGCAGGGCACAAAGTCATTTGTCTCATCTACTACAAAATAAACAGGATACAAGTGGCATATTTGCCTTTATTTTCACTTCCCTCATCAGTCATGATGTGGATCTCAGGATCGTAATAGAAACAGTAATTAGTAAGCCAGCCTCTGGTCAGGAAACTCCTAAGATGTCAGTTCTCAGTGGTTGCTTTAAAAATCATATCAAGCAAGCAAACCACCTCCACAACAAGGTTTTCTTTCCCTGCCACCACGACCAGAAGGGCAGGTTATACCAGCACAGTTTTCACTTGCTGGTCAATCTTCTAAATAAAACATCATTTCTTAGGAGTATGAAAGCCTTTAATATTAGTTCAAACCTGGTACGCACAGCAGGCGCAGAGAGTCATTCTGACACTGAGAACGGACGGATCGTCTTAACTCTCACAATATGAGCAACTGCAAAAGCCATAGCCTAAGATGTCTCATCACACTGAGAAACATTGTACTTCCTAAGTGTTCTAGTAAAATAAAGGGTTTATGCGAGACCTTTTTGTGAAGTAATCAGTGCCACAGAAAGTTAATATACTAAAACATATTTTCTACTTATCTACCTTTGCCCAGCATTAAGTAAGAAGTGTCTGCAGTGCCTGCTGCCTCTGGGGGCACAAAGAGGGAAAGTCCCCTGTAATTACATCAATTTCATTTACAAATCTGCTAGCTGTACCGACCCCCTGAACACCCCACTTTGCTGGGCTTCTGCTATCTATGCCACAATTTGAGCCTTTTGTGGCAATGCAGGAGTACAGGGTAGATGGGCATCTAACTTTTTTCAAACCATATTAAAAATTTGGAAGGATTTTAGAAGTGTTTGGGATCAAATTGTTTTCTCTCACAACATACCTAGTCGCACGTGTTTGATCTCACAATACCACTTGTACTTAAAGCAGCATTAAGTATAATCTTGCAGTCTCTGCTGGCTTCCACTCCTGCACTTGTTTGTTTTCGGACGAGGACGATTCGCCCTGCTCATGAGGAGCACCTCCAGCCACACGCGTGCAAGGGAAATTAACTGGTCACCGCGTGAATGCAAGGACATGAACGCTTGAGTGCATGAATCTGATCACAGGAAGACAGTCCAACCAGCAACGTGCTCCAATATTCAGCGGGAAATTAACTCTCCTGCATTTCCATCCCAGGTCTCTGCTGAATATGCAGCAGTAGCAATTAACTTTTACAGAGATGGGGAGGGAGGAGAAAAGGGTGAAAGTTTTGAACTTTCACCAAACTTGTACCATTAATCGCAATCTGTAAATTCAGATGAAGAGACCAGAGAAGCAAATGATTCCCTGTAAATTTCAATTCTTCATTTACATGGCAAACAGAAAACACAGGTCGTAACTCACAGCAACTGGAGTGCAAGCTATCAAATTAGCCCAATAGAGTATGTCATTGTGCAGCTTCAGAAACAAACAACAGCCAGCAACGAAGCCTCCTGAAAGTCAGAGATATTCAACTGAGCATACCACACAGTGTGCTAGGATGAGTGTGGTGATTACTGGGAGTAATGACATGAATAGCAAAACGATACAGAGCATTTATTCCAACCGTGGAAATCAAGGAAGCCTGCAGCAATTTAAATTTTAGGCTTTACAGCTAAAGGCAAAGCAAGCTCTATAAAAAAAAAAATCCTAACACAAAGAAAGCTAGAGCTGCTTACTTTGTTAGGTATATATTTTTCTAGTTTTCTTGGAAATGGTACAAAAACTTGAAAAACAATGTTCAGTTACAAAATTTTGATAGCTACATATAATGTTTTATATCTATATACAGTTTATACATGTTAGATATACTGTATGCATATAGCATCCCTGCATTAGTGTGTATATGCACAGAAGTGTATACAACTGGCTTATTCTCATAAGTCTTTTTTTTTTTTTTTTTTTTTTTTTTTTTAAAGCAAAGCACATGTTTTTCATGTGTAACTGATGGAAAGGCTTTAAAGAAATTTTTCTCCTAGGTTCCCTCCTGCACCTCTCTGCAAATGGTGCTGTAAGAGGAGGTTCAAAGGAACAGGAACATTTGCCCAAAATATGGAGACTTCCAGCTCCATATTCAACCTCCAAAGCCTGGCCTTACTGCCGAGAAGGAAGGTATCACAGCACCCAACTTTAAAGCACCAGAACTTCAGGAGTCTGAGTGTCCATTTCCAGTAAGAATTGTCCTGCAAAAAGGGACAGCTGCATCAGCAACAGAAGCTGTTGCAGCTACACAGGCCGGGCAACAGCTCCGATTCTCTCGACACTTTTCACAGCTCACTGCCTACAATGCCTGCAGCAGAGTCAAAAGGCAAAAACCACCTAGTTATCGCAGTGGGTTGGTACCTCTTACCTGACACCTTAGCCCCAATATATTTATTTGCTTGTCAGTAAGAAGCATGTGGCCCTTACTGTAGAGCATCTGGTCAGATAAACTGAAAGTCAGAAGGAAAAGGCTGGATCCAGCTACAACTGAAGCTGTTGCCAATGCAGCCATCCTTTTTCAAGGGTCAAATCGTACTGGCAAAAGTGAAGAAGCCAAGAGTGGCTCCAGTGATTGGACATGGGAGGGGTCACCGTCACAATCTCATTAGCTTCTACCCAAAACCAACCCTGCCATCCTGTAGGCGCGGGGGGGGGGGGGGGGGGAGGTACATTGAAAATTTGCCAGTTGAAACTCTGATTCCTTCAATAAGAACTACACTTCAGGAAGCTTTGTTTTTCCAGACAACAAGATCCAACTGCCTCACTGATCCAGGCACTTATAGAAGGATGTTGCTCAGCCTAGTTCAGATCCTCAGCTGAGAAACCCAGCTCCGCGTGCACTGTTAAGTAAAGCCAAAACATGGCATTTTCTAGGACATACGTATTACTGCAGTAAAAGCACAAATTATTTCTTGTTCTAGAAATGCTTCCCCCCCTCTCCTTTTCTTAAACCAAGCTGTAAAAATATCAGGGGAAAAGCAACAAGTGCAAGAGCTAAATTATCTTTCATGCGGCAGGTCAGCCAGAAAGTTTTACCTGTCAGCAGATTTGAGAACTCCAAAAAAGGCCATCAAATCTCTTTGACACCTGAAAGCTACAGGCAAGTTAAACCAAACCAAACCAAAAAAACTTACAAGGTTTGGAAAATACTCTTCCACATAATGTAAGAGTAATGAATCTCTAGACCACTAGCTCTAACGGCACTCATACAATGTAGAATACCTTTCAGGATCTCTCACCTGAACTACCTCCTTTCTTGTAAACACCTGATTTATATTTCTTGCCTGGTTGGTCCATGGGAAGATTTCCTGGACACTACAAAGGATCCTCCTTTCATTTGCTTAAAAAAAAATTATTTGCAGAAGTAATGAGATGCTGTTCTGAGAGTTTCTTTTTGGAAAACTCTTAAGAGGTACAGTTTTAGGGGTCAGAACTGCAGCCCTGATACACACTTTGCAATCACATTGATTGCAGTAAGCCTCAGGCAGTAAGATGCAGGGAGCAGGCTGACAAAGTGTGGACCTTGGGGTAGAGCTCTCATTTACATTAAGATCATTTTAAACCACTCCCAAAGGGCAAAGAGCAGCATAAATGGCTTCTATGTGGGAGTAAATTACACGTGTATGAAGGATGAAAACAATGCCAACACCATGCATAGAAAGCGACACACTTCTTATTCAGAATTTGAAATTACTTTAATCTGTACCTCGCTTAAAATTCCTCCTAAGAGGCGTCTTTCTTTCAAAGGAACTGTAGACATACTTCTGCACAAACCCTTATTTATTGAGTGTATTCGCTTAGTTTTCAAATCTTTGCTAAAACAGGGGAGCTGAAACATCCGTACAAAGTTTGATGGTTCTCTGGATCAAAACAACACTGTTCTAGAAAACTTCGGATCAATTGCCTTTCAGGATATTGCTGGGCAATACAGCCAGAGGCACGTTTATAGACTCCAAAATACTAATTTCATACCCAATTTCTACATACTCAAGTCTTGCAAAGTTTCCAAGCTTTTGCACTTGTTTTACAAATCTGTATGTTCAAGAGCTTGAACATCTCAGTCATGCTCTGCTTTAAAATAAACTGTTAAACATGAATCCTAATTAAATTAAATTTATTCTGTTAACTCAGTTTTTAGTTCACAAGATGGGCAAAGCTGAGAGGACTGATTCCTCTGGCCCCCAATTCAGAGAAATCCTTCTAAGTATGTGCTTTGACTGTAAGTGTATGAGCAGCCCCCTTATTTCAAAGGGATTTATGATCACGACAAATACTGTTTATTCACACTGTTGAGGATTAGTCAATTTACCCACTTCAAAAGCCAGGGCCAGAATGCCCAGGTGAGGCACAGATAATACACTGGAATTAGGTTCTGGGCTATTACTCTGATCTGAATGGCACAGTTACAACAACACAAGGGTATAGTGGAAAAGCTAACAGAGACACAAAAAAATCCTGGGCCATCCAAAAACAGAAAACGATTTTCTCCAACGAAGGTGCATGCCATGACATTTAAGTGGGTTAGGTTTGCTTATTCCGAAATCCTTTCATTCAACAATCAAAATCTGGAAGAAAGAAGCTTTTTTGTTTGCCATTGGTGGGGGTGGTTTGTTTTAGGAATAAAATAAATTACACTGTGAAGAACAGTGCCTGACCACGAGCTGGCATACCACCAGCTTTTAATGGTAGTCTGAATGGCTCCCACACTTTCCTTTCAGTCCAAGTCTCTTGATACTCCTTTGGGAGTTTGTTCACAGATTTCTTTTTTTTTTTTTTTTTTTTTAAAAAGCCTGAAGATTTAAAGTTTGCTATTTGAGTCATCTCTACATGATTTGGGTAAGTCTTTCATTTCCAGTCCTTTTTAGAAATAAAAACTCCCTAATGGAACATGGTTACATCTGCAGTGGAATTTGCTGTTTGATCAACTAGAGATGTAGAATAGGGAGGTCTGACAATGGCAAATTGACTTTCTGCTTGGGGTAACTCAAAGTTCAAATTAGCACTGAAAGAAGCTGAAGTAAGGTGCAGAAGTATGGTCTACTGGTTAAAGCACAGGCCTGGGAGACAGGTCTGCAATGCTCAATTCCCAGCCTTGCCAATGACTCACTAAACCCGATTCCACAAAGCGCTTGCAAACGCTCAGGATGTGGATAAAATTATCGCACTCCCTAAAGAACCTCACCGGCTCCAAGCCTGGATGACTTGCATTTGATTTAACTTCTCTGTACCTCAGCCTGTGGTGTATGCAGTAATTCATTTAATCTGTAATATGATTTGAGATCCCTGAATAAATATGCAATTCTCATAAATATTAATACTTTATTATTAAGTAAGTGCTTCTTGCTTGTAACTGACCTAGTAAGTTCTGAAATATCTGTTGCTGACATCAGTGGGGAAATTTTAAAATTTATATGAAAACCTGTTAGCAAGTTCAAAAGGTATGAAAAATCTGCCGCTTCGCTCTTTTTACAGCAAATTTTACTATATTGATGCAAACCCCTGAAACATCCATTTTCCATGCTGCACTTTTTCTCAAACACCCACAAACCTGATTCTAAAAACCCAAGACACAGAAACGGTTCTGGCCCTCCAGACCACCAACAAATCTGATGAACAGCCAAATCTGTCGGCACTCCTTGCTCTGTCCAACACACCATGGTGTCCCAGGAATAAAACAGCAGATGAAATGCACTGACAGAGTCTTTCATTCCCCTCACTTCATGCGGATTTCCAGAACAGCACAACACATTTGAGCAGCAGCTGGAGGGTTGCTGGACACAACTGCACTTCATAAAATAGCATCTGACCTGCTGCACTCCTACTACTAGAATACTCTTAATTAGCTGCAGCCTGGGAATGGCTGGAGATTCCTAAAATAGTCAGTTAATGAAGACTGACATGCACCAAACTGTAACAGCAAGGAGAGCAGTGAATATGGCAGTTAGCTTGGGATTAATGCATCGCACATGTCCAGGACTGCTGTCAAAGCTCCAACACTTTTCCTGAGCTACATGACCTCCATAAAACTAAAACAAACAACCAAAAAAAACCCCCACAATAAAGTTTATTTCCTAAGTTACTTTTGTGACATTAGCAATTTATATATAATGACTCACTGGGCACAATGAAATCACTTATAGCATCCATGTGTCTACATAACACTCTGGAAAGCATGTTAATTGCCAGAGGTAACCAAGAACCTCTATCTCAGTATCTCTTACAACAAGAGGCAGCAGCTTTAAACAGTACCAGTGTAATCCACAATCATAAAGGCAAAGGCAAATAAATAAATGCAAATAATAAAAACATTAAAAATCAAGGGTCACATTGACATGTACTGCTCAAAACTTCCTACTGAGATTATTACAGTTCAAGACATAATAGTGCATAAAAAGAAATATCTAATTTCAAAGTACTGCAACTACAAAGTGTGTTAGTAACAGACACAGTAGATGAGAGAAAAAGGTCTCTTATTAATCAGAATTCATATTTAAAAAACAGTGGTTGTTAAGTAACTCCTCTGAATCCTAATCACAACTAGGAAGGTACCAATTACACTGACTCTCTGTTACTATTCATTAATATCATGCTGAAATCTTATTTGCTTTTACAAGCTGGGGGGGTGGGGGTGTAGGAAATCAGCTTTGAGGGGGTTGCTTTTCTTTTTTTAAACTGCATCTCTACCTGAACCAGCCAACCCACAGAGATCAGGTAATCAGGATACAAACAAGAATCCACATTTGACTAATTGGAAGGTCAGGTAAACAAAGCGCCATTATCATAGCAACAAGATACATACTTCCTTGCAGACTTGCCATTATTTTTATGCACCTCTTGCCCTGACAACAAATAAAATCTCTACTGAAATTAAAGAAATATTATAATACTGTTCCCTACTTATTACTTTATGAAAGGCTTTCCCCCTCCAAGATTGACGTAATGCTTAATTAAAGCTACACAGAGCAGCAGAGAAAGATCTAAAGCTCCAAGCCAGTGGTGACTAGAAACTGTTAGATCTTATTTTCAGTATAATGCTATTCTCTTATTGGCACAAGAAAAAAACACAAACAAACAAACAAATATGAGCTGTAATAATGGTCAAGGTGTGTTAACACAGTTTGGGGAAGGCTTTTTGTTTTTCATTTTAAGCCTCTGCCATTTTGGAAGGTAGCCAGAGTATAATTCTGCCTCCCTTGATTGACAAAGCCTGCTATACCTTTAATTAAATCTGTGACTGTATGCCACCTTTTTCAGTAAGAATAAGGAATTAAAAATTAATTTGCTAAAGGAAGAACCCCTTCTCCTTACAGGCAAGCAGTGTAATTTTTTAAAAATACATATATATAGCATGATTAGCCGAGATTGTGTGTATGGCATTTCCAGAATAAAACTAATCAGTGTTACCATGCGTTCCATCACACTGCTCTATTTGCATTTTTTCCTGGAAGGCTTCCAAAGAAAGAGGAAAATCTGCTTAGGAAGAGGCAAAATGCCCTGAACGTACCATGAGGGGGGCAACCACCAGAAAAACCACATAACCGGAGCCTGCTAGACCTAAGCTCTCCTTCCACGCTACAAATTATGCTTCTCTGACTATTTTTATGAGAACATCACTGGACAAAGGCAGATGATCTTAACCTGCAGAGCACATGCAACAAGAGCAGGTCCACCCAGACCCCTCACAGCTATGGAGGGAGAAGTAGAGCAGACTGCCAGCTCACCCTGGCCCTCGGCTCACAAAACACCGACACTCTCCCTCCTGGGGATGCATCCATGGAAGAGTCCACCAAGAGTATTGCGTAGTGGAGCTTCCCAATGCGATGGGGTCTGAGGGCCACCATTTGCCCAAACGCATGACAGACAGCGGTCATGGCTATGAGCTGACCACCCTAGAAGAGATGAGGACTTCAGTAACTCCTCTTCAAGCTTGTGAAGAGTCAAACAAAACTGACAGAAGGTATTTCGTACCACATTTTGGAAATGCAATTCACGTATATAGGCCAACTTCTGGGATCTTGTGGTTATGGGAGGATCTTATCAACTTCCAGCCAGAAAATGAGGTGGAGGAAATAAAAGTCAATTCTTTCAGGTTTCACAGAAAAGCTAAAGAAATACCACCCAAAAAGAATTAGAGAAAAACTCAAAAGAAAAATCAGAGGATTATTTTTTTTTCCTTCCTCTCAATAGTGCAATTTTTAATACCAGTCTCCTGATAGATTGGTCTTTTCAAGGATTAGGGCTGAAAGAACTGCCAGAATCTGAATACTTTCAGCCTCACTGGAGAGATGGGCAAGATACCAGAAGGAGGAGGGAAAGTTTTCAGGCATCTTTCACCTTTATTATGGGATTATCAGGTCTGCAAAGATCCCTCTACTTCCATGAGCACCTAAGGGAACAGACGAGCTAAGGACAGGGCAGGAGAATCCTGTGCTACCTATAAAATGTTTCAGAAGAGGAGAACATAAGATACCTAGTCCTAAAGCAGCAGTGAAGGTCACTTAAGGAAGCAGAGTGAGGGCTCACACCCGTGCCTCTGCTACTACAGGTCCGCTAGAAGACGAAGCACTAATTGCACCGGACTACACTGCAGCCTCAAAGTGAGCATCTTTTGAAGACAGAACTGCAGGGTTTAGGGAAAAATACTCATCTGCAGGGTCATCAGAGAGGGGAATGGGACAAAGTCTCGTGCTTCAGCCATGTCCTGGCAGAGAATATTTGCTCCTACAGGAAATGACAAGCAGTCACCAAGTGACAAATATGCTCATGAGGATCAAATGTCAGATTCAAAGGGTGTGAAACAAACCTGACATCAGCTTTAAGTATGAAGTTCCCTAAGGCATGTTCTGGGGGATCTTTTGAGCATTATTTGCTGAATTTTGAACCAAAGTACTGCTCTGGGAAGCTTTAGAGGGTGCATCGAATGCAACTTGTACCCACAGGAGTGTTCTCACTGAACAGCAACTACACTTCTGCATAACATAGACGGCAGGATTCAAGACCAAGCTCATACAAAGTGAACCTTTGTGATTTAAACATTAAATGCCATTCCTCTTTGTTAAAAGCAGCAGAATAAAGTAACATTTATTTACCTACCCCTGTCACGAGCTTTGCTACTGCAGCTCATCACTGTAGGATCTGGGAGCTTTTCCACAGAATAAAACTGCTGCAGACAAGTGGACAGGAGACTTCAAAAGCATTTCTCCCTTTTCAAGTCTCAGCTCTATCTAAAGTAGAATCTTCTTGGCTAGGGAGGAAGGAAAGGTCTGATGCAACTGCTTTCTTGGTAACGATGGAAATAATTGAACAGAGAGCTTTGCAGAAGATACTGAGCATGGCTGGACTTCAGGTTTCTCCAACCTCCTTAAGTTTATAAATATCAAATTACATATTGAGCTGATATAACCAAGATACTCATCTGATAACTGCAGGGAACTAAACACATCAAGGCCTAGACTAGTTAAATAAAATTACAGTTTATCTGAGAAACTTGGTACTTGGCAGCTGAACAGAGAAAGCAACCTCACATCCCTTTTATGAGGTGGATAGGAAAGAGGATAGGTCAGAGGGAAGAGGACCACACACTGCCTTATAATACATGAACCATGATTCAAAAATACAAAAAGTACAAGAGTTGAATTCTTCCCAGTCCTAGGATGCTGATGAACTTTAGAAGAATTTGCTCATCAACTCCATTTACCCTCAAAACTCTCAGTGATATAATCCTTTATTCACTCTCAGGTATTACTTTTTTTTTCCTTAACTGATTGTCAATTCTTTTATTTCCAGATATTATGCTAAATTATTATTTTAATTCCTTGAGGAATCTGAGACACTTTTATTTTGATCTTCAATGTAAAGCAAAGACAGTGTTTCTACGACTTTACACGATACACACACACGAATGAAGAAGCTAAAAACAGGTAACCAAAATTAAAAACTAATCCACACAAAGGGAGCAAAGAACCTCAGCTCTGCTCTCTAACGCATACTTACTAATATCCACTGAACCACCCCCATTCAACAAGATTCTGTGCTAAGCCTAGCTGTGCTGATCCCACTGCACTCCACAGCAACGCAACACTTTGCCACCATTGCCAGTGAATCCTAAACATGGCTTATTTTCAACCTAGCAAGGCTGATTACCTGACTCCCTACAAGCACCATTCATGGGAAAGAGGTTACCAGCATGGTGCTGAAGATCTGACCATCACCCATATGAGTTACACACAGTTAAGACATCCCACCAGCTTACACAGGTACCTGAAATCCAGACTGTGACAGCAGAGCCCTTTGGCATTCAGAACAGTCTCAAAGCAGCAGGAAACCGTATTCACATAATTCTCAAATCAAATGTTGTGTCAGGTCTTGCCTAAAATCTAATAATCTGGACTTGCACATCTTGCTTCCTCGAGGAACCAGCCACCACATTTTCCAAATGATCTGACAGTCCACCTTAATATTCAAACCAATATACGTAACATAATTAAATTCCCAATCTACTCTCTGGGGTGACTAAGCTTATCTACTAAAGCCTGCAATGATTTACAAACTACAGGACATACCAAATGTGGAAACGCTACTAACAGACCAGTTCTGGCAAACATTTCTTCCTGAAGATAAGGAGTTTGAGACCCCAGTTTCCATCCCTTCTCGGTGCTGGCAGCTGTCATCCTCAAGCACTGCCTCCAAAAGATGCAGCCTCCTGTCTAGATAGACAATACATCAATCTAATAAGGAACAGTGACAAATACTAACTTGTTTCATTACCAAATTAATATGCACATTTGTGAAGCTTAACACACAACCTATCACCACGTCCAAGCTATCTCTGGCAAGTTCAAAATAGTCAGAGCAGAGGATCCACTGGTCAGAAGGACATACAGGAGAGAGACAGTTAGCCCCAACACTCAGACTCCCCTGTTACCACAGAAGTTAATGTCAGGGCAATAAAGGAAAAAGATTCAGATTTCACGTGTCTCATCTTTCAAACAGGTATGCACATGCACGATGCAGTCAATACAACTCACACTAGCAAAGTTGTACAAACACTTGAGCAATTCCAGGACCAAGCTCCTTGTTAGCAACCTGACAAGATGAGATTTTATGTACTAGTTTTCAACATTTCTCCCCTCCATTCCACTTCTCTGCTGTAAGCTATAATATTTAAAAGTATCTCTTCTTTCACTCAAAAGCCCATCACTACAATGACCTGTTATAAGCAATGAGATTCTTCAAACAGCTAAAACTGCCTTTTTTCAAGAGGTTGGCAGGTTTTGATTTTTGAAATCAAACAATTAGGTTTCTACCAGAAGTCCTTTGCACACAGGAAGGCAGCCAGCGAGTCATTTAATTATTTATCTGCCAGAGGTCTTTTAAGGTGACTCTTGGAATATCTGAGCTTCTCCATTTGAGAAAGTATCGATTAAGACAAAGTCATTAACAAGTGAATGTGTAACTGCAGGAAGAACCTTGGCAGGTCTGTAATGCGCACTCAGGCACTAAAAAGAGCTCTAAAGAGTATTTTAAAATATGTAAACAAATCTATTTCTCTTTAAGATTTTTTAAAAAATAATAGAATTTTTATTCCTTTTTTTTTTGCGCCTAAAAATTGTGACATAAGAACACTTAAAATCAGGCCCTCACATCTATGCTAATTGCCAAGTATTATACATTATACCATTAATCACCCTGAGTGTTCTGAAATTTTCCTATGTGTGTATGGCTAGGTAATGATATTTTTTTTCCCTGGAATTTACTGAGACCAGTCTCCTTTCTATTTCCTTAAAGGTATTGATGAATTAAATCAAGGGTATCTTCAAAGATCGGTCTGAGATACAAGCTCGGATACTGTTTTTCAGATTGAAAGACATGGTTTCTCTGAAGCTGAAAAATGTCTTTAATGTGTGGCACCACTTAAAACCAAAGGTAAGAGTTGAACCAAGAAAAAGAAAAATGTTCCAAAACAGGAGGAACACCAGGCTTACATCCATGAAGGTATTTAAACACCTAATTCTTATTTACACATTAGTTGCTGAAATACACAAAGGATTTAGATTTCAGGGACCAGCTGGGAAAGGGCTACAGCAGCCTCCAACGAATACAACACTTTTATAAACATTCAAGAAAATGTTGCATTGAGTTTTGTACAGCTATGCATTAGAATGGGCTGCTTTTTATAAATCCTAAATCATTTACATATGCTTATTTCTTAAGCTATCAAGTAAGTGGTGTAACCATGCTCCTTCACTGGTGACAACATAGCCTTGACTACTGGTCATGAAAAAAAACAAGAGAAAATGCAGGATTTCTAAAAAATGTTGTGGAAACTTGACAACAGGCCAGTTTGAGACAGAAGGGGAGGTCATGTAAAGGAGATGCAACTTTCCTGCTCTGATTTCCATCTGCATGTGAAAAGCGTATCAAGAGGTGCTCAAAAACACACAAGTATTTTGGGAAAATAATGGCCCTGCTTCTTGGAAGGACTTTGGAGGATACTGCAAGGGGGGAAACTCAGAGTTTACTGAGGCAAAACAAATATTTCATATGATGTTGTCTCCATCTTTCACATCTGTCAAACTTGGCTTTTTTTGCTTCTTTCATGCAAAGTTCACCTCATCTGGCATATGACCTCCACCAGAACAAACCTGCTAAACTCCCCTCCAGTCTACCCCAGCAGCATCTGTGGATGGAGGACTCGATTCTGCGTTGTGACCCGTAAGTCATTGCAGCTCAGGTCAGAAAGAGAGGCCTGTTTGTAACATAACTCTCTTCTGCTGTCCCTTCATTTTGTGTTGCAATTTCCTGGTAATCAGTGCTCTTCCCTTCTTTGTTTTAAGCCTTTCCTATTTGAAATGGGGACAGGTAGTGGGTGTGCTACACATAGGAACCATGCAGGGTATCCACCCATTAGTGAAGAGGCTTTTCATCAAGAACAAATCGTAATTACTGTCATATTTTGAAAGATCCTCCCTTTCCACCCTAACAGCTTCCTTTGCAGACAATGGACATTTAAAAAAGAAGATACATCTCTCAAATTCATTGAAAATTGCCAGTCCTAACTGCCCGTGCAGATGCTCCAGGATAGGGTGCACGATACTGCTTGCTACCATGTATCTCTTGATGATTTTGCTCATGTTGTCAGTCAACCAATTTACCAGCACATCCTGCAGCCATCTATTTTAGGAAGATGTATTACTGTCTTCCGACACACAGAGGCAGCATATATAAAGGTTAGAGAAGGAGACTGAAAGTCACCACTGCAGGGCTCCACCGGTAGCTTTCTTGCTGCCTCTTTAGTGGTAGCTGGGTCAGGTATTTAAAACAGTGGTTTTAAATTGTGGTCGGTGGAACACCAATTGCAGAAGGAACATTTGCTGGTTGATGTTCTGAGAAATTGGCTGGCCAAGTACTGCTGGCTCTCCTTGTTCCCACACATGTATGTGGGATTTATTGCCAAGGCAAAGGCAAAAAGGCATCAGATATTTTCCTAATTATACTCCACATAAACAGTTACTATTGTTGTTTGAAAGACTGTCATGAAACGGCAAATGGCTAACGCCTGGAATATGGGACTTGTGAACTAATATATTCAGTCATCGGGGAAAAGATCACAATTCTTCCTCTAAAATATTCCAAGCTTCAATTTATTTGTACAGAAAAAAAGGGTACATTTCTGACATGCCTAATGGGAAGCTATCATTCTTAATTGAGTTCTGTTTGCTCTATCCTTTGAAAACCACAGGGTTTGCAGAAAGAAAACAAGTGTTTTGTGACCATAAATGCCTTCCAAAAGCTGAACTGGGAAATAAAGCAAAGATTCGAGTAGGATTCTGCTGAGCTGATGTTACACAAGGGCTCATCTGTGCTGATGTGTATCAGCAGTGCTCTATTGATTACATTGATTTTACCCAGCTAAAGGTTTGACCCACAGTCTCTGAGGAAGAGCTAGAGCTAAACAACCCCTAACTAACTAAAACCAAACAATAACTATTGAAGCAATAACTATCTTTAAGAAAATAAGAGGGATCAAAAACAATGACCATGCAATAACAGCAGCACAGGAATAAACAATACACACGCCTAACCCATACAGACAGACCCAAACCAGAAAAAGCTCAAAGTGGGAAGAAAATACAGTATGCTGAGAAAACATCAGAAAACTCTGAGGGACTGGCAGGGGAGGAGCTGAAGAGAAGCAAATGGCTAACACTGATCCTGAACCAACACGATTTCATCTAATACCGAAGTACAACATACATCTTCATTATGTTTCTCATTCAAACCAGGAAATCAAGACTAAGGACCACAGCCTTCAAATCCCTTTTGATACATATTTCAAATCCCCAAATTACTTTACATCTATCAAACTTTCTGCCAGGATGAGCATCAGCCCTCACAGTTTACAGACATGTCCATATCCTTTTAGGGCTTTAGCCTAAATGGCATCACTGCCTGTGTCTACCACTGTGCCAAACACAGCTTATTCCGTCAGGGGTTCACCCAGTCCATGGCAATGCTCAGGACTGTCCAAGCCAGGTTCAAGAATCCCACTACTCACTTTGCAACAACAGCTTTTACCTTAGCTATTACTTCACTACTAGCGCCTAACTGTGGCCTTCAAGAGTTGTTGAATATGAAGCAATTTGGAGAGTTTTTCCTTATACATACACAGGCCAGTATTACGTACACCAACAGCACAGATATGATACGAATGCAGTTTTACACTTGCATGTAAATGATTGTCCTTGCTCCTGCTAACACATAAATGCTACAAATTGATGCTGTTATCCTGTAAAAAACACCCCCCCAAACCCCAAATAACTCCTTTCAAAACCCCCCAAAACACTCTCTCTACTCTACTCACATTTAATCTCTCTGTAATACAACAGAATTCCTTAAAACACACGTGTACACAAAATCTTTTTCTATTAAGACAGTGCCATATATCTTTGTTCTGAGCTGAATAACTGATTGTACCCAAGTTGTGTCACATCTCTTCACAGAAAAAGGCCTATCAGTAAAATCAGCCTGTATTCTATGCTCTATCAGCATGAAATGACATTACCAGACACATTTGCTGACCATACAACTGTATCTTCAAAAATACTGAGATGAAATAGATGATCAAAGCAGCCTAATGTTCAAACATAAGTTACTCCCTGCTGTTTCTTCTCATTTGGCTTTGGTCAAATTTTACTGTGACTGGGTTCCAGCACGACACTCTTTAATGGGCTGTACAGGCAGAAGAGATGTCCTGGTGGGTCAGAGCGATGCCCAGCCAGCCCACTGTTATCTCTCCAGCAGTAGCAACTGAAGGAGCTATTTAGGAAGTGTACGAAAGTATGTTGGATCAGGAGTGGTAAAAGGTGAATCTCTGACAATTCCCATTAGCTCTTGTTCACAGGTCTGCTTCTTTTAGTTACCCTTCTTTGTGCTACACCTTTCTTGAGGTGCAAAGACCAGAACTGCACAGAGCACTCAAGATACAGACACATCAAGGTTTTATGTAGCAGCAAGATAAAATAAACATACAGA
The DNA here is from genome assembly GCF_026419915.1 of Harpia harpyja. NCBI lineage: Eukaryota > Metazoa > Chordata > Aves > Accipitriformes > Accipitridae > Harpia > Harpia harpyja. The sequence continues at coordinate 15,929,489 of NC_068969.1, read as the reverse complement.
TAAGTCTTTCAGAGACCTCCCAGGCTAGCTATACTTCACTGTCAGGAGATTATAATTATGTATATAGCACTACTATGCTACAATAATGTCTATCGACTCATGGCTGTACGGCCACCTGATGAAGATTACTGGCACAAAGAACAGTAACCACTTTAAGCCCATTGTATCAATCATCTTCATCTTAAGGGGTCTCCGAGAACAGTCTTTAACAGTCCCACAGGACAGCAATGCTGTATATTCTGCCCATGAGCCAGATATTGAGGCATTACCATTAAGGATCATAGGAGCTCTAAAGGCGCTGTTCCGGTCCATGGTCTCAGTGATCTGGCATTAGAGAGTTCCCAGACAGGCCTTAATACGAGCCTTTAATGAGCAAGTCACAGGTTGTTGTGTCATATCCTACTTGGGGACACTTTAGTTCACGGATCGCTTAAGTGAAAGGCAGTAAAGGCAACTCTTCAGAACTTCTATCAACCAGCCATCCATGCATGAATGCCAGCTCCTTTAACCCTTACAGAAAAGTTTTAAATCCTCCCTGTTCTTGCTCTCCTTTTTCTGCTGGTAGAAAGGCACCTGTATTACAAATGAAGCATTCCTTCCCCCCATTCTCCTCTAGCCACCAATAGATGACAAGAATGTAAAAATACCATTAATAACTAGTTTGCTCATTGTAATTAACACCTTCGTAGTGTTCTTACCAGAGAGAAATGGCCACACTTAAATACAGCTCAGCAAAGTATAATTTACTTAAAGAAAAAGAAAACATTAAAGCTTTATGTGAAAGAAAATTATCTGTTATATCTTATGGCTCTCAAATACATTTACAGCAGTGACTCTTCAGCTTGCGGTTAAAAAAAACACAACAAAAACCAACCAAACAAAAAAACCCCCAAACCCAACCCCTTTTAAAAAAATCCATTAGGAACTTAAAGTATTATTACCACTTTGCTACACTCTCCCTATTGAAACTGCCAACAAGAAATTCACAAGATTGCTTTTTGGGTTGTTTGTTTATTTTTTCCTGTGTTGATGACACAGACAAAAACCATCAGCCATACTTGTTTTTAATGTCTCATACACAATGTCAGCCTGCAGGAGTTCACAGCTGCCCCAGCAGGTACAGACAGCCCATTTACAGAGGTGGTACACTCAGCCCCCGCTACAGGGATTAGACTGGTGTCTGGGATGTGAAGATTGGCATGATGGGCGGGACATGATCTGCTACCACCAAGACAATAAATCTCCACCACTGGACCACCAGAGAGGCACTGGGAGAGTGCCACCAGGCTGGTCACACCAAAGGCTCGGCTCCTGACTGCACATCAGTTTTCTCCCTGTGCTGTGATTACACATTAGTTTTGTTTACAGACAAAGTGAGAATGGAGAAGTCAAAGAGAGGACACTATTGACCTCTATCCAACATGGCCACATCAGACAGATCCCACTGGGGGCTGGACCTTGAATTCTCATTCCTCACAGTAAGTGGAGTTTCCTTATTCTAAGGGTTTCTTACTTTCAGTGAACTTTTCCCTGTTGGGCTGGAATTAGCATCTCCTGTTGTCACAGGGCATACATCTACCACCTACTGAGGCCCACCTTTCCTCTATGCCATCGGTATGATGAACCTCACATGTTTAGTTATTTATGCAACTTGCCTAAGCCCTGGACAGACATCTGTTAACCATTTAAGACCAAATGAACAAACAGTAAGATGACGACCCCTTACGTCTGAGCCTCCACCAGGGCAACCAAAACATCAGTCTGCCCAAAATCATGTACACAGCCTTCCCATGGCTTGGAGCAAAAGCATGTATGTGATGCACAGGCTAAGCTGGCAAACCAGGGAGCCTGGGGCGAAGCTTCTCATTTCTTCCTTCTCTACTGGTCACCAGAATCTGAAAAGGACATTTTAACAAATCTGTTGTTCTTGTTTTTTATTTGAATTCTGTCTTTGCTGTATAAGAAAACAGCTTAAGAGACAGAGGTCTGTTTATATAAATCCAGAAGATAAACCCCCAGAGATGATAATAATTTCAAATGCTGTTTTTAAAGTAGCTGACTATATCCTATTTGAAAATAAAACACCATCTTCCTCTAGTTGTACACAAAATATAGGACATACAAATAATTTTTTTCAACATATTCATACAAATAATGCAATTCCATACTAGTCTCAGTAATGGCATGAAAGCATAAAAACTCCCCCTCCCCTTACTGCTGCACAATTACAAGTGACAGGCATTTGATCATTATTGCAACCACCTGTCAAATATCACAATGAGCTTGCCCCTATTTCATGAGTTAAAACGGCTTATAAACTACAAAACTGTGCAAAATACAAAGTGCATTAAAAAAAAAATCAATATCTATTTAGATATCCTCTTAAGGAAGCTTACTTTTGATTAATTTTCTTGACTCTTGAGAAATCTGGTAACAGGAACAGAGGAAGAACACTTGTATTTATAAATTGGTTTGTCTAACAGGTTTGAAGATTTTCTTTTTCTCAGCTCTCATTTTGCATATAAATGCTTCTCCTCCTTTGCAGAAGATCCTCTGCCATATGTTCTTGTAAAAGGTGCTCTTTTGAAAGCCAGAAAAAATAAACCGTCTCCTATTCAGGCAGTGGATTAGCTCTTACAGACTACCCTTTTTTGCCAAGATAGCAGAGGTGTCATGTTTCTAGCCTGGCAATGACCACATTAATGTGGTTTGCAATGTATCTATGGGAATGGTACATAGAGATGGAATTTTAAAGGAACCTCAAGACCTCCCAAGTTCAGTGCCAAATTCCCAAATATTTAAAAAACAAGAACAACCAAAAAACCCCCAAAACAAAACACCAACAAAAAGACCCTCAACATAAGTTCAAGTTTTGCCCTGAATGTTTAGAAGCATACCAAGAAGGGGATACCAAATCCTGATCACACCACATCCAACTCCGCTAACCACTACAGCTCCTCTCTCAAAAGATTTCAACTCTACAGTTCAGGCCTTTGCTTGTGATACAGAGTAAAGGACTGCTCTTTTTGGAGCAGGATAGTATAAACGCATACAGAAGGTTCATCTAGCCAGCTACAGGTTGAGTGTTTATCGTTAATTCAGGTGCTAAATCTACTTGGTAAGCAATTCACTGGAGTTTGTAGATAAATGCTAAGTTTGGTATGTTTTTCCCCAAGTAAATGTTTGCAAATACAATGGCAGTCCCTCCTCATCCTTTATCTGGTAATCATGGGATCCAAACTGACCCTGTCCTACTGTCTCATCTTAGAGCTCTTTAGGGCAAGGCATGCTCCTTTCTTAAAACCAAGGGGGCAGACAATTTTCATTTAACTGATGGATAACAATTCATGGAATTTATCACATCTTTTCTTTTAGGATGACAAAGGATAATCCAGAATTTGAACACTGTCACTTGAAAACTTCCCTAGCCAGGCAACATAGCTCAGAGAAGACAGGGAGAGATAGCAGCCAATGAACTAGTGTCCAAGAAATCCTTGCCAGCACAAACCAGACCTGTGACTTATAAAACATCCATGCACGAATTTTTGCTTCTCAGACCTGGAATAGATTGAACGCTGACCTGTATTAGGCTAGGATTTGGTGTTAGCGTATCCATCTCTCACGCATCATGTCTGATTTGGTCCATCTGTATTTATGGATGAGGCAGCAATAATTTTCAATCCTTAGGACACATTTTTGATTTGAGAACTAAGCCCACTAGAAACAAATCAGGTATTTTCCCCCCCTCCTAGTTCAGTGCTTTTTAAAAAAATAAGGCATTACTCTGGTGCACAGAATCAGCTGAAGGATGGTCCAGACAATTCTACTGTGGCAAGTATTGGCAGTGGTTAATGCTTAAGGAATATAGTTTGCTTTAGTCAGAAGAGAATAATGGTTCATGGCCTATGAATTCTTTCAGGTGCCTCACTCCTGAATTTTCCTATACATCCCTTAGATATCTGTCAGTGCACACACGCATTTCTACCCTATATACTCATGGCAGACAGGGACAACATATTGATATACAGCACTACTTTAGACCAAGGTATGAATATTACATTAGCTGAGTTATCACTATAGGGTTCTGACCTTCAACTATCCAATTTTAAATTCATTCATTTTCAAACTATTAAACTCTTCTCTATCACATCACAGAAATCGACACTATGATGGTAAGTTTTCCTGACAATGTTTAGGTCAAAACAAACTATGATATATTAGTAGAATTTGTAAGAGTATGTTTGTGCTATTAAAAATCTGGAAGGACTCTTGAGCCTGTGGTCACAGTTTGACCCTCAGTAGTCAAGCAGAGAGAAGTGTCAGGTGTGTGATTGGTTCCTGTTCTTGCTACCCCACATCTGATTGTGGATCAGAAAAGAAAGCTCAGCTGTTCTGCCAAAGGCAGAAATCTGGGCTCCATTACCATTCCGTACTCCTCACCGAAAAATCTCTAATGTGCGGATATGCCCTGTGCTCAGGAGCGAGTCCCAAACCAAAGAACAAACTAGATTAAAAAGAGGGCAAAGGGAAAAGGTTAAACGGAACTTTTTCCCAGCACATTACTGGCAAACAGAGGGAGGATCAGGGAGCTGAGAAAAGCCTTCTTCCTCCCAACCTGGTAATGTGTCTCAACGTTCTCACTTTTCCCCTAGGAAAAATTAAAATTTTGGCAGAGGAGTTATTTCCTACAGAAACCAATACACTCTTCTGGCATTTAACTAGAAGTGGCTATTTTATCTTTCTGAACTACAATGCATGAATTTAAAAAGAAAAAGCCAAACCATTGTAAGAGCTCCCTCAGAACAACACCAACTGCTTGCAAACAAGTGGCAGGGAAGCATTCAACTCAGTCGTCAGCAACGTAAGAGTTAAAAAGGAGCAGCAGCATCACCACTTAATACAGGGGGATCTGCCAATATAGCACTTAAATACAGCTACACATCCCCTTGGCTTCTCAAGCCCTCCTACCTGTGCAGGCCACTGAAGCTAATTGTTTAATAACAGCAGGCTGCCACAGCAGTATGCAGACATCCCTAAAAGGCTATGCAGGAGATTCGCATGAACATTTAGATATCAATTAGAGAGATTTTTTTGCCAGGTTTTTAAACATGCTTAAACCAGCCAGCACCTACATCCATCAAAAGTTTAAACACTGAAAGCCTATTAAAAAAAAAAAAAAAGTATGCAAAATGCAAGGGCTTGGGTAGGAAGGTGTGGCATAAAACCCTCTGACAAGCATCAGAACAGTACTGACAGAATCACACAAAATTTTTGCTTCTGTTTCACTTCCAGAAGCAAAAGGACTCAAAGGTGCAAGTTACAGGGAACAAGCCACAACTGCTTTCAGCAGCCTTCTACTAAGGGCCATAGATCCAGTGACCATTTCCCTCCATTCAACAAACAGTGTCTGAAAAGACAAATATATCCACATGGGAACAGAAGCCATTATTTTATCAAATCGATTACTGCTGAAACCTTTGAGCTCTAAACAAGTCTTCACTAAAGTCCTATTGGCATCTAGGTTAACAATTATCTTTTTACAAGTTCTGAAGACATACTGAAAGTAATAGCACCCCCTGGTTAACAGAGAGCTAATTGATAGAAGAAAGATAGGCAATGGGATTCTAGGATGTTACTATTATAAACAACTCAGTCAATCAGTCTAACTTTGTTCTGAATAACAGCAGAAGAAAAAAAGATTTTCAGGATTGCCTTGTAAGGAAGGTACCATATACGATAGCAATGGGAAACGTTATGAAATCCTAGACAGCCCAGTGAAAAAGGGAACCAAAACCAATAGGAAATGTAAGTCTACTTTAATAATAGAGTACATGAACTCAAGAGAGGGATTTCCCTTTAAGAATTCAGGCTCTGGGCACAACAGAGCTCTAGTTGTCAGGTTTAGGTGGGTGGCCATTTTAATCAACCTGTTTAGCATGTATTTTGCATGTCTATATTAGAAACATGAATTCTTCCTAACTGCTTTCTGAAAAGCTCTTTTAGTTGAGACATTGTCTCCTCTGCAACGTCTTCTCTCAAGAGTCAAAAGTCAATGCCCTAGAACTACAGGAATCTAGGCTAAAAAATAAACTCTTCTACTTAATGCCCTTCCATAAGCACAGGAACTTCATCTCAGCTCAGAAAACAATAGCTATTCTTGAACTTCAGTGTACGGCAACATAAATTTCTTGCTCAGCTGAAGATTTATCAGCTCTTAAAACTACAAAACTGTCTTCCTCAATCCACTCCTCTCTTTTTTCAGCATCTTCTTCAAACAACACAGCTTCTTCCAATTTTTATAACCTTTTTCTAAAGGGTCTTAATTTATGCCAAGAAAAACACTGTCTGTTAAATGGCATCATTAGACTCACATGATTTCTTGTGGTGCATGTGAAGTTTTTGGTCTCCTGCATACTAAATGATCCTTACAGTACAAAAGAAATTGGTATAAACAGCTGCTTTATTTTGTGCTCTGATAACTGAGGAAAAACAGCCCTCAATGAAGAAGTCATCCTTTGCTTGGGGGAAAGTAAATGGGCAAGTAAGAAGTACATGAATAAAATTAGCGGATCGGGCACTGATTTCTTCACCAACATGCGTGTGGTATGAAGGTGGATATCCCAGCAGATGTTTCCACAAGCAGAGCTCTACCTTTTCTCACGGATTATTGTAAGATAAGGCTCTTCACCTGCTTTATTTCATTGCCCCAAAATACTCTGTAGATCAAGAAAGAGGCAGCAGAATGAGGAAATACAGATTCAGATTTCTTTTGGTTTCTGTATTCAGATGTAGGATGTGTTGACAGCAAGCCCAAAACTTCCATCAGGCCACAAAGTCACACAAAATGGGACAAGAGCCAGCTAGCAAACAGCCTTGTGATGATGTCCATTTGCAGTCTGATGACATAGGCTCATAAAGATTTGTAAGAGGTTTTCAGGGTTTAAATAAAAATAACTGGGGAGTCACCTCCATGCGTCACTACATTATGCATTCAATGCCATTGAGCAAATTGGGAAACGAAAGAAGTGGGAGCACAGAGGAAGGAACAATATGAAGTCAAACCATTACTTTCTTAGGAGATTAGAGGTGACAGGCAAGGGAAAAAAAAGTAGTATTCTCTTTCTACCTCTTCTGAGCACAGGGGCACACAGAAATTAGGGGGATAGACCCAAACTTATCTGCAACATTCTGCTGCCAAGGAAGGATGTTTCTCATAAACATCTAAACTTTTTTTTTTTTTTTTTTGGCATGCTTTGGGTCTGATCCAAAAGCTTGACACGGCCGCTAGAAATGGTTATTGGATTAAATTCTTAGACAGCATAGAAAATAGCAGGCTAAAGAATCTTAGCAGACTTTCGAAGAGTATTCATTCATCTCTGGCTTGGGAAAAGCTTGTGAAGTGTCAGACTGAAGGAGAATTTTGCCAGGAAAATCTGGGTTTGAACCACAAGAGCAGCTGGCTATAACAGTATTGCCCAGAGAGGTATCAAACAGGTGCTATAACCAAAAAAAAGACAAGTAAACAAAACAATAAAACAGAATTACTTAGTGCCCTGTAAATAAGTTTCTCCATCACGCATAACAAAGCAACAACTCGGAGAAACTTCTGAAAGGCATAAATGTCAATTCAGCACACAGCTCAAGCTGACCTTTACAAAAGAGTTTTTCATTTTCACAACCATTTTCCATAGGAATAGAGAACTCCTTTGAAAAGCTCCTCCTGGAGACTGCTGGAGAAGCACAAGCCCTGGAAACCCTAGTAGTCCTGAATTTCCAAATCAGCCCAGTTACTTGCGAACTCTGTTAGTGATTTGGGCAGGGGAAAAGCAAGCCTCCCCCTTCTTGTCCACCTCTTCAGCTATCCTGGTCTCCACATCTGCTAGGCATCTCAGCATGGCCAAGCAGAGTTACACCCCAGGAAGAATTTGTTCCAGTGAGTCACGTTTCTCCACAATTGCTAGCAAACGGTGAAACAACGACAGCTTTCAAAATTCCCATGGCAACAGCTCCTTCTCTCTGCAAACTCTGACTCCACTGGCAGCCTTAACGCTGCACAAAGTAGCGGCATACAGAGGCAATTTGAAGCCTGTAATCAGGTAGCATTACTTTTATTTAATAAAAAATGCACAAGCACAAACCACTGACCACGGCTGCAGATGTAACCTTGAACTAAGGCACCTAATCGTTGCTCCAGTATGGATCCTTCTGTGTTCCTATCCTTGCAATAATGGGCTTATCTAAAACGTTGGAAATTGGGTTTTTAAGGTCAGTAGGAGACCTTTAAAAGCTCTCCAAATAGAACCGAGGTCGTGACTACTTGTGGTCATTGACATTACAGCAATTTTTCTAAGTACAGGGATATTAATCCCAGGAGCCTGACAATTTCAATTTCAGTAATGACATTCTGTCCCCCTAAAACTTTTAGAGAAGTTTAATACTCTTCACTTCACATACTGATCTGTTTTGTGCTGTTCTTAAGTGTTGTTAAATGGTTGTTTCATTTCACTGTGGAGTTGGCTGACCAAATTTCAGCTGTGCATGGAGTGAAGCCTGTATATTGTAGCATCATTACTCTCAGAGGATCCTAGGTAGTTGGAAAATATTGTAATTTGATTTTGTTTTTTTCTTTAAAGCAACTACATTTTGTAAAAGCAGCCAATTATTTCTCTCCCTGGAAGGAATACAATAAAAAAATTAATTACATCATGCCATGTTTAATTGAATTTTAAAATGGAAAAGCTCCACTGTAAAAACATCTACTGTATTGGTAATGATGTTAGTAGGGTTGAATCAATAATTTTTAAACAAGCTTGAAGAGGATTACAACAGTATTCTTATTTATTTCATGCACAGTTAGATGCCAGTGCCCTGACATTATTAAAAACATATACGCATTCACATTAATAGTTTTACAGAATTATTGATAAGAATTAAATTTCATGATTGCTTAAGTGACTGCAAAATTTGAGCTCACAAATTTATTCCATGTATGTAGGATTTGAACCAAAATCTGTAGAAATTTTTCTAAATTTAAATGCTTCTCTTCTGTAGCAAGAAACACCTCCCGAGACACGTATTTGGCTGAAAAAAAAGGTGTCCTCAGCACAGTTAACAGCATCAGCACGGGCATCTAATCTCTGTATCATGCTAAATATTTTCTTCTTTGAAGTGATAAAAATCTAACTGTCAAGCATTGCTTGATCTGACGTAATGCCTGGGGAAAGCTAATCAAAAGGAAGTCTTATAGGTTCCCCCTACTTAAATCCACCCACCGGAATAAGCACAAGTTAGAATTTTTATGAGGTGAAAGACTCTGCTGTCACAGCCCAGTGTTAATTGGCACAAAGGTTTGAGAATACCTTAGTTTTACTGAACTACTTTGATTTCAAGACTTCTGAGCTGAATTTTCTTGCTTCTTTATAATCCTGTCTTAACTATCACTGAGTTTGAAGTGAGAAAGAAGCTTAGACAGATCTATATCAGTGTTCATTCATGCCAGACTGTTGCATTTTCATTTCAAATAGGGTTTGAAAAAAATTCAGATTGAGGGCAGGAGTAGCAGGGGGAGCACAGGGAATGCTAATCCCCTGTTCAGCTCTTGTGGGAGCACCAGGTGATGATTAGTCATTGGCCACCAAGTCAACAGCCTCTTATTTTCCTCTCTGACTTTCAGACAAGGAAAAAAAAAAAAAAAAATGTCATCCCTTTCCCCTCCCTCTCTGGGGTTGTACAGCAGATGCACTGATAAAGACAGCATGCACTTGAGGCCTTTGGAGGACCACCCCCCGGACACTTACTTCCCAACTGCTATGTGAAGTAGGGACACGCACAATTTAGTAGTGAAACAAGCCAAATACAGTAAAAGAAGATGCAGCTCTGGTTTACTTCCATCCCCCAGTTTTGTTCCAGTAGCCCTTTATCTCGTGCCTCTAGCCTTACAGCATTTCATTTACTTGTGTTAAACACTCCTTTGCTGCTTCAGTTCCCAGCCATGCCAGAGTACTTCAAAAGTCTGGATGTCCTCTATTTTCATCAGGTGAAAATATTATCATCAAGACTGTAGAATATAAGTCACCACAGGTCTCCACCTCCTCTTGAAAAACAAAACCCAAGATGCAAAAGCAGGGGTACATGCTACACCCAGGTATGTGCTTCTATCTGATACTAACTGGCTTCAGAAGACATGATGAAACCCCAAATTAACCTTGCACTACAATACGAGCAGGAGGAAATGTTACTGCTTGAGGACTGACAGATGTTTTGCAGATTACCTGGAAAACTAGCAGTGATGGATAAAGAACCATATTTCACATATAGCACTAGGTTTCAAGAGCTATCTTGTTTTTTTTTTTACATTTTAGGCCATATTACATTATAAAATTCCCTCTGCAATTACAAATGAGCTAGTGCCACTTCATCTGATCCTCACACCTATGACTAATCAACACAAGATTCAAGCCATCTCTGGAACTAAAAAATAGAATTTGTAATTTTTATAAAATTATTTCCTGTGGGATTTCTTTTTTTTCTTCTTCTTTTTTTTTTTTTAAACTTTAAGTATCTGATGAAAGGTGCTTAGGGGTCACACTTGATACCATTTACCATGTAGCTTTCAGTTTGTTTCAATTTGTTTTTATTTATGCACTGAAAGGGATATATTTTCTTCCTCCTTATTTTCATAGAGCTGCCTTTACTAAAAAAAAAAAACAGATTCCATTTCTGCCGGCCTTGCTTATCAAATTAGAGCCAAGTGTAATAAAATGGCTGTTGGACAAAGATTTTTAACAAGGTACCCAAGTGTTATCATTTTCATAATATTATGCTCCACTAATACCTTTCTTCCAATATTTTCTCAAAAACTTATTTAAGCCATAAAGCCTTGCAAAGATTGCCCACGTTTTACAACACACAGTACACAAACTTTAATCTTATTTTACCTTTTTCTTTGCAAGTACTCATGCAGCTTCCAGTGTCTAGTAAATATTATGTCTTGTCACAGATAACCAGCCATTCAACTAATTGGAGATTTCTATTAAGATTTCTCCTAAATTCTCCCTTCTAGCAGCATTTATTCATCCAAATTCATCTCCCTGAAAATGAAGTCCTACACTTTCTCTGTATTATCAGTTTCTGTAGGAGATACTGGTATCATTTTGGATTAAACAAGCAAAAAATCTTTAAGTCTGCAGAATTTATTCAAACTGTAAGGTCTTGAAAGCACCTTCTTAAGCCACTGAAGACAAAACTCTCAATCTATTTTAGTGCTGTGGAATACATATTCCTCTCTTCCATCAATTTGCTTTGCTTCAATATCCATATTCAGTAAAAAAAACAATAGGGATCAATGAATATTAGGAGAGAAACTGATTACCAAAGAAGGAACTTCATTTAAATTAATTTATAATGCATTTCCTATATAAAAACTTCAATATTTAGTTCTTTACTAGAGCATTAAACACAGAAAACCCATTTCACATTCATACAGGTTTGTTCACGAATCACCTGTACAACAAGAAACGAGATAAGGTGAGCACAACACTAAACAAACATCCTTTCACCGGCTGTCTATCTGGTGCCTTCCATCCACCGTGGCAAAGTTACATTATACCTGTGTCAGTTCTATCAACACTAATTAATCTATCAGTAACCTTCTCCCAAATCCTCCTTCAGTATTTTAAAGGTAACCATTATCTCATAAATCAAAATCCCTGTCTGATTGTCCTGGAGGTCTGTATGTAATAAAATTCTGCTCATAGAAGTTGCCTGTGGGAGATGCTTCTTCCTTTATCTGTCCTTCTTATAAGTGAAGTTGGACCCAGTTTCTGACAATTCAATCTATGTGCCATTTAAGTCTACAGTCTAACAGTTTCATACGAACCACGCGGAGTTTCAACTCAGGGTCTTGGGTTTTTGCCCACCTCCACATAGCAGAGGGAGTCAACTACTCCTCGAGCACATCTTGACACGGTCCCACAGCCCAGCCTACCGTAAAACAATCTCTATCAGCATACATTGGCAGACTACACAGGTTTAAATCACACCAGGAAGCAGTCAGGACAGGTGGCTGCAAAAAATATAGGCTTCCAGGGAGCCAAAACCTGACTTTTTGGAACTAATTTTGTTTTAAGAAGTAAGCTTTCCCTGTCAGCCTCCAGGAACATAGCTCGCTTGAGAAACACCTCTCAGAGGCACTGGCTGGCAGGACACTGTCAGATTGTTTCCAGTACTTTAGGTTTAAAACCATACAGGAATGGCATTTATATTTTCATTGATTAAAAATAATTTTCCCTTCATTTAGGGAGACAATGTCTTTGCATCAAGATAATGGGATGTAGTGTCTAAAAAGTCAGCAATATATCCTTTTGCGAAAGTGAGTCTTGGGGAGAAAGGGCACAATTATTCAAAAAAGTGTTTGCAGGAAAGACTGAACAGTGTAACTGGCTGGAGATCTCTGCCTTGTTACAGATATTCAAGGAAGAAAGATGTGTGGAGGCAAGGAAATTGAGGATTGATGAGAACAGATAATGAGACCCAAGCCTATCACCTCTACCTGAAGCCTGACCTAGGCTGAAAGAAGCAGAAAGCCGAACTGCGATGTGCTGGGAAACAGAGGTCACCTCAGCTGATTCTGCTAAGCACCCTCATCTCAAAATACACCAACAAGGCCCAGGAGGCCCAGAAAAGTCTGACCTGCCTCTCCGCCGGACACGAAACCTCCGATTAGGACAGGAGCCTTCTGATGGGCTACGCAGGTGACGCTTGGACAGCACATGTTGTTCGGAGAAAGGATTCCCACACCCGTTTTTTCTTCTTCCAGACTTGGCAAAAATGCTTCTTTCCACAAGTGGAAGTGTCTGAATGGGTGCTCCCTGCTTCACACCAACACTGCTCTCCCAGTATGGGTAAGTTCAGCCAGCAGCACATTATCCTATTGATTTATTCATGCAAACACTCCACTGCAAGGGGTCACAGAAGCCATGATCCTACAGAAACAATACAAGACTGTGCCCGTATAGAGCCATTGGCATGAAGGGGTATATTTGCTTTCCCCAGACAAGCCTGAGGATATTGATAAGGGTACAAGGCTTCTGCAGGGACAATAGGAAAATTGGGGGGTTTAATTTTATTCTTTAAAGACCTGAACTATGCAAAACCTCAAGAGTGATTTAACAAACAGTGTTTCGAAGAGCCAAGCAGTGCCCAAAAAATGCTTTTAGATAAAGATATTAAAAGGTCAGTGATTTTCAAAATAGGGATAGATTATTCTAACCTGCACTTCTACAAGGGAGCTACAAAGTATTTTGGAGCTTAAAATTAAAACCAAAACAACCCAACAAACACACCCCAAAGCTATTGCAACATCTTATAAAAAAAGCTAAGAGTTGCAAATGCAAAAGCAGTCCTGGCCTGCCTGCAGAACCACCCCAACTCTTCCCAATTCCACAGATCCAATACTAACAGGCAGGTAGCATCCTCCTGCCTGCTCTGCAGCTTCAATAAATACTGCGCTGCGAGAGTAACGGTTCCTGCTCCAGCTAGCTAGAGCCTCACTGATGAGAAAATACACGAAGTACCTGCCGCCCTGGGTGGTCAGACAAGTGCACTACCACATACAGAAGCAGCCTGCGTCTTTAGAGGGATGAAGCACATCTACAAACCCTGATTTCAATTCTAGTCTCAGCTTTCTCAGTCTTCTGGATGGCTCAAGACAGATAATGGCTTTCTTTCCCCCCTTACAATGGGGGGTGAGCCAATGATCTCTGGCCTTACACAAGTGCTACAACAAGTAAGGGTATCTTAGACATTCCCTCAATGAAGTCAAAGTTAAACATAACAAATGCACAAGCCACTGTGCACTCAGTGTGATTTTTATGGCCCAGACGGTACCTGAAGATTTGATGGTAAGAAACAAATATTTTCCTTGTGAAGCACCACACTGGAAACAGAAGTAATGGATGCACTAAAGATCTTTAAAACAGCATTATTGCTGTGTTCTGGGTTAATCAGGCCCATACAATTTGGTACAGAATTAATCATCTAGGACTGTAGTAATAAAGTCTCACTTGGAGGCTGCATCTCTGCCTGGTATAGGCCCAGGCATGCACACTATGTCAGATCGCTGAAAAACCATGGGGAAGAAACAGAAATAGTCATCTTCCCTACCCAAGTGCCTCAGGCATTCTCTCCATCACACCAAACAAGGAGACACAACATCTCCCGTCACAACTTTGCTGGATTTAGTGCAGGTACAAGACATTTTTCTGTGCTTTTTCAGTCATGCGGCAACTAAGAGTTTCATTACAATAACGTATCAAATTTCTATCACAATTAGCTTTATTTGCTCTTAGTTCTCGTTCCCAAAAGGCACACTAGATACTAAAATAGATAAGACTGGTCTAAAATAAAACATTAACTCTTACTGACTGAATAATTTTCTCATTGACAGTGAAACAAATGCAAACTACATAAAGTTAAACAGTAATGACTTTTCTGTAAAACTTCTAGTAAATGAATACTGGTGCTGTTAATTGCTATTAATTCTAGCTTAGTTATAATTTGTGGTATAGGCAGTTGTAGTACTTTTCACCAAAAATGCATCAAACTCAGACATGCTCTGTTTCCTATTAATGTCATCTCTTGTAGAGCTGGGGGCACACACAGACTGGAGGCATCTGTTACACACTGAACAGGGCACTGCATGCTTCTCAGGTTCAGGCAGCCAGTGCGCGGGGGAAGGCTGCTGAGGGAAAAAGAAAAACAACCCACATTTCAGTCTCACTGTGCCTCTTATCCCCTTTCAGCTCCACTGAGGATGCCAGAACGCCCTCGCCTTTACACATCAGGAACATCAGGAGAATGAGACTGCTCTTGGTTATCATACTGGTAACAAAATATTTGGAAGCAGAAGAGAGAGGTGTATTCATGCCTTCTTCCTTTCTTCTTCTCATCATGAGCAGGACTAGACATAGGCTAGTCCCAGCTCTACACAGTAATTTAAAATCAATATAATCACAGTGAACTTTGTCACCTCTGCTTCAGCTGAGTAGGTTTTTCATTCAGGTCCCTTGCCATTTTTCTCCCTGAAAATAAGTTCTTCAGTTTCTAGTCTGCCTTGAAATGAAATAAAGCCATCCTTGGCTTCAACATACCACATAAGCAGTCTCTCAAGAAATGCAAGACACAGAGCAAACTTCCATCATCTGCACATCCCTACATTCAAACACAATGATTTCTATTAAATATTTAGGACTCAAATATTTATATACAGTCAATTAAATTGAGCATTACTTATCCTCCAGGGAATTCTTACCCTCCCTCAGCACAGAAGAGAGGACCAAAGTGCATTTTCTATACTTACTAATAACACAGTAACACCTAAGGCTATAAATAAATCCTTCCCACTAGATGCAAAGACCTTGGAAGCAAACATACAAATCTAGTATAAAAGAAGATATAAAGATCTTGTTGCTAGCCAACACAAATGACCGTCTCTGCCCCAAGGAGCTTACAGTGTAAGCTCCAAGAGACAGTAATGCGGGGAAAAAAAGAAGAGGTGAACGATGTACGAGACCTTTTCCACAGACGTACCCTTCACTCTGGGATACAAGCAATTGGCAAGTCTGACAGGCTACAGAGTAATGCCCCAGGAAAGAACAGTTACTAGTACCAGAAGATACTACCACCAGACCGTCGCTGTAGGTCCTAGCGGGAAGATTTACAGCTAGCATTTTGTACAGAAGAAATCACCAGCTAGCCTTTGTTAATTGTGTTATCATGCTCACTAATTCATACATCTCTCCTACAGCAAAACCTTTTTATTACAGAATTTAAAAAACCAATACTTGAATTTTAAACTTTAATATGAACTTACATTTTAAAACATTAAATTATCCAGCGAAGCGGACGTGAATGTGAAAAAAGGCCATTTCCTCCATCATTTCATTAAATTTGAAAGTACTTATTTATTTTAATAAGTCGAGATGTCCATATGCCAGGAAATTAACATCAAAGAATGTTAAATATGCCCAGTATCACTTAAAAGCCTATGGAGTATTATGCATTTTCAAAAATAGCACAACTCAGCAAAACTACTTTCCCAGCAGTTACTTTTTAGTACAGTTTCCAATAGTACTTTGGGGAAAAAAGCTGAAAATGTTTACCATACTCTGCACTCCAATTCATACAGAAATCATAAGATGCAATGTTGAATGACCTGTCCAGGCACCACACCACAACCACCTTCCCTAATTTAAAGATCTTCTGTTAATGCCAAACAGATGGTTGTCTACCATGCACTCTTCCAAGGGCTTCTGTGCAGACCTCCTTCACTGGCACATATGATCAAGACCATGGATGGCCTCAAACAGAAAGGTTGCAGGGACTTGGACTGTTTTCCCTGAACAGTTATACTTCACTTAGCACAACAGGACAGAATTGTGACTAGTATTTTGATCACTTGAACTACCCAGACGTTCTCCAGTCTTAAGAACCCATCTGCTGAAATTGCAGGGACTCCCTCACAGAAGCGGGACTTAACTGGCATGTTGTCTGACAAGCTACTCATGAGAACTTGCAATTTTGAATAGGGGCCCAAAATGGATTAGCCTGGTTTCCTAAGGAAACAGGCTTATGCACTTGGGCCTTCTATTGCATCTGGTCTACGAATTCCCCTCCCCTCCACCACCACTTTTGAACATGCTGGCTAACTGACCAAATCTGAGTTAAGTGGGTGATCTTACAGATGATACAGCATAGCCACCGGTTTTGTGAAGTGTAAGCGTCAACACAGGAACAGTGGCAGGGAGCACTACTGAAGGCCATGAAAGAAGCTCAAAACTTCTTAGGCATTGGAGACTCTTCACAGGAATATGAAGCACTTAGTTGCTCATAGAGCTACACAGTTCCTTTTTTTTTTAACAGCAGAGAGAGGGGGAGCTCTTAGAACCTTCTCCAGCTCGTAGTCCTCACCTCATTACACCCTGCTTCAGCTATTCATGCATTTAACACCAAGCCATCTCTCAGATGGCTTGTACAAATTTAAGGTAGAGGTAACTTTTCTGTGTTTGCACTGAGAGCAATTAAGTCCTGCAGACATCTGGGGAGCTCTTGTGCAATATAAACAGTAACTGAACTACATACACCGAATCCTTCTTTACAAAAGTCACATCCAATTCTCTCTGCAAACTTATCTTCACATAGCAAATCCCCTTCCTCAGAGATCAGCATATGATAATACCATATCATGCAGATAAGTGTCTCAATTTCAAGTCTCCAGCGACAGAAATATAAATTAAAAACATGATCTGAAGTGCCACAGAAGCTTCCAAGTTGGAATCTATCTGA
Organism: Harpia harpyja; assembly: GCF_026419915.1. Taxonomy (NCBI): domain Eukaryota; kingdom Metazoa; phylum Chordata; class Aves; order Accipitriformes; family Accipitridae; genus Harpia; species Harpia harpyja. The sequence goes on along the minus strand of NC_068969.1, from coordinate 15,912,146 downwards.
AAAGTTCATGTCACCTCTGGTTAGGAGCAGACTAGCATCTGGCATGTAAAATGGCTTTTCATACCCCAAGGGGCCAGAAGGCTTCAGCAGCAGCCTGAGCCCAGCAGCCTGAGACACACCACCACACCTCGGGAGCAAAAGACAGCGTGTATAACTGAACGTGATCTAAACTCTCCGTGACTTCACTGCCGTCATTACCTCAGGGTAAATCTTATTTTTGTACTTGAGAAATATATTCACACAAATGCAAAGCAAATCACATAACATTCAATTCTTCATTCTGAGTGCGTCCACTTACCGGTTTGTTCGTACAGGAGCTTAGCACGTGGGATTGACCCCAGTGCCCAAGAACCAGATGATGTGAAATACAGTAAAGGAGTCCTGTGAGGTCCTGATCCAGCACGGTGCAAAAGCACGTGATGAGCATTTAAGGGACCTTCGTCACCTCAGCTCTAGCTGTGAGTATATTACAGGCGAGTTGGGAAGGAGACAAGAGATAGTTGTTTCACTACACCACATAGGAAAAGCAACAGAAACTACAGTCCACATGCCAGTACTCATCACCTTTTGGCATTCAATTGCAGGGAGGTTTCCTCTTTTGTTCGTTTCTGAGGAAATTTATACAGCAAGACAGTTGAGTAAGTCTCAGAAGTGAGTCGGAAATTAAGAACCCCACGTGAAACAGCTCCTCCTGAGCTCTCTGGCATGTGGACAACTTAGATGTTGGCCTGAATGCTCTAATTACAGAAAAAAAAAAAAAAAAAAAAAAAAAAAAAAGAGTACAGGCCAGCTTCAGAGACCTCAGTTCAGCCCTCTGCTCAGCCACACTTGGGTAATCTGAGACATGGCACCCAGACTCTCTGTGCCCTCCTGGTCTTTACAGCTGTGGTCACAACATGACCTTACCTTATAGCAGCTATGCTAGGATAGATGTGTATCTGCGTACATGCCTGCAAGGCTGTAATCCTATAGCAGCGTGGAGCAAACATGCATGAAGTAAGACTGCATTCAAAGAGAAATGTAGGGGAGAGTTTACTTCAGCCACAGGTAGAACAGACTGGCTTAGGTTAAACTCAGCAGTACTGTTTGGAAGACAATAGGCAGGATTTTCTTTGAGATGGAGAAAGACAAAGGCCTAATACTCATGGCAGCAAAGACTCCTTTAGTGGAAGAGTTGCTTGCTGGTCAAGGCAGTCCACTTAAGCATTTTTAAAGCATGTCTCAAAGGCATCTCACCCTACTGAGGGTTCAACCGTAAAGGACTCCGTGAGTCAGCAATGCCCACCAGTCTTTTCTATGTCAGCTCAAGTTGCAATCTTCATATGTCTGCAACAGGGACATAGGGCTCCTAATTCTTCACAAATTAAATCAGTCATCTCACTAACTGTCCCAAAAACATTATCAACAGTCCCACTCACCTCACAACTGGGCAGTGTTAAGAGATGTGAGTGGGTGGGAACACATACTTAGGAAACATTCATTCAGGGTTCAACTGAATTAAACCCACTCGCTTTCCCAGCTCTACAAAAACAGAAGCTTGATACTCAGGTTCTCAGTAAGGCTTGACATTACCTTTATATCACAGAACAACATACCTCTTTAACAAATCATTCCAGTGCCAATAGCCTCCCTCAGATAGGAAGGCTACAGAGATGACCCTTAAGAGTTCAGAGGAGAGTTAAAAACATTTCCAGAAAATCATTCAAGTGCTGTTTAAAGATGTAATTTATATGCACAGCTCTGCACTCCATTGCAGGATTTCATATTTATTTAATTTGATGGTTAAAAGTGTGCCCATCCAACTCTTTGGGCACACGCAGTCTTTAATAAAAAACTTTGTACTTTAGAGCCAAATGTTCAGTGTATTGAATAGGAAAAGAATGCCTTCTTACTCAGGCCCAACATTGTCCCAACCCCACTGGAAAAACCGAGAGCACCAAACAGACTGAGAGCTTCAACAAAGCAGCCAGCACAGGAAGAAGTTCAGTCTGCTGCTGAAGGAAGAATTAAACTCCATAACTGGATCACCTCCAGGAAGGCCTCCTGTTAGCTCAGGAGCTTCACAACACCTGTGCTACTGACATGGTCTCCCCCAAGAAGAGGCAGTCTCCAAGGCAACCAAGATCTCTTCAGTTAGCATTTGATAAGGTTGGATATGTGGCCTAAGGAACCGTGCACAGCACTGAGACTCGGGCTGAATTTCCAACTCTGCTGTATGCCGTATGGGATGTATCAAAGAAGTTACTTAAACCACCCTGTCCTTCAGTTCCCACCATGTAAACACATCTACCTCAGAGATATTACAAGAATTCGGACACCCTCAATGGCTAAGCACTCACACTGCAGTACCAAAGGACACCTCAGAATGTACATAGATGAGAGACTCTTTAATTCTACCTTTCTGTAATAGGCATATGACATTCAGCACAGAAACAACCCATAGCACCTCTACCCACCTACGGCAGACACTGCCCCACCGGCAGCTGAGAAGGTGCTGGGTGGCAATGCCCTGCCAGCAGTCCACCGCAGCACTGCTTCTGCTCACCCTTCCCTTTGCAAAGGAACCCAGCCAGGCAGATGCATTCCTCTTGCAGGCAGGGGCTGCTTTTTCAAGGATCGTACTGATTAAAAACTGCAAGTCTTCGACGCCACGTTCTGCAAGATGGAGACGCTTTCTGGGAAAGGGGAGAGATGGGGCAATTCCTGGGGCAGAGATACTGAAAAGAAGATTATCTTCTGAAGAGCGACTGGAATGACACAAAGCAGCCATCTAACATCGCAAAAATAATAGAAATAATTCTACATCTACTGCAGGACTGGCCTTGCTCAGCCCTTTCATACAAAGACTCCGCTTATATCCTGCGACTAGAATTCTGATTCATTCCTTGATTATTTCATGCTTGGACTATTGCAATAATGTTTGTGCCAAGCTACTTTTTTTTTTTTCTAACTCCACACTACAAGGCTATTCAGAGCTTCCCTGCTTGCTTTGTTTCTCACTGCAGTATCCTTGCTGTTCACATACTTTTTTCCCCATTGTTTTTCTCCTATATGTGTTCAGTTACATATGAAATCAAGACTGGAAGTTCAATGTATTACTGCAATCGTTCAAGAACCTCAAGGCCACAGACTCCAACCTTCTGTGTATCCTCCAGTCCATTTGCTGAGCTTGTATCACAGCTGCTACCCAAATACTCCATCTTTCTTTTGTATGCTTAAAATATAGGCGTTCCACATATTTTTATGTCTAAAGAGCTTGAAATATTGTATACTGTTGCCTATTTCAATGCCTAGAAATCAGCTAAATTGACAACTTTTTGCTGCACTTCAGCACACTTTCAGTTTTATGAAACAGTGCACTGGTTGTTGTCATTCCAGAGGTTTTCTACAAATGTCCCAGTGTTCACACTGAAAGAAAATGCAACAAAAACCACAGTACGTTTAAAGAAGTGAGAGGTCCCCCCTCCCCAGCAAAAGCAGCTCTTTGTGCTTCCTCATTTCAACATAGATAGTCAGAGCTGTGCTTGCAGCAGTGCAAAGTAAAAATACTGTTGATGTAGTATTGGAACAACTGTATCTGAAGCTCTGAAGATTTCATCTAGCATATGTTGTAGTTATTTTATGTTTTTTGTAGTTATTTCATATGTTTGTGCTGTGGTAGGGAAAAGCTTCATGAAAGAATAAAAGTTGAGGGAACGTCTGGTTCTTTGCACCTCTTATATTTAAGCTTCTGAAAGCTGTTCATCTGCCAACGGTCTATCTACTCAAAAAGAGTAAAAAAAAAAAAAAATTCAGTGCATTCAAAAATCAGAGCTTTGCTTTAATGTATTTAAGTCATGAAAAACAATCAACTTCCAGAAAGAACCTTGCCAAAAAAAAGAAGAAAGGCAATTCACCATAAACGTGTCCAACGCTTAAAAATTCAGTCAACCATTTCATTATAGACTGGATACCAGGATTGACTATGACAGTACTTGGAATAAACTGTAAGCGTGGCACACAAGAAAAGGTGGCAAGAAGAAGTAAACAGTATTAATGGTATTCAATAAGGAAATCGTGTCTGTGTCTAAGTAGAAACTAAATTACTATCTGAGGTTTTCTTAGCAGATTATTTAGAAACTTGCCAATAGACAAACAAAGTAAATGACAAGACTCTCAATCAGAGCTGTGTTCCCCAGCAAAATGGCTTAGTAAAAATGATACAGACTACTTGGACTGCTTCTGGCAATTGTGGCTCTCCTTAGAGGACTGCTAATGTTAAATACTCAACACAAACATGTGATTGTGAATTCCTTATTCACGCTAGCTTATGGTTAGGAAGATATATCCTGTTCTCAGGGATAGGAACTCGAAAACTTATTTCTTCATCCTCATAAAAAGAAAAGATAGTATTTTTTATTTGTTACTTCACAATGCGGAATAGCTAAAGCAAGATAAAAAGCATTCTCCACCCAGTAAGCACACATTTTGATACAGATTCTGCAGACAAGTACGTGTCTAGTGCACATTTGTACAGTGCCTAGCTCATGGACATGAAGACTCATGACCCAGTACCGTCAGAATACAAACAATCAAAATATACAGATGGTATTTCCCTTTTATTTGAGGAAACACAAAGCAGTATACCACTTGCGTTAGCTGTGCACATTAAAAATCAGGGTTCATGCTTAGACTGTAACAGCAAACTCTCAAGCTATGGTTTTCCATGTTTCTCTTATGAAAAAGCGTAGCATTGATTTCTGGAACAACTGTTACTCTAATAAGATTGCACATAGAAACGAATGCATCACAGCTGGTTTCAGCAGGGTTCAGTGAAGACTACCATTCACCTCTGATGAATGCAGATTAAAATATTCAAAGCTTAGTTTACTGATCAGATCAGATATTAATAGGAATATTTTTCCTAGTTCTCTCAGCTTAGTTCCTCTTTAGAAAGTCTGCTTAAAAGGGTGAGGAAGGGAGAGCACCGGAACCTGCTCATTTTGACCAACCTGCATTTAGCAGAGGTGATTACAGCGGAACGATAACTGTGCATGAGGTATGCCAGAGTTTTGGTCAATATCAAGATTTATTATTCTGAGGGACCGAAAGAGTGAAATACTGACCATGGCAAATAGGCCATTAGTTACCTCTCAGTTCAATAAGTCTTGATGCTTTCCTTACTATGTGCTGATTATTTCCTGTCCAATTCACATTAGCAGCTTATTTAATGAGAACAATCTAAGCAAAGAGAGAAAAATTCACACATTTACAAAGGACATCACCAAGTTACATTTCATGACAGTTAACACCATTTGCTATTCTTTCAGGAAATAACCTTTACTGATCTTTCCTGTTTTAATGCCAGCAATTGCTTTTGAGAAGAACACTCAATTCTTATATTCACCACTAGTTATATCTTAAATAATAGCATCTTAAAGGACAGCAGTAACTGCCTAAGTGTTGTAGGACAAAGCATTCACACACTGATAGTGTCCACTAGCATGACAGCACGGCCACGGTTCCTATTCTTAATGGACACTTTTCCCCACTCACAGGGTCATCCCTACTCTTGTGAAGCCTATTTTTCTCCTATTAACTCCTACTAATGTTCATGGTAGTTGCACAGAATCTCAGAGAGAAAGGATCCAACATTTTAGGCAGAAAAAACATCAGTAAGGGCATGCATAAAGAACGAAATAAGTAGTGCTAATAATTTCACACAGAAAATGAGATATCAAAGGTACAAAGAGAAAAGGGGTGCCTTGAATACACCATAAGATTAAAGAGAAAAAACAACTGTATGCATTTTCTACATAGGGTTCTCTTTACAAAGCCACAGCTAAATAAACAAGTAAAAAGAACACGTATACATCCTTGGCCAGTGTCTGCTTTTTTGTTCTCTGAGATGCCCAAGTGGTTTTGATTACTTAAAAGAGAGTATTCCTTGAATTAGTCAGCTTGCAACACCAAGGCTGATCAGCAGAACAGCCGTCAAAAGAGCAGGGTACACCAGCCCTGCCAGTGCCAGCACCACGGCTCAACTGGGAAACTCCAGTGACAAAAGCACCATCGCCTACCACATCCTGCCCCAGGACAGCACAGCCTCCCATTCCATACCCATTGATCACACCTGTTAATACTGGGAATAATTAGACAGCACATCTGAAGACTCCAAGAGGATTTTCCCCAATTTGAGTTAACAGAGTAAGGAGCAATGTTTCCCCACAGCTACTGCTGGTTTTCCACAGTCTCATGCAATGATTGCCACATTAACTTTACATAGTAGTTTTTCAGAAAAACAGATATGGGTAGGTATAGGCCCTTCAGAGCTACTATCACTTCAGATATAAGCATCTGCATCAGCATCTCATACCATAATCTCCTCCTAAAGCCCCTACCCTCTCACTACCCATTTTTGGGGCTACTGCAAGGCAAAACAGGGTCTGCTCAGGTCACCAACAAAATGTTCTCAGCACCCACAAATGCAACACTTGACACTGAGAGGCATCTTTAAATGTCTGGAATATTATGCTTTGTGAAGTAGCATACATTACACAAGGGAGGGCCAGTCAGAAAGCCCTGGATCTGGTAGACGTTTCAGTTGCATATTTCTGTAGGATTTCTTTTCAAGTTTTATTTGTTTGTTTTTTTTTTTTTAAAAGCAGCTTATATATTTACCAAAATATTTCCACACTGATGACAAGGCACCTGAACTACTATCTGTCACTATTATGGGTATTATTAACATACTGAGTTCTGTGGCAATTATAAGGATGTGCTGAAAATCATTTCAAACTTGACCGTTCAGTCATTAGCCTAAGAGAAAAGATTATTATGGAAAGAAAAGACTGCACTGAAGCACATACATTCAGGATCCACACCTACTTCTTGCCTTGACTGTGCTGTGCCTATTCCACATTCCTGTTACACTGCAAATAATGTGGCCAGTCGCAGTTTAGGAAGTCTTTGGCAAACCGTAAGACACGATCATGGAATAAATACTTTGCCAAAACATACACAAATACACACGCACGGAGAAATCTCCCTAGAAATGTAGTTTGAGCTTCCTGAAAAATCCTAAAAAGAACATCTAGGAGATCACAGTCTCTGTTCAGTTTTGCAGTTCCTATTTAAAGACAAGTTAGTCTTCTGTTTTCAGTGTTTGCTCACTTCTGAATTTGGTTTAAAGAGCTGCTAGCATAGACTTAACGAAGTTTCTTCTGAAAGGCTGATTGTGTTTCCTTCTGTCTTGTTGACAGAACCCATTTAAAATGGGCCTTCTTCATTTAATTATCTAGTCTTTATTTTTGCAAGTTTTATTTCTGAACTGGAATAAATGTTATAGTCCGAATTGTGCCTGTAGACAACAGGCTTATTTCATAAGGCTTAAAAATCCTTTCCTTTACAATCAGTGAAGCGAGAGCTCTGTGGTACAGGCTCCGCGGCTTTGTCCAGGGCACATGCAGTACGAGCACAGGGCATGGACGTCCACAGGGTCCTGTCGCAGGGACATTTAGGTGCGTAGGTGCCTTACATAAATGTTACAGACCCGAGGGCTGTCTGACTCCTGATCAATAATTCAAGTTTATCATCTCTAAACTCTTGTGCCTGAGAGGAGCAATATTACCAGGCAGGACATGGTAATGCTATAGATCGCTCATAAAACCAGGAAAATTCCAGATCTCCAGAGTTTAAACCAGCTCCTGGACAGTTCACCCTCCACAAGAGCATGGAGCAGCAGAAGGGTTTGCTACAGGGTACAGAGGAATTACTCTAAAAGCACAGTATAGGACAGATGCATCCTGTGGAAGATAAAGACTTGAGGGCTTTCTGCAAAACGCCTGTGCCCTTTTTCTGCCCCCAGGGAGGAAAACCACAACTGGCTGGCTGCTTTCAGAGCTCTCCACCCCCACCTCAGGATTTATTACAGAACACTTAAGCCCCAAAATACAAAAGCTCTGCAAGCAGGCAGGCACAGCCATAAACATAGAGAGGCCTCTGCTGCTATAAATCAGTACAGCTCAACTGAAATCAATACAAAGCCTAATGTAGGCCCAGCAGAGACATGGGTGCTCTGGTCAATATCGGGGTTCAACAGCTGGCTGTCCACTGATGGCTGGCAGAAGTTGTCCTCACCTTTTTTACTCTAGTTGGCAAATTCCCTTAGAATAAACTTCAGATTCACCAGCGCACAGTCTAGCATAACTTTCTTCCCTGCCCATAATTGCTGGGGCTGGCCCAGCAGATGTTGTACAACTAACCGTAGGGGAGCTGGCCTAACCATTTGAGGATAGGGAAGGGAAGCAGCCTACCGGATAATGTCTGTAAAAGAGCTTGGAAACCACTGACACAGGCTAATTGCTTACTGCAGAGTAAAGTTTCCACCCTCTGTAGGCTCATTTGATGTAAACTTCCTAGTCATGTCCAAAACCCTAGCAGCGGGACAAACGTTGTCAGTACATAAACTGCTTAGCCAAGCCCTGCTCAGGGTTCCTGGGAAATATTCTGGGGAATGAGGAAGCAAGGAGAAAGAAACAGGTAACATGATCATCCTCCTCACTGTGCTCAGCTAGAAACAAACATCTGTCTGGCATCTGGGCTCTGCCACCCACCATTTATTCCCATCTTCAACCTAAACACAGAAGCTGGGCATTTTCATTACCTCCGGTCCCCTCGGTGAGCAAATATGGACAAAAGACATCAGATAAGAGAGGCTGAACTGCCTGAAAATCCTGCACGGAGCTGGAAGGAACCGAATGAGGGGAGGAAAGAGAGAGAAACTCCTACATATAAAAAGCCATGACAAAGCAGCAGCCTGTAGAAACACCCAATTGCTAACTTTCCCCACCTAACTGCTCATCTTAACTTCCTCCCTTTCTCAGGGAGATGCTGGCAATACTGGGACTCCTGCAGGACATAGCATCAACCCTGGAAAATTGCTTTAGAAATAACCATGTCTTTCCCAAGTCTCTACATGCTTTTGCATTTTCCCCTCTCAGACACAACCCAAATCATTGTCTGCAACTCAGCATTCGCCCTGCTCCTCCTGCTCCCAGGCACTCGATGTGGGGCTGGTTCGGCAGGGCAGAGTCGCTCCTCCTCACAGGTAGAGACCGCAACGTGGGTCAGGAGGACAGCGGATCTCCATCCACATCCAGGATGGGCTTGCTCAGATGCAGTATACGCGCAACACGTCCAGCCAGGGCACGCAGTACCTCGGTCGTTTGCTCACACCTGTATTTCGTGTCACTAAACCTTTGGCGAAGACCCACGTTTTTGCAGCTGGAACACTTAGTCCCAATCCACATACTCCTGGAATGGCATTTCAAGTCACTGTTCAAACAGTAGCCTGACAAAGCATCCTGAGAAAACGATATTATATCCTCTCTTCTGGTTTCTTGACAAGTGCTTGTAAATATATCATTCCCACCTTTTCCATCTCCTAATTTACTCCTTTTATCAGCAATAGTGACAAAAAGGTTCTAATTAGATAGCACTAATCAGGTAGGATGGTATGTGATTGACACCTGAGAAGTCACTATCTGTTCTCTGAAAACAGATTGGCTATTTTCCTCATAAAAGCAGGAGATTTATCAACAGACAAAAGGATGCAAGGCCCCAAAAGGTAAGGTATAATTACACATCAGGACCATACATTTTATTTTGACATAAATCTAAAAGGATTCGTGGGTGGTAAAAGCTTTTTTGGAGGGGTGAACAAGTGATATTACTCATAAAGGAAGAACACCACCATCACAAAAATAGAATTAGGAAAACTGTCTATGCATAAACTGGTGTGTGGTGGGTTTGTGATTTTTTGTTGCTTTGTTTGTTTGGGGATTTTCTGGGTTTGGTTGGGTTTTGGGATGGGTTTTTTGGGGGGTGGCGGGTGGTGTCCTTCCCCCTCATGCCCCCCCCCTTTTTTTTTAAACCAGGACAGGTTAAAAAAAAAAAAAAAAAAAAGTCCAGTAACTCAAGCAAAGAGTTTTGACACATATGACAACAGAATAATTCCACTAGTGTTTTACCTTTTTTAAAACATTTTCATTTAACCATCTGCAATGAATATTCCAAATATATTTTTCAGTAACAGAAACAAAATAAACCTGCCAAGTGGCACTTAACTTGTAATATTTTACACAAGACAGCACATAGGAACAGGCCATTCATTCCAACATATAATTTTTTCCTTTATTTGCTTATTTCTACTCTTCGTAAGTTTGGGGGGTTAAAAACTAAAAAAGTTATTTTAAGCTGCAATATGGAAATATATCTTGTGGCAATATTTGTCCATCTGATAATCTCAAAGTTTAAAGAAGAATGATCGTTTGTCCTACATTACTAAAATGTTTAGATTTATTTTACTTGCATGACCTCATTTGCAAATGAGATAGCTTGTATTTTGAGATCTAACAGAGAAAACTTCTGACGTGGTACTTTGTGTATTAATGGAAAAAACTCTAAGCTTACCTATAATCATTCATTTCCAATGAAATTTATGGTCTGTATAAAAGAGAGGAGTTGGCAGTCAAAGAATTAACATTTGCCTGTTTATCTGGTATCAGTATTCAGACTTCTTAGAAAGTAACATTTTTCCTTTAGCTAAAACTAGGCCTGCACAACATTCGTCTTGGACGAGCACCAAATGTTTGAAATGCATCTCAGATCTTCCAAAAAAGCACGCACAAGTTCATTATAAAACTTTTTAGATATTAGACATTTTTCCATAGAGTCAACATAGCTGTTAACATGATTTCAAGTTGTTAGGTTTTTAAACAAATTCAAATACAGATCTGCAATTTTCTAGACCTGAACCAACCATCAAACCATACGTCAAAGACATAATTCTGAAGTATATTTTGATTTGTGGCATTTCAGAACTGTGCAGACACATCAGGTTTTCTGTAAGACTTATAAGCGCAGTGGGACAAAATAAAATACCCTCCCAATATCCTACCTTCCCAGCATCACACAACCTGGTGTGATGCTGCACTGACAGGTCTCATTTGTCGTCATTGTACACTACCACATGCACAGAAAGAAATAATTGTAAAATTTCTAGGGTTTGTTTTTTTATCTGGATGTATACATGGATGCTTACAGTATTCCTAGAAGGCTCGACAGGGTAAGCAAATGGTGAGCTTGGGCTTGAACAGGGAGAGTAAAGAAATGTTTGTAGAAGTATGCCTTTTTAAGGGTGTGTTAAAAAACTAAAAGAAGACTGAGAGAAGGAGCAGAGTAATAAGGCAAATCCTGCAGGTAAATGGCAGGAATGCAAGAAAGGAGAGAATGTGTGCAGAGGGAGTTTGCAAGGAAGTCAGCAGAAGAGAATACAATGTACAACTAATTTAAACTACTTCTGAGCATAGTAGTAACAAAAAGCAAGTAAACAATTTGGTGTTGGAGGTCTTTCATGTTCCAGTCCTTCAAAGTCGTCAACTCACCCGAGTATGCCCAGTAAGGATCCCCTGAAGCCTTTCGCCTCCGTATCTGCACAGAACTACCATGTCTGTTTTCATGCAGAGAGCCAACATAACCTTCAGTCAGAGCTGGGAAGAGAAGAAGCAAGAATCATTAGGATAGTGGTGTTTACTCCCTGGAGTTTACACTGTGAAGCTTAAATCATTGCTGAGCAGAGACTACAAACTTGGCATCGCTTAAAAAAAAAAAAAAAATTTAACAAGCATGTTCTTCACCCATGAAAACCCACCATCCAAAAGATGATTCACAGAAGCCAGGACTCACTGATGACATTATTCTGATCTGGCACATGCCTGCGTAACTCCAGTAATTTCCATAAGGAAATTCTGATATACACAAGCAAACAAGTATGAGCCATGACATATAACCAAACGTTCTCTGTCTAGACCCAAAAGACAGCTTACTTTGCTAGTGACTACAAAACTACTAATTGTAATTCAACACAAAAATTATCAAGATACTTACTTAAAAGAATACAGATGCAAGCGCGTGGAACATGCCAGTCCAGTGTTATCCAGGTTATCACAATTGCACCTATTTTAAACCACCTCTGAAAATCCCATGTAGGACAGTTTCACTCAGGACCGAATGAATCTCTTCCATGTACAGCCTGCAGACCTGAGCCCACAGTGCATTGGGTAACAGTCTCAACACAAGCAAGACTCAAGTAACATCACCTCATATGATTCACTCAAGCAAGGCAGACACGTAGCACTGCCTTCTAGCCAGAGGAAGGTTGCGTATGTCAGACAAAATACTCAGCGTGCAATACCAATGCCTTATGACATGAAAGGGAGAGGCCAGTAATGAAAAAAATCTTTGTAAAACTTCACAAGCTAGAAGGAATTAAATTCATCAACCAAAACAGAACAGAATGCATCCTACGTTGCATCTCAGGATTTTTCTTTTATACCTCAAACAGCATTTTTTTTTTTCTTGTAAAGCAATGCATAGCTTCCACAAGGACATGGGTTGTTTAGGGGTTTTATGTGCAAATTTTGCTTATTGTTTCTATGTATCTGACCAAACCAAACTGGAGGTGTGTGAATTCACAAATGTCAGTGATAAGTCAACTACCCTTCTCAGAGCACCACAGCCAAAAACTTTTGTGCTATAATAAATGCAAACAAAGACCCTTTAGCTCCACAGACACAGAATGTAAAGACCAAGTATGCACCAACTGGCTCCATGGAATTTTAAGTCCTACTGAACCCAAACCACTTATTTGATCAGTAAGAAACCAGCTGAATAATTCAAATTAAAACTTCATCAAACCATGTAAAGCACTGCTACCCGTATGCAGTCACCAAGCGCTGCATTCCCTTCTGTTCCCAGGCCAGTTACAGCTGGGCTGAAACAAAGCTTGTAACAGGACTTTATTGAACATTAAGCACCAGTAAGTCAGAATTTGGCTTCCTTTCCCTTTAGAAAAGCTTCTGGGTGACACCCCCTTTGTACCACAGTAGCAGAGAGCATGCTATGCCCAAGGCCTATCCAGGTATGCTAAACAGCTCTATAGACAACCTTCACTCTGCAACGTGGATCATGGATTTCTGTAGAATTTGGAATCCTGAAGGGGTAGGAAAAGTCATGCTATCTCAGGAAAGGCATTACAGGTTTGGCCCTGCCAAATTTTTTCTTGTGCGAGCAAAGGTACTAATTGTGGAATTTATTATGAGCCCCCAATTTGAATGAGTTTTGCAGATTTCTTGGCAAATTTCTAAATGCTATTTCACTCCAGGCTGTGAACTAGAAACCCTGGAACACACCATGCTACCAGGATTTGTAGGCAACACTGTATCACATACCTTATTTTCCTTCTCTGATTTACCCTAATAGGTCTACCTGGTTGGGAGGCAACAGGCAGTCATTTCAACAGGAAAGAACAGGTAAGGGATGTGGAGACCCAAACCCTCTTGGGGAAAAAAACCAAACCAAACAAAAAAAAAAAACCCAAACCCCCCAAAACCCCCAAACAAAACAACCAAAAAAACTGAGCAAAGATCAGAGACCATGAAAATCCCAAAGAAGAGAACATAGAAACAACCTAGATGGATGGCCAGAAAGGTTATCAGAAAAAAATGGCCTGATTATTCACTTAGCACATGTGCTGAGAAATACACCTGAAGCCCCTCCTTATTACGAAATGAAAGACAAAAGCAGTTTTCTTCCAAGCATCCTCTACATAGAGGAGGCAAATAGTTGCGGGGGTTTTGTCACCCAGAAAAATTGATTCTTGCAAGCAGAAGGAAGATTTCACCCTGCCTCCTCCAAGGAGTAAGGTACTCCTGCAGGTATCTGCTTAGTAAGGCCTTCTGTGTGCCTTACCATCAGAAGAAAGAAACTATGTCTAAATAACCTATATTTGTTGAAGGTAAAAAGGCTCCGACTCAGTGCAAAACATCTGAAGTTGTAAACCCCTTTGTACTCCTAGCTGGAACCGTCAAAAAGCCACATGGCAACCATGGTATGGCTATGAATCATACCATTGATTTTCAGTATCCTCTGCACAGAAAATTAAATTATGCAAATCCAAGCCTTTATGAATGCCTAACTTTAATGTGAAATTGAACATTTGCTTTAGTCAGGATCTTATTTATGCAATTAAAAACCTGACATTCTTGTGAAAATATGCAGTTTTAGTTTTCTGCATAGTCACTTAATGGATTTGTACATTTATTTATACTTATAAATGGTGAAAAGCCATGCTGTACGCAGATTTATTTCCACCAAAACGGATGTTACTAACCAAGAGGGGAGTTCAAGTATTTGTCAAGAGAACTGTGGGGAGGAACTTGCTGGTTATACTGCTAAATATCTTCTGTAGGACTGAAAAAGAAACAAATTGGAACATCCTGTTCTAAATAAAATCCTACATCACTGTTAGGCAGCCCAACATTAATGTCAATAGTCCCCTTACAAACATGCAGTAGTTCAGTAGTCATTAGCAGTTTAGAGAAGATACACTTTTACTGGATAGCTGCGGAAACTCTGGGAAAAGGATGATAGGTCAAGATCTTTGGCCACGCTGTGAACTGGAAAGGTAATGGTCTGTCTCTATCAAACTGGCACAGTTCCCCAGCCCGTTCACTGTATGGCCAATTTCTGCATGGGGCCACACAAACACTCCAAGAAAACACTGTGGGAACAAATAGCTATTGTTGGCAGTATCTCATACTGGTAAAGTCATCAGGAAACCACAGACTCAATCTCATGGTGCTTTTGTTCTGTGCTGTCAACTGGGGTCAATGGACTCTCTCCTACTGAAGAGGTGGAAGGTACAGAACAGAGCATACAGTTGCTTTTCAGATAAAAGTTTGGAAGAACCAAAGCATTCAAGTCAAGTTATTTCAAAGAAGAAAGTGCTTCATATACCAAAACGATCTTATGTTTCAGGCAGAATCGTTACTTTTTCTAGATTTTGGGGTGGGCTGGGCACGTACCTTCCAACCAAAACAACTTGACACCACCAATGAAAATTTAACAGGCATCTATTTCAGTGTTGCTGAATCTGCTTCTTATATCTGAAAATATATACAGCTAAAACATTTTGTTTAGCTGCAGCCATTAGAGTACATTTATTCATTTTTGTGAAATGCTCCAATTCCATGGTTTCAGAAGCTATACATGCAAATACGTGACTCAAACTCAACTGACATCTGCCCGTGTTTCTAATGCCCAAAGAAGTTTTGGAGAAAATATTTAAGAAAGTTGTTGTATTAATACCAATCGCTACAGGTTTCCACAAGTCTTTTTCAGCTGGGAGACAGTTAACAGTTCAAGAACAGAGAGCAGCCAAGTGGTTTCCTGCTCCACTCCTGCTGAATTGGATGCTGGAGAAAAGCCAGCAATTAGACGGGCTGGTCCGGCACGGAGCAAATACGGGGAGGCTCCTCTCTTCTGGGAACCCTGGAAAAGTGGGGGAAGTGGAAATCCAGACAATAGGAGAGGCAGGAACATGCTCCAGGAAGGCTCAAAATGGAGCAGCCAAAATAGAGGGGTGGGATTGAATACAGGCACACACAGAGCAGGAGGCAGAGAAGAAAAGAAGGGACAGCAGAAGCCCTTGCCCTGCAAGGTTTCATTTGATACATCATGCCAGTGCTGATGGCAGAGGACTAATGAACACCATAATATATGGTCTGAGACTTGCAGATACACGATTAAAAGAGAAGGGGACCAACCTTACATTCAGATACACAAGCGTGAAATTAAATCCTGAGCAACTGCTCTGGCTGCTGGTGCAGTATTGGTGCCTATGAAGCGTAACACCTGCAGTCAGTGGAGTTGTGCTGTGCCTATCACAACTACTTCTGCAAGGAATAGAGGATCCTTCAAAGCTAACATGGAGAAATCTCTTACACGCAATTTCATATAATTTTAATCGGTACTGAACGCTACATGATTTTAGATGATGTGCTAAATGAATCAACCCATGCCTCATATCTGCGGACAGCAAAAGCAATGCAATGCTGGGATATGCCTTAGCATTCTGATCAGCTTTCCATTCACTCTGTCTCAATGTATTAACTTTCCAATAAAAATTATTTGATAAGTGCCCTCAAAGGTACGATAAGGTAATTCCTGCCTGAATACCTTACTGGTATTCATAGTTCACATGAAAACACAAAATTTTATCCCCAATCTACCTTAAATATAAAGCTATTACACTATTCAGAGAGATTATACCCTCGGCATTAGTGTTTAAAAGGTATCAAGCCATCAGCTATGTAAGAAAAATCCTTTAAGGTCGATACTTTATGTCTGAATGGTGAAATCATTAGTTATGATGGTAGATTAACTAGATTGTGTGCCAAACTCGGATTCTTTTAAGCCTTCTTTGAAAACGAGGGTTGCACACAAATCTGTTTTCAGCTGTTCTGATTAAAACGGTACAAAGTCAAAGGTACACACATTGCCCAGCTCATGATCATTCTGTGACTTACCACTGTGGACTGTACAAGCAGTTAAATCAGTTTTAGTCCTAGTCCCTATATGTGGACACAATTCTTAACAGATATAGTTCAACCTGGTGCTACTGCTGGAAAACAAGCCAGCCTTTAGAGACAAGAGACTTGACTATTAGAATCTGGAGTAGTGTCACACTATGAAAACACTTAAAGCAGGGGGGTTAAAAATAAAATCTTGTTAGTGTGTAGCAAAAAAGCACTAAATCATAAGGAATGCTAGCAATTAGTTCTGTATCAAAACAATGCCTGTAGAAAAGAAACTTTTCAAAACCAAGGAAACCATTATTTTCTTGAAGACTGCACAACACCACATTTTAAAAGGGGGAGGGGGCACAGAAACATTACCTGAAGGGCTTTTGTATCATCTCTTAAATGGAGTTTAAGAGATCAGTGAACCAAGACACTTAGCCATCTACAAGCCTAAAGCTTCAAGCAAGCCTCACCGAAAAAAGCAGCATCTTTATCTAGGTGTGTTTACTGTATTTTTAATTGGACTGTGCTAAAGAGAAGCAGGTAAGCTGAAGACACTGCAATGCTATGCACTGTTAACACACGCTCTGCTGAAAAGAGTTTAGGCTTCCGGGCAATTTCTTAGAATAAATGTTGTCAAATGGGCCAGAAGGGAAAAAGAGAGGAGAAAAAACCAAACTGATAGGAAATAAATTTATAATATTAAACAATTAAAATATTTTTGTACAATTACAATAAATAATGGTTAAATTCATCTCTCTAGGCTCTTTCACAGACAACTTCATAAACAAAACTAGGCTATTTGTCTTAAATATCTTACCACCCTTTGACACCAAATAAATCTAGAATTATTTCAGGCACAGCTAATCCATTTTGATAGTGCATTACTTTTAAACGGACTCTTCAGCCATGGATTCCCATATTTTGCAGATTATTTTATATCTTGCCAAAGAAGGATGAAAGTTAAAACAACATATGGTGGTCAGACAGCATCAACAAAATTTATTCTGAATGAGACTTCTTCCTTTGATTATGCTGCAGAGATTTCTTCTGATTATCAGATAAAAGACAAAATCTATTCTCCTATAAGCGCACATGCAATTTTCACAGCTTTCCATTAACGAAATATGGGAGTTACAAATCACAAGTTTCTTGCGACTAAGTGGAACGGCAGATGTAGCATCCGGGCGTCTGTTAAGAGACGTATATCCCTTTCCCAGATGGCAATCACCCAGGCAGCCCCTTAGTTCCTGTATGAGCACAATCCACAGGTCTATTCCTAAGAATGACATGGGGACTTTTCACACTATTCGTTCTCCGTTGTTCACGTGTCTGATGGATGATGTGGTAACAGCACAAATCCTAAGAACAAGAACATAAATGCAGAGCACAGCAGGCCTTTACAGGAACTAACCAGCAGACTGCAATTTGAAGATGAAAAATAGTCCAGGGAACATGCTGTCAAACTGTGGGGATTAAATTAACTAGCAGAATTACAAGCCCTTATCCCAAACATGAATACACCAGTCACTAGGTGCATTAACCCTTAGTAACCTGTTGAGTTCAAGGCCAGCAAGTCAAGTGTAATGCAATTTCATATTACTCCAGTGTATCAACACAATGCAAGTCCCAGAGCGTTAAAGCTGATGTAGACAAGCAACAGAAAACAGATTTTCAGTGCAGTCTTTTCCTTACGTTACAAGGGATGGAGCTTAAGGGTAACAGGAACATTTCCTACTTCAGGGAAAGCCTCATGCCAAATCAGAACAAGGACACACAAGTGTACCACAATGCCCAGTGCTATCAGCCACTCTCCAGCAGAGCAGATGTCCTCCCAAGGAAAAGCAAACCACTCTCCTCTGTCACAAGTTCCCAGGGATCCTTCTCTCAGCCTGCCTGGCTTTATAAGCAAGATGAGCAAAGCTCATTAGCAAGACAGTTAGGCAACTTCAAGTTGCATTAATGATGCCCCATTAAGGGGACTCAGAAAGAGAACCTTGGGAGGCCAAGAAGAGACAGATGCTGCTGGGTGATTATCATGGCTTATGCTCTGTTGGCATCAGCTGTGCAAGATACAACATAGCTGGTGAATTTGGACCACTGATGTCAACTGGCATCACCTGCAGCACTTCTGCTAGGAATAAGCAAAGTCAGCCAGATAACCAACAGTGCCAACAATTTCCATCCCAAGATAAAAACACACAAATTAAACCAACTGCAACATCACACCTTCCAGGAGGACAATGCCCCACAGCACAGCTTCTGCCAGATAATGTGGGGAATACCCTTAGACTAAGTGTTCTCAGATTGTGGTACATGAGCTCAAATCTACCCGTGTGTGAGCAACATATCATTAAAAAAACCCAGTCTGTTATCTTTTCCCCTGAGAAAATGGAGAAATGCTGAGCAGAAAAAAATAGCCCAGACAACTGCACTCCTCCTCCAGGATGGAGGGGCTGCTGTTTGTGTCACGTTGCAAACAGCGTGCAATGACGATAGCCACAGAAACGAAGTTTGAGGACCCCAGCTTCAGAAACACTCATCCCCCATCACTGAGAACTGCAAACACATCAAAACCAGCCATGTTTGATCCAAACCCAGAGTAAAACCTTTATCCCACTGAACTCTTCCCTGACACTTCCCTGCATGCAGAAATACACTCCATCTACCTTTAAGATGAAGTTTTCAAACAGACTGGTATTCTAGGCATCTAAGTTGAGGTACCTTAAAAAAGACTAATGCACATTACATCCTAAAAATCAGACTCCTTTCAGACATTTCTGATTTGAGTAGTCAGACAGAAAAATAATTGGGAGCACCTGAAAACTCTGTAACCTTGAAAACTCTTCGTCTGTGCATTCTTCACAGTCCCTCAGACTTCTGTTAACCATCATTATCTGCATTTCTTAAAAGGAGGAATCCTCATCCTTGGTTCATCACCTCTCCATGCTGTACTTCACAAGGGTCACATCACCTCTGAATTTTATTCATAACAATGCCTGATGCAAACACAGAAATAAAACTTCAGAGCAGAGGTTCATAAGCAAGGCTGACCTCCACAGGAAAGCTGATGCTCTCTCAGCCAGTGCTCACTGAATCACAGCAGATAAACAGATATACTCAATTCTCTGATATCTAGGGTAGCCTGTTCAGAGTGAACCAAGGCAATGAAAACCCAGGTATCAGTGCAAAATGGCTGTTCACACAACCAGCTCCAATGTCTTTGCCCTATTTCCCCAAGGCCAAGCTTCAAGTCAAGCTTGGAACTAGCTGGAATCCAGAGGCAGCACAGCGTATTTGCGCAGAAGGGACTTGAATCCATCAGCACAGACACACTGAGAAGGGGCCATCTTGGTCTCTTCATTCATGGCATGGTTTATCTGGGAAATGTATAAACCATGCATGTATAATGGAGACTTGCTTGTACAATGAATTAAAAATGGCAAAAGGGGGCTTTATTTCACTTCTTGCCTTATTACAAGTACCTAAACCTCAAGGGTTTTACAACAGAAAACCATGGCTGGAACCACCTGTCTCACTCTCATTCTCACATAATCAGGTGCTGCAGCATGCACAGCATTAGAAGAGCAGCCTCAGAATAGCAAATAAATATGACCTTAGTGGAGTATTTTGTACCTTCAATTCCTTATTTAATGCAGAATCATACCATTTTCATTTCATTAAACCCAGTAATACTCACAAAAACACACAAACTCATGCAAAATCACCAGTTTCACCTCTCTGCTCTGGAAATAATTTGCTTATATCCACTGCCAGGATTTGCCATAGTACAGCCTTACTACATTTTCAAAACAGGTTCCCCCAAATTACATAACAAGAAGTATCTTGGTAAAAAAAAAAATATTTACTAGATTCATCCAAATAACCATAGCAAGGACCTTGTGATGCAGACCTGCTCTGTGCATGACTTCTGTCCACCCAGGCTGCCATCTTGCCAGACGCATTCATGCTTCCTTGTAGGTAGCCTACAATTTCATTTACTCATGTCATCACCCCATTAAAGCCACCTTTGCGTTGTATCAGTAAAGACAAGCATATATGTACAAACCAGGGCCTTCTCTGGTAAACTTATGCAGAGTCCCCAGAGGGAGACTCTGTTCTTGCGTTAAGAGCATGCCAGATCTCTTCTGGAGAAGAGTTCAGCATTGACGCTGCATGGAGTCCTCACTCCATGGCATCCCTTCAAACTCACCTGCCTCCAACACCAAAGAAGCAGCAAGCCCAGCATTCATTCAGCAGAAAATGCAGGCCACAGTGCTCATTTCATTCAGATGGAGAACGGCAAGGCACTTTATGAAGCCAACAGAGCTGCTCCCGCTGCATGGCATGAGATCAAACTTGCCCCATTATAAAGTCTTCAGAGACAGGGGCTCTGTCAGCTAATAAAAATCCCTCATTCTTTATACAAAATGATTTTTTTAACCCGTGTCCTTTGGCCCATTTAACAATTTATTGACTGTGGGAAATAAAGTGCGGCCACATCAATCTCTTCCTGGTTATTTGGTTCAGGCTCTCAAATTAATGCAGAAGGTAGAAAGAACTCAATAAAGAACTATTTAAGAAAAGAAAGGAGAAATGCTCTAGTCCTACTGTGAGATATCTTCCTCTCAGTTTGCAGTCAGGTCTCGCCATCTATAGCTGCACAATCTCCTGGAGGAAAGATGGAAGGGCATAAACCAGCACGCTCCCCCAGATCAAGCAGAAATAACTTGAGATTTGTATCACTCTGCACTGAAACAGATCAGTAGCGCTCAGGTAGCCAGATTTAATGCCTCCAGCATGTGACAGCAATTCCATCCAGATCCAAAAAAAATTATTTTAGGATCAAACTTAAAAGCTGAGTAGAACCAAGCAAACCAGCATTCATTTTTATTTGTGTAAAAATGTATTTAATTTGGCTTATGATCTACAAAACGGGGGGGGGGGGGGGGGGGGCTCATCTTTTTTTATGCTGACAGTTTGCATTACATACAGATTTTGTAGCAAAGAGTTTCATCCACATTTATTTCCTAAAATATAAATCTAAAGTGGAAACCAAGATAAACAGAGATTTTTTTGTGCTGACCGAACAAGTTGTTAGTCAGGGATATATGCCCCAAAAACATGATCTACCATTTTGAAAACTTTTTCCTTTCCTTCCAAGTAAGTTGCATTGTTCAAAGGGAAAAGGCGCTATAAATACTACAGAGCTGATCTGTAAAATGAATTAAACTTCCATCTTTGCTTTGCAGTTCAGCATTAGTTCTTCATCCAGGCAAGAATTTTTCTGGAAATTTCCCAGCAGGAGGGTCTGGTGCTGTTTAGGGTCCAAATGATACTTCGTTCCTTGGTCATTTGTCTCCAGAGAATGCAATAAAGATCTTGACATAAAACCTCATACTACTAAGAGCTAGAGCACTAAGGCCTTTGGCAGCAAGAAGAAAAAAGCAGTAATAGAGCTCAGATGAAGTAAATAGATAAAAATTGTCAGCAATGGTACCCAGTTTGTAATCATACGGTGATGATATGCAGCACAGTCTGAAAAGGCAAGGGGTCACTGTTCTTTCCTATACAACCAATTTAACCATCTGGAGGACAAAGCTAACACCACACTCAGTAAATGTAAATGATGCTATACCAAGAGCAGGAAGCAAGCAAGAATGCCTCAAAAATATTCAGCTGTCTGGCAAGCTCAGCGAAATGGACTGATGCAAGTGAGACATTCCACTGAAGATAGATGTAAGGCAATGCAGTTGGGGAGAAATAATAATCAGTGCAGGAATGAAGTGAGAGACTGCTGTTTAGAAAGCAGTAATGCAGAAAGACTTGAGCATTAGGGTGGATAATGAATTAGATGAAAGTTCACGCTGCAATACCACTGCAGAAAAAGGCAATTGCTATCCTGGGGCACATGCACAGAGATACTGGAAGCAATAACTCAGTTTTAGACAGTCTTTGGCAAGACTGTCACTGCAGTGCCACATGCTGTTTGAGGCCCATTACTCAAAAAAAAGAAAAAAAAAAAACAAACCAAAAAAACCTGTTTTCAACCAAAAATCTAAGACCTGGGGCGGGGCAGGGAGGGACAACAGGGGATGACACGCGACATGTGGAATGAATCAAAGCATCTTTAGCACCAACCTTGTGCCCTACGCTGTGCTGGCCTGGACAGCCCAGCCACAGGCTGCTGAGCCCTGTCTGGCCTTGCCTGGTGCACTCATGCTCATATCCTCTCAAGTCTCAAACACTCCACTCCACTCTCTACCTTCTTGTTTCATACATCAATTTTCATAACAAGCCTCATAAAGAGTTAGATTTTAGAGCACCCAGAAGTGTTGATCTTCAGGCAAGAAGTGCTCTCACAGCACAAGAGTGAAAGAGGAGGAGATGAAGAGCTCCGTAAGGAACAAAGGGATGCTTTCACCTTGTGGCGGGCACAGTGGGAGCTCAAACGCACACCACCTTTTTAAGCAAGGGCCAGGTTTGAGAGGAGACCCTCAGTGCACAAAAGTGCTGGCAGCAGCACATGGTTTGCTTGAGTGCCGCTGCAGATCAGCTCTGGCTGAAGATAGAGACCACAGCACATAAGTGATCATCAGCAGAGAGGCATACAGCCTTCCCGACCAATTTGCACAGGTCCCACATTGCCCGGCCAACAAGAGAGAAGTCAAGGGTAGAAGAAAGCTGGAGAGCTGCACACTCAATGCCCAAGCTTTCACTTCCCCCAGAGCACCTCTTTTTAGGAAGGCTCGGGCACAGAAGCTCACGCTCTTCCTATTCCAGTCTCAACCACTCGGCAACATTCCCCAGTTTCCAGTGTTACTAATCCTACAATTATTACAAGCACTTAAATTACTACACAACAAAAGCACTGTGCCATGGAAGATGGGTCTAGTGTACAGCTTGCAGCCTGACAAACGTAATTGTTTTCTTAAGGATCATAAGAATCCTCATGAAGACTTCAGCCCACCTGCAGAAAGCAAGGTTGTTGACCGCTGCAGGTTTCTCACTTCCCAAGAAGATTGGCTTGGCTATTTAATTACAATACAGCTTTGTACTTAGTCCCCACTTGACTCAGAAAGCCCCAGAATGGTCCTCAATACCCACAGAAAGTTTAATTACTCAAGAAAATAACTCCCCCCAGGCGAGTTAATTCCAAAGCGTATGCATGTGTTTCACAGTTGCTATTTCCATATTTTATGCCTCCTCTTTTATGCTTTCACTGTGAACTGTAACAATATTCCATCTCCCGTATAGCCGGTGTCAGTCTTAAAAAACAGATTCCTCCTTTCATGCAATGCTTAAAAGGATTTCTTCATGGCAATATTCTATGTTCTAGTTTGTCCACAAAAAGGAGATATTAATAATCACAACAGATATTCTCTCTTGCTCTAAACAACTTAAAAATACATTATAATAAGGAAATGACTTTTTAAATAACAAATGCATTAAACATTGACAGCATATCAGTGCTTGTTCTGTGACAGCATTTGTCCTATCCATGACAGGGATCTGCAAAGCTGCATCTTACTACTATAAAGAGCTTCTCTCAATACTGCACAGACTATCAAAAATTACTTTTTCTCAAAAAAGTTGTTCACCATTAAATATGCTTTTATTGTTATTTTTTTTTACATTCTCCATATACACCACAGTCTTTGCTAGAGAAATCAAAAGTAAGACTATTCATAAGAAAAGCTCGTGTTGTCTTTCTTTTTTTAACCCCCAATTCGCATTTTGTAAACAAGAAGCTCAAAGCAATCAGTTCCAGTCAGGCTTTTCAGCTTTGGATTTAAATCCTTTCATGACTTCTTCAAAAAACATGCATCAAAATTTCAGGGAGGGGTGGGAAGAGAACTCTTGACATTGTAGTTTTCTCTGATGAACAAACTGATGTATTACAAAGAGGCATCTATATACTCAAGCTACTTGCTAACTGACAACCAAATCCGATTTGAACACAGGACTTTAAATAGCTATAAAAAAGTTAACCGTTATTAGTAAAATATCATCTACTGTATGTGATTAGACTTAAACCTGCAGGAAGATAAAGACTGATGTAGAGCACATTTGGCAATTGATATTATCCATGTTAACACAGCG
Organism: Harpia harpyja; assembly: GCF_026419915.1. Lineage (NCBI taxonomy): Eukaryota > Metazoa > Chordata > Aves > Accipitriformes > Accipitridae > Harpia > Harpia harpyja. The sequence continues at coordinate 15,887,640 of NC_068969.1, read as the reverse complement.
TATACAAAGACCATCTTTGCCCACATGGAGTATATCCCTCATTACTGCACTGCTCTGAAAGGAACTAAAAGATACAAACATGAGATAAGAAGTTAGTTTAAGCAGATCTGCTGAAATTCCAAGAAACTGCAAGAAGCTTAGCTTCCGGCAGAGCTGGCTCTACCCGTTATCCTATTAAGATGGATACTAGGACTTGCCAGGATTTTGAAAGTCCAAAACACAACCACCCAACACCCACAGAAATCCCAGCAAACAATCCTCACTTGCACCCCCAATAACCACAGAATGCACAGAAAAGGGGCACAGAGGCTGAGGCTTCAAAACTGAACAGCAGCAACAGGCCAGAGTCAGCCTCAGCTGGAATCAGGACGTGTGGGACAAGACTGAGGCACAGGGAATGTGAAGGAGGTTGGTGCAATAGAGGAAAAGGTCCCAGACTCAAACAGACAGGCTTGAAAACCAGTCTTCCCGGCAGCTTTCTAAATAGACACAAGACCAGCGAAGAGCATTCAAACTGCTCAGGGACAAAACCCTGGGGAGGTGTGTAGCTCGGTGGATGGAGAACTACCTCTTAGAGATGCTGTGGAGAAAGAACCTGAAATGCTCAGACACAGCACAGCTATGCTGAGAAAGGTCTGCCTTGAAGAACACATCCAGGTCAGAGGTCTGGCAGGTCAGCAGGACAAAAGCGTTGCTCACAACAGTCAAAAAAATAAAATGTTTTGGGACAGGAACACAACAGCCTCTTCTGGCCCCAGGTAGCTGGAGCAGAAGGGTGGGCAACATGAAGCGAAGACTGCAGAGAAGCGCTGCCAGAGCAGATTGAAGACAGGGCAAAGAGGAGAGAGCCCAAACACAGGACAAATCAAATAGTGACAGAAATGTCGCATAGACTGGTATTCCATTTAGGGCCAGGGTCTGCCAAAGTTATTGCTGAGTACCCTTCATGAATTTGTGATGGCGCTGATTACTTTCTTATCAGTAACCCACTCATGTAAGTCTAAATACTATAGTAACAAAAAAAAAAAAGACACAGAGCAGGAGGCTGCTTTTGCAATTTTTAGCCACTCCACTGCAGCAGAGCGGTGTTAACTGCAAATGAACCAAGCCCTGATTAATCTGGAAACACTTAATTTGAAAATTTTATTGTAAGTGTAAATTTATTAGAGCCCATTAAGCAACATGTAATCAATAACTGTTCGTTATTTTCTGTATGGGTAAGGAAAGGAAAAAAGAAGAAGGTGCTTCTCAGTCACAGTAAGGAATATGTCAAGTCAGAAGGAAAGAAATCCTTGAAGGAGCTGCAAGTTCTTAATTGCCACTGAGGTCTAACACAGGTAAGATATTCAGCACACTCTTCATTCATGCCCCTTAGAATTAGATAAGTGAGAAGGTATCATTCACAGGCAAGGGCCTTGGGTTGGTGTAAGTTTATTTGTACTATATAAAAGTCAAGTGACAGTCAAATTGAGACTTTTTAAGGCAATTTTGTTCCTACTCCACACTTAAAAACAGTGCAGTTTACAATTACGGGGGGAGAAAGGAGGCAGAAAATAATCTTTTTAAATTTTTTTTATTTACATTTGAATAAATTTTAAAGAGCTTTTTAAAAAAAAAAAATTAAAAATATATAGTGGTGCCAGAATATGCTAGTAAAAGCTTGGCGCTACCAGAAATTTGACCTGTTTAAAATGTATCTAATTTGCTTTTTAAAAAAATGACTATGCCCTAGTAAAAATCCACAATTTCCAGCCAGCTGCATTAATATTTCACCTTGGCAAATTATTCTTTTAAAAAAGTTTCTAATAAAGTAGCACTTGCTGCATGTCTTTTAATAAGATTACAATTCTATTTATGATGTTATAATACATTGTATTAAAAACAAAAGAAAGACTACCATGGGAGGAATAGAGATGTCTTCCTTCATTTTAAATTTAATTTAAAGTGGAGGAAAAGGATTTTTCTTTTAAATTAATATTTCCCTTGCAGTGTTATGAATCCCAGCTTCAGCTGTTGAATGAGAAGCACGAAACTTTACCATTTTTATGCAAACTCAAAGAAAATGCAAAACTAAACTTCATTAAGCCTCACAGATACCAGAAAGCCCAAACTTGCATCTTTGCAAGTCTAAGGGCAAAGGTCCTAAGCCAAGATGCATGTTCCTCCTGCTGAAGTAGAGGATAACAGGTAGAGTCTATTGCTCTGTATTATTATAGCCATCCTTATGCCAAGTGAAGTGCAGAGCAAGGGAACAGAAGTCATCCTCAAATGAGTCAAGCCAGTCAAAGGAGAAGCAAAATGCCTGCAGTGCCTGTCCATCCTACTCCCTCTTCCACCTCAAGGCAGGCATGTCTTGCCTGCAGTGTCAACAGAGGTAAACTTCCCGTATCTGTTAGGTATTTGCATTTTCTGACTCTGGTGGACAAGAGCAATGGGAACACATTGAAGCTTACAGACTGGGAACAAGTAGCAGAAGGCCATGGAGTTTGTTTTACTCTACTGCTTGGTAAGCAAAGCAGAACCCAAAAAGCAGTCCCATGCAGCACTCCCAAGACCTGGCCCACACTTCTGCTGAAATGATTAAGCATCGCCCTATTCCACACAGCTCACACCTCCCACAAAGTGGAAAGTCTCATTCCCTTGCTCCCACCAGGTCACGGAGATCTTCTATCACAGCTAGATAAAACTGCTCTTACATAGTCCTGTACAACGTTAGATACCATAGCAGTTTGCAAAGGTGGTCAGCATTAGAAAAACAGAGGTGCAGTGAAGAGAAATCATTACTCAGTATCATCTGATGGCTATCAGCCAAATCAGGATTAAAATGCAGGATCAGACCTGAATGCCAGTGGAATATTCCATCCAGGCAGTTGTACTGATTTGTCCTTCAAAAGTTAAACACAGGGTGATGACAGAAGTTCAAAGACTGCACTAGTTCAGAAAGCGCATCCAGGTATTCAACCGCAGAAGAAACTGAGCGAAGATGTACATGAAACAAAGCGGGTTTGGGCAGCAGAGGGATAACTTTATGCTGCATGTGCTTGTGTAACTCTTGCCTATAAGCAGGAGAAGCATTTCTATATATATTTGCCATACTGTAAAAGATGATGCCTTTTTTTCATTCTATAAGGTCCCACTATAGTTTGCAGGAATCTTCTAGCCCAGACTCAAACAAAATAAACCTCTGTTAGCCATTTAAGGGCAAAAGTACACATTAAATAATCACCTATAGCCTGAAATAGGACTAAGGGACAGAATTATTGTCTCCAAGTAGAAACCAAAGCAGCCCCCCAACCCCCTTCTGAACAACTGAGAATTCCCAGAATAAAATTAACAAGTGTGCTCAGGAATTATTTAGTCACAGCAATATGTTCTTGATTTAAAAAAAAAGAAAAAAAAAAAAAATCAATGCCCATGATATACACCATACCATGTAAATGACCTTTAAATAGCCACAGTCTTGGACAGCAGGCCAGAACCATGCTTAAGAGGGGGTGGCGAGGGTGGGTGAAGTACAAGACAAAAAAAAGGATGTTTTCCAGATAGGTCTTTACTGGTCCTTGACGGTCAACAAATTTATAACAGATGTGCCTCATTCTGAGTGCGGAGAAATGAGTGCTGGTAACTGTTATTGTCAGGACAAATCAATTGGAGCCATATGTCTGCAGCAGCTGACAGCATCATGAAAATCTCAAGCAACACACAGACATTAGGATGTTGCTGAAAATAAGAGCTTTCCCATCGTGTAAAGGGCCTTTGGGAGATGCCTCTCTCTTGAAGATAGGTTTGTGGGAATTAGCTTATGTATTTTGATTCTTTCAAATGCTTGATTGTATGCAAGACTTTGCTCTCTCTTACCAATTCCCCAGACAGTAGGTTATAATTAACAGGAGGCAAAATGCTACAAATTAATCATAGGACACATCTCATTAGGATTCTTATTTTATCTAAATTAAATAGGAAACTGTCATGACAGAGAATGGGGAAGTTTCCTAACCTTCTCCACTACCCCACGCTCCCCAACCAAATGTCAGCCATTACTCCCACTGATAGAACCCAAGAGGAACGCACAACTGACAGCAAAATCATAAATGATAATAAAAAGGAGTAAAATGCTAAGATCCCTTTCTAATAAACTGAAGTTATGCTTTTAGAGCATTTCCTCCTACAGTGCATCTCCTAGATTTTTCAGAATACAAACTAGTTAGTGGTTATCAAATAGCTGTACTGTAAAATAGGAATAGACATAGTGGAACAGATCCATGGCCCTTTTTTTTTGGCCAGTATGTAGACCAAAGAAGTGTAACATGCATTACAAGAAAAGGAAGTAACTAACATTGTCAAGTCAGCAGGGTCTCATGTAGGTTAAAATGTAATGCAAGATCAGTGCCATAATTATCCACACCAAGCAATTTTTTAGTTTATTGACTATGCTGCAGTTCCTGAATTTATGTCTTCGTGCTTAAATTGCAAAATATTATTGCAACGTGGCAGATATTATAATCCAGATATCGGTAGCTATGCAGGAATGCTTGGTATTTCTCTGAACAGCCAAGTTTCTCCAAAACCACTGCCTGCCTTTTACCAATATTAATGAGCAAATCTGCCAGAATGCAAGCATGTGTATTTCTCTGTAAAACATATACAGAAAGCAAATAGACCAAGATTTTCAAGGAAGAGCTAATTTTCAAAAGAATTGTAGCTAGCCCACAAACATCCAACACTCCTGATTTACACCACGATGAGCAGCAGCTTGCACGTTACAAGATCTACATGTTCTCAGCTTCCCTATGCTGCTTCCCCATCCCTTCTCTACACCACAGTTCTTGAAGGCTTTTCCCATTTAGGGCACCATTTCTGACTCAGCCCAGGCCACCCAGCTGACAGCCTTTACTATGAGATGGCTGAATTACAACATTTGGTAACGAACAGTGTTGATTAGCATTTGTTGGGTGTCCCAGCAGGAAAGCCAAGTGCACCTTCAACCCCTTTGTGCCAACAGGACCTTCACTGTTGCCTTTGCTGAGTGCACGGTCAGGCAGCACAAGCAGAAAGCCTCTCCCCTGTGCTATTCCAGAATAACCAAGTAACAGATTTCAGCACAAAAACAAAGAAGAAAGTGCATTGCCAGTTCTCCTATCCTGCAAGAATAGGGCCTGGACATAATTAAGCACACACCTTGGATCCTTCCTAAAATTTCAAAAGGATGGTGAGAAGACAGGCTGACCAGCCTCTTGATCTGAGATTAGCCTGAAACTAAATGCAAGCCAGAGGCAGTGAGACAGGGAAGCCTGGAGGGCTTGAACTAATACAAAAACTACTGCTAGTCACTGTTTTCCCTCATGGAGAAGGAGTACCTCATTTTCCGCATGAGTAACAGTGCAGGTAAGGGTGAGCAGGAGATTGTTTGCTCCACCTCAAACCCTGAAAATGTAACAACTACCTGCGAGCCCACAGGGGACAAAAGCACCAAAGTGAAAATGCCATAACATTCAGTGGATCATCTTGAAAACAACTATAAAGATTTTTAGAACAAAAATCAACATTTTGTTCTTGACTGTTCTCTGCAAGTAAAAAGACCGTGTTCACACGTCCCCATGGAAAGCTTGCTGTAGCTGTAGGATGAGGCTTGGTTCGAATGCTAAATGTATCCTCAGCCTTCCAGATCTCTATCAGGGCAACTGCAACAAAATATACTGCAGTTTTTCGCCCTATCATTAAGAAGTGATGGGGTCAGAATACTGACTGCCGCATGCTGTAAAGCAGTCCTGAAACTTGAAGCATCTACAACACATATCTGCTTCAAATGTCAGCCTGATAATACGGGAGTAACGGGGCAGAATTCTCAGGTCTGTGCTTTGCAGGAGGTCAGACCATAATTTAAATAATCCCTTCAGCCTCAACTTTTAGCTATTTTGTACTCAGGCAGGCATGTGGGGATATATCATCCCCCAATCTTGCCAAGAAAGAAAAAAAAAAAAAAAAAAAAAGAGGGAGGAATAATCAGAACAGACTCAAGACATTTTGTGAAGAATGAATCCACACAAATAAACATTTGGCACAGGGAAAAGACCACATTAATATTAAGAAACTCAACCATACATCTGCTACAACCAAGTTTTCCTTTCCTTGGAGGTGGAAGTTTCCATCACTTGTGCTGGGGCTTGAGCTACTGACAAAATTATTTCTCCTGTGTGTTCTTTTGTTGACATATGGTTTCAATGCTTTACTGCTGTATTAATCCTATTTTGTCTTTCAGATAATAAGGATATTGTTGTTACTAAGTACTATGCTAATTGTTTTTGTCTAGCACTAAAAATACGCTGCACTGTCTTATTCTAATTAACTTGAGATTATTATTGAAATAATGGTTTTATTATTTTACCACCAGCATTTTACTGCCTCGGAGTCTTAGTTGTACTCAAGCTATTATGACTTTGTAGCAATTGACTAACTACAATTATTCCATTATCCAGCTTCTAACATTTAATTGGGTGAGTGCAGAAAATACTTTCCTATTAGAAGATCTTTGCTTTCTGATTTATTAGAATTAACCTTCAGTATACAGCATCTAGATTCAGTTCATTTTTCCCCTCTTCTCAAGAAAAATCCCATGAGGATCACCATAAGCTTCGTTTGGTTTAATTAGGAGAAGAAAATTTTAAAATATATTACAAGATTTATATTGATGCCCTCCAGCACACATTCTTCATTTCACACTTTATGTAATATTTCAATAGCCAATACACTTGCCTCCTCCCCGAATGAGGACACACCACAGGGCAGGACTGTTAAATGCCATTAGCATGAACTATTTTTTATATTGATTTTTTTGCTCTGTTTCTCCTCCGTCCATTTCATGTGTTGCAGAGTTCAGATTTAAGTTTTAATTGAAATACTTGGAAGCCTTAATACCTTACCAGGCTGCATTTTTCTCTGAGTTCTGGCCATAGAAATCCATCGGGTTTCACAGCGCTGTATAGGTACCAGCAGCGAAGTTTGGCTCTGCGGCAATTTAAAAGTGTTTGCTGTTGTTTTTACTGATCATAAGTATAGATATTCTGAGAGGGTCCAAATAAGACCATTCGACTTGGTGTGCTCTTACTCCCAGTGGAAAACATGTTAAGCTACCAGCTGCCTTTTGAATAAAAAAGTGATTGGCACGCTACGAGACAACTCAATTGCTGATTGCCAACAGGGGCAGGGCAGGCACTGACTGTTGGCTGAAGCAGTGGTGCAACAAGCAATGTGCACAGAAGGTGCCCAAAGAACAGCACAAATTGGCAAAGGAGATCAGAATATCAAAACATTTGTGCACTGGCCAGTCTGAGGACATTTCTCATCCTCTGATGTGTGAATAGCTAGTTTAGAATCTGGGCACAATGTGTGCTTTTGCGTAGTCTGGTGCAATGGGGGGGGGTGGGGGTGTTGTTTAAAAAAAAATAAATCAATAAGCAAACAAATAAACCAACCAGAAAGACTGAAGGCTAGAGTGCTGCACTTTGAACTCCTACACCCTCATTTCCTGCTTTTATTGGCATTAAGTTAGGTCATTAACATTTTATCAATATATTATCTGTATATAATGTTACTGAGATTAATGAATGTAGGCAATGCCATCCTAAAGGCAATCAGAGCTCTGTAATAAGTTATACGCTTGCTCTTCTAACAAGCTGCTCAGTGGTAGGGATGCATGGATTTTTAAACACCTCGAAGTTTAATATGTTAGAATTAAAAGTGTGACTACACTGCAGAAGCAACTTTAAAAGAACAGATAGCTTAACCCAGATTTGTATGCTGCTCCTGACAACTGAATTTTTGAAACCCAAGTAGTTCAGACTTCAGCATATGCTCTAAGTCAATATGTATTGGACTCCAAGCCTCTGCTGCAGCTGATTAAGGACAAAGAAAGGACATGATACAATGCTACAGGAACTGAGACCATTCTTTTTTGTGTTCCTGAAGAAAGAACATTGCTCATTTTTATTAAGTCTTAAACTTTCTCTTATCTGGCCACCTAATACCAGGTATGTTTACTGCCCTCGTTCCTGGTTTTAAACTTGAAGTGCATAGCCTCAATTGTCATTCTGCTCATCTACTCTCATTAGAGGCTGCTCTCATTTAGTACATACTCAATTATACAAATTTTATTACAAGCCTAGGCAAAAACCCACTGCCTGCTTTTTCCTCCTCCTCCTCCCTACTCTCCATCCTGCTGGTGTAGGTACACTCCTATGAAATATTTTTAAATTTATTATTAGGATAAATTACAATACCTAGGGGACACCCTGCAGGTTAATATGTTGACATCGAAGCAGTTAACTATTAAAAGCCCCACAGTAGCACTTAGGATTTACATTACAGAAATGAGACATAAGCTCGTATTTCCCAGTTAGCTTCCAACCACCACTACAAAGGAAGGGAACACCTCTAGTCACAGTGATACAGCATAAAAGGAATCTCATGTCACACTGTAACAGGGATCAGCATGATGTATTAGCTCTTTCTCAAAAATCTTACAGACTTTTCTCCTTTGACTGCAGTACACATTCATGGAGAAATCTTAATTCAAAACCCTAGGTGAGGAGACTCACCATGCTGCCAGAAACACTTACCTTACCTATGCTTTTATGGCTGCCCTAACAGCAGGAACATCCTCCTCATTCCTACAATACTTGGTGACAGAAATGCTGAAGAGACTCCGAAACCTCACGGAGAGCTGTTAATCAAAGCTTCCTAAATAACAGACCACAAATATATAGCTCATTTTATCGAGAACTGCCTGCAAACTCCACCTGTGCTCCTCCTCATAACCCATACTGGTTCACACCGAAGAAACATGCTGATCCCATTTTCTTACAATACTTGACAGTTATGCAACTCCACACAACCATTTCCAAAACTCTCTCATCACTGTCCAACTTGTCTCCAACTCTGCCAACTAGCTTATTCACACTTTTCATCCACTGCTATGTCCCATTATATTAGCAGGGAAGGAGAGGAAAGAACTAGCTTTCAAGTTAAAATTGCTTGGAAGATAAATTAGGATACTCTTCCCCCTCTTCAACACCCTAGCCCCATTCTGATTCACAAGCTGCATTCCCTAAAATGAATCACGTTCGATAACAAAGGTTCCCAGGCTGACTCAGATAACTTGGAAGAGGTAGTCTTCCCTCTCAATGTTTTTAAAGGCTGAGTTTTAAAATAGAAGTTCTGGTTTTTAACTTATGATTATCTTAAAGGTTCAAGAACAGTCTAATCAGTGAATGGACTGAATGTACCAAGTAAATCACCTAAATCCCATCATCAGCACTCTCACTGTCCTGAGAATTTTTTCTCTGGAAAGCGTTGTGAAAATCAGAATGAGTTTTCAAAAGCTTCTGGGAAGTATTTCCTGTATTTTAAGAAATTACCTCAAAACACTATCCAATATAACACTGATTTGAGAAGATCTACACAAGGCTCTGAAGCAGCCAGTACTTAATCAGCACTCAGTAATTTTAGCATTGCAGTAACTCCCTGATAATGGATAGGTACTTCTTCTCCCCTCTCTCAGTTTCTCAAAGAATGAAACTCCACTGCCTCTCACCATTCAGTAGTGCACCTCACATCTAAGCGGTGGAGAGAAGGTCACCACCACCTGAAACCACAGCACAAACAGCTAGATTATTTTTTCTGCCTTGTCCGTCATAATCTCGAGATTTCTTACTATGAAAGAACAAGGAAGAAGCTGAAGCAATCAGTCAATGACAGTGCAAATGGATCTCCCCTGTGATCATAATGACATAGTATCTAAATCTGTTCATCATAGCATAGGTGCATTAAAATTATGCACAGATGTGTCTTTGACACCACCACTAGCAAGATACTCCCCCTGTATTTGCTACATTATGAGATTATATCAATTTGCATTTATATTTTGATTACATCTGACTGAATTCTATACTGTTCAGCAATTTGCAACGGATGAAATCTGACACCATCAAAATAAGTGGGAGCTTTGCCATTGACTTCAACAAGGATGTGATTTCATCCTAAGTGCTCTGATAAGCAGAGCTCTAAAGAAATAGAGGACCATAGCTTTTCTAGACTGCACAATTTTGAATCAGAATAATCCCACTGAATCTACAGATTTATACCAATAAGAGTAGAATTCCCCAAACCATTGTTATACCTCAGTTAAAGTTTATTGCATTACAGCTGAATGGTATTTCACTGCTGTGCCTTCTTATTATGTAAAATGTCATAGATTGCAAGGGCAGCTGCGAGTTCCTTTCATACCTCCAGCCCCTCTACCTTTGCATCTACCAGACTTTGCAGTCTTCTTTTCAAAAATCTTGGAGAATTTTGCATTCAATGCCAGTTGAGGAAACAGGGGAGGGCAGCATCAGACTTTTTCATTAACTAAATCTTGAGTCCTTGAGGCCACCGATATATTACAGCCAGGGACAATGCTGCTATCCTGGTACCTGCTTGCAAAGTTCCAGGTTAACTGTAACTCATTTTTAGAACATGTTCAAAGTATACTGCCCTGATATAGTATCAGCCACTTACGACCATGTAGGCCCAACGTGGTTTTGACTAGCTGCACAGATCCTTTGGGAACCTGAGCCCAAGGTCAGAGTTAAAGCACTCTTGGAACATTTCTGTTTAACTAAGAATAAAAAAGATTAAGATGGATATGCAACATCTCATGTATCTTAGACTTAAGTACAAGAGAAGGTTGACAGACTTTTTCAAGAGCATGTTCTTCAGTGATATGCTGGAAGCTTGCCTGATACCAGTTTACCTACCCAAGAGATGGGATCTGTTACCAGCTTCCAAAAGTAGCAACCTTTTCAAATTCCCCTCTGCTATCCCCCACATAAATATATTTATATATTTTCATATATTTTATACATACATATACATATATATACACATACATATATGACATTCCCTCATCTTCCTTTACTGTACTTTTCAGCAGTGCCTTTGGCAAAGGACAAAGACTTGAATGGTTTCAAGTTCTGCTTTGTTTTGCTTTTTTTCACCTCAGAAGAGTTTTTCCCTACTCAGACAAACAAACTCTCCAGCAGAGCACCACCCTAATTGCCCCAGGCAGTTAGATCCATTCAAGCTTAATGCCTTGCAATTGCCGGTCTTATGACTGAATCCACTTGTCAGGGGGAGAGCCGAAACTGTCTGCTCCTCTCCGACAGCCCAACACATCACCTCTGAAATCCAATATATACGCCAGTTTCTGAGACCTGAATCAATAATTGCCATCAAGCATTCACCACCATGTCGCACTGAGCAGCTCACTTTAATGCCTAAGTCTCCTGTCCCCAGGAAACTACTGCTAATTCAGAAGTCAGCCAGGTTCAGCCGTAGGTCTAATTCCTCCTCCGCCAAGTGAACCATACTGTACCCACCACCCCACTGTCCTCTCTCCCAAGTCTCCCTGACACTCCTTCCACTGCTTCTCAATCTCAGCCTAAATAATTCTGCATCACTTCCTGTCCCCTTTTTCAGCTCACACATAAAAATTGAATGCATTGTCATAAGGAGCACAGGGATCCCCGCTATTAGCCTTTTCCCAGATCTAAATCTAATTTTCCAATGCTTGGCCAGGTTTCAGTCCTGAGCTGGAGGTAAAAACATCATGAAGCTTCAAATCTCCTGGAATATTTAATAAGGTGGGAGTCAGTTATTGGGGAAGAGTTTAAAAGGTGATTAGAGAGGCAGAAGCTGGACATCTGCCGGCACAGCAGTGCCTAAGCAAAGGTGAAACAACTTTTCAACATAGTTTGGCAACATCATAGGGAAAATTATTTTCATTAATAAAAACAAAGTCAGAGACTCTTTATCTGGGCAGCTTTCAGCAATGTTCACGTTGAAGTCACAGAAAGTAGGCAGCACTCTCCTGTAAGTCACAGTATTGATCCCATTCCTACAAGACTTCACACGGAGGAGGACTAAGCAGAAGGGCTACCCTGTACCAGACCAAAAGGTCAGCATCTTCCCAGGAAGCTGCACTGGATTCACTTCTGTTGGAACAGCTACTAGGACTGCTGTTACCTCCATGCGGATTCTTATTCTGGAATAAAACCATTTAAATGGGATACTGGTACAACAGCAGCAACATAAATAAACCAGTACAATTGTATTGTTTTATTTCCTTGAGAGGCCTTTAAAATGATAAAAGCCTTCTTGTCCTCCAGAAGACAAGAAGCTGGTGTCATTTTTTAATACATTACGTACACAGAATATTTCTGTTTGGACACTTAGACATGTAGAGAATGCCTACTTGAAAAAAGCTTCACCAGCTCAAACTCAATAGAATACAGCTGTTCTGTGTACTAAGTATGGAATATAAATATGTTTTTCTAGTTAGGAAAATACCATGTCAAACACACTCCTCTTGCAGGTAACAAACACATGGAAACCAAGGTATCTAATAGGGCTGGGACATCTGGGAAAAGCCTGTCTGGAGAATAAGCTTGTTTATGAGAATAAAAACCTCACAGAGTATCTCAACTAAGTTGGCAAGAAAATTAGGACAGTGGAAAAAAAAAAAAAAACACTGGGACTTTTTTCCCTAAACAAATGGCTTCATCTTTCAAACAAGCACAGGAGATGCCGGGGGGGCTGGTGACAATCATCACTGATGCGAATGATGGGATATGTCAAGGAGAGAGAAATGTCATGTGGGAAATGTAATTAACCACTATAGAAGGGGGGCCGACACCTCCCCACCTACTCACATGCCAAACAGAAAAGCCCCAAATTTATTAGTACAGCTCCTATTCACTCCTTTGCTGTTTTATATTCCTGTACTAGATATATTTATAAACATATCAACCTTTCTTGGAGCACCACAGCATTCCAGTTACTTCCAGTCCAGGTAAGGTCACTGTTCATTTTACCTAAAGACACTTAATCCAATGGGAAAGGGACACAACCTGATCAATTGTTCCAAATTTGTTTGGGTTACTTCACAATAAATAAGTTTCTTTCCTCATCAGGGTAGCTAAAAAGGCAAAATGTGTCCATGGCCATGACATTTAAGGGATTCTTCCTGTGCAATAGCTTTTTAGACTTAGCTGATGTTACCCACTCATTAACACTGTCAGATCATATAAGCATCTTTAACAGCAATAACAGAGTGACAGCTGCATTTTCTGTATTAAAACCCCTGGCCAATTTTTCTGATGTAGATTCAACAGATTTGTAGACAGAAATGAACCTGGCATCCTTTGTATCTGCTCAAAACTATGTGATGTTCACAGGGCATAGTTGAGGGTGACATATTTCCATTCCAGGGTAAAATGGACTGGGGCGGGAGGGAAGAAGAGAAAAAAATACAGATACTGACCTTTCAGAGTTAAGCTGAAGGTGTGGGGAGTACTTTTTCCCAAGATGCTTAGGAAGTATCCTGGAATCAAGGTATGCACATAAAGCAGATGTGCTGACATGACCTTAGAAGAAGCTAAGGCGAGGACCCAGTGGCAGTCCATTGCAACTCTGCATCTGATATTTGTTACAAGCTCTGTAATCCCTTGCCCTAAGCCAGTTTCCAGGCAAACCCACAGAAACTTAACAGACTCAGTAAAATCATCATCTCCAGCATCACAAGAGGATTAGTTGCCATCATCCTCTCTCTGCCTCCCCTTCCTGATATACTGAAAGAAAATAAGGTTTGAACAACCTCCTGAATTCCTCGGCAGGTAACCAAGCCCTCAAGTCACCGTAATAGTGCTGCACTAAATACCTACTGACTTCCTCAGAGCATCAGCTTTGTTAACCTGCTACGTCCCCAAAGCTGTTAAGATTTCTGTGCAGAAGATGCAATGTATCTTTTTCACACCCCGTTTCTTTTGGCAGGACTAAACTCCGCCCAAGAACATTTCCTTAATATTATCTCAGAGACATGCAGAAAAAGGTCCTTTTTTTACTAGATACTGTAGTATATACAGAAGGGGACATGCTCCACCTTCCCCAAGTTTACAGTCTGAATAATTCTAAAGCAAGAGGCTTGTTCAAAGTTGCCCAAAACCCAGGAACTGGCCCAGATTCTTCGATTTCCATTAAAGCAATTGAGCCATATTTTCACCCTTGAAACTCCTCCTTCCTCAAGAGCAGCTCATGCTCCATAGGCACAAGAACACAACACTTTTCTCACTGAGCCTAGGTCAGATTCACCCGTCAGTCACTCCCTGGATACTCCTTCAAAAAGTAAAATCCCAGTAAAACGGGTACTGCAGTGGCACAGACACCACAGAGGTGATGCTGCAACACAGAGCAGCTCAAACCTATGAACATGTGGGTCTCTCAGTTCAAGCTGCTTCTGCCATGATGCATAATGAGAGCTACGAGGAAGGGGAAATCATGCATAGCCACTTTCAAATGTCATGCAAGTAGGCTCCATCAGCACAAAGAAGAGATAATTCAGACAAAATTTGTTCCAAAAAGGTATCTACAGTTTTCATCTCTGAAGAATAACCTGTGTGGAAATTATCTAAAATACTCTTCAAATGCTTCAGTGCTTGTGTAAATGGGGTAAAGGTGCACTGCTTAGCAACATCAATACACTGCTATTTAATCGCTTTTTCCCTTTAAAGAGAGGCCTTTGACTATTGTTTCCATAATCTTTCTCCTCCTTCTCTTACTACACCTCTATCAATGTTAGTCAAGTCCTTCAAGTTTACTTATTTGGGGTCATATTAATTTTTAAATAATGCAGGGGGGAAATGACTGTAAATAATGTCCTTGTAAATACATTTGCCAAGAAACTGATTACATGCATCCATGAAACATGCATCCAGCCATAAAAACTAGTTCTGGAAAATGACCCAAGAAGCTTGAAAAGATATATCCACTCTAATTTATTTTTAAGTTGTATAAACCAAATTGCTCTAAGTTCTGCACTATTATGTTACTATGCTGTCTTTTGGGCAACTTGTTATTCAGTGGACATAAACGTGAGAAATTGCCTATCGAAAAGCTGCATGTTCTGACAAGACCACAAGCAAATATATAGTCCCCAAAGATTCAAGGGCCTTTGCATACAAACCCATTAATTGCTAGAGGAAGGCAACCATATGGCAAGACAGTAGCGTGCTCTATCAGTGCACAGTGGGAAATATGTAGCTTACTGAGAACTTTTTATAAAGGACAAGGGGAAATAAGATGCTAAATCTATAGATTATTCATTAGAAATTCAGTTATAGACTAGTGCATTTCTAATTACTGAGGTTCATTAAAGAACAGGGCTTTTTCTAGATAAACTAGAAAACTTTCATCCTTATCATTACAAGAATAATTGAAATCTTGTTTCTATTAAAGTTTAGATGGCTTTAAATATCTTCCTTCAAAACTATAACAGCATGTAATTTAATGCTTTCATAGGCAACAGAATACAAATTACATGTTTGCTTCTTGACAGACAATATACCTGCATGCTACACACAGCCTGTGTGGCACACCTGAAGTCAACAGCTTCCAAAGCTGTTGTATTTGAGCTGTTTGCTCTGGGTGCAGGAGCCTTTGGGCTGTAGCGAGGCATGCTTTTTCCGGCACAAGTAGAAGTTTAGGCATCCTCCAAGCCCTCCCATTCCATTCATTCCTCTCCCTGCTCAAAAACCCCACTTGGTCTGGTACAGCTGTCTGTGGGTTCAAGTGGGGAACCACACTTAAGGCAAAAAAAGCCTTCAGCAAAATAACAGTTTTCTTTAATGGTTAAGTCTAGTTTAGCTCACTTCATTGACTCAGGACACCATGTGTGCCTATAAACCTCACGTAGTGCCTAAAGTGATGCCAACACAACTGAAGAGGAGGCAGCGGTAGAAGTGAACATGCACTGCCACCGTATCAGAGAGGCAGCAAATCAGGCAAGTAGGTTACTGACTCCTGTGTTTCCCCTTGGCATGCTTTCTTGGAGCAGACAAGAGTTCCCTCCCATTACTTCATAGCACCAACCCCAGCCATGGCAAGTTCCCAAGACAAGAGCCGGCCCTCACAGAAACAGCACAGACACAAGCACACCCTTCTCAGTGCTCCAGCATGTAGGTACACTCACCGTGATGACCTCGGATACACGCAACAGCAGAAGCTGACACATGGATTTTATAAAGTCTTTCAACACAACTGTTTGCATTGAGATTGGACAAAAGTAAGGATGTAGATAAATAAAACATGTACTCCCTCATTTCAGTTTGCCCACCGTTCACAGCATCGCTCCTTGAGCTCCCAAGGGAGTAGGCTTAGTGAGTGCTTGTCTAGGAGGCATGTGACACACCAAGCACTGTTAATGGGTGGCTTTTATTATAGAAAGGCAGTGATTCAGCAGGCCTGTAACATCAACTGTAGTTCACAGCGAACAGTTGAAAGGCACCAAGCTTACCATAAACCTAACACACCTCACCTGCCTGTTGTTAAAGGCTGTCAAACAGACCCCATGGCCTCTCAAACTATCTACCGCAAATCTTCCCAGCCTTACTATCTGGCTTTTCCTTGTACCTGACACATGATGAAATTTAAGCTTCTTGCACCAGGAATACAGAGAACAGACTTCTCTCTTTAAGCCTATTATCGCACCTCCTGGCAACCTTTAGGACAAGCAGCCTCAAGTCAAGTCAACTCAACTCACCTTTTCCCTTGAAGCTCAGTGCCCCAAGCCAGCCACAAGAACTTAACACAGGTCTCAGGAACAGCAGAAGCAGAAGGATGACAACAGGTGACCTGCAGGCAGCACAGCCAACATGACTGCTGTGTTTCTCAAAGCAAGGAGTTTTGATTTCTGTGAAAAGTGTTCTCACAGCAATGGCATTGCTGACTCACGTTCAGCTTGTGACACACCACAGCTCCAGATCTTTTTTTGCAAGCCTTCTGCACAAATCCAAGTGACTGTTCCTACATTTGTCTTAAAAAAACTTGGATGCGATTCATTGAAGATTATTTATGTGATGTATTTATAGCCCATCCCAGCTTCACGTCATCTGCAAGCTTAATAAGTACACTGCCTTCTGCGTCATCCAAATCATTACGAAAACAGAAATCCTGAACAGAACTGGTGCCAGGACAGACCTTTTCCAAGCCATACTCAGTACGTTATCCCATACGTTTCTGAAAATAAAACACCGGTTAAGTAAACTCTCATTACTATTACCTAGCCAAGTTTGCATCTAACACCCACCAGTAGTTCCACAGCAAGACACTGAAATCAAGATGTGTAAAAGCTGCTTCTCCTTTATCCACAAAGGAATCCTACTGTAGAAAAAATTAGATTGGCTTGACATTCTGTACATCTGTGCTAGCAAGCCACGATGACTGTAGTACAGATATAAATTGGTTATGAAGTAACACTGAAAATTTAGGTGAAAGACAAATGGCCAAAGTAAGGCAGCTCACAGAAGTCTCCCACAAGCAGCCTGGGGCACACAGGCACTCCAGCTCACCCTGCTGCCTCACTGTATGGAGGTACCACCTCATCACCCCTTTTACCTCTGTCCTTCACGCAGCCAATGGAGAAGGGCAGTATAAGCAGGCTTACTATCACTGCTCTGGAGTATATGTTGGGGATACCTTTTCAAGGAAAGAGATTAATTAATTATACAAGTGATTAATTAATTATACAAGTCTAAACATGAGGTTCAACCATCCAATCCCCCTACCTACAGCATCACCACTGACTCCAAGGGGCAGTGCAGGCAAAAAAGCTTGGCATGAGCCTCAGTCACACATTTGCCATCCTGCTTGTCATTTCTTTCTATATGTAGTTTGCAAAATTAAAAATAAAGCAACAAGCAAACCCACCACAAATACAACATTTAAAGAGGAAAAGTAGTGTGGTCAAGCTACTTCTAAGGCTTTGCAAAATATATTCTTCCCCATTTTTATAGGGAAAGTGGAGCTCACAGGATGTTTCATGGAGCACTGCAGTGAGGTCCTGGCAAGTCTTTCCATACTTCAGCATAATACTGTAACATGCAGATGCATGTCCTATGTTCAAGTCTAGACACACAAATATTTACTACAGGAAGCCTAAATGTCTAAGTGTATGCAGGATCATGGCTGAATTTCTGGAAATTGAGATAGCTTGCTATGTCCCAACAGACAGTATGTCTTACAGTCCTAGGAACTATTCACCTGGTTGATATTCTCTCATTCATTTCCTATACAATAATGAGTATTTATAAACAATTTAAGAAATGAAAACAAAACAGGAAGCCTTAGAGACTGCAAGGGCTAGACAGAAACTATATGTGACATTTTAAGACTAGTAGTGAGCTCTGGTTTCCTGACAGTGCTCGTGCCTCCTAACTGCTTATTTCAAAGGCAAACATCTCCTTCCTTCTTGAAAGGAAAATAGTTTCTAATACCATCGCTTTACCTAGACGCCCTCTCTTGTGTCATCTTTTGGCCTAAGCCATGCCTTTAGTACCTACTGAAAACAAGGAAAGAGCAAGATTAGCCAATTGATCCATTTTCCAGCAGAGTAGCAAAGATGGCAAGAAATGAAGTGGTCAAAAATTGGTTTGGGCCATGTCTGCATCACTTAGTGATTCCTCCCACTTAGGAATCTCTTTCTTTCTCTGCCCAACAAGACTGTTGGATGGCCTTGTGGCCCCAGATGCTGCCTTCAGAGCCCCTCCTTGGAGAACAGCAGGGGCTTGTGCTCAGAGCCCCCTAACGCATTCCCCCATGCTTGGTTACCACAGCATCTGAGCCCTGTTGCAGAAGGGAAACACCTCTGAATCTGTTCAGCTATTAACCTTATTTTAGGAGCCCCTTTCAAGTTGTTACTTGCATGGAAATCACTGTGCTCTGTTGTCATTAGTGAGACTCTTTGCTATTCTTACCCCTTTGTTCTCTTTTTGTTTCAGTGAGTTAAGCTTATCTTTTGCTTTTGTTTTCCTACAGTAGTAAAACTCTATTATGATGCTTGGCAGACAATTTAAGCTACTGTGACAATCATCTTTGAAAAGGGAATCTGCTTTCATAAACCCTTTCTACATGACTAAATATTCATTTCGGAGCTAGAAGCCGGCAAAGATTCCACCCTCCTCACTATCTAGCTCATGATTTTAGAGCTACTTAAAAAGAAGAGCAGCAGCTGTCTGCAGAGGAATGGGTTTTTTTTAAGATGTACACAATACCCCCCTCGACAACACTTCACCTCAAAGGTTTCTTTATTATTTATCCCCCCTCCTTTTTCTTTTTGGAAAAGGGGTAAAGCAATACAAGAAGATACAAATCTGCAGGGTCTGCTCCACGCTTGCCTCCCAGTGTACACTACAGCCCAGACCTTTCACAAACACAGCTTAAAACAGTCACAAGAGGATTTTTTCTTCTTGTGTGTTTTTATACAGAAATAATACATTATTTTTTTAATTTCCCTTTCAAGTTTTGAACCTTACTGGGTGACATTTTTTAAGCTTTTCTCTAAAGCTCTAAGGACCAAGGGATCTATTTCTACTAAAAGGCAAACAACTTGCACACAAATACAAAAAACCCAGACAAGTGTCTTATAATCCCATTTCTCCAGGAACTAGGGCTTTCAGGGAAGCAGTACTGTAGGTTTCGGATTAAATATCACAAGAATTGGCACAACCAATACAAAGGAGTCACACCATAGTAACTCATTAAACCCTGGAACAGCTTCCTGCACATCCCTCTGTCCTGTTCATCTACGATGAATCCTTCTGCACTAACACATGGGAAAGCACTCTGTAGCATCATAAACACCACAGCGAGGACTTCCCAGGAGAACATGCAACAATTTTGGTACCAAGGGTGGCCCAAACTTGTCTTCATGACTTAGAAAGAAGCAGCAGCAGCAGCAACACGTGGCAAATAAAACTGAACACAGAACCAGCAGAAAATTAGTTGGACGTAAGGGTGTGCAGGGAGAATAGAAATGTGTCGAATCCCTACTGGTAGCTTATACTAGTAAAGATGAAAAGCTTCACTTAGTGCTACACAGAACTGGCTGCTTGCACACCAGGGCTTTTCTAAAAATGGCAGAGAGGCAGCCGTGGGAGTACCGATCGGATGGACAAAAGGAAGGAAGCAAAACCAATAGTAATAGCTTTTACTGAGGCAGAGACCTAAGACAGCAAATGAGGATATCCACAGTGGTGAGAGGGGAGGGGAAGGTTCTTTAAATTTGAGAGTTCCACGCAGCTTAACTTAGGTCACATATGAATTAAAAAGGGGAGAGAGAAAAAAAAAAAAAAGAAAAAAAAAACCAAAAACCCCACAAACAGGCTAACCCTACATTAAAATGAAAAAAAACCAAAAAACCACCATTAAAAACTAACACTTCATTATACAACTTCCAAGAATTCCTCATTATGGGGAAAAAACCCAAAACTGTCTATACTGAAATACTAAACTGGCAAGGAAAAACACAGAAGGATCATCTGTTTTCTCTCCTAGTAGTATTTTCCTAATACTTTGCCACCTGTTTTTGTTCCATCAGTTTTTTTCCTACTAGTTAATTCATTCGTGAATAAAACACATTCTTAAAAATCAAAGCTCGCAGGCTCTGCCCATGACCAGAAACCCACCAGGCTCGGTTTTGCATGGCTGCAGAGACACTCGGGTACCCTCCCAAGGAGCTATTACTCTACTTTAAAAAGAAACGTAATAGGCAAGGATGCCAGAAGGGTGTAGGAACAGAAGACCACATCGTGCAGTTATATAAGAGCTCAATTTAAGTCACCAAAGCAGGGGAGAAGGTAGGGACTTGCTAAAAACATTTGGCAATATTGGCTGGTGGCTAAGATTCAACAGCTGATGAATTAGAAAGGGCAGTGTCATGGGTCACTAAAAAGACAACCAACAAAAAAACCCAAACCAGGCTCAACAAACTTTGGTACAAACCTGTCAGAGGTGACTGCCTCTGCAAAAACCCCAGCTCCATAATTACAGTGCAGGTTAAATTCCAGTCTGACTAAATTTACAGAGCTGTTCCGTAAAATTTCAGTAGACATCACTGGACACTGCACACTCATTACTCAAAACCTCAATACCTTTAAGTTTCTACATGTTTATTCAGCCATTCTTTCTCCCTGGAGTGAATATTATCTTGTCTTAAAGGTTTGATGTAAAATCAAACAGCATGTTGTTTGGCTAGGCTTTGGTCTTCCTTTTAAGACTGCTATTTCTCAAAAAGCCATTTCAAAACACAAATATACCAGGGCATCTAAATATAACTGACCCTACTTGGACATAAGTTCTCCTCACATCTGTCATCTCTGCCTCAGATCTTTTTAAATTGCACCTACTGGGTAATAAACTATGCTCTTCCGCTGTACAAAGGCGCTGCTGCTTTCTTCCCCCAGTTTGGCGAGAGGATCAGCCATAAGCTGTACAAAGACTATCTGCTGAGCGTATGCTATGTAATTTGCTCCAGCGAACGCTTGGCTTAGTCAAACTCAAAATTATGTTTAAATTCCTTTCAAAAAGCCCCCTCAGCGTCATGGTTTTCTGGGCTAATTCTAACTAGCAGCACAGAGCACTAGCAACCAGCGGTGCAAACCCGCTGAAGCTGCTGGCTCAGGGACAAATTAGCAACTGGAAGCAGCCCTGCACTCCGAGCTGGCTGTGCCACAAGACGTGCAAAGCCTTTGGTCTAAAGCACCAAGTTTGGGCAGCAGGCAAGATCCTGAGCAAAGCTGAATCCTCACCTTCCCCATGATCCGAGCTTCCTGGCAACTAGCTTTCCCATTAGTTTAAGCATACGAACCTCCAAAGCATCAAAACAATGCACAAAAACATATGCGTTCTGCTGTCCGACGGAGATCTCTCAAAATAGTAAGGCATGAATTGAAAAACCAATGAAGCAAACCTGGGAGCATCAGAACTCACTGATGGCTCTAGAAGGCTGTTTCTGATACACAAGACTATCAAATGTTAATAAAAAACCAGGACAAAACTGAACTGCAGTGTGAAATATCCCATTCTTGCTCTGTATCACTAGACCTTCATAGCCCAATTCCCACATTGACATGGATTTGAGCCAACAGCTTCAAAGCTTTTACCAGAGATGAGAAAGTTAAGCTTTCTTATTTGCAGAGCCATTTTATCAATTGATTTGTG
Source organism: Harpia harpyja (assembly GCF_026419915.1). NCBI lineage: Eukaryota > Metazoa > Chordata > Aves > Accipitriformes > Accipitridae > Harpia > Harpia harpyja. The sequence continues at coordinate 15,865,554 of NC_068969.1, read as the reverse complement.
AGATTACATCATATATGGAATGCTGAATATTAATATAATACCGCAAAACTGTTTTGTAATACTCTCATCTGTTGTATAAGAGCGGTAAAGGCATTCAAAAGCAGCCTTCAGTGAACTGTTCTTAACACTTACTAGTACTCTATGCCAAACAAGTTTTCCTACAAGCATTAACCTAAAAATTCTTCAGACTTTTGTTAATCTAATTTAAAAAAAATCAACAGTTTTTCATTATTTTTTATTCAAATGAAGAAGCTCTACCACCTGAATGTAAGTAGCTCCACCTTTACAGATGCTCAAAAGTTCTTGACTAAGCTCCCTTTAATAAACTCATTAAGGGCAAGCAACTCTAGCAAGGATCCAGAAAAAGAGCTGAGAACAGAAATCCAATGCTTCCTGCTTCCATGGGGGAGCCCTGCTGATTATTCTCTGAAGAACTACCATGGTTTATCAACACACAATTGACTACTTATTGGGTAGCTTTGGTTCTTAATGGGTGAGCTAAAGTGGTAAGACACGATGAATGTTCTGGGTTACTTTTCTGGAGGATGCTCAGAGGACAAAAAAAAAAAAAAAAAGGACAAAGTCCACTCCTTTACCACAGCAGCTGCTTCAGCTCTGTACAAGTGTGTTATTGGAATTCTGGGTTTGGCTGAAGGCAAGGTTTAACCTGGGATTGGGGAACAGTTAGCTTTAAAACAAAATGCTTAGTTAAGCTTCAAAAGACAATGTTTCAAAACTTGCCAGCTCTGATGTCTCTTCCAGCTTAACCAATTCTACTGAATTAAAGATTTGTTTTGGGAAGGGTTTTTGTTGTGTCCATTGTTTCCTACCCCCACCTTGGCAAAACAATTCAGTATTACTGTTAGTTTCAGCCGAGGTAAATAGATGGTGTTCAGAAGAAAAAGTTTTCTTCAAGTCTTTTTGATTTAAGAGAAGATATACACATTGTATCAGCACCTTCTTTCAGTGACTGATGAGTCTGAACCACTGATTTCAATTCAAGGGTATGCAGAAAGAGTAATATGCTTACCGGTATGTTTTATTGCTTCCTGCAGCATTGCTAGCAAGATGATTGCCAGACTTGCTCGTTCATGGAGGTACATGCTTATTTGCTGAGAAACGTCTATATTCATCACCATTAACAGGAATAATTAATAGACAGTAAGATAACAGGTTTCAATCCTGAAAGTCCAAAACTAGAGTGAAAAATAGAAGACTCTACCCTATCATCCAATGAAGAATAATTATGATTGGCAACAAAACCAAACAATTTTCTTATATAACCAAGATATTCTCCAAGACAAAAAGCCCCGTGGCCTATTGCAGTGTGCTCTGCCATGCGCTCTCTCTCATGAGATATCTTGGGGTTTTATAAAAGAACCGAATAAAACAAAATCCCACACAAATGAGAACTTTACTCCGTTACTTTTTCCTCAGAAGTTTTTTTGTTCACTCTTTAAGTTAACAGTTCAGTACTAGCCAGGAGTGGTTGCTTGACAAGAAACTGACATTTAAACACACCTACATACTGGAACATAAAGCAGTAACATTAATTAATTATTCCTTTTGTATCAGCTAAGAATATAAAACAATAGAAAAAGATTAGCCACTCCTTTTCAATCTAGTTTCTTTTATTTCCCTCTTACTACTTCAGAAAGAAAGGGGTTATGGCAAAGAAATTAATGGCTATAATGGCATTTGACTCTGTACAAGTTCTTCCAGCATATTTGATATGCCAAGTCATGAATTAAGCAATATAATGTAAATTATCATATATGGTGCATTCTAATTTTCATGTTCTTAAAAAGAAGTGCTTGGAGTATATTGGAGCATTTCAATCTTAGGGGGTTTTGTGTCAGCACTTCCTTGTTCTTCCAAGCTTATGTAGAAGTAAGGAAGGCCATAGAAGTACAGGTGACTCCTGTAGCATAAGCTGATAAGGTCCAAAACGGTCCTTTTCAGTACTAAAGTCACTCTTCCTCCCTCCAAGAATTAAAAAGACAAAAAAAAGCAGTTTTAAGGAACAAAAACTGTGCATGAACTTAAATTTAAATAAGCAATTATAACATTCACCAGGAGAATAGCAGGTTTAAGCCTCCTTTCTGGCAGATCTGGATCTCCTACTCACTTAATGCCCTTAAACTGTTGTGCTACAGAATATTCTAAGGGCAGATCATCACATCAAAGCTACTCATTCTGCCTAACAAGTATTTCCAAAAGCATGTGCTAGAGCTCTAGTGTCATCCTGTTTCCCCACTACCAGTAAACTATAGTAAGCATCAGCATATGGAGTTATTCTTGTTTGCTTACTTGTTCTCAATTAATATATAGCAAATATTTGTATAAAATATTTAAATATTCATTGGATCAGAACAAGGCTCAATTGCCTGGTACTTGGAGAATTTGCCAGGGGCAGAAAAAGGAGAAGACGAAAGAACTCAAGTTCCAGGTTTTGTTAAAATAAGTATTTTAAATTAAGCAGAGTGGAACAGCTTCAGTGGAAAGTAACTAACAAAAGACCTGACCTGGAAGAGCAGAAGACACATTTGGTAGGCTTGAAATACTCCATGTCCCTGGAACACTATTGTAGCAATCTAGGTTTTCTATGGAGGTGCCACCTTCATCCAGCCAAGTTGATGACTTCATCCCAATAAGTAAATTAAAAAAACAAACAACAGACACCTGTCAAAATACAAAGCATTTCTTGTTCCTCTGACATAAAGAGACCTGGAAATCATGCATAACCCAGATGGAAGTTGTGCCACATCATTACAGCCAGTGAAATCTGCTGATGCTAAAATGCTATTCTATAGAGCCTTTCCACAATCTGATCAGAGACCATACTTATAACGGGGTGCTGCAATGACAACGCAGAAGGAATAAGAGATGAGCGAAAGGGTGAGTTTTAGTGCCCAAACTGATTTGCAGTGCCCTTTTGAATAAGAAAAGACATCCTTCAAAGCTCCTGATTTTGACAACACAAAAAGAGAGCAAGGACAAAGAGGACAAGAAAGATGACTAGTCAAGTAGTAAAATATTTTGAAAAACAGAGCTAAATTATTTGACTTACCAAATCGTATGGGGAAGGAGGGCAACTTCCTTTGGGGCCCAGGAGGAAAGGAAATACAGTTCACTCTTCAAAGTAAGGCCGGATTATATTTTGCATTCACTTTTCATTTCTGTCACCACTTGTGGTACAGCTGTTCACTGCCCCATGAACTCTCAGGCAGCTATGAGGCTTCTGCATGATGAAGCAGGACTTATCCAACGGACAGTACCTGTGGGTACTAGGAACTGCATTAATGTACAGGCTCTTTATTATCTTTCCATCACCAGAGCCATGTTCAGAAGACACTCCACATCCCCACAGCACTCCAGCTCCTGGAGCGTACATCTCCTGTATTCAGATTACCGTGAGCAGCTGCACTTACTGCTCTGGTTACTCACAACCTCTCAAAATTACACAGTAGAAGACTTTCTTCTAAAAGAGGTCACTGGCACTGCAGACATGAGGGTGGATTTTCCCTTGCTGTGAGACAGCAAGCCCTCAGTCCAGGTACATATTTAGAGGAAAAACAAAAGGTATGCAAAATCTGGCAGGAGACAAGTTTACTATCTCTCCAAATTCTTGTTATTCTATCAGGAGAATGCATCCATTAATGTTGCATTGAACAGTCACTGGTGCCCCAAGGAAGACTTTGAAAAAACATTCTATTTAAAGACAAGCCTGTTAATGTGTCATCTGCAATATGCCTCTCTTATTCCTGGGAAATTTGCATAAAACCAGGATTGTTATTGCTCTGACACTCTAGTGTTCCTAGTGCTTATCCTCACTGGAAGAGGCATGCTACCTACCCTGCCATCCCTGCATACCCAGGCTCCCACCAAAAGAAAAATTAAAGGGAGTTTTAAGTGCAATTGCACTGCAGTTTCAGCTCATGTTCCTGAAATCCCGGGTTTAGTAGCAGGGAAGCTCACATGCCAAGGGAAACAGATGCTATAAAAACCAATAGAAAACAAATAAACATAAATAAATAACATTTTGTCACCATTAGCGAAGGTTTGTGATTATGTGAGTATTCAATAGGAGCAAATACATTTCCAACAAGAAAAAAGCACCAATGCAAGATACATCCAATGAAATTAAACGGAAAAGGCAGATGAAATGCCAGCTCAGACAAGAGCGTAACAGACTGTGGTTTAAAGCTAGTATTTCCCAGGTACATGATTTTGTTACTATTGTGTGCTGCCACACCTAACTAAAGTCCTACTCTTGGTGGGAGGGGCGGGGAAGGAAAGCACCAAGAGGATTTAAGGGGAGTTAAGTTACGAGGACAGTGACAATTTACCTAAGCTTGATGGGTCAGCACTAGCAGGAAGCTTCCATGCTTCTTTCATTACATTCCTATCTCATTTTCACTGTTACACATTAATTTCTCTGCATTTTCAAAGACACAGATTCACAACAAAAAGAATCACAGAAGGGTTTATTGTTTAAGACTTCATTTGAAACAGACTGATCTGCAACGTCAGTGCAGCTGCCTCATATGCAGCATTGCATTCTAAAAATCCTTATGACATTTCTCTTTAGACATGAATCAGCAGACTAACAGATGTCTCATTCACACCATGTTTGAGTTTCAGTTTTACTAATGAAATTAATTTAGGGCCAAATTCCATCTTGAGTCGCACACAGAACTCTGGTTGACTTGCATGTCAGCCAAATACGTGCATGGGAGAATGGAAATCTGACCTTAATTTTAATTTGATCTTTGTAACAGATTGCTAATTTAGAGAGACAGATTGTGATGTCCCTTACTTGTGTTACATGCTACCTTACATCACAAATAATCCCACTGAAAACAGCAAGATTTCTGGAGTACCATATACTCCTAGGAGAGTCAAGATCTCACAACCTGCTTGTTACTAGTGCAGACTGCCTCTGAACCTTAAGAGGTACCAGTACGCAGCCTTCCGAGCTCTTTTTCTCTTTGTGCAAACAAGTGTGCAGTCCTGGGAAGAGACCTGCCGTGTTGTCGCTGGGTTTTGACATGCAATGCTCAGTACAGGCAGTAATTCTCAGAAAGCGAAATGAAGCAGCAGCAGGGAAATCTACTCTTCCCAACAGGTTGTCCACATAGCCTTTTGCAGGCAGACACAAGCTTGCCTGGACCAGAGTCTGTGCAGCCACGTTGGCCAAACTGGATTTACTCACTTCGGCCCATAATCCACTGTGTTAACCACATGATCAGAACTACCTGTTAGAGCTTGGAATGTAGCCACATCTGTTTAAAGCAGAGCATGAATTCACATCTGCCTGCAAACATACTCTCAGTCCCTGACTGAAGTAATTTTGAGGAACAGAGCCATTCCATGAGAAGCAAGCCATTGTACTGAGGTTTTTTTTTAATCTCCCAATTTTCTCAACGGGCTGTCTGAACCATGGCCTGAGCAGATCTGCTAGTGAGTAAATTGAACAAAAAAAAAAAGTTAAAATCATAATGTGTTATAGAATTGGTATAACATCCATTCTAACGTTCCCTTCACCTCAAATACCTTCTGTTACTTAGTAGAAACTTCTGTGTAAGTGGCACTACGTTAAAAAAAACAAAAAAACCAACCAACCAACCAAAAAAACCCTCCTAACCCCCCCCCCAAAAAAAAACCCAAACCCAACAAGCCACTGTTAGCAGAATAATCAACAGTTCCCACTTGCATGACTTCATATCCCCAATCACATTACGTTTCATGATGCTCCCAGAACACATTCACATTTTTTAAGTCCCATACTGTCTCTAGCAGTGGCAGATGTTTTTTTGGAATCAAGAGAAGTGTTTTCACTATATATATATTTTTTAATGAAACATTTGATTTCACAGTTAACTCTAAGGACCCAGTCGTACAAAAAGCTGGTCATGTTCCAACAAAGGGAAAACAAGGTTCCTTAACAGACAGGATGCAACAAGAGCTGAGGACAATTTCTTACTTGGAAAAATAAGCACCTGGAGGGCAGTAGGTTGTAACTACTGATAGGGCTAAAGATAGTAAGTAGTTAAAGTACAAGGTCAGTGAACTCCATGCATTCAGCATCTTAAGTTTCTAACTTTCCCAGGAATATCAGTGGGGTTTTTTGCTTAAGCCTGGCAACCAGATGTTATTTCTATACTTACACAGTAGGTCTACTGTTCCTATGTTTGCTTCCCATCTAGCTAATGGCCAACATTTACTCAGAGAAGAGATATCCATCCCCTGTTCTGGCAAACGATGTAAAAACCTGTACCAAAAATCTAATACTGATATTAGCAACATTTAGAGAGTGATTCTTGATTCACTTACTCATCAGCTTAGGCTGATTCACTAGCATTTCTCTGGCTAACTTCAGTTATTCTCTCTACCTGCAGAGATCACCAAGCCATATTACTGCTCCTTTTCCATAATACTCTGAGGTTGAATTCAACCATGACATTATGATAGACAGCCAAAAACCAATGGCACTTTGAATTTGTGATTGGATTATCCATTTCACCAGCAGATCGATTTCTGCTACGATTCGGCAGTTAAAGGTGCAGAACATGTTGTATGGCATTCACTTTCCACAGTTACTTTGTGATAGGTTATTTCCCTACGCATATGTTTTTTACCATTTCAGAAAATTATTCTTGATGGTATGTCACAAGATGGGAATCTATGCTTTGGTAGCCTATAAGCTGCACTACTACACTGTGCAATTTAAGAATACCAAGCCAGAGGAAAAACAATATGCAAGAAATCCTGGGAACAAAAAGTCTAACCAGCCTGGCACAAAAACTACTACAGACTGTCACACACACCCAGTTTTCTTAGTGTTTTTGTTGCACCTCTTCTTCCCCAAACTGCCTTTCATATACTATGACCTTCACTTTGGCTTCACGTCCTATTTCCCATTACATTTTGAATTGTTGCATTTATATTTAAAATCAGTCTCAAATACTTCCAACATATATTAATGACCTCTTAATAATTCAGGAGGCATTCAGAGCATGAGGTGTGCCTCTACCAGATACTCCAGAACTCTGACAGAAGGTCAGACTTTTGATGGTCTAAGCAGATACTGTCTCAATGTCTTCTTTTCCTTGGCCTCTGTTAGTTCATAAGTGGGTCAAGATTTGTCTTTGCTTTTGTACTTTTAAATAACATGAAGTAGCTTTCATATAATTTTGAACAAAAGGAGCTGAGAGTATTGCTATTTTCTCAGCTGCACCTGGGCAGACTCAAAGAGTAACATCCAATTTCACATTGTTAGCTGATACCGTGTATCTGTAACTTGCTTGGACTTTACACAACACCTCAGACATTATGCACACCTCACAGAAATGCAAAGTACAGACAGTCTTCTTGAAAAAACACATAGTTGCACACATATGCCTATACCTGCCTAGATAAAGTAGAATCCTTCCAGCGTTCGCACTGAAGCCTGAGCTCTCTCCAGAAAAATGAAAAAATTTTTTCTTTAGGAACTCCAGGAGAATCAAAGAATGTATTTTAGACTTCAGCCAATTTTAGGGACATCACAAGCAAAATAAATAAATAAATTAGGGAAAATATTAACAAGTGATCTATCTGAAACACAACTCCTCACATGAGCTGCACCAAACCTTCATCCAGGCCCATCCTGCCATGAATGTGTAACATCCTGAGTACACTGTCTGGGATTTAGTACACTTCAGGATAAAAGCTCTTTTTTAGGAGGGGAGGGAGGGGAGCTGTAATCATAGAGCAAGCAGCGTAATTCCTAAGCATAACTCTATCTAAGGCACAAATAGATCACTACAACACAACTACGCAGATGCATAAGATGTGCAACATCAAACTTTCTGCCGTTTTACATAACGATCAATGAATTACTTCTCACCTATTTTTAAACATGTGCTGCACAACTGCCTCAGCCCAATAATTGCTGTTCATTACTGCTGATTTCTAGCACATAAGTTTGATCTTTATCATCAGCAAGAGAGCACAGTTTACTGGAAGATGGCTTCCTCTCAAAATACACACACAGTACTGCTTCAGAGGGCTTTATGAGGAGGAGACAAGCAGTTGTGATTGCAGTAAGCTGGTAAGTCCCCAGTGGAAGGAGATGGATGTTGTGCTACAGGATCTACTCAAAAAATCACAAGCACAGTGTGGTGGGTTGACCCTGGCTGGACGCCAGGTGCCCACCAAAGCCGTTCTATCACTCCACCCGCCTCAGCTGGACAAGGGAGAGAAAATCTAACAAAGGGCTTGTGGGTCGAGATAAGGACGGGAGAGATCACTCACCAATTACCGTCACAGGCAAAATAGACTCAACTTGGGGAATATTAACTTAATTTATTGCCAATCAACCAGAGTAGGGTAATGAGAAATAAAACCAAATCTCAAAACACCTTCCCTCCACCCATCCCTTCTTCCCAGGCACAGCTTCACTGCCGGATTCTCTACCTAACCCCCCCGCAGCAGCGCAGGGGGACGGGGAATGGGGTTTATGGTCAGTCCATCACACGTTATCTCTGCCGCTTCATCCTCTTCAGGGGCAGGACTCGTCACACTCTTCCCCTGCTCCAGTGTGGGGTCCCTCCCACAGGAGACAGTCCTCCATGAACTTCTCCAATGTGGGTCCTTCCCACGGGCTGCAGTTCTTCACAAACAGCTCCAATGTAGGTCCCTTCCGTGTCTCTCCAGGAGCACACTGCTCCAGCGTGGGTCCCCCACAGGGTCACAAGTCCAGCCAGAAAACCTGCTCCAGCGTGGGCTCCTGTCTCCTCGGGTCCACAGGTCCTGCAAGGAGCCTGCTCCAGCACAGGCTTCCCATGGGGTCACAGCCTCCTTCGGGCATCCCCCTGCTCTGGCGTGGGGTCCTCCCCGGGCTGCAGGTGGATATCTGCTCCACCGTGGACCTCCCTGGGCTGCTGGGGACAGCCTGCCTCGCCATGGTCTTCCTCACGGGCTGCAGGTGAATCTCTGCTCTGGCACCTGGAGCACCTCCTCCCCTTCCTTCTTCACTGACCTGGAGGTCTGCAGGGTTGTTTCTCTTACATGTTCTCACTCTTCTCTCTGGCTGCAGTTTCTGTGCCCACCGCAACATTTTTCCCCTTTTAAAATATGTTATCCCGGAGGCACTACCACCGTTGCTGATGTGCTCGGCCTTGGCCAGTGGTGGGTCCGTCTTGGAACCAGCTGGGATTGGCTCCATTGGACATGGGGGAAGCTTCTAGCAGCTTCTCACAGAAGCCACCCCTGTAAACCCCCCCGCCCCCGCTACCAAAACCTTGCCACGCAAACCCAATACACACAGCTTTATGGCCATAGTGAGAGCTAAGAGGTCAGACTGTATTCAGTAAGTATCTGAGACATAGCTTTGGTTGTTAGCAGTTTGGTTCTTGACATTGCTCTATATGCATAAAAAAATCCAAGAGTTTATAAGAAGAGGTCGGGATTGTTAGCCACACTGCTTCCCCAAGCCAACAGTAGGGAACAATGTATCCACAATGCATGATAAAGCTGTAAAAGCCAGAGTAGACTTTGCTGCATTATAAGCTCTAAGCTATAACACATCAGATTTGTCTGTGAAATTCCATGCGTATCCTGTAAACTGTTTCAAAATGTGCCCAATAAAAGTTAAATTTTCATTTACAGTTTAATTTTGTCAACAAATCATGATTTACTATACCTATCTGTCAAACACTACACTACTCCCTTTCAAATATTACGGGAACTAAAATACAAGTTTCTAATTATATTTGTCATATGAATAAGAGTTGTTCTAAAACTTCTCTCTTCAAAGTACTGAAATTTAAAGTAATAAATATTCCTTCAGAAGTAGGCCAGTTGAATTTAATATGCACCAAATAAATATTCCCTCAATTAGATGTGTGCAAGTAAAAAGCTTTATGTTATGGCTTATAGCAATTTCAGATAAAAAGCTTGTGTGATGGAGTGAATCCAGCTACGAAATGATTGCAGTAGTGCAACATATTTTTAGCACAGGATAGCACTCATCTCAAAAATAATTCTGAGGATTTTTGCAATTTTGAGATCACACTATGTTTCCAGCAAGACTACCATGCTTAATAGATTTCACAAATTACTCCTAAAAAATTAATAAGGCAAATTAAGGGTCCTTGTAATGAATCATGTAACTTCTCATTTGGCAGAATTATGCCCTTTTTCTCGTTGTGCAGGAACCATCATCTAAGTTGTACCATTAGCGACAAGGCTGACTAAAGAGAAAAAAAAGAAATCACCCATTACTGTGATAAAACTTCTACATTATCACTACTTTGATATTCCAAACAAAATTTCTAGTCATCAGTTTGACTGAAATCTGTCTTCATGACTAATGAGGAATACTGTTGTTACTTACTACTGCAGAACAGCCTTACCACTCACTTTTTTGATTAAAGGGTGCAAGTTCAAAGAATACTTTAGAATGAATCTTAAAAAAAAAAAAAAAAACTAGTGTATAATCAACAACTGAATCTAAGACTTTTCCCATATCAATCACCATTAAACTCCCTTCTGTATTACATCTTAGAGCTAAACACTGACTGTAGTATGTCAGATACCATTTGGAGTAAGTTTTCTTCCAGCAAACATTACCAACTATTTTTTCTCTGGAGTGTTCTGGCTCTGTAAATAAGAAAGCACTTGGTCAAGGGGTTACACAGTCCCTATTGTACACATACCCAAAGGTCAGCAAAACTGCAATTACTTAGGGCAACTGCAGGTATTGATGCACAGCATGGCTAGTCTGGGCAGGCTGTGCTACAAGCCACTAGTTAAGCAATGGTTCCACTAAGTCTTGTCAACAGATCCATAGGCATTGCCAAAAATGAGATCTTAGTTGGAAAAAGTGTCTATATTGGGAGAAAAGCAGTGGCAGAATCCTCCAAAGGTCAATAATGGTCTCTTCTAGAAGAGAGAATTATTCAAAAGAACTGTGACTACTTCAAGCCAGAAAAGTCAATATTAAGCCTGCTGACTTCAGCAAAGATACACTCATTTTTACATGAAAACGGATCAGGCAGTCCTCAGCCAACACAGCCTGTGACAGACAGCTGCTGCAGGGAGCAACTGGGCAGCTATTCCCAGCCAATACCTTAACTGCTGTGGGAGATGCAAAACATCTGGACAGACTTGACTGATCAAAAAGACAGGAGAAAACATACTGTACCTCTTTGTTTCCCTTTATTTTTCTCCAAGATCTGTTATGCTATCCCAGATCACGTTCTCCCTGCAAGAGCTAGTACCAGTTTTGCATGTTGAAAATACAGCACTGAGATAATGCAGCCTTCAATTGGTTATTTGTAAACATGTGTTGCTGACTGTCAAAGCATCCCTTCATTTTTATCTTGGTTCTGCTTTCAAAGCAATCACATGAGGACTGAAAGATAATATAGTGCTCTACATATTGGAGTATGACATCAATGAGTACTAATACTCTGTGTTTCCCCTAAAAACACTTTAGAGAGAATCACGGTTCTGTAAACTAGTGTGTGTGGGGGGAACCAACAAAAAACCTAAACACGCCTACAAGGGTAACTATAATAAACTGTGGAATAACATCATTTAGTACCTTCAGTCTCTTATTACAACCAGGAACAGGTTTGTAACTTACCCAGGGGCTGCAGACCCTTGCATTTCTCTCTTGAATGCTAGCAGATGCTGTGATCTTGGACAGTGGGGACCATTATCAAAGTCAACCCAAGTTTACAGAGGTAGCACTGTTGGTAAACATTCCTAAAGCACACGGTTAGCAGTATGGCCTCTTCTAAAATATTGAATTTATTCTTCCTGCAGTACCTTCCCGAATTCAGAGTTAATGCTGTTTCTTCAAACATCAAGAAACTTTCTGACACAGCATCTCGTGCTGCGTTTGAATGTGTCAGTGGAACAGCTGAAGTGAAAATGACAAGTGGCTTTGGCATTACTTTGGACCAGGGCTTCTGGGTAGAGGCAGAAGATGAATTTCTGGCAATGCTTTTCAGTCCCTTCACAGCCCTTTGTTCTGGGGGATCATTGCCTGTTATTAGCTTAATTCAAGAAATTCAGCTTTGTCTCATTTACTTTTAAATGATTTAAAATTCATCTTATAAATGGAGTATAGTCTGCTGTGATTCAGAGCTGCAAGTCTACATCTATGACACTAAGAAAGATATGACACGAAGTTCAATCTTAGGCCTGCTCATAGCTTCACTTTTCGTAAATTATTTACCATCTGTTCACAGTACTGTCTGTTTAGACGAAGATGATTCAGCCATCCATGCCAGGAGTTACAAGTGGAGAAGTTGTACCAAGAAGTCAGACTGATTTCCACTTCAAGTATTATTGCTTTGTGGGTGCTGCCAGCAAATATAGATGTGAGGCATTTTCCAAACACTTTTCTGAACCTTGATTCAGGGAACAGTCAGCAATTTGTACATCTGTCAGCTCGGTTCACTGAGCAGCATGGTACACACAGGTCTTCAAGAGGGACTTACAAAGCAGACAGGATGGGGACCTGTGCAGACAAATGCAGGGACGTCACAAATTAACATATAGGGAGGTACAGAGAAGGTGGCACAAAGATGGATTGTGAAGCATCTGACAAGCAAGCAGCAGAGCAGAAGTGACAGGAGACCTTGAAAAGCCTGGCAAGTGAAGCTAAATGGAGAGGGTCACAGTTACGTATAGCTTTCAAGAGTGACAAAAAGTATCCATCAGATACAATAACTGGATGAGAAGTTTACAGGGGATTTCTAAGAAGGGAATTTCATGGACAAGTAGGTTAGTAAAAGTGTTTCACAGCTGGACCAACAGGAGTAATGAGTATGACTGAGAAGACAGATTTACTTAATATATATTAATCAGAACAGGTTAGCAGAGAAATGCTTGAACAAGAAAATACCCTGGAGAAATGGAGGAAATTCAGAATAACCTGCCTGGTGCGGTCCTGAGCCAAAGGAGATATTGAGGCTCCTATAACACTATTTGCTCCACGAAGACATTTGTAAGGCATTTTACAGAGACAAGCCAATACGCAAGATTGAAAAGCAGAAGCTTAGCAGAGGACAGAGGGACACTTTTACAAATCATCTGCACAGAGATATGATAGCCTCAGCTATCATTGATTCAGCTATGGATTGAAGAAATTACCTGAAGATCAAGGTGAAGAGCAAAGGGGCCAAGAGCAAAGCCTTAAGGAACAACCCCTTCCCTCCCAAAATCATTGGGGAAAGTAGCAACTGAAAATGGCAGCATCCTACAGAAGGGAAAAGTGTCAAGGACCAAACACATGGCCATTCAAAAAAAAAAAAAAAAGCCTATTATGATTTTTATTACAACACATTTAACCAGCAAAATTAGATGCCTAGTACTGTCAACAGCAACAGAACATACAACTACAGCTGTCCTCTCTGCCCTCAAAAAAATCCCCACACCAAACATAGCATAAACAGCTGACCTCTAAATACTCAAAACACCCTTTCTCCCGGAGGCACTATGCAGCTTTATAATGTGTTGTCTCCCTTCCCTTTGCCTAGTTATAGTATGTTATTACTAATCCCACTATTACTAATCCCATGTAGAGAGCATGACAACAGCAGCTCAGAAGCCGATAAAAGGAGATAATATGTATCCCCTCAAAACACAGCATAATTTTCTCAGGGATATGAGCTTATTTATTAGGCATCCTTATGCTACTTGGGAGATGGCTACATCTGCTGTGTACTGCAGATCTGACTTCTGTGCTAAAGCATGTCTATCGATTGTTGCAAGTTTTTACAATTAAACAAACACAGTTTAGAACTGTTCTTCCATCTACGAATTTATTGAGCAGACAACAGAGAACAACTCTAAACAAAGGTACATTATCCTGTCCACACAGGACAGCAGTTGTCACTAGCACTCCAGGTTTTCTACAGGCTAAGAATCATACTAATGCAAGGAATCAATTCAATTCCAGATATGCAAAATAGCCTATTACAGGTCTTGTAAATTCCTAGTGCCAAATACAAACACACACACACTTCCTCTCTCCAAATACCGACACAAAAGTGTATTGGGAGTCTACATGCACAAAAAATCGACAAGTTGTGAAGTTGCAATTGCATAGAAAAATAGGACATGATTAACTGCTGCATATTCTAAATTCCTTGGGGACACTGAAAAAAAACCAACGAGATATATATATATAAGAACAAGGAATTCTACTTTGGTGGAGAGCAAGAAGCTCCCTACCAGCAAAAAATTAAGCTCACAGCCCCATTTTAACAATCCTGCCAGAAATAAAGCACAAAGAATATTCTTTCCCTGTAATAAAAAGCAAATAAACAAAAAAAAAAGTTGCAAGAGACACTGAAAGTACAGATACTTGAGAAAGTCCTTAGAGCAACCTGCCATGGGCGAGAAACAAGCACCAGTGTAAACAGAAAGGGCCAGTAAAAACATGTATATATTGACAGTACTTCCTGAATAAGAAAAAATAAAGCTGGAGTACTAACAAAAATTATGCCTTTAGTTAGTGGCCCGTTGCCACCCAGATCCCATCAACTGAGCAGCAGAAAAGAAAGCTGGCTTGATATAAGATGCTGTTCTCATTTATGAAATGCTGATATTGGTATCAAAGTTAATAAAAATGAGCTATGGATGATGAGATCCAATTTTGCTTACGTGGTACCCAAGCTGTCCCATGTTCATTCTAATAGACAGATGAAGATATTTCCTCTCTCCATCAGCACACAATCCAGGAACTGCATGTCTAATGTGGGCAGAAGACACATGAAACTATACAGTTTCTCATTCACATGCCATCCAAGATGCTCTCAGATAACTCACCAGGGCTCTAGAGGCTGCTTCAGAAGGACCTGGATATCCCATAGGTCCTGTGTCAGATTTGCTGACCCTGAGGCGTCGTCTCAAATACCCTACAGCATTTTGGAAGGTACTATATGCCTATCTATGCTTATGCAGCAGAATTGTGCCCAGACTACTGATAAACAGGGTACACATGGTTTAAGACTAGCTTTCCAGAACGGGTTAAAATAAATTTAAGAGCAGCCCCTCTCCTTTTTCCTTCCAGCCAAAAGAAGTTGGGAGCCAAATTCCCCTTCTGGCAACACCACCTAAGAAAGTCCAGGTGATGAGAAGGTTTCAGAGGTTACAACACAGACTCCCAGCTGAGAGTCAGCATTAACTACAGCATCATTCTTCAGGACGCTTCTCAACTGAACTGGCTTGATCAGTGTTCAACAAGGATGGTGGCAGGGGGGTATATCCTACTTTCAGTGTATGGAACTGTTTCTGGGTAGGCACTTTCTTTTGTTTGGTTTTCTTTTAAGCTAGAATCATCTTTAGATGAGAAATACACCAGAAGAGTAGGCAGGAGTATTTACCATTGCATTGGAGCAATGCATTGGAGCAGTGCCTCGGAGTGCACTCACAAGCTCAGAGCCCTGGTGCGCAAGGTGCAGGAAGAACAAACGACACCACTTCCCTTCCAGGAATTCACAGGTTCCTGGCCAAGACAGGTCATAACCCACAAGGCAGACAGGACAAGCTGGAGACTAAACATGCAGAAGGGGTAAGAGGTATTGGGAGGAGGAGGAAACAATAAGGTGAACAGCATCTAACAAAAGAATAAAATAAATACCAAGAAGAAAAACTCATAGTAGCGAGTGCTCAAATCTATTTCTGATCTTATTCAAAGGATGACAAATATTCTCAAGGGAAATAACAGTTCCTGGCACCACACCCACACATCATTATGCTAAAGCTTTAGCATTTTCTGGCTGCTCAAAGTCATTCCAGTTTTAAAGAAACACAACCTGGAAAATTCAAAACAGAAGTCAGAAGATTCTGGCCCTATTTGTGCTCCTGCAGCCCCAGCCAGTTCCCTTGTGCCAAAAGATGAGTTGGCGGGGAAGACCACTGGCCTGGCTAAACAGAGAGCTTTGGCTGGAACTCAGGAAAAAAAGGAGAGTTTATGACCTTTGGAAGAAGGGGCAGGCAACTCAGGAGGACTACAAGGATGTCATGAGGTTATGCAGGGAGAAAGTTAGATAGGCCAAAGCCCAAGTAGAACCTTATCTGGCTACAGCCATAAAAGACAATAAAAAATGTTTCTATAAATAGATTAGCAACAAAAGGAGGGCTAAGGAGACTCTCCATCCTTTATTGGATGCAGGGGGAAACATAGTGACAAAGGATGAGGAAAAGGCTGAGGTACTTAATGTCTTCTTTGCCTCAAGTCTTTAATAGTAAGACCAGTTGTTCTCCAGGTACCCAGCACCCTGAGCTGGAAGACAGGGACAGGGAGCAGAATGAAGCCCCCACAATCCAAGGGGAAGTGGTTAGTGACCTGCTACACCACTTAGACACACACAAGTCTCTGGGGCCAGATGGGATCCACCCAAGGGTACTGAGGGAGCTGGCAGAAGTACTCACCAAGCCACTTTCTGTCATTTACCAGCAGTCCTGGCTAACTGGGGAGGTCACAGTTGACTGCAAGTTAGCAAATGTGACACCCATCTACAAGAAGGTCTGGAAGGAGGATCCGAGGAACTACAGGCCTGTCAGTCTGACCTCAGTGCCGGGGAAGGTTATGGAGCAGATCATCTTGATTGCCATCACGTGGCACGTACAGGACAACCAGGTGATCAGGCCCAGTCAGCGTGGGTTTATGAAAGGCAGGACCTGCTTGACTAACCTGATCTCCTTCTGTAACAAGGTGACCCTCTTAGTGGATGAGGGAGAGGCTGTGTATGTTGTCTACCTAGACTTTAGTAAAGCCTTTGATACCATTTCTCCCAGCATTCTCCTGGAGGAACTGTCTGCTCATGGCTTAGACGGGTATACTCTTTGCTGGGTAAAAAACTGGCTGGATGGACAAGCCCAGAGGGTTGTGGTGAATGGAGTTAAATCCAGTTGGCAGTCAGTCACAAGTGGTGTTCCCCAGGGCTCAGTATTGGGGCCAGTTCTGTTTAATATCTTTGTCAATGATTTGGACAAGGGGATTGAGTGCACCCTCAGTAAGTGTGCAGACAACACCAAGTTGGGCAGGAGTGTTGAATCTGCCTGAGTGTAGGAAGACTCTACAGAAGGATCTGGACAGGCTGGATCGATGGGCCAAGGCCAGTTGTATGAGGTTCAACAAGGCCAAGTGCCAGGTCCTACACTTGGGCCACAACAACCCCATGCAACACTACAGGCTTGGGGAAGAGTGGCTGGAAAGCTGCCTCATCCAAAAGGACCTGGGGGTGTTGGTCAACAGCCGGCTGAATATGAGCCAGCAGTGTGCCCAGGTGGCCAAGGCGGCCAACAGCATCCTGGCTTGTATCAGAAATAATGTGGCCAGCAGGAGCAGGGAAGTGATTGTTCCCCTCGTACTCAGCACTGGTGAGGCTGCACCTTGACCACTGTGTTCAGTTTTGGGCCCCTCACTGCAAGAAAGACATTGAGGTGCTGGAGCATGTCCACAGAAGGGCAATGAAGCTGGTGAAGGGTCTAGAGCACAAGTCTTACAAACAGCGGCTGAGGGAACTGGGGTTGTTTAGTCTGGAGAAAAGGAGGCTAAAGGGAGGCCTTATCGCTCTCTATAACTACCTGAAAGGAGATTATAGCGAGGTGGGAGTCGGTCTCTTGTCCCAAGTAACAAGTGATAGGACAAGAGGAAATCACCTCAAGTTGCAGCAGGGGAGGTTTAGATTGGATATTAGGAAAAATTTCTTCACGAACAGGGTTGTCAAGCACTGGAACAGGCTGCCCAGGGAAGTGGTTGACTCCCCATCCCTGGAGGTATTTAAAAGATGTGTAATTGTCGTGCTTGGGGACAGGGTTTAGTGGTGGACTGGGCAGTGTTCAGTTAACGGTTGGACTTGATGATCTTAAAGGTCTTCCCCAACCTAAACAATTCTATGATTCTGTGTTTCATAGTTATGTCACTCTAATTTCAAATGTCTTTCTCCACTGCTGTACAAGACACAAATACCACTTTAAACGGACAGACTGCAAAGAACATTAAATAAAACAGAGTACTTAAACTGTAAACAGATATCAGACTTTTGCATTTTGTAGTACTGTTTTAAACTATAATACTGAAGATTACAATAAAACTTTCTGTGGCTAAGGAACCATCTAATGTCAGTGGCACCCTTTTGGTAGCAAGCCAGACAGGTTTCAAAAGCTCAGCCCATAATCCTCTGAGCTTTACTTTGTTTGCAATAACCAGGCAGCAACCACTTGTACTACAAATTGACCCACCAGCCCAGCCTATTTCACAGATCACAGGACACCAGAACTTTTCAGTATCATGCCTCCCATCAGTCTGACAAAACACAGCACTTTCAAAAGGAGTGACTGAAGACAGCAAGACCCAAGTCTGTCCACAACATCTAAACTTCCCATGTATCAAATCCCCCTTTCCATACAAAAATCGAGCCCCTCCGCCCTTAACCAATGCCTCCCTTAAGTACTCATTAAGTGTTGTGCCCTCGTTACACAGACATGGGAAAGGAAAAAGAGAAAGAACGTAGGTGAGAAAGCACTCGAGAGGCATATTCCTTGACCTGCCAAGGACACCCACTGCTTCCTGGTATGAGGCCAATGAGTCCTATAACAGAGCAGGGCTTCCTCAGTTCACTTCCACCAGCCACTCCACTAAATACAGCAGTCTAGTCTACAGAACCAAGTTACACAGTATTTGCTATTGGATTTCACCTATTGCAATTTCATTGCATTTCCGATGAAAAGTAAGTAAGAGGACAGCCTGGGGAGAATTCAGAGTTGATACTGGAAGCCTTTGCTCAAAAAAAATTCCAAATTGTTAACATAATCAGAGGTGTATAGCACTGGTTTCAGCATTGTTCCATAGGCACAGATGAAGCAAAGTGTTTGTCTCCAGTTCCATCTATTCTCTACCACCTGAAAGACAGAAGTAAATTTCCAGTCTAAAGAAACAAAAATACTCTCGCATCCTAAAGTGGATGGAGAGAAGTTAATGCAGCAAAACAGTATGAATTAACTTGAATTTTATACCCTGTAACTTGCATGTAAATAAAGCTAACTTTATTATGGCTCTTGTGTTAGCATACAGTCTCTGAATACTTCATCATGGATGAAAATGGAAACAACTTAAAAATCCCATGCACATGATAATAAGGCTTTGCAACGTACTCAGAGCATACATATTCACAGATTTAAACTCCTTGTTGAAAAATTGGATATAAAGCTGGAACAACTTAGAATTAGGCATCAAGTTTTAAGGAGGAAAGAAAACCATCATTCTTGTTTGGGTTTTTCTTTAAAGGTAGAACTATACTAAGAATCTGAATTCATATTAATACAGCTATTTACTAATCTAAATTGCTCTACTATCTCTTTCCCCCCAAAATCACACTGGGTTACTCTGTTGAGATCTAAAAGCAGAATTACGGTAACAACACTAATTACAGCAGCAATTACACTTTGGAGGGGGCAGAATTTCCTTGCATTCCCTCTACTGCTCGACAGAGTTCCTTCTCAAATGGGTCAGTTTTGCTCCACTGCGTCACAAAATAAAGCTTCCCATTTTACCTCACATTAAAAAATAAGAGTAAAACCTGCAGAAAAAAATTCAAAGCTGGATCCTGGAGTGTTTCCTACTATTGCCACATGTCTTTTTGCAGCAATTAACTATAATCATACAGTATTCCTTTAAAAAAATTCAAAAATCTAGGCATGGTTTTTTTTTTTTTTATCCACACAGGCAGAGTCCAAGATATACATATGATATCTACTTTAAATGCAAGATAATGGGGAGGCATTTTTTGTTTTTGTTTCTCCCCTACATTCTCACTTCCCATGCACACACTGCTTATTATAACAACTTAAAAACTTGTGCATATGCTATCAGTAACTTGGGGAGCAGAAAGAGATTTCTAGCTCCACATTGAACAACTACTTATATAGCTAAGCGGGAAGGTCAGTTTTTTCAAACACACTCCACCTCACTTGAAAATAATAATTTTTACTTTGGGAAAGCTACCCAAAGCTGTAATCAGATTCCCCACTGGGCTAATGTATTCCATGTGGAAGCCTGTACTACCAAAGTTCATGCTTAGTGGTACATGCGCTAGCTACATTGGAGCTACAGTGTAAATAAATGCCTGCATGTACTGCAATCCAGTTTTCAAGTGCAGCATAACCACAGGCTCTTTAAGTAGCTGCAGGATTCTCAGCACGTTTGCAGAAAAGTCCCTGAATGTTTCAGAAAGCATCTGTATTAACATTGCAATGCTTTTGTATTTTTGGAACTAACATAGTTTTTGATTCCATCTTAAGTTTCAACTCAAGAACTAAAAGAAAATTACTTTTTTTATTTTTTTTTTTTTTTTAAAGTGAGAAATGTGTTGCTGCTGGCACTTATCTGGAATCTCTGCTCGATGCTGGCTTTAGCCAACACCAACCGAGATTCCAGATGGGCTGCTGAGTGTTTTTGGTTTTTAAAAAACATGGCAGCCAATGCACCCATCTGGCTGCATATAGAAGTGATGTAGGAAAAGAGATCAAGCTCTACCCCTGTAATTGAGGTTGATAAATCAGGCGCTAAAATTGTGCACAGCAGGGAAGAAATATAAATGTATATACAGAGAGAAGAGCAAGCACTATTTATCTGCATCATTAGAGTAAGTGTTACCATTGAGTGACTGCCACCATGTTCCTCTCACACACACAAAAAGAAACTTTAGGCTGCTGAATCACTGCTAATATGTGAATGAGTTTTAAAAACGTTTGTACTGGTATTTTAATAGAGTTTACAGCAAAGATTAGGAGCTTAGATGTGCAAAGTTCCTAAACAAACACAAAGAGCAAAGCAGCAGACAGTACAGGTTCCTGAATTTATGCTCCAAGGGAAATTAGAGGTCAAATTATCCTTGCACCTTGCATTATTTTCAACAGTGCTAAGTTAATATAAGATTCCCCCCCCCCCCCCCCAGCCAGCTTACATTTACTTGCAGCAATAAGCACGTCCAAAAATCGCACAACAGTAGAAAGCCCAGCAGGTCTAGCCAAGAGTACATTAACTCAATGGCACAACAGATGAAACCGAAGACCTCAAACTATTCAGCTTTGTATCCACAGCAGTAATTCTCAAGTGTGGCCAGATACTTCACATGTGGCCACCAGAAAAAAAAAAACCCAAACACTGAGCGTATTTTGTCATTAATACAGCCCCTGTGTACTCTCTATTGCCACATATTGGAAAACTCTTTTTAGGTTCCCCAGAAGTAAGGAAGGTGAGGTCTAAAGGAGATGGCAAGTCGACATCCACTTGCAGGGTGTTTAACGAGGCCACCGGTGGAGTAAAAACGCTCACGAAAAAGGTCTCTTCATGAAAATGACCCTGTCCTGACTGAACCCAGATTTTTTTGAGCAGTTTCACCAGGAAGTGCAGAGCAACAACAAAAAAAAACCCCAAACCAACCCCCAAAACCCCATGTCAGTAAATGTCACTTGTCTTTGACCTTCCATTTTGACAATACTTCATAGTCTGAGGGAGGTAAAGTTATGCCTGTCATTCAGTTTAACAGGTAAATGTCTATTCTCAGTTGCAAATTACCAGACCTGTTATTTTGCAAAGAACTGTGTTAAAAAAACCCAAGGTTTTGTTATTTTTGTTTAAAATCAAGAGGCAGAAGTCTCATTCTCTTCTCACTTAATGCTGATTTAGTTACTTCAACTTCAGCAGAACAACTTCTAATTTACAGTGGCATAAGCAAGAGGCAAGCGAGAATGACGAAACTCTCTGGAGGAACACTGATTAAGTGTACTCTTGGAGAGGTCTCTATGGGTCCGAGTTCACCGTCAAGGCATATGACCACCAGAGTGTCACATTCCTTCAGCTGCTACGCAGGACGATTGCTGAGTGACAGTTTAAATTACGTGGAGTTTGCTTGCTCTTCTCCTTTCCTTGAACAGTTCATTGCAACATTGATAGGAGGAAAAAAAGTCATAGCAACCAAGACACAGAAGGAAAAAGCCCAGGCATATTAAAATCAGTGGGAGTTCTGCCATCCAGTTTGCTGGAGCCAGGATTTCATGCATTGTCTCATTCTATTAATATTAAAGAAATAATGAGTACAGATTTACCCAAAAGGACATCTCATTCAAACTCTTAGATCACTGGCATCTTCTAAATGGCCAGCCAGATGTTCCCAGAAGCACATGTCCTTTGCATCCTAAAGAACAGAACCATTTTATACAGCACCCACTGAAGCATTAACATAGAAGGGTTCTGGCCATACTTTTACCAAGAATCAAATGGTTTTGTCTCACTAAAATGGCAGGTTGCTTTGAGGCTGCATGTGCAGCAGTACAAGAGAGATTCATGTCTATCAGTAGAGACTATTCTCTTTTCTTTACAGCTTTTTAACAAAGCACCAAGAAACAAATGAAACCCTGGATTCATTGAATGCAATAACAAAACCTCCCTTTTATATTATATTTTCCATCTAATAAATGCTTTATGACTAAAAGTAATATATTACTTCCCTAGAATCATTACAATTAGAAGCTAGACAAATACTTGAGTGATAAGTAAAAGTAACAGTATGATCAATCCTAGCTGGGAATCCTGCTTTATAATTCAGGGTCTTTTGTGTGCTATTTCATCTCTACCTGAAACAGTACACCGATTACCAGGTCTGACCCTGCTCCAGCTGTACCTGCCTCTTCCTAGCGTTCACTAAGGTACTAGTAGACTATGGCTTGTCAGATTTGTCAAACACAAGAGCTTCCCCCCCCCCCCCTTTTTTTTTCCCCCTTTTAAACAGTATTGCTTGTTAGATAGGATCCAAGATTACTAAATATAGACTGTTGCTGTATAAACAGAGACAATGAAATGTTGAGTCTACTGTCATTCTGACAACTGAAAACATCCTACTCAGTTCGGACTGTCAGACCCAGAACCATATCAGCAGCAGTATTTAAGTTGCATTAGCAGCCTTCTCAGTGCTTCTCCAGACAAAGAGCTGACATTGGAAGCCACTGCACTCAGGCAGTTAATTTTTTTTTCTATGATAATTATATTTTAATATACTTCATCTTCAGCTAGGTCAGGGCACTAACAATCTCTTGTAGGTAGATATTATTTCTAGGAATTTCAGCAAATCTTTGTAAAACATACTTCACTATCAATATTTATCCAAGATGAAAACGGAATCAATCTGGCATCCATGTGCCTTCTCCACTTTGAGGTCACAAATGGATATATAGAGATGCAGGATTTTTTTCTTTAATTGATTTTTAAGTTTCAATAAGCCTTAGCTGCTCCTTTGTAAAGCCACCAGACAATGAACAGCAGTTCAAAGGTGAACTAGTAACTTTAAATGAAGCTGGTCTAGAAATAATAGACTTTTGCCCCAAATCATTCCTTCCATTGCAAGGGTATAGAATTGTATTTATAACATAACTAAAGGTTTCTGCTCCACAGAGATCACCCAAGAAATCTCTGCTGGCACTAGAAACCCACTGCAGCAGCTGCAAACAGCTCGGCTGGTTCTACATAAAACAAAACCAGTAAAAAATGTGATGAGGTACAATAATTATACTTGTTGCCCTGCTCACCTCCCTGACGTGTATGGCAGGAGAAGGTCAGGGACCTCATGAAGGAAGAAACACTTTGCTCACTATCTTCTGTGATTGCTTTGTATCACTCAGAACACTACACTCACATGGGTAATACTGGTAGGATCTCATATCACATAAAGAGGTGCAATTATCATTGAAAACAAATCTTAAAAGTCTAAGAACTAAAAAAAGCAGAAAATAGCCAAGGCAAATAAACCTATATATGCTTAGATGTTATGAATGCACAGGATAGAATCTGACTCAATTTTGAGAATTTGGATTTGGAAGTTCTGGGCTTTCCTTGGGAGATGAGCCCAGTTTAATCTGAGCTGAATGTATAAGCTTTTATACACACATGCGTAAGTGCATGAAGTCTTGTTTTTAAGTACATTAATAATGTTTATTTCTAGGGCTCAGACAGAGGGCATTGATTTCATTTTCATTACACAGCACTGCCACTAAAACCTAAAGTTATAATATTACATCAGAGAAGGAAAAAAAACGTATTTTTCCACAATATCCTGCAGACTTTAGACATATTTATATATATGGGAGATGATGAAATTTTTAGCAGTTGGTGGACTACTCAGGCTTTCATGAAACATCTAGGAAATACGGTGCAAAGAAACAGTAAGTCAGCTCCTCAGATACCCACTTCTTAACTGTTAATCATCTAGCAGAAACCTGAAATATTGTAAGCAGCAAGCTGAGGAAACAGCTGGGCTCTTGGGCTGTTCTCAGTTATTCTTCCTCAGTACATCTCCAGTATTCACATTTCCAGTAGCTAAATCCTAGTTTAACATCCAGAGTGTGTTAAATGCAGACTCCTCCATACCAGCACTATCACAACAATCCACTTCCATTGCCTTTGTCCCAGTGCTGGCATGATACTGATACTGTTTGAGTGGGGAAAGAAAAAGTCAAGTGGGAAGGGACTTTGCTCAGTTCCCAGGTAGCACTCTTTGCTCTGGAAAAAGCAACTGTTTGAATCCACTACAGTGTTTTTATTGGGGAATAACAACACTGAAGAAAAGATATTAAGTAATTAGTAGCCAACAGAAATGTTCTAAATACTGTGCGTGGTTTATTTTAGCCCGCTCATGCAGGAGGCTAACTCTGGTAAGGCAGTTTCTCTGTCAGCTCAGATGCTAAAGGTGCATCCCTCTGCTGCTGGCAGAAGAGCTGCTATTCAGCTACTGAACAACAAGCCTCTGTGAAAAACAAGGGCTTTGTACTCAAGGTGCTCCACAACAGCACTCTGAATTCTGGTGCACTGATTGAGAGAGACTCCTCTGCCTGGCCTTTCACTGCTACACTATCCCAACACGATCCCCAAAATGCATCTGTGGAAAACATACAGCCTCCCTTGGGGTGAGCTGAGAAAGGTCCTTACACAAGGGCAGCGAGCACAGAACTGACAAACTGCACAATGAGAGAAACTGAATGAACAGCGTGAGCTCAATTTAACAATGCTTTTACAAATTGAAGGCTGAAGAGCCGGAGGCAAAAAAATGCACGTATTAGACGACTGGGTCAACACTAGCCTGATAGCGGGCAATTTCACTGTAAGAAGAAAAAGAAAGAAGAACTGTTTTGGAGGTAAGATTTAGTAACATCTAGTTCCTGCACTTAAAAAGAACAAAATCTATCTGAAATGTGTAAGCACATAAAATTTGTCCACCAGACATATAGAAGAGACTTAACACACATCAAGTCCTTTATGTGATTTATCTTCAGCTGAGGCTACTGAAGTCATGTATCAAACCATTCATTCACAATTATCAGGATGCTCCCATATGAAGGGGACTTACTGACATATTAAATACAGTTACAAGCCAGATAAGAACCGTCAGTTTTGCAGCACAGCTTTTGCTCACAGAAAAGAGTTTATTCATGCGCGCACACACATACACAAAACCCCGAACAATTAGAGCTACCAACATCACTTATAAATTCTGCTATTCATCATCCCAAATGTTACATTTGGGAGCTGAGGGAGGAAGGAGCCTACAACCAGTCAGATTTAATCATAACATCTGCTAAGAACTCCCAACCTTCGATTTCATTCCAACAAGAAGTAACCTTTAAGAACACACAAGAAAAGCTACGCTCTGTTCAACAAAACCCACTTGAAATATTTAATGTCAAGGCACTGATAAATTTAAGAGAAAAGGTTGGGATGTTTCAGTATCTGCATAAAGCAGTTGGAGCAAGCTGCAGATTTACAGTCTGGCCATAGCTGGGGGATGTAGCATTAAGGATAAAGAGGCTCAATCCAACATGCTGCTTAAATCCAAGCAAGCTTTGATTTATATTAATTCCTTCTGATTTTAAAGATTCTGTGCCCATCTAATACCTGTCAGTACACTAACTGCCTAACTCACCAGGGAGACACTAAAAGCTGCAAGGATGTCATGGTGGGAACAGTTATCCTCAACCTATAGAAAGCTTAGGAAACCTGCCAATAATCCAGCCCAAATACAGGTTGGGTACTATCAAGTAAATCAATGAAGGGGCAGTGTCCTGGTTTCAGCTGGGATAGAGTTAACTGTCTTCCTAGTAGCTGGTACAGTGCTATGTTTTGAGTTCAGAGCGAAGAATGTTGATAACACTGATGTTTTCAGTTGTTGCTCAGTAGGGTTTAGACTAATGTCAAGGATTTTTCAGCTTCTCATGCCCAGCCAGTGAGAAAGCTGGAGGGGCACAAGAAGTTGGCACAGGACACAGCCAGGGCACCTGACCCAAACTGGCCAACGGTGTATTCCATACCATGGGACGTCCCATCTAGTATAGGAACGGGGAAGTGGGGGCAGGGATTCGCCGCTCGGGGACTGGCGGGGTGTCGGTCGGCGGGTGGTGAGCAATTGCACTGCGCATCATTTGTACATTCCAATCCTTTCATTATTGCTGTTGTCATTTTATTAGTGTTATCATTATCATTATTAGTTTCTTCTTTTCTGTTCTATTAAACCGTTCTTATCTCAACCCACGGGTTTTGCTTCTTTTCCCGATTTTCTCCCCCATCCCACTGGGTGGGGGGGAGTGAGTGAGCGGCTGCGTGGTGTTTAGTTGCTGGCTGGGGTTAAACCATGACAGGCAGAAAGAAATGAGTACAACAGAAGCACAGAACAATGATTACCCAGGTGCTCTGCACCAGTCTTGCCCTGATGCTTACCACAGGCTTTCCCCACCCCCGCCCCGTAACTAGGAAAAAAAAAAAAAAGAAAAAAAAAAGTTCTGCACTTTGGATTGTTCATGGAGAAAAGAGGAGGAAATGGGTTTAAAATTACAGAGGAAGGAAAGGTCTGCAGACCAAGAAGAACCATTTTTTCCCATTTCCAAAAACACACAAAGCTTAAACCATGCAGTTCAGAAGTTTCGTGACAGTTTGAATCCCACAAGCTTCCTTGCACCCCACTGGAAAGAGACATTCCTTTAACTGAAGCCTTTAGCAACCAAGCACCTCCATAAACTAGTTAAATTTCCACTAAAAAATATATCAGGATACACTGCAAATATGGATTAATAGATTAACAAGAAAATACAATACAATAACTTAGATGGCAACACATAGGCTCATCTTCTGTTAGTTCAAACCAGATGAGGTCTCCTGTGGCCACCATTAGGTTCAAGGTCAAACACCTTCAAGCCAGGCACATGCAAATGTAATGCCACCAGCATTTGGAGGCCGATGGAGAACACCTAATGAAGCCAATCCAGATTCATCTCCAAAAGATTTCACGGGGTTTTTTTCCCCCACAATCACCACATTACATTTCCAGTTTAATTTTGTTTCAACAATAAGCTTCACTGACTAAAATATTACACTTAACATTTGACACTAATGTGTTCTAACAAAGTTGATGCATTAAAAGGATTACACATTTACAGATTACTGAGGAGGTTCTTCCTGGACGCCTGCCAAAAAATCCTGCAAATATTCTGGCTCTAGGCTCTCCCGGTTACACCCAGCATTCATCTTGATAGGTTAGTGTAATCGGTTTGCATGCCACAGAATGATCTGAAGCAAGCAACTGGGCTGCTTTTACTAAAGCCAAGCAGAATTATAGAACCTGAATAAATTAAAGAGGAGGTTAAGCATCAGCTAATTCTACTCGCAACACATTGCTGTTTATTCTGGTCCTTTGTCAATTTAGTAATCCAGCAAAACCATATATGTGACTTATCTTGTATGTGCAAGCAAGAGATTATTAGAAGGGAAAGGAATTTAAATTGTCTGTAATAACAAACCTTGAACATTCAGGAAGAAAAAAGAAAGGAAGAAAGGAGAAAGTTACCAGATAAATTGGGGTTGCAAAACTAAAATGAAGGTTTCATGTTTGCTCAGTTTATTTTTCAGCAGTGGAAATTCACATGTTCCAAAGCCAATTTACTTCCACAGACTTAAGTATTGAAAATGCAATGAGAAAGAAGTCATGCAGTGTAAGGGCCTGCATGTATGCCTCACAAGCTGCTGACTGAAGGGTCTCTTAGAGGTAAGGCAAGGACTGCAATTCTGAACTAGGTTAATACATATAACAACTCTCCTGAGGGCTTTCTGCATTTCTATACCTGCCATTTCAAACTTTCAGCGTTAATTTAAACTTCTACTTGCTTGGGGGGAAAACATGAATTTTGAAGTAAGTCTTTAATCACATCAGGATACAACCACATGTTCCATCAAGAAATAAGTGTTTCTTTCAAAGCTGGTACAGGGCAGGGGGGTGGGGGGAAGCATTGTTTTGTGTTAGAAACTCATCTGAGAAAGAATTATGAAATAGTTAAACTCATACACACCCTTCCTGCCTCTCTGGGAAAGGAAGACTGCATTTATTTATATATTCCATTCAGAAAGCTATATTTGAAAGCTATTTTAAGGCTGCAGATTGAAATGTCCAAGTGGTGACATTAAAGCAATTTGGACAAAAGGGACTTTTTAGCCTGCTATATTTGCATGATACTGTAAGCCTTTAGATGAATTATCAAATGATATATTTTCAAAAGATTCATGCCACAGTCAATGCTCAAGTGGAATGGGAGCACTGAAGAACACACCACCACACCCTAAACTACCTACGAGTTTTATACCTGTATAAACAAAATATTCCAGCACAGCACTCCAATGCTGTTTCAAGTTGTGCTCCATTTTAGAAAGATCATTCTTGACAGACCTCATGTTTCTGCTTCTTTTCAATTAGTTTATGACCTTATCAGCTGAATTTTGACATACTTACATATTGCTTGAAAAGAAGAAATTTCTAAAGGCACTATCAGGAGGCATGAAGGAAGAACTTAAATCCTCAGTGTTTGATGAAAATGTCATCAATGGAAAACAATCCGATGCAGTGAACCACTCTCTTCAAACACTGAATATTTCCTTCAATGGCACATCGAGTACCTTGGCAAATCCAACAATCCCAAGTAACCAACTGATTTTCTTTCGGTTCTAAAACATGCAACAAGTTCTGATTTGACAACTTACAAGCCCTTGGCATTACCTTTGGTTCACAAAAACACCCCAAATTCTGCTTTCCTTCCCTCATTCATTCTACCACTAGCCATTTACTGCATCCTTCAATTTTCAGCACACTGCATCAACCAAATTAAAAGAAGTGTTCAGAACTCAAACTGCTAATCACCTGCTTGTACTATTGATCAGCAGCTTTTACAACCTACTACAGCTGAATGAGAAACAACCACAGAAATTTAACAGCACGCTACATTTAGACTTTTGGAAGCAGACATCCTCCCACGCCTTTCCAGTAGTTAATTCCCCCACTGTTTTAGCACAGCAGTTTGAACAGCTGTGCAATGCACCAGATAGAAACAGATCCATCTGGAAAACAATGCATTTCTAGAGGTTTTGGTGTTTCCTCCCAAAATCTGATCACTGTCCTGACATGGAGAATACTTGTGCCAACACAGCATGGAAGACTCCACACAGAGCTAAGACTGAATAGCCAGCCCTAGTCAGAGCAGCAAAGCCTCCAGCAAAAACTGCACAGAACTATAGGCTGACAGACACTACAGAAAGACCGTCCATCCACTCCTCTCCTTCAAGACACAAAACAATAAATTTGCAGTAATAACTACTGGAGTCTGTGTTGATCAGATACAGGGTAATCAAGGCACCTGGACAGTCAACATCCACAGGGTTTTGGGTGGTTGCTTTTAATTGTTTTCTTGTTTCCTGATAGTCCTAAGAAGGCATAAGCAGAAAATAATGCACCCATTAAGCTCTCCTTTCATAGACCGCTGTTACCTGTCACTGGTTCAAGAACAGAAAGCTTCCAAATGTGCAGTGTTTACCCACTACCTCCAGAATGACAACAGTTAAAAAAAACAACCCCCACAAAAGAAACTCTGGGTAGGAAAAGGAGGACAAACACCCTTGCTTGAATACTTTCCCATGAAGTAGAAAAGAGTCCTTCCTATCATTTCCTCTCCCCTGCAAAGAAGCTTTTTTTTTTTTAAAAAACAAAAACAAAAAAACCCCCAACCCATTAAGAAGTTTACATATTCATGAAAAAAGGGTGGAAAAAAGTTTGCACTTGTTAAGACATACACTCTCTTTTTCTATAATCTCAAAAAGCAGCCAATATAATTTTACTCAAACTCTCAGCAATGTTATTCTGCGCTAAGCACATTGGCACCCAAAAGAAGATATAATGCCCTAGAAGGGGCCATTTAGAATGAAACTATTTACAGAGCCTCAACTGCAGTAGTCGTGTTGTACCTGGGCTATCGTGTATTTGAAAGCAAACAGTTTATCAGTGAGGAACAGACTACATGCATTAGTTTCCCCAAACTCGCTACCCTACCAAAACCTGCAAAGGAATGCTTGTCAGATACAGATGACAAAACATGAAAATCACAACAAAATTCAACCATCTAATAATAATTAAAAAAAAAAAATCACTTCATATATCTATCTCATCACTCTCTCCCCTCCAATAATGACAAAAAAAAAATGTTGTTTTACATACATACAGCAGGTAGGGCACCACCATGTAATATCAACATGAAACTAAGCAGTGACCTGCCAACAACAGGCAGACAGTGATTTCACATACCATTAAATAATTAAAGCTAAATGTCCAAAGGATTCTTGTAACCACGCCGTTTGACAGGTTTCAGGAAGCAGAACTCAATATTTCACTGCATATTCAAAAAAGAGCTCATGTGTGTTTTACAAGGTCTCTGCACTCCTGTGAACCTTGTCCATTATAAATACAGGCTTTAGATATATTCTCACTTTGAGATAACTTACACAGTTGACTATTTGCAGGGCAAACTAATGCAATCAAACACTAAAGCTTCAAGGAGATTAGAGAGCTGCCAAGGTCTGAACTATATCAACAGCTTGGAGTCAGCTCATTCAATAAAGCTTTGACAGTATTACACTGGCAAAACAAACAAACCAATGGTATTCGCATCGGACATAGCTTCCTGTTGCACTAGCTCTTTCTACTCATGTAAGGGGAAAAAAAGCATCTGTTAATTGCCT
This sequence comes from Harpia harpyja, assembly GCF_026419915.1. Taxonomy (NCBI): domain Eukaryota; kingdom Metazoa; phylum Chordata; class Aves; order Accipitriformes; family Accipitridae; genus Harpia; species Harpia harpyja. The sequence goes on along the minus strand of NC_068969.1, from coordinate 15,834,446 downwards.
TTTCTAGAGAAAGAATGTGATGCTACTATCACAGGAATACTACAACAGAGTGCTGTTGGGCCAGCACCCAAACTCGGTCACAACCCAGTGGGGATACACGGACTAAGCGTTTTTGCTTTATTTCAAAACTGAATTTGCCCAGTTTTAGATATTGCTCCCCTTCCACCCCACCCTCTTTTTCAAGTTAAGCTGTCACGCGGAACTAAATCAACTGTCTTACAGAAATCAAAATATATCATATCACTGCGTTTTAGTCAAACTTGAAGCTCCACTGCAGAAAGCCTGACTGGCTCCCATAAAACAGTGATGGTCAGCATGAATTATGTTACTGTTTTTTATTCACACTACTCATTGCTTCCCACATGCGCTTTTCCTTATTTTGCCTGGAATGGATCTCAGGCCAACACACTGTCCCTGGTTCGTCCATATTTTAGCCACCTGAAAATAACGGTTGTTCTCTAATCTCCTCATGCTTCTAAGTGTCCTAAAATGTACTGGAAGTCTTTAATATTTTGTGGGTGTAAACTGCTATCCAAAAGTGTTTATCGTTAACAGTGATTGTTTAACATTCTCTTTACTTACTGGAGAAAAGTTACATTATTATTCTTGCAGTATGGAAACATAGCACCTGGTTCCCCTCTTACTACAAAAGAGACATTCATTTAATATGATATAGACGAGTGGATATTGGCAAATTTACCATCCTCATTCATAACATTTCATATTTGGTTTGTCTCACTTCATTCAAAATATTTCTTCTCATTAAACATAAATCAATTGACCAGTAATTCTTCATTGACGCTTACCTTCCTTCATCAGCTGCTTTTACTGCTACTGCCTTGTTTATATCTTTTACCTGTAAGTTTCCCTTTATTATTTATACTTTCTAGTTCCTCTAACCAGGACTTTTATTTTGAAAACCTAAATTATTGTTTCTCTGAAAAGGACATTTTGTTTTGAAGGGTGTATAACAAAGCATTTCAAATGGTTTCCAGCTATTTCTGTTTACATTTATTTTCTTCCCAATCAGTAAATTCTTCAGGACTTTTTAAGTATAGAAATAACAACCCTTCTAAAGTCTTTGCATATTAGTATATGCATGTGTGTCTACAAACACACACTCAACATCTCTAACTTGGGTTAACATTTTATTTGCACATAAACTTCTGGCTTCAAGCTCACGAGACTTGAAATTCATATACAGAACCGGAGGTGCTCTTACCTAATTTCTTTTGAAAGGTCTTCTGTATCTCCACCAGATTTGCAAATGGCTGGAATGCCTGCATTCTACCTCCTTCTACAGATTTCACAGACCCTGTCTCCCTAGTTTTTGTGATCAAGCACTAAAAAAAAGAAACTTGGACATTAGAGTACCTCTGCTGTTCTCGAGCACCATACAGCACACAAGGATCAATATACGGCACTCAATGTTTCGAAATGCAGCATTTCCAAGCAAACCTAAATCACTCAAGTTCAGTTCTGATTCAGTATCTCTTAGCTTATTATTTCTATATGCAAGAATCTACTTACTAGAGTGATGCAGATTTATGCATTGATGACAAACAAACTTTTATTTTCAGAACTATTAGAAGAAAACTGCAGGCAGCAATAGCAAAGTTGCGAGCTGGTGAAGCTTTGGCCCCACAGAACATAAAAGCAATACGCTGAACAGCCGTATTCTCCATGAGCTATAACAAGTCATTTTACTTGCTGTGTAGAGAACACTTTCATACCTGGGAGCAGGCAGAATCTCCATTTCTATAGCTCATTAGTAAGCAATTTCCATAGTTCATTAGTAAGCAAAAGGAATGTAAACTGAGACCTTGAAAAATTGTTCTGTGCTTAGTAACAAACTTCTATTCCTTTCCAGGGTTAAGGCAAATATGCACAATACGTACGCTTCAGATTTGCATTTCATGAATTTAACACTAGTGTGGCAGAACAAAAAATAGAATAGCTTTATTTGTCCATGGAAGATAATACACTAAGTTCTAGCCTTCGCTAGAAAACCAATCACTTCTCTATCAGATTTTGGATATTTTAAAAGCTTGGGAACTCACAAAATTGTGATTCTTTCCTCTGGAAACTATAGAGCCTAGCAAAACACATAACCTACTTAGTACATCATACTTTTTATAGAAAACTTTCATTCAGGGCTCCCTGAGCAATTGCCAGGACAAGAAGATTAAACCTTTGAGCGTTCCTGTGAAGGATAGAAGTGCTGGAAACAGACCTCGAGGCAATAATAGTGCCAGGCATGGCTATTAGACCATCTCCTATGGTCCACACATCCATAAGAAATTAAAAACAAAACAAACTGAAAAAACTGTTTATAAAAATCCTTCATGTTTATTTCTTAAAAGCCTCCTGTCTCCAGGTAACTATTTTAGTGTGTATGGGTTCATGGAAGCACATGGCGCAATTAAGTGGTATTTCAGCAGTAGAGAACACCAATAACATCGCCCCCCCCCCCCCCCATACAGCACCAGACACTTTGTACAGTTCATACCTGAACATCAAAAGCAAACCACCTGTCAGTTTCTTAAGTAGTGAAAATAGGCACAACTCCACTGACTTCAGCCAAAATGTGCTTATTTTGGCTGATGCTAAATTTGATCAAGGCTCTGTGTGCGGGCTCTGTATTCAAACAGCTGCTTATGTTAGGCCTATCGCCATGTTCATCTAGCAGTTGCGAAAGCAGTTGCCCTCCACTGTAAAAGAACATTTCTCCCTTTCCTCCACTGAAAAGCACCCAAGCCAACAGAATCATCACTCGTAACACACCAAGCAATCCTGTCACTTTGAGGAAGTGATTCATGGCATATTGTGGTTTTAAAACTGCTCATCTATACCAGCTGAACCAGACAGTTTTTCTTCTACCATTTCCTAGCAGTATTAATTATTATTTTAACATTTTAATAATAAATTCTCATCTCCCCTTCACTTAGAAATAATATTTCTGCTTTTAATGCTCCTCTGAATCCTTAGTCTTGTCTTCAAGAACATTACCTCTTCCATTAAAATGATGTGTGTGTATATACACACAAATAGTCATTCAATCATTCATTATAGTTTTAAGCTCACTATTCTAGAGATACTCCGGAAAGGCTCTTTCCATAGCTGAAATTTTCAGGTAAAGCAGTTTCTTGACAGCACAATACAACATGATCCGTTTGATGAAGCGGCCAAAAAGCTCAAGTCATTTACTTCTATAACACTGGTTAACATTGGAAGTCTCACTGAGATCAATTTTAATCTGCCATTTATTACTACTTCAGGAACTCTACATGCCTTCAAGAGAATCTACAGTAAACCCTTGCCCTTTTTATCTCCTTCATACCTGAGATCACAAAACTAATATAAGTCACAAGCTTTAAGAAGATATTGCTTTCCTGTTGACTCAGATTGCTTCCAAGCAGCTTTGCACACAAAGGTATCATTGCATTACATCACACAGACCTTTTAAACTTTCAGTAAGAGGCAGCAATAATGCATACAAACCAGCTGGAGAACAGGTTTCATTTCAGCAAGACATTTTGGCGATTCTCTTTAGAGGAAAACCTTCGTCTTCCTGTTAATGGATTGCTACCATAAATGTTTCATGAGCATAATGTTTTATGCGGGTGCTAAGTAAGGAAAAGACAAAAAATACTTGCTACTTCCAGTAAAACAACTGAACCCTGAGCCATTGAATAAAAGTATTCAGAAAAAATGTCTGCACATACATAGATACACTATAAAAATACTTTCACTGATCAACCTGAACATTACTGGGTTACACTTGACAATTCCATCTTATTAATACAGTATCACCAAAACACTTCATAATAGAGCTGTAGCAGTGTGAACCTCTACTGAATTGCAGGAGACAGAAGACAACCCACCTCAGAAAAAAAACAGAGACTTCACAAGAGTTCTCTCCAAGCAAATTTGGTTGTAATGGCACATCAATTTTCTTCCCTTTGCAGTGCGTGAAAGGGCATTTGAGGTGCACATGCAGCAATTATTAGAGCAACAAATATTCATTTTGCCAAAAGAGAATGGAAACACCAAGCAGTACAGTTACCTACAGGGCTTCAGAAAGAAGTTACTTAGAGTTTTTGTAAAAAAAAATTAACAATAATCTATATGTTCAGTGAGGAACTTCTCACTTTCACCATTCTGGCTTCAATTCAATAACACACTTAAAGAATTCAAGAGTTAAGTTCATGTTTAAGTATGTTCCTGCGTTAGAGCCAAGAGGTGAAAATGAGCTGTTGAGCCAATGTAAAGGAACACAGCATTAAACCAAAGGTACTGATGGTTGCCACATAACACACCTAGCTGGGCACGCACAGAGTATGAAACTTAATATCATGAAGTATGAGTATCTCCTACATTAGCTAAGAGCTTCTGCTCCAACAGTCAACAACATAATGGTTCCATCCACCTTTATTTGGCTGTGCCTTGAGCACAAAGTCAAAATGTCACATAGGCTATCTGTAGGCTTGTGTTATCAGTGAACTCTCACCATAGCTTCCATCAACGCCTGCAACTATGCTACTCCTGAAGAGACACCCACAAAGCCTGTGTTAGCTAAGCTTTACAACTGCTGGCATCTGACCTTTCACAACACTAACTGCACTGGGGTGAAACTGCAAAATAATTTTTTAGGGGTCCACTTGCCCCCAAGATTATGTTCGTTAAAAGTGCAAATTACATGACAGTCCAGATACTTCTAGACCACTGCTTCACAAAAGTGAATTACTACATAATGAGAAGGAATCTGCTTGTTTAGCAGCCAGTCCTAAACAGACAAAAAATAAGATTAAAACTCTCACAGAAAATATACTCCATTAGGACCAATACAAGAGATTAAAAAGGTACAATAGTTTTTTTAAAGTAGTCACTGGCAAATCTTGTTTTACTTCAACATTTGAAAATTCAGACGGGAAATGTTTAGCAATTTCATAGTCAAAACAAAATTCTTCGATTCTTTCAGCACTTATCCTTTAAGCACTCTTAAAAGATCAGACCCAGCAGAGGTTTCCTGGATTCAAAGGTGACTATTAAAGAGTGACAGGCACATCTTGGTATTTGCAGCTTTTTCTTTATCGTTTTGCAAAACGGACCAAAACAATGGCCTAGGAGAGGAAACTGCCATCCTTCACTAAGGAAGGAGACAGAGAAAAGTACCGTCCTTTAATGCTATTTATACTGCTGCAGCACTCCAAAGTTCTGAAGGAGGCCTGCAGTGTGTTGAACACTGTACAGACAGGGAAACAGTCTCTGCCCCAAACGGTTCACACAAACGGGACGCCAGACTAACCCAGCACACATTAGTCTCGCTCGGTTATAAAACAAACCGACACTTTCCAAATGCTGATATTTAAACAAACGAAACCCCACCCGCAGCCCTCCGAGCCGCCTGGCTCGGTCTGCCTTTAGCTTATGAGGCTAGCAAAGCCAATTAAAATAAACAGACTTATGATGCTCACAGCCTTTCTGCAACAGGACCATTCATGGAATGCTTACAAAAAAAAAAGTACAAAAGCAGTAAGGCTTGTAGCCAAAATAGCTGAAGTTACATTGCAGGAAATACTTAAGAGAGTCTGCTCACAATAGGCAGTTTCCTGCAGCTCACCAGCGATCCTCTTGCTGCCTGCTCTCCCCCAGGAAGGCCCCACAAGGATTGCATCACAGCTTGGCTTCAGAGCATTAAGCCAAGCTCTTTTTCAGAAAGCTCAGGCTTTAATCAGTGGCAAGAGGAAAACAGGGGCAGTATTAACTACAGGTAAATCAGCACCGGTTTTCCCCACACGCTCCCTTTTAATCTTCTACAGCTTGAGAGCAGATTCCTTGACATGGGCACATGTTTCAGCCTTTGCATCTGAACCACTGGCTGTATTGATTTGAAATGGAAAAATTTATAATAAGGAATATATTTATAAAACCAAAAGCACTTTTCCTATACTCCATAATTACTTCTATTCATACTTTTAAATTATATGGCATTTAACAAGGACTATACTCCAGTTAAAATGGAAGGCAGTTTACAAGTATGACGTTCACTGGTCCAAAAAAAGAAGGAAAAAAAAATAGAAACAAGAGGAAAACAAAGCCAAAAATCCATCCACACCATTAAATTATCATTATCCTGTCACCACCAGTTTGTTCTGGCCATATGAACGCTGGCATGTCATTCCCCCCTCACTTTCACAGGAGAGAAGAGAGGGGTCCACTGAAATCAGACCAACGTGAAAGTTACCATAAAGCACAGAAAACTGCACCCAGGATGTAGAGAAAATTCTGCAGTCCCCTGGCAGCCCAAATTACAAATTCAGACTACAGGCTGGGGGGGATTGTCACACAGGTACAGCTGCAGCTTACAGGACCACAAGTATCTAACACAGCACCTCCATGTAATGCACATTAGTTTGATCATAGTTAGACTGGAAACTCTTCAGGGCAAAGTCTTTGTTTATCTAGACACTCTGCAAAGTGTCTCGTACATTTGTTGTGCTGTGTAAAGCACTCACTAGGTTGAAACTACAAATCCATACATTTTAAACAATTCATGTCAAGGTACATTTTCTTTTTATTATTTCTAAAATCTCACAAAGCAGCACTACCCCGACCATTTTTTCCCCTCTTAGGAAAACAAATCACAGCATCCCTTCCTTCACCTAATGAAGTCTGTAGGAACAGGCTCAAGCTCAGACTTTGCATACTTATTATTTGCCATTAGCTATTAACTCCCACTCAGAGTGAACCTATGCTACTTTCATAGTCACCTGCATAAATATGTTTTGTCAAACCACAAAATCGCAGGAAAAAAATGAATGAATGACCATTACAAATCCATTTGGGCTACATCATTATCATTTCAGACTACAACCAAATCCCATTTTCCCTTTGCAAAATCAATTCCCATCAATAGCCCCATACATCAGTGGCTGCTCTTGTTTGTGGCCTCATTTTTTACATAAAAAAAAAATTGAAAGATTACTGCCAGTGTATAATAGGCAAACTGCATTTTCAATTCCCAACACATGTGCTTCAGGGAAAAAAAGAAACACAAGGTAAGGGAAGAAATGCAAATGAATGCACTGCTATCAGCTGTATGTTACCCTAGTGACATTACCATACTTCATATCTCTGGTTGTGTACTTCAGAGGAAAAAAAACCACTACGTTGTCATTCAGGTAAATTCTTTTATCATTTCACTGAATATTAGTTTACTACTTAGGTTTCTATTTTATTTACCCAGGGGCAACAAAACCAAGCAGAGATGTGCCTTTCTGCATATATAGTTTTTATCTACTTTGGCAAAATTTTTTCCCATGACCAACATGGGTAACAAGCTAGATTTCAGCTGAAGTGCTGTTTTCCAAGCAACAAGACAAAACCCCAAAACAAAACGAAAAAAAACCCCACACATATTGAAAAAGTTACACAACTCCTTGGTATGCCAAACCTTCTTTTCCACCCATTCCGTGGAGCATCACAAAGCAATGAAATCTGCAGGAATCAAAACTCTAGACTTCTCAGAGAAAAATTGTAGTACATCTTTATTACATCTATGAGTACGCACCACACTGCGTAGCTTGCATTAAATTTCAGCATCCGTGCTGCACAGATAATTTGGGCATGCTAGTTGGTTGCTTCTGGTAAACACTCATTTCATTTTTGATGTGCTGCAATGCAACAGAGCAGCTCTTTAGGGAATTAGAGCAGACAGGTAGTTCCTGCCAATCACTTCAAGGGTCCATTCTCACACCAACACACAGAAGATTCAGACACAACTCCAATTAGTGCTAATTGTAGTTCTCTCCAAGTCCCTCTGCAGCCAGAGATGACAGAGACTTCATACATGCTTCTTAACATAAGTGGCAACAATAATTTTGTTCATTTCAAAATCCTTTCTGGATGCAAAGCTCTAAGCTTGGTAAATAGGTTTATCAAGCTTTCAAGTGGCAGAAGTACCCTCTGTTTCTAAGAATTCTACATAAATATTTTTACCTCACATGTCAAAGCTATTCGACTAGGAAAGGGTTGTTTTGTAGGTTTTCATGCTGCATTTCCCTAAACACAAGGTTGTAAATCTTAAGAGACCTTGACAAATTTTTAACAAGACAAAATAATAAAGTGCATACTGAGAAGTTATGTGCCACCCCACAGCTCCCCACCCTCAAACCCCATACACAGCCCCCATAGGTGCCTATACTCTGGTGCTTTACAAAGGGCCAAAGGGACCTTCTCCAAGAGAGACAGCATCCAACGCTGCTCAGAACAGGCTGTGTCCAAAATACCATCGGGGCACAGCAAAATAGCAGGGCTGCTTCTGCACAGACCTGGAGTTTCTTTCCCTCCAGTATTACCATCTTCTTCCCTAGCAGACCTTTGCTGGACGTGCTGCGCTGCGGAGCTATAGGAACCCTCCCAGACATACCACAGGGGTTTTGGTGATAGGAGCTGCCCACCCCAGTTTCTCCTTCCCTCCTCCGCAAGCATGGATCTGCTCAGCTGTATGAAGAGCTGCCCACAGCTTCCTGAAGGGCCACATCGGTTAACCACAGACAGAGCACAACAGATCAAAAAATCTTGCAGAGTTTAATTCAGGTCAATACAGTATTGTCATATTCATCAATGGAGAACTTTAAAGGCAACAGTCGGTTGGTACAAAAAGCGCCTTATTTTTCTCCAGTGAAGTATCTCCACCATCTGTGAAACCCACAGCAAAAGACAAATATGGTTTAAAAAGGACATTTTGGGAACAGAGTTTTTACACCACAATTTCACACCAATCCTGCAAACAGCAAAGTCTGTCTACCAAAGATGCTCAAAAGTCCATCCATACAAACAGACCCTTTCAAGTAACTGATACAACTCAGACAAACTGTGTTTGCTGCCAGCATTTCATGCCTTAATCATTATATGTTTAAATATACACATCTACAAAACAAATGTCAGTGTCCACAGACTACAAGCTTCTAAACAAAAAAACAAAAAAAAATGTTAAATTTTAACAATTAAACTAGTTCTCATTACCTCAATTTCCATCTGCAATTATAATCATTTCTCATTTAAAATATCTACCACATTTTATTCTTAATTAAAAATGACATCCTTGCAATGAAGTGCTATATGAATTAACAATTCAAATGTTATCTATGCAAATTTGTTAGTCCTTTGATTTTTTTTCCCCCCCTTTACGCAAAGTCATGTGTAGGTTTATTTTTATGAAGCTTGTATAACTTCACCCAACGTCTTCTGGATTGAACTCTATACATAATATTTCAATCCAAGGATGTAGAAATAAATTGTAAATGGTGCAATTTCTTTTCAAGTCTCACACATTCATTTAAGAATCAATACATATGTGAAGAGGTATCTTTCCTAAATATTTTTTTTTTAAAAATCTGTGCAATTTTAAGATTTAAAGATACTTTACATTTCCAATCGTTTTAACAACAGCCATTTCTTCAGGCCCTGCTGTGTAAAGCCAATGGAGAAATTACTGCAACACAGTAAAAACCCACCTTTAAATCAGCTTTGTCCAACCTAGAATTCCAATGACTCGACTCCTCAACATGACTCTCTGCCCTCAACCCCCCCATAGGCACCTCTTACCCAATTTGGTTTTACCTCCCTCTGCAGTGTTTTGAGCTTTCATCCCAGATTTAAAATTTCCACCTGCTTCAGTCAAGAACAGTCTCATCTCAGGTTCTCCAGGTGAACAAACTCATCACTTAGTATTAATGCCTTAGAAGACAAATGGTTTGCCCACATTTTCTGTTGATTTCAAAGGAGTTCAGCAGCAAAGTAGCACTAAAATGGTAACTTTTTTCCAAGTCTGTCCAGCTGTTTCAGCACCCATTTTGTACTGAGAAAACTCAAGAGTTTAAAACCCATTGAATAAGAGAGTGTCCTTAGAATAATATATTCATAATTACATACACAGCTTACCAACACTGATCACTGCCTTGCCCAAAGCTACTCTTCTGCCCCATTCCAGCAGGAAACACCCTTTCGGTAAAGGACCAGCTGAAACAGTGCCGTACACATACAAAGCTAGAGGATTTTCTCAGTGAGGATCAGCCAGCTCCTGACAAGAGGATGCCTGAGACTGCTGTGTTCTGGCTTCCCTGCCAAAAGAGGGCATCCTGCAGCTGGGAAAAATTAAAGCATCATACAGTAAGTTTTCTTCAGCTGTATGATAGCAAAATGAGGTTATTCAGAACAGCAATTAGCTGTGTAATACTTGGTAAGGAAGCAAGCAAAGGTGGCCAGCTGCTTCACAGATAAGATCCATACAGAGATTATCATTACAGACCGCAAGGTGAATTTCTCAAGGTCTAGAGGGCAGTGCAATGGCTTTAAACTGAGTATATACTTATGAGGCAATTAGATGCGTCAATACGAGGCGCAAGAAAAATGCAATAGATCAGAGCAAGATCTGCAGTTTACCAAATTACAAGGACATATCTTGAAGTCAAATTACACAAACACAATTACACAAATTACACTGTAACCTTCAAAGGAAGAGGTCTTCATTGTATTCCAAAAACCTCATTGTGTTTTATTAATAAATTCTGGCAAGACAAAGTTTGAAGTCATACATTTATTTCACTGGCTAGTTTAAAAAACCCTTTATTCAATGATCTTTTTCTGTCATAATCTCCTTATCTAATTTAAACAGTGCATTCTCTTGCTATGAAAGTAATTTTCATTTAAGTTGCTATAACTTGTGCACAAAGGAACGTCAATTCAACACACAGCTAATATGTTCTTCTGTGCTATACGAGAGCAAAAAGTAGACTACTTATACATCGCAATATGAGGGTTGCTTTTTTTACTTTTTCTTACAAAAAGGCCAGATGGCATCAAGACCCACATAACACACCTGGGAGAAGTCATGGGAAGCTTTTACACAAATACTGTCTTTTTTTTTTTTTTTTTTTTTAATTTCTTTCCCAACCTGCAAAGACTGCTTGAGATTAAGGCAACCAGAAAGGACTAAGATGTCTGAAGGCAGTTCCCTGGCATTGTCTTCTCCTTATCCCTCTCACTCTTTTAGAAGCAAGCACGTATGAAGTCTCTGTCTCCCCCTCCAATTATGTCATTTGTCCTCTGCTAACTCTTATCCATATTAAAAAAAAAAAATTTCTTCTATCCAACATTGTAATTGGAGGAGCTTTAAATAGATAACTTAACCTTGGGAGGATGTTCATTTTCACTGAGCATATCTCTCCAATCTATGAAACAGACAAACCTTTTCACCTAAGCATGCCACTCTTTAATTGTGACAGCACTGTGAGATAATTCATTTCAAATAGTTGATCAACCCAGGGGGAGTATGAATGCCCAAATATTTAACAGACAGTGATGCCTTTTTAAATGAAAACTCAGGCTTGCAAAGATGGCTGTTGCATGATCAACAGCATACCAATGCCATCACCCAGAGACAATTTATTTTACACACCAAAAAACCTGCTTTTTCAGAAACTATTTGGTAATTAGTGGATGTATCATTTTTGATCTCTCAGCCACTGCACATCAGTTTACCAGCTCCTAGCCTCTCTCAGAAAAGAGCTATCTGATTAAAGAGAAATGGAAAGACGACTGCTATTTGTCCTCTTTGAAAAATTCTACCAGCTCAGTATCAATGCTGACTTCATGATTATGAAGCTCAAGAGCAAACCAGATTTATCCTGAGGCCAGCCTTACAGAAGCTCAAAGGGTGAAGGTGTAGCTGTAACATCCTCCAGGTCAGAGGAACTCAGATAACACTGAGGAAAGGCTTCTTTCTTCTGAAGTGTAGGGTGGTCTGATAGGCAGGTGCATCCAAAAGGAATTCAAGCCATTAAAGGCAAAAACAATTTCTCTGGGGAATATACACCATCTCTTCCTCATCTTCAAGGTACTCATACTCAGCACTGTCAGACATTAGGACCCTTAAAGGTGTCTCCTAGCCTAATAAACAGTGCCCACACAGATACCACAGAGTCCTCACAAGCATCTCGGATCCACTCAGATCAATCTTTTGTTGTGCAACACACACTTCTCCTTGTCTTCATTCCCAAGGAGAGAAATCAGCTAGGCTGATACTTGCATGTCTGGCAGCCTAACTTCACTGATGGCATGGCAATGCACCAAGATCCTGAATTCCCCACCAGAAAGGTGCTCCTCTCTCCCAAGATGCAAAGAGCTCCACAGTACCCTGACTGCTCTCTCGCTCTTTGTCTCCACAGGCATTAAAGCTGGAGAAAGCCTTGCCATTTGATACCTAAATTCAGCTGAGCCCAACAAACTGCAGCACAGGAGCTCACCTTCTCCTTTGCCACAACGGTGAGAGAAGCCATCCTGGCTTCAGCAAGCTGGTTCAGTCAGCCTTGATTGCATATGTCTGGGCATGCAACTGCTTATCCTCACACAGCAAGTCTTGAAAGCACCCTGCTGAGCCAGAGTCTAGGAGGGAGAAAGCACAGCCACCTCCTCAGAGCTTCTCATCCAAACATACATCTTCAGTTACCCAAGCTCCCACATTAACCAAACCAGAATCCTCAAGCCACACTTGCACAGCTGGGAGAATGCAACGGGGAATCTCACAATGCTTCTCTGACCAAAACAACCCATGTCACTGAACGCAAGGAAACAACTGGATGCCTTCCTTAGTGTCTCCTTTCACTGCAACGTTTTAAGCATCACACAAAATACAGAACATAAGAGCCAGGACAGACTGTGTGTATGGGTATACTGTAATGAACATGGTCCAAACTGTTCAAGTCTAATTAAATTTAAATGCTTCTCAATCAGGAGTGACTTTGGTCTAAGGAGAACAAAGGAGTTCAGTTTGCCAGTCACACTGGCATTCATTGCAAGGAAGACAGGGTATCAGATTCAGCTTTTCTGTAGCTGTCGGATCCAACTCTAGTAACAAAAGCTAGAGCAATTCAACCTGGTTCAACATCCTGGAAGTGATGAAAATGCAGACTGTCATCTAAGAAGGGCTCGTTACACACAAGCCAACTTAAGAAGGTATTTTTAGCATGTTTGTCCAGCTTCGTCATTTCAAAAATAGCTACGGCCCAGTCCATTGGTGCCCTTCTCAGGGATACTGGAACATCAGGAAACATTGAGATCTTTCGGGGCAATACACCCCATAGCTCTTAAAGGCCTACGGTTCTTCAAAGTAAGGTTCAAACCAGGATACTAGAAACGATCAAGTTTAAGGTTCTACAATACACGGTCCCCCAGAATCAGTTGGGGTTTTTTTCCTCAAAATTGTCATCAGATCTCCTCCATTATTTTACGCCTTGGGCAAGTCACCTATGATCTGGTATATTATACCGTGCAATTTCCATATAATTGTCACTTGCAGAATTCTCACGTGCTGCACAGTGAGAATTCTGGGCTTCACAAACGCTCCTGGCATGGAATGGAAAACAGCAGAACTGGGCAAGATGTGGTAAAGAAAAATATAGCTGAAGTTTATGTTAAAATACGTGCCAAAATTAAACTGATTTTTAGAACACCAATATGTATTTTACACAGACTCTGTTGCCACAGTTTCTATGGCTTTTTCAGTCTTTTTCTTGAAACACTAAAGAAAATATATAGTTGGTAAAACATAGCATAGACAGGAAAAGAGAGCAATCTGACTGCGAACATGATTGTACAGATAGTTTGCTTCTTCACTGGTTTTACTCATTTAAAAAAAATGTGTCTACAGGCATTAGTGTTTTAAAACAAGCAATCTCCACACATTCCCCCTCCATGACACAAACTGCCCAAACTGATAAAGCAACATGTAAACAATAAAATATCAATGCCACTGTAACTTTTCAGGGAAGAAACTGCAATGAAGTATCACTGTCCTCTATCAATGTATCCTGCAGTAGATAGTTTCTTCTTGTCAACATTGCAATAAATCACTCACTAGTCAGATTTCATCTGAGGTTGCACCATCACACTCAAGGTGGAAAACTCCACCGAACTGAACAGGGAGGATTTTTTCCAGACCAAAACCAATAAATAGTCTTGTATAACTAATAACCTGCTACTATACAATATAGCCTTTCTCCATACCACTTCAACCGTGGTGCAAAATTAACAGGCGCTATCAGTTTTTATATGCATACATACAACTCTGGCTACAAAGTTGACAAAAAAGCATTAGCTGAACACACTTCAGCTGAAGGAATCACAAGGCCATCTGACTTCAGTATCACCTACCAAAGAAGTTTCCTACCCTATAAAGTAGCCTCATCTGTTCTTTGGACAAAACTACTCTTCTAAAAAATCTCATTTTGCAATTTTGTCTATAAGCATGGAATCAGACACACATTATAAATCCCCAAAGTGAAGTCAGTTCTACTCTACTACGACAACATCTGGTGAATATTCATTCTAATCCACCTACTAACTGCTTTACTAATGAAAGAAACCTATTCAGGTATATAATTCTAAGCTTAATTATTATTATGCCAGGTTTTAAAAGCAGTAGTATTCATACATAAATATATATATAGTAACACATAACAACTTGAATGCAAAATAGCACCTCAGAAGTGTTCAACAGACCATAGAGAGAAGACTGATCCTAGAGCATCAGAGCATCCTCCTTACCAGTAAGGGTGAGATACAAAATACCAGAGACATCAGGTCCCGATGTCCAGAATACTGCTCCAACTGCTCAGCAACAAGGGGATGAACAACACAGCTAGCCTCAGCTTATGCATTCAGGCACTGGCGATTCCTGCTTGAAGCCCACATAAGGCCTGGATAGCAAACACTGCATAAGCATAAGGGCCCAGCTACATCAGAGAGGGATGGCGCAAAGAAAGGAGGCCCCAGTCCAAATGGGAGCGTTCGTGCAGATGAGAGGCAAACGCCTACAGCAAAGACAACACAGTGCTCAGGAAGGCAGCACTGCAGCTCTTGCTGGATTTTGGTTTTGCAGCAAGGAGGACAGCTCAGTAACTGACATGGCAAAGACTACCAGAATAACCACAAAGGACAGTGACCATCAGAACAATTCATTAGTGGAAGACAGTAAAGACGAAAGAGCAAAGGAATGGCAAAGCAGCTTTCTAAAGGTATTGATAGTTCTGAATAACATACGTTCCTTCAGCCTAAGCTCTTTTTGAGAGAGGCTGCAAATATTAAAGACACTCTAACAATGTATTATCCTTACAGTTCAGCTGAAAGATGTCTGAAACTTTTTTTTTTCTTTATATATACACACGTATATACATAAAACCACAGCATTGGCTCCTTCACAACCAGCTTGGCACTACTGAAGTGTCATACTGGAAGGTAGAACAGCAGAGTAACATAATAAAATGCAAATAGGTAAGCAGGTCTGTCATATAGCATGTGTGTGAGGACAGCAAGGGCTCAAGCAGCAAAACAAATCAAGCTTTCTCCACTTTACTTGTAAGCATGAGAGCTAGCAGAAGGGTTCAATTTTTGTTGATGCTGCTTGTATCGATCACAGCAGAAGTCACCGAAAGGCACCAAGGGAAGCACTGAACAATTCATCAGCTTTCCAGGACAGACAGAACAGTGCTACTGGCTTTGATCCTTTATTTTGCTCAGTATCGTATGGCCCAGACAGTCAGTGAGAACAGAAGTGGTGTTCACCAAAATGATGTATTTTATTTCCAGCTCATCAACAAAGAATACTCTCAGTAAGACCCATGTGCTTCACCATTATTTCCAAGGAATACAACCAAATATAGCAAACTCCAGGATGGCCTCTATTTCACAAATAGAAGCAAAAAAGCAACACAAACTGCACGCCCTGTCTCATACTCAGCATATGTAGTTTAGAAACATCTGGTTTTGCAAAGAAAGAGAGCACTGCTTTATTACAGTGGGTGCTCACAGTCTCAGTTCAACAGAAAGCACAACTGTCAGGTAAATTAAAAACTGAAGATCAGAACAGAATTATTTAGCAAGTGAATTTGTTACTAATAGAGTACAAATGAGACAAGCTAGAGTTGTTACCAGTTGACAGCGTGCATTTTACAAGCCTCATCTGGCTCTGCAGACACAGTCTGCACCCAAAATGCCTGATGATGTCTCCCAAATACAGAAGCAAATAGGGGAATGCAATCTCAAACTGCAGACATGAAGAGTCATTGATCAAGATAGCAATCAAAACTGTAAAGCGTGAAGGTGTAATCAAGACTACTGCAAAACTATAAGACTCCTCAGATCCAATGAAAAAAGGAAAAAAAGTTAATTTTCTTCCTAAGTTGGTTTTCACCTTGAAAGCTAATTGTTGAAAGAGAAAAGCTCACACTGCTTAATAACATGAAATAGACAAAGCAATACATGCAGACAGTGTTTGACATGAGGTATTAATTACCTTTTTGACAGAGAATCTGTTTGTGCTGTAATGTATTACTCCTTGCATTGAACTATGGCTTGGGATTCACTTATGATAAGCGTCACTAGTGTGCGGACAAGTCACTTTTACGTTATATTCCTGGATCACTGTGTACCAGGTCTGCTCATATATTTTTAAGCACAGCTGGCTTCTTGGCACATAAACATAAAATTCCTGTGTGGTTTTAAGTGATCAGTTAAACAGAAATGGTTTGCTGTTTTGATATCAAATACAACAAATTCACACACAACTCTTAAGTTGCCTTCAAGGATGAAGGAAATATGCTCTTCATCAGTGTCATCTAGTTACTAATTATTTTTGTTCCTACAAAACACTGCTTTAGCAGTTTACTTAAGGGAACAGACTCTTGCCTTGATTACCAGGGTAGCCAGATCTGCCTCTTTTTGCCCTTGGTTTGCCCTCTTCCTTGATTCATGAACATATCTGAATCAAATCAAGTAGAAGCAAAAGAAAAAGGCGAGAGAGAGAAAACTGAACCCAAGAGATTAAAAGTAACAGGTAGCTAGCTTATAATACTCAGGAACTTGAAAGGAAAGTTAAACAGGAAATGAGATTTAGACCATCCAAAATGTTCTTGTATTTGAATGAAGAAATCCAGGAATTCTTAAAAATTTCTGAAATTATGAGAAGCATTGGGCAAGATCACAGCAACCCAAAGAGCCACCTGATAAAAATATTGGCATTCATTTTTCCAGGGACTCAAGTTTCACCTTGCACAATTTAAAACAAGATGCAGAAGAATATAAATGCTCATATAGACACTGGCCTAACATTGCTAGATGCTGAACTTCACTTCACCCAGAAGAGGTGGAACAAACACCTTACCAAAAGCTTCCAGGCAAAAGCCAGGTTCTCCACCACAGCAGCTGGTCTACCCTTTCTGGAAATGCTGTTTCTTAAGACACAAACTGTTTCTTCCAACTGGATACCTACATCAGTGACAGGAAGCCTTGCCAGTGAAAACTGAGCCTTCGTAAACTTCATGAACACAGAGGGCAACCCTTACGCAGTCACATGTCCAACTCTCTCCATTTGGGCAGCCTGTACTGCAAACTAAAGAGGATGATTTCCTGCACCCTGTGATCAACTCACCAGAGCAGCAACACATCGTATTTTGGACACTTCATCAGAGCATTACCTTCAGATATTTACTCTAATATTATATTATGGTTCACCGTTGCCTTATCTAGGAAGTAGCAACATTGCTTCAGCCTGAATTCCATGCTGAATTTGACCCAGGTTAATTGTTATTGCTGGCAATCTGCTGGCTGTGTGGTAAAAGCCAGCTGACAACATGACAACAGCTGCTTACGTGAATTGGTGTGATGCAGAAATATCCAAGCCAAGGACTGAAGGTACAGAGACCCAGACTCTGCTTTTTCCACTCAAGTCATCCCTGCAGAACATTGCCCAAATGTACCAGGGGAAGCCTGTGCTACCCTGCCAGTGCAGGACTCCTGAGTCAATGGCATTCACCACAGGCCCCAAGCATATGCTTCCCCTCAAGATGTTTTTAAACTACTTCTAACTGCCAAGTATTCTTTACTGCATTTATTTTTCAGTGATGATTTAAAATACATGTTTATTTTTAAATCATATTTGACATTTTGTTAGGTACACTAGAAAATAAACCCATTCCTACATATGCAAAAATTAGGAATTAATGAGGTCTGGCAATCATCTTGATGGAAAGAACCAAGTGACTTAGTTGAATGTACAGAGGTTTACTAAAAAAAAAAAAAAGCCTGCTCTAGTAGTTAAAAAACAAACGAAATTGCTTCTTATTGATTTTAATTTAGGTTGAAACACTAGCTGTCTCTCCAACAAAGCCAGAAATGGAAACAACTATAAATGAGTACAAGATGTGATAAGATAGACAGATTCTTAAGCAATCTAGTATAGACACGACCTCCGGTTTAGACAGTAGTTAAAATATGATATCATATATATGGATCAATAAGTAAGTTTGCATTTGTCTCAGCTCCAAAAACTGGAAAGCTACATGTCTCTTTTTTTTTAGTTACTCTAAAATGTTGTCCAATTAAGCTCTACTGTGGTTTTTTTTCTTACAGATCCTCTAGATTCTAATTTACAAATAAAATCAAGAGAAGCAATTAAATGTTAAGTACTATCAGCATGTTTCCCCAAGTGATGCACATGTGCAACAGAATAGAAGTAGTCCAATCTTGATACAGAAGGCCAGGTTACAAATTGAAATACATTTGTATTACCATTACTTGCAGGCTTCACGCTCTAGCAAGTAATAACATTGGGCATCACGCTCCCCTTCAGTGCACAGCAGAGGCTTTTTGACCATGAGTCTCCCCTAGGCTGCAGCAGCTGTGATATGCTTTCCTCCTCCAGAATCCAAGGCCAGCACCGACACAGAGCAGGGGCAACCAGGGGCTTAGGGTGCGCAGTAAGAGTATGTGCAGCACAGAAGAATGCTGGAAGGGACTTTTGGTGATGGCCATCTAGTCCATCACTTTAAAGGCTAGTTAAAACCTTCCTGGCAGACTGCCTGGTCACTCCCTTCTGCTCTTCGGGCAGCATGCACTGCCAGGGCCTGCCTGGCTCATACTACACTCTGTCCTCCTGAAGCACACGAGAAGTATCAATATCGATCAAGCACGATTAAGTTTATGATCCTTTCAGCATGCCAAGAACCTGATCCAATATTAATCGAAAGGTATGGATGAGGTCTTCTCAGTGATTTTTGGTGAAGGCTCTCATATTTGGAAGATTGAACTCCCTCTCTACTTTAGTCATAAGGATCTCCTCCACCTGCTCATCTACCTTCACAGACACCAGCCTCTTCCCAGACAGGATAATATTAGCTGGGGGAGAAGGGATTGTTTTTCCTCATTTGATGCACGGTGCAAGTTTGCCCAAGACAAACACAACCAAGGTGGAAAGCTAAAAACATCCAAGGGAGGCCACCCTAATGGAAACAGGGCCACAGTAACAGAGCAAATCTTCTAAATTCTTGCAACTAGCTCAATAACCAGTCCTCCCACCTGCATGCAGTAGCAGAAGAAAATGAGGACACTACAAGAAGCGCTTTCTACCAAAACCAGCAGCATGAGTAATAGTAACGGGGTGAGGGAATGGATGGGGAAAAAAACCACATTCCTAAGAAATCTATTGCCTTCTTGGGGTTACATCCAAACCGTAATCCCCACTCCAAGTTTCTGATGAAGCTCAAGTGTTAGTCACATCAGTGTTATCACACAACGGTGGTAACTGGGACCACAAGGTCACAGTCATGTTCTGGAGCTGTGTGAAGCTTTCAGTTTACAATGCTTAGCAGAAGTCAAAACCTAAGATACCAATTTTAGATAACTCTACAACAGGCACCTGGACTACTATGGGATGCACTGACTGCTACTCCCTTAAAAACTGTTGGGCCACAAAAGGAAACAAACAAAACCAGAACAAATCACGCATCTAAGACACTAAGAGTACAGAGGACTTCAGTCAAAGAGGCCTGCCTTTCTTTCTATTGCTAAAATTGCCATTATAGCAGTATTCAAGTCGCATAAAAAAAAAGGAGATACATTCAAAGAGTTTATTTTAATAAAGTTAAAACCCCTAAGGATTTTAGTGATCCAGGCCACATCCACTGAACAGCAGACTATTTTGTTCAGCACTCACTCCAATAACCATCTAGAAGTCATACTAGGCAAACAATCAACATGAACTTTCTTGCTGTGGCAGAAAAATAGGCCACTGAAAATCCTTGGACAAACAGAAAGTGCAATAGCATCGCGCATATATCATATAAGACTAGTGTTCGGTTCTCATGTGCACCTTTCTAAAAATAATTTGAAAAAAATTGGAGAAAAGGCAAAAAAGATTGCTACAAAAATTATTCAAGGACTGGATAAAAATCTGATAGCTAATGGGCTTGTGGAGTTCGGGTCACTGAGTTAATCCGGACATTGTGACACGGTTTTATTGTAATTTTTAAGTACTTTCACAGTAACGAAATACCAGAATACTCTAAACTAGTGGAGAAAAGTGAAACAGATACAAGACAGTTGTTAGGTCACTGTATATTTGTAGTTCGAGCTTCACAGCTACAGTGAATAATTCAAACAACCACTTTTTGGTGGCTTATTTATTTTGGTAACTACTTTATTCAAGGAAAAGAAACTGAGTATCTCTTCAAAATGAGCATCAAACAAATAATTTTTAAAAAACATCCGAAAGCTGTTGACAGAAAATGTCATAAATACCTTTGCAACAGCCACAGCTTTAGTCAAAAAAGTAGGTACAATGCAACAGAAGAATTCCAAGGACTGATACACACAACAAGTGTCCTCCAAAAAGCCAGAATTTTAATGGAAGGACTGGACACCTCTACTTCGCAGCAAGCAAAATCATACAAAGAGGTAGTTTTGCATTTCACCACACAGTAAAAGAAAAACCCTCCAAGAAGCATAAATAAACATGGTATCAAAACTGTGCACCTTTGACACAAAGCCAGCCTATGGAAATATTGAAAAGAAAATGCATAGTCGTTTTTCAGAATAATGTCGTGATGAGGGTTATGGCGCAAATCCTCACCTGATGAAAGCTGCCACAAAAACAGTAGCATCAGTCGTGCTATGACAATTTGCAGCAGCTGAGGACTTGCCATTATACCAAGATAAAACATTATAAACTTGCACATTTTGCGCCCCAGGTTTACAAAGATAACAATGAATTAATTCACAGTAAACAAAAGAGAAGCACTTTACAATGCATAAACAATGTAGTAAGAAACAATTTAAAAAGTCAGTTTCTGAAACTGCTGTCACTGAGCCCATACTTTTAACACTTACTTAAATAGCTAAAACTGCACAAAGGTGTTGCTTTGGAACACAAGCAGTTATACAGAAGCCATATAATCTGATGCAAAACCCTTGGGCAGAGAAGAAAGGAAAAATAAACAACTAATTTTAGAACCTGAACACTCCATTAGCAATTCTCACCAATTAAAATATGATGCAACTGCTGTCAACAGGCAAATTTTAGTTGTATTTTAAACATGGATTTAAATACAAAATACACAAGCTACTGCACTATAAGAATAATAAGTAAACTAGTTATAAGTAGTATGGAGGCCAAGAAGAAACGTTCGACTGGTTCTCTTTGCCTACCTACTAAATGGATGCAATGTTTAAGAGGCCATCATTGCTGCGCAAACCCTCATTTCTACTTTGACTGCGGTAAATCTATACCATAATCTCCAAAAGTCTGAAGGCACCATAGGAATCTAAATACCAATGGAAGTCTATCGAAAATTTAATCCGTAAACTCACTTGTGACAGCAATGTAGATCTGTACTTAATTACTTGAAAGCTACTAGGAACCTTTATTGCCTCAACTTGGAGTTTCCAGGGGGTGGGGGTAGGGGACAGACAAATGGACACAACAGTCTCATGCTAAGGCCCACTAAACTGAGGCTTATATAAATATACATCCATCAAAAAAAAAAAAATCACTAAACTTGCTCTAAGAAACTCTTAGCCAAGACTTATTTATTTTGACATGTGTACCACTAACTTCATTACCTCCTAAGATATAAAATGAGTTATTTTAAAATCCAGAAGGGGAGAGGGGAGGGGGGAAAAAAAAAAAAAAAAAGGGAGAGCAATTTAATAGGAGAGCATTTCTAAGCACACCAAATTGACACAAAGGCAAGCACTGGTCCTCAGTGGTGCAGGGGTTACTTCACTGACATCCTTGTTTTAAAGAAATGGAATGAGGCCCAAAGAAAATAACTTGCTTCTGTTTAGGATCAGCAAGGGTCAGGACAGAACTGTTTCTATTTACCTCTGCAGTAGAAAAACGGCTTATCCAGTGCATTGGCACAAGTGATTCTACCTTCATATTCTGCTTATTCAGTGCTCACTACTTGTTACAGTGAAGTCCTCTTCCACTCTGGGACTACTAACGCTGCTTTTCAACCAGCCTAACTGACCAAGAACTCCAAGTCTAAGACTTCAGACTTCTAAAAAACAATAATCCAAATTGTAGGTGCTTTTATAGGAGTAAGGAAAGGGCAAGGCACTGCTTTGATTAAAGCAAGTACTATAGCAATTTATATGTCTCTTACAAGCCTCCTGCAAGGACAGAAGATGGAAAGAGTGAAGTGTGGGAAAACTGAACAACTGTCCGCTTTGCCTGCGAGGAGTTACCAGATAGCTTTCCTTTACTGTCAGCAGAATAAACCAACTCCCAACAGAAGAACTTTAACAGCACTCTGTCAGGGAGACAGGCACATTTTATTTCAAAAAAAGAGAACAGAACAGCTGCCACAAGACCAAATAACATCCCACATTTTGCTCCTAAATACCAATGCAGCTCTTCAGGGCTCGAGGTCTCGTTCATTACATATCTGCAAGCAGAGAAAAGGATTTTTCAAAGCAGCTTTCCTAAGCTAAGCGTCCAAGTCTCAAAACACCTAGATTTTCTTTAGAAAGGCCTCCATGCTATGAATGCAAAGTCCCTCAAAGCTAGCACTGGCACAGGATAAACACATTCAGGCATCACTGCAGCATGTATGCATAGAAAAACTGCAACACCCACATCAATTGAGATTTTATGTGTCAGTACTGCTGGCAGGTGCACGATGCGGTCAAGTTTTAAGTTCTAGAAAACGGTTCATTGTTATTCAAATGACTTGATAATTAAGAACGCTAGTACTTCAACTCCCAAGCAAACTTAGAGATGCATAATAAAACCACATTAAAAAAAAAAAAAAAAAGGCCATGCACTAACTGATTTTACTTTAACCATAGTTCACTTGAAGACTAATTCAAATTGCCATAAGGTGAGCCCATTCAGTGTAATAAAAAGGTATCTTACAGTGATTGCACAAACTTGGTTTCCTTACTGCCCTCTGTCCTTCCTCCTCCTCCAGTCAGATCGGGAGTTTATTCCCCACCACTGCTTCCTTCAGCTTCCCATTAATACTGCTAGCAATCAGAGAAAAAGAACAATGAAACAAGAATACCCAACCCATGCAGTATTGCAGTATCTTCACTGCTGTGCTTGCAATTTACACCCTCATTCATCTGTTCACTTTCTGGGTGGGAAGAGCCTCTGCTTAGGCTACAAATATGTGACAGCTCAAGGCATAAACCAGGAATCCCCTGTGTCCTGGCAGCTGTGCCTCAACAAGACGACTGTACATTGAAAGGCAAGCGTTTGAAGACATGACCAACGTAGCCCTGATTCATCCAAGAGTACACCTGTCCTCACTGAAGTGGGGCAAGATCACTTTGGAGATCTGTACCATGTGTTAGCAGCATTAAAAGAAAGAAACCAGTTTGACTTGCCCCAGGGCAAGTAACGTGGACGGGTATCTGTAACCTACATGGATAACAATCATCAGCACTACCACGAGATACTGAGTAATGGAAAAATTAACAGCAACCAAGGATCATTTTTCTGTGGGGTTTTTTTTTTCCCCCTCTAAAGGTTTACTGACACACAAATGTAAAAGCTAGTTGCTTCCATCAGAAGTTATTCTCTAGTTGAGCATTTCCAGTTGGCCACACCCCAGGTTCCTCTGCTTAGTATGAAAGTGTGCATTAATTTACATCTTACTTCTCTGCTTTCCTTCCAACCCCTGCATGTCTCTACAAAGCTGATACAGGCCAATTCTTCCTGGGAGTAACTCTGGCAATCAATGAAGTCACATTCCTGTCAACCTGGTGCAAGAAGATGCAGGTCCACAATTTTCACTTGGACGAAACACTGACAGGAGTTTACCTCATGAAGAAGGGAAAATCTGTAAATACGTTTAGGCACCTAAAGCAGCAAGCAGTCCCCAGGAGGGATATACAAAACCACAAATTAACCTGTTTGGTGCATATCTGCATCCTCAGATGACTCTGCATCTTTTAAGAACATTTGTCTGATGAGATTCCACTTCCTAAAATACTTAAAAATTGTTGGTTTTGAATTAAACTTTAAGTAGCATGGCATGTAAATATAAATAATTACAATTGTCAACACACAGGAGCATCTCTGATCTTTAAAAATGGAAGCACAGTAACTTAGGCAAACAGAAATTAGTCTCATTTTTTCATAATTTCTCAGATTAAAGTTATATATTAGCTAAAGTACAGTGTTATTACTATACCCTTAGGCTTCAGAGCACATCATGTCACATGTTCATTTGGCTGCTAAAAAGCAGCAACCAAATGATTAGCATTTTTTCCAAGAACAGTTGAGATTAATAGTTTGAAGTAATTTCTTTAATTTAACCATGAAACTTGAACACTGGAATTAGAGTCAATGTTAATAACATCTTATTTCAGAAAACTCTACGTTAGTCCTTAAGCACTGATCATGAGATGGATAGAGTCCTCATTGTTATCTGTCTTTTCTGTAACTGGAAACAAACCCCAACTATTAAACTTGCACAACTTCGTAACAGTACAGCTTTAACCGAGTCCATGTACATAACTTCAGACAACGCTTGTCCCTGCAAAAACCCAGAAACTGGGAGAAAACCATCACCCTACTGAAATCAATAGGTGTTTTTCTGTGATTTTTATGGTACCAAGCAGGACCTATTTGTTCCGCAGAGGTTCCCAGCGGGGATGCTGGAGGGACAGGTGAATGACATGACATCTCTGTGCTAGACTCACAGAAGTTCCTCGCTGCTCTGACCAAGACATCCATTTTCTGAACAGGATCAAAACCCCTTTCATCCCCATTTCCTAGACAAAAAGGAGAGGAGATAGGGGATGAGAGTGCAGTAATAGAAACCCTAACTCATACACACAGGCAAAAATCCTTCTCGCTCTTCCAAGCAGAGCAACGTCCCCAGCCTGAACAGAGGCTTTGTAGACATTGCAAACACCCCAATATGACTGAGGGAATTCCAGTAACCCTCAAATTGTGTTCCTATCTTTTTTGAAGACACTGAAATCCCTTCCTTCCATGATGCCTGTTCCTCCCTCCTCAACTTAGGAAGCCTCTTACTCTGGCTGCTAGTGCCGACAGCTCCTGTGACTACTTGAAGACTTTTTGAAAGCTGTGTCCAGGCTCTGTTAACCACAAACCAGCTCCTGTAAACCTGCTAACAGATAGCAAAGCTCTCCCTTGAGTTTTCCCACAGAAGCGTACCAGCAAGCTCAGCTCTTACAGCCTGGGAAGGGCTCACTTGACATTCTTTATCTGCAAGGACTCCATTAGCAACTTACCGTAACATAAAGCGTATTTTAAAAAGGCACTGAAAATAAGGGGTAATTAAAATGTAAGAAGTGTCATCTTCATAAAAGCCACAGGACTAAATAAAGTCTTGGAGGGCCCTCTCCTGTACGTTCTGTATTTCTCTACGTGCACAACCCACCTTGCTCTGTAAAATCTTTTAATAAACAAAGCCAGTCTTCTCTGTACCTTTAAAAATATCTGAAGTAGCATTTGACTAGTTCATAGGGAGAAGTTCCTAATATATTTTTTCCTCCAAGCAGAAGACAGTTACATGCAAAATTAACTCTCAACTCAGAACTATGAAGACTCAAAATCCAAAACCAATTTACAGGCAGTTACCAGGTCAGCAACAATTTGATCCATTACCAAAGAGCTAATCTAGATTTAAGAAAATGACTTTCATTTACGCATCCAGCCTAAGAAAATGCTAACTATTGTAACTCCTTAGATGACAGGATTGTCACAGCAACAGCTAAGAACTGCACAAATGTGTACTTTTTCCTTTACAAAAAATATTTAACCTCTCTTGGCAAAGCACTGAGAAACTACATAGTAAGAATATCACAGTAATGTTCATATTTGTGTCTTACTGATTTTTGGTACTGTGAATTTAGATTAATGAGCAAACAGACCCCATGGAAACAACCTCTCTTACCTTGTCTTAGTTTGATTTATTAAGCAATGCAATTGCCAGTGACAAGCCCACAGAGAGATGCACTAAACTTAACACTTCAGAAAGAGCAAAACCTTACCCACATATTTTTTTTATACAAGAATGACTCTTTCCTCTTATTGCAACCAAAGGAACAGCAACAAAAACACCAACTTAAACAGTGAAAACCTATTACAATCCTCCTAACAAAGGAACACTGCAAAGACTTATTTTCTACATGGTTCATTTATCATTGCTGAACAAAGAAAAAAATAGCCTTTATGTCTCTTCACAAAGTGAAGTGATTTGCAGGGGAGAAAATAAATAGTGACCTCTCTTTCATCTAAAGAGAGATAGATACGAAGTGGAAGGAAGGAAGGTGTTTGTAAATTAACACACAAAATAACAAATACCTTAATTCTCTAATGCTCTCTCTAGAAAATGCTATGAAAAGGTACTGAAACAGTTGTGGTAGATACTAAATGGTTAATATCTGGCCGGGATTCCCCGCCAACACAAATTCCGATGATTTGCCATTGGATATTGTCGGCACCAATGTCCTGTTACAGTCCACCGAGATCCTCCCCGCAGCTTTCCTGCCTCGGGCATCTCTGATGTACCGGATCAGAGTCTGGAGCGTCCCCGTTTATCACGAGGTTTCACTTACCACCCCCTTGCACGCACGCACGCACACACACATCCACACCCCAGATATTACGGCTTTTCAGAAGAAAGCATAAAAGAGTAAGCAAGTCACTGAGGTCTGACACAGTAGCTCTGCACGAAAACCAAACGCATAAAAGCCCTTCTAGAAAATAGTTTGCTTTCCAAGCAAACCTTTAGCAGTGAACAGCCCTGAAACATTTTGAAGTATTACACAGCTGTTTGATGGCTTCTAGCGTTAAAGAGTTTACCTAGACACAGCAAATGTCCATAGACCTACCACTCTCTGCTTGCATTCATCTTTATATTCAAACCATAATGCAAATATTATCTGGTTCAAACATCACTGATCTAAATCAGCAAGTCGTACAATACTGTCATATTAAACCTACATCATAGCTTGTTTTCCTGAAGCATTCCTGGAGCCTGCCTTCCAGATGTAATTACTGTACAATATATATCAGAACCAGAGAGAAAGGCTTCACTCTGAGGGCTGAAATTGAGAAGAAATCAATACAAAGAAGATAAATGTTTCTTCAAGAGCTGCAGAGGTATTAACCCTCTCTCCAACTTACTTTCTTTTTGCTTCAAATCATTTTACCATGTGAGAAACTGCTGGAAGGACTGGGATATGACGGGTCTATCTGCTTATCTCCATGTTTGGGGTTAGAAAGAAAGTGTATTTTAGGAAAAAAAAGAAAAAAAAAAAAAAGAAAGAGAAGTGGAAGTTCCTACAAAGCTTCCAGAATTTAATTCTTTCTTTTCACACTTGCGCACCTGGGTGCAGCCAACGACTCGGGCTGCATCAGGAGCCCACAGAAAGGACCGGGGGAGTCGCGGGGTGTGAGCCTCACGGGGGGGGCGGGGGGGGAAGGTGGGGCTCGCCCTGCCCAAGGCCCCTCACATCACACCCACCCCACCTAGGTCACACCCCACCGCGGACCCCCCCCCCCCCCCCGCCCCATCACTGCCAGGAAGGGGGAAGCCCAGGAAAAACTAAATAAATAAACCACTTTGGGGGCGTGCGGGGGGAGTGGGGGTACCTAAGCAGTTTTCAGGAAGATCCTTTCAGCCGCAGATGAGGCGGAGGGCACGACAACATAGCCCCCCCCCGAGCCCGCTGTGCTTCAGAGCTGCCTCAGAGGGGCTGCCAGCAGGAGGGGCGCGGGGCGGGGGGGGGGGGCTGCGCGCGGCCCCGCGGGGGCGCCGGCAGGGCGACAGCGCCCCTGGCGGCCGGCCGGGGGCACGGCGGAGGCGGCGGGAGCCGGAGCCCCGCGCGGGCGCTGCAAGTTCCCCCGGGCCGGGGGCGCTCCCCGGGGGGGACACGACGGGACGGGGGGGACACGGGGTCCGACCGCGGGGCGCGGCGAGGGACCACCGTTATACGCGGCCCCTGTATTTCGGTGGGGGGCGAGGAGCGATGCATAGATACAAGCCATGGGGTGCGAAGGGGGGGGGGGGAGCACGGTGGGCGCTGGGTGCTCCCCGCCCGCGTAACCCCTCTCCCACGTACGTGGGGTGGGGGGGGGGGGTGTTGCACAGAGCCAGCCCCGGGTGCAGAGCGGGCGCGCAGCCCCGCGCCCCCCCCCCCCCGCCCTGCCAAGGTCAGCGTGCCGGCACGGCGAGACACCCACCGCGGACACGAGTGGGGTGGGGAGGGCAGAGCAGAGACCCGCGCCCAACTAAGTTTTTGGCGGAGGACGAGGGTTGCGACAAGGGATGGGAGCGGAGAGTCACGCTCCCTTTCGGGGCGGCGGTCCCGCAGCACAAAGGGAGCCCCCAAGCAGCCCCGCGAAAGAGGGGCACCGCAGAAGGACCCCCTCCGCCCGCCCCACGCCGTCGGGGGCTGCAATGCACCGGAGAGAGGGTGTACGGCGCCGGGAGCGCGGAGCCCAGCGCACGCACCGCGCACGGCCCCACTCGCGGGCAGCGCTTCCCGCAGCCGGGAGGGTGCTGCGGAGCCGGGGGAAAGCCAACGTCGGGGCCACCCGGGCAAAGGGGCCCCCGCGGTCCCTGGCGCATCCTCCGCACTCGCGGCGTGCCCCGCCGGCACCCCACGGGGGTCGCGGACACGTGTGGCGAAGGCACCGGGAACCCTCCCAACCGCCTTGCTCACTCACCGGGGAAGCACACCACATCATGGAGCACGGAGCTGGTGATTTTCAAGAAAAAGATCCACCAACACGGTTGCAGTAGCCTCCGCATGTCCAAAGCCGCACATCGAAAGGGGAGAGGGGCTAAAATAATTAACGCACGGGGGGGGTAAAAAAAAAAAGGGGGGGGGGGAAGCAAACTTGTTGAAAATAAGTTTCTCCCCGCACCCCTCTTCCTGCGGGAGAAAGCGGGGGGCTCCTCCTCGCCTCCTCAACGGGGGGGGGGGGGGGGGGGCAAAAAAAAAAAATCCCACAGCCGTGGGGCAGGGGGAGGACAGAGACGGCGCGCCGGCGCGGCGCGGGGACCCCCCGCGCGGCACGGCACGGCGCGGCGCGGCACGGGGCGCGGGGCGGCGCGGCTCAGGCGGGCAGCGGCGGCGGGGAGCGCGGCATGCCGCGGACGGGGCGCTTAGAGCCGCCTCCGCGCACGGGCGGGCGGACGGCGGTCAGCCGGGGCCCCGGCGCGCTCCATCCTGCCGTACAGGAAGTGGCGGGCGAAGCCCGGATCCTGGCGGAGACTTTAAAGCGGGGCGAGGGAGAGGGAGAGGAGGGAGCGCGGCGCGGCGGCGAGGCGAGGCGAAGCGGCGGCGCGCCGGGCGCCCCGGCGGCGCGCCCCCGCCGCCCTTAAAGCGGCCGCGGCGGTGGGGCGGGAGCGCGCGCCCGCGCGCCGCGGAGGTGGGGGGGGGACGACGGACCCCGCTCGTTGTGCACGCGCCCTGCACCGCTGCCCTGCGCCCCACCGCGCCCCGCGTACTCTCCGCGCCCGGCGTACTCTCCGCGGAGAGGCGGCGCCCGCCCCTTTGCCTGCGGAGTGTATGTTGTTGGGGGGGGGGGACGACGACACACGACACACGCTGCCGGCAGCGGCGGGTGTGGGAGAAAGTGTGTAATTGAGCCGAGGTAATTTGCCGTTTGTAATTTCGCATTTTGCGCTCTTATCCAAGCGGTATCTGTTTGAAGTTACTTGTGTCGTTTTGCCGCCCTCCGTGCATGCTGCAGGGGGTCGGGGCTTGGTGTTGGGTGTCCGTGTCCCCCCCAGTCGTGTGCATCATTCTGTGTATTACCTGGGGTGTCTGCCCCCCCCCCCCGAAATCATATAGTTCTCCTCTGTCCCCTTCAGCGCTGTGTATCACACTGCGTATTGCCAGAGGTCCCCCACAAAATCATACAGCTTAATGCTGTGCTGGGTATTGCCAGAAATGCTCACCACAGCCATACAGCTTTTTTCCTCCCCCAGTACTGTGCATCATTCTGGGTATTGCTAGAGGTCCCCCACAAAATCGTACAGCTTTTTTGCCCCCCAATACCACACTGGGTATTGCCAGAGCCCCCCTCTGCCCCCCCCCCAAATCGCATAGGTTTTTTCTCCCCAAATAATATGCATCATTCTGGGTATTGTCAGAGGTCCCCCACAAAACTGCTGATTTTTCCCCCAGTATTGTGCATTATACTACATATTTCCAGAAAGCCCCCTCAAAATGAGATAGTTGACTGATATTTTTGCAGAGTCAGGTGAAGACTGTCCCAAGGCACTCTGCATCCAAATCTTGATCCACAGCCTCCCCCACCCCCCACCCCCACCCCCCCCGCAGCAGTTTCTGAGTGATTGATAACTTTGCACAGGAAACAGAAACAGAAAATGGTGTGAATTCAGGATGAAGGGATGGTTGCTTGTACTTGGCATTTCCTGGCGGTGCTGTGGTCTGCTGAAGCTTAAATTTCATTCAGGAGTAGTTTTTGTCTGTTTCTTTAGTAATTATTTCCATTACAGGGATTCTGTTTCAGAAGGTAAAGGGTTTGGCAGGGGTTTATCAGTGCATGCTGTGCTGGGGTCTGGCTCTGTCATTTGCTGTGACCATCTTGTCTTTGCTTACCTGCAAACCTTCCACATCTGTGGTGTTTCCAGAGGAGAGGAGATGGGTGGCAGGAGGAGGAAGAGAGTAGGAAAATTCAGAAGTCATATTTATTCAGTGGAATGGCAGTGATTTTCTCTCCCCCTGCCTCAGCTTAGGGATCACTAGAGCAGAGCCCTCAGGGCTTGGGTACTTACCACTGCTGCACTCTGACTTTTCTGGAACAGGCTGTGGCTTTGTGTCCATCCAGGTTTACCCCACACAGCACAGGGTGCCAAATCAGTGGATTACACTGCAGCCAAAGGGCCCCTAATTAGGAGGCATTCATAGGCTTTCCTTTGACTTTCTCTCCACATCCCAGGTTGTGCCTGCCAAAAATTACAGTGGGAAGTTAAAAGTGCAGTCCTTACTGGGCGAAACTGTGTATCCCAATAGTGTTTTTACCAGTGTAAGGATTTAAGGACCTGATTAGATGTTCTCTGCCCTTGAGGGCACGACCCTTTGGGGCATGCAAAGAGTGGAGAAGGCGCTTGCATAAGGGTTTATCTAAAACAAAGCAAAAAATTTATAGGCCCTGAAGAAAGTTCTTATCCAACTTATTGTTCATTAAGTCATTTCCCAAAACAGGTGGGGTTTGGAGGTCAGTCTCAAGTCTCATAAAAACAAAGATAAAATTTTAAGAGCTAAATTTCCCTGAACTTTTCGTTCCTATGAAAACCAAAAAACAAATCCCCACCTGCCTTGACCTTTTGGATTCTGCAGTGACATCTGGGCTCAGTTACTTATTGGACTGCTCAAGAAAAACCTGCAATGTATTCCCCTTTCAGCAACTGATTCCTAACTTTACTGACCTAATGCAACAGATAGGTAGGCAGGTTCTCCTCCAGTATTGAGACTTACCTCTTCAAATGATGGCTCCCTGGCACCGTAAAAGGCAATCTTAAAGTGAGTTTGAACATGTCTAATTACATGAGAAAAGTTATTAAAAACTATTGCAATCTCACAAAAGAAGAATAAATGGATTTTTTTTCAAAGAGCAGTTTGCATCAGTGTTTTTCTCACTGATTCAAAATCCTTTGCAAAAGCTCTTAATTACACCATTTTATATTTAAAATACATTTTTATGTTAGTTTAGGGTTTCCTATCCTGGAAAATGACACATCTGAAACTGCCCCCATACCTTGGAATTGGAGGAATTCTACATTTTCCATCCTCGGAGCAAACATGCAAGTAAGATATAAAATACATAAGCAGAATACTGTCTCCTAAGGAGCACAAATTACTTCAGACCTCTATAAGCTGCTAAGGAAGATTTTAGAACAGCAGTGCTCCCATCAAAAACCAGAAGTGTTCAGGCTGGATATTCACAGTAGTCCCCTCAGGTCTGAACTTTTAAAAACAAATCTGTAAAACCCCAATGTCGGCACGGACGGCTTGGTTCAGCATGCTGTGGTACATGTACAATGACCCACTTTTCCTGGAGTGGCAAATCAATCATTGCATCGTCACACATCAGTTTAGGAGCTGTAGTGGCGGAAGTAGCTTTGTTTCACATTAGCAATTTGGGTGGGCAGAGAAATGGAAAGATACATGATGGAGATCCAGAGAACAAAATTAAACACGGTTAAATGAGAATCCATTTCCTGCAGTATCTCTTTGCCTGCGGCACGCTGTCTACCAACAATACACAGGTACAAATTGGCCTGGAGATGTATCTTGAACTATCCAAACAGAGAAAACTGCATTAGCAGCATGCTGCTCTGCCGGACCGGTGCCATGTGACTGGGGAGCGTGTACATTAGATAGGACTGCCGATTCTTTCCCAATGACTGAAGTACTGTGGGGTGATTAAAATAACTGCTACTGTAGGAAGAGATTGTAAAGGGACATGATATATAATACAGTGCAGTTAAACCAGATTGATGGGTGGTCTGCAAGTCTTGCAATATTTACATATTGAACATAGTGGGCGCTGTCAGGGTGAAAGGAATAGGATCAGCTTCTCTGGTTTGCATAGAACAGTGAATAAAAGAAAACTTTCATCTTTTTTTTTTCCTCCTGTTTGAACAGGTAATATTTTTATGCTGCCTTCACCAACATATGGGCATCACTCCTGGGAAAGAAATGAAAGTCTGTTAATTTATTTGATCAGACATGAGAAATAATAGAAAACTGAAACGAAGACTCATATTTGTCATATGTTTGAATTAGTGGAAAGCTGAAGAAAGCAGAAAAATATTGCAAGGAGTTCAAAGATGAGAGTGCTTATTGAATTAGAAAAATATTAATAGCATTAATCATTTCCAAAACAGGCTTCTTAACATCTATAATGACTATATAAAGGATTGGGGAAATAAAAATAAAAGAAAAAAATCGGATATAGAAAGTTACACTTTTTTGTGTTCAGAAAGGAAGGGATGAGTTTTCACTGATTTACATCCAGCCAGCCTCACTGGAGTGGTTAACCTGTGGGGAAAATACCAGGTGAGGATCTAGCCCTGAAAGAATAAATCAGCATGAAGTACTGAGAAGCAGCTACAGTTCAGATTATAAGTGATGTGAGGTATAAACTTCCAGGTTAATTCAGTAGCCCTAGTTCCTCTCTAGCTTTGCATAGAAAGGAAGAAAAGGATGCTGAACTTGGAGTTTCATAAATTATATTATGGCAGACTTACTTTCTCGTAGCCTCAGGACAGATGCATTCTTCTCAGAGTATGCTGTGAGGCTCTGGAAGTCTTAACCAGGCATCTGAGAACCTGCTGAGAAACAGAGGTGGAGGGCAAGCAAAGTAGCTGTGATAAAAAAAGAGGGCTTTATTTCAATATGATCATAGCAATGAGCTGTGTTGTTTGATTTATGAAGACATAAAAATAGATTAACCCAGAGAGGCAGGTAAAGCAAAATGTATGAAAAATGTTGATGGGTGATGCAAACTCTAGGTAAAGACATAGGCTGTAGGTCAGATATTACTGCAAGTATTCTTAGGCTGCACATCTGTAGCACTACCAGCATTATATGAATGAGGGCGGCTGAGCGCTTACTTGAGTGATACTCCAAGATGTCCTGGCTGGACAGTGTCCCACAGGGTTTTGCATGAGGTTCTTTTGGAAGACCAATACATTTATTTTCTTGTGGTCTATAAAAGGAACCTCCACCTTAGGGTACCCTTAGGCTAAATCATTCAGAACAGACACTTGGTCACATGCTGAAATACCTACTTGAAAGCTTCATCTTAATCTTGAAGCCATACAGCTCTTTTGTCTCCCGAAATGGCCTCAAAATGACTGCGTTCTGTAGAAGTGTGTGTTAGTAACCAGCGCGGTGGAAGGTCAGACTGATCAGCAATGAGTTTCTTTCTTTCAAAAGCAACTGTAGTTCAGAGTCCTGTGGTATGACCTTGCTAGGGCTGTAAGTGTGTGTTTAATTCACAAATCCTCTCTTGTTAAAAGAAAAGAAGAAAAAAATCTGTTATCAGTGTAGCAGTGAGCAGAGCAAGCATGTTAATGACTGGAGCTGAGGGATGAGCATGGAAGACCCAGCTTACTTGTCCTGCTTGTCTGTTACCATGTAAGTAGCTCACCAGGAATATTACTCTCTTTGCAGAATTTAAGGCAGAAACTAATGAGACAACAGACTTATGAACTTTCATTGTTGGTGAAAAAATTGTTTATAGGTTTCAATAATATTTGAGTTCAATGTGAGTCTTGGGAACATCAGTTGCAGAAAAGCAAAAATCCTTTTGAGTGGGAAGGCTCTATCCAGCCTCAGTGTTTTTAAGGCTATCATGCAGCTTGCCAGTGAGATAACTGCAACTGTCAGGTTTTTTCTACACAGTAAAGTTGACTCAAGGACAAGCAGGGTGTGCAGGCAGCATGAACTCAGGCTGAATATAAGCTGCTGTAAGGAACAGCATGGGTGTGGTGTGCTGGACCTAGACATATTATAGACACAGTTAATATGAGCAATCTTCTTGTCTCTGATAACCTCAACTTCCAGACCCCTTGTCTTCCAGAGGACTACAGAAAGCCAGTATCACAATGGGATATCTGCTGTTTTAAAGGCCTCATGCGTTACAACCAAAACATCAGACTCCATCTTTTCCCCTGTAAGTAAATCGGTGAGAACGAATAAATTTATTGAAGGTGGAATTTCTGCTGTTCCTTTCCCCTTCTTCCATTTCACTGCTGCTTTCTGTCAAAGGAGTTAGTGCAACATGCTCAGGCCTTCCTGCATGGATGTCAAAAAGATGTGTCAGAACCAGCTTGTGAAGGGTAAAGTCACAGGTGTGCAATGGTCCCAAGGGGGAGAGGCAATAATGGCTCTGTAACAAGACATGACCTTCTAATATAAACCCATTGCAAATGGTGTCCAAAAGCCAGGCCTCTGAAATTGCTCCACAATGAAAACCAATCAAGCAGACTGCAAAAAACACTTTCCTAGCCAATCCCAGAAGAGCACTTCAAGGAAAAAAAAATCTGTTCTATAAATGGTAGAACCAGTCTCCAAATCTGTTTAAGGAAAGAAGAGAAAGTTAAAGAGCAACATTTGCCAAACCCTTATTCTTTTGGAGATACACTCTTTCTGAGTGCAGGTATAAGATGATGTGCAAACTTGTACGTTCTGGCTACCTTTTTTAGTTGGTAATATCTTACAACATCTTGTACAGATGTGAATAATTACATTCCAGAATTAATGCAGCCCCTGGTGGGTGTGGGGTGGGAAGGCCTTGACAGAACCAAGAAAGAAATAAGATTTGTATGTTACAGGGACGAGTAGCTCTTTCTTACTTTATTTTGGGCCCCGTGTGTTGCAACAGAGAAATGCAGGTTGCAGATTGCAGCATAGTTCTGTCTTTGCCATTCCTTTCTGGTTTCACAGATCTGTGTTTCTGTTGTTGGGGTATTTTTTTCTTATAACATTATCAGTTACTCAGATATGGGCTTGTGTGAAGCACTCTGGATTTGAGTGTGGACAGGCAGTACATTAGCTAATATGATTCCATTAAAAAGGGATTCCATAGCCAGTGACCCAATTAAATGAAGAAGCGTTAATATTAATAAACCTTCCAAAGAAAGGGATAAAATCAGATACCCACAGTGACCCCACAGACATCAGTGCTAGTCAGATTAATACATACCCGTAAGCACTGGTGGAAATAGCTAAGCAACAACACCACATCTAGGCCTCTGAGATTTGGCAGTACAGCACACCCACAAAGTATCCTTTGTTTCCTCTAGTTTCTCTTTCCATTCCCTTACTCTCCAGCCAAAGATCAGCGTCATGAGCATGAGCTATTTGTCTGCAGTTTCTTGCTGGAGTTCATCCTGTCTCCTCTTGATGCCTGGTCTAAAAAGGGTTTCTTGGAAGCGTAAAGATGCTGCCCAAAAAGTTGAACAAGCAGTAATCCAAACCCCTGCCAGCTTACATCCCTAATGCAAGTGAAATGATTTTCATTCATCTTTTCAATTGTCATCAAATATAGATCCACTGTAGCTGAGCACAACTCCACTGACGTAAATGACTGGGCATTCACTTTCTTGGAACTACACCTACTTGGATCCAAGTCAAAGTTTTGCCAATGCAGGGAGGGATGTGACCAAATACCACAAAAATGCAGTTGTTACTTTCTACAGTGTTTTGCTACTTTGGAAGTGTTGCAAGACTGTGCCCTTATCTTTTCTACCCAGATTTCAGGTTCATGATGCATATCTTTGTGCCATCAAGGTCTGGTGGTTCCAATGCACTGTGCTCACAGCTACGGTATTGAAGGGTTTAAAACATTTTAGAATTTCAGCATCTGTTTTATGTTGATTTCAGGAGGAGAATGGGAGAAGAGGATGCCAAGTTCCAGAGAACAATAAACACTTCGGGCCAAATCCTCCCTTCGTCTATGCTGGTGTAAATCTAACGTCTCTTCATCCAGCTGACAGGTAGATTTGAGCCAGTATAATATAGGGCAGAGTCAAGCCCTTTAATTTGGAAGAACACAATTGCTTCCTCTGGCCCATGTCCAAGAAAATATATTTAAGATATACAATATATAGTAGAAGAAATTTTAATTAACAGGTTTTTATGGGAGTATTGGGTAAAAGCATTCCATTCCGGACTGAAAACGAGGTTTTCAGAACTGAGCCAAAAAGGGGAATGTTTATCATAAATGACCTAAAGAGGAGTACAATTAAAATGTGTTTAGAACCTTGAACTGTTCTGTTAATCAACATGAACTTATAATTCCAGGTTTTAAAATAACTAATGATGCCCAAATAGATTTTAGCATCTATTAAAGGTATCATCTTAAGACACATTGTTGGGGAAAAAGGAAACCGAGAATAAAGTTGTAAGACTAATTCATGGTAAAGAAATATGAGACTTCATAATTCTTCCCAAAGCATCACAGTTAGTAAAATATTACACTTTTTTTTCTACAGCAGAAACACAACAGAACAACATTATTCTCTAGCGGTCAACATTAATTGCAAACTGATGGCCACTTCTGAACATGGGAGTCTTCACTGGGCTACATTTAATTATGTTAACTGCCGAC
Source organism: Harpia harpyja (assembly GCF_026419915.1). Classification (NCBI taxonomy): domain Eukaryota; kingdom Metazoa; phylum Chordata; class Aves; order Accipitriformes; family Accipitridae; genus Harpia; species Harpia harpyja. Next base: position 15,796,966 of record NC_068969.1, on the reverse strand, counting down.
ATGTCAGCCTGCCCAGCTCCGGCAGCCCTGCTAGTTGAGCCGCCATCAGTGGCATCGGCCAAAGCAGTCGTACCACACGGGGGAGTCTCTCTGCATGCACGGAAAAGTTCATGTTTCATAAATCACTCGCTTTGAAACCTGATTTCTCTGTACTGCAGCTTTGTCGGTTTGTCTGAGAGAAAACGTAAGATCTGCAACACTTGGCAGGGCAAAAAGCAAAGCCTAAACCATGATGCTTCTATAAATGAATTGCTTATGAGTGAGGGGGATAGGATTTTGTTGGTGGGGAAATAGGTGTCAAGCCCGATTCTCTTTATTAAACAATGTTTAAGCCACTAACTTGCCTGGTATTTCCATATAGAACACTAAGAAAAGTCCAAGAAATCTCAGCCATCAGGTAATAAAATACTGCAGATTTTATTTAATCATTTAGGAAAGCAGAGGATGGGGCATGTTCATTGCATGGCATGGCAACACCTTACCTCAGCACAGCAAAAATGGAACAACAGTACTGGAGCGGGATTCAGCAATTTCAGTATCACATTTTTCATTGTAATGTAGAGCATAGCCTTCTACCTATAGCTACAGGAATAATGGTCATGGTCCACCGTGTGGGCAGTCTCTGGGTACACCTGTCCTGGGATTTAACGAGCCTGGTATCTTGACAAAACACGCCTTTCGTGAAGTACAGGCCATGAGCAGTGGACATATGGCCTGAAAAACATGCAGCATATCTTGAGGGGTGAACCATCCTCATTCCCCAAGTCCATCTCAACACAGAGGACAGAGCAGTGATGAGGGTCCTGAACAATGCACAAAGGGAAGTGCTGACAAAGATCTCTCAAGATGGCACAGGTTTTCTAGCACTGCATCAGACCATCCTAAATGAGCTTTCTCCTGGATTTTTATACATCATTCTTACGACCTTACCATGCCACACAGGAGACTTACTTTGCCAGCTCATTGTTACGGGCTACTAATACAGACCGCTGCTAGTACAATATACTATTATCCAGCAAAACAACATGTACTGACAAACACTGTTTAGTGAGTATTGGCTACCAATCTGAGAAAGCCAGGGTCACTGCTGAACAATACCAAAAGAGGTCTCACTAGCTTCTTCTCCCTCCTCCATTGAATGAGCTGTTAATAGACAAGCTGTTATAGAGAAAAAGAACTAAATAGTTTACAAGCTTACATTTGAAGGCCTGTGAATTGCATTAGCTGAGCCAGCTGAAAGAGAGCCAAGGCAATCTCCCCACAATTGTAGAAAATGTGGCATTGAGGCATGTGGAGGCAAAGGAAGAATGACAGTGACCAGGTTTACAATATGCAAGGCTGGGATAATTACTGGTTTCTGTGGCATCAAATTTTTAGCTGAACTATGATAGGGAATAAGCATCCCCTTTAAATGCACAAGTGTGCGTGCGTGTTCATATTTTAAAACTTTCTCTCTTTTATGCAAATATTAATTTACAGTCTTAATAGAAACTCTTTGAAGCTGACACTTCATTTTTCCCCATTGGACCTTTCCCCCTCCTACCTCTCTTTCTCTACTGCACAGGCCACTCTCAGTATGAGCAATGACCGCAGTTCTTTTTTATTACTCGCTATTTTCTTTGGGCCTAGCAGTTATGAATAGGAATGTGAACTACTTCCAATTCAATTACCTGGACAATTATTTGGGATCAGTGGAACTGGAATGTGCAGCTGAAAAGTTTTTGGAACCCTCCGGTTACCAGCCAAGAGACCAACAGAGTTCTTTGTAAAATTTCTTTCTGTTCTTTATCAGAGACATAAAAGTTTTGAAAAGCAGCAGAACAAGAAAAATTAATAATAGAGAAACAGCAAAATTGAAAAGTAAAGAATGGAACCCTCAGATCATTCATTTTAAGAAGGAAAGATGAAGGAAAGGACAGTTAAAAACCAGTCACCACTGAACAATGATAATTCAAAATTTCTAACTTTGAGAAAAGTTCAGAAACTTTTAAGGGGTCTGATTTTCACACAAAATAATTGTTTTGGATCAAATATAATTTTTTAAAGTTTCAGGTTAAAGATTTCAACCTGCTTACAAGTTTCCATCTTGTCCTCCCTATTTTATACAGTCTTTGGTTAGAAAGAAGCCAGGTGACGTCTCTAAGCCATTGTTGCAATGACAGCAGTCTGAAATACTGCAGAGCTGAGGTAGCTGGTTTAACGCAGCCCTTCCTTACAAACAACCTGAGGAGATCAGGCAATTGCTGAGAGGATATTCAGCAAAGTATAGTGGTGGCTTTTGCCGTAACCTCCACTAATGGGTAGCTATCTTTGATCGCTCATTTACAGTCCAGTTAAACCAGACAGAAATCAGCCTGACAGGAAACACATTTTTGGCTTTTTAAAACCAGATTTCTTGGTACATTATTATATAAATTGTTCACAAACTGGACTAACCCGGGTCAGTGATCCAGATAACAGCTTTTCTAGTCAGACTTGAGCTTTGCCCGTTTGCCTATTACCTCCGGCACATCTTTACCACAGAGAAACCTTTCGGTCATGCTAACTTAGAGTACCAGCCATCTGTTGCTTACATCTGAAAGGAGAGCATTAGTCTATACTCAGAAATCCAACATCCCTCTACATGGGGTGAGAATTTCTGCCACTATTTTAAAGCCAATGGCAAAACTCATGTTGACTTCAGAAGGGACAGGCTGACTTGTTAGATGCTCTCTTTGGCTTCCAATCCTGCAGTCACAGTGTAGGTGAATCAGCTTCTGGAATTATATTCACCTGAGATCAGACCAAGTGGAGTTTATGCATTTTCAGGTCCTTGATTATGAAACTTTTTCAAGTACTTGCTGAGCAATATTGCCTTTAAAGGCTTCAGAGAAACCATCATGTCAAGGGCAGCTTGTTTCAGTGAAAGGCTCAGGATTTATCTAATCAAACCCGGGAATTGTCCCCTTTTGTTTTGGTGGGTTGCTTTTCCCGAGCTGTTCGGTTTGCCCTCCTGTTAGATCCTTTCATTCAAGTTAGGGTTTCCTCACTTTGGCTGATCTTTATTTCTGCTTTTAATATTCTCTATTGATTTTATTGTAGCTCACTTACATGCTGTTCAACAGTCCCCTATTACTGTAAATAAAATGAGATAAATAACTTGGCTTTCTTTCTGTATTTAAAATGTTTGGCAGCAGCCATCTCCACCCTTAACTGAGCATTTGACAGTGTTACTGCCAGTATCTGTGAGGGCAGCTCCTGAGACCTGCATGCCCCTCACACGTCACGAGTATCCATGCTAGTTAGATAAAGCTAGCTTGGCGTCTGCTGATATTACTGGCTGGCTTTATCTACCAAGCAGAGGTACCAGTAGCATCTGTGCATCTGTTGGATGTGCAGATAGGGGCAGCTGCCCTCTTAGTCACTCGCAGTAATAGCAGTGTTAATACGTGCATCTATGAGCAAGCAAGATACTGCTTATCTGCAGTATATGTGAAAGTCACTGAGGGTCCCGTTTTCAGATCAGGTAGGTGTTATTCCTGTCTATCACTTACAGACTTTGGCTTGACTGGTCACTTAAATAACAGTGATAAGATACAAAACAGCTCCATCTTTCTTCCCGCTTGTGACTGTTCTTTGCAGGCATTCCTCTGCCCTGGCCCATTTCACTGTCCTCAGGGAAACAACCAGCACAGTCAGAGTGTAGAAGGTGCATTCCCCTTGGCTGGCAAGAGTCCATAGAACATTCCCAGCACCCGCACTCCCTTCAGACTCCTTGGTGTTGGTGCTGTTATCAGCACAGTTGGAGGTCAAAGCAACTGCTGAAGGGCTGGGGCAGCTTCTCAAGTGGAGTCTGCAGCCTGTGCTGGGCTTTGCACTGTTGCAGTTTGCCAGGTCAGTGCTTACGGTATGTGGCTGTGTGGGCTGCAGTACAGACCTAGCCTGAGACTGCTATCTTGAAATGGGCCTGCCCTGTGAGCAGACACGTTACCAAAGCTTATTCCAGCTAGTTTGAGTATTGATAGCATAGCAGCTGCCTTCGACTGCTTGTATGAATGCCAGGATCTGCTGGAGGCTCTACAGTCTGCTTAAGCCAGCATGGGGCCATCTTCATTGTTATTTCACCCTGACCAAGACAGATGGGTCTGGGTGCTGCCTCCATGAGTTCCCAAGACTGGCTGCACCAGATCTGAGTGGCTCAGTATTGATGTCCTCCACCTCTGCCAAGGTCAGAGATTTCAGCCTTACTGCAGGTGATTCTTGCTCATCTTAAAGCCCTTTCTTTCACATGTAGGTTTTTTTCCTGTTGTGTCTGTAAACTAGCACTGAAGATCAAACCTGGGCAGAGGTTCAGATCACCACTGCCAATAGACAGCTTTATTTGATATCCAGAAACATACACCCTCTTGCAGATGTGTCCTCCTGCTGTGCTTTGCATGTCTGCAGCCAAGATAGCCTTTAAAACAGACCTTCACATGGGGTATGTTCACATCCAGATATGCTGAAACAGTGCCAACATTTTCTCCAGTGTCCCAAATTTTAAAGAGTTCAGTGTGGAGTTACTGGTTTTGAGTCACTTTTACTTAAATATACACCTGAGATCTAAGAAGACTGTGTTCTTTTAAATTCGTTCTTGTAAAAATAAATCTATCTCAGTTAGGTAATACAAACTGTTTTGAAAAGAGCTGTGGAATATCCTTGTAAATATATTGTGAAAACAAGTAATTAAAATGGTCAAAATAATGAGTAAAAATCACATGATTTTAAGAAAGCACATAAAGAGTAATCAAGCAGGGTAATACTAAATAAGATTAATTTAAGTCAGAGACTCACATATATAGTGTATTGTATTCTTTGGACTGAAGAGAAATGCATGCTGTGAAAGGGTGTTCTGAACTCCATTAAAGAGTAATCTTTGTACACAACAGTAGTGCTGTGCAAATAAACGTTGTGAGGCAAAATAAATAAGTTTTGAGAAATGAATGACTTTAGCAGTAGTTTGCCAATTAATTAGAACAAAGAGGGAACTCTAGCAGACAACACAAAGAGATAAATAAGGAAGAGTTCAAGTTGCCATAACAGCTTTTGCTATTCTCTCACTCTACTTTTTGCTAATTCTTCCTTTCACAAGCTTTGTGGGATTTTCTTTGGAGGGGGAAGGGAGCCAAGAGGATGCAGTAGCAATTTTGCTCACTCTTGAAATGCTATCTAAGGTTCTTACCTCAAAAAAGGTTAATTGTAACTTGATCCTTACCACAATTTGTTCTAACAGGGTGATGGAGTATGAACTAGAATGGAGAAAGAATTAGAGAAGATTTAGCTAGGTTGCATATATTCTAGACAGCAAGACCTGTTCCCCTATGCAGCTAAAGAATTAACCAGTGCAATTTAATAATTATTAGTTACCATCTCTCAGAACCTGTTGAGGATAGGTCAAGTCCCAGAAAACAGGAAGAGGGCAAATACAGTATCTGCTTTCAAGAAAATGGAAAGAGGAACTCTCAAGAAACCATGGATTTCTCAGCCTAAATTTAGACAAGCTATAAGTGGAAAGAATAAATTAGAGATTATAACATTTGTGAATGACACCGTTTTGATAGGGACTGGAAATACTATAGCACCACAATTAGAACTAGTGGTCTTGGTAAACCAGGGAAATGATCCCAATTGAGCAAGGTCACATTCATTCAAGTGAAATAAAAACAACTGCATATAGGCAGGAGAAGCCAAAACTCCACATACCAAAAAGGCAGAAGCCTGGAAGATCTGAAGGTGATAACATCCACAGTAAATGAGAAGTGAGATGCACTTGTAAGAAAGCAAATCTTGTAAAATGTACTAACAGTAGCACTGCTTGTAACATGCCAAAGATCATTACTCTGCTGTGCTCAGAACTATTGGAGGCTTACCAGTTTACACTGAATCTGGCTTAAGTACCATATTTTTAAATAAAAGGTTCAGTCCCACTGGACAGGAACAGGAATAAATAGAAATCTATAAACACATAAGCTATGGGAAAAGTTTGGAGAAACCGAGTTTGTTTCATTTACACAACTGAGGGGAGTATGATACCAGACTTCCAATGTGTAAGAAGCTACTGAAAGAAGACAGTAATCCATTACTCACTGAGGTTAGGGCAGGAAAAATTGCTTTAATTTCCAACAAAGAAGATTTAGGTTATCTTTCTAACTATAAACCTAGGTAAGCACTGGAACAGGCTGCTAGAGTGTCTGTAGAATCTCCATTACTTGGGGTTTTAAAGAACAGATGAGATAAAACAGCTGTCAACGTTGTTGGGTATACTTGATCCACATACCTCAGCAGAGGTGGACTTAACACCAAACATCCTTTAAGCTCCTTGCCAGCCCTACCTTCCTCAGCTCCTGAAATGCTGTAGTTGCATAGTTTTGTAGTTGCATATACACCCCAATTTTAATTAAAAACAAACAAAAAAAACCCCAAAGAAACTTGAAAATGTGGATCCTAGCATTTCAAAGATCAGAGGTAAGTAAAACAAGTCAGTATCTTCATGCGGACTGATGATTCCATATTCAGCTGTGTTTTAACAGAGGTGTAGGACTTAGACAAAGAAGGAGCACAGATGCTGAAGGTGGGGAAGGCAGAATTGGGGAATAAGCAATATCTATTCTGCTACCCACCCTCTAAGAGCCTTCCCTGTATCTTTATCTCCTAGAATAGCTGGGAAGCTCTTGTTCCATTTTTTCTTGTCTCTGCTTTTGCAGAGAGTCCAGGGAGCATCCAGGAAGGGAATCTGTGAGATGCATGAGCAAGAACTTGGTTGGAGCTGAAAGGAGCACACAAAGGGGTCTCTCTGAACATCATGGCCAGCATTTCCATGTTCTTCTCCAGGACCACACAGTCTATGGTTCGAGACAGACGATCCCCAGAAAGGAGCTCAGAGGCTATGTAAAGGTAGCAACAGAGGAAAGCAAGAGAGTGTCTTAAGCAGATTCCTCCCCCGCACTGAGAGAACCCATTCCCCACACAGTGGTGTCCTACCACAGTGCAATTTGAAGGGACAAAAGTGGCAGATTCAGCAAACATTGGGGGGTAGTTTAATATTGCTTCAACTATCCTCAGGCACTACTTTTTTCTGTATGTTCAATTATGCTGTGGATTTATTGATAAATAAATCAAGTCTCTGTTTTCCATTTGCACACTGAGGGAAGCCACAGATGAGTTGCAGAATTTCAGGAATACATTCGTCTAAGCATGTGAAATTCTCTTTGGTCTTTGAATCCTCTTGCAGATAAACTACTCTCACCTTATTTATGGAGTACCAGCTTTTCAACACTTAGTTTATAATCCATAGTCCTCTGCCCTTTTGCAAATAACTTCTATTTTGCCCTGAAAGGCAGTCTATCTCAGCTCACACAGCCTATGTGTTTGTGCCTGTCTGCATTATTTATATCTCCACTAAAGACATTCCTCTTTTCCATGTTCTTGTGATGGTGCCTATCATGCAATATTTGGACAGCTACCTGTTGCTAATCAGACTTTGTCCACCGCTCCCACCTTTATGGTACGAGCTTTCGGCACACAGTTTTGAATTGTTGGCCCTCCAGCAGATTCTCAGTAGCACTACCTCAACTTCATGCAACAGCAGCAGATGTCCATTTCACAAATGAGTTACCAGAGGTATCTGGTGATGTTTGGGGTTTGATCTCAGCTTTTCTGAATGACGCTTTTTCATTTTGAAAACTCATGGTGTTGATGTTTACTTCTAAGTGTCGTGGTTTAACCTCAGCCAGCAACTAAGCACCACGCAGCCGCCTGCTTGACCTAGTGGGATGGGGGAGAGAACTGAGAAAAATTAAAACTCGTGGGTTCAGATAAAGACAGTTTAATAGGACAGAAAGGAAGAAAATAATAATGACAATAATGATAATAATTCTGATAATGATTATGATGATAATAATAATAAATGGAAAATACTAATAATAAAAGAATTGGAATATACAAAACAAGTGATGCACAATGCAATTGCTCACCACTCACTGACCAATGCCCAGCTGATCCCCGAGCAGTGATCCGCACCCGCCCGTGGCCAACTCCCCCCAGTTTATATACTGGGCATGACATCACATGGTATGGAATATCCCTTTGGCCAGTTTGGGTCAGCTGTCCTGGCTGTGTCCTGTGCCAACTTCTTGTGCCCCTCCAGCCTTCTTGCTGGCTGGGCATGAGAAGCTGAAAAATCCTTGACTTAGTCTAAACACTACTTAGCAACGACAGAAAACATCAGTGTGTTATCAACATTCTTCTCATACTAAATCCAAAACATAACGCTATACCAGCTACTAGAAAGAAAATTAACTCTATCCTATCCATAGCCAGGACACTAAGCCACCATGATTTTGTAAGTCCCATCCAGCAAGACATGAAAGAGAGCGCCTACACCGTATTTTTCTTGCTCAATTACACCAAGAGGGATGTAGATTCTCTTTAGACAAGGTGTAAGCAGTGATTCCTACATATTAACTCTCTGTTTAAAAATATCTGTATTCCACAGCTGAGGGACAAAGAGAACAATATTGCCTTCCTTTTCTTCCCTGATGTATCTTCACCTTAACTAAGAAAGATCCTTCCAATCCTATCCATGCTGAGGCTCAGAGAAGCGCACTGTGACATCAGGCCAGCAATCGCTACCCATTTTGTCTCTGCTGTCAGCCCTGTGACAATAGCTTAGTGCTGATGGCTAAGCATGCACATGAGAACCACAAGCTGTCTTAGTGATTAGACTGGCAGAAGGCGATAGCTCCAAGTCCTCCTAGAACCTCTTATTTTGTCATGCCCTGCAGAGAGATTGTAACCATATTTAGATTTCTAGCACAGCACCATCTGGTGAGCTACTTACATATTAAAGTAATGCCCAATCCCTATAGTAGGATACACCTGGGAAAAAGTCTGTTCCCAGGAGTTACAAGGGAAAGGCTCTTGGGTTTTCAATACAAATATTTTAGAAAGCTATACAACTGCAGAGGAGGTGTTTGCTCCCCAGTTCAGTCTGTTGATACTTTTGTCTGAACTAACCAACTCTGCTTTTCACTGTCATTTGTAATTACAGTCTATAAATATTTGATAGTACTTTAAAATCAGTTTTTAAAATATTTAAATTAATTGGGGCTGGTGAATTAGATAGCCAGGAATTTGAAACTGAGCCTGTCTAATCCTCTGTGCTGCTTTTTTCAGCTTTTAACTGTAGCCCAGATTCTCCCACTTTCTGTAAGATAAACCAATGGGACATAATTTTACTTGTAACATATGAATGGTTTGATTCAGTTAGCAATGTTTTGTGTTTTCTTGCAATTATTTCAGCTAACTGAAACTGGGCTAACTGGGTCCCCTTGGAGTATCCAGGCTGTCAAAGTATGAATTTGGATGGGTGGCCACCCCAGAGGATCTGCCTGAGCCTTATAAAATTTCAGTTACAACTGGGATTCATCTGTAAAATGGGAACCTGCTGTGATATATGCTGTAGTCATGCTATGTGCTGTGCCCCATGCAGCACTCCCTGTATTTCCTAAACTCTGCTTCAGCAACAAAAGGATTCAGTGAATTCTCAGAAGATATCCCTTTCCATACTGTGTCCAGTGACTACATCAGGGCCTACAAAGGATATTTCCAAAATATTATGTATCATAGATATGTCATGGCAATTGCCAGTATGTCCCAGAAATGTGCTGAGTCCTACAGTGACTACTTGCAGGAATAATCCCACAGACTGCATGCTCAAACTTCAGTTTTCATTTGGCATCTGAGATGATACACATAAAGGAAACTTCAAGAGCTGAATGTTATTACTTATTAGTGTGATGTTTCATTTTACCACAGGCTTGGGTAATGTCCATGGAGGATTTCGGATGGATTGAAATGATTCTGCAGGCTGTTCATCAGGGAATAACCAAAGCAACAGTTGAAATCTCTGAGAATTTTAGAAAGAGTAAATAAACCTATTGAAAGTGTAATTACTACAGAAGACAACCTAGGGGCCCTGGCTGTAAAAGGTGAGGGAGACTATTATGCTTATCAGAGTTGGTTTTTAGGAAGTTTTTCTTTTCTTAAGAAGCTCAGACAAGCTATTATCTTTAATAACTAGCCGCTAGTCTAAATTTCCAACCAGATACTGTGAGTCTTATTCAACAAAGCTGTCCATTCATCTACCAGTTTGTGCAGTGAGTGGATATTTCAGGAGAGGAAGAGAAGAAAAAAATCATGGAGGAAGGTACATTCCTGTAAGCTCCGTTACCATTTATGGAGTTACTCACCTCTTATTCATTTCAATCATGAAGTGTAAGGTAATATTTAAGAAACATTTCTGGTATGAAACTCAAAGATATTGAATAGTAAAACGCAACTGATACCTTTCAATTCTTTTAGTAGAGCTTAAGCAGGTGTGAAGCCAGTGTCTTGTCTCACACACTTGGAACTCCTAGAAAAAGAGGAAGTTTTGGGCAAACACATATTTAGGATCTTTTCCTTAAATCCAGATCTGGCACTAGCTTATTACCTTGTGTATTATCTATAGGCTGAAGCAAACTACGGTTTCCCCCTAGCATCCCACTTAAACCCTAGAAAAAGGGTTTATTTCACACACAGTGACTAGATGGGAGCAGGGAACAGTATGATTGATTTTTGCTGTGACAAAAGCCAGCTGGTTCTCCTGGAGAGATGACAGGGAGGAGGAACCAGACTCCCTCTTAACTGAGCTCTTTATCTGTTTCTGCTCTACTAAAGATTATCTAAGGCCATTTTTTGCTATTTTGACTCTGTGCAAGTCATGCTTCGCTTTCAAAGGAAGTTTGCCCCAGGACTGTAATCATGGCATAAACAGACCTATGCAGGGCCTCCCTGAATCTGCATTCACTGAAAAATCCCATACCCAGCATGTCTATGAGGAACCATTCAACCAGCTGACTAAGTGCATAAAGCATATGAAAACACTAGCCTTATCTCCTCAAGAGTCGACAGCAAAATGTATGGCCACATTGGAAGTTTCTGGCAGTTCTAGAAATAGTGCCTGCTGAGCAAATAAGGTCAGAGTGGGTGGGTGAAAATAGATTGTTCTCAAAATTTGGCACATAAAACTTTGAAAGTGCTTTATGAACAGAAATCATTCTCTCAGGTCTTGATCCTGCAAAAGCTCATGTGGGTAGACTTCTCAAGCTCATAAATTTAAAGATCTGTTTATGTTTTTGCAGGGTGGGGTTTTAGGCTAAATAAAAGAAGGTGAAACATTAGCCATAGGAGGTTTCACCTTCAAAGGAAGATATCCGTGCCTTTCTGTTTATTAGTTTTCCTGTGAGCAAAATACTTGACTGACTCATTTTTTTCATTTGCCCACCCTTTCAAAACTTAAGAAGCAGTTCCTCTAAGGCACTTGCTTTGATTTTGCCACTTAGGTATTCTAGGAACTTGCTTAAATCATTTGACGTTTGTGTTAATAATATAAAATCTTAGTGATCTGAAATCTTTATATAATTAAGCAAAATAATACAGCTCCCTACATGGAACTAAAGTAGTTCGGGGAAATTCTCAGTGGAAATAAGGATGACTCATTCCTCAAGCAACACCAACAATTAAGTATACATAAGCTATCAGTTCCCAATTGGAAAAAATGGGGACATTTATATAATAAAGGGCTTTCTTAATCTGCGTGTAAAGATGATAAGGTATTTGTACCAGCTGAGATTGTATTCAGAAATATGTTTACCAGTACTCAAGTTTATTCTCAAGAGCAGCATCCAGTGAGTAAGACCATAGTGGTGGTAATTTTAAGCCTCACATATTTGTAAAATCATTATGCTGTCAGTCCTTTCTGATGCCAAAGTCTGCATGCTGTGCATTTAAGATTTTAGGATGAAGGACTGAAAAAAATTTCTACATCTAGGTATTTAGAACCAAATAAGAGTTGTGATTTGGGCAAAATCCAAAGAAAGAAAACCTTCTAAAGAAAACCTTCTAAAGAAAAAGCAGCCTTAGGTGCTATAAAATCGTTATCTTCCTGGTAGAGGTATTTAATTTTGAAACTCTATATACCATTCAGCTTCTTTGGCATCAGCATGCCCACTTAATTTGTCATGGCTTGAATCTGAGGTCTAATTACAACCAGGTTATTGCATACCTTGTGCTGGGTGATGGACATTGTAAGCAGCCACACAACCCTCGGATGCATTTAGAACACCTCTGCCATTTGGGTTTTTGCCTATCTTGCTGACAGAGAGATCCCTGTGTGGAGGAACTCAACAATTCCTAACTTAAAACGCCACCAGTGGTCTGTTCCAAATTAATCATGTATTGGCACCTGTATCTGCTCCAGACCAAAACTAATCCTCCAGTCCCCATGCTGAAGGCTATGTGGGCCCTTAGTATTCACAGAGAGTTGTCAGTGATATTGGCTAGCAGCACTGCTTGATGCCCCAGAACCCTGTTTTCCCCCAGCACAATCTGGAATCCCACGTTATTTCTCTCTTGTGGTATTACACCCTGTTTGCCACTGAAATCTCATATTGTTCTCAACAGATGGGGACCGAGGCTGAGAGGAGAGACAGCCAGGATCACAGAGAAGGCTGTGAGGGCTGGAACAGTCCTTTGCTCCTGCCTACCAGAGCTCCCCTCCTCACAGTGGGGCAGCAGCATTGCCCCACTGCAGGGCAGCGTGAGCGGACATACTGCACTGTGAGACTTTCAGATACTACAGGGATGGGACTGCATGATGACCAGAGCTGGGCACCTTTTTGTAACCTCTCCACTGCAAGTGCTTATATCTAAGAACTTCTCAGCTGGTAACAACAGCAGCTTTACTGAACCTATGGTTTTATGAACACTAGCACGTCATCTGTTCTTTCATCCCTTGGCTTTTTAGAGGCAGCTTGTCAGGAAGCACAGTGTCTATTAAACATGCAGCTCAACAGCTATGGCCCACTTGATAGCTAACTTCATTACATGTGTGTCTGCTTACACAATACACCCAGTTACACTGTTTCTTTCCTAAGGAGTGAGATGGTTTTTTAAACTGATGCAATATTTGATCCACCGTGTTTATAGCACATATTGGATGAACCCTAATTTGCAGGAAGTCTTTACAAGTGGAAAACCTTGCTAAAACACATATTATTGAATGGATATCTCACTGAGCTTGGATCAATGAAGCTTATACTGTGGCTTAGGCCTAATCTTAGGACAATTCAGCAATTGAATCCCCTTATGTTAGGCTACTGGCAATGTTGCAGGACGCATTTTGTATCTACTGATTAACTGTGTTCAGTTTGTGCATAAAATGAAAAAGAAATCAATGAAAAGACTTAGAAAAAGAAAATAGAGAGAAAGAGATGGACATATCAAAAAGCAAAAAGAAGAAACAGCCCTGTAGATTCTGTAGTGAGATGGCAGATTTCTCTGAATTAGTATCTTTTTCTTGGTATCCTAGAATGATTCCTATGTCATCACACTGAAAATTTGATTTTTAAACATTTAGTGCTTTAACTCTTAAAATATCAGCAGCTCTGGACATGTGATGGCTTTACATAGGATCACTGAAAAAAGTCCACTGGAAAGCCGTAGGCCAGCAGACAGGACTGTGATGCTTGATAACATGCTCAAGCAATGTTTCAGACTGGTTTCTTGGGGTCATGCAATTGTGGGGATGGGCACAGGGATGGAGGTCTCTAATTCTTACAGCTTTCATACACAGTAGTAGTCAATGAGAGGAGAGTTGATCCTAATGCTTCTGCTAAGGGGAAAAAACTTCAGTCACATTTCACACCTTACTAGATATTGGGAACTACACAGAGGCAATCTGAGTGTAATCCACAGAAAAACAGGCAATGTTGTTTCAGGCTGCTCAGGGAACTACTTGTTATGAACATGGACCTGAGAATTCAGCTCTCCCTATTTAAGTATTTTGGAAGTGATTTTCACTCTTGGATTCATCTCCAAATGGGAAAAAAATGTAGGCGCAATAGCCTAGATTTTGATCTTGCAAAGCATTCCCAAGGTTTGTCACTTGGTTCTTGCTAAGTGGCTTCATGCAGCTAGGGATACGTCTCAGCATGTGTATTTAATGCTTTTGAAAGGTGCTTAGCTGACAGTCTCAGAGGATGACTCCTGGGCATATTCTGCCCTTAGATATGTGCAAGCCACTGCCCTTGATATCAGTGAGAACTTCCTTTGCTTATGAGAGATGTAGGCATTTTACAGTTTACTCCTGTCTCTGCTCTGTTACTTTGACATCTGGGCAATCCTGAACCTTCCCCCATTTAATTATAATTTTTAATTGATTGTGCTGGCTTTGGCTGGGACAGAGTTAATTTTCCTCATAGCAGCTAATATGGGGCTATGCTTTGGATTTGTGCTGAAAAGTGTTGATAATTCAGGGATGTTTTTGTTACTGCTGAGCAGTGCTCACCCAGAGTCAAGGACTTTTCTGCTTCTCTCACCACCCCACCAGCGAGGAGGCTGGGGGTGCACAAGGAGTTGGGAGGGGACACAGCCGGGACAGCTGATCCCAACTGACCCAAGGGATATTCCAGACCATATGGTGTCATGCTCAGCATGTAAAGCTGGGGGAAGAAGAAGGAAGGGGGGACATTCAGAACCATGGTGTTTGTGTTCCCAAGTTCACCGTTATGTGTGATGGAGCCCTGCTTTCCTGGAGATGGATGAACACCTGCCTGCCCATGGGAAGTGGTGAATGAATTCCTTGTTCTGCTTTGCTTGTGTGTGTGTCTTTTGCTTTACCTATTAAACTGCCTTTATCTCAAGCTACGAGTTTTCTCAGCTTTACTCTTCCGACTCTCTCCCCCATCCCACTGTGGGGGAGTGAGCAAGCGGCTGCGTGGTGCTTAGTTGCTGGCTGGGTTAAACCATGACAATGATTCTCACATGATTGATCAAAGTGTGCCTACTGGAAGTCAGTGCTGGAACTGCAGCTGTATGAAAGCAGCTTTCTTTGTTTTAATGTTTTTCTTTAGACTAGCCTCAGCATCCCTTGATAATTTCTATAATTCTCCCCCAAATGCCTCTACTGAGTACATTATTCTGTATTTGTCTATGTTCTTACACCTTGATGTGATGCAGAATTATCTCACACTGGATTTGTATTCTGGTGTCTGTTTTTGTACTTGCATCTCTTCCACTGCTTTCCAAATGTGTCTGTCTGACTTGCTAAGTTCCTGTTCAGAGACTACTGCTTCCCCTCTCAAAGACCTGAATTTTCTTTTGTGTCTTCGATCTTTGGCCATCTATTTTTGTCCACAGCTCTAGCTTTTCAGTTGCCTCTGTTTTACTGTAGTATCCAGTGGTGCCCACAGAGTCATCCAGATTGAGCTTGGGCAAAAAAAAGCAGGTACCTAGAGTGGCAGACAGTCATTAGTGTCAAAATTGCCAGGGCTTGGCTGTGGGACATCACTCTATTTTGCTTACCCCAGAGCCGTACTGACAGATCCTTCTGATGCCACAGGAGAGGCCAGGGCAGGCAGGACGTGGGGCGAGGGAGCAGCACCATCCTCCCTGCTCTTCCCATGACAGCAGAAGGTGCTGCCTTACTATCCACAAATCTCTCCCTGCTCCTCAGTCCCAGCTGTTTTCTTCAGAAGAGCAAAAATCAAATTTGCCTGCACTTCTGAGAAACCAGGAGCTTTCTTCTGATGCCATCAGACTGAAGCATTGTCTGCTCTACACTTTTCTTAAAATTCCACCCCCCCACCCCCTTCCATTTCCATTGCTTAGGCTTTGTCATGATTTGAATCATCTGCTCTCTGACAGTAATCAGATTAAAATATTAGGTTTCTACTTTTGAGATTTCCTTTCCTGGCACTCACAGAAAAGAATTGCAAGATGAGGTGGTTCCTCAAAAATTGCTATCATAGAGTTCTATATTTACCCAAACTAAGTTGAAATTCACATTGTCTGTACTCTAAGCATCACTTTCATAGATTATTTTACCATTACCCTTAAAAGGCAATGCCAACAAGCTCTTCTTATGCTGTACTGATTTTCTAATTTCTTTTCTATTTTAATTTAAGCTAAAAGCCAACCATAGCCTTCCCGCTGTTCAGTCTGTTGCTTCTCTGCCAGGACATCATCTTCTGCAAGTGTTGTATTTGTAACCTAACAGCACACAAATCAGAAAGGAGCTTTTGGTTTCCAGAGTTATGCCCAATGGTTAATAACTGCAGTTTGTAGTGCCAGGTACTTTTTGCTGTGATGTGACTGTGAGCATGCAAGCAAATCCTGCTTTTCTGACTAGTGAAAAAAATCAGATAACCCCAAGAGGAAATCACACTAGATCTGCAAAGATGCTAATGTACTAAGAAACTGGTCAGGCCTTAGATGAGTTTAAAAAGAGCCTCTATTTCCTAAGAAATAAAGATGCAGGTGATGAAGATGAATAAAATCCTGTGCATAAAATGGAAGGTAAAGATCTTCCTCTGGTTTCCAATAAAGTGCCGCTAGAGGGTTTCCCAAGATATTTCTGTTAGTCCATATATTTTAGATTCCTGGAGTTTAGTTGTTTCAGCACAAAAATAATGAAATAATATAAACTGATGTCACAGCATATCTTTTTGCCTTGGTATCAGCTGTCTGAAGTCTTTAATTTTGACCAAGATACTACATCTCATTATTTGTAGTTTAGTTTAGGTTCACTTCTCGTCACAGAGCTAATGGATTCATTCAGGCTTGCAAGCCTGAGCGAGCTGTACAGGTGAGGGCTGGCAGCCACCCCTGGCAGCGATCCATGATGTGGGTACAACTCAACAGCTTTCCCGTAGTTTTATTTTGAATATTGTAAAAGCCCATTCTTTGATAACAGATTAGTGCATCATATACTTAGTGTAATATTGTACAAACTCTGATTAATAATTACTGCTTTATCAGTAAATGTAGCTACATATACACAAAACTGTTTATACATTAAACAATGCTGACATGAACATGATTATGTAAGTGTATGTGTCTTTCCTTTAGTGCATAAAGAGTAATTTCTGTTGTGCTTAACTGCAACAGCCACATTTTTATTAATTGGTTATAAATTCCCTTAGTACAGGACTTCTCAATTATTATTAATTGTTGTTATCCTCGAAGAAACAAGCCCATTAGGCTCCAGAGAGCTGTCTCGTTACCACTGTACATCTGTGCATAGATGGAAGCTGGGGAATGACTCAGCAGCACTCAGATGACAGCTGCAGTCAGCCTGGGCTTCTCCTCCATGGTAATATTTGTAACCAAAAAGCCAACCAGCAAAAGGTAAAAGGGTAAGAAGCTTTCCTTTACAGTTGCATCCAAACCCCAAACCACATCAATGGTGGGGTCTTCCTCTTCTACTTCCCAGGCAGCTGTTTTACAGATCTTGATTCATATGTGAACTTTTTATGTCGATGAGTTGTGCTAAGTGATAGCTGGGCTGCAGCCCTTCTTCCTGCTCTGCTGGGGAATGCCCTGGTGCAAAAGGGAGAGGGTATTTGCCCCTCCTTGTGGACATATGAGTTGTTCGGTGCAGACTGGGAAATACTATTGCTCGGGCATCCTAATGCTTGTGAAGTGTACAGGTTTCTGACTGCCCTGCAGTGTGCCTAATTATTCCCAGCACAGGTACATACAAGCTGCCTTCAACCACGCTATGGCATGGAGGTGCAGCAGATTTGCTCCCATTTCTCTGTGCAATAGGTAGTAAGTGCTGAAGTGATGTTAAACTTGTGGCCTTTTCACCCTGTCCAGGCAGTTTTCTGCCACTGAGCATGAAGGCTATAATCAGCTGCTGTCCTGCTGCATACCACGCGCACTTTTATTTGTAATGGTCCCCACCATGTCCATCCACCAGCTGTTGACATAGGTTGACATCAGTTCCTTCTCATTTCTCATAGCTGTACTCTGGGTTTAGCAAAATCTTAGCTTTTAATCTCAAAGATGATAATTTTTAGAAAGTGTTTCATAAGCAAGAAACACTCCTGAATTTTTTGGAATTAAGTTTAAGTGATTTCATGTAATTCTCACCTTTCAGCCATCGCTTTCAACTTTGCCTTTCATTCTTTTGAGTTGCTCCTTGTCATGTTCCAGTTCAGAAAACATTAAAAGTAACCTTTTCCTTATGTTACAAGATATCAGGAGAGTTGTCTGCCTGAGTAATGGAAGTGTTTAATTTGAAGCGGGAGGGGGGAAGTTATCAGCTGACTAATACAAAGGAAAGGAATTATGTCTAGAGGCAAGGTCCCTGGACTGGGACTCAGGGAGTGTCTTCCCATCTCCACTGTGTGAATGTCTTTCTACTCTGTTTTCTCTTTTAAGCTTTCTATATCTCATCTACTTAAGCTCCAAGTTCTTTAGGGTAGGGGCTCTACCATGCACCAGTGCAGTACCTGAAACTATGGGGCCCTGAATTTTAATTGGAATGTCTGGGTACTATTACAATTGCAAAAAAAAAGAAATAGTAATAATGACTGACAGAAACTAGTTCTCCTGGATTTTGCTTCTAGCTGTAGTCAGTGGCTCAGTGTAGGAAACAGGCAAGCCACATATAGCCTCTCTGATCCAGACTCACTCCTAAAAGCACTTCGTTCACCATCTTAGCCTCTTACCACTGTCTGAAGTTGGTTCTTTATATGTTTACGCACCAGTAAAGTGTATGCTGAAATTCTCATCTACCTCCTAGGGGTGTTATTAGGTTTAATACATTAATATTTATAAGTACTTTTATATGCTTGGATGAAAGTAGCTATAGATATACAGTAATGCTCTGCATTAATGGCAAGGCTTAACATTAATAAAGCACTACGGAGAGTGAAGGGAGGCCTTGCATATAAGATATAGCCTCCCTGGGGGCAGCATGAGCCAAAGGGGCATCCCACTCCAGGTATCTTACGCTGGGCAAAGCATGTATTCCTGGAGTTAAATGAGACAGGAACATGCTGGTGAGCAAGGCTGACCATGGTGGGGAATGTGCTTGCCACTCAGAGCTAGAAGTACCACATGTAACTGTCCTTCCAAACTGCAGAGCTGCAATCATACAGCTACCACGATTCTACAGCAATAAGAAGTCTAAAGAGATTTAATTGCTCCAGTTTTAGAATTGGGTAATTATAGCTGGTCAAAGTGTTTCGGCACTGAAGTAATAATTAACCATGTAGTGCACTGGTTCTCCTGACAGCCCTGCAGTTGGTCTTTGTAAAGCTGATTTCCTCCTTCTCTATTAATACGCATTTGCAACAAAATCTATGCCACTGACCTTATACCTTAATGGCCATTTGGGTGTAGGAAAAGATGCAAGTCAGAAACCCAGAGGTTAAATGTATCTAACTGCACAGCAAAATAATATCAATTTGGTCTGGGAACTAATTTCAGTTCACTTTGAAAAAGAAAAATTTTCATTACATGAGATGATTTCTAAATGCTAAGATCATGTGTTTAGAAAACCCATTAAAAAGATTTTGTATTTCTGAGTTCCTGTCTATTCACTTTATAAAAACCTCAAGTGAAAACCATATAATACAGACACTAAATATATGATACCAATTTATTTAAA
The DNA here is from genome assembly GCF_026419915.1 of Harpia harpyja. NCBI lineage: Eukaryota > Metazoa > Chordata > Aves > Accipitriformes > Accipitridae > Harpia > Harpia harpyja. The sequence continues at coordinate 15,777,447 of NC_068969.1, read as the reverse complement.
TTTCAGATTTCAAAAATTCTGCTTGAGAGCACTATGTAACTACAAGTCCCTGTGAAGAAATTCCTAGTGTAAACCAAGAGTCCAGTTCCTTGAGGACTGAAAGATGCACCAGTAACATTGGGTAGATGTGGAGCTATGATGATTTTGAGTAACATGTGCTTTGAGAGATCAAAAAGAAAGAGAGAAGCAGAAGAAGGCAGAGTTAATGAAGCTGCCTGGCTGTTTGGGACAAATCATAGAATCTTTGAATCATTTAGGTTGGAGAAGACCTTTAAGATCATCGAGTCCAACTGTCAACCCAACACCACCACGCCCACTAAACCATGTCCTGAATATCCTAAAATCCTGCAGACACAAGATATTTATAAGACGATTTGTGGTTATACCGTGGTGGACCCATAGTTCAGTTCAATTAGATTAAATACCTGGGATCGTCAAAGCCTTTGGGAAGCAAGTAACAAGCATGTGTTGGCTGTGTGCCTACAGGAAGTGTTTGGAAAGCACAGAAAGATCAAGCTGGGCACTTTTCTGCCAATGGGATCCATCCACTCAACAGTGTCATCTGTGTTTTATAAGAGAAAGACTGCTCTGAAGAAGGTGACATATTAGAAAAGTCAGAATTTGAGCCAATCTTAGGTCTTCATATAATTCAAAGTACATTTTCATTTATTTTGTTTCAATTCATGTGAGTCTGCCTGGATAAGAAGAAATCCTCCATAAAAAAAGTTTTACAGCAGTTATTAGGTCTTCTGCACCACTTGGAATCCCTTCAACAACAGAACTGGGCCAATCCCAACCTTTTTGTTCTATTTTGGGTCTCTAGAAGCTTGTAATGAAAAAGGGCAATTGTTCTTATTTCAGCAAGTAATCCAAAACCACACTGAAACCTTCAGCCAGGGAAAGACTAGGCCCTGCATCCAAGGGAACTGACACTTTTGCTAGAGGGTCACCTGAGTCTGCTGATAAGAGTAGTAGGCTGCTCTCCTTTAGCAGATCTGCCAATTAAAGATGGCATTCACACTCTGTTATTGCCATTGACAGATATATAATATTAAAGAAAGTTTGTTTTGTACATGTAGTTGTTCAGAGACTCAAAGTATTCTGAACCCTGTCAATGAAATAAAAGCTACAGAGGTAAAATGTTCTTGAAATGACTATGTAATGCAATATATTTACAGAGAATTTGCACAAGTTACATCCCAGTGTTGCACATTGCATTTCTGCTTGCAAATAAATATTCATTTGGAAAAGGAGAACAGGAAATATCACCATATTCAGTGCATTGTTCTACTGAGGAAAAATAACCTATTTAATTGAAGTGAATTGACTAATTTGAAGATGTCTGGAAGCTATTTCTGGACAATATTAAGGTGAAGGATAAAATGTATAGTTTATAGGAAACATGCCAAATGATATCTTCTCTGATGATTGGCTAAAAGTATTTGATATGAAACATCTGTCTCTTAATGAAATTGTTCCCCAAAATAATGATTACAAGGTGCTTCAGGAAATATTTAAGTCTAATTTTGCTTTATTACTAGTGTTCTAGGTTAATGAAAAGCATTCCCCATGCAGCTGCACATTGCCTGCTGTGTTTTTTCTTACTATGTATGTCATGGCATAAGCCTTAAGAATATTAAAAAAAAACATGCTACAGGGTCATAATGCACTTACAACCTGGTGGAACACTGTTAGCATAGAACGATCTGGCTACCTGCTCCAGCACTCCTCTCTGATGTCTGTGACATTAGCAGCAGAAAACAAGTGCAATTATTTGTGAAGCATTATCTGTGTTCTTCATTTAAGAAAGGAAAAAAAAAATGAAACATTCCAGTTAAGGTGCTGAAGCACTGGAGAGCCATTTACCACCATAATTCCTTCCTAATGGAGATTTTTTTGCTTGAAATACTACATACTGCATTATGCCTCTGCACTTTTCGAAGAACACCACCAAAGGTATCTGTAATGCAAAGGAACAGCCATTGATATGGTAATCAAATGTAAATGTCATAGTAGGTTACCTGAGATTATGTATTTTACAACACAATTACATTCCCATTAAATTAATACAGGAATCTTGCATTAGCACGTCACACTTGGTAGCAAATACCTACTAAATGGTTGTCTGTTACAGTGCAGAAAAATGCAAATTTTGACTGATGTTGAAATGCACTACTTTGTTTTAAAAGACAAACAATAAAATTCTAGCTGATCTAATTCTCGGTGGTTTGTGGGTTTATCTTTTCCTTATCTGATTTCTGGATTTACAACCTGGGTACCTAATACACTGACCTGTATTTCAATATGTGATTGAAAAAAACCCTGACAACCAAACCTAATCATGGGAGAATGTATAAGTTTTCATGTCCAAAGGGGAAAAGTTCAAATGACTTATGTTTCTAATACTATGCCCTCTTTACCTTCAGCACACACCTCTAAGATCCAAACTTAAGTGGCTTCCTGACTTAGGATTTTGTGTTGAAAATTTAAAAGTGGAACAACTTATTGTCCTGTTTACAGTCTTGAGTCTACCTCCTGGCATGCTACAAGGTTCCCTACATTAATGATTTGTTACTTCCAGTTGACAGTATGGAGCTATGGGCATTTGGCAGTGAACATACCAACTGCACTGGGTTATTTGATACAAAGGGCTGGAATCCCTTTTTAGATTGCTGCAGCAATGGAAATCCCTACTTTAAGCTTCCTGACTTGCCAGGAGAGATGGAGAAAATCCTGTATCCTGATGAGAACTCCAGGAGGAATTAGTATTCTGAAGATTTCCACCCAGAAGCTGTGTCCTTTTTCCAGAACTCTCCAGGACAAATCGGTCATTTGTTTAAACTCATTATGTCTAACTGGGCTCTTTGATACACTGGGAGACATTCTCACTGTCTAACCTTAAGTGCTTTCATAAGACATGCTGGATGTTTTCACCTTTCTCTAGTGACTGAAAAGAGACTGCTGAAAGTCACGGAGGCCACTGCAAAATAAAAACAATCTGATGGAAAGCTGGGGCCGTTTCCTTGTCTGTGGTAACTCAGAATAAATTTCACAAAGTCAATACTGCTACACTTAATTAGTCTGAGTAAAAAATTTTGGTCCATATTTTCATCAGCCTTCCCAAGCAATAGAATCTTTGTCGCCTACAACATAGCCTTCACGGTGGCATACAACAGAATTAACTATGGCCATGAAAACAGCACAGATCGATCACTGAAGTAAAAAGCCTTGTTACTTACAAAGACAGACTTGCATTAAGTATGCACAAATCATAGGCTGAGTCAGAAGAGCCTTTCCTATAGCTATTGTCAAAGGCAATGAAACAAAGTATTTTTGTAGATTCAGTTCTCATCATAGATATTAATGCATCCAAGCTCTTTTTGGATTCCTTTCTACAGCCACAAACCTTACCTCAGTCCCTAATCTCATGATTTAGCCTCAAACTTAGAAAAAAAAGTTGGTCATGTAGCATTTGCAGCTGGCTGCAATATAATTTGTAGTAGAACATTCATTTCTGCTTGATTTATTGATGGTGCTCACTTAAATCTTCTGTACCACGATGGATTGCATCTCAGTAAAAAGGGCCAAACCAAAATGGTATTTGGATGAAGTATAAAGCTTTAGACCCTGACCTGAGCACATTCCTAAGACTCAATGACTTCATCATCCAGCCATTGCTAAATTAAAGATGAAGAGCGTAGGAAACTGTGTAGCATATGCAAATGTGTTTTATATAGAATATGCTAACTTTGGCTATTTTTTCGTATTGTTTGCACACCCAAGGCAAGTAAGATGAATTTATACAGATTCTCTGTGGGCATAGGAATTGCACACTCATCTAATAAAGGAAACTATATACATTAAAATTCAGGTTTCTTGGAATTTAACCAAATTCATCTCTGTGAAGTAGACAGTATTTTTACATATATATATATATATAAAAATGATTTTTTCTTCCAAGTACAAAAAATAATCAATCCTTGTCACAAGTCCATCTTAAGAGATCCATTATATGAGTTAAATAGTAACAAAATGCATGAATTACATGAAAAAAATCTGTGGTGATGTCCTTGTATGACAAAGACCGAATGTATGTAAAGCCAAAGCTGAATATGTTTATGAAAAAGAGAAAAGTTTTAATGTCTGCTCTGGAGCTGAAAAGAACAGGAAAAAATCTCCTGTATGCTGAGAAAGAGGTGAAACAGAAAGAAAATTTGAAAGCTGCCTCATACACTAAGTAACACTATCTGTGATCTACATCTTAAGAGCGTCTTCAGAAAGAACCAAGTCAACACAAGGATTATCAATACAAAAGTATCATCAGCAGGGATACTATTTTATGGGCCTCCTTCCATGCTCAGACGAAGAGAAATAAACTTGTAAGTAGGAGGCTGAGAGAAGATTATGACATTAAAAGGAATAATTATCCTTTTACTTCCACATGTAATCAAATGGAGAAACAATCAAGCCAAACTCAAGACATCCTTGCTTCTTTTTCCCTTTGTCTGTCCCTCTGATGAGGAAATTACACATTTACAAGTGATGAAAAATAATAATTCACAAGTTATTCCTCCATTCAGTGTCAGAACTGCTAAACCGTGTTTATTTATGTAGATATTGTGAACATCTGGAGCAAGGATCATGAGCAGGGTCTGGATTTGTGAACAGACACAAAGGGCCTCCGTTTAAAGAAATGAGAACATATGAAGAATGACTGCAAAAAGGATAAAATATATGTACAAATGGTCATTCATGTAAAGCAACATTCAGTGATGACAATAGTATTGTAGGTACTGTGGCAGTGAATGTTGCAGCTCTTATCTTTCTTCACATACTGCTTTTAACCCAATCTTAATTTCAAGTGTTGTTACCCATAAAGCCCTGACCAAATGTTTCAAGGTGACACTAAAATGCTTTGGATACCTTTTCCACCTCTTTTTTGATGTGTGTGTGTTAAATCATTCTTAACTCTTGCTAACAAAGAGCTTGTATTTTTTCTATTTCTGTATGAAAGCCTAGCCCTCTTTTTTTATACAAGCATATACACTTTTACTCACTGTTTTTGACCTAAACCTTTCTATTTTTATTTAACACTTTATTTATATAAAACCATTTACTATATCAAGATATTATAAGTTAACAGAAGAAGCACTTACATTATAATGAGGATGCAGCTATTTCAACCTGATTGACCTTGTTACAGCTTGGTTTTCAATTTCTTAATTAAAAAGATGCAATTTTGTTTCTATAAAGCACCTAAGGAAGATGAAATTCTGAGCCAAAAATAAACTAAATCTCTTCTGGAATTTATTTATAAAGAAATCTCTTATCATATTCCAATGTGAAAGGTCATTGATTTACTGCCTCCGACTAATTATAATTAATTTGGAAAACAGATTGTTTCTCACCCTCGTTAATATTTTCCATTACTATAGGGATACAGGTCTGTGACTTGGACAAAAGAAGAAAGGTCATAAAATGTAGACCATCATTCTTTTTCTCTTTTGAGAATGTACTGAAGTCCTCAGAAAGGCAAGGTGTTTAAGAATAAGCTTAAGTGTCCCCTGTCAGTAAAGCACACCAGCACATTCTTCTGTTTGCTTGGAGATTTAGGTATCTTTTTACTGTGCATGGTTGAACTGAGGAATCTTTCTAAATTCAGAGATAGAGCACAATTTGTACTGTAGGAAGACAGGGAAATATAAACACAAATTCCAACTTACTCATAAAAAGGAATCTTAGCAATATTTGTTGACTCCATTTTGCAGGAATGAAAATAGACCATTTACACATATTTGCAAAATGCTTCTTTGATAGGGGTGCTGTGCAGTGAGGATTGCTCATTGATGTTTCCTTTTCAGAGTCTGTTAACTATGAAGAATCCACCTTTGTCTGATGGATTGTCCTCCAGTCACTCCATTCATATGAGAAAGTCCATCTTATAAAGAAGACAGTAAGTTTTGAAAAGCAGCTGCTGGGCTTCCTATCAAAATGGTAACGAGATCAGCATTTCAAGGAGCAAAGGATATGCTACAATTGGTTTATCTAATGCAGCCAAACCCAGCAGTGCTCAGTAGGTGATGCCAAAAAGGTGTTACAGATGTTGTGACCAGTTTAATTGTTAAGGTCCTAATACTTTCTACATAATTTCATAAGCAGTTTACAAAAAGTAATGCAAGACATTAATTCAAGCATCGCACTTACACTTTGAAAATAAGCTCAAGACTGTAAATGCTTGTATGTGTTAATAATAACACCACCAATGCAAACTAAGGACAAGCAAGTGTAATGTTACCTGGCATATGATATTACAGATCTGAGTGAAAGCCCTTAGAAATCAATGGCAGTAAGTCTGTCCACTAACATCAGTCAGCTTGCTAAATACCAAAACAAATGTGGGTCATTCTGGAAGGTATTTTTGTCCGTTTTTCTCCTGGAACACTGCATTGTGGCACCTTTAATTTCTCCTCAAGAGTCAATTAAAAATGAAAGCAGGAGGAAGGACTTTTTGCTGAGGGAAAAGTATCTTCTTAATCTTGTTGACACTGCTCCGAATGGCAGCAGTTAAGAAAATACCAATCACTGTTTAAAATCCAGCTTCAAGTATTTGTCTGCAAATAGTTAACAGACAAGATGGATGACAGAAGATGGAGAGGAAGACTGTGTGGAAGGAAGTGCCGCGGTTCTGTAGAGCCCGTTGTTTGCAACAAGAGTTTCCATTGCACAGCCCATTCCATAGGCTCTATGCAACGGTGATGTTCTGCAGAGCACAATCTGAGGAAGTGACCTTTGCGGTGTTGCTGCATGTAGCAAAGGTGAGAGCTTTCGAACATCACGCGTTTATTTCCAGCAAAGGGACACCTTGTCAGCTACTGTCACTGAATGACACTGAATGACGTCTAATTCATCCTTGCCACTAGATGACAGCACAGCAACACACATCTATAAAGTAACCAGTATTTTGCTACGGGTTAAGAATTCCTGGAGAAACAGGTTTCAGGAATTTTGGGACTAGCCCCATGGCAAGAAGACATGACATGAAATTTCTATGTCTTTGGACTTTCTAAAGTCTTTGGACTTCATCATCTAATGTGAACGTTGAGAAGGAACTTGCATGACTTCTGTGCTGCTGCAGGACAAAAAGCCTTACACACAACTGAATGCTCTGCATCTGGATGGTTTCCTTTGGTTTGCACAGATGAAGCAGAAAGTATGGGAACGTGGGGGCTAGCAACTCTCAATGCCAAAACACAAATATGACTAGTAAATCCAAATGTCTAAGGAAGGTATTTGGTATGAAAAGAAATTATGTGCATACTTTTGAGATCAGATGACTTACGATGTTTTAGTTTAACGTGTCTTTTCTCAGTGCTGATCTGATGACTCCAATGATACAGTAGACTTGTAGTCTATGAATTGAAAGACTAGAGAACTCTGGTACTGATGGATGCTTTTGACTGGAAAACACCAATAATTCTGCCATTATTTCATGCACACTTCTTGACGCACTCAGCACTTTTGGTAAAATACTTAACTTTTGTCAGTTGTTCTGAAGAGAAATAAAGACGATTGAGGGAAAAAAACCATGGGTTCAATTTCATGAATGTTAATTCTGGAGAGTTTACCCGAGCAGAGGTCTCTCTGTCTTCTCTTTTTCCCTACTCCAAGTTACACTATTCTTCCAAAGTAAGTGGCTGTAGTTTCCAACAAGGGAAAGGAAAGAGCTACCACACAAACAGGTCCCTTCTCCAAACTGCTATAATCCAGTCCACTCACTGTGTGCTCAGTGCAGGGAGGTGGACTACAGGATCTATCGAGATCCTTTCCAATCCCATTTTTCTTTCCTAAGTCATTGTAGTCCTTGAGTTTGAATTAATACAATATTTAGCTATGTTATTCCTTCACTCCCAAAGGAGGAAGATGTAGGAGTAAGTCAGTATTCCCATGTCACAAGATAGGGCTCTACACCAGACTGTAATGAGAAGGGTCTCTCATGGTGGAATAATCTAGAAGTAATTAACTGTTCCTTCAAATGAAGTCTTGGACTGGTCTCCCACACTTGTGCAAGCACCCTACCTTCAAGATATTCTGGCGTCATCCCCAGTCTCTTTCCTCCCCTCTACCTTTTCCCAGAAATTTTTGAACCTAAGACATCTTTTCACCTGTCTAAAAGTATGGTACATTTCTGTGAAAAGTTTTGCTTTTGACAAATCACTGTTTCTCCAAGAAACACTGTTTTGTTTCCAAATCTTTCGCAGTCAACAGCTGGAGACAAGGTTTATGGTTTTCTGTGTGGCAAAAAAAGAAGAACTATGGATTTAATTTGAATTTAACAGTTTAAAACCTCAATAAAAAAATATATATATTTGTCTTCCTTATCTGTCCTTTAAGGCATACATGCCTAATACACAATGAAAACAGTATTTGCTCCTGCTTACCTCCACTTTCAGTCAACGTCCCTGATAATTAGTGCTATTGCATATGTGTATGTATTCACCACATACAGGTTGTAACACAACAGGACTGTAATATATTAGCATTTTGTGACCAATTCTTAAACATGTTTACAATTTTCTTCATAATTCTGCTTTCTTTCAAAGGGCAAGGAGAAATTACAGCCCACTGAGAAAAGGAGGAGAGAATAGCTGTGTGTGGGCAGAGAATAAGCATATTCCAGGATTTTGTGGCTTTTTCTTTCATCTATTTCTTTCTATTTGATAATACAGCTGGTGGATACCATACAGGGAGTACTTCGTCATTGGCAAAAAATGTGTAGGAGAAAAAAACCCCAAGCATGCCATTAATTGCTTATAAATATATGCTCTCAACCCTAGCAATCAGCCTTCAGGATTTCTAACCTCTAAGTTCTGTTCAATTCCTTCATTTGAATAAAATTATCAACTTGTATCTTTTCTAGCATGATTAAACACATTGCTTGCAGGCAGGTTATGATTGAATAAGAAATATTTGCATTTTTTTGAAATACACAGTCTGTGTTTCTCTCTCTGTAGGTGTGTCTATGCGTATACATACACCCATATAAACTTACACACATGTACATATGCACATGCATGTGTGTGTATGCATGCATGTGTGTGCGTGTGCATGTCTGCATATAAATGGGGGGGTAGGGAGCAGGAAAAGAATGAGGGAAAGGAAAACCAAAGCTAAGTTAGATGGAGTCATCTAGATATTAAGGCCAGATTTTTCAAGCTTCTGCACCCAGTTGCATCCACTGTGACATTCAGAAGAATTCAGTACTGGATTTCTTAGGAAAGTTTAACACCTGAGATGCTGAGCCTTTCTCACTCTTCCAACCACATAGCTTAAGAAGCTCAGCTGGAGGTTGTTATTTCTTACCTAGAAGACCTGTGTTTTAAAAGCAAGTAGGAAGAAAAAAGAAACTCTCTCAGCCTGCTGAAATATTTTTCTTTAGACAGTCATGCCTTGCATACAAATGGTTGCACCTGCAAACACTATAGGCACATTTGTGCAGGCCTGTTGAAAAGCTGGACATAAAAGTAATTTTCCCCAAAGCCATGGCTATAAAAAAAAATTTCCTTACCAAAATGTTACGTGCTTTTAAATCTGTTTTTATTTTCCTTACTTTATTATTTACTATCATTCCCCCTCCCACCTACAGAGTACCAAGTAACCAATACAGCTGTGCTTGCAGAGAGACATAAACATTGTCTCACATTATGATCTGACACTGTAATGTGTTCTGATATTGCAATAATAAATGAGAAAATTAAGTGCCTATAATACAACATATCAGTATACGATAGGAAAAAACACACGAGTGATGGCAGAAAGGGAAGTATCTCATGTCTGCTAAATGGTAATTGGGGCTGAGGTGAGCACTTTTGCTGATCATATGCCTGCCTGTGGCAACTGAGACTGAACTTCATTCTTCTATCACTTGGATGGTTTAACACTGATACAACACTGTGGAATTATGGCCAAATGACACTGGTAAAAGGGAGGAGAAAATTAAGCCTCCTCTGACTACATATCATCCAGTTGATCTTCTTTTCCTCACAGTCTCTAGCTTTCCTCTTCCTGTGGCCGGTTAAGTAGGCGGCTCCTTGTCCTTCTAGGGCAGGATGCTTAGTATGAGGTTGCTGTTCATCTTGCAGTTACAGCTGTCAATCAGCTTCAAGAGCTACATTGTCAGTTATGGTTCCATAGGGCCAAAATGCAGAGAAATTCTGTTACCATTTTCACTTGCACTTCTATCATGAGAATCAGGAGTTTATCATGTTAATAAGATTATGGTAAGAACAATGTTATCAAGGCATGACAAATTCTAATGTCATGGGACCCATACCATTAGACGGTACAGCTTTTCTCTTCATTCATGGATTTGCATTACATCACTGCTGAGAGACTCTACTGTACTCCTCAGTAGAGAAGCTTGCAATATAAATAGGCAGGACAGACAAAAGATAGGAAAAAACAGAATCATCATTCCAGACAGATAGACCTTCTGGGTCTCCATGAGTTTAAATGATCTGTCCAAGGCCGCAAAAATAGTCTGTGGCAGTGCCAATTTTCTGTATTTCATACAGTCCTTTGTAAACCTCTATGCTACACAGTCAACAGGTTTTCAAGTTGCCTTTTGACTTGTCTTTCATACCGTGATCTTATTCTTTGAGATAAGGTCATGACTATGATAGCAAATGTAATTTAAAATAGTATATACAGTCACTGTAATTCTTTTGGCCTAAATTCTTCATAGGACAAGTTCCTCTTTGATTCCTACCCTATGCAGGAAAATAACTTTAAATGTTCTCTAAAATGAGACTAGTTTTCAGAATTTCTTTAGTCTCAATAAGGTTTGATCTTTAAACAAGGAGCAGATGAATTTCCACAGCTTTCTTTTATACACACTGTATGCTTCATTTTCCCCCTATGTTTTTTACTAATCCAGAACTACTGCAGCTTTAACTAAAGAATGAACATTTTTAAAGTGAATTTGTCAGCTGAGATGCATACCTTTATGTAAGCATGGTTAATTTTAAGTTCAAACTGACATCTGTGGTCTTAATTTTTCTCCCTCCATCATGGGACAACTGTACACTTACTGCACACTTGGTTTCTAGCCTTCAGTCTGAAAGCAACAGTATGACTCTCAGGCAGCCCATATCACATATACTAAAAAATTATATGAAATGAAATTTTCTGCACTATATATGTAAAATGCCATTGCTAACCTGATGATTAATTTAACCTCAGTAAGTAGAACAGGTTTACCTTGCTTAGTGATTATGTTTCTTTTTGATCACTACAAAGCTAGCTTGCAACAGAAAAAGTCAACTGTAGGGAAGTTTGATGGCTTTTACAATACTTCCCAAATCTGGGAAATACCAAGCAGCTTCATTTTCTGGTTCAGCTCCCTCACAGTTTTGTCTACCTGAGCTGCAGCACAGTGATTGTACACGATTACCCCCTGAAGCATCTCATTCATGCATTCTCCTTGGCTTTGCAACCTATTGGTGCAAATGTGTCACTTTTGTGATTCTGTCACCACTCAACAGGAGTCAATGATCCTTTGTAGTAAGTAAAATTTACCTCATTTTTAATGGAACTTTTACAAAGATAAAAAAAGAGATAAAGATAAGGACTAATAGTAGTTTAAAAAATGTATTTGGCAGCAACAAAGCAAAAAGATTTCAGCGAAGTCATGTATGCTCTAGCACTGTTGATTTCAGGAAAATTGTGCCAAATAAATTTGACCCATTCACTTTTCTCTTTATGTGAGGGGTAAGGGATGCTCAGAAAAAGACAGTCAGAAAGGACTAAAACCACAACAGATAATTCAGATAGAAGGAGCTTAACTGTACAGCTGATCTATAGCTGATTAGGAAGTAGAAATGGCTGCAGTTGGACAGGAAAAATCCAGAATTATTTGGGTACTTGCATGGGTTGCACTTAAAATGTTTGGGAATGGCATCCATAAGGTGCTAAAATTCTTTAATAAGCCACATGTGTATTTGGGTATGGTGGAAAATCAGTTGAAGGGTTTAAGAAAAGGTGGTTACACATATGGGGCAATGCTAGCATGACAGATGGTATTTGTTTTATTTATGTCTTCACAACTGTGTTTATGTTCTTTTAAGAAGCCTGTCTGGGTGGAGTGTTGCAGAGAGGTTGTGCAGACTCCTTCCTAGGAGAAGCTGTTGAGTATGTTGAGACAGAAGCAATTCCAGACTTCATGGGGCAGGCAAAAGATACACAGGATGAAGACGATGGCTTGAAGCTCATGCAAAGACACTGCAAGAATGGGAAGGGTGCAGTCAGGCAAATCTCACAAAAGATGAAGAGACCTTCCCAGGGACAAGAAGAGAACAGAATTTGCTCAGTGACTTAGGAAGTCATTAAGTTGGCTGGAAGCGATCAACTGCCTGCAAGGGCAGAAGGAACATGGGACAGCTGTGTACAAAACATTGTAGTGCAGTTCTGTCTTCCTCAGCTGTTTTAAGTAGTATTTAATTTAAAAGTTACATTTCTAGTTTTTCTTCAAGTAAATGTTGGCTTTTGTGAATTTAAAACCATTTTGTCTGCTCTGGGGTGAAGGTCTAGGCACATCAAACACAGTGCTGTGGTTGACTCACTGTCCTGTCAACAGTCTAAATATAAAGTGTTAAAACAACCTAATTTAATGCAAACACCTATTAAACATTTTCTAACTTTTTGGGAAAACAGAAAGCACTGGAATTCCTTTGGTGATAAGAATCCTTAAATTACCATTTTGGTCTTTAAACCTTTTTTTCAAGAACAACAGATTATATTTAGAAAAATATCTTCAGTAACTACTGTGCTTCAGGAAGACTCACACTTTCTTAATAGAAGTTTATTTTTGCCAGATGTTTTTAGGAAACAAAGTCCCTTTGGCTCAGTTGAATTTTCTCTTAGCACATAGTTCCATCTCCAGGTAAGTCTTTGGAGCAGATCACTAAAATACTGTGTATTCTTGTCCGTTCTTCAGATAACTCCTTCAGGTGCTTTTCAGCAACTGCAAAATAGAACTCCTTTATGGTGAAAAGGTTTTGGTTTTTTCAGGATATTGCCAGGAGAACTGGATCATTCAGCTGTCCGTTTCTGTTACGTAAGCAGCATATCTTGGACCTTAGTGCAGAAGTCTCTCATTGCTACTATTGCATATAGCATAATGCAAGCAATTTATACTTCCCATTTATGTTAATAGTGATTTATTAAAAATTCATCAGAACAACTGAAGCTGGCAGAATCCCTCAGAATCACTAAATAATTAATAACTCTTCCACAAAGGTGACCTAGGCTCAGCATGCAATACCTATTTTTTGGCTTACCACTGGAGTTTCTTGTTCCCTGCTAGAGTAAATAACTAGTCTCCCTATGCAAGTGCCAGGGAAGAACTAAATATCTTTCAAAGCTATGTTGTTGAATAAGATGCTGCCTAATGTAACTGAGAGTAAATGCCAAGGAGAGAAAAAGTTATTTCCTAATCTCCACTCTTTTCTGGTATTTTCCCCCCCTCAGAACTTTACAGATGTGAATGGTTGGCTCTCTACTTCAGATCCCTTTTCACAAAATACAGCAAGAAGAAGTGGTGGTGTTGCCACTACCTTTTATCTAGGTGATCAAGCGTTAGAGCGTGAAGGATATGAAAAATACAGACTCAAATCTCTTTTTACCTTCAGCAGATTTTAAGACACATCTCCATCCTTCCGTTTTCCAGCAGCCTGGTTGATTTTGAGAGTTGTTCTCAGTTTTGACTATTATCATTTCCATTTGACGTGACACATCTGAAACAATATACGTAATAAAAAAATATAAACAGTCATTGGATAAAGAACCTAGGACTCCTCATTTCCCAAGTGGAGACACAGATTTTAGTTGCACTCACTATTTTTATCTCTCTATATAAACAAATATATTGAATTTTCAATTAATATTCAAATTTCCATGCAATGGGCTACAAGTTGAAGAGATGAGTATTCCCTCTTAGAATAATCAATAATTAGGTTTTGAGGACAACATGGTGGAATTTGCAGGGTCAAGTCCTCCTCAGGAAAAGAGAAAACTCAATATGGATCTGTCACATCTTCAATTTGTGCATTCAAACATTTCAGCAAATTTGACACAGACTCTGAACTGTTCAGCACTGGCAAAAGGCATTTCTTATCACGATCAATTACTACTTGGCTGTTTATGATCATGATCAATTACTGGTGGACGAGTTTTACATTTATAGACTACAGGTGGCAACTGAAGAGTGAATCTGAGGATTAAATGTGGTGTGAGTGTCTAAAGTCACAGTTAGGTATCTAAGTCCAGTATAAGTAAGTGCTTTAGAAGATCTTGCTCTTACTGAATTGTTAACAGGTGAATAACCAGGGCTGTAAAAAGGCGTAATTCTGTGCTTTTCATACTTTCATTTATGAGTAACGTCAATAATTTCAATTGTGCCAGTTGACAAAAGAGGGGCACCTTCATTTCAGTTCTATAGAATGGGAATTATAAATCATTTAACTTTTTAATATTTTATATTATGATTAGAACAATGACTAAATAAATACAATCATTTTAATGAACAATGAAGGTCTGAAGTCTGTTACAACTAACTATACAAAACAATACTTCCTTTTATAGCTGTGCAACTGAAATCATTTGTGCAACTGGGGTTCTAAGGTACTGATCAGCAAATCTGGTCTTCCAGTATTTTACCTTTCTTCATTCCATAAAACATAAGTATCCATAGTCCTTCACAGTAATTTTAAAAAGGAACATTGAAATGTATTCCTCTTTCCAAGAGGTTTGAATTACTAATTTTGTTGGTTTGCCAGTACAATAATGGTGAAATAACTCAGTAAGTGCTGAATTTGAGCCTGCCACAACAATCAAAATTTTTTTGGACTGCCAGACAAATCAGTCTTAACAGCATATGTTAATTTCCACAGTCTCTAAAAGTCTATAAGGATGCAATACATATTTTCTTACTCTTACCAACTTAATGACAATCACCAAACACATGAAATTGTAATGGTTACATATTTGAGAGGACACACATCTGGCCAAGGAAGACTGGAATATTAAACGAAAAATTTGGTAGCATAGGAAATTATTCCACAAAAAAATCTCTTGGGGTGAGGGATGTGACATTTCTATCCCCCGGCCTTGCTCCTATATAGGAATCACAATGAAAAAGATTATACAGAACTATAGAACTTATATCCTAACAGTGTGCTGTTCCTATAATGGGAATTACTTTGAGTGACTTTAATGCTCCTTAAGAGCTCACTTCCTCAGTAGAGTGGCAAATGGACATACATGGCACAAGGGAGACCAAACAAGAATCAGGATCCTCCAAAGAGAGGGAGATCTCCTGTGGAAATGAGTAAGTTGCTCTCCTGAGTAAGTTTTTTCCCCCTTAAGTCCTTCTTTTAGACTGTGATCTTTAGCTATGTCATTCTCAGGGGTGTCTGGTTCTCTCTAGCTGAGTACAAAGGTAACTTTAATACTTTTGTGTCACTTTGAATTCTATTCTATTAGAGTGTCCTCGAAATCTCCCAGACAAAACAAGCCTAACTCCTCATAATTGTTTTGTATCAAGGACTCTCATAAGCTGGAACCACCCTAACTTCCTGCACTGTACCCTTCCAGGAGTGATAGCAACCCATACATGATAAGGTAATCAAAGCTGACTGCAATACTGCAGATGGAACTAGATTTTATACACTACATCTTTTCATTAGTATTCTCTGTCTCTGCGTTTTCCTCTTTCTATTGATGCATTTCAGCAAGTGTGGGTTTTTTTCCTATTCACTGGGATGATGACTTCAAGTACTTATTGACAATAGCCCTTATATATTCTTTTTCTGGTCAGTACTCTGCACAACTTTTCTATTTAATAAGTACTTCCTACTTCCTTACACAAGCCCAAATTACCTGTATTGTTGGAGACCCTGAATGTCAGTTGCTCCTAATTCAAAAACAGTTTATATCCCTTAGTAAAAGCCACTGAATGCCCCTGTGGTTACCCAGCTATGTAGCCTTCCATTATATGCCCACTGACTCATAAGAATTGCATATCCTGATACCCCTGGTTGATGAGCAAGGAGACAAAAAGGAAATCATCTTCCTTTGTCAGACAATGATGTCTAGGTCTCAGTGTTATTATTACTGAGCCTGCACTCTTTCTCCCTTGCTGTGAGAAGCAATTTTTTCTTTAAAGAAACTAACACCTAAACAGACAAGATAAAGGATGGAGAACGGAAGAATATATTACCCATTTTATAGTAACAAAGGTACAGGGA
This sequence comes from Harpia harpyja, assembly GCF_026419915.1. Taxonomy (NCBI): domain Eukaryota; kingdom Metazoa; phylum Chordata; class Aves; order Accipitriformes; family Accipitridae; genus Harpia; species Harpia harpyja. The sequence continues at coordinate 15,761,146 of NC_068969.1, read as the reverse complement.
AAGTAAGATACACACCTGTGGTCACACAGGAGGTCTTTGGCACAGGCATGTTCCAAACAAAGCCTTCACTCTTTGGTGAGGAGTCTATGAACTGTGAGTTGCAAGGATGTTAAAGCTCTTTTGTTAAATCACATTTTCTCTTTTAAGCAACTTACAGCAGAGCTTTTTATGGGAATCTTCTATGACGTTCTAACTAATCATCATCAGACATATCAGTGCAGATTCACTAGCTGTATTTTCATGGAGCTGGCATTTGGTTTGTGGTTTTTTTTTTGGTTTTGTGTATGATGAAAGCCTACCTGAATTGCGCCAGGTGCTTTGTTTTGTTTTTATTAAACTTCACTGTCCCCCTATTGCTGGCCAATGTCCTTGGTTACATTAATACTGTCTTTACTATGTGTGCAGCAGGTACCTGAGCCAAGAAACTGGCTTGTGCACACAGTGAGCAGAGTTAATGGCTTCTGGGGCAGACTGGCTGTATCTGCACTGAAGCTGGGATAAAGTGAGAGTGTGAAGCTGGCTGAGTTACCACTGGAGCTCTGTATTGTGTGGAAGGAATAAAACTTGTCTCAGACTGCATTGTGTCTACACAGCATAACTCTGCTCTTTAATCTATATTAGGGTCTCTCTGGCCAGCAAATGAATTGGCTTTATCCAGAATGGGCTTAGGCATGAAACTAGTACATATAGAGTGGGGACGACTGGGAGGCTTTGGCTTAGAGACAAACAAGTGAGTCAACACAGCAGTGTAGCTAATGCTAATTGAATCTTTCTACTCAGCACAGGGATTACTTTTGGTTAATTCTAGCACGGCCTTTTCCCTGAGATCCTCACAGATGTCTTGTCAGCAGAAAGGATTAGTAGAGGACAAGCATGGAAATCTGTCTGATGGCACCGTTCCTCTGGTATTCCCTTCTTGATTTGTCCCAACTTTAGAGCAGGGCCTGAAAACTACCATTAGGCAGGGCAAAACAAATCCCAAACACCTTAAATAATTTGCATTGTTAGACATCATCTAAGTCTCCAGGGGTTTCTCTGTTCCAGAGGCCATGGCTACCAGGATGGGTCAGGAGCACCAGGTGGATGGTAACACAGACCTGATTCAGAATACAGTTTTATTTGGGAATGGTGAGAATCAGGGATAAGTGGCAACATGTGATATGAAATACACAAAAATACTTACAACTGTGCTCTTCTCAGGGAATAGTTTTTATCTTGGAGGCATGGTTAAAAATGGGACTAAATTTGCATGTGTGCTTATGATCCCAAGAGTGGGTCAGGGCCTTTCTGTACTACAGAAGCACAGAACAGAAAAGCAGCCACAAAGAGCCTACATAAGAGACAGAAATTACTTTTCTGTTCCAGGATTAAGTGTATTCATCACATCATCATAGCTAGAATTTTTGTGGCTTGGTTTCCTTTCTTTGGCTGCTTTGCATTAATATTAAAGGATGATTTGGAGGGGAAGAAAGAATGTCTCTTGAGAAACAGAAATGCAAAGGAAAAAAACCTTTTGTTTGCAAGTGCATCAGACCTTATAAAAGTATATAATCCATGGATCATTGGCACGATCAACTGTAATGGCTCCAAAAGAGCCATTGTGTTAATGCAGTCGATGAGCGTAAGTACTGCCTCTGCATACTAAAAATCCTCATGAAAATTTTAACAACATGCAGATAGTGGATAAGTGCAGCATGTAGTTGTTTTTAAAACTGAGAACACAGTACTGTAAGTTTCATCAAAATGCAGAAGAAAAACAAAAATATATCCACCAGCAAAATGTAACTTTAGTAACATCTGATATTTTTCTCAGATAAAGTAACTGATTTTTGACAAAGGAAATGAAGTAGGTCTTATTTATCTGGACTTCATAAAGGTTTTTGATATAATACCATTTGGGAAATTACTAGTTAAGCAAGAGAAGTTAGGGAATAGTACAAGAAATCTAAAGCAGGCAAGGAAATATCTAAAGAAGAGATAACAATTGAAAGGGAAAGCACTGCAATGAAAAGAGCATGTTAATGCAGTTCTTCAAAGACTGATTTAATATTTTCATTAATGAGCATGACACAGAAAAGAAAAATGTGGTAATGAAATTTCCTGAAAACAGAAAATAGGGAGATATAATCAATACAGAAGAGGACTGGAATATCATGTGGGACAACTTAGATGATTTGATGATCTCAGAAATACAAATAGAATGGCATTTAATATTGCACACTGCAAAGTCATGGGTTCAAAGACAAAAAGAAGAATTTTTGCTTTTAGCTGGTGGAAGTCCACAAAAGGAGTTCTAGGAATCTTAATCATCTGCAAGATAACTGTAAGGACCAATGCAAAATAATGAGAAAGGAAAACATCATGTCAGGACGTATCAGGAATGTATGGGAAACAGTATTGCATTTAGACAGTGATATAAGACCTGATCTTGAGTCTGGTAGAGAATCACAGGCTGAAAGAACATGACTACTAACGTGATTAGAGAAAATGTAAAGAATTTGACTTGTTTAGCCAGCAAAACAAAGGCTGAGAAAGGTTCTGATTAATGTCTGCAAATACTGCAGAGAAGTAAACACCAGACATCGAGGGTAGCTATTTAAATTAAAAGTATTGCCGATAATGGACAGTTTCACATTGGCAATGCATACTTTTTAGTTGGAAATTAGAAGGATGACTCTGGTTATTGAAGGAGTGACATACTGGAACAACTTCCAATAGGAAGAAGTGTCAAACACCTAGTGGTTTCTAATATAGGATGTGAACAGTTTGTGAATGGGGTGAACAGGAGATAGTGGTGGCAAGCCCACAAGATAGGAATCATCTTTGCATGCCAGAATATTATTCTATGCAATAATATATTTTGAACAGTAATCTTACTAACTAACCTCTGAGTGAAAAGTGTGACTTTGGCACATGATCATGTGATTCAAACAGACAGTTACTAACTCAGACTTATGTAATATCTTGTATTGCTTTCCATGAGAACGGGTATTGCTTTCCATGAGTCCCATTTAAGCTGGGACTGAACTTGTGCATTCAAGAACTTCTGTACTTTAAAACAAATGTGTAATTCTAAGTAATTTTATATGTAGCCCTCCTGATTGTTTCCTTTTATAATCTTTGTTCTTTATCTTTTCAGTTTCTACAAATTTGTAGCTAAATATTCTGTTTTATTGTGTAAATAGTCTGTTTATTTCCAAATAATCTGGGTTGAGATTTTTGAAACTCATTAGCTTTTACTTTTATCCAGCAATGATTAAGACTGGATGACATTAACCAAAAAGACAGAGGTGGACAGAGACACAGAATTTACAGCCTCAGAAGAGTATCCTGATGTGCATTAAATGATACACTATTAGTTATATATTTACTGTGGTATTTTACATGGTACAGAATAGTGGGAACTTGCTTGAAATTCTCAATTTTTTATCTTTTTCTGCTTCCTAAGATTCATCCCTCTTCAATCCTTTGGTACGTAACCTTTTTTCCATGAGGTCGCAAAGATGTCTGTCAGATCCTTCTCAGCCAATTCCTTAAGATCCTTTGGTTGAATATGATTTTGGACCTTCTGAATAATAAATATTTAAATTATCTAAATATTCTTTTACCTGCTTTTTATTAATTCTGCTGCTAGATATTCCCAAAGCCTCATTAATATTTATCTCACTGAGCTCCATGCTTCCCTTTTCTTTTATATTAAATACTGGGAAAAAATGTAGATGTTGAGCAATTCTTTTTCTCTCTGGCCAGTATCAGTTGACCTTTCTTTTGATTTAGGATGATCCTTGTTTTCTTTTATCCACAGTGTATTTATTTTCTTCATCTCTTCTCCCAGGTTACACCCTTAACTTGAATTCTATTTTGCCCTCTCCCTTCCTTATTATTTTTATTGTTTTGTATTACTGTCCTGGTTTCAGCTGGGATAGAGTTAACTGTCTTCCTAGTAGCTGGTATGGTGCTATGTTTTGAGTTCAGTATGCGAAGAATGTTGATAACACTGATGTTTTCAGTTGTTGCTCAGTAGGGTTTAGACTAATGTCAAGGATTTTTCAGCTTCTCATGCCCAGCCAGCGAGAAAGCTGGAGGGGCACAAGAAGTTGGCACAGGACACAGCCAGGGCAGCTGACCCAAACTGGCCAACGGTGTATTCCATACCATGGGACGTTCCATCCAGTATAGGAACGGGGAAGTGGGGGCAGGGAATCGCCGCTCGGGGACTGGCTGGGTGTTGGTCGGCAGGTGGTGAGCAATTGCACTGCGCATCATTTGTACATTCCAATCCTTTCATTATTACTGTTGTCATTTTATTAGTGTTATCATTATTAGTTTCTTCTTTTCTGTTCTATTAAACCGTTCTTATCTCAACCCACGGGTTTTGCTTCTTTTCCCGATTTTCTCCCCCATCCCACTGGGTGGGGGGGAGTGAGTGAGCGGCTGCGTGGTGTTTAGTCGCTGGCTGGGGTTAAACCACGACAATTACAGATGTAGCTGCTTGTATTTTTAGCTCTTGTCTATTATGTATTCTTCTCCTCCTGTCATTTTGTAAATGGACTGTGTTGCCGTATTTATGAGTAAGGGATGTTTCTATATAGAATTTGTATATTAAAATGTGACCACCTCATAAAAATATTGAAGTATGTACTTTATATATTTTTCATATATACAGCTATATAACAATAATGCCTGTTCAGTGTTGTTAATTTAAAATAAAGGAATTTGAAATACTAATTTAAGGAGGGTTAGATGCAGATGTTTGAATATGAACACTGTGTGATTAAATGCTGGCATCATTGTAGCCTATGGGAATTCTGCCATTGGCTTCAGCTGGGTTAGGATTGTATTCTGATTCTGCATTTATACATAGGTTTAACTTTAAGCCTAGAACTAGACCCATGGAATTAGTAGAAGATGCAATGCAGTAACATTATTCCTCTGCCTAAGAGTTTGCTGAACTGGGGAAATATATTCCAGGCAAGAAATGTTTTCACACAGAGAGTGAATAATGTAAAATTAAGATGTTCCTATTTTAGAATTAATGAACAACCTGAGTGAATCCTTCATGCGCACGTGCTCAAAAACCAATATAAAAATACTTATAGACAATGTATTCTTTTAAAGTATCTGATATATCCACATTCTCATTTGTATAAATATTCTTTTGCAGTGTTCCATCCACAAGGCTCTTCAAAGAATGAAGTGGAACAATTAAAACAATATTGTATTACCATTAAGTAATAAAAAAATCCTTAAATTGTGACATTAAGGAACCCTAATTCCAAAACACAGTGACTTAAATTTTTATTGTTTATCATCCTTGATACAGGTTTCTATTTTTGGAATTTTGAGGTAATGTCTAACGAAAAAAACGTAAAAAATACTACTACTATACTATGACTACTATTACAGTATAGGTGTGTACGTATATAAGTTTTTTCTAAACAATGGTTACTCCAGAGAAACAAAACTTGCATCATGGAGATAGTTGGAATGTCATCTAAATGTAAGGTCCAGAGAGGTTTGCTAATTGTACGGCATTCTGCAGAAGGTCATGCAATTGATGCTGATATGTATTTGCAAGAGTGGCTGAAAGCTAAGGTGGGACTATGCCACATTATCTGTCTGCAGACTTGTCAGTTAAGGCTGGTCCAAGAACACAGCATCTTTTTCTCATCTGACTTTTTAATTTATTGGTTGGGAGTAGTTCTTTAAACTGCATCCCAAATTTTTAAGGAAGTTGTTCTCTTATGTTGTGTAATTAGAAGTCTCTCTATAGTTATGACAAAAAAGGACTTACTCTTTCAAGTTCTTTGTGCTGTTTCTTATTGTCAACTCAATAGATACTGAAATTTTGAATTTCTTAAAAATTAAGGTTAACATGGAAAAAACAGACACTATATTAACTGCACTGAAGCCAAAGTTTGTTGTAAATATCATGGGTCCAGCTGTAGCTTTTTTATTGTAAAAGCTATCTTCTTAACTATTATTTCTTTCAGAATCAATAACGATAAATAAAACAAGACCTTCAGACACTACATAAAAGGACTACATGTAGACTACATTTCAAAGACTCAGTCTACTTTTACAGGTTATTAATATGGATTGCGATTACTGTACTTTTGTAATTCAGTTTCCATCTGGTTTTACCTTATGTTCTAGAAAATGCATGTTTGGATAGAGATCTTGAGTATCTGTCTTATTGGCTAAGCTGCTAGAAGCTGCAGTGCCAAAAGAATGAATGTGAAAACTGACATGCTATGAACGCTGATAAATAGAGATGCAATAGCATGAAAATTATGGTTATGAATAAAAGATTTATCCTCAAAACCATGATTTTTTATATAGTTTATATCATCATAGTATACAATTTTCCACTGTCACTTATTCCTCGCTTGTGAGAGTCTTCACAGAAAAGTAACTGATACTTTCAAGTCAGGAATACCAGCAATTGTTCAATAGCTAAAGCAGGCAGTTGCATGAGAAATGGCCATAACAATGAGCTGGAGCTGCTCATCTGGGATCATTTTGTTTATATTGATCTCTTGCCAGTGTTTGCATAGAATAAAATATCTTAGCCAGTTTGTAGCATGGAAATAAATATAAATGTCTAAGGATGTACTGTCTGCATCCTTTCCCAAATGTTGGTGTGCCAGCAGGACAATTTCCAATTTGCTTGTCTTCTTTCTTAAGTACATAAAAGCCCTTTTCTACCAAGAATAATTAAAGTAATAAACAAACAGATTATTGGGGCCCAACTAAATATAAAATGAAGATTCCTAAATATTTACTAAAGGTTTGTCACAAAATGCCAGTGATATTTAAGTAAATCAACAAATATGGCTGCCACTATTAACAAATAAACACATATAAAAAATGAACTGAATCACCACTACTTCTCCACTGTTCTGCAGCTCTAACTCCACCATTGTCCCTAGTGTGGCAATGCATTACTGTGACCTGCTAGGTGTAACACTCAAGTAAACACAATGAGGGCTCAGAGTCTGTTTCTTTCTACCAGACATTTATATGGCACTGTCACCAAACATCATCAAGCATGTGAATGTGTCAGCTAAAGGTCATATATTACACCAGCTATTGTAACATAAAAGACTTGCTTCACAGCTTTCTTCCACTGGTTTTATGCTAGTGCAACTCCACTGAGTGAACAGTAATCTATGCCAGGTAGAGTGTGTTGAATTTCAAGCCCACCAGATGCCAGAGGTTCTCCATTCTATAAGGGGAGGGAGTGGAAACAGAATGATGCCTGTAATTACTGGGTGCTACTCTGTCCCTCTCATGGGTTCTTTGTTAGAGTATAATGTTTAAAACCTCTGATCAAACACTGTGCTCTAGTTCTGGACCATTGTTTCTTCACTGCATGTCCCTCCACATCTCTGGAAAGTGGGATAGCTCATTGTTATGCAAAGAGGGGAGAACCTGATGCAGGTGAATTCTTACAAATCATCTCTTGCAGATCCATATTGTATCCTACTGAATATCAAATACAATGCAGATACAATTTATGTTGTGCAGCAAAAATGCACCACGCATCATATTTGTTGTATGTTTGTAAGTAGGATATTTCACCATGATAACAGTTCTCTGTTATGTAATACTATTCATGTTTTATGTTTGATTGATTGTTTTATATTGATGGGTATTATGTTTGATTACGGAAACAGAGTATTGACTTCAAAATTAAAACCGTCATTGCATTTGAGTTGTTACATCCAGCTCATTACAAGATACACTGCATGCAACATGCTTCCTATTGTGCAAGATTATGAATATCTCCTTTCTGTATGAACTTCTTCAGGCTTTTCTAAGTCATGGGTGACCATACTGGATATTTCAGATAAAGGTGATTTTCTAAAGTGGGTTGCGATATATACTTTAAAAGGTTTCTACATATTCTAAGTAAAAAACCAAATCTAAAAATCCTAAACCTGAGTTTAACTTGAAAATTCAGGTTAAGTTTATCACTCTAGTGATATCTTTTTCACTAGCTTGTTTTTCTAAAGATGGGGTAAAAATATTTGAACTTACTCTAAATCTTAAAATTTTTCATCAGAATCTGTTCAACTTGGTAAAGTTTGTCCTGCACTGCTTAAGTTGATGTTGGTGTGCAGGGCTAAATTATGATTTTTCTATGTATTCTTCCATATATTTCATATTTTCTACAACCTTTGAATATTCACCCCAAGTAATCTGACAATGATAGCTGCTCTGAATTTAGTAACACACAATAAACAGCACTTCACAGGCTTATGCTGCTATTTTGGTAAACATGCCTGTGATAAGCATATTATTTGGAAAGGAGACAGTAGTGAAACAAAAGTGGTATTTATTTAAAACTTCTTGAGGTGGATAACTTGCTGATAACTACGTTTTTTGTTTTCTGTAGAGCAATTTTTTCAATTGATTTAAATCTGGGCCCTAATGAATGCCATTATTCCCTGAGCATGACACTCAGTCAAAAGCCATACTTAAGCCAAATAAAACCAATTTTGATTTTTTCCAACCATTTAATATTATATATAAAACAACCATCTAAGTTGCTGTCTAGGGATTCACACTGTAAAAGCAAAAATCCAGAATAGCTAGTATTTTCTAACCTATCATTCTAATCTTGCTTTTGTGTACTAACACATGATGAGGTAGTATACAGAAAGTAGCTATGTAAGAAATCTAAGTAAAGAATCCTGTCATAAAAATCAGCAGTGATCATTCCAACTTCATTTTAAAACAGCCTAATGTAAAAATAGATATGTATGTATCTTAGTATTCTTCAGGTATAATCCTTCATAGCAATCAAGTGGAATGTCTGCAGGTTTTGTAATAGGGAGAACACCTGCACAGGGATAGGCCTTATATTTTATACTAAATATATTAAAATTCAAATGACATCTTATGGAAAAGAGACTGAAACCAAGAGCCATTTATTAAACATCACATAAAAATTTTAGAGCAGCCAGGGCTAGATTCTGCTCCCCATGGAGACAGATCACAGTGAAGGGCAGAAGTGAGAAAATAGGTATCACAAAAAAACACGGGGACTTTCTTTTTCAGCACAATAAGTTGATTATGATTCCTCCTCAGTGCCTATGGATAGGGCTGCACTCATTTGAACACTGTAGCTTCAAGATGCAATAGTCTTTTACTGACTTTCTACATATCCTATTATCTATATCCTATTCCCATGCTACCCAGTCTATTATGTTATGGTGTTAGCAGATCAAACTGCATGCTGCTTTTCTTTCAAGCAGAGAGCAGCTACCTGTGCATTTTAGAGACTGAGTGAGGAATGAGTGAGGACTAGAGAATCCCTCCCCATCTTACAGAAATCATAAAATATGTCAGCTAGGACAAGCCTTTTTGTCTACTTGCTGCCTGAGTAGAATGCCAATCTAGGTTAAAATTCTGCCAATAGCTTTTAGCCATTCTCTTCTTCCAAATATAATATTCTCCTCTACCAAAAAAGAGAAACATTTTCTTCCACGACTTATTTAGGCAAGCATACTACATTGCATTTAAATGTTCCCATGTGGCCTAATGTTTGTGAGACTGGAATTTATCTGACTGGTTTTGTTGCCATTCTGTTGGCAATCAGTCTAGGCTTGCTGTCTTGCCAACTAAGCGATCTTAATAGTACTATCTGTTTCTTGAGTAGCACCATTTTTCTCTGTAATTCTCTACTTGCTTCTCATGTTAATTTTGCTTTGCTTAGAAGTTTCTTGTGATAGCTATGCGATTTTGCTTTATACTCTAATTTTTTTTTTTCCACAGAAAATATGAAAGCAAAACAACAATTTAAAGACCTGCGAATTTCTCTGCTGCATCATTATATTCTAGAAGACGAGTGACTCCATAATGGATCCAGTTGGGACGCTTATAAAGGACTGAATCTAAACCTCAAATATCTTGGTCTTCCTCTTGAATTTAGCAATACAGCTTTTGATTAATTTATTCAGCTTGTATTTTTATAAGGTTAGCCTTGGTTTGTTCAGCTCACTTCTGGAAAATTGCTAGGGACCACATAGAAGACACAGCCACAGAGTACTGATGAAGGCGAAAGCAGAGTGGCAGCCTATGGTTAATCATTGTAAACCATCAGTAAAACCACATACCTTTAGATTCTCCCTTTCTCCAACCAGCAGTAGAGGCACTTTTGCTGATATCCCAGTTTGAAATCATTTCCTTTCCCCAAAGCAGTGGTGTAGGTGGGAATAATGTGACAAGACTGTGCTGAGATTGTGACATTGAGTGCTGCAAATTTTTGTCAGTCTTTGTGCAGGGCCATGCTGCTTCTACTACTGCCTTCCTGCTTGCAGACCACATTCCCAGATTAACGCCAGATGTAAGAACCATATGCTAACAGAGAAAACTGGTCATGGTCTTATGTTAATCAGGGAACACCTATTCAAAACTCCATGGGTTTCTTATTGAAAGAAATGTAAGACAGGGTCTTACCTGCTTTATTAAAACTCCCGAGTATAAACAAGAAGACATATTACCAAAACTATTATTAATACTAAACTATTATTAATATCATTAAAAGTAACTGAAACCTCAGCAAACAAATCAAAAGCATATTGATATCAAAGCAACCAGTCGCAAAATGACTGTCGGGCTGTAGTTTGATTATCCAGTAAATTATGACTTAAAGTAATAAATTTTACACTTTCTGAACAGGAATTGAGAAAACTGACTGTTTGGTTATAGATGCCAAATAAAGAAATCACCAGGTGAATCATATCTGTGATTTGTACTGGTTAAGAAATGGCACCAAACCCAAGTTTCTTGATGTCCAAATCATAATTCTGACACCAGGAGTAGAGCTTCCTCTTGTAGAATTCAGCTCATACTGTTTGAAATTGTGCTGTGTATCTGTACTGTGGTACTTCTATTGTGGAGGCTTACTCTTCCCTCACAGCAGTGATACTGTGATACAGATTATAGGGACAGATTGGCTGATGGGGAGGAGAGGACTACTGCTCCCAGTTTGACATTGCCGTATCTGGTATACATAGCATGATGTAAGACCAGGGAGAAACTGTGCTACTCTGTAGACTCCTTCATCCCCACCAGCAGCCCCATAGGTGCAACTGTCCTTGCAACTGTTCAGAACAATCTTGAGAAACAGTAGTTTGATGATTCTCATTTACCCTCAGTTCCTTAAGACTTTAAAGGTCAGAATATGTTGTAATAAAAATGACTATGAGACCATATTTTAGTACTGTTTATAACTCATTAGTTTTTTCTAGCATCTTTCCTTTGTTGACTGCACAGGTGCTCACAGAGGTATGTGCATATACATTTTATGAAACCTACAGTCACTTTCAAACCCCCCTGCAAAAAGAAATCACCAGAGAAATCAAAGGAAAAAGAAATCTAAGATTGGAAAAAGAAAGATTGGAAAGATTGGAAGATTGGAATACCCCTTAAGTAAAGATTGGAATACCCCTTACCTACTGCCCTGGTTTCGACTGGGATAGAGTTAATTTTCTTTCTAGTAGCTGGTACAGTGTTATGTTTTGGATTTAGTATGAGAAGAATGTTGATAACACATCGATGTTTTCAGTTGTTGCTAAGTAGTGTTTAGACTAAGTCAAGGATTTTTCAGCTTCTCATGCCCAGCCAGCAAGAAGGCTGGAGGGGCACAAGAATTTGGCACAGGACACAGCCAGGACAGCTGACCCAAACTGGCCAAAGGGATATTCCATACCATGTGATGTCATGCCCAGTATATAAACTGGGGGGAGTTGGCCGGGGGGCGAGGGTGGGCGGATCACTGCTTGGGGACTAGCTGGGCATCGGTCGGCAGCCGTGAGCAATTGCATTGTGCATCACTTGTTTTGTATATTCCAATTCTTTTTTATTATTATTGTCATCTTAGTATTGTTGTTGTTATTATTATCATTTTCTTCCTTTCTGTCCTATTAAACTGTTCTTATTTCAACCGATGAGTTTTACTTTTTTTTCCCCCCGATTCTCTCCCCCATCCCACTGGGTGAGGGTGGAGTAAGCGAGCAGCTGCGTGGTGCTTAGTTGCTGGCTGGGGTTAAACCACTACAAAAATTGGAGCATAAAGAAGAAAACATGAAACATTTAAGCTAAGAGGGGTGTGGAAACTCTTCACCTTTCTAAGTTTTCTGTGGTCTGGTCAAGTAAGATTGGAACGACATTTAAGTAGCTGCTGGGACAGCTGTTTTCGCCACTGAATGTTTTTCACAAGCACCGAGAATTGTCAAATGATGAGTTATGTCTTTGTTGATACTTTATCATACTGTTCTCAACGTAAATTTCCTTCAGGTAATTTATGGATTCAAAGGACAATTTGTAAGTTGGACCAGGAGAACTTGATTAAAAACAATAACTGATTTAAATCAGTTTTATGTGATTTAGAAAAAAGGTCCTTAAATGAGGTGTCACTGACATATGGAAATTATATAAAAATACTCACTGAAAGTGAATGCATAGCTATAAGCAGTTCTTCAACATTAGTCCATCAGCCAACTTAAAATACATTTGAGCAAACCTATGATCAGTTTTGTTACTTCCAGTGAGACGCTTACAAGAGAAATTTAGAGCATTTTTCTATGTAAAACAGAGCTCTAAATCAACTTATCTTGTGAAATCTTCAGGAGGAAAAGATAATTTGAAGCTTATCAAGATGAAAGCACTTCACATAAGAAATGTGAAATTTTATCTAAGTTCTGTAAATCCATATGAGCCATAATCCTCACACAGAGCTTGTGTGTGAAGACTAGAGCTAGCCTGCAAAAGAACAAAGATTGTAACAATGCTTACCTATGCTGCTTTAAGTGCTGTTAATATCCTGCAACTCTTCTGCCTTTTGTTTCTTCCTTCCTAGTAAAGCACAATACTGTATAAGTAATATACCTTGTACATTTTGAAAACATTTTCTAATTTCTTTTGACATGCCATGTCATGTGCCAAAACAAAAGTAATTTTCCCTTGATTTTGCAAAAAGTACTCCACTTTGATGTATGCCCTTGATAGCATCACAATATGAAAATTCTTTGCATTAATATTCCCATCCATTGTTTAACAACTTTTGAAGATAACATATGTGCTGCCCAACCTTTATTACTATATTTAATTATTGTAATATGTGTTTTAGTTGCTGTGGATCCTCACAAAATTGCCTAGCAGATTTTGAAGGTTAAATGAGTTTTCTGTAGTAGTACATGAGAGCTTCCTTGCTTTCTTCTTTTATGATAAAGATCCAGTTCTTTTTATATTAAAATGATCTTGCTTAAGGTTGTTGTTGCTCCTTTAGTTAAACAGGCACCATATACCATCTTTTTTTCAAGCATTGCAGAATGAATTAAAATAAAACCTGAAAATAACTGGAAATCTTTATTGTTGTTTTCAGAAAGAGGTAATGAACTGTGATCATAAGAGTAAGGTACATACTGAAGTCTTAATGTACAAACCTGTTTTTTTTCCTGCCTTTTACACTTATATTCTATGTATCATCCTCTAACAGTCTCTGAGGGTATTCATCACATGGCATCTTTGGAATAGGCCCTCTGCCCACTCAGGCAAGCAGCATTCTGAGAAACCATCATGCTCACAGTATATATACCTCATATACATGTGATTCAGCTCACTCAGTATGTCCTTACCCAGTCATTTATGATTGCATCATAGGCTGAATTATACCATTAGTAAGGTCATTTAATAATATAAACAATTGATAGGCTTTTCCTTAAGCTAGTACATCAGTACTAGCCTTTTTTTTTTTCCATTTTTATATCATTCTTGGAATTACGAACCAGTTAGCCTTCCGAGATGTGCTTTCTTCTCAAAATTGAAGGCTGATGTGTGTCAGCTCTTCTTTTCGCATATCACATATTTTTACAGTATCAAATTCATCCAGTCCAGATCTTTTGAAGAAGGAGTACATGACATGACATAAACTGTGAGAAAACTAAACAAATCCTTTATGGCTGTAGGCCAGAGTTTTAATGGGTAACTCTCATATTTTACAGAATAGGTCAGTTTTTTCCTGCTTGGTTACTTGCTTTACATATAAGTTCCATAACAAACATATAGAGGGGATAAAAAGAAGAGGGATAAAGCTTATGCAACCAGTTTCTTCCTTCATTTATGTCCAAGGGGGCAATTTTAACCACAATCTGTGTTTTCAGGCTGGAGACATTGTGCAAAGTGACAAAACCTGGGGTTAGAAAGGTCCTAAATGTTCTCAAGGCTGTACTAAATGAATTTTTAAGAAGAAATTTCTGTCTTCCTGAATGACATAAAAGCTGCTTTACTTAGTGCAGAAGTTGGGGCGGGTGAAAATCTGCATGAAGTTCAGTATCTTTATAGATTTATTGGCTACATGTTCAGCATATTAACTCAACATAGTATATTTTGGTTTTTTACGTAAACAAACATGCTCCCAGGGTTTTATACTTTTTGTTTTCTGCAATTCTCAGATTTGACCTGGCTAAGAAATTTAGGCAAGAATTTGAAATAATTAAGCGTAGAATGGAAGAAGTTGAAGAAAGTTGAAGAAAACCTGAGTCTGGATACAGCTCTCACAACAGTTATAACATTTTGTGTCCCTTGTGTAAACTGAGTATCTTCAGTTAGCAGAAATATTTGTATAAAAAATACATTAAGGAACTTCATTGCTCCTTAGTTTCAAACCACAAAATCATCATATTTGAAAGAGAAGTATCCCAGTACCAGGAGACAAAGATTGGTCTTTGCTCATTCAAAGTACATTGTTAACCATCTAAAGAATTACCTAATTTATTTAGTCTGTACTGATTAACTTCATTCTTGATGGACACAGCTGCTATTGCATGTGACGACAAATGAGACTCCCTGCTATGCTGCAAAGTTTTCTGACTAAATTGGCTGGTTTCCTACTAGTCTCAACAGCCACGGAGAGCAAGAAAAAAACAGATGAAAGAAAAACCCCTAATGAGTTAGAAAAATATTAACAGTTCCCAGAATTTCTCCTTCATCTTTACCAGTTAGCTGAGGGATTGTAATTTAGGACTTTGTGGTTTGGTGGGGTTTTTTTGCTGTTCCTAAAATTTGAATTCAAGTTATCAAGCTGTGTTGATTTGAAAATTGGTGTTTATATTTTATTTATTGTATTGTATGCTATGACATATGTCTACGAACCCACATCAATTAACGAGTTTCTTTTTCAAGATATGAGTGTTGTTTCAATTACCCTTTTGAAATTTTATTTGTGGCATGCTGTAATTACACCTTGCACATATATTTTGTAAAGTTTCCTATTGAACTGAGAAACTATGCATTGTGTTCACAAAAACCAGTTTGTTGTGTTCGCTGTATTAAGCATGCTGTGAAAGCTTGTCCTTTCTGCTCAAAATGTAAATTGGACATAGCTAATTGCATCTGCTGCTGGTGATCATGTTCAGTGAGTGCAGATTTCTGGAGGGAAACGTGCCTACGCTTCTCCTCATGCTTAGATATAACTGTGAGTCCTCCTTTAGATATGCTTTATTATTGGCAGGGTTAGACTTCCTTGCCAGTGATTCTTATGAGAAACAAAAACATTTTGTACTCTACTTGTTGATATAAAACTGGAAATGTTTTTCTGTGTTGGATGTAGAATACTTCTTATTACCTTCTGTGCAAAAACCACTTCCCAAAATCTTAAGTGATGAAACTCTATCCTTAAAGTAAAAGTAACATTATACTCTTATACTGTTTGTAGACTCTTTCAGTCAAAAGAGAGGTACAACACGAAACGTAAAGAGAGGCTGCAGTTCTGTGGTCAGCAGCTGCAGCTGCTGAGGTAGTGAAGAGGAAAGTTCATAAAAGGATGTGGTGCTCTTATTGAAAATACAGAATCATTTGTGGATGCCTTGTGGGTGCAGTCACGGGAAATGCACAGGGTGTAAACTCAGCAGACATCTGGTGATGACAAGCTACCAGAGAGGAATTAATGACTGGCTTCACAGAAGGGGCTGTTTTGGTTAGATGCAGTATCATTGTTACTCTGCCAAAAACATGAATACTGTTCCCGGTTTTGAGGAAAAGAGAAATGACTAATAGTGAGTTAGAAGAAACAGCCAATTGGTCTTAAAGAAGTAGTTGTTGAGTTGACCAGTGGATAATACATTGCAGCTTGAAGAAAATACTTAGAGTAAACCCGCATCACAGTAATAAAGAAGAAGTCATGAAAGTGAAACTGTATTAAGGCCTGAGACCCAGCTTCCTTAAAACAGTGGTAATCCAGCACAGTATATTCTCTGGATTCCATCTTAATAAAACCAACCAAATATAGCTTTAGGATTGAATACTAAAAAAAGAAAACAATGAAAACTTCTTACAAAAGTCCTATGGTGCTTTGTTGCTTTTCTGATGGCTATATACTAAGGTGTCATCTCACAGATGTTTGAGGATTGTGAATAATGTAATTTCATATAGAAAGAAGAAATAGACACACACTTTAAATCTCAGAACCCAACAGAAACAGACCATAAGAAGAATCACCTTGTTTTATGAGGGATAACAAAACTGCAAGATTTTTATTTATTAATACCATTGTTACTTCTTCAGAACTATTGTGTTCCTACTTCTTGGATACACAACAAATGTTAAGGCAAAAGGCAGAAGAAAGTTTGTTTGAAAATACATGTTATGTAACATCACAGTTCTAGGACTTGTAATTTAAGACAAAAATAGTTTCATAGTGGAAACCACAGAATTCACTGAAAAAATAAACTACAATTCCCATGCATCACAGAGCCAGAGAGACTCTCATGTTATCACTTTGCAGGTAAAACAACTTCTATAAGGACTTGACTTACTGAAACTGCGAGATGGGCAAAGACAAGATATTAAGGGCCCATGCTCCTGCTAAGGATTAGAGGGAGAAAAAAAAAATTGTTTCTGCATAAGTATAAAGCAGCTCAGTATAAAGGAACAAAGTGAACTGTCCCATCAAACAAATAAGCAGTAGTGAGCTAAAAGAATGTTTTCCTGGGATCTCTACCCAGCTTTTCTTGAAGAGGAGATTTCATGTGCAGTTGAATGTTAGAAGCAGATTATCTAGAAACACACTCCACTTTTGCTTATGATGTATTGCATTTGTTTTTCTCTGTTAATAACAGAATATTAAATCTATTTTTTGGTAAGCAAAGGCTTCTGCTGTAGCAGTAGCCCACCTCTTCATGTGGTTTTTACACATTTTAGCAGTTGCAAGTATTTATGTAACACATAATCTCTGGTTACAGACAGAGGTTGCAACGTTAGAAATGGAGAATTATGACTAGAGCTATTCAAAGAGATTAGGATTTGCAGTTTGTTTTCAACACTGTTGAATAACATTCAGGGTTGGTTTTTTTTCTTTTGTTGGTTTTAAAACTTTCTGACATATTTAAGCAGATTTTCTGATGTGCTGCCTTACTGAAGTCTCAAGTCTTTTCAGCGTGTACTTCAACATAGTGTTTGTTTTCACAGTATCACAAGAGTGTGTCTGAGACAACAAAACAGTCTTAAATTTTTATCTTTGTTTGCAGACCTCAAAAGACGGAATGTTTTTGAATACTATTTTAAAATACTGAGTAAACAAGGGACAACACACATAAAAGGATAAATGAGCATATTTTCATCAGGGTGTGATCACCCCTTGATTTGAATGGAGTTCTATCTGCAAATGGCAGTGAAACTGTCTATATAGAAGTCTGACGCGTTTTGCTTTTATTAGTGATATAGTCTCCTTAACAATTAATGGCAGTAAAGCATGTCATGAAGGGAAAATTAAGATCCTTACAGAGTGGGATGACCATAAAAGTCAAATAACTTAAAGGCAGAAAGGTGACGCAGATTAGGCAGTTGAAGTGAAGAGTTGAAGACTTCACTGTCTTCATGTTCCTTAATGACAAATCGAGTCAATTTGGGGAAACGCAGTCGCTGCTATTTGCCTGCTGTACTATTATGTATTAACTCAGTTCACCGAGATCAATAAGACATGAGGAAAACTACCAAATCAGTGCAAGGTAATAAAATCAATGCACAACTGTAATGCCATTAAAAACACTAGGACTTCATGCCAGGACTTCAGGAAAGTACAAAGCAATCTTTAGAGAGTCAAAATTTACTACACAGAAATTAGCATTTGCAATGACCTGGTAATTTGAGGGAAAGGTCTGTCTGCCATCCAGGGTGTAACTGTAGAAAGTAATCATTAAGAAATATACAAACTGACCCTGTGATGGCAAAACACTTCACTTGTACTAGATATGGGAATTGTACACACTGTATTTGCTTTTGTAAACAAAATGAGTGCTCAATATGTTTCTCAGGATCAAGTGGATATAGGAAGAGCAGCCAGCAATGGATTATCAATTGCATAATCCCAGAAGACAGGTGTACGCACCGTAAAAGGGACATATCTGGGGTAGATTTGCAGACAACTGACACAAGGGAGCTGTCACTGTGCACTGTCACAAAGGGCTGGCAAAACATGTAACAGCAGGGGGAATTAATGCTGTCACCAGGATGGAGTGATTTTTGGGATTAGGCAGAGGACTTTGCTGTATGGAAGTACAGATACCGAGGCATCATCCATGGCAGTGGCATCAAAAGGCAATCTTGGCTTTCTGTTGGCATTAAGTAATAATGACACTTGATACCACATTCATGGATTGGTGACAACAATGTCTTCAATATGACTGTACAGGATAAGCTATGATACTTGCAGTACTGGTCATTATTTGTGGCAGTATTCATTAATACAGCAATAAGAAGAGTGCCTTGCATTAATTCTCAGTGGTATTGGCTCCAGCAAATACATCAAACCTGTCTTCCATTTGTTATACTCATTTCCTTTAGAATATAAAATAAAGTTCAAGGTTTGGGCTTGTGCCCAGCATATCTGATTGCCTGAAGCACTGGAATAACTGTGATGTTCAGTAACTTCATTCCTCTACAGCAGATATACACAAAAGTAGCTATGTAAGAGAGCTTTCTAAGATACCAGACTGAAAATGAACTCTCCTACAAACCAAAGACCCACTAGAAACCTGTGTTTTTGCTGTAAGACCTTGTCTTCACTAAGAAAGCTCAGTCCAACTGAACTAAAGGAAGCTACTAATCATGCTTTTTCCTTTTAGGAAAAGGGTGGAAGGACAAATACTTAATGGCAGCAGCTAATCACAGTGCTGGATGCACTGCTCTGGAAGGTGCCCACTGCTGCAGAGGGACTCTGATACTGAACCGACAAGCACCAGCATCCATATGTGTGCCAGGGAATTCAACAGACATATTACCACTGCCTCCTCTGAGACAGGGAGGGATGAAGTCTCACTATCACTACATAGAAACTAAAAATTAAAGCCACTTGAAAGAAAGGAAAATTGATGGTAGCGTTGTAACTGTCTCCACTTGGGCCAAAAGCGGATACCCAGGCAACAGCTTAAGTGTGGGACACACACCGTAACACTACTTTCCCTACTTGTAACAGCGTGACCTATTGGTAATGCTGAGTCAAGGGGGCACCTACACAATTTGTGAGACTTTTCCCTACCGACTCGTTTCGGGCACAGCTGAACCCAGGCACGGCTTTTACCGCCCACAGCAGAGCCCCAGTTGTGCTCCTCAACTCACCAGCTGTAAGCCTCCCTCTTGTGGGCTGCAACCCGGCGCAAGCTGAGGGGCGGCCACTGGAGCGAAGCAGCCGCTCTCCTCACGAAGCGCGAGCGACACTCCCTCCCCCGCTAACGGCCGGGGCGGGAACGCCGTCCCGCCACCCACCACCACGCAGCCGGACAGCCCCGGCGGCCATTACTTGAGTGGCGAACCCTCCTCCCCGCCCGCCCCTTGGGCTGCTACAGGCCGGTGCCGGCGCGCTGCGGCAACACCCCCTTTTCGCCGGCGCAACGCATGCGTGTTAGGAGAGGGAGTGTAAGTGTCCATTTTGTGTTCCTTTACTCCTCCCTCTCCCTTCTTGCGCCGCTGAGCTTTCCAGCGGGGAGGAGGCGGAGGCGGCGGCGGCCGCGAAGCAGAGCTGGCGGGGGGGGGGGGGGGGGGGGGGGAGTGCTGTGCCCGTCCCCCGCCGCCTTACTTCAGGGCCGGCCGGCCGCTGCGCGCGGGGCTGCCGCGCGCTCCCTGAGGCGGCCGCCGCCGTCGCTTTCTGTTCCCTCGCCCGCCGCCCTGCGCCGGGGCTGAGGCCGACTCACTGGCCCTTTCGTCCCCCTCTTCCTCCCGGCTGGACGTTGATAAACTGTAATGGGAGCATTTCTGGCTCGTTTTTAAGTGTTTTATTTGCTGGCGCCGCTTGGCCGTCTCCCCTCGCTTGGGGCTTGCGTTCGGCGGTTTGCGGAGGTGGCACCCACTCGTTCTCTGCGGCGGCGTTTTCCGGTCTCGTCCGTACCCGCGTGCTTTTGATCTCTTGGTGATCCGTGGGAGAGGTGGGGGAACCCGCTTTGGGGACAGATACGTAGTGGGTTAAAGCAAGTTAACCTTCGTGCCCCAGCAAAACCAAAGCAGTCATTGCAACGACCTGCCTGTGTTAGGGTTACAGAGACTCTGGCCGATCACTTGAATTTAAATGTAGGTCTAAGGTAGTAACACTTAAAATCATAGAATCATTTCGGTTGGAAAAGACCTTCAAGATCATCAAGTCCAACCATTAACCATGCCCCCTAAACCATGCCCTGAAGTACCCTGTCCACTCGCTTTTTGAATACCTCCAGGGATGGTGACTCAGCCGCTTCCCTGGGCAGCCCATTCCAATGTTTGACAACCCTCTCAGTAAAAAAATTTTTCCTAATATCATTTTAGGTGCTTTACCCACTTTGTCCAAGTGATCGATCTGGTGCTTTTGTACCAGTTCATAAAGGATTTTAGCTGAACCTGGGTGGACTGGGTGACAACACGATACATATAGCAAAGGGGTTGTGTTTTTTGAAGGATAGCATGTGTCCAAGGAAGAGATTAATTTTAGAGATTCTTAATAAGTCACCTAGGAAATGAGTAAAACCAAGATGGAGAACTAAAAAAAAAAAAAAAAGTCATCTCATTCTTGGTTCTAGGCTAGAACTGAAAAGATGTAAGCTCAAGGATGTTCAGGTGAAAATTGCTTTTGAGACAAGAGGCAGCTTAGGCTTAAATTATTTTTGTGGGATTTAATGTAATTAAAAATCTTAAATGATAACATTCTTAAAAAGAGGAAAATGCAAAGTTCAGTTCAAAGAATAATTGCATGCAATATGTCATCTGTAAGCAGTTTTCTGAGTAATTAATTTTTGAATGTTGGATGTTGGTGATTCAAATAAGGCATTCCAGGGCATGTGCTAAGATCTTGGCTACTTAATTTTAAATTGAATCAGTGAAATGTCTAATGGAAAAGTGGCATTAAATACTTTGCCTTTTTCCTCAGGGCAAGATGTCTTTTATCTCCAATAAATAGCAGGCCCCCTGATTTCAGAATCTGCTTTCATATTTCCCCTCAAATGCATTTTTAGATATTCTGAGTAGTTTTAAATCTTTGGATGACAGCAGAGTACCATTGCTGTCTTTGAAAGTTACATTCTGTGTGCTGTAAAGAAATTCTGTACACACACACTGTTTTTTTCCTGTGAGTGTTAGGCATAGAGTGCTGGTAAAAGCTGAATTTAGTTCACTTGTCAATTCTGCCACTTGCTATGAAACCTGTAGTTGTATTTCTTTCAGCTTGTTTATTTTTTTTTCCCTTGTAAGATATTTGGGCAGAAATGTTGCTAGTTTCATTCAGTGTGAGCTGTTATGTTTCCAAGTATAGCACTTCTGATGCAAGTTCTAATTAAATCTCTTCAAAACATGCTGTTTATAATAATGCTAATTTAATTGGTATTATAGTCTTGAGAAAACTTAGAATAATCAAGGCAGCAATATGTGAAAACTGTGGAGCCTACTTGTTTTCATTTACTTATTTATTAAACATTTTTTTAGTTGAGTCCATTTTTCAGATGTTTGTGTTCAGCTTCTTGTAATTTTGTTACCTTTATTGTGGTTTATGTCTCAGTCTCTGAGTGCAATGAGAAGAGTGTGTTAAACTAAGGCTGTAGTAATAGTCAAATATTTTAGTTTGACAGCCTTTGACTTGTCCGTTTGCAGTTTCCATTGACTTTACTAGTGACCAAATTAATATTTTTACATGTTGGGAAAACTGGAGGCTATAGAGATGATATTGGAAACAATGGCTTGGGTCAACTCATATAACTTAATGTTGAGCACTAGATTATCCACTTGTCTTGCGTATTACAACTGTGTACGTACTTTATAGGATTTGCCTTGTTATAGTTACAATGTGTAATCCTCTCATATTCATTTTGTCATCTGTCACATGAATCCTTTTGTGAATTTGCAGTAAATAGAATTACTCAGTTTTATATGTCAAAGTCATTTTTTCTTCTCCAGTGTCTGCAGCTTCGTTTATGTCAATTATGTTTGTTTATATAATTTTAGGTATTTATAATTTTGTCTATTTCTGCAAAAGTTAAAAATATTGCCACTTTTCAACCTTGTCAACTGATTTGTGTATAGAATGTTGTTAGTGTGTCTATAAACAGCCTCGGACAAATTGGTAATGTTTACTACAGAGGCCCGAATGTTGATCTATTAAGTCTGTGAGAAAACTGTTGTTGACTTCTATAGCTCAAATTCTGATACTAGAATGATTACAAAATGCAAGTTGATTATTTCCAAATACTTTGGTGCTATGTAGACAATGTTTTATTTTGTGCATTAACATTAATTGTTTTTAAGTGGAACTTAGGTTGACCAGTATCATCCGTATTTTCTCCTTTTTTTTAATAATACCTTAAATGTCTTGTTTGCCTTTCTTTGCACTTACATTTAAATTATTCTTACAGGGTTACATGTTTCTGTTGCTCTGTTATTTCCATAAGCTCTAGGGGAAGATGGATGCTTTAAAGAAGGTCTTAATAAATTATCTTCATTCTTCTTGACTTTCTGTACTGCACCAGTTATTTATCAAATAAAACTGTCAGATATGTTTGGCATAATGTGTTCTTTGTACATCCTTGTAGTTTATAACTCATGTTTTCTGAGTGCAATGTTAAAATGTGTATGTAATTGGAATTTTTTTTAAAAAAAGGCCTAACCAAATCTGGGTTTGGTTTATTTGGTGATAAAATGCCTACTGGGTTCCTTTGGGTGGTTGAGTCTACATGAGGGAAATATGATTGTTCTTAAAGCTACAGGGTAATTCTGAATATCCATAGTAAATATTCAATGTCAGAATTTGAAGCCTTTCACTTCCAAGTGTTTTTAAGTTTTTTTTATAGTGAAGTAGTTACCTCTTTACATAATAATGTGCACACAAAGTAAGGGTAAAATTGGGTTGTATGAGAAGCAGCTTCATAATGTTCAGCACTTAGAAAGTTTTACTAGTAAAAATGAAACTTGTGTTAGTTGTACTTGATTCCCATGCTTGTTTTGGTTGTATCTGTAAACTGGATCTAGTCCTGTTTATGACTAACCCATCACTTTCTATAGAATCATAGAATCATTTCGGTTGGAAAAGACCTTCAAGATCATCGAGTCCAGCCATTAACCATGCCTCCTAAACCATGTTCTGAAGTACCCTGTCCACTCGCTTTTTGAATATCTCCAGGGATGGTGACTCAACCACTTCCCTGGGCAGCCCATTCCAATGTTTGACAACCCTCTCAATAAAACAATTTTTCCTAATATCTAACCTAAATCTCCCTTGCCTCAACTTGAGGCCATTTCCTCTTGTCCTATCTCCAGCCACCTGACAGAAGAGACCAACACCCACCTCACTACAACCCCCTTTCAGGTAGTTGTAGAGAGCGATAAGGTCTCCCCTCAGCCTCCTTTTCTCCAGACTAAACAACCCCAGCTCCCTCAGCCGCTCCTCATAAGACTTGTGCTCCAGGCCCCTCACCAACTTGGTTGCCCTCCTCTGAACACGCTCCAGCAGCTCAATGTCTTTCCTGTAGCGAGGGGCCCAAAACTGAACACCGTACTCGAGGTGCGGCCTCACCAGTGCCGAGTACAGGGGAACAACCACCTCCCTGTTCCTGCTGGCCACACTATTTCTGATACAGGCTAGGATGCGATTGGCCTTGTTGATGCAGTCTTACTGGTGAGTATACAATTAAAATTTGCTTGTTCTTTCAAAAGCCAATAAGTGACTCAGCTGCTGAAGGAGCTTCTGCAGAAGTCCTTAATTAAGACTAATTCCCCCTCCCCTCCCTTAAATTTCAAGGCACTATATTAATTGTATTCCTACAAGGAACAGACTGGAGAGTTCTTGTTAAAAAGAGCACTCCTCTACAAGTGTTTAGATTGTGAGAAGGAATCCTGTACTATAAAAGGACCCTACACGGAGGTTCAACAGAATGTAATTGGTCAGGGACATGTATTGGAGCAGGAGGGCTGAGGTTACCTTCAGAGAGGAGCAGGTATATAGATAGGTTCCTGCAGATGGTTGTGGTAACAGGGTGAAGAAAAGACTGGTTTTGAGTGCATTGGACTTTGTTATTTTGGAAAATACCACCCTGCCCCCAAAAGTTGAAATCATTAACATAAGAAATCCTATAGCTAGACAGCACGATGTATTGAGGGGCTATTTTCTATTTTACTTGTTTCCCCTGCCTTCAGGTGAAGTAGAGATAAACGTTGCAAACTTCATGAATATTTTCATGGATATTCAGTTTTACTTATGCTGATCTTTTGCTGTTCTTGTGATATTCCACCAGAAGTGGATATCGTTGTGCTGAATTTCAAGGATTGGGACAGTAATTAGATGATTAGTTAGCTATGTTTTAATAGAATTATTATCTATGCTCAGCCAGAGAATTTGCTTTGATCGGCAAATGGAACATTAAGGAATCATCCTTAATTCTTAGTCTGGTTAAACTTTAGCTTGAGGTGGTGTTGAAGAGGATCTTGATCAGCATAGCAATTATTCAAATGTAGGAAAACTAGCATTCTGGTGGCACATCTTGCAGTAATCGGATTATTATAATTGTGGACAGTATGTTACTGACATTTCTAAGGAAATGCTTTGTTGACCAGATTCCTTTTTACTGCAGTAATTAGAAATTTCTTTTTCCTCCCGTCTTATTTCTTATATATAGAGTGGCGTCACAGACCAAGCAGAGTTCAAAAAAAAGCAAGTTTTCAAAATGAATAGACAAAATACCTAACACTATTTTTGAACTTAATTTTCCTTTGTTGACGCTTTATTCTTGTTAAAGTCAGCTGCTGATACTGGACCTTTCCATTCCTACTTGCTTTTCCAGATCTTACAAGATTACTTCAGCTTGCTTCTGCCAGTTGTTTTGTTTAAGTTACCAGGTTTCAGCTTCCGTGGAGCAGAAGACAGGGAATATAGTGTTCTGATGTACATTTTGAGTGAAATGTTCTCTTCACACGTATTTGTAATGAAGACTGAGGAGTACACAATGTGTATTTTAAAATACTTAAGGTAAAAGTAAATTAGAGCACTGACTCCTGTGAAAAAAGGAAGAGGAGCTTGGGAGTATATGTAACTGTATAAATAGTGGTGTATGTCTGTTGGCCCTGGTGCCACTCTTCTGGCAGGAATCCCTAGATTACAGTTTATTCTTGCTTTATACATACACAGCACAGAAATGGTGATTCTGTTGTAAAGATTCAGAATACTGGTTTGTCTTCACATAAGTGAAAGCTTTTGAACAGTAATGTGTTTGGTAGTATTGTCTTCTCCAGAAGAGCCACAGTTTCCTTGGTCTTAGAAAAATTGCACAGAAAAACACAGTCCTGTCACATTAAAAAAATAAACAAAAAGAAAAAAAGAAATATGTAGGAATCACTTAAAACTTAAAATTATTATCAACATGCAACTCTGTAGCAGAATCAAGCATTGGTGTTTGCTGAAAATCAAATAGGTTATCATGGCCAGAAGCCACTTGTAATTTTTGCTTTCTGTTTCTTCTTAGAAGGAACTTGGAAAGGTCAGGCATGTTTTAATGGTCAACAGCGAATAGATGGGCAAAATGTAGACTTCGGGCAGATCATGCTTAGCAAGGTGGTGACTTATTGAATTCAAGATAGGTCATTGATAGCTAATACCTGGTTTTTCTATGTTAAGAAACAGGTATGCTGTATACTGTATTTCCTTTTGGGATACAAGTTATATTCCTTTGTGCCATGAGAACAAGAATATCCTTGGATGGTAGAGAGGTTTGGGTAATGCCAAATCTGATTCTTCAGAAACAAACCCTCATTCTCAAACATTTAAAATTACAGTAGAAATTTTCAAAATGATACAGTGCTTCTGAAGGACTACTATTTTTGGAAGTGGTGGGGTTATTCTAGTGGTAAACTTGAAAAATGATAAATAGGCCTCAGTAAAATAGCTATTTTTAACCTTGTGGACAACACTAAAGGAAATGTTCTAAATGTGAGATGTAAATAAACCTTCTGATTTTAATCAGAATGTGTGCTTTTCCTCTTATCAATTTTCACTGCAATACTGAATGTTCCCAGTATAGCTCATCAGATTTGCAATGTAATGCAACCAATTCAGCAACTACATTTATCAGTTTCACATTTCTAGATACTCCAAAGTACAGATTTTCTGTATTGGCACTGCAGTGCTGCCTGTTACTTTTATCAAAATAATGCTGTGGCTTAGTGCATGAATAGTCAAAAACATTTATATTAATTCTTCTGAACATAAATATTTTTTAGCATTAGCATTTGCACAGATTTAGCAAGGTCTTAAGTTGTTAAATATCTGATATGTCTGGTAGGTATTGGCCTTGGAAGGTATTCTGTTGTTTAGAAGTCATTGCACGCTGACTTGTTGGAAGAGTTTACGGATGTCATTTAATTTGTTTTCAAATTTGTTTCTGAAATGTTAAAGAATAAGGCTTGAAATTGGCATAGTGCTGACATTTGGCACTAAATATGCATATTATTTGTCCTGTTCAATGGTATTATGCAAATACTGAAAATTAAGTACCTTCTAAACTGTTTTGCTGGATTTGTGTACAAGTCTTAACTAAGAGATAATGAAGGAATGTTAGAAAGCACAAGGTAACATAACAAGGCTTAAATTTGCATTTAGCTTGTATTAAGAATGGGAATCAGTTTTCTGTTAATAAAAACAATATAACGATTCCCTGAACTGATAGGAAGTAAATTATTTCATTGTGGTTTTGGATTTGGAAATAGCTTTTAAATGGCATTCATGCATTATTATTTTTCTAAATGGTCACTAAAATGAAGTGGTGCTGGATTTTGCGCTGTTTTCTGTTGTCAGTATTTTGTTCTCTTTGATGCTGTACCTGATTCTTACCACCTTCTTGATATTCCACTTTCAAATAAAAATAATCATTAATTTTATATACTTTACCCATGATCTTTGGCACCTCAATGAATCAAAACCAGTAGCTTCATTACATGCTTATTTAATATACAGTAGCAAAGCAACCAAGCTGGCAGTCTTTAGATCTCTATGTGAAAGGACTTTGAAATTACACTTGCAGAGAAACGTATGTCCTCTTTTTATTTCTTGTGCTGGGACATCTCCTAATGATTTCAGGCTTTCAGTCTCTTTTTAGTGCATGTTGTGTTATTAAATATTTAAGAATTATATGGTTCTGATGAATACTATTTCAGAATAGCAGAATTTTATTCATTGCAGAGAAGTTTTCAGGTCAAATTTGGCTTTAAAACATTCAATTTTAGAAGGAGATGGGGGAAGGACAGAAGGGAGCTTGCCTAAATCTAAGGTTTGTAAATCTCTTCAGTCACATTTTTGATTAGGCAGATGTTTTGCTGAGGAAAAAGTGTGGTCTTGTTTAAAATATGATTAGGTTCATGTGTTTATGGAAAAAACAAAATACAGACAAGCACATCTTGAATGAAGAGTACACAATAGTGTACACAATATTTCCATAGAAAATTTTATGACTCTGGACTTCAACCTCCATTGCTATGCAAACTTTCATAGAAGTTGTATTTAAATTATCATTAAACTACAGTGATGGTATTGTTTTGTGAACTGTTGATTGTCAAACTATTGTGCCTGTTTATGTGTTGCTGCATGCAGATTATCAACTAATATTTTTGGTTCAGTTATTACAGACTTGTGTTAAGTGTAGTCATTTGCCTATTAAAAACTCCAACTATTATTTATGTAATCAGTATTATTACATATTTATATTATTTATATAATTATTATAAATTTATTTATTGTAAGTTGTCATACTAAGTACTGAATTGGAAAAGGAAGAGTATTCTTGGCTGTTGGACTGTAGCAGTTAAACTGTTGTGGGATGGTAAGTAGTTACGGGTCTGTAACTTCGTAACAAAAATCAAGATTATTGCAGTTCTAAAGAGGATACTAGGTGCAGGATTTAAAGCAGGAAAGATTTAGTGGTGGTTGGATGTTCATGCAACACAGTGCAAAGAATCTTACTGTGTTTTTTATTTTGAACTCGGGATACAATTCGAGGTACTCCAACGTTAAAGAAAGTAGTGCATTTTAGTATAGATATTTTTATGAGAGTAGTTAAATAAAAAGGGCTTTCTTAGGAAAACAAGTATTTTTAAAGGATTTGTGTGCCTAAAGATGTAGACAAGTGCTTTAAAATTTGAAAAGAAAATATCAAAGTAGAAAGAAGTCTTATTCTGTTTGGCAGCTGTTTTTTCTTGTATTTTTCTAGTGTAATGTTAGTTTTTAAGGTACACTTAGCATGTATGTGAGCATTCTTTGTCTGTACATTGAAAATATGAATACGAAGGCAGCATTAGAAAAGAAAAAATCACCCTACGTTATTCATCGAATGTTTTCTGTTTATTTTAAGACCCACATCTTAACTGGTTCTCAGTTTTTTGTGTTGAGGCTGTATGATGCAACTACCAATAATATTTTCCAATGTTGTAAGAAACTACCTACTGCAGAGCTGTTAATTCACAAATATTTTTGTACTATACTACCTTATGAAAACACATGATGGAAACTTAGATACTTTGGGGCTGATGGTGATCGGAAGATACTATATCCTTTTCCTCTAAGTATCAGAGGTTGAAATCACATTTTAATCATTCAGATGATTAGAATATGTTGTTGAGACTGCTGTTGCCAGACCAAATGTGTTGCTGCTCTGGTATTAGCATCTAGAAGGATATAGCCATACAGGCAATTGAAGTGACTGTCAGTTTCGAAGCTGTGCTAGCATGGGTTGAGTCCATGCAGAAACCACTGCAGAAATGTTGAAGTCAAGGGTGGGAAAGATAGCTTGATGATGGTAATGAACTACACCTATACTTGTAATGCTAACTTCTTGCTATGTAGATGCAAGCAATACTGAGCTAGTGCTTGACTCTGGATAAAGGGGCCTGTCTAGAGATACTTGTGTAATCATTTAAGTGAGAAGTGATTAAAAAAAAAAACCAAAACCAAAAGAACAACAAACCCAACCAAACAAAAAACCCCCAGTTTCTAAACTGCCTGCTAACTAACAGCATAAGCATGCTGCTTTTTTTAGGACAGAGTCAGTTTTACAAGATTCAACCACTACGAAAAGTAGGATTTATTAACAGAAGCTTTCATTCCTTGTTTTTATTTATTCTATTTTTAATAGCATAACCAGCTCAAGGAATTCCAGTTCGAGCAACTCCATCGCATCTGCTGGTTTCCTTTCCCATGTGTAATGCATTTATTATCCTGGTACAGCTGTTTCTTGGATCTTGTGGTGAGTCAGACCAGTGGAGACATCTGAGCAAATTGACTATACAAAAATGAGTTGTTTTCAATGCTGACAAACTTGAAAAGTTCATTGTTCCAATTCATTGTACAGCCTACAGACAGTTGATCACAAGAGCTTATTCAAGATCTGGAGAGAGAAGTGGGAGTTGCTTTACGTGGAAGAATTGCTAGCCTTATCACCCAGAAATTTGTGCTTGGAAACATGGGATAACTGAGAGTGCTTCATCCTCTGAACCAGATTTACACTGCAGTAGTATAGACAAAGTGCTGCTTTATTTGTGCATTGTCTCAACTGAGGTGAAAAGGAGCACTTTTTAAACAGCCTCTTCGTGCTAGCCATATCTGTGCAAATGCTTTCATAAATTCAACAGGTTCATTTAAACCAGTTTGACTGTGATCCAGAGTGGACTAGATAATCATTCATCTATTATTGGATTTCTCTGTTGAAAGGTGGCTGCTGCTTCTTAGCTCTTAATGACAGTGGGATGCTTACAGTCAATTTTAGAGATAAGCAGAATGCTGTCATTTCTTTGCAGATACTATTTACAGACTTCCAGCCACACAGGCACTGCATCAAAACTGGATTTATTCAATATTGGTATCAAACTGGGATGTGGCCATGTTGTAATGGATCAGCAGCTGAGTTGCATTACTGTGTACAGAAGTATTGGCATAAAAATATATATTAAAAAATATGTATTGGCATAAAAATCTTGTACAGAAGTTCAGCATAAAAATATATTTCATTAGTGTGTGTTACGGACAGGTCATACAAGTTCTGCATTGTAAATTTAACTAGTCAAATAGAGCATAGATAAACAGTTGGCCTACACTGTTAGTGGATCGACAGAGTTTTTCCTGGATATGCTTTCTGAATAACTTTTCCCTGTATCCCTTTAGCAGCCAGCACAATATGTATATTGAATTAGAAGTTTTAAAAAAATTCAAAATAAACACTACCGTAAAGCCTATTGCCTGAAATACATGTGACTATAAATATTTGGTGTTCCTAGGAGAAACTTATTACATTAAACTTTGCCTGACAGTTTAGGAGAACTTACTATGAAGTTAAATTTGAGTGAATGCCTATGGGGAAGTTTTGTTGCCCCCTGCCCTGCTTAAGGTAGGTGTTGCTGCTTAAGAGATGTTGCTGTTAGTGTTGTTTCCTATTGAAAACAATGAAACATTTAATTGTCCGTTTTGAGTTTTAAGGATGTTAGAAAAAAATCTTGAAAGCTGTAGTTGCAAACAGAGAAAATGAATTTTAACTAATGAGATCAAGGCTGGGGTTTCTTCAGTCTAAATTTTTCTATATTTGTTTTAAAAAAAAAAAAGTCTTCAAGAAAAAAGAGCAGGTTTTGACTGCATGAGCTTTTCCTGAAAGTGCAGTTCAACAGAGCATTGCATCTCTTTACATCTTTTCATAGAAACATTTTTTTCCTTTAATAATGTGAGTGATTGAACTATTTTTTTTTTTCTACTAGATTCTGATGAGCATTCCATAGATTGGAGCTTTCCTAAATGGAAACTGTCATAATTAGTGGTACATGTAGGTTTCCTTTTCTTACCCCAAACAAAACTGGAATTTACCTCACAGCAAAGTGATAACTTCCATTTCATGTTAATAAATTGTAATGCAATAATGTAGTCATAAGTTACTTCAGTACTTATTTACAATTTTTTCAGCTCATTTTAAATTACTTTCAGTGTCTGAAAATGGGGCCTTACTCAAGTTTCAATTTCTCTAATGTTCATTTCCAAGTGCTAGGTCTTGTATGACTCTGTTTGCAAGTTCAGAGTGCTTTACATTGTCAGACTGTGTAAGTGTCTGTACACAGTGATCAGCTCCCTTCTCAACCTTCCTGATAAACTGAATAAGTTAAATTCCTTATTAGGAAAAGATGAGGATATCAGATAGCTGTGGCAAAAGACAAGCTCTAGGATAAAATCTACTGTGAGCAAAGGAGAGAGAAAAAGACCAAAATGGTCTGGCAGAAGAGGAATGTGATTGTTTCCATAATCAAAAAGGGTTGGGTGGCCTACAACAAATTCAGATAACAAATCAGTGACACAAAAATCGTAGATTGCTGTTCTGGAAAACTGTGGTGTTCATGATCCCACCTTAACGTGTTAGCTCTCAGCAATGCTTGTTTTCAAATTATATCTGAATTCTGTTCTGTTGCTTATTGTCTCAGAGGCCACGTCAAATTTAGGATATTTGCTTTTATTGATCTGAGTGTGGATAAGGTGACCAAATTCTGTCTTCAGAAACACATTTGGCTCATCTTGCTGCTTTTAGATATTACGAGGGTAGTGGTGGTTCTACAAGGAGACAGCCAATGTATAAAATTAATGTGAGCCATGCATAGTTACAAATTCATGTAGTTAACAGTATTTACTTCATACTTCCTTTTCAGCTGTTCTGATATCTAAGTGGCTTGTTAAACTGAACATCTCCCTGTAAATGCTGAGAAATTAAGCTTTAAAACCAACTAGGCTAGAATTAATTTGAGCTAGTGCTGTTAAAGTGCATTATTTGACAAAGCTATATTGTCCTATTGCATCCCTCAAGTAGAGCTTAGTCTTGGGTAAATAATGAGGATCTCTGTTATACTCACTGCTGTTCTTTTCTCAAAAGTACCAAAGCCAAACTTCAGCTTTAGTTAGTTGTTTAGTTAGTTGTATTTTACTCTCATGCTATGTTTTCCAGCTTGGGTAGAACCCTGTTGTCACTGTCAGTATGGAAGGGTTGATCTGATGGAGGTTGCATGTTCTGAATCTAAACAGGGCTTTCAGCTCACCATGTTAATTCTCCTCATTTCATCAGGCATAAGTAATACAACTACTTGCAGTAAGCTGTTTTGGAGCTTGCATAAAGTATAAGGTTTCTTTCTTTGTTTTTCCAAGTGTTACAAACAATGGTCAGCTTTCGTGGCTGATAAATGGTTTGTAACTCTTGTTGCAGCATCTGTCCTTCCAAAAAGGAAGGTATTGTCAGCTAGTTTCAACTATGGCTAATTTGTGTATAGTTCTGAGAACTTCTGTTTTTTGTAACTAGAGATTTTTACTAGTCAGCACTGCTTGTCAGACTATTTATGCTGCAAATCTTGATTTTTTTTTTTTGTTTGTTTGTTAGTGATTATCTCTGAAAATCTAAGATAATCAACATAACTGAGAAGCTTTAAGTAGCCTACTATATGCTAGGCGATCAAGGAGGCAACTACTGGCCGCTCCTACTAAACCCAATTTTTAACATCTTTGTGTAACTTCTATATTTTTTTTTTCCTTTTAGTTGTCAGCTCTTCAACTAAACTGTGAGAAACTTGCATAACTGGCAGAAAGGGCTTTTCTCTCCAGAGCCAAATTGTGCAGCTTTAGCTGGACACTGAAGGAGTAGAATTTCAGAGGCATCTTTCCTGAACCTGAGACGCTTAGGGCTGTTGGCTATTTCAAAAAATATTTAAAGATGCTTTTATTTGTGTAAAATGTTGTCTTTTTTTCCTTAAGTAGTTTTGTAATCTTTGTGTTGCTACATGGAAACTGAGACAGACTAACATTGTGCAAATCTGATTAAAATTATCTGTGCTGTTTCAAAGGTCAGGCACACTCAGTGAATTTGCTTTCAAATTATTTTGTTTATTCTGTGTACGTATGCATCTTGAGCTCTATAAAGGTCAGGAGAGGAGATTCATTTTGGAATTTAAAGAAGTTAGGTTTTTACTGCTGGTAGCCCTTGTTAGTTTCATTTGAACTAATGAAAATTGTTTTCCTTTGTTGTTTTTTTGCTGTCAGTTTTATTTCTCTAGTGAAGCTCATTTGTAACTATGAGGTCCATTTGAAAATAAAACAGTATTAGTAAGGCATTTTATTTTTTTCCTGTTTTGTGTGAACCCAAAAATTAAGTACTGTTTGCACAAACTAAACAGTAGTCTTATTTGTTTTTTGGTTTCTTGGCTTGTTCCATTCATGTGGCAGACTAACATTTTCCTAGCTAGAATAATGTATTTAAAGGATACACAGTATTTAACTGTCTCTTGCCACAAATGGTTTAATAAAATAGGGAGGTGGTGCAATCCCTTAGAATTTTTAACAGTACTGCTTTTTGATGTTCAGGTTGAATAATATAACCACAAAAGGATTCATGTGCGTGTCAGTGAAGCATAACTAATTGCAGTTTTCAGTCACAGAACTAAATGACAATTAGTAAGGAAATGGGCTTCTATTAAATACAAAAGAAACTGCATCTGTAAGGTGCCTAATATTTGTCCTAAAAAAGGCTGTTATATAAGTCCTGTTATGTTGTAGTTCTGTCTGTAGAATCATAGAAATATTTTTGTTGACTTTTTTAATGATAACTTGTAGCAATAAAGAGATTTTTCAAAACAATAATAATTGATGATTTTTTACTTCGACATGGGTACCTTTTTCAAATTTTACATTCACTTGGAAAGTCTTGAGCTGTTTAACCAAATTAGATTTTTCTGTCAAAAGTATTTTGACATTCTTTCTTTTCTGACTTTAGGAGATGAAATCTGAATGAGGCAGGACATGCTTATTGAAAAAATAATACCAAAACTTAACAAAACTCTATATTTTAGTGCACATTAGATGGAAAGGATGGACGTATTTTGCAGTTATATGAAAGGTTAGAAAATTGTTCTGAGTCTCTCTTTATGGGTAAAAGACTATAAATCTCATCTAGGAAGTTGCAACTCTTTCAGTACTAAGTAA
The DNA here is from genome assembly GCF_026419915.1 of Harpia harpyja. Classification (NCBI taxonomy): domain Eukaryota; kingdom Metazoa; phylum Chordata; class Aves; order Accipitriformes; family Accipitridae; genus Harpia; species Harpia harpyja. The sequence continues at coordinate 15,726,660 of NC_068969.1, read as the reverse complement.
TATGTCTTTCTAAGTAGAGCACTAATGTTCTTTGCCAAAGATCAATTTAGTATATATTTAACCTGCAGTTGCCTCAGTTTGTGTGCATGTAACCAAGCTTGGATATTAGTAGCAACAGATAGGTCACACAGATTTCTTTTTAGTTTAAAAAATGGCTTTAGTAAATTGGGTATTTGGCCAGGCTGGTTGACTCTACTTTCATATGGCAAATGGTTGACCGCTGGGTATGTGTGCTTTGACAGATACAGAAGGATTGTGAGCCCTAGACTGCTGGTGTATTTGCTTGTGGGAGTTTTGCCAAGATGCTGCTACTGCTTTGAGGCTCTTCTTTTTCTTGCCTGCTTCTTACTAATTAGTATAATTTGTAAGCTTCCCTCCACTGATTCATTATTGTTAGTAGCAGGCACTGTCTTTTCTCTTTACCTGAGTGTTTTCAATGAGGGAGATTTCTGTGTCAGCTTTTCTTCAGTTTTGCTGTTTGAAGCCTAGTCTGTTAAATAGTTCTAGTGTTTTATACTTGTTGTGAGATGTATCCTTCCCAGTGCTGCAACTGAAGCAGTAGCTGTTTAGGCCTTGACGGTGTGATTTAACAAAACTAAAAAAAATTTTTTAAATTTTTGAACTTTAGGGTATTTGAAGTACAACTTAGAATGTGTGTTATAACATAAAACATGCAAAACTATTATGTCTTTGATTTACTTGAAACAATTTCTATTAAATAAAGTTTTATCCTGTTTATCACTTTGCTAGGTCTCATGAAAAAAAATTGCCTTCTAGTATTGTGACAGTAATACTTCTCATATCATGTAAATTCTGGTGTGTGACTTGTTTTTAAAAGACTTGGTTAGCTGGGATAAAATCTCAGTATGACATGCTATAATGGCGCATCTCCAAGCGGTGAGTTTGAGTATCAGAATTAAAGACCATGTATCAGTATCTAAATGTAGACTTAGGTTAGTTCAGGTGAGAAGAGAGGAATAGAAAGGGAGAAAAGGTAGAGTGAGAAAACGTTGTTCTTTAGAGGAAGATTAGTAATACTTGCCTTTGGTGAGAGTGATATATAAGGCCTGCAGTTGTACATTATCAGAATTAGAAATGGATGATTATCCACAGCATCTGGCTTATATAACTACTTTGGATACTACTTAAAGCTTCCAAAATTACTTCTCCCCCCCCCCCCCCCCCCGAATTGTACTGTAATGCAGAACAAAATTCATATTAATATGCATAGCTTTACAGATAATCAAACATTGGTACCAGTGAAGATCTTTTAAACTTTGATATGCGTAAAACAGCTCTCTTAATGTTTGGGTTTGTTGGTGGATTCCAATGCTATTAGGTAAGTGTCCTGTGAGATACACTTGGAGTCCTAGAATTAGGGATACTTAGTCCTTTTTACTTCTTTGTTACTATTTGATACTGAGACTAGAGCAATGGCTTTCTCTGTGTATGGAAATTTGGTATATGGGTGTGTAGTCAAATGTTCTGGTCTCTGCATGCTGTAGTGGGCACGGTATAATGACATACTTTCCTGGTTTTGCACATGTATTATATTGTCATTAGAAAGCTTATTATGGATATGTCTCTTGTGGTATAAGAGTTCATTCCTAGATAGAATACTCTAACGGATGGTTTCAAACTGGTGCAGCTTTAGCTCAAAATAATTAAAAAAAAAAAAAAATTATTATATTGTATTTGATCTTTAAGTGAGAAATTTCAGTGAAAGCCCAGAATGTAAGAACTGTAATAGACACAGTAGTCAACTGGTCTAGTAAGACCAGTTGAGGATAAATCCAGATGCCAGTGAAGCAAATGTGAATGTGTGGCATTGACTTGATTAGCATTGAGGTTTATGCGAAGTGATTTCTTTAACCAAAATGGTATTTCAGCAAAAGAGCTTTGCAATTGCTTGGAGAAGTATGAGTTACTGGAGCTGGCTTCATAGATGCTTACTTCTGAAGTAGCAGTATTTCTTTGAAAGTTATTGCACATTTTAATTATCTTTGCATACACATTAGATGTAGTAGGATAGGACTGCATTGCCTAACTAGTGTTACTTCTAGTGCCTACCTCTAGTGTTAATCAGCGTTTTGAATGGTGAAATAGCAGAACTCTTTCAACAGTGTAGAAGAAGGTTTAATGAGCAGTGGATGTTTAACCTGAAACTGTTTGTTGGCATGTTCTGATGGAGTGTCTCGGCCTGTAAGCTTACATTGGTTCCCCCAGGCGCTTCTAATTTATGCTGTGCATGTACTTGCAGGTATGTTGTGCAGCATAAGCTGGGACACTGTTACTTTCAACTTGTTGTGGATATGTACTGCAAACAGTGGAAACTAAATATGAAAACAACTGCTGTTTTCTTAAATGCAAAGAATACAAGTGACTAGCTGTTTATGCATGTTGTTGTGTGTGCACCTATGATGTTAAATATCAGTGGCTGGTATTGTCTTCTGGCAACAACACTGCTGCTTTTGTGCCTGTAAATTCTCGAAGCTGAAAAGTTGTGGCTGTATTCTTTCTTCTTTGCTTCAGAGATGTTCCATCATAAACATAAATAATGTATGTAAAACATGGAAGTAAATGATGCTGAGTATGAGCATTATTCATTCTGTCCATATATATTATGTGTTTATGCTGTTATCCATTTAGGGTTCTGTGCTCATAATTGACCAAATTAGTTATGCATCTATTGAGTTCCACTTTGTTTTGGAGTATGTAGACTATGTTTTCAGGAAGTTTGAAGAAAAAAATGGAGAATACAAAGAATTAAGTATTGTTGGTGATGAAGAAAAACATAAATCAGAAAAAAATCTGATAACATTGTTTAAATAGCTTCTTATAGACGCATAAGGTTCTCATTAGTCCAACATCAGAAGACTAATGAATATTGATGAATGAGATCAAAGACATGTAGAAATCAAAGCAAGTAAACAATTATTTTTAAGAATTATGTAAGTTTTTAACTGCACAAAAATATGAATCTTCTTAACTGAACAGCTCCATGAGAAGTTTTTCTTGAAAATATTTTTCCTGAAAATTTTTATGGTGAACTAGAAAGGCAATTATGTAATGTAAACAAACCAGAAAATATATATACATCAAAACCTGAAATATATAAAATGTTTTGAATATAGTGTATTGAAATACCTATAAATTCAACTGTGGAATCTAATAGGCTGGGAATTTGAGCTTGGCCAGAGTCCATGATTTGAGCTTGACTCAGACTGCCAACACAAATTGGTGAAATTTTGAGAAGGAAATTACTTTTGGATGTCTCAGCCTTCTGCTGTTTCGTTCTACATTTCTAGTGCTTTTGGACAAAAGTTACCTCTGCTGAAACATATGCGTAGCGTAATTCTGTTAAAGAAAATAGTTTTTTATGCCATTTAATAAAGATTCTGATCGAATGTCAGTAAGATCAGAACTATCTTCATCTCAATATCTGCTTTTCCAAATGTTACCTCGATCCACCATATAGCATGATCTGTATACCACAGTTATTTAAACTTTGAACTGTGCATGTTAGTAGTATTGCATGGGGTGTTTCATCATCACAATATAATGCAAGTGAATCTTCCAAGATTTAGGGAAATAATTGGAATAGATTATTAAATATTACTTTTCAGTTCTCCTTAAATGTCTACTATCATTCCATTAGTAATTCTTCTATTCCACTAAGATGAAATAAAAAATTTCTGTATGAGTTGATGATTTAAACAAAATAATAGGTCTAGGCATGAGGTAAGGTATCTTTTATTTTTATTTCTGCAATTAAATAAAATTATATATCTGTATAATCTTTCTCCTTTAAAATTCTGTGAGGACTTCAATGCATTTAGTCCACAAATGTTATAATGGAAATATTACTCCAAAGACACAGATCCCCTGGTGCAACCCAGGGAAGTGTTCTGGTCATAAAGTACCCAATCCCTGTGGGCAATAGTGACATTATTTGACAGTTTGTGATTCCTACAAACTTTAATGGCAATGCAGGGCTCGCAAGAGGATTCTTCAAATACCGTCAAAGTAACAGTTTCATTTTGAACCTAGATATAAAGCTAATGCTATCTAACAGCTTTTAGTGTCACTGAATCAAATTCCTCAAGTAGAAAGAACAGTTGACATTCTGTTTTAAAGTGACCATATGTTTGACCCAGTTCTGCGATCGTGGTGTCATCGCAATTGTATCTTGCTGCTGTAGACTCTTGGAGGCTGACAAGCGGAACAAGTTGCTTTAGCTCGCATAGCTCATCTGTCACCCTGAGCAGCTTGCAGATTTCTATTATCTGAATGAAATGTGAGAGTACTTCTCCCTGCTCTCTGCCTATCAGCATAGTCAGCAACCTGCTCATACCCCCAGTAACAGAGTGAAATGAAATGCTAGAAAAATTGAGAAGAAAAAAAGTATTTCCAGAAATGCAAATGTAAGCCACATTTAATAATTAAAAGGTTTGTGGTTTAAAAAAAAAAAAAAAAAAATCCAGGAACTAGATGGAGGGCTTTGGATTGCATGGAAAGTTAATTTCCAAAGAGGGCTTGCAATTACCTTATCTGAAGAGAAAGATGAAAAGCTTTTAGTTGTATATTTAAGATCCAATGCTAAGAACAGTTTTGTAGTTCAGTAGGGCAGTGACAGTCATCTCCATTTTCATTGTGAGCACTTTCTTAGCATTTAAAATGTTCAAACTTTTATGGAGATTTTATTATATTTTTCCCAAAATAGTGCAGCTAGAGTTTTGTACGCTAGGCCAAATCTTGCCATAATCCCAACACAGAGCTCTTTGAAGTTCAGTGATGAGAGCAATGTTAGGGCACTGAGTTTGTGCAGGTTGCTCTTTGAAGTTCGTATGTGTTGGCTGGCTGGACTGCTTTATTCTTGCAATGACTGATTTTTACTTGTCGTTTTGAGAATATTAGCAAAAGAAGCACAAAACATAATGCGTAGTAAATGTTGATTAGAGGTTTTTCCCGTGTCAGATGTAGGAAGAAGTTTTTCTAGCCCTTTATGATATGTCTAGTTTTTAAAATGCTTTTACTAGAGTAAAATTTCAAAGTATAGTAAGTGTCAAATTGTCTTATCCAACTTAGAATAATCAGCAGTAACACTCCATTTAGGGTTATTGAATTAAGCATTATAAGAACCACAGTACGTAACACTTTGTGTTCTGTTGAATTTGGTTATTAAGCTTTGATGGAAATTCCATTTAACCAAATTTTTCAATTTACGATAGTACAACATTTAACTCTTATCTGAGTAAAATTTGAAAAATAATTGTTTCATTGATCCTTGCTTTTATCTGCTGGAGCTACTTAATATATTTCTAAAAATGTTTGTTGGTCCTAAATTAGAAGATTTTTAGTCTTTTCCTTAAAGTACTGACTGATATTTTTGACTGTCCTTTTTTCCTGTGTGAACACTGAACGTAAATCACATATAACTTTAAGTATTGTAAATAAATTTGTATATTTTAGAACTATTTTACAGTTCTCAAATATAAAAATAGTAGTAGTAACAATTGATAAAGTTAAATCTTTGGGGAAAATGATTATGGGTTGGATTCTAAAATGCATTGAACTGAGGTATAATAGTTTAGACTTGAAATACTTATGACTTTTTTTTTTAATCATTACAGCTCTTACAGTAATGAGGTGATTCACACATAGTCACTTTTTTTTTTTAATAATAAAACTTTCTGCTTTGGTCTAGTCTCCTGAATTAAGGCGTCATTCTTCCTAATGCATACAAAAATATGTAGTTCCTCAGTACCCCTGATTTTGGTAACTGCAACAAGAATGTGCACATTAGATAGTAAGCTAGCAAGATTGTGACTTCTTAAAGAAAAGGTGTGTATCCTTATGGTTTTTTGTGTTTTTTTTAAATGCTGCTGTGAATTACTTATTCTAATTCATATCAACGTGCATCCAATTAGATGTGCACTTGACTGATATATAAAAATAATTTAACTGCAAAACTGAATACAAGTGTAAATTCAATACGGAAAAGTAATCTTGCTATATTGGCATGGATTTTTTTCTTTGGCTGTTTAAAGAGAATTTTCTTTGAATCAGCTGTGTCTGAAAACTAGCTATATGAAGTATTATGGCTACTGGATATAATGTTTACAGACACAATGTAATTTCTATTTATAGGACTTGTGGAATTGTTTTATGACCTTTTTATTTAAAGGATTATGATGATTATATGTTTTATCTATTGCTTCTATAAACACATAGCACCTTAACCATGTCTGCATTGTGCATGTCTTAAAATGTCTGTGTGCGGATAAAATTTATGTTTTCTCTATCGTGGCAGTAAGAGGCTACTTTGGTGGTGGGTTTATGGGGGTATTTAGAAACTAGACAAGTGCTTGAACTGATGATCATTTGAGGATGATAGTGAGTCATCAGTGGAGAACATGCTGGTAAAAGTAGACAGATCAAATTTTTGCTTTAACTAGTAAATCCCTTTGGTCAGTTGGGGTCAGCTGTCCCAGCTGTGTCCCTTCCCAACTTCTTGTGCACCCCCAGCCTACTCACTGGTGAGGTGGTGTGAGAAGCAGAAAAGGCCTTGACTCTGGGTAAGCACTGCTCAGCAATAGCTAAAACATCCCTGTATTATCAACACTTTTTCCAACACAAATCCAAAACATATTCCCATACTAGCCACTGTGAAGAAAATTAACTCTATCCCAGCCAAAACCAGTACACAACTACAAACTGGTTTCTGTTTGTTTGTTTTGTTTTGTTTTTTAATAATAAGAATGGTTGTGGCAGTCCACAAGCAAAATGATCCATATGTGGCACATGTCAGGAATACCTTCTGGTACTTAAGAATGAGGTAGATTACACTGGGGTGTAGCCTGTTAGTAATGTTTTATTCCAAGTGATGCTGTACAAAATCGTTCAAAAGGAATTCACTGGCTGATATTTTCATTGAGAAAATGAGCGGAACCACCATGAACTAATAAAAAATAGGACTATGGAATGTATGGTATATGTATGAATTAGGAAGATATATGTATCTTTGGGCTTTACAGCTTCAGTGGAATAGAAGGGGTCATTCTGTGGTGATAGATGGATATGTAGTGAATTGCACAAGTTCTGAGAAAAGGAGGATTGCATTTATCCTATCTAAGGGGCATGTCAAAATGTGCGTCTGCCTATAACCCTGTCAGTGGTAAAATGATTACAATATGCCTTTGGGAGATACCAATCAATATGACTGTTGTAAAGCTCAACAATGGCTGATGACAATTCAGCTGATGAGTTCTGTGGATGGCTTAGAGAGCTATGAAAAAAAAGACCCTGAAGAAAAATATCAACTTTGTACCCAAGACCTTTGTGGAAAAATTTGAAAAAAGTCTCAAAAATGAAATGGGACATAATATTCTATGTTTGAAAAATTAAAGATGTTCAGCTGGTCATTATAGACAGCACCTGCACTCAATATCACAGTTGAGAGCATAATAAAGAACCGGAATGACTTCTGGTGATCTTGAAGACTGAGAGTGCAATGAACTTCCCAGAGTGCACTATGTTGGTAAAACCTTTAGTTGTTAGCCTGCTTAATTTTTTTTTTTTTTGTGATGATGATTCATTCAGAAAGCCCACTGGTTTGCTCAAAAGAAATAAAACCTATGACTTCTGACCAGAATGAATCAATGCCAATGTCACAAATGTGTAAAGAATATCCAAAATAAGCTCTGAAGTAAAATGTAAGTGAACAGGAACACTTTAAAAAGTCAGCAGAAGGCTGCTTCTTCTGTAATGAACTCTACAACATATAAAGGCTAAAATATATTTTGTATGGTTTGTTTGCTTTTTTAAATTTTTCAGTAAGACTGTGAAACCTGAATCAGTTTTTCTGTGGATAAGAGAGAGATTTATGAGAGCATAACCCAAATGCATGCTGATAAAAACATGGATATGCAATTTATACGTGCACTTGCTCCTTATGTAGCCAGATCTTTCTAGTCTAAATAATTTGAAGAATCATTATCCTTTAGGTGAATTGTGAAATTAAAAGAGGGAGGAGGGTAGAAACGTTTTTTCTCAGTGCAGCAGTAATGAGGTGAAGACGAGGTAATTCTCCCTCACTTGGTTCTTTTCTTGCAGGAAAACTGAAGGAAAGACAAGAATTTGGTTTTGGACAAATTTGTTTCTTACTGTGCTATAATAAGATTAAAATTGTACATAGTGTTACTAGGGTGATGTATAGATTCATAGCAGTAAAGATCAGAAGAGGTCATTGAAGCGTTTAGATTGATCTCCTGTGTCAGGAATGTAAATTTCACTCATTTCCCTTTATGGAGGCAAATAATTTGTGTCAGGCTAAAGTGCATCTGCTGGAAAACTTGTCTTCAAATCAAAGAAACTGAGAGTGGGATGAGTGACCAGTTCCTTTGGTAATTAGTTTTACTTGTTTGTTAATAATCTTCCAGATTAAAATTTGGTTTGTACAGATTGATCTTCTGGCTGTGTTGAGTTGTCTCGCTGACAAACATGCAGGGCAGTTCCCCTGTAACTTCAGAGGAAATCAGTATTGGCCAAAATCGCTTTAGCCTTGCCTACCCTCTCTATGTACATGACTGCTGGATGACTTTAGTGTTAACGTCGCTTCTCTCTACTGCTTTAATGGCACCATAGCTTAGTTATCTTATTAGTAGACTTTTTTCATACAGTAGTAGCTGAACAAAGTAAACATTATTATTATTACATAGGCCAAACATTCTTTTTTTTGCGATTAGGCAGGTCATTACTTTTACATATGTATTTATTATCCTTTTGTAGCCTTGAAGTACAGAAAGAAGATACTCTGAAGGTAAGTTTATTACATTGCGTTAACAAACATTGCCTTACACCCTTTGTTGTTATACTCACAGATCTAAGTGCATAGATTAAAGATAAAGCTGACAGGACAACTTCTTTAGCCACCTGGCTTCCCTATCATACAAAAATGCTGAGTGATAGTTAGAGGGAAAATGTAAAGAAATTTGATGTGCTGAGGGTCACCAAATCTTAGAGAATGACTGCTGACTTCTGCTTTGTTCACAGTGGTGAAGTTATTCTGGTGTAGTTATATTTGCAAAGATTAATGCTAGTGTATTTAAAAACAAATGCACTGGTACTGCTTTTGGTCCCCAGCTGAATAATGCCAGATGGGAAGAAAAAAAAAAAATTAAAAGTGGCTTTTTTGCCACTGAATTTGCATGAGGCTTGCTTATGTAGTAGTATGCGTCAAGCATTTCTGCAGAAAGCAGGAAATTAAGATACATAATACTGCATAGCTGTGGAATCTTCACTGTGTATTAAGTGGATAAATACCTAAAATTTAGGTAGCAGAGCATAATAGATGTCTGTGTATAAAGTATCAAAGTAACTTCAGTTACAGCATCTTTGAAGATAATTCAGCATTCTGTACTTACTCATAAATGCGCACCTTAATTGTTCTTTGATTAATAGTTAAAGTAGAAATAGTTTTTTGTGAAGAAGAGATTGGATAATATATCAGGCACCCTGACAGAGACCAATTTTCATCAATAAGGTTTTTTTGGTCAGATTCAAATACCCCTTAATCTCATATTTGTTTTCAACAACTTCTTTTCATTTGGGGATTTTTCTGTTGTCAGTTTCAGCAAGTTGAACTGTGATAATTTAAGCAGCCTGCAACATAAAAGGAAGATTTAGAAATTCAAGATAGTCACATTATGCAGTGAAATTTAAATTTATATGAATTTGTGGTGTCATAAATTGTAAATCACTATGATCAACTGTTTAAACACTTGTTAAACAACAGATTTGTATAATATAGAAATAACAAATGTGTGCTATGCTGTGGTATGAGTTTGATTTTTTTTTTTTTTTTCTTTTTCCCCCTGACCATGTTTGCATTTTATGACATGGTAAATGCATTTTTAATAGTTATATGCACAGTTAAGCTGTTTATTGGTAGATGAATAAAAAAAGATTGGAGCAGATATCTGCAGTGAATAAAAGTTTTTCTCAAAGGAAAACTTTTAAGAGAAGCCAGAAAGTGTACTTACATGTGACAGCAGCAATTTGTAGGTTTACAGCTGTTTGTACCTGCTTGTCTTCTGTTTAACTATAGTTATCATGGTACCCATGGTGTTGCATGCCATAGGTGACCTGTGAACCAAATATCCTTATTATAGTTATATTTATCTTTAATTTAGATAGTTTGGGCTTCCATTTCTTACACACACACCACCACCACCCCTCCCCCATTTCTTTCTCTTGTTCTCTTTTCTTTATTTGGATAGAGAGTGAAAATGTATGTTAGATTCCTTTCAATGTCTGCATTCTTTAGGTGGCACATCTGCATAGCTGCTGTCAGATGCTGTTACCTGCATTAATTGTCAGACTTGCTTTTCTGTGGAGGGATACTGGCAAAAGGAAAAATCTCCTCAGAGGAGGAGGTGATTAATTCTCCCGTAGTATAAGCAGATTTCATAGATGTTATAGTCCATGCAGATAGAAGCTCTTCACACCTTCATTGTGAACTGGTGAATATGAGCTAGCTCCATCCTGAAGCTGCTGTCTCACCCGTTTAGCACTGAGCTGAGCTTGAGCTACTATGCCCCTTAGCATGAACTATTGATCCGGATTTGATGTGAAATTAAGAGAATCATGCAGCTTTTGTTTGGTTTGAAAAGGCAGTGTAGATATGCTTTTAGTATGTTAGTAGCATGTTAAGCAAACAAAGTGGTTGAGCAGAAAATGGTGATGAAGAATCTTGATTGTAGAACCTTGTACGTGGCAGTAATGGAATTCTATGTGTTGATCTCTGTGTGTCAGTGGGGGCCCAGTTGCTTTGCTTTTGAGCCCTGAGCAGACCTGGTGAACTGGATCAATTTGTCTTTTTGTGAGAACATGTGGCTTGAATTCCCGATTGTCTGAGTGTGCTTGTGTTTGAACTGTGATTAATCTGGCTCCGGATACAGAAAACAGGAGCTCTGAAGGCAACTTTGAGAAGAAAGGAATGCAAGTGTCTTTCCGTCTGCAATTCTGTGTTCAGTTTGGTGGTGGAGGAGTTGTTAGGAGTTACAATTCTCTTTCCTGTTGGAGGCCAGTGGTAATTTTCTTTTTATGAAGTGTATGTTTGTGTGTGTGAATCAATAGTCTCAAATAACAGATTAGAGACACTGCAAAATCAGAAATATTTTTTGACAACCAGAGCTATGAAAAATCTGCATATCTGACCCAAGAAAGGAATTGATCATGTAGGCACAATGGAAACAGTAGAATTGACAGCACATAACGATCAGCCAGTCATCATTCTGAATTCTGTAAGAGAATTGGCATCCTGAGATAGCCAGGCCTAGAAGTTTCAAGAACATGTCTATGTGTGTCTGTGCCATGGAAGCTGCTGAAGATGTAAGCACAGATAGCTGCTCAGCGCAACCTTTTAAACCTAAAAATAACACATATTTAAGTTTGAATAGACTACTGAAATACCAGCAAAGAGAATGTAATGGTGCATAACAGATGCCCTGCTATGCAAATTACAGATGACTTAATTTCTTAAGAGATGTTGAAGGATTAATGTCCAGCTGCTTTTCTCAGACCATTCATTCAAAAAAGAAGGAAAAATTCTTCAAAGGAAACTCTGTGACTAGACTGTTAATGAAAATGAGTGAGGTGAGTGAATTTGTTTTTTGGAGTATTGACCCACCTCCGGGGGGGGGGGTGGGGTGCTGGAAGTCTGCCTTTTGGCTTGGAATATTAAAATAAATAGTTGTATCCTAGCTGGAAAGGACTGAGGGAATCAAAGGGGAGGGACAACAATACTATGTCAAAATGGTGTCGGGTGTTTGAGATAGTGGCTAACTGGAAACAAATAATCCTAAATACTGACTTATCAGTACTCTAACAGGGAAAAGCCCAAGAGACAATATTAGTCAGGGCTATAGGCCACCAAATTGTATCTGAATATAGGATGTTGATGTACCTAGTTTGTATGAAAGGTGGGAGTTGCTAGCATGTCATATGAGAATGAATTCTATGTACTGCCAGTTTTAAAATGGTCTCAGATTTTCTCATAGCTAAAGGAAATAATCAGAGAAGGACAAAAAAGGATAGAGGAAGAGTGATTAAACTAGAAAAAAGAATAATAAAATCTTAATCACTGGTACATCACTACCTGGCAATAATGTTAATGCTTATTAGGTGGAAAGATGGAAGTGTTCAGGAAAAGCAGTCCATTTGCAAAGCAGCAGGCTGTGCGTTCACATTGTTTTACTGCTTGCACTGCAGTGGATCTAAATTTGATCCAGTATCTTTATCATTGAGAGGCAGTAAAAGTTTCCCCACTAACTGTTCCTAATGCGTTTCTTTTAATTTATTGTGGACTTGAGAGTTGGAAACACTAATAGTTGCTCAAATTCCACAAATGAATGGGAGCAGTCCTACCTTAAACAAAATAGTAGTGTCCAGTTCCTAGAGGAAGTGTGTTCTCTGAATGCATTTGTATTTCAGTAGATTAATTTAGAAATAGCTTGCCTAGTGAAAGCAGCGAAGACCTGTTTTCCAAACTACCTCCTTCACGTATCTGAGATTTCTAAGACAATTTTCTGTACTAGTTGTTTGCTTGTGAGATGCTTGATTTTAATGTTTTTCTGGGACAGTTGTTTATGGAAGGCATCATTGGGTTCTATACATAGATGTATATACTTAGAAAATATAATTGCATTGAACTGCATAGATTTAATATTTTTTTTTTAATAAATTACCTGAATTTAGAAGTAACTGACTTTGGAAACTTGACTGTCTTGTAGAAAGCAGCGCGGCAGAATTGGAATGTATGGTTAATATGTCCTTTGTAAAGAGAGAATATTTATAGTAATAGAATACCAATTATGTTATTGACACACCAGTAGAACTGAAAGGCGATTCCTTGAATTAAAGGTGACATTGTGTACGAGTGTGATTGAATTTAGGTTCCCTCTTGCCAAACACAATTGGTAAGCCCTTAGAATCTCCAAATAAATACTTGTGCTTTAAGGTCATTCCAGACCTCATGGATTGCTTTTGCTTTTCCTGATAAAAGCAGATGCAAGCATGCCAAATTGCTTTGCTCCAGCTTAACCCTAGCACTGTTTGAATTCATAAATGCTACAAAAGGAAAGCTTATAAATGCATACAACAGTGAAGTGGAAAAATGTCATGCTTACCTAATCTATTTCGTGGGATGGGGGAGAAAAATCTTTATTCTTCTACTGAGACTTGGGGAATGAGTACTGGATGTTATGCTTATAATCAGGAATTGTCTTTCATATTTTCAGTGGATATAGACCCAACATTTTCTGTTGTCTTTCTTGTATATTGTCTCTGAAATGAGACAGTAAAGGAACTTTTTTTACTGTATTGAATTAGAATAGTATGCTGTATTTAAATTTTTTCACTTTTTGTACTTGTTTATATAATAGCTATTAAACAGCTGTTTTTCTGAAGCTCTTCGTTTAAGGATAAAGTGTTCAAATGGTAGCATGCCATTTGTAGATGAAACAAAGCAATACCGCATAAGGGCTTTATATGGTAACTAGTCTACAGCAGTATTAGAAATGGCATCAATGGGAGCTTTGCTATGAATTGATAACAAGTACGTACTTTTAAATAACTTGGACAGGAAGAAAATGCTCCTAAAATAGAGTGCTTGAGGGAAAAGTAGGTTTTCACACTGTAAACAGGGTCCTTTGAAAGCTGGGGGAAGGAAAAAAAAAAAAGAGGGGAAAAAAAAAAAAGGAATTCATGCCGTGTTTCCATCAAGTTTTTGGCATAGCTTTGTGGCTCAAAACAAACTGTATTTGCAGTAGCCACTTTGTCAGAGCTCCACAGTACAGTAAGTTAAATCATTGCATCATTTTAAGTACACTTGTCCATTTGCAGTGGGTGGGGATTTTTTTTGGGCTGTCATGGTTTAACCCTAGCCAGCAACTAAGCACCATGCAGCTGCTCGCTCGCTCCCCCTGCACCCAGTGGATGGAGGAGAGAATCAGGGGGAAAAAAAAAAAAGTAAAACTCATGGGTTGAGATAAGAACAGTTTAATAGGACAGAAAGGAAGAAAATAATAATGATAATAATAAAAACCCAATAATAATAATAAAAAGATTGGAATATACAAAACAAGCGATGCAGAATGCAATTGCTCACCACTCGCCAACCAAGCAGCCATCTGCCCCCCTCAGGCCACCTCCCCCCAGTTTATATACTAGACATGATGTCACACGGTATGGAATATCCCTTTGGCCAGTTTGGGTCAGCTGCCCTGGCTGTGTCCCCTCCCAACTTCTTGTGCCCCTCCAGCCTTCTTGCTGGCTGGGCATGAGAAGCTGAAAAATCTGTGACTTCGTCTAAACGCTACTTAGCAACAACTGAAAACATCAGTGTGTTATCAACATTCTTCTCATAGTAAATCCAAAACATAACACTATACCAGCTACTAGAAAGAAAATTAACTCTATCCCAGCTGAAACTAGGACATGGATGTCAGTAAGATGAATTGTTGAGAAAGGAAGTAAAAGTGAAGTAGTAGTGGGTAAAGTTCAATGCATGTGTTGATACTGCATCTTTTTGTATGCATAAGTTGAATAGCTGAATGGAGTAATTTTTCCCATTATTACTTTCTATAATGGTTTTCTTATATCATGTTGTCTTAAATACTTCATATGCAGCCAGGGTGATATTGCAGTCACATGGTAATTTTTAATTCCTTGTTCACAGATGAGGACTGGTGAGTTCTGAGTTGCTTCCTCAGTTTTAGATAGTACGGAAAAATATTATTGACGCATCAGTCAAGATGTTTTTACTAAGAATGGAATATAGCTGTATGTAGTGTTTTCACAAATATTTCCTTTGTGCTTTGCATATACTGTACAGATTTTAAATATGTAGTGTGAATCCAAAAAAAAAAAAAAAAAAAAGGTGTTTCCACAAGAGCCAGTGGGTTTTCTCCCCTTATATGGAAGAGTTCTTTCTTGTTTCTGAATGTTGGTACAGAAACAGCACTTGGAAGGATTTTCTGGTTTCTCAACTAATCACCTTTGCCAGTATATTTACTGCATGATCTTAGCAGGCATTGTCCTTCAAACTTCTAAAGATTAGTGTGCTTTAAACCTTGAAATTTGGGATTACACCTTTTGGGCTGTATACCACATTGATTTCTAACTTTAAAGGTTTTCAACATACTAGTTGCCAAATTTATGTTAGAATTTAGGTATGGATGGAGAATGAGGTAACAGCAGTGGCAATCTCTTTTCCAGGTGCCTGCATCGTATGGTCTTAAAATTCTGTATATCATGATAGAACTAAAATACAATGGCTCCATACAACCTGAAATGTGAATTTATACCGAGATTCAGGTTGCATAACACTTATTTCTGACCTAGGAGGTTCAGATGATATTAAAAATGCAGCTGTCTCAGGGTTAGTGTTCCATTGTTATACCAATATTTCTTGGCTAAGATGGAAATATTTATTGAAATCACTTACAGATGTTTTCTTCTAAGTTAAACAAAGCAGTTAACCTTCATAACCTGTAACTGTGGGAAATGTGTTAAATTCACTTTCCTGAAGGTGGTTTAGTGGTGTTGTAAACTACTCCCTGTAATCAAGTTAGTTAATCTACAAACAGACTTTAAGTAATAATGTGTTCCTCAAGTTTTAAGTGAGGATAACTAATATCTTGCATCTTATTAATGAGTCTTACTTTATTTCATCATAAATGTAATACAAAATGACTTTGTTGTAAAGTTGAAATTCTGCATCTAATGGGTGTTGAACACTTCTCTTTTGGAAGATGCTGCTTAAACCTGAGTGCCTCTCATGGTAGTTTCAAGCCTGAAATAGGGTAGATAATTCTTACAATATTTTTTCAAATGTTAAAAATTTTTAAAAAACAAAACCAGAAGTATTTTGGTAGCCAGTCTGTCAGCCCAATGAGATATCAACAGGATTTTATAGGATGCAGATGGCAGAGGAAATTCTAGTATTTCACTGCTAGCATGCATTACTCATTTTCTTTCCAATGACAATCTGATTATTAGGTTGCTAGTTTTCTCAGAAAACATAGTGTGTGGCTACCTAATTAGATTGCTTTAAAGCCCATTGGTAATGCTGATACATTTCTCATAATCCTTTTGCCCTGGGTTGCTTTTGTTAAAGGCTAACTTCTCAGCCTTGGGAAAAAAGCTTGTTCACTGGGCTAAACCTGAAAAATGCATTATGCTTGATGTTCTTGGTAAAAGTATAATGTGCAACAGAATTCTCTCTAAGCTATGTTTCTTGAAGCTGTAGCTTCTGGGCAGAAATAGCAAAAAGATGTTCAGGTTACAGTTAAAGGGATTCCACTTAATCATAGTTGGTAAGAGATTAGACTTTAATCATTCAATTAAAGCTTTTGGCCTAACTTTTTTAACACTAGAAGACAAGTAACAAAAAACTTGGTCTGAGTAAGTATGTGTTGTTTGACACTGCAAAACAGTGCTCTTTGCACTAGCATGTTGAATATTTTGTAAAGGATGGTTTGTATTTAATAAGGTAGTTGAAGAAATCACATAGTAGTAGGTTGTTTTTTTTTTTTACATGCCTTAAAATTGCCCAGTAATGAAACCTACATTGTCAATGCTTCATGCAATGGAAACTGCCGTACACTTTTTACTATTAAAAAAGTAACTATCACACTTCTGTGTGAGACCAGCAAGACTGAAAGATGTTATTAGGAAATCACTTCTTTAAAGGTACTCAAACTCAGTTGCAGAGAATTGAGGTCACCAGGAAGGTTTAGCAAAGAGCTTTGAATTCTTAGCAGGAAAACTTGACACATTCAAGCCCCTCCATTTCATGTACCCTCAGGTTAAAGACAAAGCTAATGTTTGAAACCATTCAGCTGTCTTTTGAGCAGAAGCAGACCCAAAGCTGGACTCAAAAGCCTAGGCTTGGTGGGGCCATCATTTGTCATTAAGTATGAGAAAATAAACTTTTCTTTTTAGGAGGGTCTTATTTCCTTCAACTACGCTTTAAAAAAATAAATTAAAAAATAAAACCCAAAATAAACAAAAACCCCCACCCTTGGCTCTATAACCTCTGGCATGTATTTATTGTTTTATTGAAAATATTTCTGAAGGAAAAGCCGCTGAAATACATCATCACCCAGACAAGGGAATTTTGTTAGGAATAGGAACAGGGATTGTACATGTTACTGTAGATGTTAGGCACCCTTTAAACTAATTCAGTTAGGAGGACCGTCAAAAGGTTAATGCAAAAAGGTTTTCAAAAAAGACATTCTTTATCAAGCACTTTTGAAATTGCAGTTCTGAACTCTTAGTAGAAATTAAATAAAGTTCCTAATTTTGTCTTTAATACTGTATACTGTCAACATAAAAAGCTGGATTAATTCAATGAGAGTTCCAGTTTATATCTAGAAGTTGTAAATATATTCATTATTGCTATGAAGGTTAGGCATTATTCCTGCTTGTCCATACTAGTCGTGTATAATGCCATTTTTGTATGATGATAAAGTTTAATACCTAAGTAATCATACTACTGCAAATGCAGTATTGCTGATAACAGTATTTCAGATTTAAGAATAGAAATTTATAACAATTTAAATCAAAGTTGCAGTATTTTGTTATCACTAGATAGTTCAGTGACTACTCAATAATTCTACAGTAGTCCAACACTCCAACTCTCTAGTAAATTACTCTTCATTAAACAATTTTCAAGAAGCTTCTGATTATCATCTTTAAACCCACACCGCATTTTCATGTCTCAAACTATTGTCCTCCATCTTCCTTTTCAAATGGAAAGAGTTTCTTGGGATCTCTGCTAATCTTCTCAATGGCATGAGATGAGCAAAGAAGGTAGAAACTAAACCATTTGTTCAGCGGCTCTCCTGGAAGATGGTGTCTGGTAGCTGTCCCTCCCTGCCCTGAGAACCTGTCTCAGGTAAGCTGAGCTGAATGGTTTCAGTGAGGCTGAGTGTTCAGGCATGGCTTCATTGTAGAGGAAACGCGAACTTCAGTTCAGCTCTACAAGGTGAGGATGGCTTTTTGCCATGTCCTTGTTATGAAAAGTCATAGTCTTTTTTGCCTCTCAAATATCATTAGTAATGGTTACAACTAAGAAGCTGCAGTAGCTGATTGATTCTTCTTTTTCCCAGTGTCAGTGTTCTGTACTCTGCACGAGGAAGCATAAATTCTTACCGTAATTCACGTGTATGATTTAAAATATAGGTAAACCTACTTATTTTTATTATCATAAAAATGAGATGTTGAGTAAGATAGGGGTAATCTGAACCTATTAATATGTTTTATGCTATTTAAGTCAGTATTTTAGAAACGTTTATTTTAGTATTTTCCTCTAGGTAATGCTGTAGTAATGCAAATCTCTGCTGCTGCTGCTGGTTAAATAGTTTTACAAACTGGATTTCTTCCAGGAAAATCTTTGCTGACTTCCAAGCCTGGACAATACTGAAAGGTCCTAAAAAGGACTTGCTCTTTTCTTATGTATTTAAAGACTAATTACAAGAATAAAAGTTTAGTGGTGAACACACTATTCTAAATTGATTGGAGAGTATTACAATGCATTTTTTGCCTCTCCTAACTTAGAAACTTTTAAAATTTTTTCATTTTCCCCTACCTGGCAAAAGCTAATTTAGTTAAGCAAACCAGATTACACTTTGGAAATGTGCAGAAGTTTGGTCCTACTTAATATGCGTATTGCTCCCTGGGTATATCTCCACTTCCTCTCACAGGACTGATAGACGCTTAAGGGGAAAAGATTCTACTTGTGGGAGGCATGGACATGAATTCAGCTGACCAGGTTGTTGGTTCTGTCTGATGTTGGCCATTCTAATGTTACAGAACAAATTGCCTTGCAAAAGGTAAGAAGCATACCCTGTTTGCCTTTATTGAAAACTGTTTCTTCTGATCTGTCATGTCATGATATCTTGTTTGAACAGTTTTCCTGAATAATCTTGCGTTCAAGCCAACCTTTCAAAGCAGTTTTCCATTGCGGAGTGATCTTGTGTGCCGTGATTGACCATGGATGAATGGCAAAGGGCCTATTCATTATAACATCAAAGGGTCTATCTATTGCTACTAAAACATGTTAGATTAAGTTACAGACGTGCAGGTATCATATGTTTGCAAGAGTGTTCTGGCATAAATCCACTTGTTCAGTCACCAGATAATGAAACTAACAAACTTCATTTGTCCCATATAAGTGAATTAAAGAAACAGATTTATTAATGGAGATCTTGCTGAAGGATTTCACTCATTTGCTTCTTTAAAAGTTCCATCTTTATCCAAAACTGAGAGGAATAACATTATATTTTATGCATTATATTTTATGGGTTTTCTGATTGCATATTGTTCAGAAGAGGTTATGTTGTTTAGATTTAAAAATAATGAATTCTTAGCCCCAGCCTTTTTAGGAGGGAGAGGTTTACAGTAAACACTCCATAGCATGCTCAGATTTATATTGAAAGTGATAAGCTATAGCTGCTTCTTTCAATTGAGTGCTTCTTGGTGTTTTTTTCAGAAAACTTGACAAAAGTGTTGTCTTGTAAATCTGTTTATTTTACTTTTTTCAGTATGTTTTAAATAAGCTGTATTGTAAATGATACAAGGACAAATCTTTTGTTAGAGGTGGTATCTTCTGTTGCACTGCTGACCCTTATGGAAAAAGTAGCTCTGGCCATTTTTTTCTCACCAGCTGTCTGATTAACTGTTTCCCTCTTCCCACAAATACACATTGTACCTTAAAGTCATTTTAAAAAAAGGAGGGAAGGAAAAAGATGCTTTTGACACTGTTGGTCTAGGAGAAAAAGTGTTGGGAGAGGAAATCTGCTTTCCAAAGGAGGACATCTGAGGAAGGCGTGTTAGCAACTTCAGAGAGAACTTTTGGAATAAATACATGTATAGGTGGCCCTCTCTGTTTGGGAGGGGTCAGCATGAGTGAAAACTGAAAAAGGAATAATGATCTATGGAAACTGTCCACTGGAGCATTCATACTGCAGAATACCACGTTATGAACTTAAGTTCTCGAAGCCTGCTACCGTGTGGGTACTTTTTAGAACTGTGTTCTAATAAAAGCTTTTACTATGTGTTGTAGAATAAGTAGGGTGTACTTGAAGTGTGAAAATGAGATGTTGGTTTGCCTGGGAATGTGACAATTCAGAGCACACTTGAATGGTTTTTTCTATTACAATGACAATGTTTTTTAGCATTTTGGTAGGCACAAACAAGTAGAAGGAGCAGAGGCAGATAACTTTATCTTCAGCATTGAGATGAACTAGAGTTAATAATGTATTACTGTACATCAAAAACTTTTTAGAGAATGTTTTCGGAAGATATTTTGACGAGTGCAGGGAGGAGTTGGTGGTATCATTAAATAAGCTGACAACTTCTGCAACCAGCTTTTTGGTATTATAGCTCAAGGGAAAGTCAATAAACTTTGATTCCCAGCATTAATGTAATTATTTTGATTTTTTTTTTTCCTTTTTTCTTTTCTAGCTCCTTCTGCAGAAGGCTGCAGTAATATAATATCAGATGGCCAAAAGCAATTCAGAAAGTCAGTGTCCCATAGGATGACCTACAAATGTAGGAAGGCTGGGGGTGGAATAAATCATTTCCTCTGATCTTGTTAGGGATGAAATTATTACAGAGAAGCAAATGTAATTTGCTGAATATTCTGGGAGGAAGAGAAGTATAAAGCTCCTTTGATTACCAAAGGTACTCTTTAAAGTGGTTTTCTCTTCCTCTCACCTGTAGTATTTTCCTTACACAGTATACAATGGTGTTTTCATTGCCGCTTGTTTTGGTAGTTGTTATGTACTACCTGAGGTCAGCTGCTACTCTTGTATTTTGGTTCATTTGGGATACTCAGACATTAATCTTCGTCTTCCCTTGACTGTGACCTAGTAAGAAATTACTTTAAATGTTTCTGTAACAAACTTACATTGTATTTTTGATTATTTAATTATTCTGATATTAATGTATTCAATTTCATGCTCCCATGAGATAATATGGGACAGGTGAGATGAGTGAATCATAATAATATAAATGCCCTGTTGAATAGTATAGGCTAAAACTTGCCAATTGACCTTAAAACACAAAAGCTTGATCAACTTCCTGTGAAAACACTCTTTTCTCTGAACAAAAGAAAATTAAAAGATGATGTACTGAATCTTTAAAATGAAACCTTTCCAGAGGTAAATGAAATGCATCTTGAAGTGTCAGTTGCTTAGGAAAAAAAAAAAGTAAAAGTGGGAGACCTATGTGTACGCAGTAGCTTCTAAATGTATTTTGTTTTGGAAACTGAAGTCTGTAAAATAGAGTATCCTAGAAGCCTATAACCTTTTCTCAGTCGTCTTTGCAGGATTCAAAGAGTAAGACTCCTGAAAATAGTAGCTTTTGATGTGTTTTGATACATTCTTTTTACCTTCACTTTCATTTTTACTATTTCTTCACTGGGATGTACAAATACAAGAAAATTATTTTAAATACCTAAACTTCATCCTTAGAATATTATCTGCAGAACTCTAGTAGTGATAAAACCCCCCGAAGCTCCAAAACAAAGAAAGAGTTTGTGTGTTGCCCCTAAACAGAAAAGAATAGGTGACTTCTTTAGCGTACATAAAGAGAGGTTCTTGCCAGGTCTAAGCAGAAGATGCTGGAAGGTATTATTCTTTCTGTACCTCCACCATACACCCTGGTATTGTGCCAGTCCCTCTTGGAGTGTGCAGCCTGTCCCAGGATGGTGCTTTCTTTAAGTAGCTGGCCTGGGGGTGGTGCCGGAGGAGGTTCCTCACACTGCAGTAGAAGTGACTGTTGCAGACCCAGGCATAATTACCTGTCTGCTGTAAACAATCTTTGGCAAGCCCTGCTGCTGCTATTCCTTTTCCTGAGTGCTACACTATCTGTGGGAAGCTTTTCCTTTCACCTGTCAGGTAGGCCTTGACCCAGAAGTCTTTACTCTGCTCCCCAGCCCTACTTCTGCCTGCACAAGCTGTAAATTACAGAAGTGCAGCAGAGGCTGTATTCCAGGAGCATTTTGTCTGAAGTGAGATGTGGAGTGTCTAGAACATCCTGTTGGGACTGTAGTTATTTTCACAGCTTCCTACCAAAGATTGCAACTTAAAATCATAATCTGCACGGTTATTTAATGCTGACCAACAACATTCTGTTTAAGGTGTCACATACAGCAGTAAAGCTGATCAGGTGTGATGTAGCAGCTGTGGTCATGTAGATCTGCTTTCAGTCACTTGAGCAGCTAGCAATTAGCAGCCATCATAACAGGTTAACGTCAGTGTTAGTCTCAATGCAAGTGTGCCCTGAAGAGTCAAACGCTAATAACTATAACTAGGCAAATACAATTCCATGTTATTCTCTAATTCTCATAATGTGGGATTTGATGTGCAGTGTTTTCTAGTTAAAGCCTGAAGTTGGTTAGAGTTGTCAGTTACTGTTAGGGAGGAATAATGTTCCAAATGGTTAAATTTAAGGGTAAATTTTTCAGTTACACCCAACTGACGGAAGTGCCTAAATTCCAGTTTTGGGAGAGGCTTGACTTTTAATAAGGTTAACAGTTTTTTACTGCAGGAATTCAATGAACAGTAAGAGAGACTGAATTTACTGCTTTGTGGTTACTCTGTGGTCATTCCACAGGTAAACACTTGTAGAGCACACTAACATAAGATGCTTTTGTTTGCACTACCTCACACTAACTACACACAGAGTAGTGACATCCAGAGAATTAGTAGATAGTATAATGATTTTTCTTACCTTCGTTTATCATAGTAATTTCCCTATGAAGACAGTCTTAGAGGCTCATCAGTACATAGGAACCAGTTTCACAGAGCAATTACAGGTTCGGATGATGCAGCTAAGCATGTCTTATAAATCCCACTACCTGCATTATTACACATTTGAGAGTTTTGGTGACCTGCAGTAATTAGATTGTCTGATCTTTCGAAACAAGGATAAGGCTTGTATGTCACTCGGGTGCTTTGGAAAATGATACTTTGTGATGTTTATCTTGTACAACTGATATTTTCTGGCATTTAAAAGGGAAAATCTTTTGCTACATGTAAAACTGAACCTGAACGAGGTAGTCTAAATGTTCCTTCCTCGTGGTTTGTTCTTGTTTTTTCTTAACTTCCCTTTTGGTAGAAACTGGTAATCAGAATAGGAGACCTCTGTTTGGTAAGAGCTGTTTTGTATAGCTGTTATTAGCATTTCAAAGTGTAGTACTATTAGGCCTCACATAAACCATGATCTGATTTTTTTCTTGCCTTCTGGCAAGAAGGGAAAATCGCGATGCTTTATTATTGAGGCAGGTTCTTGTGTGGTGTAACTAAAGCTTGAAAAATCTATCACATTGTTCTTAAATTTCATTTCTATGGGTTTGATAGTGCCACGCTGATCCTATGATTCTCTACTGCAGTGGCTTCAGCGCACTGACTCAAGTGTATTGAGCCAACATGACAGGAAAACGCATAATTTTTCATGACTAGAGAAAACATGAAAGTTAAAACTGTAGTGGCTGAGTGAAGGCAAAAGTAAAGAAATATAATTTACCTCACTTCTTGGTTTTACTTATTACATAGTTGTTATCCTGCTGAAGTTCTGCAGGTAATAGAACTGCGTTGAACGCTTTTTTGTTGCTGTGGTTTGTTTTTGTTGCGTCACTTTCTTAGAATGTTTTGTTTGTTTCTTTTTTCCTGAAGACTTAACTTCACCTTTCCCAAGCATGTATTTTACACTTTGAAGTGATTGTTAGAGTATATCCTTTGGAAATACATTTTATTGAAGCATTAACAATGCAGTTGAGTCATTGAAAAATGTGGGAGCCATGGGCACATGAGGCTTGCCAGGTATAGGTTTTTGTTAGTAGAGAGTAATAGAATTTTTTTAGTGATCTTGAGTAGAGACAACTGTCAATAATGTTTACCTTGGCAAAAACAAGGTATTGCAAGCCATAAAGATAGTATGTAAGTAATATTGTGAATAAAAGTAATCATTAATGGTGCTTATTAGCAGAAGACAGTTGCATGTGAAACAGATTGCATACAGAACTGTCCTGTACACTATACTTCTGAAACAGCTGATGTCAGTTGATATATAGGTAATTAATGGGTTTAATGACTTTTTGCATGCTTTCTTGAAACTTGACATGGGAAGTCTGTAGCTATAGTTAATGGTAGCATCACAGTGGATTATTTTGCGTAGTGACTTGTGTTTTATTCCTAGGTGTGTATGTACGGATCATTAAATTCCTATTCATGGTGCAAATATTTGTGTAAGTTCAAAATCCTGAATGACCAAGCAAATTTTATAGTTTGAAGTAATCTTCCACAGGCAGTTGGCTGTATGACTAATAGAATTACGTATGCGTAAAATTGCTTTTACTGTAGAAGCCAAAATGCAGAATAATAGCTTGTCAAACTGTCATTTGCAAGTGAGATCATAGATTTTGTAGTCCAAATTAGGCTGTGTTCTTTTTCTTTTTGTCAGGTCACATTCTAATAACCATATTGTGCATTAAACCCTGTGATTATCTGAACACTTGACAGATGGTAGGATGTTAATTTATATGTAAGAGACAGTGATTGCCTGTGCAGTAATAGTATTCAACAAAATATGAAATGTCAAAATCTACTTTTTTGTTATGTTTTTGCTTGACTTATTTCAGCAAGGTAAGTCTAGCAGAGTAATTTTTTTTTCATAGCTAAACACGCTTCATTTACTAGTGTTAACATGTTTTGGAATTTTAAATCTTACTTTTTATATTGAGCGATGTTTACATGTTGGTCTACAGTGCAAGAAAATTGTAGAGGACAGTGAAAACGAAGTTATTACATTTATGAGGGAAGTTTTTAGTATGTATATTACTCAGTTTTAAGGAAAATTAGATTAGTTTTAGGATCACTTAAGAATTAGTATGATCAATTGGTTTTATAACACAACTGTACTAACTTTATACCAGAGTTCCGTTAAATTATTATCAAAATGAGTAGTTAGTTGCTTCTAATATCTTCTTTAATTATCATCTTAACTTGCTTATAAGATGTCATGGAAAACAATCCATTTGAGCACAAAGGATTTTGCCTTTTGATGGATTTGACAGGCAGTTGGGGTTCTAATGCAGATCTGGAGGGGAAAAAAGTGACACAGTTTAGTGCCACACGCTTGCCTGTACGAACTACATGAATGTCATGGAGGTGCCTCCAAACTCACTGTTTTCACATGTTCATGAAAGGTGTATGGCGTGATTTAACCCCAGCCAGCAACTAAACACCACGCAGCCGCTCACTCACTCCCCCCCACCCAGTGCGATGGGGGAGAAAATCGGGGAAAAGAAGCAAAACCCGTGGGTTGAGATAAGAACGGTTTAATAGAACAGAAAAGAAGAAACTAATAATGATAATGATAACACTAATAAAATGACAACAGTAATAATGAAAGGATTGGAATGTACAAATGATGCGCAGTGCAATTGCTCACCACCTGCCGACCGACACCCCGCCAGTCCCTGAGTGGCGATTCCCAGCCACCACTTCCCAGTTCCTATACTAGATGGGACGTCCCATGGTATGGAATACACCGTTGGCCAGTTTGGGTCAGGTGCCCTGGCTCTGTCCTGTGCCAACTCCTTGTTGCCCCTCCAGCTTTCTCGCTGGCTGGGCATGAGAAGCTGAAAAATCCTTGACTTTAGTCTAAACCCTACTGAGCAACAACTGAAAACATCAGTGTTATCAACATTCTTCACATACTGAACTCAAAACATAGCACTGTACCAGCTACTAGGAAGACAGTTAACTCTATCCCAGCTGAAACCAGGACAGTGTATTTCAGAAACATTTTGGTCAGCAGTTGTTTGAAGGAGGTAGAGATTCGATAAACAGAATTTGGAAGGGTATTCCAAGCTTACTGAGCAGCTTGGAAGAGGTCTTAGAGATAAAAGGAATGTTGCTGTATTGTCCGGAGCAGTCAACACCAACATAAGTCATTTCCATTGCCTAGTGTTTCTTGAAAGCTCCGACTTAACTAGTTGCTTGAATGGTTTTCCACATAAGTTGTCTGCTTGTAGTTTGGGTCACTGGGACTGTGCTTTCTTTCAAATCATCATAAGGTACAGGGTGGCTTTGCAATAATTAATGGTTAATTGGAAACACTTGCGTAACCCTTGGAAATCAGGCTTTTTCACAAATAGTGTGATTATTAATTGTTATTTGTTAATAAACTAATAACTAGTTAATAGAAATCTGACTTAGTGGTCAAAGATTTATTAGTTTTGCAGTTCAATTGGTTCCTTAATTTTTCAAAGAAGTTTTCTTCGTTTCTTTTTCTTCAAAAGCTATACAAAAATAAAAATTCACCAGGTCTTTTCTCCAGTTTGACATGCTTCTGAACTCTTAAAGAATGGCAGTTCTTCACAGAAATTAGTTTTATGCAGCTGCTGGAATTGTTTTGTTGGGTGTTCACTTGCTTTATAATTGGGATAGGAATATGTAGTCCAGTGGAGCAAAGGAGGACACAAGCAGATTTGATTGGCTATTTTGTGTAAAAGCAAGACTGAGATTGGCAAGTAGGGAGTAAATTGGACTATATTGCAAGAAGTTGTGATAAAACCATTTTGGAAGGGTTTAACTGGATAACAGTGATAGCTTTCACTGTGTAAAAATGAAGTTGTGTGCTCAGTTATTAGGATTCTCTTGTAATCGTGAGTTCTAAGAATATAAATTGCATTTTCTTTATTGAGTGGGCCTTTTACTCCTACTTTAATCCCCTACTGGCATTTCAGATAAAATTGGTGGAAATGCTTAAACACAAAGTTCCAGATGTTGAAGTCTAAAACCAACCATTATTCAGTGGAGGTGTAGTGGCTGAACATTGGAGGTGGTACCTAGAAAACAGGCATTCAGAGCGTTTGGTAAACTGAGTGAATATAAAAACATGCTGAAACCTCTGTTTGGAAACATAAGCAACTACGACTGCTATGAAGCTAACAGGTAAGAGCATTCAAAGTACTGACAAGCAAATAAATATTGGGCTTTTTTTTTTGTGCTTTGCTTCAGAATTTATATATACTCTATCGTCCTTTGTTGACACTCATACCTCTTTTAAACCAGGGTATGAGTTGCTTTGAAACCGGTACACTCCTCTTCAAATGAAAGGGCAAATCTATTTACTTTATCTTATTAAGAAGTCAGTGATTTATATCTAAAATTTTCTGAAAACTAACTTATTCTGCCAAGAAAAATTGCCTTAGTACTAGTATGGAACTAGAGATAGTCTTGCTGTCTTTTCTTGAGAGCAGGGGATCCTATTGTAACTTTTAATAAAAAGTTGACTCTGAACTGGTGATTGTTCAGAGTTCCACTTTAGAGAAGTGCATGAAAAAGATGTGCTTTGTTTAGAGAAACATCAAATTCTAATATTAATAACACTTTAAATACATAAAGTGCAAGTTTCCTGAAATAACTTTCTGAAGCTGAAATAGAAATACCCAAACAACCTAGCTGACATTATAGTTTCCTTTAACAATGCTATATTCAGAAAATTCTTTCTACCTCTTGTTGAGGAGTTCCTTATTCCCTTCAGATTATTGAGCACACTCTGCTTGTATGCAAGTTCACAGGATTTGCTTATTTGTTACTGATGTGTTATTTGCTGAACCTTCAACTAAATTTTAACACCTTTGAGTTGAAAAACTTTACTTTTTAGGAGACGAAGACCCAAAATGCTTGGCTTTTGAACAAACAGTTGCAGTATGTAGTTTTCTAATACTGGGGAAGAGAAATCAAGGAAGAGAAAAATAGGCGGTGAAGTATTTCATTTGCTTGAAACACTTTTCCAACAGTAGAGAGTTGAAGTAGAAATTCCCAACAGTCTTAAATGATGTATTTTTGTGGTTCAGTTGTCTTTGGCTGACAGATTATTATTGTGCATTTATAATCGATCACAGTTGAATTTAGGTATTCAGTAACTCTTGACTTATAGAGGAATAAGTTCCTTATTGATGTTCCTTAATTGCTATCAAAGTCAGTTTTCTGTAAACTGTGTTTCAGCAGGCCGAGAAAGGAGTCATCAAGCCCTAAAGAATGGTAATTGCTTTGCTTGTATTTCTAAGTGTCACAGTATTGTATTGTTATTTTCAGTGTGTGTGTGTGTGTGGGGGGAAGTCTTAAAGGCTGTGAATTGGTACTTCAGGAATGGAAACAGCAAAGACAATTTTTATTGAGTATATGAGTTATAGGATTTTTTTGTTGGCTTCCAAGCTTAGAGAAAAAGTTTGTCATCAGCGTAGTTAACATGCAGTATGTAAACACTTACTATAAAAATATTAGCTCTGAAGCACAATGTTCTTTAGGAAGAAGAATACGTACAAGAATTTCATAAACAAAATAGATTGCACTTCTCTTACAAGATTAATGCTTTTATATAAATTTTCTAACCTCTTAGACATTATGAAGATCTGTTCAGTCATGAATGCTTGTGACATTTTGAAGGGACTGCAGAACAGCATAGTATACGATGATCTGTATGTTATGTTATAATGATGTTTCATGTAACCTTTTCCAAATACATGGAAAACCATTGTTTTTCCATTTTAATAATGTTCCAAGTATGTACTACCAAAGAGAGAAATTTAAAAAGTAACAGCATTGTTGCAGCCATTCAGTTTTTCTGCAGTTTTGCCTGCTGTTTCCTATAACAGTCCTATTATAATATATTTAAAATAGAAAATACAATTGCTAAGATGAGCTTTTGCAGTACTAAATAGTAGACCAAAACCCTACTGGGCCTCTTTATCAAGCCAAGCTGCTGCTTAATCTTTCTTTTTAGAAAATATACTCTTTAACTTTGGAGTAAAGTAGTAGCTGCTTCTTTGGTTATTTATTTATTAATTTTCTCTTGTGGTCTTAGTGATGGGGCTTGATGGTGTTGGCACATGGTCAAACAATTATTTGTATATCTGCCATGTCTGGATAAAAATCCTGCAGTTGGACATCAATGAGTTGTTAGAAGAATTTGCTAATGGTTTTGTGGCCTCAATTGCTTGTTCTCAGGCCTTCTGTCATAGTGATTGAAGCACAAGCACAAAAATGGTTGCTAAAAGACATCACAAAAATGCTTGAAAGTATTCTCTGAATTAGGATACTTGCATTCCATAGCTGATTAAAATATGTTAAAGAAAACTTTCTCAAAAACATTAAGAAAAAGAGTGCCCAGTATAGGATAAAGGATAACTATATGAAACGCATTAGCTAGAGCCTTAAAGATGTGGTGTTAACAATGTTTATTTTAACAATTGTTGACAATGTAAATATTCCTATTTGTACTACAAATATTGCATCTGGTTTGGGGGTTTTTTTGGTACCTATTTCTGTAAGATCGAATACATTCAGGAGCTTTATTTAAAGCATACCACAGTAGTTGTAACATGGTATTGTAATATTGTTGCTTGTAATTTGATTAATAGATTTGTCTATATACATCTGAGAAAGTATTGCCATGAGCGATATTATTGTTGTTTGCTGTTGAAACTTTTCATAGATGGAATTGTTATCAGAAGATTAAAACTTCTAACAGAGGCCAAAATATGACATTCCCATGGAGTCTCCTTTTGAAAAGAAAATCTTGAACAAAGGTCTTTTTTCTATTTAAATAATGAATCATTTTAGATGCACTCTTCTTTATACGAAACCATCTTCCATTAAATTAGCTTTGGTAAAGATGTCAAATGAAGTACTAAAAATGCACTGAATGATCCACATGCAGTATTTGTATTAGCAATGTTTAGGGGGAAAAAAATTTTAGGCATACCTAGTGGCCTATAGACTTTTTTCCAGACCTTAAATATGTTATAGACTGTGAAGGTTCAGTGAAACACTAAAGTTGTTGGAAGTATAACCCGTTACGCAGCAGCAGCAGCTTGTAGTTCTGCAATAAAGGAGATAAAAATCATTGTTCTTACTGGGAATATAAAAAGAAACAAACCAAACTGAAAATAAGTGCAGGCATTAATGACTCTGGAAGCAGAAGAACGTGTTTTAATTAGAGAGCAAGCAGTCTGAAAGGAATGATGTACAGGTGCTCGGGGGGGAACTTGGAACTACTTTTCAATTTTATATTTTGCAGAAGTTTTTTGTGACATAAAACCCATTTCCCTTTGAGATAGCTGAGTGCTCAAAGTCCAAGCATGCTGCCAAGAATTTGCCAGCCATGTAGCTGGAAGAATGTTGGTCCTCCTAATACTTGCTGCACCTTCTCAAAGTCCCCATTCTTCTTGAATAACTGGTAACCTCTTGTGATGATGGCCAGTTACCTCATCCATTCATGTTTCATCTCTAACCTCATAGTTCTTGGAATGAACTACTTCCTATTGCACTCTTTTCCTGAAGGCAGATAAAAATCAGGGGGCTACATAATATGTAAAAATAAGGTACAGTGAAATGTTTTAATATTTGCACTGGAGCTACACTGGAAATGAGCTTTGCAGTCAGAACTAGATTCTGAATTGAGAAGAATTCTGGTGTGCTGGCAGACTGAGGAACTCTTCAAAGTTAATTGTGATATATGTAGTTGCAGCTGACGACTATCTGATGAGTTCTGTAAATGCAGAGTCATAATTCTGTGCATAGTTGAAGGAAAAGACGTATTATGTAGCCTTTTTGTTACTTTACTTGTGATTTTTATATGGTGTTGAATATATTTTCAGTGCACTTAGTCACTCAAATACTACTTACGAATTGACATTTTACTTGACAGTGAGGTGTGGTTTCAAATAGGAATTATGTTTCAAAGTACTGTTTGAAATACTAAGCTTGTTTGTATTTCTGTAGTATATCCATCTAAGGATCTCTCAGCATTTTGTAAGCATCAGTGAATTAAGTCTCACTGCAAGGTAGGTATTATCCCAATTTCACAGATTGCAGGGAGGTTAATTAACTTGCCCAGAGTCACTCAGTGGTCTGTGATGAAATTGGTTTCTGTTTAAAAATGTCTGGATTTGCAGTCTCGTGCTTTAACCATTAGGCTCTGCTTCCAAAATAATTTTTGTGGTTGAAAATAATGTTTGGCTTATTTTCAAGTTATAATAAGCTTTGTTTATGCACAAAATAGAGTTGAAGTGACCAAATCAGTTTTGACTTCATCTAAGTACTTTGCAAGTTTTCATTATAGACAACTGCACAGAGTTGGACTTGAGCTGGATTTAATCTAAAAGAAACTTAAACTAGATGAATAGAAAACAGTCTTAATGCAAAGTGTGTGTCTATGAGCAAGTTTGTGCTAGTTTATATCAAAGTATAAATTGAAAACTAGTGGGTTTTTTTGGTTTCAGTTATTAATGGAAACATTCTAATTTCACTTAATCTAGTTTAACACAGATAACACATTAATTGAAAAGTGAGCGGAAAAGACATTTGTCAAATAATTTTAAAAGTCATTTGGTCATATGTCCTGTTAGTTCCAATTCTTTAAGCTGTATAACCACCACCTCTAATTAAAAAAAAATGTAAAAAATTGTTTCCTGTCAAATATTTTCACTCTCATTAATGAAAGATACAACTTCAGGTGAAAATCTTATTAGTAAAATTTTATTTCTGGGACAATCTGTCTCTAGTTTTGCTGGCTTGATAGGAAAGAAAGTAATTTAGGAGAGAGGGCTTTATTTTGTTTGATTTATAGCCCTGTTTCCCCTGCTCTTATACTCAGGTATGCAGATCTGGTAGTAAAAGTGATGAAGCTTGGCTCTTAGGAAACCTGCAACTTCTTCAGACTCGATAGTTTCTCGATTTCTAAAGTCAGCATAGTACTTGTAAAATGCTTTGAAAGTTTGAAATGTTATGATGAGGAAAGTATTATTTTTATTATAAAAGTGATAGAAACTTTTCAAAATAGAATAGCCTTCATTTCAAACTCTAGATTAAATGTAATAAATCCCAGTTAAATGCAATTTTGTTTAATGAATGAGGCTGAAATTCATCACTCATCCTCTTAATTAGCAGCACTTGACTTTATGCACCAAAGTGCCTGATTTGAAAACTGTTTTCTTTGGAGTTTAAAAAAAAAAAACCACAAAACCCAAAAATATTTTAGGGCATAAAGGTTTTTTGAAATGCCATATAAATTTCTTGTTGTGATTGCTGATTACCAGTAATGCAACACCTATGTAGAGCATATAACTGTGGCACAGCTCAATGTTTTGTTCGAGCATTGCTGCCTCTAAGGTAATGCAATAAGTGCATAAGTGAGTGCTAATGTTTTAAATAGGAAAATCATGTGATGTGGCACTCTCATCTAATTTAAACTGATTTTTACAGCTTCAAATGTAGTAAATTTTTAACATCCGGGTTAATATGTTCCGAAGAGTTGCCTTTTTCAGAAATAAAATGACCAATGAACCTTTCAATACTTCCTCTTCTTCCCTGTCTCTATTTTCCCATACTTTGTTTTTGGTTAAAGGCAAGCATATATTTGTAGTTCACCAACTCTATACTGGTTTTCCTAGATTTCTTTCTTTATTTTTGTCCAAGCAATAAGAAAGCTTCTAAGACTGTTCTGAAGGTAGTGGTCTACTTAGTGCTGACTGTAACAACTGAAAATCATTCTCTTCGCTTGTATCTAATTTCCATAAAGGCACTGTGGCCTGTAAGTGCAATATAATATATATAATACAACATGTTAAAGAGGAAAAACAGTTTGATTTAATAAATATTCCTCCAACACATTAGTCATTCATTGCATATAATTACTTGGAGACCCAGAATAGGCACAGCTGTAATATGGCTGGTGTTAAAGTTGAGATTTTTCAATAATGTGTTTCATAGGTTACTTTTTCAGGTTTCCTTCCTCCCTTGTCTTTTTATTGTGCAGAAAATGACTTCAATCAGAAGTGGATTGACTAGGAAATGTTTAGTCTTGCTGCCACTCAGGCTTCTGAGAGAGTAGACTGGATTGTTTGGTTACACAGACAAAATTAATAGCAGGTAAAAGCTTCCTGTATTTGTCAGACTATTTTTTTTGGAGCACAATGTGATTGCTGCTTGAGGCATAGAACCACAATGAGAAGTGGCTGTACATTAATACCAACTAACTTCCTAGTCAAGCAATTCAGAAATATCAAGAACATTTTGCAAACAAAACCAGAGTGCCAGCCAAAGGTATACTCCAAGATTTGTCTAATTATATTTGTACTGTACTAAATAGAAAAAAAGAAGTTACACATTTCACCAGAGTATTTAACCTTGTAGTATTGGTAACCTTGGTCATGTGCTGCATTCTTGAAAACATGAATTTGGGTCACACTTGGTATGTATAGCTACTTTGGCAAAGGGACTTAATGATTTCAATTGGACTTGTAAAGAAACAGTGTCCTGTCAGGTAGAAGATTCTTCTCAGTATTTCTTTACCCCACAGGCATGCTGAGAGCAATACTAGTTGGGAGTAGCACCCATCTATTCTGTAGACTGGAAGTTCAGTCTCTTCAGTTGATTTATTTCTCAGTAGAAATAAAAGTTATGTGGTATTCTCAGGAAAACTAGATGCAACTGTTTGGGGAATATATATCAAGGTAATGCTGTGCTTCTATGGTTAGGACAGTATTTATTAGTTGTGTATTATCTAATAGTAGGGGCACGGTTGTTATAGTCAATTTGTTCTCTTAATATTGTCTTCACATCTTTTGAACATTGAGGTGTTACTGTCTATGCCACAAAAACATGACTTCATATCCTCGGTCTTTTAGATGCTGTTGAAAATTTACTTGAGGTTTGTGTATTTGTATGCCTCTTCAAAGTTGGAAATGAGGACTTTTAAGGGGTTTTTTTGGTTGATGTTTCTTGGTTTTGGGGGATCCTGTTTTTGTTTGATGCATAGAATTATGTTGGTATTCTTCCCTAAGTGTTTCAGAGCAGAGTCAAGTATGCATCACAGGCCTCAGGTGGCTTAGGGCTGAGTGGGTATGTATTTGTTAAGCTGGAAAACCGTGATGGCTAAGGGGCAATTCCAACAACATAATTTCTTTGTAGTGTGTTGGCCACAGGTTCTGGCATACGTGTGCTAGACAAGTAATGCCAAAGCACTACACAACTTTTTTTTGTGTAGCTTCTGAATAGCTTTTGTAGAATCTATCATATTATAACTATTATCCACCTTGATACCATCATGCAAAAAATAACTGAGGCTTTCACTTATTTTTTTGGGGGGAGGGGGGGGAGATCTTGGTAAGTTATTTCACTGTTTCTTTGTATTTGCTGGTTAAATACCAGCAATCCCAGTTTCCTGGGGTTTATGGACTGACAGTTCAGGGGCAGAGGGGAGAGAGTTTCCCTTTTGCCCCGTGTTTGCTACAGCCTTCAGGGTTTTCAAAGGTACTTGAGCCTTTCCATATTTTTTCTTCATGTTAACACCTTTCCATTGATAAATAAGACTTACTAAAACCAGTAATGTAGTTCATCTGAGCACTTGGGCTTGGGAAAACCAATACTTAGTACTGAGGGAGCAAACATCAAAAGAGACCATGGATTAATGCTGACTCTGAAAGTTTTTCTTTTCTCCAGTTAATCTTATTTTTAACACATGCCTGTGGAATGTTAATAGCATAAGGATTCTTCCCTTCAAAATTCTTGCATATAATAAAGGTATTTGTTTTAATAATACTTAAATTTGTTGTGGTTCTGTCCACTGACCCAGGAATGATTTTCTGAGTGACAGGAATTAAAGCATAAATATCTACTAAAAAGAGGTCTTGACAATTGAAAACTTTGGAGGAAAACTGATTTCCTTTTTTCTTTATAGAAGCAACTAGGGAAAATAGCCTAGTTCATACTGTAACTTAAGGGCAGAATGTGAAGCTTCTGAAGGTCTGACTGCTCAAATGGCTGTTGAAGATAGTAATTTATGAACAGCAAAAATGTTTAGAAGATTTTTCACTTACTTGCTTTGAGCATAATGTATTACAGAAATCTATAATATAGGAGGCAGAACATGTTACTATCTGACTTAAACATGAAAAAAAAAAAAGTTATAGCAAAAGGTTTGGGTTGTTTTTGTGCCCCCCCCCCCCCCCCCCTTTCCCATGGTCCTTGCTTTCTACTTTTCTGTTGTACGTTCCATCAGTTACTTTAGTGAAGTGCTCCGAGGTCTGAACATGAAAAAGCATGGATTTAGAACTAAATAATGAAAATCAGGGCTGAGAAACATCTGACTCCTATTTATGTTTATAGTTGGAATATAAGAATCAAGTGTATCAGTGATAGAAAACTTGAAAGTAAAAATGAACAAAAAAGGTGCTATTCCTGTGGTTTGGCAGCGCATCTACCTTAATGTAGGAGTTATTCTATGTTAATAAGAATGTGTTTCATGCCTAAAAGTAATGTTAAACACAAATGAAAACCCCTTCTAACTATTGTAACAACTATGTGCTTCAAATTAATGTTGGCTTATACCAGCTGTTACTGCCTCTGCATAACAGCCTTCACAGTGGAATGCCTCACCTGTATTAAGTTGAGTATATGCATAAATCTTTGCAAGACTGGAGCTGTAGCATTTCATTAAATGCAAAATGGTGAACTTTTATAGTTCTACACTTAATGTTTTTGTAAACCAATCTATAATTTCATTATGGCAGGGGAAATTGTCTGAGTTTTATGATAAGCTGTCTAAACAATGACACTTTCTAAGTCTTTTTGAAGAAAGGAGATAAAATAAATTGGGCTTTTGCTAGTGCTGAAGTAAATCTGTTTTGCTGTTTTTTTTAACAGAGCTGGGTGTATCCTTGCACACCCTGTATTTTGAGAATGTTTGTTTAATGAGGATCTTGTGTTGCTTGCTGCTTTTCTCTCCCTGTACTTCTGGCTCAAATGAGAAAGTCATCAGCATAGGAGAAAAAAGCTTTTCTTGTTTGCTTACAGGGTCTTGGTAAAAGGCAGTAACTATGTTTATCCTGTCATTGTTCTCACTTTGCCATATGGCTGTTTTGGTACTCTCATCTATCATGTCATGTCTTTTGATCAAGACTCTAACATTTTCTCCTCTTTCTAGGCACATAACTTAGCCTGGTGAGTTGACTAATTGTCCTTGTATCCCTTCTTATTCAGAAGGGGGGAAAAGCTGATGCAGTGTGTGACATAGAGCATCTCCAGAGGAGCTAGCTGGTCTCTGCTGCCTTCAGATGGCACATAAGAGGCTATAAAAGGTAGCTATGCATGACTAAAGCTACACAGGTTGCTGACATATTTTAATGTCTCACATTTGATTTTTGTTAGAAAGCAAGGAAGATGAGATTTTTAAGACCAAGCTCAAACTCTGAGGTTTTTATAACAAGTCAATACTTGCTT
Source organism: Harpia harpyja (assembly GCF_026419915.1). Classification (NCBI taxonomy): domain Eukaryota; kingdom Metazoa; phylum Chordata; class Aves; order Accipitriformes; family Accipitridae; genus Harpia; species Harpia harpyja. The sequence continues at coordinate 15,690,292 of NC_068969.1, read as the reverse complement.
CATGAAATAGTTTTTTTCTAGTTAGAGAAATTGCTTATAAACTTTGGTGTTTCAGTTCACTTGTGCCCAGATTTGCAGCATGTCTCAACTTAATATATGTATTCTCATAGTAGACATGGTATCAAATTTTGCATACCTGAGAAGGTCAGAAACTTGTGACTTGGACTTGAGTTCTGTCAGTTCAGGGAGGATTTGTTATTATGGTATTAAGTTATGATGCATATAAGGAGGTAAAATTCATAGTGATGTTCAGTGTGGTAGTATATTAAAAAAGGTTTTTAAAAAAAAAAAAAATCATCACTCCCCAGTGATGCTTGGATTTGTTCTGAATGTGGTATGCTGTTTGTTTGTTGGGGGGTTTGTTGCCTTTTTTTTTTTTTTTTTAAGCAATGCTTCAGCTTTTTTCTTTAGCATTACTTTATTTTTAGAAGTCATAGCAGGGACAAATTGAAGGCATGTGAATTGAAGTAATTTCTGTTATGCATCTGAATAGCTATGTTAAGATATATATAGTGGTATATAGTTCAACTTCTTACCTGGCAGTTACCTTCAGACCTGGTAGTCTTCTGAGAGACTGACTTTAAATTAGTAACGGGGTTTGTGGATGGTTACAGAAGAAGAGCAGTAAATAGCAAAGCATGTCTTTTCAGTGATTGCTGAAGTTGTTGGTCTGAAGTGAAGATGAAACTTCTCCAAACTTTAAATCAAGTAAGTGATGTTAATATCCTTTCTTTTGATTGGCAGGAAATACTTTGATCTGTCATAACTTGATTAAAAAAACATAAGACTCAAAATGTAATTCTGAATTTTATAGAACTTGTGCAAGGAATGAAATACTGATGATAGAATATACTAAGTATTTATTTTGAGAAAAGAAAATTAATTGTTTTTGTTAAATTCTATTGGGACTAAATTTTATTTGAAGTTGTAGTACATATAATTTTCTAAGACATATGTAAATGAACTCATTAGTATACAGTCATACTGAAATCCTATTTTGGCCCTGGGATAATTTTTCTTTTCAAAGCACAACATGCCATTACTGATTCTTAAAAACACTTTTGTTTCTTTAAACATGATATTATTTCTATTTCTTCTTTCCATCTTGTATATGTAGCATGCAACAGAAGGAAGATGTTTTCTTTTCCCCTCTTTATATTTTTAAATAGGTGTTCAAAAACAGACTTCAAAGTTAATCTTACAGTTAGGCCAGTGGAGAGAGAAGAGTAATCCGTGGTGACAGGCAAAGGGCTAAGGATGGAAAGTGTACTCCCAAGATACTCGTAATATAGAATTTATGGACTTATCCCAAGGGAACTAACTACTTGGGTATCTAAAGATAAGCGAGTATGTAAGTACTTGAAGAATTGGCAGCTAAGTGGCAAATAGAATATTTTATGTGGTGCTGCACTCATTGTGATAAATTTGCTTGAAATAAATCTGAGCTTCCTACCTTCATTTTAGATTTTGTTGTTGCTAAAATAAAATCTCAATGTATTTGGAAATCTGCACTTGGCATATAATATGTAAAGTTCATTTCCTATGCTTGTACTAATTCTTTTACAGATATGGTTTTACAGAAATAACTGTACAGAAATAGCAAACTTGGTTTTTACTATTAGTCTGCCGTAGTATTGTGATTTTTTTTTTTATGCTTTTTTAAGAAAAGTGTTGCAGGGGAATGTATCTGAGTAGCTTAAGAAGCAAAACTAGGTACAAATGGTATGCGTAAACTAATTGTTTCATATGAACTTCTGGTTCCTGCTACTGCAACCGTAGGGTATTGGATTTCCTTGTACAATATTTGCTAATGTTCTAGAGTGGATCTGCAGTAACAGAATGAATGTCTTTAACAAATGTGGGGTTTAATGTTTTAAGGTATGAATATAAATGAGACTGTCTCTTCTTACAGTTTTTTTGCTTGTAATTGTTCACTTTTACCTGTATGGCTTCTCTTTAGAAAAAAATGTGAGAGATAATCTAATGTAGAAATGTTTGCTGTGTTCTGCCTAGAATATTGGAGGGGGTGGGGGGCTGAACCAAGCTTGAAGCTGATTTGCATCTAGCTTTTTTTGTTGACCTACCTTGAGCTAGTTTTGCTCTTTTGTGACTTTCTTCTTTAGCACTTAATTACAGGGATCACTTTTAAAAATACAATAACAAAAAAAAAAACCCCAAACCAAAAACCCAGTTGTGACTAGCTTTATGAAATCATTCTAATCCAACATCAGAAAAGAAAAATATATAAGTATGAAACAAATTCAGGATTTGAAGTCACTGTAAATTATCTAAATCTGTAAATATGGAGGCCTTTTATCTGTTACTTACATTTGTTTATATAATGATAAATTATCTAGAATTATAATTTACAATTATGACAGGTATTTTGGCTACAGAGAACTTGTTAAGACTATATATTTTCCTGAAACTTTAGTTTACTAAATGCGTCTACGTTATAAAATGAATCTGTCTTGCCATTTGAACGCACATATTAGAATAAGCTGGAAGTCTTGGACTTGCTTCATAAAACCCCCTACCCCCACACCCCCCCTCACCCCACCCAACCCACCAGCACTCTCCCCCATCCCCCACCCCCTCAACCAAAACTAAATAAACCCCACCCCAAACCAATGATTAACTATTTATTTATTTGGAAGCAAAGAAACAGTTGAAGTATATACTGCAATCTGTCTTATTTTGCCAGAGGTCTCAGCCTTTCTGGCATACCAGTGATATCTTACTGGACAGAAAAAACAAAGATTAAATGCATTATATAGCTTGTGGTTTAAGGAATGATATTGGCAGCTGTTAAAAAAATGTTCTTTGGAGTGTGCAACTTAATACAAATTAAATCAAAATTAATATAAATTATTTTAATGTGTCTAATGACCCATGGATAGCAAGTGTATCTCATTTGTTACAAATATCCTGTGTCAAATCAAGAATAAGCAGCTGTTTTGTTTTAGTTCAGATTTGCACAATCAGTTTCACTACTTTAACCCTGCTTAAAGAAATGATGAAGAACAAGTTGCCAATGATGTTCATAAACTGTAGGAATTTCTACCTTGTGTCCTTAGAAGTTCTACTTAAGTCTCCCTTATTTAAATTGCTTATTAAAGTTACACTATTAACCAGAAGCACAGCAAGTATGACACAAAAAGTTGGCCAGTCTGGATACTCAGTCTCTGTTCTAGGGTATATAGGCTCAGATTTATAAAGGAAAAGGAAAAAACCCTTTGTGCCAAATATACTGTTTAAATTTGTGAAGTGAATAAAATCTGAAATGGCTTGAAATGTCCCCCCCCAACCCCCTCCCCCCCCTTTTTTTTTTCTTGAGGAAAAAAAAACCAACCCCCAAAAACCCCCACCAAAAACCAAACCCATCAAACCCAATTAAGCTTTCTTCACAGTACATGGTATTTTGTTTTGTGGTATCACAAATAGGATGTGATCCCATGTTCAAAATCTCTTAAGAACAGGATGAATTGAAAGAACTAGTTTATGGAACTAGTTCTGTCGTCCTGACTTTGCTACTACTTCTGCTCAATTCAGTGAAATACAGTTGACTCTTTAAAGGCAACTTAAAAAACCATTGGAATCAAAACTGGGAAACTGAACGCTGAATTCAGTTTCTGGTCGTGGTTCATGTTGCTTCTAACCTTCACATGGAGGCCAAATTCAGCTGTTTCAGTGTCTTTTAATATGTGGTAATAGATGTTTTAGATTATTAATTTACTAAAGTATAAATTGAATGAATAGTATGGAGTGATTAAAAAAAAAGTATAGCTAGAGTGAAGTGCTGGAAACAGAAGTGCTTTATAAGATGAAATATTTACGTAAATATTTGAATCTTTCCCTTTGGCTTAAAGCTTTTTATTTTCTTATTTGCAATAGAAATAAAAATTATAATATTGCATGTTGACAAACTCAGTTATAACGTGTAGTTTACCTAGGAGTAAGTATTATGTGCAAAATATAATAAAGAGGCATCAGCCTTATAACTAAAACCAGAAATGATTGAAAAAACTTTTCAAGATACCCATGGGGATATAGCACCCTTTAATATTCTTTTTTTGAAGTTTGTGCTTATTAGAATTACTGCATGCAGCTTAGAAACTTTAATAAAAAGGTAGATGAATTCTGAATTCTAGCAGGTTTTCTATGCAGCTGGGCTATGTGGAGACAGTTGTGAGATGGATTCCATTCTGGGTTATAGCATTTTACTGCCTTAATTAGTGTGTGGAGGCCCCATAGCTATTATACGGATTCTCTGCCTTTTATTTTCAAGAAGCCACTTGCTGCTTTTCTGAACTGAGATCTCATATGTAAAAATGTAGCATTTGTTATCTGATTAATAGAAGATTCAATATTCTATCCTGCCTGGATTTCCCAGAGTAATGAAAACTTACCTTCTTTTTTCGTTTGCTTTAGTTCAGGAGTAAGCAAAACACAACTGTGAAACTCAGCTGTTTCTTCCTCCTGTCTTTTTCTTCTCAGCATTCTTTCTAGAGCATGACTCCATGTAGTCATACATGTGACTCCATGTAGTCATCTACAAGCTTTTCTTTATTACTCTTTTAGTATACCAGCAAATTTGACCTAAATGGCATGACTGAAAACTTGTCTTGGAAAAGACATAGAAGGTTAGTTAAATTGAGTAACTATACCTCCAGCATGCAATTTTCTTAATATTGTTATTTAAAAATTTTTGTTAAATTATAGTTTGTGAAATGCTAGAGGAATCTTTCACAAAGAACTGTGGGACATAAAAAAAATCTCGATTTAGATGGGACTTTTTGCATGAATGAATGAGATTATATAAACGGATGTTAATAAGACTGCATTTAGTTAAGCATTCTAGGAGGTCCCTTACATTCCTGAGTTAAGTTGGTTCCTCCTGCCCTTTATTGTGTTAATGTATCTTTGTCATCCTTTCCTAAATCACATACCTTATGTAATCACGCTGTGTTTCTATCAGTCCTCTCTTCAAACTCGTGGATCTATGTCAAACAAATTCGGAAGAGGACCTCAGACAACTGAGGTGCTGTGAATTTCTGAGGGCATGCACTGACCAAACAGCATCTACTTGAGATGGTTTTTATCCTGACAACAGTGCACGGTTGTCTGTGCAACCAGCTGATGTCCACAGCTGTTGGCAGTGATGACTCTGAACCATCCTTATCTGCCCTCTTTGTTGGCAGCTTCACAGCAGTAAGTCTTGCAGCCCTTCCCATTTGGGCAGGGTAAGCATTTTGAGAGCGCAACATTTTTACTTCCCTTTTGTGCTTATCATTATAGGTCTTTACTGCTTCTAGCTCTGTTCAAGGGGACTTGCCTGTAATCGTGTAAAATTCAGCAAAAAGAGTTGAGTGTTAATATATTGAGGTAGCGTATTGATAAATCAATGCTGCCTTAGCAACCATTGTTGCTCAAGTGTTTTATATTAAAAAAGAAATCATTAAACCTCCAAGTAGCCCTTGGACAACTTAAAAGCATTGGTGGAAGAAAAGTAAATTGAATGAATTAATGAGTTATTTAAAATGAGGGTTGAAAATAAGGTTTTTGTTTCTTAATACCAAAGCATCCAAGTCTGTCTTGTGGGAGGAAGCTTCTCTCCAACTGAAATCCTGATGCAACTAAATTTAAGATTTGCAAGTAGCCTTAGTAAAGCCAGTCCAGTGAACTGAACAATTTCTCAGCATTTGAAAGAGAACCTGGTGGAGAAAAGATACCTAGAAAGAGGTGTTCTAGAAGGTGGTGGCATTATAGATGAGGATCAAATGTTTCAGATGCTGAGGTTCAGAGTAGTTGGAATTCAAGGTGCTGTAGATGTTGTTTGTAATATGTATAGGGTTATTTAATTCAGATCTGCTGTGCATTTAGATTTTGTGTTACTTGTTGTTATTGAACTTCCTGGTGTATTAAAAATATGGTCATAACACCCCTTTAGTGTTAATGAGAATTGTATGTTCAATTCTCAATGTGTCACTGATTTACTGTTAAGTTTTTTGCATTTCTCAAGTCTTTCAACTTAATGTCAGCAGCCCCAAAGAAAAGGGGACTGACTGATATCCCTAGAAATCAAGGATTCAGGCTTAATTAAATTTCATAGAGAGACAACTATTTCTATAGGCCCCAGGCCAAGTCATCTCAAAGTCAACGATGTCTTTCCATAGACTTCTAATGGCTTTAGAACAGTTCCCTATTGAATCTGTTTATGTAACAACATGAAGTGTTTTTTTTCTCAAAAGTGGAAGAGCACCTTTGGGTATGTAGTTTATTGAAGGAGTGATAATACATTAAAATGTATGCCAGGGTGTTTGGTGGGTAGAATTTCTAAAGCTGTATCGCATCTAAAACAACTATGTTGTTCAGTGCGAAATTGTTTGCATTTTAGATTCTCTTATGTGACCATTATTCTCTGTCCTAGAGTTACCTCCATTTATTGATTTGGGACGTATGCCAGTCTCTAATTGTTTCTTTCAAATAGCATTTGTTCAGAGTGCTGACTCCATTCTAGTAATTCTTACCCTTCAGACTGTACTGTCCTTTGCCATATTCTGCCAATCTCCCTGAGCAGTTTGAGGGGCTGTGTTCTTGATCAGTCCTAGTCTTTGTCCTACCAAATTCTGTCTTTCATACTTAAAGCATTTTGAAACTACTTTTCTGTTGCTAGCAGGTGTGGGTTTTTTACATCTTCGTCTGTGTAGCTATATTGTGGATGTGACTTATGTGTTTTAAAACTCTTCAATATCTATGCCAGATGGAAGGATTCTGTATGTCACTTCACATCTGAATTCTCTTGGGTACTGTTTTCTTTCTGCAGTCTAACAGTCCTTCACTGTTTTGGACAGATTTATGCTGTTCTTTTCCCTGGAGAAACTTTCAGTTATGTTTTATGCTGGTTACTTATTTTCTCATCACCCTGCCCCCAGCCCCCAAAACTAAACAAACCGCTTTCCCCCCAATCCCTCAGTTTTCTTTCATTGCAGCGGAGACTCTTCTGTTTTCATTCTTCTTTCATTCCATTATTTGCAAATAGTTAATTTAGAAGTGTATTAGTTAAGGAGGAGAAAGTCGTCTTTTATATATATATATATATGCCCTATGTATATATATACACATGTATATGTATATAGTATGTCAGAAGAACACTTTTAGGTAACTTGTACAATTCTGGTGTATGTTATGCATGGTTTGGGCTGTGGGTTCCCCACCCACCCCCCCCGCCCCTTATTCAGTGCTGGCATTGTTATAGGTGTCTTGGTCGAATAGTTTTTGATTTTATGATTGGCTTGTTTAGTGGGTCAGGAACCTCGCTTGTTCAGCCAGATTTTTCAGCTATTGCCATGAGAATAGACACATAACTGTAAAGTAGAACATTTGGACATATTGATGCTAGGCACTGTTTAAGTTGTACTTTCATCTCTGTTTACGGCCACAGGTAAGACTTGAAACTAACTTACATTCCAAGTCTAAATTGGTAAACTCTATTCTGTGCGAGCGGGCAATGAGTGAAAGTTGCTCAGGGAAACTTAAAGAGTACCACTAAAAGTTAAACAAAAGTTTCTTTCATAGTATGGTGTGCCCATTAGCATTACTGGTAATTGAAGATTTTTGGTTGGGTTCCCCCCTGTTCCCCCCCCTTCCCCCTTAAGATTCTGAGAAAACCTTTCCAAAGAGGTTTTAACTCAGCTGCAGAGAAATTTCTTCTGGATTCTAGAACACATTTCTCTAATAAAATGTGACAGACAGCTGTTTGAGAATTAAGATTATTTCTAGTCTTTAAAGTAGCCCTGGAGCTGCAAATATCACAGGTGCTGAAGAATAAAGGAAAGGCTGGGGTGAAAGTAGTAGATTGAAGTTCAGCAGATAGGAGCTCAGTTCCTGGATTTTGCTCCTTACTGGCTTCCTGCTTGGCACTAGTAAAATAATTTTGGTTTTGTCCAGTATTTTGAGGATTTTGTTCATAAATCCCACTGACTTTCAAAGTTAAAGGAATTTAGATGTAGAAGTAGATTATTTTGAAAAATCTTACCTTTCATTCTTTCCTCCCATCTGAGAAGACAGATGATGATAATTCCATTCCTTTACCTCCTTTTTTAATTTACATTATCTTCACTGGACAGGGGAACTGCGCTCCTGCACATGAACAGTGACCATACCAGTTGGACTGGGACAGTTGGAGAGTTCCAGAACTCGTAGAAGGCTATAACGGATTCATTCATGGAAATGCACTGTGCTATGTTAAAATTTCTTTGAGATTTTAAAAACTGCAAATGAAAGGCTTTTGATTTTTTTTTATTGTTGAAGTGCATTTGTACAGATGTATGGTAAAAATTATTACTGTGTCAGCAGATTTTTTAGAGGTATGTTGAACAATAGCTTAGCTGAAAAAAAACCCAAAACAATGTAATACAAGTTTGATGGATATGAACTATATATGCAAGATGTCCTGATAACTGTAGTCTCTGCATGAAAATTTAAAGGAAGAAGATTTTGTTTTAGCTCTTCAGTAGAAACGTAAAACACCAAAATACAAACCAGCGACAAGAACTCAACTTGCCTGGATGCAAAAAGTATGAGAAGAGTTTTTGCAAGTATTTGGTTGTCTCAAATGTCTTGTCAAGGAGATAGCCAGAATTGGATTTCAGTCTAAGTTAATGGTAGAACTGATAAGAGCTCTCAGCAAGGAGAAATAGTAATAACCCTGATTCCTTTGCATGTAAAGAATTCCAGGAAGTTCTGTGTTTCCCTGAGACACAGTGACTCCTACAGTCATATGGAAATGTATTTGGTGTCTTCAGAAGACTAATAGGTTCAAATCAAAATGATCCTGTATGATGCATAAAAAACTGGAGAATGAAATAGCCAGTTGGTTGTGCCAACTGGAACAGTACAACTTTCAGCCATATGCCTAGCCATCAGCCTGTGCTGTTCTGTTTAAAAAGATGTCTTCCCAGCTGCTTTATTTTTAAGGCAAAATAGATACACTCTTTGCTAGTTGACAGCTATGGCATCACATGAATTTATTTTTCAATGTAAGAGCTATTAAAATTATGTAAGAGATGTGAGGTTTTTAATAATGGCTAAAGAGATTTAAAACATCAAGGCTTTTAGCAGCAGAACAAGTAGGGGTCTTATTTATGATGATGCACAGCTTTATGTTTGTTTTACATTGGCTTAGGAAATCTATACCTTAGGATGTGGCTGCTGTCTAGCTTATGTGTGTGTGCAAAAATTAGAAATGCTGCTGGATAATGCTAAAGCCATTTGGTAAAAAGTCTGAAAACTTATTAGAGGATTTTAGTAACTTGGAAAACTATCTCACAGGACTAGGTAATAAAAGTATTGTAGTAATTTCAGAAATTGTATATTGGTAGAATTATTAGAAAACTTGCATTCAGTTGATCTAGTTTGAAATTCTAAAATACTATACATGTCACCAAAAAACTAAAGGTTAGAAAGGTTTTCTTCTGTGGGGATGAATAGCACAAAATTCTGCTGAAATACTGAGTGTGTAGATTCCCTCCCTCCCTCACCCCTTAACTTGTTATATACAACGGACAGTTAAACAAGTTGCAGTGGCTGTACAGCTTTGGTGCCTGATTTACTGTGCATTTAATTTAATTCACTAAAGGTGACCTTTTTGTATTTCACTACAGAGACACAAACTTTGCTGGCTCTGATTACCCAAGCTTATTTTGGAACTTGCCATGGTAAAAAGGACATGACAATTTTACCTACATGCCATTATATGACCTGGCTTTTGAGCATTTATTCACCTGACTTGACACTATTTTAATTTCCTCATCTGGAGGAGGTTCCTTTTAGGAGCTTGACTGAAAACTTATCTCAACCATGTCCTTACCCACTATGTGCAAGCTACCTTAAACAACAACTGCTTCAGCACAGTTCAAAAACCTTTGGGGCTGTTAGTTGGTGAGAACACAGGATGGTCAGTGTTGTGCTACTGGTGTTTCTTTGTGTCTCTGATCTACAGAGGAATTACTTTGTGAAATATATATACTCACAGCTTTGAGTATGTAATGTGAAACCTATTCTCTCTGGAGAAGTAGAGGAATGATGACTTGCAAGAGGCAGTTTTGAATGCATTCTGTGGGTATGTTTAAGAATGAACTGGCCATCTGGATAGTTCCCACAGTGCTGCAGGTTAGCCCTTTGAACAGGGGAGTGTGGAGTGTTAAGGCTCTATCTGTGTCTTTTGCTTTTTTTGGAGGGGTTGTGTGGTGGTGTTAGTAGTTGTTTTTTGCTAGTCATGTGTCTTTTGGAAGACCTGGGAACTGATCCCTCCAGAAGCTTTCCCAGGGGATGGAAATTAAATAATTGCTTAGACAAAGAGGACAAGACTTCCCTCGTTTTGTCTTTTGCCCATCTCATACTTAAGGATGTAGGAAAAAAGTGACTGACTGATAAACTTTTCACCTGGACAGATCATCTTCTGTCTAGCTCTAGGTTTTCTTTGTCCTTCCTGGAATTCACAGGTCTCAAGTCAGTCTGACTGGAAAGTCTTAATCAATAAAACTCTTAAATTATTTCTCCTCAGTACTAAATTCCAAAAGTAAATCTGGGTGGTTACTGTGAAATCCTGATTTTTGTTCTGCCTCTTTTTTGTTTCTAAATAAGATGTCATAGAGTAGCAGTAATTTGTTCTGTGTTCAGCTCTAATTTAGTGTTAGAATTCAGTGTAATTGACATATTTCAGTTTTCCAATAGAAGTTTGACTCTAATTTGATGTTTAGATACAGGTTGAATCTTGTGTCTTTGCATATTAATAAGTATTCTAGAAAGGTATCTGATTTTCACAGCAATAAATTTTAACGACTTCTGTTTGTACAGCATTAGAAAACATCTGGTGTTATCAAAACTCAGACAAAATGAACTTGGTGGAGAGAAGACTGTCCTTTTCTGTTCATAATGGCCTTAGCTGTTTATTTTACTCTTAAATAAGAACAAATTTGTGTGTATGTGATAATATTAAGACCCCTGCATTACTAGATTTTGGTATTGCATAAAATTTGAGGAGCTGCTTTTGCTTACAGAATGATTTGGTAATGTTTTTTTGGCTTATTGCAAATAGACATCTCCAAGTGAAAAAGTGCAGTGTAAAAGCTGCTGTCTTTGAACTTGTGGAGAACTCTGTGTGTTTTTATAGCTGTTATACTTAAGTGTGTCTTGCAAAAAATACCCAAGAAGCATAGTAGTTAACTGCATAATGTTATTTTGGAAAATGCTGTAGATAAAATTTTGGAAAGTTGTTGTACATGTTTGCACCTGCGCAATCCACCTGTAGAAAAAAGAACAATCATTCTCTTGAGCCTAAAATTTTGTTCACACTTCTGTGTGCTACAGATTTATGGTATTAGCTCTTCTTTAACACAGACCTTCTCTAGGTGAGTTCTGTCACTTATGTTAATCTGGTTTATACTTCTATTTTATACCTCTATCAAATTTTTAAAATATGTACTAATATTTAAAGTAGCAGTGAATAGGAAACATTATCTAATTTAGAATACGATTCATGATGTGTGCCTGATCATCAGTCTACAGAGTATAAGTGATTTTTTTTTTTTTTTTTTTCCTGTGAAGAATCAGGATTATAGTGCAAATTCAGATGAAAAGCAGGATGGTTGTAAATAGGGTTTAATCTTCTCCTTCAAATCAACCTAAGATAGAAATGACTGTGAGAAATGGAAGTGACCCTAGGGGACAGAAGTAAAAGATAGACAGTCTGGAGCTATACACTTCTGCATAATGGTACTCCTCACAGTAGTTCTCTCAAACAATAGTTACAGCTTTTCCGAGCAGCAGTGTCTTCACTTCAATGTTATGGAAATTCCTCAAGCAAAATGATTTCCCAGTCACTGGATTTTCTTCTTTGCCACACAGTAAAAAAACAACGCAAAGGGTTGTTTAGGACAGCAAGCAAGTTGACTGTTGAGAGATGAGTGGTTTGGTGTGGTTTTGGTTTTTGGTTGGCTTTTTTTTTTTTTTTTCTCCTTCCCCTCTAGTACCTATACTCTGTTGTATCTTTTCTTCCCCTCTAGTACCTGTACTCTGTTGTATCTTGGCCAAATCTCATCTATCTTATCTGTTTGCAAGTGTAATATAAAGACAACTGTGGATTGGAAGGGAATCTTGCATCAATTGCCAAAGCTGGGGAATATGTGTGGCTGTCTCAGAGGATGTATGTTCTGGAAATAAATAACTCTGAATAGTAGTAACTTTAAAAATAGTGAGTCTGCTTAATAAAACCCCCCCAAATAACAGTTGTCACATTTTGCAGTCTCCTATCTTACCCTTATGTATAAGAAGGTTACCAAGTAAATAGTATGCCAATATTAAGACATGGACCTGTTGGAATGGGTCAGAGGAGGGCCACAAAAACGATGGAACGCCTCTCCTATGAAGAAATGCCTCTCCTATGAAGAAAGGCTGAGACAGTTGGGGTTCTTCAGCCTGGAGAAGAGAAGGCTCTGGGGAGACCTTCTTGCAGCCTTTCAGTACTTTAAGGGGGCCTATAAGAAAGATGGGGACAAACTATTTAGCAGGGCCTGTTGTGAGAGGGCAAGGGGTAATGGTTTTAAACTAAAAGAAGGTAGATTCAGACTAGGTATAAGGAAGAAATTTTTTTACAATGAGGGTGGTGAAACACTGGAACAGGTTGCCCAGAGAGGTGGTAGATGCCCCATCCCCGGACACATTCAAGGTCAGGTTGGACGGGGCTCTGAGCAACCTGATCTACTTGAAGATGTCCCTGCTCACTGCAGGGGGGGTGGACTAGATGACCTTTATTAAGTCCCTTCCAACTCAAACTGTGCTATGGTTCTATAATTTTCAAATACAGGGTTTTTTAAGATGTGACACTGAAACTATGATTTCTTATTTCATGTAAACATGTATACAGAGTTTGTGATTATTCAAATGGATGATATATGAGATCTTTAAGTACTACCTTAACAGTTATGCTTGACTGTAGTCACATGTGATTGACTGTAGTCAATGAAGCATGATGCCTCTTGCATTTGTTGATTTAATCAGTTAAATCACTTGATAGGTTATTTTCTGTAGATGATATTATGGAAGTAGTCAGTGTTTAGTTACCATAAATCAATAGTTTGTCTGGTACTTCAAATATCTACCATAAAACAGCATTAGTTTCGAATCTTTGACCAAGGGCATAAATTCGATTTTGGGAATTTGCGCAGAAGCATTTGCTGTACCATAAAGTAAAAGTTATGTATAATGACTTGGGTGGAGGGAAGGATGCTTCTAACTTAAAGATGTCTCCTTTTGATAGAAGTCAATGAAAGGAGGCTTGTAGTGCAGTGTTTTGAGACTTTTCACATTGATGCTGAAAATGACGGCAGATAGCATGAAAAACTAAATGGTGAAAAATATTTTTGGTACAATTTGCGTTGCTACAAGATTTTGCTGGACTTTTTTTGAGGAAAGTGCTGACATCAATTACTAATCTAAGGAAAATGTTGTTTGAACAATAGTATTTTGTGTGAAATTTATGGAAAACAAGTTCTCTTAAGTTCTTATTGAACTTGCTGCTGTGACATTTGAGGATTTTCCAAGGTTTAAAAAAACTCAAATTATGTAAGTCCATCAAATAATTAATACAAGATGGAATTACAAGAAAACAAACTGATGTTTTCTATTTTTAATTTTTTAAAAGTAAAAAATAATTTTATTGATATTTTATGTGATACCGTGTATGCAAAATTTAAGTGTTGTGTCTGGAACAAACTGTGGCCATTGTGGTTTAGTGTCTTTTCTGCTAAAGATGACTCCTAATTAGAATAAAAACTTAAAAAAAAAGAAAAAATGGTTTGAGGAAGAATTGAAACATTGCATTATAGAAACTGAAATTTATATTTTGCTCTTAATTGTAAGAATAGTGATATCAAAGTAACTCAGAATAGGTTTATTAGATGGACAAGGCTATGTTAATATTAAAATCAAACACTGGTATTATTGAAACACTTCTTGCCATCTTGCTTTTCTGTTATTAATTTATATCAAATTTAGAATAAAAAGTAATTTCCAGTGGGAACTATTTAATTAGAACATGCTTCACCATTCTCCTCCCCACAAAGTGTCATGAACAATTCTTTTCAAATATATATGTATGTTTCCCTTAAATATATGCTGAACTTGAACATGGGGAATTCAAATGTTTTGTTGAAATGGGGAGAGAGACAGTTTGATCATTATTGGAAGGTTTAAACTAATTGTATTTGTGGGCTCCAAAATCAGAAGATTAAAAAGGCAGGCCTGAACCACCCAAAGCAGAGATTTCTTACTAGGTATGTAGACAGATGCATACAAATACAGTTTCATTCGATCGTGATTTTTTTTTTTGTCTTTTAAACCTGTCACTCATTTCTGTAGTTTTATGAGTAGGAAGATGTAGTCCTCTGTAAGCTTGCATTATTAGTACTAAAATTTTTGGTTGTGTGTAATTATCTTTCTTTTTTTTTCCTTTTTGCATTTGTGTTCAGTTCCCCTCTTTTTCCTGAACAATTGCTGTTGTAGAATTGAAAAGCTGAGGCTTGCTTTAAGAATATCTCTGCTTTGCATACAATACCAGGTGTTGCATCATGATTACTTGTGAAGTACTTCAGGTCAGTGTTCTCAGAATATTTATTTAAAACATGTGTCACTTAATTATTTTCATGGACTGAGAAATTCTTATGGACTCTTTCTATCTGACATGAAAATCATATGAATAACTGTATGCCTTTTAATGTAGACACTTTCTGTACATCTGTGAATAGAGTACAGATGCAGTGACTTAAGATGGATTTGAAATTAAAGGCTTGGTTGTTATTTTTGGGAGTAGGGTCACAGAAAGGTTTTAGAGTATTTATTGAATTTTTTTGGTAATTTTTTTTTTTAGTGATTTAGAAGAATATGTTCAAACTGTCTGCTTGGCTATAATATGTCAGTTTGGTTTTTTTTTTCTAGAGTTAATACTACTATATTACAGAAGCCTTAATTTAACTTTAGAAAGTTTTTTGAAGTGGAAGAGTAAACATCAATTTCCAACATCAAATGTCCTGAGAAATCTTTTGTCTTAAGTAGAAAGTACTATAATATCCTACGACTGCTATTTTCAAATTTTCATATTAAAGGTAGTGGTGTTATGAAGGTCCATGTGCACAGTGAAATGGTGTCAGTACTTGCAGGAGAGCAACCCATGCTATCTTTAGTCGGCTCCTCTTGTTCATTCTGCCTGTTTCCTTTCCCTTTTCTAAACTCTCTAAATTCCCTCTTTCTCCCTCCGCCAAAATTTCAAGGAAGCTGATACAGTTATTCAGTCCTTGTGTTTACATGTTGCATTGTAAAGCGTAGTCATGTTAGTTCATGTTACATATTTTCAAATTAATGCTTTTAGAGCTTCTTAAATGCTTCAGTAAGGTTGAATTGCATTTATCTGGAAACAAGGCAAAAAGCAGGCATGATAGCTGAACCTTTTTCAAAAGAGGTTAGTCTTCCTATCCAGTTTAATTGAAAAAAGAGGCATGTTGGACAAGCTGTTATCCCTGTCTCACTATTCCCTTGTATCTGAAATTCTTGTAGACTATGGTAACGTCTTAAATAACGTGGTTACTAACACCTCTTGATAACTCCCTGCAGAGTTGCTTTTTTTCAGATCTAATTAGTGCTGCTTACCAATGGACATGTGTATTTTGTTAAAAGCTAATTTTTGGACTGTTTGAGCAACAAGGACCAGAATAAGAGAAGTCTCAGACTTTTCCTCTCAGCAATGTTGCTGTTTGGCTTCCAGAAGTACTGAGCTGGGTTAGGAGTTGTGGTGCTCTGAGGCTGGTGTGCTGTCCACTGGCTCAGTGGTTAGCTAACAAGCTGGCCTGCAAGTATTCTGCCAGGAGAAAATGCTGATACACATTAGCTAGTTCTTTGGTTCTAGCCTCTTTCTAGTAAAATATGCATGCTTCCTTCTCCAGCTGTGAGTGTAATAGCTTCAATAAGGAAATCCTTGCTCACTATTTCCAGACCTGGCTCCCTAGGTCAGTCTTGTTTTCTGCTCTCTTGGAATTAAACTCATAATTGCTTTTTGGCCTTTTAAAGTTTTTTGGTTTTTGTTTTTTGTTTTTTTTTTTCTTTCTTTCTAACGCCTCCACAAAGTTGGGGTGGGGTGTTAAATTAGTGAAATGCCCCAGGCTTTGCAAAAACAATTCTACCACTTAAAGCTTGATTATTTTCCAAGAGTGACTTCTAGCATAGGCCTTTACGAATGATCCAGTGCTTTGGTAAGCAGCTTCTGCTGTTTCAGATACGTGAGTGTATTAAGGAGCTTAAGTGCTTATACCATTTAGCCAAAGAAAGTTGGTTTAGTAAATTAATATAAAAATAATTAAGTAAATATCAGCAAATTACATGAGATACTTTCAGAGTCTAGCTAGTTAGTAACTTTTTGTGCTATACTTCTGCAGAATAGAAACAAAGCAGCTGCTGTCTTCAGAGAAGTGAACGTGCTCAGGACTGTCTAGGCAATTGGTCTATTTTTAGAAAAAGCATCAGTACCTTTTATAAAGATATATGGAGAAATAGAGGAAAAATGGTAATTTTCAGAAGAAAATCCAAATAGTAATTTTCCTAATTTATGTATTTTAAAATCTATAAGAAGAAAATATTCTGTAGTACTTTTTTCTTTGCAGAGGTGAAAATCTAAAATTTTATTACAAATACAACTTATATTAAAAGCATTTCATTCAAGGAGGTCTTCATGGTCATGGTTTTTGTTGAGCACTTAGACTGACATACCTTGCCTATTGTTACTGCTAAATTAAATTTCATTTTGACAGCTGACCACCATGTCACTCTTTCAGGGACTATTTTGTTCTTAGAGTGAATGTGACATAAGGAAAATGGTTTATCTGTGAATATTATTCCTTGTAGATTTTTTGTTCTTACAAATATGCTTTAACAGGCTTCAAGATTGTTGGGAAGAGTGCTTTTTTCATTCTCTTGACTTTTTTTTCAGTGTGAAAGTTGTGAAGTGTTGAAAGCATAGGTTTTCCTTGATTAATGTAGCCTCTGAGATTCTCAGCTTCTTGGCAGCATGTCCCTAAAGATTCTTTTCTTTTTTCTTTTCTTTTTTTTCTCCCTCCAAGATACAGAGGAGTAAACAGGTATATACTTCCCAGGGAAAAGAGATGCTTGAAAATAGCAAGGGGAACTAGTCTTATCCCTAGATTTAAAAATAAAGTTGTTTCTGTGGCCTGTCCCCCCCACCCTTCCCCTTCACTTACACATTTTAATGGACTGTATCCTTGTTAATAGAAGAAAGGAATTGTTTAAAATACGCATATATCAGGGAAGTGGGATGACTCTTGTCTGTGTAGAGCAATGTCATAGGAGAACTTCCCTGAAGCATAAAGAAAAGCTCAGATGGTGCTAAAATTTGAGTAAAAATAGTATATTTACTGACTATGAGGTAGTCTAATTTTACAGATATAAAGCATACCAAATCTGTGAAGACAATGTGACATAATTACAGAAACTTGATTTAGGGTAGCAACAGCTGAGTCTCCATTAATGCACTCTTGATTCTGAATTGTTGTCTGTGGACCGTTGCATTTAGAATGGCTTTAAGAGATGAACCAAGCTCCACTGATTCAAAACCACGCTGGTTTGCTTTAAATTAGGAAGCAAAACCCAGTATCCTTTTTGCAGTCAGAATAACATGGGTATCATCAATTAAAATAATAAAGGCAGTGTGCATGGTATTTTTTAAGTGTCTTCAGTTTGTGAAAGGCGCTTCAAGTCCTAGTTTTCACTTTATGCGCTTGACTACAGGAATGCCTAGTGTTAAGTGAATGCGTGTGTATGAAAATACTTGCAAATAAAATGCACTATATTTGATCTGCTTGTTTAAAAATATGTAATAGTATTTAGTTTGTGAGCTGTAGGTATGAAAAGTTCCATGTTAGCTGACTTGTGTGTAATGCTGATGGGGAAACGTGAGCACTTGAAAAAGTATTTCTTAAGCCCCACTAGTGAGGTGCTAACAAAAATAATTCTTAGCTATTGTCGCAGGATTAATTCAGCTTGTTAGATACCATATATCGCTGCTATGTTGAAACGAGCTGGTGTGGGTTCTATTGCACTGATAGTGATATATTTAGTAAATGTGAGTAAAAATTTAATTGTATAGGGCACTGAATTTAATTAGCCAAGAAATTTGTCCTAATAGTGTCTTCCTTCATAACTATAAAGATGCTATTTACATATCTGATCTATGTCCTGAGTTTCCTCCCAAATTTCTTGTCCCTGAAAGATGAATTGTTCTAACGTACTTCTTATGCAGATTTAATCTTGCTTCAAGATTTCTCTGGTAGTTAGAGGGTTAGCAATGGAGTTTGAGCCTAGGCCTGAGTTAGACCTTCCTTGTGGGGGCTATTGCTGTGTACAGGCTTGCAGAGGGCATCAGATGTTATCAGTACCAAAGCAGATATAATGTCTATTTTCTTGAGTCTGTTTTCAAAGCAGTCTCATCTTTATATGAAGAGAAGCTTTCAGATTAAAGGCTTTGAATAAGCTTGCCATATTTGGATTAGGATCTCAGTTACAGAGAACCTAAGCTTATTGCTAGGGGCGTCTGCTTGACTCCTTCAGACTGGTATTAACCAGGTTTGAGTAAGATCTCATTTCTCTTCAGTGCTGCCCAATTGGCAAATGGACAGATGACATGTGAATGAGAAGCAGAGTGCCTCACTGATGTCTGTCTTTGGAGATACTCTTCTGGCATTCATTGTTCCTTGGGCAAGAAGGGCAGAACACTGGAACGGGGTGGGTTTCTGATGGCTGGCTGATGTTGTGTGCAAAGCTCATTTCCGATATAAGGAGAGTGGTACCATGGCACGTCTTTATGTTGACTTTGCCCTTCTTTCTTATAGATTGCTGTTCTCCGCTACTGGGTAGGTAGTAAGCCTGTCATAGAGAGAAACCTGTGCTGCAATCCCAGCAGGGGTTTTGTGGGAGCCAAAGTGGTCCTGCGGAGCTCAGCAGCAGTGTGGGTGGTGGTCTTGTTGTAGGGCTGAACTGAAAAATAAAGTTTAAAGAAGGAAGCTGTCTTTTCTCATGATATTCTTCAGGCTATGTGTAGAATGCAATTATCGCTGTTTTGATCTTTCAGATGATTTAGTTTTATGCTTTTAAAACCTTTTGTCAGTCAGGTATATTCATGCTTGGTTTTGATTTGCCTTATTACTGTCTGTGTAGACTAAACGGTGACCATTACTGTTACTATTAGAATCAGCAGTGCAACTGCAGAGGAAAAAGCCACAGCTATCAGACATTAAAGAAATGTTTCTCGGTTTGATGTTCAACTCATCATGCCTTTTTTTCTCATTGGGTCAAAATCTTCCTTTGTTCTTTTGAACATTCTAGGAATTAGGCTACATAGAAATGACACTTGCTGCTGAATGTGGGGGTATACCTAACTGCAGCTGTCCCTGGAGTAGAACTCATCATGACATGAATAAATGAGAAGGCTTTTCATATCTGTGAGAAGCTTACAAAGCAGCTTGCACTCTCTGCAATTGATGCTTAATTGGTTGCGATTTAAAGACCCTTAAGACAACATTTATTCATACCTTTTTTCCCCAGTTTTTGATACTTCTTACATGAGAGCTTTCTAGCATTAATACACTGATGTTTTGAAATATAGATATATAAGAAAATTGCTCAGTGAATATTGTATATATTATATAGATCTAAGTGTGTGTATATATATAAAAAGAGAGAACTAGGTTTGTTTTAAAAAAAATCTGTATCACTTGAGGTTTTGGAAGGGGGCAGTTTGAGGCTTGAGTCTAACTGAACTCTAGAATTCAGAGGCAATTATTTATCATAGTCATAACTGCCAGTCTTTTAAAATAGACCCCCCCCCCTTCAGTATATGTATACCCTTTTTTTTTTTATAGCTAGGATGATGTCATTGTGCTAGAGCATGCCCTTTTTTCCACCCCTTGTTGGAGAGAGAGATTTGTTTTGTTTGCAGGTATCCTCAGGTGATTCCATTTCTTTTCTACAGAGCTTTATGAGGCAAAGATGCTCATTGAGGATGGGACAGGTTGTGTGGTCTGTGTGCACAAATGTGTGTTTATTTCACCTCAAGGTGTACAATAAAAATTCCCCAACACTTTTCTCTGTTGGTAAGGTTCCATCATAGACAACTGCTTCTAAATGTAAGAGAGTATAAAAGGCAGGGCGGGGGGGCAATTGTATTTGGAGCCTCTGAACACTAGTAGATGAATATGATAAGTAGTAGGCTTTAGAGTAGGTTAAGTACATTTTCTACTTGTATCTCAAGTTATTGCAGCTATTGACAATCAAAAGTTTTTTTACCAAGCAGTTCTAGGAAATCAAAAGGTATTTTAAGAGCTGGTATGTAAAATATCAGCTCTGAAATAATGAGATCTGAATAACTATGTGTTTCAGAAGCTGCATTTCTCAAGCTTTGTAGACGATTGTTATGGCTGATGGATAGGTTGTCTCTTAGCAGAGAATGTGATAAACCCTCCTTTCTTGGTCCCATTCCAGTGTTGGATAATAAGAACATAACTAATTCATCATCCCTCTACAGATTTCCAGTAATCTGTTATTAATGCTTGTATTCAAGTAAATATAACTAAAACTGACAGATGTAAAAACTGTTGCATTCACAACCCAATGATGCAGTGAGGTATAAAAAAAATGGCTAGGAACTGTAAAGTATAGCCTTTTGCAAAACCTGATGATGGTGTCTAACTTTATGATGAAAACACATTATTGTGAATGTCAGTGCACAGAGAATTGTTTAGACAGACTGCAATAATGATTGCTAAAGAAATATCAAAAGCAATAAAATATAGAACAACAATCTTCCATTGGCTTTGTTATAATTCAAATATGTTACCACTTGTGTAGTATCATTTCCTACAGAGAATCACATTCAGTATGACAGGTGATTCTTTAAAAGGAAGTCATGGTAAAAAGGTTTGCTTTTGCTTTTAGTATCTTAAAGACTTAATATGGATGCTGGCATATATTTTGTCTCTAAACCCCAATATTATGGCAATTTGAAATGGAAGAAACTTTGAATTTGTTAAACTATTCTTTCTCTTGTGGGTGGAGTTTGAGGCTCCAATTAAGTTTCATTAGCAATTAAAAGATCCACTTCTGGACAGAATAGATTTGGACAGTAATCATACTTAGTGGAAACACTTTATTAAAGGGAGTGTCTGGTTGTATCCCTTTTGCTTCTGCAAACCAAAGGAGGCTGCTTTCTGTTGGTCATCAATAAAAAAAAGTTTGTATTTATGAACATTAGTTGTTTCTTCGGGATTGTTTCTGTATTCCATTTAAGATATGTTAAAGTACTGTTTATCTAATAAATAATGATACTTTGTGGTATAATTATATTTTTAGAGAAGAGAAGGTTTTATCGTTTTAAAATAATAGGCCACTGTACATGAGTTAGTAAAACCCTTTGAGTTCACTTGAAGTTGAAAATAAATTGCAAATCTTTGATCTCATTCATCTAAATTATAACTTTACTAGCAAGTCTCAATGAGAGGTTAGTAGGGTGGAGTCATGCAAGCTGCACTACTTAAGGCTCATACAGTAGAAGGAAGCGTTAAGGCAGTCTTGTTTGCATGTGCTCTGTCTAATAAATGACTCTTTCCTGAAGTCTTGAGGAGAAGGCTTTGCAGAACTGTCCACTACAGTGGGCATTTAGAGACAAGACCACAGGCTATGTCCTCTGGATGTGTTCAGTAATGTTGGCTGTTTTGGGGTAACCTTTAGTCCCCCATTATCTGCTGCCTTGGCAAGAGGCACTTGTCCTCTTATTGGTGTTAGTGTCTCTCCTTGGTTAATCAGTGGCATTCTCACTTAAAAAGAGAAAGTAGAACTCTAGGATCAAACTGACTGCTCAGAATATAACAGATTTGTCCTGAATATAGTTATATAAGAAATAAGCAATGTTTACTACCTGTTAGTAAAATCTTGACAAATTCTAGTAAGTCTTTCCTGTCTTAGCTCCATATGATACCTCCTGTCCTTTCTGAATGTGAGTTATCATTAAAGCAAATGAAAATACTACATTATTAATTTGTCTGTTCTGCTGCAGAAAGTGAAATACTTATTTAAAAAGCAAAATATATTGTAAGGTACCAATTTTTACATCATTAATTTTTTTTTAAAGTTGCTTTTAACACTTTAATTTGGTGATAGGTTTATAGTGGGATAGGAGGGAAACGAAAAACTTTGAGCCAATCAAATTTTATTTTCTCTTAAGAGGTATAAATAGTGTCACTGTGGATTGTTTTTTTTGTGACACAGTGTTGGTCAGAGTGGAGTCGATTTAACCTTTCACTATGTTGCATCTGTGGAGAGACAGAGATGGCTGAAGAGAATACAAAGAATTTACTATTTTATGAGTTCTTTCTCTTTTCAGTGAAAATGATAGTTAGGCCCCTTGACTGGTAGAACACAGACACAGAAAGCAAGAAGAAATAGTGCAAGAAAAAGAATTTGTATGTGGGATTTCATCTAGTGAAATACATAAAAAAATCCCCATCCCCTTCCACACTCCTGCAAATCCAGTAAAGCTAAATAAAATAAAAATCTTAAAAATTCAGGTCTTAGGTGAGTTTTTACACTGGTTATGTTGTATGCTGCTGACAAACTAGGATGACTTTTTAAATGTTAAACTTCTATAACTGAGTCATGCCCAGAACTTTGTTCTGTCATTTTGAATTTCTGTTCGTGTCTTCAGTTCGGTGAGCTCTCTCTAGTGTTATCAAACATGACTCACTATTGGGAAATATTAAATTATTATTGAGAATATTAAATTCGAGGTGGTTGGTTTTATTTTCAAGTTTCACTTATTGATAGGAAGCATCCCTCTTATAGAGAACTGTCATTTTGTATTACTTCTCTTATGATAAACATAATTAATAAAGTACCTTAAGTCCAGTCCATCTGAACACTGCTGGCGAAGTAATCTTCTCTTCATTCTCTTATCCTTCCTTTCCTCCTCCGCCTTGCTTTATCTGGATAGCTCATTTTTGTTCCAATCAGTTTTGCATTGCAACAAGGTCAAACTTCTTATTCTTGCTTTTAAGACTGAACTGTATATGTTCATAGATAGTCTCTGTCTACGTTTTATGATCCCAGGTTTTCTCGTGTTCTCCAAAGCCTGCTTTTCCTACAGAGGCTGGGAAAGAGTTCTGAAGTTAAGTCAAATACAAATGTAAGAAAAGTGGTCAGAAATAAATGCTTTAAAAAATACAAGTTCTGAGTGTGGCAAAAATAATCTGCTAACAGAAATAGGGTATGTGGTTTTTTTCTTTCTTTATTCCAGATGAACAGGGTCTACAGAACAAAGGATAATAGGGAAAGTGGAAGGCTGAGGCCACCAAATCACCTCTGCTCTCCCATTTAAAAGTAGCAGTGACCTCTAATTCTTCCTGGCTTGGATAAACAGTAACCATTCTCTCCTTTGCAGGAGGGCACCCACTTCACTTCCAATTTATATTGACCAGGGGCTACATAATAAATATATACAGATTGAAACTGAAACAGGGACTAGGGAGATGGTAGACTTTATCCGATGCCTATATTGGCCTACCTGTTTAAAAGCTGGTACTTGACTTCTGATGTGTTATTTAAGCATTAAGGTTATGTTTAAATAAAAAGGAAGTATTTGTCTCTAAACCTATTACATGGCCAAATTCAGCTAAACTACGGAATACAACAGCATACTCTTCTGTATTCCTTTTTTTTTTTTTTTTTTTTAAATAATTCCAGAGAACAGCCCCATCATCTTAAAATCTGTTACTGGATTGCTAAAATGGTCCACAAGCGTGTAATATTCTTAAATTCTATACTTGCATGGAAATTCAAATTTGAGAGAAATACTCACTTTCAGTTGTGTGTGACCACTAGGATTATATGCAGATATTGTGCACTTGGATCTGGCTGTGATGATCCCTACCCCTTAAAACATCTGGTCTTTGCTTTTGTGAAGTTCTGCATTTAGGTGTGAAGCAGAGTTCCGCACAGTACTGAACACAGCAACCAGCTGTCTGAAAAGCAGAGATTATTAGGAACATGAAACCTCCATCAGCACTTCTGTGCTTTCTCTGTGAATATTTTAATGCCTGTGTCCTATTTTTTTAAGTTTCACGCATGAGTATGGCCCTTAATATCCAAAGGACTTTGTTTATATTCAAAATCATTATCTTTATTGACACCTTTTTCTGCTGGCTGTCAACTGGTAGCAGAAGGTTCATAAATACCAAACCATTTTTCTGCTCTGTTATTTTTAAAAAACCTTTCTCGTTCTCATATTTTATATTTGTATTTAAAAAAAAAAAACCCAAGGAAAAACCAACCAAAAAAACAACAACAAAAGTCAACCACAACAACAAACTCTGTCTCCTGGTGATAAGGTCAGAAATGATTGCTATCACACAAAGGAAAGGCTTGAATACTGTTGAAGAGAGCCAGAAAAAGAGCTTGCATAATAAGAGAACAGATTATGCCTTTAAAGGGGCAGTGAAGGAGACTTGCTAAGTTTTTCAGGATCAAAGAAAAGGTTTTTAAAGATAGACATGGTGGAAGAGTAGACAGCCAGGTGAAGGGAAGCTGTAGAAAATGAAAGGGATAACTGGGAATGAGAGATGTTCTAGGGTAAAGGTATGTACTGGAAGCTACAGAAGAAATGCATTTGATGTACAAGATACGGTAAAACATAGCGTGCAGCGATGATGATACACTATTTCTAATAACTTGCTTCCACTTGCATTCATCGTTGGACCTGTAATTACTGAAAAACTTTCTTTAAGGAAAAAAAGTTCAGAAATAGCCTTTTCTATAGTTAATAGCATGTCTGGTCAGTGTGCTGCCAAATATATGCTGAGTTTAGTATTCCCACTGTGATTTCTTTTTCCATAATGGAAAGAGCAGGAACAGCTTTCATAAAAACTGTTTGTCATCTTTTAAAGCATGTATTGTTTTTCTCATTGACAAACATGGCCTTTGGCATTCACAGCTTGTGCTTTTCCTAAATGCAATTTATTGGCAGAGTTAAATGTTCTGATGTTTCTAAGAAGTAGGATTGTATCAGGCAAACTAACTTGAAGAATTACTTGAATGCAGGATAATATAGACATGCCATAATGCAAATAAAGTGTTTCCGAGATGAAAATATCATCAGATTTTTTTGAGTTCTAATGGAAATATTTCATTTTGGAAGCCTAAATTATATTTGATATGTTAACATTATTTTGTGCTTTCTTCTACATGAGCTTCCTGCTTAAATTGTGATTAGAGCTTTAGTTCAAAGATACAATTCATAATGAAGCCTGCTCAGCGTAGTAGATGGGAGGCTACTATGCAGCTCCTTGGCTCCAATTCAGCAAAACAGAGTTTGTTTGGTTTTAAGCTGCAGTAACTGGTATTTGTAACAAATTATTACACAGATGTAGGTACTTGCAGACTATAGCAGATTAATTATAAATAGATTATTATAGCTTTCTGAAAACTTATTGAATTGATATATAATATTGTCATAGGTAATTCCAGAGGAATATATTATAAGCCTGCACTTTGTTCTGTAAAAATATCCAAGCAGTAGCAACTACTGTTTTGGCTATAGTTCACTGCTACTGGCAGGTTAAGTTTTGGGTCTGTATGACTTCAAATCAAGGGTTGTGTATTTGTCAGGCTTAAGAATCTGTCTGCAAGAAAATTCTATCTTTAAAGTGAATATTGTCAAAATAAGCTTTCCCATGAAATGTTAGGTATCTGTCATTGCAAACTTGAGATGATGTATTGGTTTTGTGTGGCAAGGTTTTGGTAGCGGGTGGGGTTACAGGGGTGGCTTCTGTAAGAAGCTGCTGGAAGCTTCCCCTGTGTTCGACAGAGCCCATACCAGCCGGCTCTAAGACAGACCCGCCGCCGGCCAAGGCCGAGCCAATCAGCGATAGTGGTAACGCCTCTGTGATAACATTTTTAAGAAGGAAAAAAAGTTGGGACGGCGGTATTCGGCAGCCGGAGAGAGGAGTGAGAACATGTAAGAGAAACAACCCTGCGGACACCAAGGTCAGTGAAGAAGGAGGGGGAGGAGATGCTCCAGGCGCCGGAGCAGAGATTCCCCTGCAGCCCGTGGTGAAGACCATGGTGAGGCAGGCTGTCCCCCTGCAGTCCATGGAGGTCCACGGTGGAGCAGATATCCACCTGCAGCCCGTGGAGGACCCCACGCCGGAGCAGGTGGGTTCCCGAAGGAGGCTGTGACCCCGTGGGAACCCCGCGCTGGAGCAGGCTCCTGGCAGGACCTGCGGATCTGTGGAGAGAGGAGCCCACGGAGCAGGTTTTCTGGCAGGACTTGTGACCCCGTGGGGGGCTCACGCTGGAGCAGTCTGTGCCTGAAGGACTGCACACCGTGGAAAGGACCCATGCTGGAGCAGTTCGTGAAGAACTGCAGCCCGTGGGAAGGACCCACGTTGGAGAAGTTTGTGGAGGACTGTCTCCCGTGGGTGGGACCCCACGCTGGAGCAGGGGAAGAGTGTGATGAGTCCTCCCCCTGAGGAGGATGAAGCGGCAGAAAATAACGTGTGATGAACTGACCGTAAACCCCATCCCCGTCCCCCTGTGCCGCTGGGGGGGTGGTAGAGAATCCGGGAGTGAAGTTGTGCCCGGGAAGAAGGGAGGGGTGGAGGGAAGGTGTTCTGAGATTTGGTTTTATTTCTCCTTACCCTACTCCGGTTGATTTGTAATAAATCAAGTTAATTTTTCCCCAAACTGAGTCTGTTTTGCCCGTGACGGTAATTGGTGAGTGATCTCTCCTATCCTTATCTCGACCCACAAGCTCTTTGTTATATTTTCTCTCCCCTGTCCAGTTGAGAAGGAGGGGGAGTGATAGAACTGGGCACCTGGTGGGCACCTGGCATCCAGCCAGGGTTAACCCATCACAGATGTACATATTGAAAATAACATTTTATATTTTTTCAGTAATGCAGAAAGGGCAGTGGGAAATAGGGAGTTCCTTACTGTGTGTTGTGTTTGTAGCAGTTTTTTATTTGTAGTGGTTTTTATTCTCTTCTGTGATCGTGGGTGAGGGAAGCAGGAGATATCCATGGGGATGTTTTAGAGAGTTTATTTTTAATTAAAAATGGATATGCATCTTCCTTGATTCAGTGTGGTTTTTTGAATCCAGTTAAATATTCTACATGAGATATTACCTTGCAAATAATCATTCCACAGTCTAGGGGGAGATTGTTGCCCTTGAGGACCTGGCTGCATAAAATTAGGGAACTCTTACCTCTTCTTGGAGTGAAACTCCACTAGGGCAAAGAACATTGTTTTTTGTCTCAGGTTTAATTATAATAATAAAAAAAAATAATCAATGTTCTGTGCATATGTTTGGCCAGGCAAGAAGAATCAAACAATTTGTGTGTTAATTGCGACAGGAGTGATGATGCTAAAGAGTTTGTATTTGATGCCCCTGAGAATTATGGAAGAGAAGGCACAGTTAGGTCTATTCTAAGGAAAAGAATTGCAAAACAATGAAAAAGCATATGGGTGGTCAAAACCAGTTGGAGACTGGGGAGGACACATAGGACAGGGAAGAGGAAAGACTGGAGGAAATATGAACCAAGAGGCTGGGCAAGAGGAGAAATTAGAGGTGTAGACTCGTAGAGGTGAACAGGACTGCTATAGGACAGGACATTTTGCTTGCTTTGATTATAATGATTAGCAGTTGTGTGACTGGTAGCAGAACTTACTCTTGTATGTTTTATAAACTAAAGGCAAACTCCATTCTGAAGCAGCAGTATTGCAGTGATACAATTCTGTAGTCAAAATGGCTTCACAACTTTTTCATCAAAGAACTCATGCTAATACAGAACCATAGTCTAACAACAACTAATATATATCACTTTCTGCAACATGAAATAAGATAACTGTAACAAAATGAGATACATTTTTTTGATCTTGGTATTCGCTGCCTTGTTATGACGTACACAGAACATACACTATGAATAAATGTTGTGAGAGGGCATATAATTGGATTTATTTAGATGATCATCTGTAATATTAATGAATTAAATTTTGTATTGGAATACTGGTTTAGGTCTCATTTTAAGATTGCAATTTATCCTTTTTATCTAATGGAAATTAAAGTTTTGGTGGCAGTCGATGTTGACCTGCAAGACTTTGGCTAAAGTTTGTGCCTGTTTGTTGCTTTGTTTTAGGGATCTTGCTGTCTTTTTATTCCAGTTCTCATTTCATTAATTATAGCACTGTCATAGTTTTCATGAACTTGTATCAAATGAAACAGTGTTCCTGATAATAGCACTACTTTAATTGAATCTGGATCTTCTGTTAAGAGGTATGATTTTGAGGGGTGTGGAGTGTGATTAGTATCTCAGTTGTTTCAGAAAGTGTTTGGCTTTACATTTGGTTAACAGGCTTTAATTCTAAGTGTAAATTTGCTTAGAAGGATGGACTTGCTATGGCTTTGCAATGGAGATGAGACATATAGTTTTCTGAAGAAAGCTTTGTAGAAAGCTTTTGTTTTTTGAAAGCTTTATAGGAACAAGGGCTTTAGTTTTCTCCAATTACTAAAATCATGGGCATTATAGCTTTAGGAAAAACAAAACCAATCCCAAATCTGCTGCTGTATTTTCATTACTTTCAAAAATATTTCTTTTGCTATGCAGAAGTTATTTCCTCAACTTGAGACACCTTGAGATACAATCAGAAGTATTGGCATGATATGCGTTAGGACTTAAGTTGTTAATGATGGCATTGTTGCTTTTGTCTTTTGAATAAACAAGGTAGGTTAAGCAGGTCACATCTGTCTAACCTTCACATACTCGGAATAGATAGGTCTTTCTTATTGTGTGATTTCCTCTGTGGAGGATTCTGCAGCAACTGGAAGAGTTGATAAAGTTGGGTGAGTACTGTGACCAAATTTGCCAGGAAGAGAACAGAAATGAGTGTTAGGCTTCTGAGGGTGTGCCAAAGTGTTTCTCGCATGCTTTTCTGACCTGTTGCCTGGAGGCAATTAATGTGTCTGTCTCTAGCCACACTGTGGCAATCTTTATATGATGATACACACCTGCTTAAGAGGAAAAAATGGGAGGCAAACTCTGGGATGGAGTTTCAGCAGCAGAGTGCTGGTTTATAAGAAGGCATTCTGTTTTCCAAATACATGTTTTTGTGGCATATATTGCAATAAAATGTAGAAGTCAGATTCTCAGCTGCTAAAAACTAGTTTAATTTCAGTTATGCCTGTTATCCTCTCACATTCATGGGGATACTTAAGTGTCTTGCTCCTCTACCTTTACTGTAAAGTGAAGAACATCAAATCATAAAATGGTTCCTTATTCTACCAATAATGTTATTGAATCATCTAGTGTACTTGTTAATCAAATTTTCTAATATAGTATATTCTTTGTTTTCTTCTGGACAGGTGATTTTTGGGAAATAAGTTTTGCTGTAATGAAGTAAAATGTAGTGAAAAGGTGTAGATATGTTGGTGTTCTGTAAAAGCCTTTTCCTCTCAGCTGTTGTGTGCAGTTTGCACTTGTATTTGTAAACAAAATATTCTTGCAGTTGATGTTTATAGTAATTGCTAGTTAGTCTTACTTTGTTAAATCATACCTAGAAGTTTTATCGTTCCAAATGTGCAAAACCCCTTAAGAATTCCAGAGAAACAAACAAACAAAGCCATTTCATTTACTTTTGAAGTCCTGCTGCTCCTGCGAAATAGTGAAGTTCCACAGGAGTTTACTTTTTACAGGTTACATTTATATATAGTGGTACATAGATGAGATACCATTTGAAATATGTGTCATAGTTTCCTAATCCTGGGGAGAGGGAGTGGAGAGGGAAGGAAGGGTAGGAAGAGTTTTCAACACTTTAAGAACCTTTCAACTTAGAAATGTTTTGTTTGAATTGGCTTAAAGCAGATGAGCATGATTGTAGCAATTGTTCTGGAATGTAAAAAGTATTAGAATTTTTGCAAAGGTCTTTTATTTAAAATAATCTTTCTTCTACTCATGTTCCATTGGCATTATAAACACAAACATAGACTGCTCAATGTTAAAAAGCTTTCAGAGAAAGAAAATGGCTGCAGTGGCTTTAGCCTGGATGGTACTCATGAATTTAATGTTCTTTAGCTGTCGCTATTCGTTTTAGCTTTTGATTAATTTGTATATTGTCATCATTATAAGGTACTGCATAATTTCATGTTACCTGCAAGAATACATTTATAGAGGAATTGGGGTTTTCCTTATTTTATCACATGGGAAGCTTGGTGCAAGTAAAATACAAAATAAAAAAAGCATAAGCAAATACTCTTAAGTTTCCGTAACTCTGGAAACTTAGTAGAAATAAAATGGCTTACAGTAGAAACACAACTCTCTCACACCCACCACCCCCCCCTCCCCCCAAACCCAAACAAAAAACAACATACAAACCCCAACCCCAAACTCGACCTATACTGTTGCTTTAAGGTATTTTGTGTATCTAAATATATACCTTTTGGTGTTAGAAAACAAGGTGTTGGATTTCGGTTTAGCAGAAAATAGCACTGACCAATCTCTCCTGTTGGTCTTCTCATAGGTACAATTCTTAACATTTGATGTGAAAGGAAGGAATCTGAAAAAAGGACAATAACAGCCAGCAGTATGAATGAGTATATTTCAAATTACTGTATTGAAGTTGTTCTACTTACCATATATCTTAGATATAGAATAGTTGCCCAATTTCTTTTATTGTACTTAAAAAAACCCAAACCAAAACAAAACTTTGTGCCTTCTCAAAATCTCCCATGCCTTCTAAAAATCTCATTTACAACAGTTTTTAAATGACATTCTTAAATCCCCAACTTTTTTTAAGACACCAGTAAGACTTTAATGGCTATTGACTACTGAAAGTGTATTTGAATTCAATATTAAATATTCTGTTTTAGAAGGACATTTATGGAGTGAAAAGAATACTCTGACTCCTTCCCTCCCTGTAATTAATAATTTTGTCATGTGCCTTCTCTGTGCCTCTTCAGTAACCATGACTCACCTTAATACCAGTGTTTGACATTAGAAGCCTCTCCAGAGAGGAAGAAAATCATTCAGAAATGAGCTGGATAAAGGTTATTAAACCAACACTTAAAATTCTAGTCCTGTACATTTTCCTTTACCCCTAATTAAATGCCAGGAACAGCAATGTAGAACTTTCAGTATATACATATGCTGAATATACCTTTATCAGAGGAAAAGTACCTACAGGGAACTGAAACTTTATTCCCGGCAGTCACATCCTCTTGCTTATTGTATATTTGGAATGCTGATTTTCAGAAATGGGAAAGAGATCTTGGGGATTGAGTGTCCTATAACTACATGTTGAAGTACATATGTAATGTGATTCTTCTCTTACCCTTGTATGAGTCAGGTTTTTAGCTTAAGTTGTTTTGTTGACTTCAGTGGTACTATTTGTATAAGGAAAGGCAAACTGCATGAGTAAAGTTTGTAACATTGGGTCGATACTATGTATATACATCACTGCTTACAAACTTCTCCTTTGTCATCTCTCAGAAAGTTCCGGGGACTAACTTGAATATCAATATGAATGATGCCTGGAACAGCGTATTAACTTTCTAAATGACTGAGACCTTTGAATTGTGGGGAAAAAACCCTTTGTATCCTAACATTCTGTCTTACCTTACGTTTTTCTATTTCTAAAGCTTCTACAAACCATGTAGTCTGGGAAAAAATTAATTTTTAATCAACAGAATGTAATGTGCTTAGTTACATTCTCTTTACAGGTAGGAGACACTGGCATCTGCAAAGCAGTGATAATTTGCAGTGTTATCATTCTGACTTGTAGTGCATGACCCTAATGAGTTCAGGTCCTTTCAATTAGCAAGATGATGGTGTTAAATTCCATGCTATTATGCTCTTGTTGCCAGGCTCTACTGCTGATTTACAGAATATTACATAGGTTGGTCATTAAAGTCTAATTCCTTCAATAAAACTTTAACACAAACTTCTTTTCCTAATTTATAAAACTATCTGGGTCTTTTTCTAACCAATTTTCTCAGCCTTGTGCATGTCAAATTAACGCTTCATAAAAGTATAAAAGGTCTCTGGATCTTTAGTCTCTTGTGTTGGCTTTTTCAGTGAACTTTGGGTAATATTTTATTAAATTATTTTACTCTTATGAGGGGTAAACAGGTAATTCAACTTAGCTGAGTACAGGTGCTATTTTTGATATTTAGTGCTTACTGGAAAATTTCCTAATAATTGTAGCATCTCTAAAAGCTTTAGAATCCCCAAAGTGCTATAAAACTGTGCTGGTACTTGTCCAGGATAACACTTTTTTTTTCCCCTTTCTTGTGAGAAAACCAGGCTACCTTGTAACAACCAAGGACTGATCAGTTAAATGGCGATCACTGTATCCTGCTGCTATTTCTGTCTACTTTGTTCCCTAGTACTGCAGTAATGATGATGATGGTGGGGGGAAGTGTTCTTTACTGAATTCTGAGAAGTGGTGATGGTTCTATGGTAAGTAGAACCATGTTTGCTGGTGAACAATTTGTTCTCTATCAACCACATAAAATCTCTGAATGTATGTTTTACTTTAAAAAGACAAGTCTTCTGTAAAATCTCTGCTTTCTTCTAATAACATTTTTTAAGTTAAAAAATGACACAACAATACAGCAAGTCCGCATAATCACAAAATAAACAGTACCTGGTTCCACGGAGGCTCATCTCTACAGCAAGGGCTGTGGCTACTAAGGATTGTTTATAGTCCTGTTCCTACTATGCTTTTTCTGTGTGATCTTTGTCCTTGCATTTCACTTGAGTTTCTTGACTTCGTTCCTCTGCTGCCACCCCTTCTTCACATCTCCATGCCCTAAAGTTTGCTTGGTTGTCTCCCATGATTTCCCACATCATCCTTGCCTCTGTTTTTTCTTTTATTTTTGTCTGCATGTCTTTGTTGGTCTCTGACCATCAAGGCCTTCTGACAGTCTGTTGTTAATTCATTGTTGCTCTAAAAGCAAAAGAAGTCAGGAAGAAAGGTTCTGCCTTGAATGGTGGAAAGTATCTGTGAGAAAGTAGCATGCTATTTTGAAAAGAGGAATAAACCAGGTAAAAATAAAAGAGCTGTCACACTGTATCTATACCTAAAGGACCATTACTACAATGAAGATATTAGTGCTTCCAGTCTCATAAGACATGGAAGAAGAGAGTAAACTGTCCAAAAAAGATATTCCTGAATATCTCTACAGTGGAATTTGGATGGGATTGAAGGGTTTAGTTAGCACTGCATTGAAAGGAAGAAGAAAGATTCAGATCATATGCTGAGTTCTTAATCACTGGGTTTTTAGCAAATTTTTTTCATCCATTAAGTTAGAGGAAGCAGGAGGGCAGTTGTTAGTTTTTACACTTTTGTGACAGGTCAGAAGTCTTGCATTTTGTTTTATGTAGCTGAATCCTGTTCTGTGCATTAAGAAGTTCTTGATCCAGAACAAGAAAGTGTTACATGCATTTTAGGAGTACAATGAGATAATACTGTTCTAACAAGGTTTATAGGATACCAAGTGCTACCAATTTGTCTGTTTCCCATCATGTAGAAATGCTGCTGTTGTGCAGTTCTCTTCTCGTAGATTAAGTACAGATACTGTAACTACCTTTTTTGAAAAGGAAGTATGACAGGAGAATGCACTGTGGATTGGGGGCAAGTATAAGACACAGCAAGTATAGGAGGAAATGGTTTCTATACAGGTACTTCCTCTGTACAACTCCCAGTAATGAGTTTATTAATGATAAAATTCCTGCATTTGTTGAGATCAATGACAGTCACATGGGACCAAAGTTTGCCTTTTAAGTAAAGTTTGTCTTTCTGCAAAGGTCCCTTGAGTTTCTATTTTGCGGCCTTATCCTAGCTCTCTTATGTCCTGAAAACTGCATCAGTTTTTAGGATATCTTATCTGTCCTAATATTACTTCTGTATCTTATTTCCTGTTGAGATGCTAATGCTGTCTCTGATGCCAGCTTCTGTCCTGCACTTTCTTAATGGTGTTCCTTTAGCCCAACCAATTACCCAGTTCAGAAGTTATCAGAAGAAAAGGATGTTAGAATTATTAGCAGTAAATCTGTTTATTTACAAGGCTACAGAAATCTGTTTCCCTTAATGCACTAGGAATTGAACAGATGACTTCGATTTGCACTCAGCTCCAAGCAACCCTCTCCAGTCACCTCCTAACCTGAAAACCCCATCAATTAACTGCTCTCAGGATGCTGCTTCCTGCACTTATTCTCACGATGTTCTTGGATTTTGCCCAGCTTCATCAGTATGTGCTTTTGTTTCTTTGAAATATAAAGTTGAACGTGGCTCCATAAACAGTAAGTCTACTTGGATCTACTGACATGCCCAAGAAATTGCCTGTATGTTAGTGGCATAGCTTCTTTAAACTCCTGAGGTGCAAGTGTGAATTATGGGTGGTGACCTACATTGCTCTATACAAACAGATATATAATTACTCCTTCTTTGGTCCTGTATGTCAGCTCAGCTCTTACATCCACTAGTTTTAGTGAGACTTAAATTATTATATAGAATTAAATTTCCTGGTAAGCACCTCTTGTGATTTCTGTCATGCTGCCCTTTGTACTTAGGAGTGACTCCCCTTAAATGCATTTATAGCTACTGAATTGTCTGCATAACATCTGTTATGTCTCAAAGATCTTAACATTAGATAGTCTTCAGGTTTACTAATGCTACTGCATGTCTGCAGCAATGATGTTATTTCATAGTTTCCATTAAACATCTCGTCTTGACTGAGCTATCGTGCTTTGATCCATGTTTACAGAGAATCTGACAGCGGGTTTATTCCCTGATTAGGCTTATGATACTATAAATAGTAATATGGCACCCCAAAGGCAAGTTTTAGCCGAAATGAGAATTTCCTAAATTGACAGAACTTCTAATAGGAAGACTGTTTTCAAGAAACACAAAGAACAATGCTAGAAAAAAAAAAGTTGAAAATTATGAAAATCTGGGAATTGTGGGTTTTTTATAGAAATCGTTTATAAAATTAACATTTATTTTAGCTTATTTCTCAGTTCTTGAAATTCAGATAGTATTTGACAATAACAAATGGAAATATTGAGGATGAAATCACACTCATCTGATTAGATAAGTCAGAACAAGAGACAGATATTGTGAAATGCTGTATGTACATGCTTTTTTCTTTGCATGTACACATAACCAGTGCTATTTTTGTCTCCTTCATGGTTCAGTTTTCAGTTAAAGACCTATTAAAACAGGTAGATAAACTGGGCAGAAACTAGTATCAGGGGTTATGTCTTTACTTGTTGGTTTCCCGGTTTAACATCTATGAATACAAAAATCAAAATTTTCTTTTATTATCTAAGTATACAGATTTTTGGTTTTAAATGTTTCTCTGTTTCTTCATTTTAAGAATACATTCATGTTTGCTTTGGTTTTATAAGCATATTGTAATCCTAATTTGTAAATCAAATCATCCCGTTTCTCTTGAAACACGTTGCCCAAATGTAGTTACGATGTTCTGCCCCTTGTGTCATTATCGTTGTTCAGTGCAGCGGGAACAATGCAGCATTACTGCTCCTCTTTGTCTCTTAAAATTCATGTTATTTGCTTAAAAATCAACTTTCACAGTGCAAAAGAAATGAAGGCATCTGTCCTAAAACTTCTTAACGCTATTTTTAGGTATCCTTCATTAGAATATGCGCTTCTTTTTGTATTGTTCTACTTTTTGGTCGAATGATGAGAAAACAGCTATACTGCAGTGTCATCACTGTTGATAGCTTAGGAGTGTTTATACTCAGTTAAAAGATGCAAAATTGCGAAATAACTTTTCATTAAAATTGTATTTAATTTAGCCAATGTAAAATTTGAGAAAGGCTTTGATTCTGCAACTAGTATTCATATTAATGCACCAGTATCTGTGTTGTGTTCCAGATTGCTTTCTGATTTTGCCTTCAAAATGAGTAGCATGTTTCCTTATATTTCTTTGCTTCTCACTGGTAGTGGATATTTGCTGGCTTACCAGAAGGTGTCTAATTGCAAATTAAGCTTATCTGATATGCAATAAAGTAGATTTTTTGTTTGTTTGTTTTATATTAAATCTAACCTTTTGATAATGTAAAAAAACCCCAAACATCTATCTTTATAAGACATCTGTGAAGCAGTCTTTTAATAATATGAGTGAGAGGTGAAATAATAAAGTGTGAGGATGTGGAACAATTTTCAAAACCACTTTTAATTTCATTAAATATGTACAACAAGGAGGAGGACAAGGGCTGGCATTTTATGTAGAATAAATATGAGAGAATTTGTTCATAAATCTCTTACAAAACATGGATGGTCAGGTGATGTATATGCTTAAAAATAAGGAAAAAGCCCATAGCATTTCTCTTCTGAGCTCATCTAAGTGATTTTGAAGAAGCTGGGAGAGAAGTCAAAGGGGAAAATGCTGAAATTGGCCTCGGGGAGGATGGGGGCATAATGATACACTGCCCCCCCCCCCCCCCCCCCCCGCCATGCTAATTGATGATGTACATGGTAGTTGTTAGTGGGGAGGAGGGTGGGAACCCTGCCATTGAGGCCTTGATGAACAGTGGAAATTACTTGATGGAAAATAGTGTGTTCCCATCCCCCTGCGTTTTCAGGCTTTGAGGTTGTTTTGTGCAACTCACTCTACAGGATTTTAGGTAGCCCTTTCTCCAGCAGTTTTATAACCCAATGGATTTTACCAGTCTTTCACAGGGTTTCAGTAAAAATCAGTCTGTGTCCAAGGGTGTATGTGGAGTTGCTGTGGAGTAACTAATATGCAGTGGTAATAATATGAGAATTTCTCTTATTTCTTAAGTGCTCTTCATATTACTGGTCATGTGAGTAACGGTACTAATTAATTTGCAGTCTTGCACAAGTAGACTGACTAGCCTGGCAATAGTTTAAATTTCTCTGAGATAAAAGTTAAAAGTATTTCTTCCTTGAAAATCTTACGTGTAAGTTTCTGCAGGATTCCCTTCCACTACAGCTAAATAGGCAGTGAATGTTTTGGCTTGGTGGTGAAACCAAAATGAATAAAGATGAAAAGTTGATATGTCAAATGAATATTTTTTTTTCCTCCTCTCTCCTCCAAACTCCTCTTCCCTCTGGGTTCCTAAACAGCAAAATGAAGGAAATTACCAAGTACTGAATTTGATTCAAACCCACAAAGGTTATT
Source organism: Harpia harpyja (assembly GCF_026419915.1). Taxonomy (NCBI): domain Eukaryota; kingdom Metazoa; phylum Chordata; class Aves; order Accipitriformes; family Accipitridae; genus Harpia; species Harpia harpyja. Next base: position 15,652,965 of record NC_068969.1, on the reverse strand, counting down.
GTGATTTTGCAAGCTAATATTTTGTGACATTTTTACTTATCTAGACCATGATATGTCTATTTTAGTAATTCTAAAATGTTTAGATACTGAAAGGCAAATATAAAGTATTGTCTTTTAAATTATTTGTGTAATGCAATGTGAATTCCTCATAGTTACTGGTATGGCTTATCTATTGTTCACACATGCACAGGAGCATGCACACGTTTGTATTTTTGTACTTGAGTTTCCATCTGTCTCTAATTCTTTCACATCTTTTTTGGAAGGTAACTTGGGAACATGCAGTTATCAATATGTAGACGACAATTTTTATTAATTCAAGAGTCCAGACTACTGCCACTTTGTCAGAATCTGTTGATCGGTAGTGAAATTAATAGAGTAGGCTTAATTAGGTGAGTTGGAAGGGGTATTAATTGACAGAAAGAAGCATTCTGATATGTGATGGATGCTAATGCAGGTGTCACCAGTACAGCTTTTGCACAAATGATTCCTGTCTTGACAAGCCTGGTGGATGCATTGTTGTTTGTATATTGAGGATAAGAACTGGCAATCTGTAGGGTCATTGATTACCTGTGGCTGGCCAGGGGTTTGCAGCCATTCATTTTCTAATTCTGGTTTTATAAGCTTCTGTAACTTATTTATGACCTGGTTGTTTGTAGGTTTGTATTGGGTTTGCATGGCAAAGACTCCCCTGTCCAGCTGAGGGGGGTGGGTGGGGAGTTGACAGAACGGCTTTGGTGGGCACCTGGTGTCCAGCGTATCCTTTCCTCTGTTTTAGGGGGAGGAGAGGAAAGTTCTGCTAACACAGTCAAAGCATAGTGTCACGGCCCACTAGGAGCACGTGGTTCTCAAGCCTCAATAAGGGCTTTCAGTTCCCTTTTTGATACGGTCTTAACTCTTAGTCTGGAATTTAGTTATTTAAGAGTCTGACTTCTATCTCAAATCTCTGAGATGAGATTTGTTGGAAAACGTGAACAGCTTGAACTTCAGTCAAAAGCCTGCATACATAGAACTCATTCCCTTTCATGGTCACCCACTGAGCCAACATCTAGAAATTTTGGAGACAATTCCTTTGCTTAATCCTTTTTTAAGTCATGTTTTGAATCTTAATTTTTAAGAACTAATATTGTAATACAATTGTTGTGATAACTGCTATATTGATACCTGCAGAAATACTTACTCCATTTCTTGTCTTATCCTAGACTTTTACTGACTATAATTAAATTTTACTGTATGTCATATATCTTCCACAGTAAGTCAGGTGCAAATAGTTTCCATATTTGTTTTCATAATATGGATTATGGCATGCAGGAGTGAATCAGTTTTACATTTGACCAGTACCTCAGTAACTAGCACTGGACTACTTTCATAAATAAAATCCTGTCCTTTAAAAAAAATTCTTATCAAATACAGTGTGTATTGTGCATCGGGTACTTGTCTCCTCTCCTAGTATAGAAGTAGTAATGTTAAACTGATAGATATTCTGGACAAGGTACAGCCAGATTGATATAATTAGCGTACAGTTGCTTTGAGCTTTTTTATGAAGGAAACTTGTGTTATTAATGAAGGTCTGTTCTCATCATGTAGAGAGTATTTTAGTCTTCAAACAATTTTCACTCCCTTAATGCTCTTTTTTTTGTGGGTGTGAGGGTTTTTTGGGGGAAGCCATTATTGTTGGAAAGGTGCCAAAGTGTACTTTATGAAGCCATTTGCAAATGCCTATCCATGAATTTGCCAGCAGGGTAGGAATAGCAGTGCAGCTGGTGGTCTTCCTATCCCCTCCAAGGCTACTGTTGCTATTTCAGTCATAATAGTCTTAACAACATTCTGTTTCACAATTCATATTTTCCATCTTACAGTGCAATAAACTCCAATTTTGTTATAAAGTTATAGTGTTCCATTAAAACTAGCTATTGTGACTGTTTACTTAAATCCAGTCTTGGTAAAGCAGAAAACTAATTCAGTTTCTAAACCAAGTAAATCTCTAGCAACCTGTCTCATTTTATCAGTGAGCACTTGAGAGATTTAGTAGTTTCAGAAATCTTCCTCCATTACTGGTACAGGTCAGTGGAGTTGAAGCACCTCAATGTTTATGCTGGAATGGGGATGTAGGTGGAGTCCTTCCTATGCTAAGCAAGAGGGGTGTGGGCTGGCTATGGAACAATTGATTCTAAGACCTTTCTTTCATTATAATACTGGTAAAACCAAGGTGCACTGGTATATAGTATGCATGGAGACCTGTCTCCTACTTGACCTAAAGTATGTCAGTAATTTTTAGAAGAGGAACTTTTTAATTTCTTGTAATAAGAATTTTTAACATTTTCTCTTACCTTTTTCTGTACTTACCGGTTGTAACAAGTCTGATTGTCTTCTATACATTTGCCTGATTTCTAGGAAGAGACTGTAAATGTTCCTTGTAGCCAGCTGGCACACAGAAATCAGAATTATTGGTCCTTTGGGCCAATTTTTAATGTCTCACATGTCCATGAGTTTAGGAATCACAGTTCAGTAGTGGGGAGATGTTCCTTTTCTATCTAGCAGAGGTATAGAAAATGTTCTTTGTTTCATGTGGTAGTAGTTATTCATAGTAGGAAAGATATATATGGCAGACTTTTCTTCTGCTGGAATATTAAGAAAAACTAGGAAAAGTTAATGACAAATATTTATTTAGAAATCTTGTAACTGTAGAGAATAACTTATGATTATGACCAAGGCAAAAAAACCTCCTCCAAAAACTCCAACCTAAATTGTGGCTGTTGGTGTAACTGATTGTTACTGCAATAAAAGGAGTGATTGCTTTTATTAGATGGACAGTCAAGTAACTGAGAAAAGATGAACTGAAAAAGGAATTTCTTCAAATTTTTTTGAGCATCATTTATGGAATAACCCCCATGAAAATTGCGTTACTACTTGAATTTGTTGGATTATTTCAGTTCCACAATATTGCTTTTTATTTTCCACATTCTTTATTGTGAAATATTCTGTAAAAATAATAATTCAAAAAATCTCATGTTTAATCCTGAGCAAAATCATAGTAAATTAAAGATAAAAATGTGGGGAATGTTAACTCTAGGAATACGTACAATCTATAAAATCACATAAGCTGCCTTTTACATCAATCTCTCACGAATAATAGGGGATCTAAATACCTAAGGCTGGTTTGTAGTCAGATTATATTTGTGGGAGGGATATCCAGGGAAGCTTTGCAGCCCTCTGCCAGGCAGGTTTCTGAAGAAGAGAGCTCAGTGTTAAGAGGTGCTGGACAAATAAGTCTTACTGATGCCTATGGGAACAGCAGATTTGTGATGTGATGGTTCAGATTTTGAGGTGAAGATGATCCTGAAAACTTATTGGATCAAGGTCTCTTAACGGCAGACCAGACAAAAACACAGTGCGAGCACTTGGTTTTGAGTGCATTGTAGAATTAGGTTCAATAAGAGAAATATAATTAGTAAATGTTTCAGATCATAGCTTGTTTTATTAAAAATAATGTTCAAGCTTTGTATTTGTATTGTATGGCTTGCCAAAAAGTACTGAATATGGTGTTTCATGTTTTACAGATTAATGCTACAAAAAAGGTCTTTTAAGAAGCCAAGCTCCAAGGAACTGGTAGATGGAACTGTATAATTTTTGATGTTGTTTACTTTCTGGTTTCTGAGCACTTAGCCTGGTTGGTGTCAACTTTCAGGTTTTACTCTGGAAGAAAGGAGATGAAAAGTAGCTTTTCTAAAGAATGGAAATATTTAAGAAACTTTGGCTATTCAGTGTTTAAGAAAAATACCAAATTATTGCATCCTGCTGTACAGTTGTGAGTACATTGCAAATCCCACCATAAAGTAGGGTACCATTGTAAAGTATTTTTGAAGTCCTTGTAAAGATAGTGGTAAAAATTGGCTGAACTGGTTTTTTCCTTCATATTTGTCTTTATCACTCAAATAAGTCACCCTAAAGTATCTATTGGTGTACTGCCTCGTGAGAGTTTAATGATGACTTTCAGCATAAGCTGTCAGTAGGTCAGAAATGCCTTGTATCTATGAAATTTCCTGAGTTTATTACCCTATTAAAATTCATTTACAATGTCAAAGTTTCTGATTTGTACAAGGAAATTTAATTTAGGAGCATCTTCAAAGTAATACACAATTTTCTCCTTGAGTATCAAGTGAAGCATCAGATAAAAATAAGATGACCTTTGCAGTGTATTATATTCAATTATTTCTGTGTTTTAACTTTAGATAGTTTGCAGGGGTGGGTATAAGAAATAATAATTTTGTCGTCTTTTATGACTTGCCTTTTATGTTAAAAACAGTTTGGAGAAAAAGTCTGTCTAACCAAAAATACTGATTATTTAAAAATAACAACGACAACGACAACAAAAAAGGGCCAACATTGTCTGCAAAGCCCGCCTGCCATGTTTTCCTTAGAAAATTCTGTGCTTTACTATGCCCTGAATGAATCATTGTTTGCTTCGACCCAGCTTCTACTCTGTTTTGTAATATTAATTTAATTTTTCTGTCTTGCAAAGTTCTGAGCCATCTTACTATATCTTGGCCTCTGTAATGGTGTAGTGCGTATTAGTTCATCTTCTCATTGAGTGTTTTCCTAGTCAGGTATCTCTAGCTTCAACTACTGAATGAATGTTTTACACCAGATAGAGTATTACAGAGCAAATAGATGGCAAGGCTAAATGGTAGTCCAAGTCTAAAACTGTCCACATGAGCAGGAAGATTATCAGACAATGATCAAAGGAAATGATTTTGAGCCCTTTCAGTGTGGTTCTGTTTTTGAAGCTTGACCCACAACTGTCCTGTCAGATGCATGTAAAACCTGAAGCTGGAACTTTGGTAAATAGATTTTTCTTGTTATTAAAGAAATGTGTCATTAATAATATCAGATAACATAGGTATTGGTTTGTTGGTCTCTGATTAATACCTTGTGTGGGAGTATGAGATTAACAATGGAGGACAAAAAACATGATAAATCAGTTCAGTGATAAGGATTGAGGGACCGTATTCAGGAAGTAGCTTGCTGGTTTGTGGAATGTTAACCTCCCTCACAAAAAATAATAGTGGTGGTGTTTATATCCGGTGTCACTAGATTGCAGTTGATTTTAAGGATAGCTAATGTAAACTTAAGACAGTGTCTGTGAGACAAATAGCATGTATAATGTATCTCAAATATTCAGATATCATTTGGTATCACACAATTTTTATTTCAACAGGAAATTACAGCAGCATAGGAGAAAAATAACTGTAAGAGGTTTTTAAGTCACGATGAATTTTGTTTGAAACAAACCTCTTAGTGGTTGATACCTGCATCATTACTGAGTATATGTAACGTTCACCAGAGTCCCCTCATTACTGTAACTTTCTATCAGTGCAAATTTACGTGTTTACATACTTGCAATCCATGCTAACAGGTATCATTTTCAGAGATGCTGGCCTGCATCTCGAATTGATCACTGCTGTACCTGTGGGTCCTGAGTAGCTATGCATAAGCGCATTAGTCTATGCTAGATGTTAGAAGTCTATATGCTATGCCAAAATCCTTGTTAAAACAGACTGAAATTGCTTATATAAAGAAAGGGAATGACGTTAATGGTAATAAAAAACTTAGATTTAATAATCAGATTTTCATGACTTCAAAAGCTTTGATTACATCATACATTTATATAGAATTTAAGTCACTGTTGAAAAAATACTAGTTTTGCTTGTTTCTTGTGACCCCATGTAGTGGGGGTGGAAGTGAGAGAGTTTGGCTTGCTTAAAGAATCACCTCCAATTGTATTAGCAATAGAAAAATGATGTAATAGAAATTTATATAGAAGCGTGACTTCACAGAATTCGATGGCAAGGTTCACTCTACTACTTAGTACATGGATGAAATGCACTCAGGAAAATTAAGTTAGAATCAGACTAAACTTATGTATATAGAGACTGAAATGTAATAGGGTAAAAGGAAATATTACCAAAAAAAATAGAGTTAGAATTAATTTCTTGTTCAAAGATCAGGAATATGGAAAAGTAGGGGAGACCCTCCCATTGAGTCACGAGGTTCAAAGAAGACCCCCTTGCTTTCTGAGCTCCTGTCGGAGTCTAGGTGCAGCTGGATTGGCTCCTAGTCCCAGACTTGGTCAATGGTTTATATCTAAAGAGATTATGAATATAATAGCAGCCTAAAATTCATTCACAGTTGAATAAAATTCACAACAATAATTTAAGTATAAATTTGAAACTAATAACTTAGAATATACTTGCTATAATATACTTACTATAGACTATTCAGGTTAGTACATGTGCATGCATAAAGATACTAAGAGATATACATATAAGATGGTAAGAGAGGTATACCTGTTAAAAATTCCCCTCGAGGTCAGTGAAAGGATTCACTTTGAATGCTTCGGCATCTTTCTCAATGTGCGAAGGGTTGAGCCTCAAGGAGCTGAGAGTATCTGCCCAGGTTGTGTTAGCTTTTGGTGACAGACCTCCGATTTTTGCAAACAGGAAAGTTTGCAAGCTCTGAGAGGCATGCCACTCAGAGGGAGATGCTGGTCACAGCCTGCTGCGGTCCAGGAGAGCTCAAAGGACCTCACTTCGTACCGCTGTTTATAGGTTTGGGAGATGGTTGACTTTTGTCATCAACAAATTGCTGGAATCCTAGCTGTGCTGGTACCGTTTCACATGCTAGTAAGGAAAGCTCTGAGGCTGTCTGAGAATAACTTAAAATATAGATATGGGATGCTCCAAGATTGTCAGGGGAGGTCTGTAATGTCCCAGCGTTGCTAGGAGAGAGAACTGGCTATTTCTACTACTGTCCCCCCGCCTCTGCTGGGCAGCAGGAGTCCTTGAGACGCACAGCATATCTCCCTGTCTTAGTTGTGTAAGAGTTCCTGGCACAGCCAAGGGTCACTTAACTGCCCGACTCATTACACTTATGCTAAGGCCTAACAAGACTTCCTGAGTTTGTAACTCAGCCTGAGGGGGAAGAAATGCACCACCACACCCCACAGGAAAGAGGCTCTGGTTTTTGTTCTACAACGTGAACAAGAATGCAAACTATCTTAAATTCAGGTATTGATGTACGAGGAGTTAATATTGGGAAATTGAATGACTTTCATGTGCTCCAAATGTAGATTTCAAGACAGTTAATTTCAGAATGGCATATCTCAGCAGATGTGTGGAATTTATAATAGATTTTGTCTTCACTATGAGCCATAATATATAGTTATATAAAAAGTCCAGAAATGTCAAAGAAGGGAAAAATTCTCAATGCAAATCAATAACAATTTAGCTGTGTTGCCAGATCAGTTGTATTCTGTGGTTTGTAATTTTTCAATGAATAGACAATAATGTTTTACATAAGCATTGTCATTTCTTTTTATATTGATTCATCTTAATAGTTCCTTCTAGTTATTAGCGTTACTATTATTTGTTTGACAGTACCACCTAGCGAATGCGCCTGTTGTCATAAGCTGTAGTCTAAGTTTCTGCTCGCAGAATTAAGATACCTTGCCAATAATACCAAAAGCAGGACAAAATATTATCTCCGTTTTACAGATGGCGTGCTTAATGTTAGTACTTACCTTAGCTTCTGGGCAGAATTGTACAATTCATGCTGGAAACTATGCTGCCACAACTACATTGCCACGAGTACTTGCAATAGTAAATTTGAAGCCATTTGGATTATATATGTATAAACTGCAAAAACATCTATTGCTTTCAGTTGTGGGCATAGTCTACTGCAGTGTGCCTTCACAGGTTCTGTCATGAGCCTTGTGTTATTAAGAGGTAGGGACAAAAGAATCTCTTCCAAGCTGTGTTTTTCTTTCTCCATTCAAAACAGACCAGGTACTTGGACAGCTAGAACCAAACCTTACTTTAGTAGAAGGCTCATGTATTCAGGATGTCTTGTATTAAGCTCCAGGAAAGAGTCGAGTGTAGAGATCAATGGTTACTGCAGAAGCCTAACTCCCTGTGGTTGGAGTAGCTCATACTTCCATCTTTTCATGCTTCTCTCTGATGTTTCTTTGCCACTGAATTTGTTAGTGAATCTAGCTGCTGTTCTCTTTATTCAGGCCTGGAGGTCCCTCCTGTTTTAGACTTGTGAGTTAGCAGTCGTTTCTTAAAAGTGATGTAGTGATAGGTTTTGGGTGGGTGGTGTTGAGTTTGGCAGTGTGTTGTCTGTGGCCCTTCACTGCCCTTGTGTGTTGCTGGGTTCTTTATGCAAGTGCTAACACAGCCTTGGTTGTCTTTTTATTCAGTACATGAACAGCAGATTTAAAGTTTTCTGCCATAGTATCTCATTTATTTTTGGAATTGCACAACAGCATGCTTGAACACAAGTCTAAAGATGGGAAAAGGCGTTGTGCAGGTTGAAACACATTTGGACTCTTCCTTGTAGAGTTGCTTTCTTTTACCTTTGTGTACTCACAGGTAGTGACAGATAAGTGAGCTGAGAAGAAACAAAATGTGGAGGATGATGGGCACTTTATCTTTGCAAATCCATGTCCTGAGTGTTTTATTCCTCTGCTCCTGATCCTAACCAAGAGGAACTGGAACTGCCGATGTTACCTCTTCCATTGCTCAGGGCTGACCGTGTTCCTGCAAAGCTTTCTCAAGACAGGCAGTTTTTCTTTATTGATACCAGCCCATGAGCAGCCTAGTGTTTGGCAGGTTCATTGCAGCTCAGTCTGTTCTGCTTCTGCTCTTGTCTGAGTGGTGGTTGCTGCTGAGTGGCATAAAACAGTGTTTTAAGATTTTTTTTTTTTTTTTTTTTTTTTGAAGACTGGATATGAAATATTGGCCCTTCTTATACCCATTCAGCAGGGGGTTCTAGCTTGAGCTATGACCCTCATTTAGTTTGTTAATGTAACAGAGCCCCTATCGAAGGACAGTTTCTTTGCTAATTTAAGAGCTCCTGTATTAATTGGAAAGAAAATCATGAGTGGCTTTTTATTCATCAGCATCAAAAATAATTCTGATTAAGTACAGAGTGTGTGTAATTTGAACTCTTCATTGCACACTGTTCAGTGTACTTATGTTCTAAGGATGACTTTCAGGTCTCCATCTTTTTGAGTTGCGTAACTATCTACAGCTCTGTTGCTTAGTTGTTGTGTTTGTGAGATTGAGTATTACGATAGCCTCTTTCTGTCTGCCCTCAGCTCTGTTTATCTTCCTCTCTCTTCCTTCCTCAAGCACATGTAAATTTTTGTCTTGGCCGTGTTTTAAAGTAATTCCCCAGTTTTCAAGTTGTTGGATTAAAAGCTATCATGATAAAAAGAGAATATAAAGAATGAACTTAAACTAGCCAAGTAAGTGTATTCACATTTCACACTGTGTATTCACACAGATAAAGACAGACTGTAAAGAATGTTCTGGTCCTCCCAACCACTGTTGTGATCCCCTGAATTTTATTGATGCAAATATTTGTATCTTGATATTGAAGGGCACGTATCATATGCTATCTCCAACAGTAGATTCTTTTGGTTTGTTCAATTTGTGTATTTTTAATATTGTTTAATATAGGTACTGTTGAGTGAGCACATATACTCTTAGGGGTGACACAAATTAATTCCACTCCCATCATGAAATCTCTCCATGGATTTATCACAAATTGCTGCAGCTGTGAGTGATTCCATGCTCTCATGAGAAGTATGAGATTAAATTCTGTCACTACTGTACTATTTTTAATTAATTTAATCTCCAAACTAATAATTTCCCAGTGCCAGTTTCTCTCTCTTTGGTCAGTATATTAATTAGTTAATGTCAAATTAATTAGTTAATGCAGTCAATGTTAAAAGCTTTGTAACAGTGATAAGAATGACTAGTGCAGATTCTGTAAGTGTTATGGAAGTAGGGGTTCATGCTTTTAACAGGAAAAACAGAAGTTGCATTTTCACATTAGTCGTTTGACTACTACTGTTGATTTGAATATGGAGCATGCTTAGCTACAACAGCAAGGATGGAAATTTAAATAACATAGCACCGATAGCTAGATCCTGAAGTGATATTTTTCTGTAATTTGGAGAATAACAAAGGAAAACAGGAAAAACTATGACAAAGCCAAAAAGAATTGAACTGCGCTGCATGCTAAGGAAGGAGCATTCTATTTCTTTTGGAACAGGAATTGAGGTATCTCAAAAACAACCATAAATTTTTGAGCTTTTTGAGAGTTTGAAATCCTTAATATTACCTTATTGCTGAGTTTAGTCTGTGCATTCTTATTGAACAATATCTTTGTGGTGAATAATGGGGAAATGAATGCAATAAACTAAGAATTGTTGCACTTCTACTATTTTAATGAAGAATGCTCATGCATTTGGGTTTCCTGGGGGATCAGCCTTACAAGGAAAGCTTAAATAGGGAGCAGGTCAGTGAGCCTTGAAAAGCACGGTTACCTGAGTTGTCAATGTCTTCTCATCATCCTCAAGTCCTGGCCTGTCAGCTTTGCCAAAACTGAAAAATTGGAGCTGATTACAGCGTGTGACACTGAAAAAGGCAGAGGGAAGTTAGGGGGTATAGCCAGCTACCACAAACTATATTTGGTAGTATCCATATTCTGAAGCAAGGTATTTGCAACTTGGTACTGCTAGGACACAGGGGATTAAGAGAAAGTTGCGTCTACCCAGGAGTTTGGGGAAATCGCCAACTGTAGGTAAGACAGAATGCAAGCACCTCTGTTTTTGGCAGGTTGAGTATACTTTACTTTAAACAAATGGCTTCTTGTTTCCTCTCAAATGGGTATATCCGTAGTGTTTCATATATTGATGAGGTTGGTTCTGCCTACTGTAATGGTTGAAACCTAGGGGTTATAACACAGACACAGATTGATAGATCCCTCCAAAGAAGCCAAGATTGAGTCCGAGTGCTGAAAAAAAGATAGAAGGAACAAAAAAGAATGACTCAAAACTACCTTCTGTAGGAAAAGAGACACTTAAAAATGCTAGCTTGCTTTTGCACTGTCCAACTCATACCCATATGATTTTCTGAATATTTACAAAATTGTCAAATACATACGTATGTGGGTGCTGGTCTCTTCTGTCAGGTGGAGATAGGACAAGAGGGAGTGGCCTCAAGTTGAGGCAAGGGAGATTTAGGTTAGATATTAGGAAAAATTTTTTTACTGAGAGGGTTGTCAAACATTGGAATGGGCTGCCTAGGGAAGTGGTTGAGTCGCCATCCCTGGAGGTATTAAAAAAGCGAGTGGACGGGATACTTCAGGACATGGTTTAGTGGGCATGGTTGATGGTTGGACTCGATGATCTGGAAGGCCTTTTCCAACCTAAATGATTCTATGATTTTATGTAAACTTTGTGCTCTTACCTTTACTTGAAAACAGTGCTTGAGTGTGATTTCTTGTAATTTCTGAAAAGATGCCAGACTTTAAATACCTGTCACAAGTAAAATTTGTATGTCTAAGTTCTTAAATTGAGACTGCTAGGCATAATGGGATAGGTGTTCACTCTGGTAAATCTGCAGTACTCTGAGGCCCCTTGAGATTAATTTTGTGCAAAATGATTATCACCACCATCAGCAGTGCTCTTAACTACCTAAGTATTTTGCATTAGCAAAACCAAGGTAATGAAACATAATGCAGATTGATTTTAATAGAGGAAATAACATGTCTGGAAATTTTCATGATAACCTGTTAGTTCTGCATTATGAGTTAGGTTATCCCACTTCTATCAGTTTTCTTGTTAAGAGCTCTGTTTGCCATGCCCATGTCCCCTCTAAGGGGGCAAAAAAAAAAAAAAAAAAAATTTGGGAGTAGGGGGAAAGACAAAACCAGGCAGAAAATACACTGCAGCAATGCATGTTAATTACTCTTTATATATAGATCACCTTAAATTGAGAAGCATAACCTGTACTAGGTGTTGCAGAACTTGGAGATTATCTCTGCAAATATGAATATATTTTTGACAAACCATCTGTGTATGAACTAGTTGCTTCTACATTGCACTTTGAAGCTGGCAACTGTGAGATCCTCTGTTCATCTGATCATCATAACAGTCTTTCTCTGAACTTACTTACTTCAATTTACGTGTCCAGGACTGGATGGAGAAGTCCTGATATCGCATCACCAGTGGACCTAGTATAATACTTATTGTTGGGTTAGGGTTTTTCATGCATTCTAAGGTTCGAAAATACTTTCTCATCAGTGTACCACAATAGCTCAGCATTGGCCTGTAATAAATCCTGGTCTTGCATCTCTTCTGCTGTTTGCAATTGATAAGCTCTTAAGATACTTTGTTATGGGCTCCCAAGTGTAAAACTTCACATGTTTTACTATGTATATTTAGCCCATTTGCTTTTTCCAGACCTCAAAATTATTTAGTTTTCCGTCTATAAGTATACTGATCATCTTCTCTATTGACAGTGTTGACCAACTCTAGTGTTAGGAAACATCATCAGCACATACCCCATACTAATAAATATATTCAATAACTTCTATTTCAAAAATTGTATTAACTTTTCTTCAACCTGAAAAATCTCTCTTCAACAGTACTTTTTTTGCTTTGCTTGATCCATCTACTCACCTATACTAGAGTTTCCCTTGCCCCTTCTGTGTGAAGCTGCACCCTATCTTATGGGTAAAAATAAGTCCATATATAAGTGATTATAAGAAGCTGGGATAGAAGGACTCTGTTCTACAGGAATATAAATAATAGAGCAAAGGGATATTCCCCCCCCCCCCCCCTTTTTTTTTTGTCTTACACCATCTAGTTTGGTTCTTTAGCATCATGGAATGTTTTGAGGAAGTTTTTATGAAGAACTTTAAATATTAAGTCTGGATTCATGTATTATGTGCTTATGTGCCCACTAGATTGCGTGAGTGTCTCTGTCTATAAAAATGACTCCTGAACTGGATTCACAAAATATTTGCCTACAATATTTTCCACTAAATGAGTTAACGTAATATTTGGAAAAATTGCATGTTGCTATACCAAAATTAATTTTGAATCTAGTGAATTACTTGAATTAGTCTGACAATCAAATAAGGTACACCTTGCCCTCTGTGCTTTGTGAATGTTGTCAGGTACCATATTAAGAACTTCAACATGTGAATTTTATTAAAAGTTGTGATTTAAATTGGATTTACTATCTTTAAGTGTGTCTTTAGTAGTGTAGATACTGACTCAACAAGGAGGATGCAATGCATATTTTGCAATTTTAGTGAACCATTTCCAATGACATTTTGTTACTAGTTTCAAAAGTGGCATTGTGTTCTGTCACAATTTTTTTCTAAATCAAGTATAAATGGGAAAAACAGCTGAAGTTATCCTGAAGATGCTCAGATAGGAGACAGCAAAAACTATTTAAATGTTTAATAAATAGCAAATGGAATTATTTAGCATGAGTGGCTGAATCCCTGCCAATTAAATGGGTGTTAGAACAGATAATGGTTAACATGATTGGAAAAGAGGTAATTTCTTCAAAATACAGTGGCTCATATAAAACAATTACATATACAAAAAAGTTAGTAACAATTTTAGAAAACTATCTCATGTTGCATTTAATTGAACAGGTTTAATGTTTGTCATTATTTAGAGATCCAGGAAGTTCAGAAATAGTATAGCTTGGTGATTTAGCGTGATGTTGATCTGCAGCAAAGACAATGAGACTCATTTTAATGGGACTTTAACCCTTTTTTCATATTTTAAAAGAACACAAATTTAATGAAAAAGATTGTACACTGCAGTTGCGGCACAGGCAATAGAAAAGTGAAAAGTAAGGCGCAAATTTTCTCTCAAAATTTTTTCCAATCTTTCAGGGTTTGAATGAAGTGAGTTTTAAACTTAGTTGTTTGAGTAATGTTTATTTGGGTATTGAAGATTTCTGGGTCCTTTTAATTGTGTTTCTGTGCTAAAAAGTTGATTCAATTTCTTGGTTACTTGGTGTGTGAAGTGACATGTATGTGTTTAATCATGAGTGTTAAACTGATTTATCTAAAGAAGCCAGGTAGGCAGAAAGGATGAATCTTTTGTGCTTAGTGTTTTTAATTGTCTTGCTCTCTTTCAAAGTCTTACAACCAGATTGTTGAATTAATTCACTGTTTTGAATTATCTTTCTTACCTCTGGGCCTCAGTATTAACCCTGCCTACTGTACCAGAAATGGAAAAGAAAGGACATTTTATTAGTTATTGCAGCATTGCCATTTTGCTTGTATTGAAACTCTTGCTTATTCTCTATGCTTGCAGCTGCTGGCTGGGCACTGCAGACAGCATTATTAAATTACAATTATTGCTCTGTATCCTGGCATGATGAGATGCTGTGTCAGAGGTGTTGATCACTGAGAACATTTTCTCTTCAGATGCTGGCACCAATGCAACTCTGTTGAGATAATTGGCAAAGTGGTGGAGTTTATTATAAGTATAAGTAATTGTTGTATTGCTACTAATCCCTGCTTGCTTAAAGAATGACTTCTGAAGTAAAGAAGTTCAAAATTGTGCGGAAGATCTGGGTCTCCTTTGATATAAATAATATGTAATTTTATTTTTCCAATTTCTAACTGAGTTTACAAAGTGATCATTGCAATTTTAAAAGTTGCTGTGATCTTTTTTTACATTGTTTATTAACTAATGAAATAGAAAATTAGTAGTTAAATATTATATTTACTACCTTTATATTAGCATACTGTATGCTAAAGAAGCTTTAGGGCATTGGAAGATCATTTCTTTCTGAGCTCTGACACTGAGGAGCTGTGTAACTTCAGGCAGAAAGTTCACACTCTGTATGCTGAATCTCATCTCTCAGACTTTGGTATTGTAGACTATGTAGCTAACAGGTATTGAATTGGCATATCTGTAAGCAGAGCCAGGGACAAACCAGGTTCAGTGGCATATTGAAGATTATAAATAATGAGCTTCATGTTATACTTGGATCTTAGTCCAACTCCTGCTCAAGGTAGAACTGATTTTGACTTTAAATCAGATGTCTTAGAGCCTTGTCCATTGGATGTTAAAAATCTCCAGGACTTGGAGATTCCACAGCCTGGCTGGGCAGCCTGTTGCTTGGAAGGGACTTCTATATTTCATGTGGTCCCAACATCTGCTTAAAGCATGATTACTGCCAACAATAGATCAAGTCAACCGTGGGTTTGTTTAGTTAAATTTCTAAGGATGTTGATCTACTGCCGTGCTTAATGCCCAGCTGAATCTCCCAAGACAGAATTTGTGGCCATTGCCTCTATTATTGAACTTATTCTCAAAAACCTCCAGTGATGAAATTACCAAGCTGCTTGGGTAGTCTTTCAACCTTCAAAGAAAATATGTTCTAGTTCTTGAATATCCAAATTTTTAGGAAAAACTTTCTAGCTTCAGGAGAGGACAAGCTGGTGCGGAAGATCAGAATATTGTACGCTGTCTCACCAATTGGGGAAAGTCTTCTCTCAATGCTTCATTTGTGTAAGTGTTTTGAATGTTTGTTGAGTTTGATGCTCATTAGTGTTGCTCAATATTCAGTTCTTCTGTTGGCTAAAAGAGACGTTATTCCATTTATCTTAGTCTGTGTTTATGCTCAGTATTGCTATTTGAGTGTTTCTGAATGTAAATTTTTTCTACTGTACTGGAAGTATTTTTATGGAATGATTTTCTTTTCTTTTCTTTTTTTTTTTTAAAGTACCTTGTAAGTGCCAGTGCCCAGTGGAGAGGGCTATATGCTTGCACAGTGCTTACATGCATCTATTCTTTGAAACTTGCATTGTTTTTTGTGGTTTTTTGTTTTGTTTTTTTCTAGTGTGCCCCCCCCCCCCCCCCCCCCCCGCGCATTCCTACCTACTCTTTAAGAAATAATGAAATTTCTCCGGTGATGACTCAGGTATACTTTTAATTTTGGTATTTCCCGTATTTCATGCTTAATCTTTTCAAATGCTGTTATCAATGTGATATATTATAAGCTTCCAGGGAGAACAGAACATTATAGTTTCTACATGAATAACTTGTAAGAAAATGACTAGGTGGACCTGTTCATAGACCTAAAGCATTGGGTTTGAACTCTAAAAAGAATATAAGAACAATGGACCCTGGTTAACATTCTGTGAAAGTCAGCAGCTTTGATATATGTATTTGCAGGTGTCTGCAGAACACAGATAATCAGTATTTGGAAGAGGTGTGCAAATTACAGAGCTACTTGACTAGTCATAATTACAGCATTGTAAGGACAGAGTGGCACTGAGAAGTAATAAAATGTCCTTTAATCTCTTGCATTGTCAATTATAATCTGTTTGTGGTTAAGAGAAAATATTTTGGTGGCTTTAATATATGATTCATGTGACTGCTAGGTGTGGTATTTTCTTAACTTTGAGACTTTACTCAGATAATAAGCATGTATTGCTTAGGAATTTCTTCAGAGAGGGAAAACTAGCTAAAAGTGTGCCTTATTTCTTGGTTAAAAGTTCATCTGTCACTGGGGTTTGGCTGTTACTCTGACTTCCTTTCTTTGGTATTGAAAGACAGTGGGGTTTTATGCTTTTTATTTTATTATGTTTTAGCTGCCTGTGTTTTAATGAGAAACTACAACGTCTTACTTAGCATTTTAAAAATTAACATGTCTTACTTTTGGTTTAGAGAAAGTATGCCCATTTGATTGTGCCAGTTTTACCCAATTATTGTTCTTCAGGGTATTTAGGAGCAGTAACTTTACTGCATTTTGTAACACTGCTTTTCTTTTATTTTTAGTTTTTATATGCCACCGTCTGAATTTTGATTAATTACACTGAATGGAAATACCAGTGTTTCTAGTACTTAAACTCTTTAATATATCAACAGAAAGCATAAAATATCAGATTAAATGTTCAGAAGAAAGAAAAACATCCTGAAGTGTCCTAGAAGGGAAAATAATGACCTTACAGAATTGAACAAAATTATGCACTATACCATGAGACCTATGGGTAAACTTGAAGTTGTTTCGCCTTCCATTACAGAATGAAAGTGTTGGTGTTCAGAAACACTGTGTAAATTTCTCAGCCCTTTAGAAGGGAATACCAAAAGGTAACATTAAGCAACAACTTGTAAATTTTTCTCTGTATAAGAAAAGCAACTCTAGTATACCTTCAGGTATAATAAAACAGGTACTTGACATGTTGTATGAACTATGTAGTACAATCAGAGATGATTTTCTTACACCAGAGGATTAAATGTACATGTTACTGCTAAATAGTGCTTCTCTCTGCTTTTTGTTTCCTAAGGAAAATCAAAATTTATAAGTTGCTGCTTAATACCACCTAAAGTGCCAGTTTCTTCATTGTGAACTGTGAAATTTGCAAGTGGCTGTTTAACGATGGCCGCGACACTGTTCTTTCCTTAAGGGGTAGTAAAGCATCTATGGTTAGGAACAGGCTTTTATTGCAAGTACAGTCCAACATTGGTGACTGATGTGGAGAATGTATTATGAATGCACACTGCGGGAGAAGTCAAGGTAGAGGCCATGGAAATGGGTGGCATTGCTGGGGTTTATTCACAGGGCTAGGTACTCTGGCTGTTGATACATGTACAGAAATGTTAGGCTGAGGATGCTATATATTCCACTTCTTGTGCCAGTTATTTCTTCTGCTTGGAGCTAAGATCTAGACTTGTGAGACTGTTCTCAGGCCCTCAGGACTATGTCTGTAGTTCAGCAGGAGTAGTGGGAGCCATAATTTCCACTACAGTGAGTACAAGTAAAGCTAAGTGGAAAAGAAACAAGTTCTGTCCAGAAGGCTGCAAGAGTTAATTGCACACAACTGTTAACACAACTTAGTATTTTCAGTCTGCTGGGTATTCTATTTACTATTACTGTTTTCTCTCTGATTATGAGAACACATAATTCTTAGGCTGATTGTTCCGTAAACATTTAACAATAATTTTGTCTTGAATGATATTTTCAGCAGCTACCTTCTTTTATAACAATTGTGGTAATACAGATTGCACCGTGACATACTAAAGCAACTTCAGTATTTATGAAGAAGATCAAGTGCTTGAGGTCTCAATAGCCGCAGTTTAATTGTGTTGATAGTAAATGGGGAATATTCTAAAAAGAATTTTGAATTAGAAACTTGACAAGATTGGGAATCGCTGGTGGGTTTTTCCTTCTCTCACATGAAGAATGACTTTACTTTTCCATTTAGTTTGCTTTGTTTCTATATAGGCCAAATAAACTGAAAAATTGGGGTATGGTGGGTAGAGTCTTGTTTTTAGGTTTGCAATTCAGGCCATCAGTTAAATATAAGCAGTCTTTAAAACCTCATCTAGTTTTAGTAGGTTTCACAGTAATGTTAACAGAACTATTGTCAGCACCTTTGCTGTGTTATTTGAAGTGCTGACACAAAGGAAGCCTGTGCTAGATCAAATATAGATTATTTTTTTTCTTTTCAAAACTGCCGTTCTCTTGTTTCTATCATACTTTGATCATTATAGTCAAATAGTTTCAAGCATATTCTTTTCATTGACTGACTTTTTTTTTTTTTTTTTTTTTTTCCAGATAGTTCAGTTGCACCAGCGCTATTCAGGAAAAGATGGACTGATAGTAACTCTTCTGTGTCTCTCTTGTGACCATGCCAGAGCACTTAAGATCTTCCTAATCTTGCACTGTGTGATAAAAGCTTTAACCTCCTTTGCTGTTGCCCTGATACCAGTGCAGCTACCTCACCCACTGTTTTCATTATATCGTTACTCTTTGTTCCTTTGTTGCTTTTCCTTTTCTCCTTGTGTCAAACTCAAAGTTTTCAATTCTTTATATTAATATCCAGTTTGCTGTATTTACAGCTTTGTTAGTTCTTGCTCTTCAGCATCCTAAGCTTTTTGAGCTTTCTGCTGTTGCTCAAGTTATCTCCTTGCGTTTTTGAATGATTGTCTCTTTAGGTAGTCCTTTCTAAGTAGATCTTTTATGTTACTACTTTACTTTTGTCACAGTTTTCTTCACTATCCAGATTTCTTTGTCTGTTGAACTCTTACCATAGCAATGAATTTAGCCTAATTATGACTGCCATAGTTATGATACAGTGGCTTTTCAGAGTCTGTGGTTGTCAAGCAGAGCTCGCTGTTATTTCATGAAATCAGAGGATAGTGGAAGTGTCTAGACCAACTGCCTGCTCAAAGGTAAAACTAAACCAGGTTGGTCAGGACCTTTTCCAGTTTAGCTCTGAAAATCTCTAAGGATGGGAAATTCTACAGCCCCTCTGGGCTACCTGTTGCGGTACTTAATTGTTCTCTTTGTGAAGAATTTTTCCTTACATGGTCAGGATTTTTTATGCTACGGCTTGTGCCTATTGCCTTTTGTCTTTGCTTCTTCAGATGGAATTTGGAGAGTTGCTTATTGCCGATAGCATAACTACATAAAGGTACGTGTAACAGAGGATACCTGTTAATTTGCACAGATAAATTTGTTCCCATAAGTTTCACATTCTGAGCCAAATAGCAGCAAAGTGACTGAGTGCAACCTAGTTTGCCAATTGAATTATTAATTTTGACTACTTTCACTGAAATAAGAATATTAGCAGATCTAATACTAATAGATTGCAGATACTAACAGGTTGCAGGGAGTTTTCTTACAGCATTTGCAGAGTTCTCTAACAACCAAAGAAACAAAAAAGAACCTTGCAAAACCAGAAACCATTGCTATGAATTAATTCTCATTTCATTGGCTAACTTGAAAAATCTGCTAAAATTATTTTCCAGTGATATCTAGCAGGAGAGCTAGCACTGTTGCACAGCAAGTGCTTGCAAATAATTTAAACCAAGTATGCATCTCATTTCTCTTCTACTAAAGTAAACTTGTACAGGCTATAAACAGCTCAGAGGTGCAGCATGTATCTGCCCAGTATTGTCAGAAGAAACTTATCCTTTGTTTTTCCTAACTGAACATCATGGTCTGTTCTCCTAGCTGTATCTATTCAGTATCAAATACACTGTGATAAAGAGCTGACTTTCCTTTTGTGTGTTTAAAAAAACCCAAAAACCCAAACAAAAAACCCCCAGTTTGTTCCCTACAAGTAGCACTATCATTAAATGTGCCAGCAATGTGATCTAAGGAACATTACTTCCAATTAAAACCCTCTCATAACTTTCTCCCCTGCAGCTTCTTACCTCAACTAGAAATTTCATCTCTGTATCACCTGTTGATCCAGCAACTAAAAAATTTTGAAGAGCTTTTTTTCTTGAAAATGACTGGAGAAAAAAGACTGTTCAGAAAAACATGCCTATTGCTGTATGTTGTCCTCAAATAATAGAGAATGTAAACTATCTCTGTGCTGTTCAGAAAGAAGGTGGTAGGCTTCAGCAGATGGGAGAAAAGGAGACCTTCAGGTTGCTTAACTGGAAAGAGAACGTCTTGCGTTGCCTTAGTGGTTTGTACTGAAATGTTAAGAGAAAGTTTAGGTGATTTGGGGCTGTGAACTGATGACCTGTTCCAGAGCTGTCTGTGGTGGGAGAGGCTGCTTATCTCGCTGCTGCTGGTTACTGTGTTTTCAGACTTGCTGGGTAGGGTTGCTTGTCTGAGCACTTGGAATGAGTGTTGTGGTCAACATTCTCTTTTGGTAAGCTTTTTAAGTCAGCCTGGCTCAGGAAGAAGTACAAGGCATGCTCTTGTTACCATTTCTTCTTAAATTTGTAGTTGTACCTGAAATGATACCATTTAACTTTTGAGCAATTTTCTCATTGTCTGACATTCAGGCTAGATTTGTTATTCCATTGATTTCAATGGGCTGTTACTCAAACCGCTATTGGTATGAACTTTTGCTGTGGTTGTACGTGTTCCAGTGTTCTTTGGTATGTATCCTCCGGAGTATATCTCTTGTTCATGCTCCCCCCACCCCACTTCCTGCTGTGATATTAAGTTTAGTTTGGAATATTTTGAGTGGCTTCTTGTTTAAAGCATAAGCAGTCTTGATTTACTGTAAGAGTGTGATTTCTGTGATTCTTAGTGTCTTGATCTGAAGTGAGCGCCTGAAGAGTCTGGTAGTAGTTAAAATGGACTAGATGTTTTTAATTGGTGATAAGGGTTTATTAGCTTCTAAGTAGAAGTTTATAATATGTGGACAGACAGGTTCTGCCAATTAATTCTAACCAATGTACACGCTCTATCTGACAGCTTGGATACATTTGTTGTTGTTGTATGGTGGTTCTGCATACATTGAAGCCTGTTGACACTCTGCCTTGCTGGAAGGTGTCACTCTAGCAGGAAAGCATGATGGGAAACAAAAAGCAACACAGAAAATGCAGGTTTCCCTTAGGGCAATAACTTTTGCTTTTATGTAGCAGCCATTTTCTGACAGGACATGGAATACATTACTAAGCTTTCAAGTTCCTTGTATTTTTTTTTCATGTGACTTCCCATGTTCTATGCAAGGCATCCAGAGATGTTTATACCTTTTTCTACTTCATTAAAGCACTTCCTTGGAGGAATAGTCCCTTTTTTCTTTGTGACTCTTTCTATTTGGCTTGTTTTGTGTAAAATTACAAAGATGGGGGGAGGAGGTTAATACTACTACTTTTTTCAACAGGAGCAAAATGAGTGTTTTTTCAAGACCCCTGTACTTAAGCAGGCTTCAAGGCAGGATCAGAGAATGTAAGCAAATACAGCTCTTAACAGGCATCTGGTTTATAGACAGTAAGTATTTATCAAACAAGACAAAAGCCTTGACAAACATTGACATATAAATACAAATAATATCCTGAAACCTGATCACTCATGTGTACTGATCTGAAACATTCTTCAAAACTGTAGAAATGACTTATTCTTGACTTTTGTAGTGCCCCCTTAGAATGCCTTCATCAGAATCTCTCTGAAAGAGATTCCCTTCACTTTGACATAATATTAACGTGGGAAACCAGAATGTCACTGGCAGGAGTGATAGACCTATGGTGTTTTGAAGATAAATAAGGCAGTGTTACTTAGACTAGTTTTAGTTATATTATGTAAAGATTGACTTCTATATGTATTTATTTTGAAAATAGGCTCCCCTCAAGAAGGCATCAGTAAGGATTTGATGAATTTTATCATTTTGGGGGTGGTGGTATTTAAAAAAAAAAAAAAGATGCAGTAGTGCTTCAAAAGAATTGAAGACATTAAAAATATTAGTAATAAACTTTAAATTTTATACTAACCATTCTAGCATGGTTCTCTTCAGGCTTTTGTGA
This sequence comes from Harpia harpyja, assembly GCF_026419915.1. Classification (NCBI taxonomy): domain Eukaryota; kingdom Metazoa; phylum Chordata; class Aves; order Accipitriformes; family Accipitridae; genus Harpia; species Harpia harpyja. The sequence continues at coordinate 15,630,860 of NC_068969.1, read as the reverse complement.
GACAGGTAACTTTTGAATAGTATTGAAAAATATGTTAGTCTATACAACATTTTTATGCTGTTTTGTCTTATTCTACAATAGAATAAGCAGAAGCTATTAGAAGATTTTTTTTTTGTCTTCCTGAAGGAACATGAAGAATGCTTTTTAGGCTAATGTTTCTGTGAAACCCTCATTTTTGATGTTTCAAATGGTAAAGAGATCATTCCTGTGTATGAGAGGTGGATATAGGCCACTGCCATTTTTCCTCGCAAAGCAAGATTCCCCTAGACCAAAGAAGAAATGTGAGGCACTGGTGTGATGGTTTCAGAACTGGTTTTCAATTTTAAATTTGCAGCATCAGCTTGAACAAGGTCACCATAGGGATTTGAAAAGCAGACCAATATTTAAAGAAAATCAAACTGTTTCTTCGAACTGTTTCTGCCATCTGAAACAATGTGAAATGTGTGCAAGAGAAAAGCTATCTGAAGCTCAGAGATCAGCGGTGTTCTAAAGGCCTACGAGAGATGCATTTCTGAATTTTAATGCAGTGGTTTTACGTATCACATAAGATTGCTGGCTTGGATGTTTGGGTTTTTTATAATGGAGGGAAATAACTTCTAGACTGTGCCTATGGCTGCAGATATGTTAAAATCCTGTTTGGTAAATTGATTTCAGTGCTTTGGGTGAATGTGTGTAAATGATTCCAGGTTAAAAGTTTTTGGCTGATTTCCATTGCCAGGCCCTAGGCTAAGAACTTTTATCATACTTTAAAATAAAACAAACCAACCTATGAGTCCTTTTCCAAAGAAACTAAATAGTAAGTCCAATGTACACATAATTTGTTTTGCGAGTAATTTATTTATCCTTGAATAAGAGAGATGCTAATTGTTGGTGAAAAGGCTGCCTAGGTGAGGTGGCCACTTATGGGATTATTTTTTTTGTGAATTTAAATACATATCACTGTTAGAAAAATATAAAAAGTGGCAAGTATACCAGGGAGATAACAGAATGTAGACATAATGTCATGTGTAATGAAAATTTACTGAACAATAAAATAGATATTGACAACACAGATTTCATTCAGAAAGACAAATGACACATGACACAATGGAAACATGAAGTGGTAGTGTTTTGTGTTATAAATAAACAACTCCCTTGAGAAACTTGAAGCATCTTGTTAAATGGGAGTATTTACTTCTGCTGTATTGAAATGCACATTTTTACTACTTTTCTTCTGCTTTTCTTATGACAGCATATTTATATTAGGAAAATGTTTTCTCTGATTCTTCTGAATGCAGCTACACCACTGAAAGTTCTCACGTTGGCATAATTATTCTTTCTTAGGAATTACTATCCTGTAACGCTGATTTATATCAGTTAACAGTATCTATCTGTTCTACGGCTTTTACTGATGGGATCAAGTTAATACTACATCACTAGTTAACGTATTTCAACTTGGAAAACTCTTAAATTGTTTACGATTCTGCTGGTGGGTCTGGATACAGGCGAGTTTGCTGTAGTAGCACCTGTAAGATAAATGCAACTAAGAACTGTACTGTTGCTGCTACAGTTTATTATGTCCATTACCTGTAGAGTGTGCTGTTTGTGAGAAGACAATTTTCCTTATAAAAATTGTCTCTGTGCTCAAAAGTCTGATCAGTGGTTGCACCTTATTTTTCACATGACGGATGTAGGCCAGTGCAGACATTGTCTTATGTATATACGGACTGTATGACTTGTCTAAACTTTCACTTTGAATTCTGGCCGAAACTGAGGTTTAAATCAATTACCTGTGTTCTTTCTTAAGCTAGATTTCTAAGCCTAGTAATGCTTGTATCATGGCTTTAACAAATAAAGAAAAAAAAAAAATATTAAGGTAAAAGAAGATAGCTGAGAGAAAAGACTTGGGCCATAAAGGTTAATAAATATTTAGAACTATTCAGCATATGTCTACTTTGGTTAATTTTGAGAAGGTAACTAAAAGCTTTATCATTCCATATACAGTGGTTTCTGAAAAGGTGGAAGAAGATTTTTGAAATTATTCTGGCTTGTGTGAAATACCTGCTATTTCATTCTTACTCAGCTTGGCTCTGCCAAGCCTGTATGTCTTACTCCTATAATAATACATTTATGCCTAATGTCGATTGTGGATTATGTCAAAAGTTACTGGAATTTATGGGAAGTTACAAAAATACCTTAGGATAATTTTGCATTTGCTGCAAGGTTCTGGAGGTCAAGATCTTGTCTTTGACAGGATCTTCAAGAGCTGGAGGAGTACTAAGACCTTCTGCTGTTGTGTTCCAAGAAAAAGGGAGAGCAACTACATAATCTCCAAGGATACTTCAACTGTGACTATCAGGCTGGCTTAAGCATACCAGCCATAGACCCGTAAAGGTATTTGTGCAAATCTTTTTTGTATAGGTGCTTAAATATCTGCTTGAACACCATGATGTAATAATTATCTTTGAAACGTTGGGACTGAGAGAGATGCTGATAAAAGCAGGGAAACCGAAAATGAAGGCTGCAGTGTTGGCCTTACATTACCTGGCCATACTGCAGAACAAGATGTTATGTGCTGTTCAGATAAGCTTTCAGTACAGTAGCGGAACTGCCAGAAGAGGTAATGAGGTTTGCTGAAGATCTTGACAGCAGACTGCAGTAAATAGCATAGATGGCATAACATTTCACTGAACATCTGTCAGTGTTTTAAGGGAGTGGATACTTCCATTCCAAATGGGTAAAACCTTTTTGTGTCATCTTAATAATAGCATGTTTCCTTCTTACCAGCTTGAATGAGAAATTTTGAAAGCTGGCTTTCCTTTATTGAAGGTTCTGTGCTTGTTTTAGGAAGACATAGCAAATGGGTTAGCTTTAGAGAATTATAGGCATATACTTTTTTCAAACAATTTGAGCACACTGCTCTTCAGAGTGTAGAAATTCAGATATATGGCTTAGACACTTGCATATTTAATGATATTGTATAGCATATAATGTTCTAGGTGTCATAGTGATCTAGGGGAACTGGTATATACAGGCTTCTAAAGTTCTTGCTATGAATTCATACATGAAATGTTCTAAGATTCAGGTAAGATTCTTCTCACCTAAAGATGTCATGTATTGTTTCTTTTTAGTGTCTGATACTTATTTTTGCAGATCTTGGTGCAAAATGCCGATTACATAGTAGAGGTCAACAAAATAACTAAGACAAAATCAACATTCTTCTTTCCAACCACACCACTGTAAGTCATGCACAGGTTCACAGATTATTTTTCATTCTCAGAAAAGCTAATTAGACATTGGTTTAAGCTTGCATGACATGAAAACACTTCAAAGATGTGATTATCAGATTTCTGAAATCTCAGTGTGTTTACAGTTGCTGATGCATAGGATGTAGGTGAAGATTAATAGAGAACCAGACTGGCAAGAATTGAAGTGTCTAGCATTAAGTTACAAGCAATTTTACCTGCTGTGTTATTCCCACAGAAGATACAGTAGGCATGCTGAACAAGCAGAACAGTTGAAAAATACATAAACATGGAAAAAAAAATTAAATTACTGTGTGATTTTTACAGAGAGCAAAATCATGAGGTTCCAGTTCTAGGCTTTCTACTTCTGTACTTGTGTCTGAAGAGCTTCAGCTTCACTGAAGAGTGGTTTTGGTTTCTTTCAGTTTTGGGATGGATGGGAGCTCCTCCCTAAGGAAGGCCCTTCAGACCACCTTCAGGAGAGATTCTGAGTTGGCTTCCTGACTTCCTGTTGGCTTCAGAGAACCAGTTCAGGTAGAAGACTTAAAATAGCTACCACTTCTTACCTACCTGTTCTCCTAGTTCATTACACTACTAACGTGAACTGCAGGATCTACATTTCCCCTTTGTTCAGTGTTAGTGCAGAGTATCTTTAGCCTAAGAGTAAGGTGGTGCTTTAGCAGTGTTGCTGTTATTTATGATAATGGTAAAGCTTCTATACTTTAAAAAAAAAAAAAATTCGGGAAATTTGAACTGTTTGCAGTATCTTGTGTAGAATCCAGTTACTAAAGAACAGCTGTTCCTTTAACCTGCAGCACTTCGTTAGCAAATTCTATGAAAAAAATGAAATTAACTAGTTTAATCCAGTTCCCCTTGCCTCCTCCCCCTCTCCCCAGGATGGGCATCTTTTCCCATCTCATCTTTGCTTATCATATGATCTCTGCTTTTACTCATCTTTGGGATGACAGATGCGGTCTCTCTGCAAGGAGTTCAAAATTATTGCCAGGCTTTAAGCTTGTTTTGGCTAAATATCATGCTTTCAAACACTTCTTTCTTTGTAAATTATTTTTCAAACTACAAATAACAGCAATAAAAAGGTTCATTAAATAGTTTGAAATGCGTAATACCAGATCATGCTGACTTGTTACCCACAGGATGTCATTTTCATCTAAAACTAGCTAGGAGTCCTGAGTAAATTACAGATTTTTCTTCTGTATTTTAATTAATATAAGCCATATTTAATGTGTCTCACCATGGCTTTGCCAGCAACCCAATTTCTTTTTATATTTAAATGACCCCTTTTATGCACTATGCTATTGGTGAAGGAGCTCAGTCCTTTACAGGATGTCTGCCTTAGGAAAAAGCTTTCAGTGTTCTCATTCTTTTGCTCACAGACAACACAGACTTCTGAAATATTTTGGTAGTTTGTCGTGTGTTGATCTTTTGTTTGTAATGTAGGAAAGTTCTTGTTTCTCAGCTGGGGAGATAGAACACGCTAGAAGGGAACGAGCATCTTACAGTGAGACCCAGAGCAAGGACCTAATGAGTAAGTGTGGCCAGTTCTGTGCTGCCTGTGTGCAGAGCTAGCGAGGTGTATCCACTCCCTGCTACTTGGAGTGGGATTGCTGTGGGGATATGTGGTGCGGAAATAACCAGATGAAGATAGTGTAGCTTGGAAGGGTGACTGCCACTGCTGCAGCCTGTTGTGAGGAGGAGTGGTGGTTTTAGCTGATGTGGAGGTTTTAGCTGATGTGGAGGAAGGGCTGTGAGGAGTTGCAACCCCTTCCATGCGTTGAGAAACAAGCCAGGAACCTCTGGTCTGTGCAGAGGATGAATGAAACTATGGTACTTCTGGGTTGAGGAGAGAAAGCATATTTGTGAACGATCCTGAAAGCTAAATCCTATTTTCAGTGGCTGTCCATGTACATAATTTATAAAGACTGTCGAGATCAGACTCGTTGCCTTGACCCTTAAGATAGATTTGGAAAATCTCCCTTTTTTTAGTGTTTGTTTTTTTTTTTTTAGTTTTGTTTTGGCATATTTGTCTCTGTGTGAGGCATTTATTGAAAGAAAAAAAAATGGTTCTCAAGCTGATCTCATACAGTGAGGTGAATGGACCTGCTCTTCTCTTTGACTACATGTTTTCATATGGCAAAAATACAACTAGGTATTAACTTCTGCTCCAGATGCTCAGAGTGCCAATTGAACGGTATCTTACCACTGGACATTTCTGAATCTGTTTCCAAAACAAGTGATGCAAATAGGTAGTGCTAATGTAGTTCAAGTAGCTGAGTAGAATGCCTTTTCTGTGTGCAAACATTGTCTTGCTCAGTAGGTGATAATGCTGCTTTTTGCTCTCGGGTGCTTTTTGCTGCATGTACGCTCCAACTGTTGTTGTTATAATGATTAAAAAACCCAAAAAGCGGCATTCACGTGAGTCTTTAACACCTTGTAGTTGCAATGAATACTCCTTTTTTTAAAAAATGTATGGTATAATGTCCATAATATGAGGTTATTTTTCAGTGTTACTAGTTCATTTAATGTACTTTTACAAATACAAGAAGCTTACAATTTATACGACATTGATTCTCAGCAATGACTAGCTTAAACATGCATGCAGAAGTTGCATTCAGTTTAAATTTGTGCTTATATTTTGTCCATGACCTACACAATAAACACCAGCAAATCTTTTTCAGATGATCTATGCAATTGAGGGATTACTTTCTTTTTCTTCTATAAAACTTATTTTAGATTACTGTAGTGAAATGTTAAAATTCAGCTTTTGATGTGTTGGAATAAAACTATTGCCACTTCAGTAGTTGAAAAATTATTTGAAAGTTTGTATGAGTTTTTGCTTGCCTTTGATATTACAAATAATAATACTGATACATGTTTCTTAAGTTGTTTATTTTTATGTTGGTATTTGTGGAGGGAGGACGTTATTTTAGGCTTTTTCATGTCCAAAGCCCTGTAAGTTCTCAAGTGTGCATTCAAGCCTGATCTTTAAAAACCTCTAGGGTTTCAGGCATCAATGTAAATTTGTATTTTGTTTGTTATATCATTCTGAAAAATAAGCAATAATGTTCTGAGTTTGCAAGCTGCTGTAATGTCACCAGGTGCTAGTGAACTGGGGACATCCCTGGGTTTTCCTGTTTTTCTACTCGTGACATCTGAATGCTCCACAGACATCAGTGAACTGGCCCTCATTAGAGTCACAGAAAGATCAAGTGACGTGTGAAAAAATAGTCTTGGAGTCTGTGACAGAGCAAAGTACTGAATTCAGGTAACACTAATCTCAATCTAGTGACTAGTTGACAAAATCATGCTTGCCAAATAAGGTCTGGAAAGGAATTTTATGTGAAGTGTAAACTAAACAAAATAAAGTTTCTATTTTTTTTTAATAATTCATTTATTTCTAAGCAATTTCAAACCTCAAAGTTATCTGTAGTATAATTGAAACTTTCTTCTGTGAAAGGGACAGTTCAGGAAGCAAACCTCTCGAGGGATGCTCTTAAAGGAAAGCATGAAGTTTTTGGTGGTGTTTTTTCCCCCATTTCTGGAGAAACTATATCTTTATTTTTTGGCATTAAATAAAGGAATTAAAAGGAAAAAAAAAAAAAAAAGAAGAAGAAAAAAGCATGCCTTGGACCAGTCACGGGGGAGACTATCATTTATATTTAAGATAATTGTGGAAGGTGGTAGAAGAGAGTTCTAAAAGATTTGATGCTACTGCCTGTTTTCAGACTTCCTGCTGACTGCTGATGACAGCTGCTTCATTGAGATTATTGGTTGTAGCTTTTATTCTAAGAGTTTTAAAGCTATTTATAAATAATGTATGAACAAACCAAATGGTAGCGTATCTGTATCAGTGCTCTGTTCACAAACAGGCTTACAGGAATATACTGACTATCTAAACTTACAATACTTAAAGCCAATCCTTAACGAAAATCTGTGCAACAAATTTCTTTTATACTTTTGTTTCCAAATTACACCTCTACACTCCTATGGGTGAGTTCTCAATGGGAAGCTTTGTAGGAAAACAGTGGGAAACAGGGAGATGGGGCACGAATCTCCAAATTCCTTGGGTAATCTTTTAAAAATAAGTTTTGTCAAGAGAATTTCATTTTACTACAACTTGTACTCGAACTGGAAATTCCTGTACTTTTTGGTTAGATGGTGGAGGCAAGAACAACACATGGCATCAAAAGAATCATGGTGCTGCTTGGCTCTGGCAGCAATGCTCTTTTTGTGTGGTATGTGGACTATTAAGTTAGTTTTTGGTTTGGCTTCACAGATTTCTTTCCGTCCTTTGTATAGGATGTGTAGTAAACGTATAGTTTGTGTCTTTGTGGTCTCATTTGTGTAATTCTATACCTTCAGTTCATTCATGTTCTTTGTGGTTTTGTTCTGCCAGTTGACTTGGATCTTTCCTACAGTTGAGTGAACCATTGTAAATCCTTTTTTGCAGATGTAAATTCTTGGGTATAACAACATTGTTTGCTTCAGTTACAAATCCATTGGATTCATAAAATGTGAAATCTTCATCAGCAATTAACCATGTTGGCTCACTGTAGGGTGCCTTCCTGTTAATAGGCTGGGAAGAGTCTATTAGGATTAGATTTAGGTCTGTTTTCTAAATGGTAAGTAACTCTTTGCAACTTATTTATATGTTCAATTCCATGTCTCTGTTAAATACATAGGATGCAATTAGCTGTGACTGTTGTTGTTGTTGCTGCATTCTGAAAGATACATAATTCGCCTTTCTCCTTTCCAGCCCTGTCCCTCTAGCTCCCTCAAAAAAACCCATTAAAAATACCCCAAACAAAATCTAAACTCCCAAGAAGATAAAAGGACTTTAGACTTAGGACGAATCTTAGAAAAACTTTATTCTCAGTATCTTCTTTACTGAAGATATGTGCAATCACCTGTACTATATCATCTACTATTTGCCTATTCCTGCACAGTTTCACTGATGTGGAAATGTCTGATGGAAAAGAAATTCAAGATTGTTGTCTTTTTACTGCATTGAAAAATACTTAGACTTTTACAAAGCTTTCAGAAAATTATTTGCAGTCCATTTAGGGAAGCTGGCTGAGCTATCAATAGATAAGTCAGGTCTTTGCTTGTCTGAGGTATCCTTGAAAGTAAAGAATGCGAAAGGCTGAATTTTCTACTTGAATTTAACGGCTGCAGTTGTTCCAGAGTGAGCACTGAAAAAACTACTGCATTTTTTTTCCTCCAGATCTTCTTTGCTGAAGTGATGATGAGGGCTGCTGAGGGCATTTATTTTTGATAATATAAAATGATAATTTTACTTTTAAGGTAACACAGTTCTCTGATCTGAGCTTTCCTTAGTTACTCTGCCACAAAAATAACAATATTTTCAGCTTTTGAGACTTAAGGATAGATTAGATCCTTGCCTTGCTACTTTTATGATTAATAATCAGGTCCTATATTTCCTGGGGCCCTGGAGGGAAGGGAGCATCTTAAACTCTGGGCCTACAAGTTTTGTGGATCCAGTGGTTAACCCCACAGGGAGGAAGGAAATGTGTGTATAAGTATGTCTTTGTGTAGGCCTATATCTTATTGTGCTGGTTTTGGCTGGGATAGAGTTAATTTTCTTCACAGTAGCTGGTATGGGGCTATGTTTTGGATTTGTTCTAAAAAGAGTGTTGATAATACAGGGATGTTTTTGTTACTGCTGAGCAGTGCTTACCCAGAGCCAAGGCCTTTTCTGCTTCTCTCACCACCCCACCAGCGAGGAGGCTGGGGGGGGCACAAGAAACTGGGAGGGGACACAGCCGGGACAGCTGACCCCAACTGACCCAAGGGATATTCCAGACCATATGGCGTCATGCTCAGCATGTAAAGCTGGGGGAAGAAGAAGGAAGGGGGGGAAGTTGGGAGTGATGGCATTTGTCTTCCCAAGGACCCATTACACGTGATGGAGCCCTGCTTTCCTGGAGATGGCTGAACGCCTGCCTGCCGATGGGAAGTAGCAGATGCCTTATTTAGCTTTTGCTTTACCTATTAAACTGTCTTTATCTCAATCCACGAGTTTTCTCAGTTTTACTCTTCTGATTCTTTACCCTATCCCAGCAGGGGGGAGTGGGTGAGCTGCTGTGTGGTGCTTAGTTGCTGGCTGGGGTTAAACCATGACACTTACATATCGTGCCTCCTTCCCACTAGGAGGTCTGTTATCGAAACTTGAGAGCCTTGTTGTGTGAGAAAGGGAAGTTTGAGGGGTTTGTGCTGCATTTATCACTTGCATACGTTATTTCTCATTTCTAAGTATAAAAGTCATAAATGAACAGCTGAGTGCCAGGTGAAGCTTTCAAATGAATTCAGACTTATCCCAGAGAGATTGTATGTCCATTTTTTAAGCTTGATGGTTTAAGCCTTGCGCTGTGTTGGGAAACCATAGAATATTAAAGTTTTGGCCCAGACTTCAGTTTTAGTAGGGCGTGGGTGCTGTTTTCTTATTTCTCCAGAAGTTCTCCAGACACTTTTCTGGGTAAAAGATGAGTGTGATTTGTGTAGAGGTTGTGGTGTGGAAACTATTTGTTTTTTGAATTTCTGGGTTTATCTGGAAAAAAACTCTATTTGAGTTTAGCTTGAGATATGATCTCTGCAAAAGGAGGACCAAGCGGGGAGTGTATGGTACGAACTATGTATTTCCATAAAGTTTTTGTCTTGGTTTAGACAAGGGCTAAATATGCTTCAGGTTGCTCAAAGAACTCTTTCCTTTGGACCACTTGATTATCTTAACTGGGAAAGTACAACCATGTGGTGACAAGTCTGAGATTTGCAAAACTCTGAAGATCCTAGAATAGATATATAAGAACAAATAATGGGAATAAAGTATATTGACCCCAGATTCTGTTGAGGAAGGTATCTAGCTAGATATTGTCAATCAGTGTAGATTTGATTCCCATTAATCAAGGTATAAAACTTGGCTTAGAGAAAATAAACTGGAAGTTTTTAATCTTCTGAAAAAAACCTCTTCCTTTTTTTCATACTTCCTAAAATGAACGATTTAAAAAAACTTAACAAAATACTGTCTAGTGTTCAAATGGTCTACAGGCTTTATCTCCATTTTAGGTGAAATAGAAGTTTAAAGAGGGGTTGCAGAGCTTTCTGTTGTATTGTGGTATCTGCTACCATAAATTCTATGATCCTATACAGAGGTGTAATGAAATCAACCCCAGCTGAAGTTCACTAAAATGCTTAGTAATCACTTTCATCTGTTCACTTTTTTCTCCAGTCTCTTCCCTAGCTATATTTTTACTTTTAAACTTATGTGACTTACTTAAGTTCAGTAAGCTTTTTCCTTGTCTTCTAAATTCCAGTTTTAATTCTGGTATTCTTCTAGTTTGCTTCATTAGCTTTTTGGCTGCTAGTTTGCTTTTCCTTGGTCCAATGTTATTTCCCATTCCTTATTTTACATGATGTAAATTTTATTAGAAGATTATTGTGCCCTCATTAGACCCTAGGTTCTTCTCATGAGTGATTTCTCATTCGCTAGGCTGATGGCTTTTTAAAGGCTGTAGCTTTCAGTACTGTCCAGAGACTTCTTTGGGGTAGAGGTGCTACAGACTGTTTTGCCTTTCCCTTCCTCTCACCCAAAGCCAATAGTGAAGTGGGTGAAATGTGCAAGCAACAAAAACCTCCCCAAGGATTTTTCAGAATTGCAGAAAAAAAGTAGGATATTTACAGTGGAAAACTATTAAAAATTTGGAGTATTCCCCTAATCTGAATCTCTTGGAGCAAGTGGGATGGCTTCAAAGATGGAATGTAGCAGATGTGAAATTTCACGTCACCTGTTTCTCAAGTACAGTCCTAACAATGGTGTGCTTAACCTGCTTCGCAGCTTGTGATGTTAAATTAACCAACCAACACTGACGTTACAATTTGCTTACATGTTTCATGTTGGTAGGAAGAGGAAGGACCAGGGATATAATAAAAGTTGACACTACTCTGCCTTTTTGCTCTATGAGGTGTCCTTCAGCTGTAGGGTTATTTCCATTAATGTGGAGAAATCTGATGCTGTCTTTTTTGTGCTCTGCTTTTGGACCTTTTATTTATGTTTGTTCTCCTATTTTTGCTGGTTTTCATTCTGTGTTTTTGCATCCTCCCCCGCTTTCCTTCCTACTGTTTTTTTCCTAGCTGTAAAATATTTAATGATTCTTAAAGTTCAGGGCAACTTTGATTGACATAGTCAATGCAGAGTGCTAACAAAGTTCAGAGGAGTTTGGCAATGGTAAAGAAAAGACTGTGTGGGTGAAGAGTTTTCTGTTCTAGTTGATGGCATTCCCACTAGAAAATAGTTGAAAAGATATACTATCAACTCTTTTTAGATATTAGAAGTGATCAGGTCTTTTGGAACATCTCTGGAGTTGGATATGCGGGGGAGGAAGGGTGTTCTGCACCAGTTTCTTCTTCCCTTTGTCTGTATAAAGATAATGTAATGACAGCTCTCGTTTGTGGTCAGTGGGAGAAGATGGTAATGTGCCCTTCACCTAGAAGCCCTCAAAGTACAGTTATCATTCAGTGTTTTTGATGGTTATTTCAGTGCCTATTCCCTTGTGTTTGTGCTTTTTTAAGTACGCGTGAGAGTAATGTGGACTTTGAGAAATAAGACTGATTATTTAAAGAATCACTTATGATAAAATATCTCTTTCTGGGAATTTGTGTTCCAGTAGATTAGCATTATTGATCATTCTCTCCTCACGTACTCTACAGATGATTTTAGAAATCTGAAGCTATTTTTCTTTTCTTGTCTGATGTAATTACCAGTGCAAGGAATAATCTAATTAGAAGACAACAAGGAAGCATTCTAATTGTTCTAATAAATTATGTTAATGCTTTATGCTTGCAGTCAGTTTTGGTAAGAAATCATTTGACAAAGTGACAGCTTGTCTTACAGTGCTAGCAAATATAGCTTCAGTTCTTCTGACTGAAGCTTACTGGTAGTAGACTTGAAACCCTGTATTAGAGGGTTTGGGCTCTTCAGGTGCATTGCAGATTCTTAAAAATCTTTTCCCATCTAGTCTTGGTAGTGCCAGTAAACTGTTCTGTGTTTAGTTGTCAGGGAAATCAGGCAACTTGCTAACTTATCCTATGCAGTTCTTAAATGGTGAAGTAGGACAAGAAACAGTCATTCAAACAATCAGACCACTTCTGAAAGATTTAGTGCTAAAATATTTAATGCTAGCCTAGCCTATCCACTAAGCCTTTTCCAAGATATGTAACTGTACCTGGGACAAAGTGCACTTGCATAGTGTGCAGTTGTTTAATCTCTGTTTAGCTGTTTCTCATCCTTTTCATGGATTAGAGCCATTCTAGCTCTGCGGGACTGTAGAGTCAGACCTCTGTAGTAACCACATGCATGCTTCTGATGCCTATGGAAAACTGCCAGTGGCCCCCCATCTGCCTAATGATTGGGATGGCATTATGGAACATATGAGTGCACATTACCATGTGAGGATCACAAAGTGCCTACAGACCTGCCAGGCTGTAGGTAATTAACCTAGGACTGAGTTCTTTGCTTAAACTTAGTAAGATCATGCTTATGGCAACATGAGAATGACCAATGCACATTAAAACCACATGAAACAGAGCAATTGATAGTGGGACTGTGGTTGGGGAAAGAAGATGCCAAATGGATTTTAAGTATGTTCTACTCGACTCCTCAGACTAGAAATTTCTCTCCCCTCCCTACTACCCTTTCATCTGTCTGATGATGTTTTCAATTTATTTCCTTTTGCTGGCAGTGTATTTCTGGCCACTTAAATCTAATAGGTGATCTTTCTTTCTCCAGAAAGAGATGGAGGGCTCGGTTCTCACTGAACTGATCTCTGCATTCACTCTTAATTAGCTGAACTACTGAAGGTGGCACTACTTTTTTGTAGTATTATTATGTCTCTAGGTCAGAGATGAGTGCCTGCATGATCTATGATTAGTAGCATTAATGGGCTATTTTACTTTTAATTGTTGGCAACAAAGGGTAACAAGAACTCAGGCTATTAATAAATGCTTCATGATATAATTTAGAAACCTTTTCCCTAGACTTTACTTCTGCTCTTCCATTAGTATTATTTTTTCTTAAAATGGAATACAAAGTACAGGTAAAATTATTTCAGCCATGCCTGAGCTGCTCAGGGTTAGTAAATATGCAATAAATAGTTTAAGACTAGTAAGATCTATTAAGGCTTTAAGATTGCTTAACTTCTGTCTAAACATTCTGTGTTTAAATTTTAGACTTTACAGTTGGAAGGCCTGCCCTGACTAATCAACAAAACAAATTTATTTAAACAGACCTTTAAAAGTTAGAATGATGGTAAGGTGGTAGAAGTGTAAATGGCAGTGAGTCAAAGTAGAAATTGTAGCTATCCTATACCAGGTTAGTTCCATGCAGTAGCTATGAGACGCTGTTAACATATAGGAGGGATGCAATTTAAATATTTAAGTAAAAACAATATTGGTAAAAGGTACACCCATCCTTCGGATGGCCAGATGAAGTTGCACTGAGTTACTGTCTGTCTCTATAAGCTGTGCAGCATCCTGCTATTAAGTAGTCTTTCTAACTGTGTGTATGAAGAAATACCTTGCCCTTCATTTGCTTCATCTAAAATTCAAATGCTCATTGCAGTGTGCAACTGCATTAGGAGTACTTAGACAAATTAAATGATTCAGTATGGTAGCTTTGAAGAATCTAATTTCCATGTGGGGAATCATTTTTATCATCTGGCAAAAAGGCAAAATGTGAATTTTACATTGGCTGCTTTTTTGTAACATTTATGTTGCATGGGGTTAGTTTTATTGTTAATCCAAACTCAAAGCGTGGACCTGTTATTTAGCTCGTAAATGCTTAACTAATGTTACAGCTTTTTAATGCACATACAGATATTAATCTGTCTACTCTGTTCTGAACTTCTCCTTTGCATATAGGTTACTGTGAGCTCTGCTGGAGCAGTTCTTGTATTGATGCAGTTTTGAACCATGATTTTATTTGTGATTTGTACCTAACTGCCTCTGTAGTGCCATTATGGCCTGTAACATAATTATGCACGTACAGCATTTAAAAATATATACATGGTGGATGTGGTACCTGGAAGATACCTGTGGTGTATTCAGTTTGTCAGTAACTTTTTTGTCATTGTCTTCTGTTGCTGTGGATATTTATAAAAAAGAGTAATTTATCCCTTGAAAAATTTTAGTCTGTTTCCAGTAATGAGGCAAGCCTTTGATAACCTTTACTAGTATTTGTTTTGAAATGCTGAAAATTCACAAACTTAAGAAGAAAATGGTATCTAGGCTGCCTATTCACCTATCAATAACTAGTATTGACTAGTCAAGTTGGGTGGAGTTGCTTCTAGGATTGAAGCAAATTCTGTGTATGGCTGCCAGCAGGTCACTGCCTCAGGCTCCTTGGGTGGATGAACACAGGTTGTAACAACGGTTCTAAAGGAAAGCTCCAGAGAGCTGCTGGTAAAAGAACTTTTCCCCTTTGTTCATATTTTCTACCTAACCTTGAGAACCTCAGATGTCATTCTTTTATTGCATTCCTTTTGGACAAATCTGGGCTGCTTTGAAGTTAACAGCAGCTTTGCCACTGATTCTAGGAGATCTGCAATTCATTGCTATGTGTATGGTTTAGTTCATGAATTTAGATTGCAGAACACTAGGTTTTCTGCTTTTATTTTTTTTTTGTCAATTATAAGGGGAATAAGGAAAAAACAGGTAAACTAACTCCGCATAAGGCAGCTATCAATCTGAAGTTTTTTGCAGGCATGCACGTTGCAAACAACCTCCTGTAAATCCTTTATAGGCTCTTAGAAAGCTAGTGCATAATTAACCTTTGCTTGAAATTATTCTCTTAACCAGAGAAGAAACCTCCCCAGATAAGCATGAAAAATATAATGGACATTTCTAGATGCTTCTTTCCTGAATATTTTATGGCTTATTCCCAAGTGAAATTGAAAACCATCAGGGCAGCAGCAGCCTGCTCTGGGAGGGAACTGGCTGAACAATGTATTTGAGACCTTGGGGTTTCTGTAGAGCCTTAGATTTTACATAGAGGCCAAAAGTGTGTTTCCTACTTTATAGTGTGTGGTAAAATGCAGTCCAAAATCTCTGGTGTAACCAAGACATGCTCTTAGCTAAGAAAGGTTTATTCAGGAAAAAAAAATGCATGAAAGTGAAAATCCATTAGGTAGTTGCAGGAATGGGGTTAGAGTAGTGGATGTGGGACCACATGCTGACATAAGCTATATGTCTGTGAGGTTATCAACTCAAGTTATTAACTGGACACTTCAGTTGTAGCCTTTGGGCAAATTTGTTGAAACATAAAGGTTTTGTTGGGCTTAGCCTGGTTCCTTTTAGCTGATTCTAATCTTAGTTTCTCTTCTGGTGAATGCAAGCCATCAGCACCGTCAGGTGTTTTTAATAGCTGGCTCTGGACTTACTGGAAACCATCCTAAGTACAGGAGAATGTGACTCGTTGAAGCTTTTGCCTTATTTGGCTAGGATTCTGAGCATTAGTCTTGTTTTAAAATTCACATTTCTCTCTGCTAGCTGAGGTATAGCAGGTACTTATTTATTTTACTGAGCTAGACTCAGCAGGACTCCTGGGAGCTATAGGTTCAAAGATCAGCCTACAAAGTTGTGGGTGGGAAGCCGTTTCCTGCATTGGCTGTGTATGCTCAGGGATGCATTGTGTGGGTTTGGGGTTTG
Organism: Harpia harpyja; assembly: GCF_026419915.1. Taxonomy (NCBI): domain Eukaryota; kingdom Metazoa; phylum Chordata; class Aves; order Accipitriformes; family Accipitridae; genus Harpia; species Harpia harpyja. Next base: position 15,614,901 of record NC_068969.1, on the reverse strand, counting down.
GATTTTTTTTTGGTTGGTTTGTTTGTTTGGGGTTTTTTTGTGGGTTTGGGATTTGGTTTGGGGTTTGGTTTTTTTTTTTTTGGTGATGGTGCTTTTTGTCTTTTTCTAAAAAAGGTGCATAAAGATGGTGAGAGAATAGCTAGGGGAACTATTTTAAGGAGGGTGAATGGAATTCCAGGCATTTCACGTGAGAAGCAAGACATGCCCCCAAAACTGGGGGGAGATGAGAAAATAGGGCATGGATATGTCTCAAGGTGATGAATATTTCATGTCTTTTATTTTTCTTTGGTTTACTATCTTCCCTGGCTATTGGGCTTGCAGCAAATCTGGGAATACAAGTATGTATGTCTCCTTTAGTTTTTGGAGCAAATGTTCTTCCCCAAGTGTGGTCTCCTTGAAAATGCTGTGGTTTGATATCCTGCCTATTAGGAAAAATAATGGTCTGAGAAGTGCAAGCTAAGTCCCGCCTTACTATAAACAAGAGAAAAGCTGGTTGTTTTCACAGCCAAGCTTTACATCATTCTCACAAATGAATACTATAAATTCAGTGGGCTTTTTTGTGTTGTTGGCTTTTCTTCACAGAAACTTCTGAAATGCAAGAATTTTAGATAAAATAGCTGTGCCATAATCAAGGCAAGGATCAGACCAGGTCACTGTCTTTCTAATTTGTGGTGACAATTTTTGCAAATTTGCTGCATTCTTGTTCAGTATTCACTGTTCAGCACAATCTGAGTACCTTAAAGAATGCACAGTTGAATATTGCAACAACTCCCAGATTTGTCAACAATTTTCAAGAGATCTTTATCTTCCCATGAAAGAATTTTAAAAAATGCTGGGGGGGGGAAGATAATATTGGAAAAACTGTTGAGGCAGAAAATATATTTTTTTGGTCCTGTAGGCCTCTCTAAATCTTAGGTGTAAAGGTTCTGGATACAGACTGTCTTCCAAACCTAAGTGTTTTGATATTCCTGTCCTTCTGACATTCCTTAAGCACTCAGTTGCAAAAAGTTTTTGTATTATCTTCAAGAATCAGAATTTTAGGATGGTTTCATAGTGACCATATAGTCATTGTGTTATAAAAAGACTTATCCTGAAGCATGACAATGAACTAGTATGAGGTTCTTCCAAATGGTTTTGAAATTTCTGTATCTCCCAGCTTTCCTAAATTTTACCCAGATGTCTGATAAACACAACATTTCAAGCAGTATACTAGACTTGGCAGACACTAAATTCAGCAGAATGTAAATTACATTCAATGTTTTTATATATCCTCTTGGCATTTTTCTCCTTCCGTAGACTCAGCATGCTGTTAGCCCAGTGAGTCCCATTTACTAGTAGGCTGGAATTCAACTGCATGAGATACTGTTTAAAAAATCTCAAGCACCTCACTAAAATCTTTTGATATTACAAAAATTACTCGCTACTTTATTTCTTTATGCTTTTCTTGCATGATTGTGGTGGGTTTTGTTGTTGTTTTTGTTGTTGTGTTGTTTTTTAGTTGGTTTTTTAATGTCACCAAACTGTGGCGGTAGCTGTTAAATAAAGTATCCATTCTAAAGTCCGCTCTAGTGGAAACTGCTTTTAAATGACTTGTATTAGCAGCTGCCACTTTAAGGCTTGTGCATAAAGATTTTTAAAAAATTAAGAATTTCAGTTTTCAAGTAACTAACCTGTGTTTTCAACTCCATCTAAGCTCATGTCACTCCCACACAATGGTCGAACTTTAGAAGTGTTTGAATTTCTTAATGTATTTTCATTTTTCACATGTTAGATACAGGTTTGACAAGTCATACATTGAATTACTGTAGCACTGAGTAATCAAGCTGCAAACCAGGACCCACTTTGAGAGCTGCCTTACTGACCTACAGGGAAAAAGTTCTCTGATCCAGAGAGCTTAAGGCCTTTAAGTGGAAGGCTGGAAACTATCAGTATGGACAAATAGGTGGGAGTATGGAAGCACAGAAATTAGGTGTTGGTCAGCATGCTGGGTAGTCATCTTAAATGCCCAAACCCTTATCTGCTGCTAAGGTTTTTATAGGCAAAGTGATCTTACGAGAAACTGAAGGGGATTTTTTTTTTATATTTAATTTTTTATTTTTTTAGAGTTATTAAGCAGCTCTCATCCCTGAATTGCACTGTATTGCTTGGATACTCTGCAGCTAATTCTCTCCTTTAATGACTTGTGGACATCACCCGAACAGAAATGAAAGTTAAATCCTGTCAGAGTAGCTTAACTAATGCAGACCCATTAGCTGTCACAGGTGTCTATGATTAGCCTTTGGTTTAGCAATTACAGAAAAATGTTAAATACTCCCATTTGACTTTACAGAGTAAAAGCAATTTCAAGTGTTGTCAGCTTGCTAGTGCTTCATTAGAAGAATCTAGTTTTGCATATCTTCATAAAAAAGCGAACTCTGTGACTAACAGAATGAGTAAAGCATATAGTAAAACTGCCTCTGTAAGTAGTCTTTGGATTTTGATTTTCTCAGAGCAAGCTACAGTTGTCAGCCTTTTCTCAGGAATAAAACACTGAAAGATCTCCATGGCTAAATTTAAACCTTCTAGGTGACACGTTTGCTGTGCATATAGGTGATGGACTGAATAAGTGTACTATATGGGTTTGATAAGTTATGTTTGCTCCCTCCTCACAGTTAGGAATGTCTGTCTGGGGTGGGAAGAAGGTTCTGTTGTTGATACTGGCAGTATTTTGGTTGAGATTTTTGATGCAAAATGTAGTATTAAATTAGTGACAAGTTCAAAAGACTGGAATTCATTATGAAATACTTCATATATCAGTAAAAAAAAATTTCTGTGGCAGGTAGCACGACAGGCTTTGAGGATAGCTTTTAGCCTTTAGGCTCCTGTCTCATACTTCTGTACAATGTTTCTCAGTGTTGTGGAGCTGTATTCATTCTTGCTGGGACTTAATAAAATAGGATGCACCAATGTCACTATTAATGAAAATCTGTCCACATTGAAATTAAGATATCCCAGATATAGAATATATCTTACTATAAATCATTGGCTGGAGTATAAACCTTAATGTTATGGATGTGTCCAGGGATGAAAATACAGATGTTAATTTTTAAAATCTGTAATACTTCGAACAAACAAATCCTTCTTGTTACTGCATTTTTTTTTTTTAAATGATGGAATATGGTTAGTCCCATTATGTGGACACACTTATGTAACAGCTTATAAATATATATGAAATCCTTACTAGAGAAGATACTGTCTTTATTCCAGTGGTCTTAGTAACTTGCTGAGATGACAAATTTAGGAAAAAAACCCATACACCCTGATAAATGAATGTCTCCTCCTCTCTTCAACATTTCAAATGCCAAATCCATCTAAAAACTTCCTGATAGGTATATAAAATTTGTACTTTCTGCTTTGATTTTTCTGTACTTTTTATTTGAGTCATCTTCATCCTCATAGAGACATGGTAATTAATGATAATTACTAATTTATTGCTTTAGATGATAATGAAAAACCTACCAAAGTAATCAAGTTTCTTGCTGCTCCTTGTTTAAAAGGCTGTCCTGGGTTCTGTGCTGTAAACCTGAGCCTATACCTTTGGGTTTTAAATCCTGTGTTTTTTATTCCAAAGAATCAAAACGGTGGGCCTTGAAGCCACGCCACAGAATAAAAATTCATAAAACTGAGTACCAATGGAGTTTTAATATGATGAGCTGAAATCCTGCCTTTAACCTCTGACAGTTATTTTTAAGTATCTTTCATGTGTCTGTCAGCTTTAGTCTTAAGTAATGATTCTGAGACATACGCTGAGGAACAAATGTGTGTGATGTCAAGGAAGGTCAAATAACCAATATTAGTGTAGTTCTAAAACATACCTGAAATATGTTCAAGTATAAAGTTTTTTAATTAGTAGATGACTAGGCTTTTTGTTAATATTTGTCTCTTCAAAGTGTTGGCTTGAAAACTACTGTTTATACACACACACTATATGTGTGTGTGTGTGTATATATATATCATATCTAAGTTGGCCTCCAAAGTTGCCTTGATGCTGTCAAATTGCTTAGCTGGAAAAATATGGGTATGCTTTTTTGCAGGATAAAGACTAGAAGGTTTTTAATGGTATTGGTAAGGAAGACAAAATATTTTTTGGTGTTTACTTTCATGTGGCAAGAATGACTCTTAAAAATTTTTTTTAATTAAGACTTCTTTTTAACAGCTTGGATTCTATAATTATAATGGCTTTTGAAAGAGCAGTATTAAATCAGCTAGCCATGAATGGAAAAGGGGGGGGGGGGAAAGGCAAATTATTCATTCCTGGAATACCAGTGGAAGCAGCCATAGATGTTTCATAGCTCAAGTGAAGTTGGTCTGAATGCTTGTGGCAGTGCATTTTATCCTTCCATGTTCTATCAGCTGAAGGCTGTAAGTTTTGTAACAAAGGTACACTATCACTTGAAACAGTAAAGAGTGTGCACAGTAATCTCTCCAGAGACCTGGCACCCTGTAAAATGATCCCCTTCTGTTTGAATGGCTTTATTAGATATCCCTTTCTAGCTGAGAAAGAGAGAATCAGCATTTATCTTCCTTCTCTTGTGCTTGGCAGTGGTGAATACTAAAAGCTACTTGCGACTCAGCGTTGGTCCCTAGCATTGGGACATGGAGACTCCTCAGGGCAGGGCATATGGACTGTTCTGTGTTCATAGAATAGTTAGGACAGGAGGCTCCATTCTTCCTTGATCCTTAGCCACTTATACTGTTAACTGCTTAAATTACCAAAAAGTAAAGGTAGGAGTCAAAAACAAGCAAACAACTGCTCTAACTGTTAATGCTGTCAAAGGTAATGTTGAAGATGGGTTCCTGAAGAATCCTATCAGTCTCAAGGAGTCTGTCCCAGTGTTTTGACTTTCTTTTGAGGATTGCTACTGGAATGATTGGTTCTTGCTGCTTCTGTCCAGACTTGGTTTCCCAGAATTGTTAGTTATTAAAATTCAGTTATCCATGAATTAGTTTAGTCTTATTTCCTTAGAGGTGGCTTTATTACCTTCTCAATCTCAGGAAGATTTTTTTCTCTTAGTGCAGATCCTGGTTTACACATGGTGCTCAGAAACTGCTGAAACTTGTCAACTGAGTATGTTGCTCTGGCCGTGTTCCCAGTAGCTGATATTAAAGCAGTCCCAAGTGGTCTTTTCAGGGCATTTTCAGTTAGGTGTCCAAACCCAAACTCTGGGTGTCAACTCCGACATCTGCCAATTCTAATCCAGGTACTAGTAATAGAGTGAACATCCTACGGTTCTCATTAGCAGTCAAGTATACCTTTAAGGAGTCCTTATATTTTAAAATGCTGTGTCTCTACCAACCAGAACTTGTATTTCTTCAAGCTTTTCTTTCTCATATGGTTAACCTTCCATAATCCCTAATGCTGTGCACATTGTTAACTTTTTGTTTATGTTTGAGAGAGGTGCTTTGGAAGAATACAAAACAAAGTATGAATTTCTCCATTCTTCTGATTCAATGACAGTGAATCCCAAACACTGGAATTACATTTCTGGAACAAGATATTTCCTGTCTATAGATGCTTCTGTTACTTTTAGGAAACCAAAAGGATTTTACTGGATGACAGTAAATCATATTGATGGCAACAAAACAATAGACAAGTTACTGATGAGGAAATGACTGCCCCACAAAGTGTGCACCTGGATAGAGGGATTTAATAGAATCAACAAACCACTACTTAGAGCACTTTCTAGTGTTGTTAAAGGCTCTGTAGACTGACAAAATGCCCCATTAGGTTAATTCTGTTCATGGTGGCTTTGTACTTACGCTTAGAGAAATCTTCTTGTCGCTAATTTACAGTAACAGTGTGGGTTGTTGCATATATTTGTCTCCTAAACATTGGCATATTTCTTACCCCAGGCTCATATTTCCTAATAACTCATTATCAAATCAAATTTGGAAAAGGGACCACTGAATTACTTAGCTAGAATGCAGTCATAGGTTTGGCCTTACTCATGACCTTCACCAAATAATAAGAGGCAGCTGCATACATCTTGTGCATGACAGGAATGTTTAATCTCCATTCTCCTATAATACACTAGTGTAATTGAGAGTGAAATGCATAGGGTCATATTGTCCCTTCCTTGCACACTGCAAAAATCACTCTAATCATCCTCTGCACTGAGCTATATGGTATGGATTTTTTTCTTATCCTTGGAGCTAAAATACTTGTGTAGCTAAAATAGGTCTTAACAAGGAGCTCCTAGCAGTCTACAAAAATGAGAAATACTTTTGCTTTTCTGTTCTCTTCAGACAATGCTTTGGTTTACTGTATAGTAGTGGGAAGTTAATGTCATTTCATGTAACCCTTTCAGACGATTGATTAGCTCTAGCTGTGCTATCTGTAAGGATAGAGTTGTGACTTGTTCTAAAGAGCAGATGTAACTGAAACTCAGAATTCATAATCTTTTGGCTGATGCTTAGAAGAAAACCTGAATGAAAAGACGCAATGTTGAAGCTTCTTGCCAAAGAATTATTAGGTTTGTCAAAGTTTTGCTTTATGGCAAAATTTGTGTTTAGTGGTTATCCTAAAATACATGGTATTGAGAGTAATACTTTCCAGTTACAACACTATTTACTAAATAGACATTTTGGCAACTGGTATTTTAACATGTAGCTGATAATTGATGCTCTAAATGTTAATGATTATTGAAATCTTATGTTTTGATGGTTTTGTGGCAAAGGTATGTACTGTAAAGCAATCTACACTTTTGTAACTACATGAAAAAAAAAAAGTCAAATAGAAGTTGAGTTCCCCCAAACCGAACTGCTTTATTCTAAGAAGTTCAGCAAGATTCCCTTGGAGAATACACCTCTTCCCACACAACGAGCACTTATGGATGAATTTCTCCACTGAATAATTTTGTGACCTTCTCTATTAAAGACGTCTAAGTTATGTTTTCTTCTTTCAGGTAAAGATTGAGTAATACATAGAAGAGGCCTCCTGCAGCCTAATAATGTAAATGTATATTTCTCATATAAACATACTGCTCTGTTTACTGAGACGAGACCCATGAGTGATCTCTTCACATAAACAATGGAAATTAATAACATGAGCAATGAACAAAGAAATTAATAACAAAATCCACATGACATGTATCTGTTTCAGTACCTACTTAAGCAGTGTTTGGAAACACTTTGGGGAAAAAAACCACCCCAAAACAGGCAAGTCATGTAACAGGAACCTCTGTGAGTCTCTAAATCTACATGCGTTGTCTTTGAACTGGGAGCACTATCTTGTGCATCAAAATGTGGTAGAAAGAAACAGAAGGATTACAATAGATCCACTAATGCAAAACAGCTTTACTTACTCAGTACACAGGCTCTGTATAAGGCTCTTTGTTTGAATAAGATATTAGGCTGGAGAGTCCAACCCCCAGTAGAAAGAGCTGGGGTGATGGTTATTTCACGATCTGTGATTGAGCTTATTCCTCTATATCTCTTGCAAAAATGTTTTAATCCAATCACAACAGCAGATTTTATGAAGCCAAAAGTCTTGGCATTGGTAAACAGAGTTCCCAGCTGTACACCCTAACCTCTGAAAAGAGCTTGACTTTCTGCTGAAATATGTTGTGAGGTGTGCTCAAACACAAACCTTCTACTGCTCTCTTCTGCTTTCCTGCTGGTAGCCTTCTGCATCTTCTAATTCTTCACCAAGCTAATGTTGTTTATTGGGGAGCTGAACTGTGCAGCTGGTGTGCCTATGAGAATTCTAAAATTAAAGTTTAGTCAAGCCAGAATATCTCTAGACTTCAGTCTTTTCCATTCAAATGAATGTGGCAATAATGGGACCCCAAGTGGTCATGCTAGTGAGCTGGTAACTTAATAGTAATTCCCTGAAGAAATTATGTAGTGAAATCAAGACCTTTCCATACTGAATTGTTAGTTTTGCAGGGAAGAAAAGCCTCACTGGTTTTAAAGCTAAAAGAAAAATCTTAATATAAAACTATCTTCACTTCCTATAAGGAACCACCATGATATTTCCCATTTGGGAAGCAAAGAAGGTTCTTACGTTTGGGTTTTATTGGTCTTGTTATGGTACCCCTCTTTGATAGGGTTGGGTTTGTTTTGGTAAATTGCAGTGGAGTACAATGGAAATGATCCAAGAAAGCATGAGATAGAGTACGTGGCTGGCAGTACAATGTATTGAAGTATCAAAGCCTTGGGTGTATCATCAATTAATCATCTAAGGTCTTGGCTATTGGGGGTGGGGGGAAGTATGCTATGTTCCCACTCTGTAAATAAATTTCTTAGCTAATATAGAACTGATATACTTAAAGAGGAGTCTCACTTGATTTGTCATTTCTTGAGTACTTCTCAGGATCCAAATTCCTGAGAGTTGGGGTTGTTTAGCAAAAAAAAACCCAAACCCAAACCAAAAAAACCTTATGTCCTCAAAAACATAAATGACCGTTGCAAAGAGGCGAAATAGTCTTTTTTTTTTTTTCTAGGCCTAAACAGAACAGCTAAAACAGAACATACTGAAATTTAAACAAAGTTTCAGGTTAGATAAGAAATACAGCAAGGCTAGTTAAGCATGCAAATGGATCAGAAACTCAATAATCTTCCCATTATGAATATGAATAGGTTAGGGTAAAACTTCTGCCAGGCAACCTTGCAGCTCTTAGGTTCTTTGATCATCTTGGGTGAGTAAAATGGCTAATATAGAAATGACCTGGGTTTATCGTGCTGTAGGGTAAAAATATGAACTAGATAATATCCAGAGATACTTGCTTGCCCTTTGACTCACTGAACGGCATAAAATGAACATGCTGCAGGAGAGTGGGATATTGAACTTCTCCTGCTTCCATTTGTATTTTTATGAAGACAAAGAATTATCATCAGTCAGTTTAAGAATAAACCCATTATTAAATGTGTAATGTGAAAGGAAAAATGGTTCATTTGAAAAGCAATGGATACATTTTGATTAATTGTTAAGCATTATGTAAAAAATTGTTTTGAAATTGCTACTTGTGCAGTAGTTTAGCTGTGGAAGGAGCAACTCAAGCAATTGATGTATTGGCAGACACATACCTAGTAAATGAGTTCTAAATTATTCATTCTGATAACCAGCAGCTATCACATATGTTGATATTCATCCCTTTTTCTTTGTATAAAGCTGTGGATGGTCATTATCGACTCCTCTTGGAAGTAACCATTGCTTTTTGGTGATGGGGAAAAGTTACTTTTTAATTTTGTGCTTTGTTCAAGGAATTTCTACTTCCTTAAATGTGACTGAGATTTTTTCCTTTTTTAAACAGGTCACTTTGCAAAAGGGAACCAAAATTTAAAGTTGTACCCTCTTCCTTTTCCATAAATCTTTTTTTCTTCTGGTTTTCCCCCTATAACCTATGCTTTACTCTAGAGAAATGAGGTCTTGTCCAGCGGAGGGATACTCAAAGCTGACCAAACAGCAGGAGACATTTTCATTTTAGTGACAGAGAGGAACAAATAGATGTGTCATCCCTGATCCTAGCTTTACAATTACAGTGAGAAAGAGGCGGACACTAGAGACTGAGTCTGTTAGATCCAGCTTGCTCCCCAAAGGAGGTAAAAAGAGATAGTCGAATGCTGAGAATAGTGTGGTCTTTCTCCCCTCCAACGTGATTTTTTTTTGGTTTGTTTTTGTTTTGGGGGTCATTTATTTTTGTTTTGCTCTCCCCGCTCCCCCCTTTCCCCTTCCCCTTCCCATGGAAAGGGGCTGGAGGGTGATATAAGTACTACTTGTGGATGTTTTCACTAGCTGCAACAAGCAATGCTAATAATTTGTTAGTTCTATACTTACATTGGAGATGTGCAAGGGTCAGGTGCTTCTCTGTAAAATGAGCAGCAGCAGATTGTCAGGGAGCATCAATATTGTCTTGCCTAAAATATACAGCATATTCCAGATAGCCAAGTATATTGGTTTTAGTCTCTCTTTCGAATGTGTGGATATGATTGCTAAAATGCAGTGGTCTAAAGCTATTAATCCATTGACATGATTCTTTTCAACTGTCTTGATCTTCAAACTACTCTTGACAGATAAGAAATGTGCTATTCCTTATCTTATAATCAGATCCCCTGTAGGGTACATCTGGAATAGTTGTGTACTATAATAATTTTTTTTCCATTTAAATAAATTTTAAAAATTGTACTAAACTCCTAATATTTTTTTTAAAGTCTGAAAATAGTGATTGTATCATTTTGGATCTTTGCAGGATAGTGTACATAGTGTACTGCTTTTGAGACAAAGAATTTATAAATGAACATTAGAGATTTTAATACATGATGTATTTGACATCAGTTTAGTGCATCAGATAAGAGATGCTTGTGACTATGCTTGCTGAGAATAAACCAGCTGGTATTTATTTGGGAAGTGTTCAGAAAACATCCTCTTGTTAATGATCCATTGCATGATCTGGCATCTGGTAAACTAATATATTGTCATCTTTATGGTGAAAGTTACCACAAATTGTTAAAGATGTTAATAACCATTCAACTTCTCTGTGCTTTCTAAAATACACTAATTATGGTAAAAATTGTTCTTATTAGCAACATTATTGAATAGTGGTAACCCAAGACCAGTCTCATAGTAGAATCTGTTAGCACAGACAATAACAAATGTTAATTCCAGAAGTAGTTTCCCTCTTAAGCAAGCATGTGGCTGTAGTTAGTAGAGTTTGTTTTCTGTATTGCATATGGTAGGATACAGTAGAGTCAATTTTTAATAGAATCCTGTAATTTAAACTATTTTATTGATCCCTTCACTGAAGAACTGAGCATCTGGAGCCATCTTGACTTGATTATATTTGTTTCAGTGAGACTTCTTATGGTGAGAGTTATTTTTTACTTTTGAAACTGTGTATGTGTGCCCTTGGACGTGTAACAAAGATGATGTCAAGATGCTTTTGAAACTTCCAGAAGATACAATTCCAAACGTAGCTCGGACTTCCTCAGAGGCTTGCCTGAGTTATGACAGTTTCCCTTTCCTGTTCTGCAGTTGGTCAGAACTTAAAAAGTAGTGCTCAACTGTTTTTGATATTTCAAAGTGTTGGTAAAAATAATATTTTTTCTAACTTTTAGAGATTTGGGATTCAGGGTGATGTCCAGATGACACAAGATAAAAATTTTAAGTTTTTTAATATGCAACTTCAGTATACTTGTGATGGGTAGCCACTTAAGATTATACGTTTGGTTTAAAACACCCAAATTATTGAATCAAAACTTGTTAAACTGGAAGAATTATTAAAAGAGAAATGAAGGCTCTGAAATAGATGGGACAAGACTTATTCCTTCACTGAAATGGGCAAGTTCAGGCAATAACATTTGGAGATGGAATCTCTTAAGACCCACTTCAGCTGTCAGAACCTTATTGTTAGATCCTTCAGTTTAGTTTGGTGTCAATTTTCTCTTTTAGTGGACTTTTGAGGCAGTAGATAGGGATGTAATGCTGGTGATTTAAAGATAGATGGATGCAAAGCCTATTTTTGAAAAGGCCAGGTATCTCTGTCCCTCTTTCTCTATTTGCACAATAACTGTCTTTCAAATGCGTGTCACTTTTTAAAGTTTATATCACTTGTTGCAAAGGTTGTTGTAGTGTTTTATTGTCTGTCGTAACTATTCTCTGTGTAAAGCATTTCTTCCAACATTCTCTTTGAAGATGACCTTTCCTTAGCTTGAGTTCATGCCCTTTGTTGTTATATTTGACCCAAGCTTCTCCTATAGCCTTACAAACTATACCTTTTGTTCTTTTACAAAATTCTTGTGTAACTTGGCAAGATCTGCTGTTAATTTATTTTTCCAAAGGCTAGACCTCATTCCTCTCAGATTTGGGGTTTTTAGAAATTATTATTAACCCAGATCTTCCAGTACCTGCATGAGTGATATGTTTATTTTTGCGTACTTCATATAAAGCAGTGATTGGAAACGTGAGCATTGTTCCACATGTGCTCCGAGTCTCATATATATGCAATAGATAATGTTCCTCTGACTTACATGTTCATAAATGAAACCATTCAAAATTATATGAGTAAGTAGTATTTGTTGCATTTGACCCCACAGTACTATAGGATTAAATTTTCAGGTTTTTTTTTTTTTTATGGTAGTTTTTACTACATCTTTTACTTCATGTAGCTTTTACTACATTTACTACTACTTTTTACAAAAGATGTTTCTGTTAAATTGGCAACTAAAGAAATGACCCCATTTATGGGCATAATCTGCACTAGAAAAAGTCAGTTACATACCAAAAGCAATCTAGCATTTTTATCAACTGAATTGCTGTACAGGTTCATCTACCTGCTTTAAAAGTATCCCTACAGAATGGTAGTTTGTCGAGGTAAATCTGTTTGACTTTTATTTGCAGTAATTGGTTTAAGTTATTTTTGGTTCTGTAGGAATGAATTTACCATAGGAAGAGAACAAAAAATCTTCAAATTCTTTGTTAGAACTGTTGCTAAACATCTTTTTAACTATCTTAAATTGTCTTTTATATTTGAGGGCCCAGTTAGCTCTTGTGATAAGGAGTCTCTCCTATAATAATACATTCATAGGAACTAGACGTATGGTGTCCCTTGTTCCTTTATGGTTAATACTTTCGGTAGTGTCGGAACTGTTTACCAAATTGCTGGGAAGTACTTCTCTTTTTTGAGTCTCTTGGATATCTTTTAATAAAAATACTTATTTTTTACTTATTTTTTCTAAAGCTAAGCTGCCTGGAGTCTTGAGAAGATTCTGTTCTGTAGTATAAGCTAAAACTGATCTGATTCCGATAAAGTACATACTATATGTAGGATGTAAGTCATCTGACACTCACTGGTTACTTGAACACTTAACTAAGTAATCGTCTTAATAGTACTGTTACCACTTACCCACAGTTTGTTAGTTGTAGTGCATCTTCTATGCCTTATTACTCCTTTTATGCACCTCAGAATTCTATTTATATCTATAGAACTTCATTGTTTATCTTCTGAAATAAACTCGAACTATGAAATTTTCATGCTTTTGTTTGTGCCTCGCTGCAGGGCTCATTGCAAATGTCTGTTGATTTCTTTTGCCTTCCTGTAAGGGAAGGGACCAATTTAACAATTACCACATGAAATTCAGTTTTGCACTGCACAGTAGGATAGAAAACAGGCTTTCTAAGGAAACTGTCCTAAAGGTTGATTAGATAATCATATTTTCCTTAGAATTCTGTAATTTTAAAAATTAACTGTATGGAAGGATTATGAACTTTATTATAAATGATTTTGAAGCTTTTCATAGAACAGTATTGTTAATGTCTGTGACAGATGCTGCTTTTGTCTTTTATTAAATACTGTAGGATTGTGGTGGGTTGACCCTGGCTGGACCCCAGGTGCACACCAAGCCGCGCTATCATTCCCTCTTGTCAGTTGAACAGGGGAGACAAAATATAACAGAAGGCTTGTGGGTCGAGATAAGGACAGGGAGAGATCACTCAGCAATTACTGTCACAGGCAAAACAGTCTCAACTTGGGGAAATTAGTTTAATTTATTACCACCGTCACTGATGGGCTTGGCCTTGGCCAGTGGTGGGTCCGTCTCAGAGCTGGCTGGCATTGGCTCTATTGGATATAGGGGAAGCTTCTAGCAGCTTCTCACAGAAGCCACCCCTGTAAGTCCCTCCACTACCAAAACCTTGCCATGCAAACCCAATACAAGGATGTTATCAGAAGGATTATTCTTGTCGTGCAACTTAAGTTATAGTTCTTTGGTGCTTTTTAGCAAGCAATCCTTCTGTTTTAAAATATTTTAAAATATTATTTTTTCTTTTTGGTTTTAGAGAGGTACTTTGGTTATTTCTCGTGTCCCATCAATAGCCAGTCCTGTGCATCAGCATTGCTTGCTATCTTACTGTCACTCCTTCTTTTCTGAGATTTAAAAAATTTTTTATTATTTAATCCTGGTAACAATCCTTCCCTCTTTTTATCCCAAGCCCAGCTGTGGAAAAAAAAACAACCAAAAAACCAACAAACCACCAAATATGATCCATCTCAGTGTTGACAAAACTTTAAGTCAATGGCAGGGATACTGACTATGCAGAAGTACCGTTACTAAAACAGATTTAGCATTGAACCACATTGTTAGTTTGTATTTCTATGGTGCTGGATTTTACTTAGATGATTTGAGCAAGCACTGTCTGTCTAGCCTTGGCCTTGAAGAAGGTACTTTGTTTCAGTGTCCATTGTTTGACTATATCTTCATATTTGAGTTCTGTGCCATCCACGAATGGGAAGTTGAACATACTATTTAATTACACAGATATATCCAAAAGGGAGGTAATCATATGTTTTTTTTTTTTTTTTTTTTTTTTTTTTTTTAAAATGCAACACTGGTTCTCATATCGCTGTCATTTCCTAATTCTGCAAAGTAAAGGGTCATCACCAAGGTGTACTGTGGTGAAAAAGCAGCAGCAAGTAGGAGTTAGTAATGACTTCTTTATGGAAAGAGGCAACAATGTAAACAAATGTCTAAGGAAAGCATGTCTATGTTAAATAATACAGTAGATCTAAGGATTCTTTCTGAAGATGAGGAAGAAAAATCCTGACTCCAAAAGATTATTTACACATACACATGTATGCACACACACAACACTGAAGGTTAATTGTTAGATCTTGCCTTTGGCTGTGGCATGTATTTGGGCTGTTAGACACAACGAAATCCAGTGCAGGTTCTGCTGTATAGGGATGAATAAGGCATTCTTGTCATAAGCATCTAAAGAGGGAGAAATCAAGTGATACTAGAACCTTAATTTGTATAAGGGAGAAAATAAAATGTCATACCAAAAGTCTCCCTAAGATTCTGTTGTTTGTTTTCCAGTATATAATAATCTACACTGACTTTGACTAAAGCTTCTTAGTTTTGCCTTAGGAAAACAAAAATGCTTTCAAAGTATGTTAATATTAAGAAAATTTTACTTCCTAAGACTTAGACCGTACTTACCTCAAATCTGATATCCCTAGCATGGATCGTTTTTCTGTGTTTGCTCACAAATAGCTGGCAGTACCTTTCTGAGCAGAACAGGCTGTGAATACAAAATATTAATAAACCAGAAACATGTAGTTCCAACACAAGCAGTTTTTAAAGATTGCATTATGTATACTTAATGCCTAACTGACCTTTTCTGCTGTTTCTTAAATCTCTTAAAAATTCATCTAATTTCAAAGCCAGAGTATTAGCCCATTTATATGTAAATTGCCTTTAATTCATGCATTGATTTGAAAGACTAATCCAAAAGATCCTTTACCACAGGTGACCTTTTTGACACTGTACTTCTGGGAAGACTGTAAAGTGGTTTCTTACGACCTCACATCCACCTGTAGCATAACATATGCCTACTTCAGTCTGTATAAATCAGCCATAAGAGAGTGGTTTTCAACCAACATTGAATTATTAACACTATAACTTTCTTGGTTACAGTTATACTTAAAATAGGTCCTATTTAAACCAACGATTATTTTCTGTTGGCATTCTTGCTTATTTTAGATGTTAAACACAATTAAGGTGTTCACTGATTATGCCCCTTGAATAATTAGTAGTATAATCTAGCTTTTAAATGACAGTCTCCAAAGATTGTAAATTTCAAAAAACATTCAATATTTATTATTTGCCAGAATTTCATGTCACCGCAAGAGCTGCTTAGAATAAATATGCTAAAGCTGACTTCTACTGTTTCTTACAGTAAAGGTGAAACGCTTCCCTTTGCAGAAGAGAGTATACAAAACTTGGATTATTATGTATTAGGAATTATAATTTATGTTTTCATCTATTCATGCTCCAGAAGGTGACTCTTGATCTACATCTGCTGCAGTGTACATTTCACTGCAAAGTGAAGGCTCACCTGGCTTGATGGGCAGTCTATTATTTACTATTTTCTCACTGTGGCAGGTTATTACTGGGAGGCTCCATAATAATTCTGTTGAATTACTGCAGGTTTTTATTGCTAATATATAATGTTGAAGAAAATAAATGCTATTTTTGTTTCTGATTTCTCTTTTCAAATAAAATTTATTTTTTCCATCAACTAAAGCTTCAGAAGAAAAATAGTGGAAAGATTTAACATTAAAGATTGTTGCCTGCTTGCATAGTCATCAATAAGACAACAAATGAGCTGATGTTCTGAAAATGTATTTTAGTTCAGTTACAATGAATTTTTTGGACTAAGGAAAAACAAAATCTGCCTTCTTAAATACATTTAGGCAATGAAGTATACCAGACAGTGCATTTCTATATTATTATTATACAATACGTGAAGATTATTTTTGTGTTGCTTTGTATGAGAAGACATGAAATACTTTATTATAAGTCAGCATAAAGGAATAATACTTTGCCAAGTTACATACAGTCATGGAAAAATGCAGTAACAGAAACAAAAAAGTGTGGAGATAATGAGTTCCAAATTAGCCTGTGTCTATAATTATCACATACTTTTTCAGTCATATCAGGATCAACAAATATTGATCGTCTTTGTCGGAGGACAGGCCTGTCTGCTCTCTGTTGACTAAGGAGACTTTTATTTGGAAGAATGAGAACAAGATGGCATCAGAACTGGTGTTTTATCATTTGCTGTTAACAAACACACAAAAAAATCTCCAAAACACACCTACTCACCACTGTTTGCAGGATAATATAAATTGTTTTAAGATATGGTAAAACCACACAACAGAAATGGGTGCTGGAACCAAGAACACTTCCTGACAGACATTCTTACTAATTAAACTCTCTACTTACTTGCTGTTTTAGCCATAAGTTGTTAATTATATCCTAAGTTAGCTTGGGGAGATTTCCTACCATTAATAAACCATATATTGCTACTGAGAATAGGAGCTCCTGGACAAACCCAAACACAAAAAGGAAGCCTACAGAGGGTGGAAGCAAGGACAGGTAACCTGCAAAGGATATAGAGAAATTCTCCAAGTGGTCAGGGATCAAGTTAGGAAGGCTAAAGCCCTGATAGAATTAAATCTGGCCAGGGACATCAAGGCAACAAGAAAAGCTTCTATAGGTATGTTGGTGATAAAAGGAAGACTAGGGAAAATGTGGGCCCTCTCCAGAAGGAAATGGGAGACCTGATTACCCTGAATATGAAGAAGGCTGAGGTGCTCAACAACTTTTTTGCCTCAATCTTCGCTGGCAAATGCTCCAGCCACACCACCCAAGTTGCAGAAGGCAAAGGCAAGGACTAGGAGAATGAAGAACCGCCTGCTGTAGGAGAAGATCAGTTTGAGATCATCTAAGGAACTTGAAGGTGCACAAGTCCATGGGACCTGATGAGATGCATCTGCAGGTCGTGGGGGGAACTGGCAGATAAGGTGGCTTAAGCCACTATCCATTGTATTTGAGAAGTTGTGGCAGTCTGGTGAAGTTCCCACTAACTGGAAAAGGAGAAACATAACCCCCATTTTTAAGAAGGGAAAAAAGGAAGACACGGAGAACTACAGGCTAGTCAGTCTCACCTCTGTGCCCGGCAAGATCATGGAGTGGATTGTCCTGGAAACTACGCTAAGGCACATGGAAAAAAAGGAGGTGATTGGTGACAGCCAGCATGGCTTCACCAAGGGCAAATTGTGCCTGACAAATTTGGTGGCCTTCTATGACAGGGTTACAGCATTGGTGGATAAGGGAAGAGCAACGGATGCCATCTACCTGGACCTGTGCAAAGCATTTGACACTGTCCCACATGACATCCTTGTCTCTAAATTGGAGAGACATGGATTTGACAGATGGCTCACTATGATTGATAAGGGATTGGCCAGATGGTCACACTCAAAGAGTTGCAGTCAACAGCTCAATATCCAAGTGGACAGCAGTGACGAGTTGCATTCCTCAGGGGTCAGTGTTGGGACTGGTGCTGTTTAACATCTTTGTTGGTGACGTGGATAGTGGGATTGAGTGCACCCTCTGCAAGTTTGCCGATGATACCAAGCTGTGTGGTGCAGTTGACACGCTGGAGGGAAGGGATGCTATCCAGAGGGACCTTGACAGGCTTGAGAGGTGGGCCCATGCAAACCTCATGAAGTTCAACAAGGCCAAGTGCAACATCCTGCTCATGGGTTGGGGTAGTCCCAAGCACAAATACAGGCTGGACGGTGAGTGGATTGAGAGCTGTCCTGGGGAGAAGGACTGGGGGGTGTTGGTTAATGAGAAGTTCAACATGACCCAGCAACGTGCATTTGCAGCCTAGAAAGCCAGCTGTATCCTGGGCTGCATTAAAAGAAGCGTGGCCAGCAGGTCAAGGGAGGTGATTCTCCCCCTCTGCTTTGCTCTCGTGAGACCCCACCTGGAGTGCTGCGTTCAGCTCTGGGGCCCCCCACATAAGAAGGACATGGAGCTGTTGGAGCAGGTCCAGAGGAGGGCCATGAAGATGATCAGAGGGCTGGAGCACCTCTCCTATGAAGGCAGGCTGAGAGAGTTGGCATTGTTCAGCCTGGAGAAGGGAAGGCTCTGGGAAGACCTTATAGCAGCCTTCCAGTACCTAACAGGGGCCTACAGGAAAGCTGGAGAGGGACTTTTTACAAGGGTGAAGGGGTAATGGCTTTAAACTGAAAGAGGGCAGATTTAGACTAGATATAAGGAAGAAATTCTTCACTGTGAGGGTGGCGAGGCACTGGAACAGGTTGCCCAGAGAAGCTGTGGCTGCCCCATCCCTGGAAGTGTTCAAGACCAGGTTGGATGGAGCTTTGAGCAACCTGGTCTAGTGGAAGGTGTCTCTGCCTATGGCAGGGGGGTTGGGACTAGATGATCTTTAAGGTGCCTTCCAACCCAAATCATTCTACGATTCTATGATGTTTTTTTTTTCTTCTGAAATATTGATCAAGCCTTTAGTTACCATGAGTAAATAGTGTTATCTCAGCATATAAGGATCAAAAGGGGTTTTATTTAATGTAAGTAAACATGCAGGAACACTGGCACAACATACCTGGGAAAAAAGAAATTGGTATTTTGATGAGACTTGGAAAGTTTGGTAGAATTGAACAGATGTATGTTGAACGTGTTTTAAAAAAGCCGACCTAAACCGTAAAACCAAAAAAACCCCAAACGACTACACAAAAAACCCCGTAGATGATGCGAGGACATCCTAACGATCTCACTTCGTATTGAAGGCCTGAATGGTTGTAGCTGTGAAAATCACATGCGCAAGGGAACTGAACAAGGATGTACATTAGTATCCTTGTCTGGTTTGCTTGTGCATGTGATTACCCTTATTATTTGCTCTGGTAATACAGTTGTCTGCTCAAAATTTAGAGATAATTAGGTAATTAAAGGAACGTATGTAGAAAAGGCTACTGAAAATTACCTGCTCATGCCAACAAACATGGTGGTATTTGTGCCTGAGCCAAGACCAAGAACTAAGCTGTCTAGTGTGAAATTGGCAGTTCTGGAAATTTTTCTGGGTTTGAAGATACTCATGAAAAGCTTGAAATGGTAGTATTGGATTTACTGGGTATTGGATTTATCAAACCCAGAAGGTAGTATCCATGCAAAGGTTACTTTGTTTTCCTGGTATCAGTGTGGTATGATAAAGAGTAGGATGTTGTTTACTGTCACACAATTTGTCAGCTTTTGGGTCGGTTGAAAGGAAATCAGTATTTCCATTTGTCTTACGCTGTTGTAAATAGAGATATAAGTATATGTATGTATTTGTTTATGTGTATGGGCTTATGACCCAGAAAACAAAATGCAAGAATAGTAGTATTAACAAGTGAATAAGAGTGGGGGTGGGGGGTGAGTTTTTATTAGTGCTAGTGTTTAAATATTTTTATTATGCATTTCCTCTGGCTGGATAACTGTATGGTTAAGAAGAGCTATTCTTCATCATCTTCTGAAGAGTACATGAGAAGGATGGAGAAGCAAAAGCACAGAAAGACACCAACTTTTGAGTGTTTTCTGAATTAGTGAAAAATGTGTTGTACTATGAAGAATGATGGGTGATAATACTCTTATAGCATTACTACAGTTTATTGCAGCTATGAATCTGTCCCAGTGATGACAGCGTTTCTGAAAACTATGTCCATTATCCTCCTTCCAGCTCTGGACAGGGGTTCTGTTTAGCTGATATGAAAAACATTGGATTTTGATATTGGGTAGCAGCGCAGAGAAAAAGACAGACTTGAATTTTCAGCTGTTCTGAATGGAAAGGATTCAGCTTCACATTTGTATGCATGAAAAGATTTGTAAGGTCTAACTGTTGTACATACAAATATTTGTCTTATATTTACTGTGTGCTAAGTATATAAAATTAAGAACTTTATTTTTTTCTGTAGCTATTTCATTGGTATTTCTACTTAAGTATAAAGAGGTATTGCAGTATAAAGTGGGAAGTGGTGCTGCACTAAGTATTAAATTAAATACCACTTTGAATAGATGTGAAAAATTAGCTGGAGCTTCCAGTATCCATGGTTTGAACTCCTTGCATCCCCACTTGACTGTTGCTGAATGGGTCTCTTCGACATAGAATACAACAAACATGTCTCAATGGTGCTACTTTCAAGTAAAGCCTCTGTTGCAGCAGCTAGCATTTAATGGTGTGGGACTTACGACTTTATGGAAGTCAATTCACGAGAGGTGAATTTATGTACAAACCTGGGAGGATCAGGGAGATTGATAATGATATATTCACAGGGTAACTGTCAGGAGGGACAGGACTGCAGTACCAGGGATAAATGAAGATCTTGGCTCAGCAACATAATACTTCACAGAGTGACAGCAAAAATAAGATGACAGAAAAGATTTATATTGATCAAAAGAAATACTAGCCTTGGGCTAAAGGAACAAAGGGATTAACAAAAAGTGATGCAACTGGCATTCAATGACTAAATACTGACATGATTCAGTGGACATACCTTGGAAAACCTGTGAATTCATGTGTCAAGGAGGGGGTTTGATGGCTGTATTAGTACTGAAGTGTTCTTCAACTGGATGTAAACACAAAAGGAAAAAGGATACATAAAGGGGCATGTGAGATTATGTGCTGAGCTCCTTTCCAGTTTTTCTTAGACTATTGTGATGATACCCCCCATGTCATAAGTTGAGGAAAGGCTGCATTAACTTCTGAGTGCCATGGAGACAGCTTTCTCCTGTGACTGTGCTGTGTGCATGCAGGTTGGCAGACTTACTGCCCACCAAACAGATAGCTGGACTTGCTTTTGTAAAAGATGTTCCAGTTCACCAGGTTTAATGTGCTGTGTTAGTGTGCTTATATTTTATGAGAGTTACACACGTTACAAGGAGAATTGGGGCCCTTTGTGTAAAGACAGTTAGATGGCCATTATCCCTACTGTAATTTCTATGGCTGGAGTTGCACCTTATTACAATAGTGATACACTAATAAAGCAGGAAATGTGTTTTTCCTCTCAGAGGAAAGGGGCGATCACATACTGTTGCATCACCTGGGCGTTTAGCGGTATGTTCTCTTGGCATACACATCAGCTGTTCAGTGACGGGTTTGCTGCTCTCTCTGGTCATCTAGTACGTGAAGTAGTACTCTGTGCTCCCTGTAAGCTTCTGAAATGAAGGGCTCCAGACTCTGTAAAGTATTCTGTCTGACTTCTGCTGTGTCTTAGAGGAGCAACAGCAGTTTAGTAAGTAAGTGTATCAAAGATAAGGTTTAGCTAACTTCAGGCAGGTGAGCTGTAGATGAACAGCCCTTCCAGTGCTGTTGGATAACCAAGCCTGAACTGTGACAGGGAGGAGCACATTAATATGAGGATGAGGAGAAGATGGACAAGTATGTTTGAAGTAGTCTTGTCTTGCTCAAAGGATACTGTGAAGTAGTCCTCAGGATGTATAAATTGGCAAATCCATGCAAAGTGAGATTTGTCTCTAAGCTTCTATTGTACTAGAATTTCTGTCCTTTTTCAGCAGGTTTTTAGGATACTCTGGCTGCTACAGAAAGCAGCTTAGATTTTTGTCTGGAATTTTCAAAGAAAAGAAACTATCACTGGAAGAATTTTGTGGCCTCTAAACGCTGAACTCCTCCATTTTCTATATTAGTTTCAATAGCAATAAATGAACGAAACAATGTCAGTATTGCCTGAAGAGATCTGCTTTGCAGAGGAGAAGTCTCTTGTGATATTCACACCTTCAGTATCAGTTTTGTTTGCATAGCAGGCAAATGGCAGTAAGAAATGGGAATGTGGAATGTAGCTGACCCGTAGCTTCTTGAGGGGTCGTCCTCTGTGAAAGCACCTTTTCCAATCCTATACAAAGAAATATATCACCGAGGTGAGAGTTAGTCTGATGATTGTAGTCAGATCTTAAGGCTTTCTGAACATAGTCCAAAAACATGGCAACAAGCTTTGACTATAAAAATTTTGTTGAGAGAACTGTTTCATGCTTTGAGTCCTCCCTCTGCATGCCCGCCCTCCCCCCCTTTTTTATGTCCTTTTAGAGTATTTAAGTTGAAAATAGCTCTGCTTGGAATTTTCTTCTTCTTACAGCTTTGCAGCTTCCAGAGTCCTCAATACTGACTTTGTTTTATCCAGTTCTTAATTTCTTCAGCACATTTATCTTTCTGTTCAAAAGGAATCATAGACCACAACTAGGAATTTTAACAATCTTTTACAAGACCCTATGTTAGAAGATGACTTCTGGTCCTTGCTGTACACAAATATTCAGTAAAGAACCCAGGAAAGGTTATCTTTCTAATTTACAAGAAACAGTCTCAGAACCTTTATATTTTGCATTTCTTTTCCCATTTAAATTTTGGTACTGGAGCAATTGCATTGTTTTTTGATGAAGTTCAGTTTGGAGCCTCTTTTATTGTTTTTCAGAAACTTTCTTTTCATGACAAGTGGATCTGATTTTCAAGATGTTTAATTTTTTTGCCTCTTGGTATAATAGATAATCCAAATACCACGCAATATTGGGAGAGCATTTTTAGCCTTCTGCAAATAGCATTTCCTTGAGCGAATTCTGCAAAGCAAATTGTTTTGCTTGTCCAATTTGTCATGTGTAATACGTAGTTAAACTAAAGTTTAAGGGTCACTTGTTCTTCCCATCTGCAGCCTGTTTTATAGTTTAGATATAGTAGCTAGTTTTGGGCTAATTTTCAGTATGTGTAGAGCTTTAACCATGAGACATATCCTCGTCTGATTCTTAACTTCAGTTTATTTTTTCTTTGTGGAAATGAAGCAAAATGTAATATATACTTGTTTATATCTCTAGTTAATTATTTTCATCTTTCTTTAATTTGTGCTGTAGCATCTTTTAATCATTCTTGTAGGGTGTGCTGGCTTTGCTGCAGAAGAAAACCTGTCAAGACTGGTTTAATACAAATAACTTGTTACTATTTCAGTGTTATCCCAAAAATGTTTAATGTTACTGGGCTATACCATTCTCCGTTACGTGTAGTTAGGAGATTTGGAGTATGTTCCAAATCTTAAAGATGCGGTTATCAGCTCTGGGTGAGCAGCAGTTTAGTCTTGGATTTGGATTATAGGCAAGGTAGCTGTTGCTATCACTAAGTGCAATAAAAATAAAGCTGCTTGTCATCAAGGCAAACACCTGTGTTCCAGCCTCTTTTTCTTTTGGGGTGAACAGAAATCTGGCCTCAAGGTCTGAGAATGGATTTCTGTTCTGATTTTTGTGTTTTGCTATTGTTGATTTTTTTGGTGATATTCACATCTTTTGGTATCAGTTTCTTTTAATAGTAAATGTCTAATGTCTCCACTGCTTTGATATTTTCTCCTCCCTCTTGATATGACAAAAAAGCTTGCCCCATGTCAGACAACTTTCTTGCAACTTCAAATCGGTTTTCCCTGGTTGCACCTTGTTAGGTGTTACTAGGGTTTGCCATGGCAGAGGGAATACATGGTTAATAAAACTGTTTCCAGAGTTATTCTAATGTTCACTGATGATGGAAGGCATGCAAATGAATAGTTACACAACCCAGCATTGCTCTAGTTTTCTATTAGCAATAAGGGAAGTGAAAGAAATCAATGTCTGATCAACGGAAAAGGACCAAATTGGTAGAAAAAGACATTTTGAACAGATATATTTGAGATCATTGTGAGTGTGGGAAAGTAAACCAAATAGATAGAAGCTATTCATTTCTTTTGAAAATCAGTTTTTCTAGAGATGTTTGAAAATCTGTAGAAGGCGGACTGGTTAAAAGGAAAATGTCTTAAGTTCAGATCTAATCCTGTAGTTGTTCATGGTCAACTCAAAACATGCATGTTCCTTTGAGATCAGAAACTTTGCAATCTGCTATGGATAGTCTGTCTCATGTTGTTATGTTTCAGTACAATGATAGGTATAATCTTGTCTGTACATATTAATTTTAATTTTTTAACATGACATTGCTAATGAAATATTAGTTATAAAAATACTTTTAAAATAACAGATGCTTCATTTTGTTTCCTGTTCTGTTTCTTGAAGTTTGGAAATTGAAATAATTGTCATTGACTTGCATTTAATGGGAAGTTACATGGGACAGCTGAGCTGTCCTAACAACTCTGTATCAGTGACAGGGGACCTGTTACTCTGCTCTCTGCACTCTGGCATGCGTTTAACCCATCCCTGAACTAATTCAACTTGTAATGTAACACAAAGTGTGCATTATGCTGGGTTTGAGTGTGCTTTCCGAAGGGCATGCTGGGTTCCAGAGCTGAGCAGAGGGAGCATGTCTGGAAGGACAGGGGTCATGGAAGAGGAATTCCAGGGGTGGAGAAGGATTCCCCTTTTATAGGCAAACTCTGAGCTTGTGCAGCCATCCTTTGTAACTTCACTCTTTAGACATTCACGTAGCGATGGAGTGCAGCCGTGTTTGTGCTAAAAGTAGTGAAAGGCAAAGGACTTCTTATATTAGATGCTGATTTCTAGTTTTCTAAAATATGGAAATACTGTTGATCAATTTTTCAAAAAGCTCATGGGATTGTATGTACATTATGGGTCAATTTCATCTGACACTATCCCTTTAAGAAGAAACCTCTCATTTTCTCGCGAAAATTAATTATTGTTTCCTGCTATTTAAGCTGTTGCTGAACAGATTAAATCACGTAATTTGATTTTTTTTTAAAATCTTTTTTTGCAGTGAGGGCAATCTAAGTGAATGGATAGTTTGAGGGGAAAAGATTTGCTAGACTCCTCTATCAGTGTTATCTTGTATTCATTTCATACTCCTCTCGATATAACAATGAAACTACTTCATTGTGTAATTTCCATGCATCTCCTTTTGCCTTTTTTTTTCCCAATTCTAATACCTGCTTGCTATCGTATTACAAAAGAGTCAAGGAACCAGTGTATTTGCATGAAGGACATTTTAAATTCTAATGTCAAGGGTCATTAGTCATTTTTGTTGTTATACCTATAAAGCTCAATTTCTGCATACAGGGAAGACTGTGGGGTAGGAATCCATTTTGGAAATAACTCTTTCAGATTGGCCTTTCACTTTCTGTGACTTGCCAAATGCAAATTAAAAAGAATACTAAGTCAAAATAGTTCACATATATTTGAATTTTCTGCATCTGTTATCCATAGCATTTGTTTTGAGAACTCATGTTGTCATAAATGTCTCCCACAATTTATATGCCTTCTATTTTTACAATCCTTTTTCCTTCAAACTTTTTTTAGTTTTCCGATTGCACATTTTTCCTGGAAAATTACCTTAAAAGCTTTTTTTCCCCCTTAAATTGTAAACCACATATACATATATCTGCTTATTTGAATTAGTTCTCGGTTTTTTTTCTGAACATAGAAATGTATTTGTTCTCAAATGAAATTATACATTACTTAGTTAATCACTAAAAGGAGCTGCATGCATGAAAACTTATAATTTACTATCATTACTGTATTTTTAGTAATACAAACAAAGCCACAGAGGTCAGTTTGTCAATGGCATGAATGGTTATAGATTCTGATGTTTTTAGTAATGTTAAAGCTAATTAAGCACAACTTTGCTGTTCTTAAGAAAGGTGCAGGGTGATCTTAAGTGCGTTCATTGTTGGCTGGAACTGAGTGCTGTGGGTTCCTTCTACATGCTGCTGTTTTTTAAAAGTTAGCCTGACTTATTGTTCAGTTATTTATCTGCCTGGTTAACTGCTGATGGCTGTGGCTCATAAGCAAATGGATTGCAGTTTCCATGTTAGCTG
Source organism: Harpia harpyja (assembly GCF_026419915.1). NCBI lineage: Eukaryota > Metazoa > Chordata > Aves > Accipitriformes > Accipitridae > Harpia > Harpia harpyja. The sequence continues at coordinate 15,588,781 of NC_068969.1, read as the reverse complement.
AATAATGCTGATGCAATGTGATGTTTTTGAGTGAGGGGCAAAATTTCAGCACAATGTTTGGTCGTCACCTTGGAGCATTATTCCTGTCATGGATTGAACCTTGCTATTTGTCTCTGTGTTGGAACTCTGGGTGGATGTGTACTGAAGCTGTCTGCAGAGCCATTGACTCTTCTTCAAGTAGAGAAGTTGATACCTTGCGGTTTGCCTATATTCAGGGTGAAATAAAGAGAAACTAATTTTTAAATAAAAGCTTATGTACATCAGATAAATGTGTCTTGAAGAATAAATGTTTACATTTAAGTTTTTCATATAACTTTAAAAATAAAAATCAAACAACAAAAAAAAAGGATGTTGGAAGTCTTCACCTAGCTTAGTAAGCAGGAAATTTAATAACTGATTATGAGTTAAATATCTGCTACCAGTGTAAGCTATCAAATGGAAAGTAATGTATTGAGCATTAATTGACCTTAATTGCTTGTGAAAAATCCCAATGCACTCTTTTCAAGCTATATTAACAATTTAATACTGACTACAAGTTTACTAAACATAAGAGGCAGAAGAGAAGTGATTTTATAGGTAAGCAATGACATTTTATTTTAGCAATTTAAAGAAAAAAAAAAAAAGAAAAAGATGTATATAATACTCTCCAGTGCTTCACTATGGAGTGGATTAGCATCTTTGTGTAGCAGACAATCATTAATTTGTGTTGTAAACGTTACAATATTAGGCATTTTTCTTTATCTACAGATGATATTACTGTTTTGCTCATTGGATATGTAAATACATTACACAGGACTTGATACACTTAGCTACCATTTTGTATTCCTTTGTAAATAAAGGCATGTTATGCCTAATTTACTTTGGGTTATGAAGATTAAGAAATAGTATAGAACTATAAATAAAAACATACGCTTTCTGGGAAAGGTGAAAAGTGCAAATGTTATTTTGTTTAAAATTGGTTAAAGTTATACAGAGATAATATGAATGCATAGCTGTGATTCGTGGAACATATATTTAAGAATCCAGTATCAGGCCTCAACGTTTTAAATACTAATTTGAGGGGAATAAGTGAGAAGGGGATAATATATTAATATGAATATGCTGTAAATAAATTGGGAGTTCATTGCATTTGCTTACTCTTTAATGGAAGAAGCCAATATCCTGTAGAAATAGCAAAGCTTTGCTTCAATCTGTGGACCAGTATGCTTTATGGAGACACTGCAACTTGGTTATTCCAGTTTGCCAAAAAATATGGAAAGCTGCTTTCCCCTTTCATGTGATTCTACTGCATGGAAAATTTCTTATTTTAGAGTCACAAGGAATTAAATTAGGAATTCCCATCCCCTTACATCTATTTCTTTTTTAAATATCCATCTATAGAATTTCCTCTTGGAGAATTTCTTAGTCTCCTTAAAAATGGCTGCTTTCAGATCCTGTTCTGTGGAACGATCATCAATATGAACTCCTGGGGATTGGTAGAGCCCAGCATGGTGATAATAAACCAGCTTAAGTGTTTAGTATGCTAACTAATAATAACTTATCCTAATTTCACACTGTTTTACTTTATTGAGAGAGGACCTGACTGCATTGTGATTCTGTGAAGGTTGGGACTTTGGCTTAGAAGGATCAAGGAACTTGCTGTTCTCTTCAAATGTTGAACTAGAATAAACCCTCTAGATCGTGCTAATACTTGACATTTTTCTTCCTGAGCTAGAGGACTCTTATCAGAAAACACATCTGCCTTCATACAGTCTGAAGCATAGGAAGACTCTCTTCATATTGATTATGGGGTTTTTTCCTTGTTACTGATTGAAGAATTTGTTTCTTGAGGAAGAGAAAATCATAAACTTTCCCCTTTATTTACCGCTTGAACATCTAGACTTCACAGAATTTTCCCTTCCAGAGAGTTCTTCAGAGTACTTTTGGAAATCCATAGCTAATCACTTTGGTAGTGTTCTTGCAGTAAGCATGATGTAAATAATGGCACAGGTAGAAGTTTTATTGACTTAAAAGTAACAACAACAACAAAATAAAAAGGAAAATTCAACATTATGCTCACTTTGTAAATACAACTTTTTTTTTTTTTAAATTTATTTCAATGGCCTTTGGTTGATTTATTTTGAAATCAGTGAACTTTGGATCAAACAAAAAAAATCTTCTTTCCTCCTGTCTAAAATGTGTTTCTTTCCCCATCACTGATGATCTTTATGTGGTTTTATATACATCCTACTCTATCTGAGCAAATTCCAGAGCATCTCATAGTGCTGCCTAGGGAAATTTTATCAGCATCAGGATAATATTAAGAGGAGGAATCAAGCAATTAATTTCTTTCAAGGTAAGATCAGCATATCTGACTAGATATTATATTACTACGTGTAGCAAAATTTCAAAGTTAATTTAGACTATGTGAAGTAAAGTCATCCTTTTTCAAATGCATGAGAAGAGATGATTAAATTCCAGATTCCAGTGTAAATTAGCTTCTAAACATAGAGGTTTGCAGCTTGAATTGAATCAAAGAGTGTTTCAGAGGTTCAGAGTGTTAACTATTTGCTGATGGCTTTGCTTGATTCATTTCTGGAAATGATATCTCACTGGGGTTGTCCAATTCACAGTATATAATGGATTAATGGTTTGGAACTTTATCTATAATTCTTTGGCTTTATGTTTAAACAGTTCATAAACTCTTGATATCCTTTTTTTCCCTCTTGAATTCATTAAGAAAATACCATAAAGGAAAGCTAGCCCTTTCTTTTTTTCATATTTTATTATTTAGAAAAATGCATGATTATATCAATATTCTAAACCACTGTAATGTAATAATTTAAGGACTTAGGGGAAGGAAGAAAACACAAATCAGTCTTTTGTTGAGTCCATTCTGTTAAGAAGAGCTAAAATGGACAAATTCATCAAATGCCTCATGGGTAGGGTAGTTACCTTTTTAAGGCTTAGAAAGCTAATATGCCTTTCCTTTGCAGCTCTTGCAAACTGTGTAATACTGTTACCATGGGTATGGCAGCTGCTTGACTACAATGCAGGGCAATCAGTGTTCTTATTCTTTGACTTCTTTCATTAACTCTTTTAATACTAACCCTAATTCTAAAATGTGTTCTACAAAACCTGTGATTTCAGTATTTTGAGCTGGACACAGCTAGGTCTGTCCATGTTTCCTGCCATGACCTGTTGTCTTGAGATTTATAAGAGTGATTCTGTATCATTGTATTCACAAGGAATTCTGCTCACTTTCCAGTGCAGTGGTTTCCCTCTCTATGCCCTCGCTTTTGTTAGTGCTTTGTTGTCATATTCAACATTTCTCTTTCAATTCAGTTGGCTTAGATTATGTGAAATATTCTCCTTCATGAGAGCAGTGGCACACCTTGGACAGCATTCTGTCTGACAGCAGTAATTTGAGATGCTTTTTAGGGAGCGTACCTGGTCCCTATCTGTAGTCCATCCTTCTTGTCTTCCTAGCATCCGCAGTAGTCATCTTTGGTCTTTGCCTGGCAGATCTAGTTCTGGTCCTTTAAATAATTAATGCAATTTCTAATATTTTAGAAATTATCTTTGCAAATTCTAGCACACCTTCATTCTTTCCAGCTCTTCTTTTGATGCCGTCTTCTCAATGGCAACATAAAACTTTTCTGCTGATTAGTTCTGTGTGAACTTGGTTTTATCGGTCTGTGCTCTCTGCGTACTTCCAGGGTGCTTTCTACTCTTTCAGTTAATAAATAATGCAGTGGAGTTAAAGTATGGCTACCAAACCTAAATCTAAATGAATGCTTTTTCAGTGTGGATAAGTGAGAGGGAACACTTGAATACTGAAATCGGAAAAAATGGCAGGAAGAAATGTTCAATTTAATTATTCCCTTTGGGTACACCAAGATAAAAAGTTTTTAAGCATAGAATGTGTAATTTGCATTCCTGTGGAAAGGTTTACTTCATTGGTAGATGAAATTTACTAGCTCATAAGTATTAATAAACATTTTGAAACATTTTTGACACTTCCAATTTTCATGTTCCTTTCCTCTCTCTTTAAAAAAAACCCAAAACCAAAACCCAAGAAAAAAACCTCAAAATCCAAGGGGAGCTGACTTTGTCCAATATACACCATGTTTCCAACATTAGCAAGTTGGAGACAAGCCCCATGTCTGTGTAAGCAACTGTTCTTCAAATATTTAGCTGTTGGTGCATAAGTACATCTGATTCAAGCCAAGGAGGCAAAGGGTCAGCTGTGGTTTCTCAACGTTCCCAGAAGCATCAGCTCTTGCAAGGCAACAGTTTTTGGCTTGGTAACACCAAGTGTGAGCTAGTCAGTGGCTTCTCTGACCTTAGTTTTCAATTCTGGAAATTATACTTTGGCAAAGAATCCATATTATTAAGAAACTGAGAAAAAAACTAAGCTTGGTATGTTTTTCTTCATTCCAAATTAATAGTAATATATATATCCAAATTATCTGTTCAGAGCTATCTGCATTTCACCAAATAATTTTTATTCTTTCCTCAAAAGCAGTATAGCTTCTTATCTTTTTTTTCCTCTTGAAATTCTGAACTGCTGGGAAGCAATGTGAATAATTGATACCTTTTATTACTCATTGTTCATTGCTCTTGCATAAAGAAAAGAATTATCTTTTATAGTTTGCTCTCCTATGTACTAAACTGGCTTTAGGCATGCAACAATTAGCAGCTATAGAGACTACCATTTCTAAGGAAGTTTTTCATTTTCTGACTATCTTGATGGACCTGCATTTTTAATTAACAAGTCAACAAGCACTAGTGTGGTAGTAGTAAAGCTTAGGTGAAACGTAATCAGCCAAACCCATTTTAATGAGTGTAATTACTCTAGAGATTAATCTGTCTTGACGTAAAATGAAAGTGCTAGGAAAAACAATTACTATTCCACTTCCCTTGGAAGATACAGCTGTTTTCCTTCCAGAATGTTTTAGAAGCAGTTAGAATTTAGATGTTACAAACTTCTACACTAGGAGCTAGGCAATATTTAAGGCTTATGTCCAGCACAGATTTGATGTCAGGTAAAGTATAAAACAGAACATTGCAATTCTTCTTTTTAAATGTATTAACGTTAGTTCTGGTTCCAGATAAGTTCATCTAAAAAGAAGAAGGAATTAATTTTACAGGCCAGCTTGAGACATTCCCACTGGTGTGTACTAGAACCCATTCAGTGAAGGTTTTGCAGACTGCTGTCACAGTATTTTTAATACACTTTAACCTTCCTTTGGAACAAAGATACCCTAATGCTAGTAGGCTTTGTATTTTCATGTAAATAATAGGATAAAAGTGAAGCTGTGTAGCCTTGGAAGTAGGATAAGGAACAGGGTGTCATATCTAAATTCTGTCTCCAGCTTTGTCACTGTTAAGACTTTTGCCATGTTACTTATCCTTTTGTGCCTTGTTCAGTGAAAAAGGGATAATGACACCAGCTTAATATTGTGAAGTGTTTTCAAGATGAGAAAAACTTATAGTGTTGTGGTATTGCTTTTCTAAATGTGTTACTGGTAAACTTCAGTTCTGAAAACAACTTTGATCTTTTGGGAGGGAACATTCTCAAATTGTATCCTGCTTGCAAGACTTGGGGAACGACCATGCTTTGGGAGGTTTAATGAAAGCCCTATTTAAAAAGTGCTGCTACCACAAAGGCAGAGGGTGATCTCTCACCATATCACAGTGAATTAGTGACTGCTCCATTTTTTTTTGTAATGCTCTTTAATTTTTAGTGATAGGTTAAAGATTTTGAAAAGCTAATCTTCATGTGGAGATATTCAAGTTGGAAAATCCTGGATTAATTAATCATGCGGGGGTTTAGTTTGTTTAAGGAGAAAGAAAAGGAGTTTGAAATGTAGCTGAAGGTAGCTGTTGGTGGTTACTCCCTAGCTTGCTTTCGTCTCTGCCATTCTGTTTTCCTTCTTAAGCAGTGATAAGCTTTTGCTTTTAATGCCAAGCAGTATATTCATATATTGTGGAAATGGAAGTGTCCTTTCATTTCACAGATATGTTTATAGTTTAGAGAAATGCTTTACCTGTGAAATGAAGAGAATGGATGGATGGCACTTATCCACAACAACTGTTGGTTCCAATTTAACAGCAACATCTGAATAAATATGGTTAGATACCATGAAGAAAATATTGAAATGCTTGTTCAGTGCTTGTATGCAGACCCTGATATAGGTCAGACTGTGACAGCTGAGGACTGTGATTTGAGGTAAGGTAGCAAAATTCTGTGTGCATTTGAGGTCTTTGAGCCGTTCAAGTACTTTCTTCAGTGACTTGTCTTTTCCCCTATACGCGTTGTTTAGGTAACATACTTCTAGAGGAGAATGAAATAGAAGCATAAAATATAAAAACATTTAAAGTGTGTCACTTGGTAAGGTGAATACACCTCAAGAAGTAGCATACTTCTGTCAAATATTATCCCAAACAATAACAGAAAACAGAAACAAAGAAAAGACATAGCTACTATAAAATGACATCTTCGGTTGCAGCAAGAAGGGAGTTTGACATAGTACTTTAGTGATTCCTGAAATGCTAGAAATGGAATCCAAATAAGTGTATTGATGTAGTGATTTAAAAAAAAAATATTATTTTTTAAGACAGCAGAATACATGTGGTGCTATTTTCTATAGGGTATGCTTTGAGTAACCTTTTCTGTTTTATACTTCATGCTGCCGGTCTCAGTATTGTAACTTGTTTTTCAAACAAGGCATTCTCAAATACCAGGTATATGGGGCCATGGAATCTCCAGAGCTGTCCCTCCTAATTTGTACTGTTCTTTTTTGTTGTGAAAATGAAATTGTGGCGAACTACCAAGCTTCTGTAAGCTTGAGTGTTTCACGGTATTTGTACTTGTGTTCAATGCCTGCAGGCAAACTTTATTAGAATCAGTTAAAAGAATAGAAAGCAGGAACTCAGGAATGAGTTGTTTTGCAGTACAGTTAGGTCTTGTTTTTCCCCACTTCATGACTTTGTGGAATAATTAAGTAAAAACCAAAGACTCAACTATGATGCGTTGGAAGTAAAAGGCACGTGCACAGAAAGGAGAATGAACAAACTTGATATAGCATAAGCACAGTGTTATCTTCATCACACAAGGAACTTTTTTTTTTATGTCCTAGACTTTACCAGTTCATTCTTGTCATAGGAACACAATGCTGTTATCAACACAGCGTTCCCTAGCCTTCTTTCCAGAACATCTCAAGTTCATTATTTTCTGTTAAGATATTTAGAAGCTAAATTGAGCAATGCCATTTCATTACGAAATATAATGATTGGAAAGAGGGCAAATGGTTGTATCCTAAATCTTGTTTATCAGTTAATTCTTTATTATAGTATAGCAGCAATTGCATATGCAAAGTGGAATACTAATTACATTCTGCATTTCTGTATAACAGTGTAGTAGTTTTATCAATGCTATTTGGCTGCATAATGCACACAGCCCAAACTGTGGTACAGTAATAAAAATAATCTGTTTAATTTTCTATTAATGGATCTGCAAAATGGAATTATATTAGTATTTTCAGAACAAGTGGTTAATTACAAACATAATTTGCATATGCTGCTGTATTTATTTGTTGATACTGGTTATAATTCTTTTGTGGAGATTTTCTCATAGTGGGACATGCCAGGAAGCTAGTGTCAAACTGTCTAGATTTTAGCCCACATATCTCCCTTCTTCAGGATCCTGCACTAAGCTGCTAGTGAAGGTGTTCTGGGGTTTTGAGTTTTTGTGGTTTTTAATGGGTAAGTAGAGAGAAGAAGGTGGAAGAGACACGATGGGAGGTTGCTTTTTCTCATGCACAAGAAGGATTGTTTCATCCACTTTCTAGCTGTAAAACAGATTAGGTCTCAAAACGGTAAGTTATCAAAGCTCATTTCTCTTACGTCTCTTTTAAGGAGAATTTTGCTGTCATAAGGGCACAGTGTTTCTGACAGTGCAGCAATTCAGCAGTTTGCTCTTGTAGGCTGTTTTTTATGCCTGCTTTTGTGGGAAGAGCAAAATGGAAGTGGGCCTGGAAAACCCAATCAGTCAGCAAACATAGCGTGACGCTTAATTATCCAGTCACTGTGTGTTTATTAGGAAAAGAAGCTAGGTGGTAGTTAAATATACCTGAAAGACTAGCAGCAGAAAGCTCCCTCCCCCAGTTCAATCATTGTCTTAGTGTATAACAAACCATGATAGAGAAGTGAGACTTATTCATTCATGGCCAAGGCTTTTTTCTGCAAAGGTATCTGGAATTAGATAATCAATATAGTTGTTAATGCCAGATGTTAACTTGTTAGGGAAAAGTACCACTGATTAGGTCTCCTTTATGGACAAGGCAAAATTTAGTGCTAACTATAGGAAAAAAATATTAAAGTTTTAAGGCTGAAGTTCAGATGTGTTGACTGTCTCTTGAAAATAAGTGGTAAATCATCTCTTTGAATGTGTTTTTGTCTGCATTTGAGCAGACATTGCTTTCATTGTAACCTCAAAATTTCCATTGTTGTCTTGTTTTTATTAAACTTGGTGGCATTCCCTGTAGATCGTCATCTTCTGTAAACTCCAGTAAGACTGAGAGCAACAAGCAAGTTTCCTTTTCATCTTTTACCTTTAAGTGGTTCAGTATCTTACTATTTTAAAACTATATTGTGCTGACAATAAGCTGCTAACCCAAATAGCAGTTTGCTTAGAAGAAGCTGAGCACCTAAATTATCTAGCTGCTTGCACATCTATCTCTTCATTGATAACTGAATACTAGATGCCTGAAGTTAAACGGTGTGTATCTGGTCTACCTGCATTTCTCTCACTCCTGTTGTCTCTGGATTGAACAGTCACAGCATGTTAAACTTTCAGTCTCCACCTGTCCTGCCCTTAAATAGGTATCATTTGATTCTTGTGTTATGGCTGCTTCTAGGGATACAGAAATTTTCGTATAAATGATGGTTGCTTACCACGTCTGATGACGTATTGCTCGCTGCAATTCTCTTTTGATAGCTAGAAAAAAAGAGTATAGAAAACCCAACATAACCTGTTAGTGGAAATAAGAAGAGAACAAAATTGTAGATAACAAGTCAGCGTGCATCAGCTTCAAGTCAAGCGACAAGTCCAGCTTACCTTGGCTACTATTCACTGTGCTTTAACTGTTCTGAAATGCCATCATTTCTTTTCTGATCTAAAGCTTCTCCTTTCTTTTGTTTTTTACAAAGCTATGTTTTTAGTTGCAAATTCCAAAGATAAACAAACAATTATCTGAAATGTTATGCCTTAAACTGCTGCAAGCTATTAGTTGCATACTTGCATTTGTATTTTGCTTAGATTCATAATATCTGTACTGTCCATGTCCATAATGCTTTACATATTCTATGAAGAATATGCAGCAGCATAGGTAAGGAGCCATAGTCTTTTAATAGTCTTTTCCCCAGCGTCAGATATCAGTTGGCTCCTGACGTTAGCTTCCTCTCAATAGAGTTAGCAAGCAATGACATCAGATATCTTAATTGTTTGTCTGTATTCTTGCTCCTTGAGTATTTAATAATTGTTTTTCTCCTTGTTTGTCATCTTAGAGAAGAGTTGCCATAGCCTGGGGATTTCAATTTCTTCACATGAAAAGTATATATTTGAGGGGGAGATGAACAAGATGCTGAAAACTCTGCCCCTGCTTTGCTCTTGATTCTTACCGAATCTAATGTAATTGTGCTGAAGTTGTACTTCACTTGACTCAGAATTTAGTTAACTTGACTGAAATTGCTTTGTTTTTCCACCCTGCTTTTTCTACCCTAATAAGCAGAATGAAGATTGCTGCTGTTGAAATATGTGCACTTTCTGTTAAGCCACATGAACCCACAAATATTTTTGCTAAGATTTGAAAAGTCAGGCATTAAGGGGAATCAGAGAAAGGGTACTAGCTGGTCAACAGAAAGTTTATCCAATTCAGTCTAATGGTTAGGCTTATTAGGCTTCATGTCTGCTTCTTTGGAAACAGACACTGCAATTTCTTTTTATCTGCTGTGGCTGTAGACTCATAGAGTACACCCATTAACCAGGAAAATGGTCTGTCTTCAGTTTACGAGTTTAATCCGGATTTCTTTTAATGTTACTATATGTGTCTTCATATCTTTCTTTTAGCAGAACTAGCATCTCACCTTCAGTTGCCCATTATGTATCTTCTGCTTGATCCAAATACACATATGTATGTGTGTGTGTATATATATATGCCTGCAAATACATCTATAAAAATAATAGTATATTGCTCTGACCATACAATGAAGGAACCTGATGGGGGGAATACTAATAGGTGTGCCAAGGGTCATAATTTTCTTCTGTTGCCTTCAGGTAAGAGTTGATTGTATCATATGATTCCTTTGCCTTATTTACTCTGGCTTTTTTTCCTGGTCTGCCTGTATTTTGTTTTAATAATACTGGTAGTATAAGCATTTTGCGGTCAAGGGTTTCTCTTGAAGGAGAAGTTCCTGTCATGAGCAAGACAGAGTAATCAACCTGTAGTGGATCTGGATATTGGCATTTATTTAAGAACAAAAAAGACTAGAGCTTTTACCCTCCTTGCTTATCACACCTGTTCCCTGCTAGCATTGTGTTCACTTGGTCTTGGCTTCCCTTCCCAGCTGGGACATCACTGCTGCTCTGGGAAAGTTGGATAGAAAGTTGTGTCAGTTTGTGTTGCACCGCTGCCTGCAGTTACTGGTCCCTGGGCATCCCCTGGCATTCATATCCATGATCTGTCTGATCTCCAGGATCTTCCCTTGCCTCCAGAATCATTCTTCCAGTCAGGATCTTGAGCTTCTTTTTTCATGGCCCACTTCTAATACCACCACTTCTTTTGCGAACCCTTCTTTTCAACTTCCTCTAGTTTCCAGACCTTCAAGCTGCCTGGTTTTCCCAATCTAAACAGTCTATGTGCAAAAGTACAAAATGTCTTCAGCCTCCTCATTGGTGGTTCTGTCTCATGTGACTCTCTCAATCGGACGATTCAGGACGTGCCACTTCTATTCCAGGATTTAACAAAATTTCCAACCAGTTCACACTAGTTGCAAGTATCAGGCTTCTGCTTGACAATTTAGAAGTTCAATTTTGGACATTCCCTCCCCACAAACGCATACATTCAGTTATCTGCTGCCTGTTAGCATTCAGTTATTTGCTGCCTGTTAGCGTTCACAGTATAAACTAGTTTTTCCACATGCAGAAGTTCTGTATTTAAGTTGGTAAATCATAGCTTTCCCAAAGCAAGTTAGGCTTTACTGTTATTTTATTGTCTGTTTTTTTCTTCCCTTTCCAGAAGCGCATGTCTTCTTATGTTGCATCATTTTCCTAATTCCCAAACAGATTGTAGTGGAGGGCAAAATTTTCATCCACGCTTTCTGGTGGTTTCCATGAATGAGTGATAAAATATCTACACAGTCCCACTTTGTGAATAGGGTTTGGAGTGAGATGGGAGGTTTGTATATTTTTAACTCAAGGTTACAACAACATAAGAATTAACTGCTTAGGCCAGGGGTGCTTGTACAATATTGATTTTTCACTTTGCAAAAAAGACACTAATGTTTGTGTTTAAGAAAAAGGACTTGGGAAGTACTGTCTTAACACAATAGGACCACAGTTGAGGTAGAAGAAAGATTAATATTAGCTACATCTGACTACTTGGTATTCCAACTTAGCATTTCATTAACATTGTAACGTTGTTTTGGACTTGGTTTCCTAGGGAATATGAAACTTAATGTTGAAAGATGCCTAGTCTGGCAGTTCTGTCCTCTGGAGAGCTTAGAAACTGCTTTTTCTGAGGACTGACTCCTTTCAGGGTCCCTGTTGTTGGTCCTGTGCTAATTACTCAAACAAAACTTGCTTTTCCTTCAACAGACATCAAAGACAATTTTGCCTAATTTATTTTTTGAGGATTTGGACTGGAAATAGAGATGACCACTTGGAAAGTAAAAGCTTTTTCAGTTTCATCAAAACTGTCCAGCATTGGGCCATCCTTAAGAAACGAGTCTTTGAAATAGAAGTTTGAAATGGTCACACCAGAAATTATTAATATTAAACATTTGTTAACTGAAGTATTCCAATATTGAAATACCTGATATTTCTAGTTGGGCTGCTCAGTAAGTCTGTGAGTTTTTACTTCAGTTCCAGAGAATGTATTTGACATTATAATGTGGATGAAAGTAACCCCTAAAAGTAAATGTTCTAGAAATCTTTCTAATCTTTCAACTTGCTCTTAATTTTCCTAAGTGTTTTACCCTACAGTTTGAAATCTAGCATTCATAAAGTCCTCTCTATGCCAATAGAGAATTCTATTGCTGGGTTTTTTTAATCTGACAAGTATGCAGAATCTGTGAAATACAAGCAGGTTAATAATCTTGTTCTAACATTCCCATCTGCTGATATTGCTGATGTTTGTGCCCTTGCTCCTTAAGCTCAGCTCATAATTTATCTTCGCATTAATGTGACTTCTGCATTTCACTGTGTGTGTAATGGCCAAGATTTCTGTAGTGCTGAAGCCTACTCCCATTGGTAGGACTATTATATTTCTGAAAACAAGAAATTGGATGATGCAGTAGGTGATCCAACTGAGTTAGGGGGCTGAGCAGAATTGTAACCCTAAACTGTGTTAGAAGCAAAAGCATTTAATCCATTTTAATAAAGCATTTTCTGAAGTGCTGAGCATCTGTTCTCTCTGCTAAGTAGTAAGTTTACAAAATTTAGTTCATAATATACTTTAAGTAATGACTGTATTCTTAAATCATGATCTCAGAAAAATGAGGGAAGTTGAAGAAATCCACTTTATTTGGTGCAAAATTTGTAGCCCAAGTTACAAAGTACCAGAAATCTTTTAATACAGGATCCTCAACCTGCATAATTAGATTTGTTTAAAAAAAATGACATTTTATCAGAATATTTCAAGTATGGCAAGGAATTCCTGCTAGTCTTTGATTTGGTACTTGATGTTGATACAATTTTGAACAGTGTATATCTTCTTCGTCTCCCTTTCACCTGTTTCTGAAAATGAGGTGATGGTATTTTTTTTTTTTTTTCCCCTTCCCAAACAGTAAGCTTGTAATCAAGATAGATAGCCTCCTGGCTCAGGAGTTTAGAATAACAGAAATCCTTTGTCATGTAGGTAAATTCTGATTCTTTTAGAGAATCACAAGTCTGAGAATGAATTGCTGCTAAGGAGTCAATTCCCTCCCTTTCCTTGGAACCTCATTTAGCTGCCTCAGTGGAAACCATTTACCTCTGAGCAGCTGATTTTGAGCTTCGGTCCACAGACAGAAGAGCATGGGTTTGTGCTTTGTGGCACCCTTGAGTCAACATGTACCTCCTTATTTCCAGCAGTTAAATTTCATTAAAAGACAGGCAAATTATATCGAATAGCGTGCTAAAATTACTGTCCAATATAAGCAGTTGTACTTGCAAGTTACAAGAGAGCTGTGTTTACTGTTTAAGTAATGGCAATTTTAAAATAAATTGACTATTCATGTTCTTGATTATTGCAGCTTGCATTAGGCAGTGTCAAGCTATTCGTCTCTCAGGTGTTATCTTATAAAATACATACTTTCGGGGAATGTTCTACAATAATCATCAATTGACCATGACCCCACAAGGTTATAGAATAAGAATCTTTCAGGTTTAAAAGTAACTTTTTCAGCTCAGTAAGTTTGATTTGGATGTCTGAGCAGCTACACGCTTTAAAGCAGCTGTCAATGACTAAAGAATTCTGATTTGACTTGCTTCTTTCTAATTACTGATACATGAAAACACACAGCAAAGGAAGCAAACCAGAAGAATTAGAAGTTCACTCAGAATTGCAGAAGTTTGGTGGTGTTGGTAGAATAGAGATGTAGTGGGGTAGTCTCCTGGCTGGAGTGTTCAAACTTATGGATACAGGATGAACAGACTGGGGGGCGGGGGGAGTGCGTCCTGTGGAGAGGAGAGGTCTGAATGCATGGAGCTCTGTTTTGAAATAAGTGATGACCCAGTTGAGAGCTTTTTGGGTAAAGACCATTCAGTAAAATGATCACCAGTAAAAACCTTTCTCCTTTATAGTGTTCTAATTTGAAAACTAAGAACTGGAAATACTTGGCATCAGTAATTGTTTTTAAAGAACCTTTTGTCTCAGCCACTTTGAGACTAGGGAACTTTAAAGGGACTATATCAATATATTATGAAGTATTTGCATATAATATTGAGCAACCTGCATACTAGAATTTAGAAGAGTAATGTCAGGTATTCCTTCTCCTGCCTTGATCTTGGTAAATAACGGGGGGGGAAAAGAGTAAAATCATAGAGATGGGAAAAAGCAGACTCACTTCTAAGAGGGAGAGATGGCAATAGATAAATTAGAACAACTGTGCTCCTTAAAAACTATTTTTCATTGTGTGTTAAAGGAGGCAAGTAAGGCTGTGGAGGGAAAATCTGAAGAGGAGTGAATGAATAAATAACTTCATAGAAGTCCAGATTCTTCTTTGGTATCCTGTTATCTTGACTTGAGAGGGGACTTACTGGGGGCTTGTATGTGAGGTGTGCTTTGCCCAGATGAGAAAGCTGTCCTATAAGACTAATATTCTTCTTAGAGGCCTAGTGGATGGCACCTGAGAGATAATAGCTAAATATGTGTGTTTTCTAAATTTTGGCCAATGTTTTTAACCTCAGGTGCACAAAAGAACTAGTGTCATTCTGTCCCTTGGTAGAAAGCATATTTGGCATATGTGAGGTCACACTGCATAGAGTAGCAGAATTAATTTGTGCTAATATGCAGGAAAGGGATTTTCTATGTTGCAGATATGTAGATTTGAAAAATGCGGATTATGTCAACCATGGCAGTATTTCTCAATAGGTAGACAGAATAGGTAGGAAAATGCATGCAATGCAAGTAACAGGTCTGGATTTCAGAAACTTCAGCTTTAACAGTGATATTGAAAAATAGCCCACTGGGTCATGGGCAGGAAAGAACAAATTATTATATCAGAGTAAGGGTCTAGATGTCTCAAATCCTGAGATACAAGTTGCTAAAAGAGACCAAGGAGCTACATGTGTATTTCTCTAGTTAGTACAGAAGATGAGAAGAAGAAAAAGTTTTGTTGTAGTTGTTATTTTTTGTCCATGTTTTTTTGTTCTAAGATCAGTGGTCCTATAAGGAACAGAAAGTGGCAAATGTGCAGCAGTAACACTGGGAAGTCCTCTCTTACTCTGTGAGCAAAGAACACCATTTCTGCAGGGAGATTCTTCCCATTTTGAGGCATCCAGAGGGCTAATTGGCACCAAAAATAAGTTTTGCCTGATTATAAAAGATCACAGGGTTGATAAGGTCTACTGCATCAGTTTTCTAGGCACTGGAATAAGCTGGTTTTGATTGCTTCAAAATTGAATACTTCAATTTTGGGGCCAGATTTAAAAAAAAATAATTGAAAATTAAACCTCCTATGTGCTCCTATGAGTTGAATGTAATTTTTGGAAGTGTTCAGTATCCAATAATTCTCATTAATGTTCATAGAGGTCTCTTTCAAGAAAACATGGGAAGATAATCTGTACTCTGGAATCCAGCAAGCTGGAAATAAAATAGATTTTTAGCATGTTCTTTAGTAATGAGATACACTTGCTTTATCAAAATAAACAAAACAGAAGAATAGATAGAGGTATGGCTAATGGTTAAAAGAAATCACAGGCCTGCCTTATAATAAAGGACTGTTCAGGAGCAGTTCATCCTTGGGAAATGATTACCTCTGTCATCCAGCCAAGGTCAGTGGCACATTCAGTTAATAGCTACATCAAAGACAGAAGCATAAATTAAAAGAATACTGTAACTCCAAGTCAGTTTGGGCAGAAAATGAAAAAAAAAAAAAAAAAAAAAAAGGCAGTTTGTAGGGTCTCCCTTAGCCTTTTCAGTTTTTGCATAAGGTTTTGTGGTCATTTCTGTGGTAATTTTCATTGTTAATAATTCTCTCCCAAATTGCTTCTAGAAGAGCCCAGGAAAATCAAGTCTTGGTTGTGTTGTGGTAATGCCAAGACGCTGAAGCCAGTTGACAAAGGTCTGGTTTTGTGCACACAGTTGGTATGTTCGTAAGCCTGGAAGTAATACTACTGAAATGAATTTGACTACTAATAATTGTTACTAAGTAATAGAGGAAATTTCTGTCCTCAAAAGCAGAACATTTCCAGTGCTGGAAGCACGTACACATTCACATGCCCTGGCAGTTGGACTCAACAACTAGTTCTGTCACAGCCAGTTTTTATAGATACATGAACATAGCAATTTTATTTGTGTCTTAAACAAACATTTTAAAAGTTAAAATATAAAGTTAAAGGATTTAAATGATCTCTTCTCCTTTTGTGCCCCACTGCCCCAACAGTCAGCCAGAAACCCTTACCACTGCTTTTCTTGCAGCTTCATTTATAGGTTATAAGTCATTCCTCTCAACAGGCTTAGCTTTGAAGTCTAACTTTTGAACTTTAATATACACTACAATACTATATTGTTACATTGGCAAACAATTGGCTGAGACAAGGTAATATGATTTTAAAGCTGTTTGCTCTTGCCTACTTTAATAAAAAAAGAAAAATAGCAACAGAAAAAATGACTAAAATAGTCCTGAATGATCTTAAGGCAAGATGATACTGTTACCACATGAGAAACCTTGTTTCATGTCACATGGGACTATTGGGAATGTGCTTTTTGTCTGTAGCCTTTTAAGGAAAATAAACTATCATGTTGACTAATGTTTTGTGTTTCCTTCCACTTGTTTATGTGTATTACCCTTTTCTATCTGTTGTATCTATTCAGATTGGAGACAGTCTGGGGTGGAGATCATACTGCTTTTTCTGTCTGGATGTAATGTAGTGACTCTAGACATGTATTTGAGTACTTAATGTAATAATGTTGAATCACACAGTACAGGCAGGGGCTTCTTCCTAGGTATAAACCCATCCATTTTATGTAGCATGACTTGTGGGGAGTAAAGTTTTAGGTTTATTTTCTGTTTGCTTTGAATTTGCAAATAGGTGGTTTTTAGAAGTTTCATGAACTTTAGGAAGTAGAATGGGCTTTTATTTATTTTTTAAATTACAATGGAATGATACAGGGATCAGAAGGAAATGTGGCTACGTTAATCAAAGCTGTCAGCTCTTATTACTGGAGCACTCTTTGTATCAATTTTTAAAGTGTTTAATAAAACATAGGGACTGTTTCTCCTCTTTCTAGTCTGTAGTCATTTAACTGCACTGAAGTCAAGGGAAGGTACTTTTCATGTGCACCACAGTAATGAGAAGAGAGCAATAGATTCTTTTCTGCTGAAGGTTTCAGCATCTGGTAAGCGGTTTCTTTTCCTAGGTTGAAAAAGAAATCAGCAGTAGGTAATGGCCTCTGTTTAAAGCTCTTGATGCACCATTGGCAGCTTTTCCTGGCTAGCTCCAGGGCACTGGTTATCTTTGATATGAATTTGGGGTCAAATTCTACGTAAATTTATTTCTGTAAATCAGATACAGCTCTAATTTGATTTGCTCGTGTAAGGACTGACAGGATAATTTAGTCTCTTGGGTTTATTACATATTCTTATTTTGCAATTCCATACGTGTGTATTAAAAATAAGTGAGATTGCTTGATTTTGCATGAGGCTAGGAAATGCAGTGCCATCCTTTCAAACCTCTGAAGTTTATGTTGTGTACTAAATGCATAAGTAGTTCTGCTGAGTTTTCCAAGATGCAATCCTTCCTGAGGTAGACTTTGGGAACTGCATAATTAAGACAGAGTGCAGCAGTTTAGTCTGGGAAACAAGCACGGATATCACACTCAATTGAAATGGAAATGATGAGGGTGCACCTTAGCCAACTCAGGCTATCCGACTACTGTAACTACAATAGGGAAAGGAACTCTGCAGTTCTCAGAGATGAAAAATAAAACTTGTTTCGCCGTGCTTCTATAAGAGAAGATGTTGAGTACAGGCACCTCTGTGAAAATTAGTGCCGACAACTTTGCAGGAAGAAATAGAAAAGTGTTTAGAAGAAACATTTTGAAACTAATTTGAATGGAAAGCAGTTCCTAGGCCTGACAGAGAAAAGTGGTCTGCTGAACTTTTTTTCCTCCTTTTCCCATTTATCAAAGAGATTTTTCATCATATTGCACATCTGCAGCCTTCAGAACAAATTCTGGCAAGAGCACTCCACGTCACTGTGTTGGGTTGACCCTGGCTGGATGTGAAGTGCCCACCAAATGCCACTCTGTCACTCCCCTCCTCAGCTGGAGAGGGGAGAGAAAATATAACAAAAGGATCATGGGTTAAGATAAGGACAAGGAGATCATTCAGCAATCACTGTCACAGGCAAAACAGACTCGACTTGGGGAAAAAATAATTTAATTTATTACCAATCAAATCAGAGTAGAGTAATGGGAAATAAAAATCAAATCTTAAAAACACCTTCCCCCCATGCCTCCCTTCTTCCCGGGCTTAACTCCTGGTTTTCTCTACCTCCTTCCCCTGAGCGGTGCAGGGGGACGGGGAATGGGGGTTGGGGTCAGTTCATCACACAATGTCTCTGCCGCTCCTTCCTCCTCAGGGGGAGGACTCCTCACTCTTCCCCTGCACCACCGTGGGGTCCCTCCCACGGGAGACAGTCCTCCACAAACTTCTCCAATGTGAGTCCTTCCCATGGGCTGCAGTTCTCCAGGAATTAAAAAAACCCATGTATTTTGAGTGCTGCTGTAGTTGGTCTGTGTTCCCCACATAGTGGGGTGAATTTACAGAACAATAATTTCCCTGATTTTTCTCAAAAAATCTGAAATACAGAAAACTCAATATGAAGTATGTATATTTTTATAATTATTTCCTTTATTATAGAAAATTAATTCACACATGACTTAGAATAACACATAAGCATGGACTGAAAGATAAATATCTGCGTAAATGGTATCATGAATGGGGAATGGATACATTTGAGGATTAGCCTCAAATGCAGTTCTGGATCCAGAGCTCAGGTCTGATATGCTTAAATTTAAAAATTTGAATAATTAGAAATTTATCCTCTCTCTTAGGGAACATTGTACCTTTCTAATTTTTAGTAATGTGGAAATATAAATTAGACAGAGCTCACTCTTTAGCTTTTCTTACTGTTTTTTGTTCTTGCCTTGTGATAGATAAAATCAAGATTTAAGCCTTGCCTAAAGGGCTACTAATCTTCTTTTTCTTGATGTCTATACCTGTTTCCAAGAGGCCGGAGTACTGACTCTAAGGCTGCTAGGTTTCTGGGTTTTCTTTTCTTTGCTTTTCAATCCCTGAAGAGTACAGGGCCTCCTGCTAAGACAGTTCTTTTTATACTCTGTCCTGTAGTAAAAAGTAAGCTGCATTTTAACAAGACTTCTGTTTTTAAACAAATGAAGACGTGCCCTGAGCAGAGGTATTTATACAACAGTGTAATCATTATAATGGTTCTCTTCAGGCAAAGTGAGACATTTTAAGTAAGGTCCTTTCCTATTCAAAACTCTGGAATCATTACAGTGGGAGGCTAATAAAGTTCAGTTTTAAATTCTAAAGGAGTGTGGCATTTATGCGTGTGTATGTGTGTTAGGAGTCACTAGTCTTTGCTATTTTGCCTGCTAAATGTGGGTAAACTGTTTTTCTGGCTCTCAGGAGACCTGCCTCACTTACTTTTTGCTGAAGCAATATTTGGCATTGGCCAAATCATCTGTCACTCATGGGCCTCTGTTTATGAATCCATCTCTTCAGCTTGTGGAATTAGATGGCAAATTCTTTTTCTTTCCAGTGTTTATGTTGAAGCTGCTGCCCAGCATTCCTTTTTTGTCTAGGATCTTAGTTTTGCTGTAATGCTGAGAAATGACTTTTTCGTCTCCACATCCTAATGAAAGGAGCATAAAGAAAGCAGGAGCCCCATAGTGTTCTGCTGGAGATGGCTCTCTGGACCAGAGGAATGTTTAAGTTTCCCTAAAAAACCTAAGGCTGGATGTGGGTGGGTAGGTGACAATAGAGACATATAGATAGTACGAACAACTGTAGTCTGCTAAGTGCTGGTTTCTTGCAAGAGATTTAGTAGTGGTACTTTTGGTTCCCCTTTAAGGGGGTTGGAGCCCATAAGCTTATATGTTTTTGCTAATCACTGCTAGCTGAAGATACAGTTTTCTGGATTGGTGGTATAACCACTGTGTCTTATCCCAAAGATGGCTACATTTTCAGAATCAAAGAAATGATTGCCATGTAAATAACATGTAAATTGGGTTTTATAGTTTGTCAAGAAATTTGGGTTATTTGGAGGTAATAGCCTCTGTTCAAATGTGCCTTTCTTATTGCAAGAGTTTCAATCAGGTGACGTGTAACTGGGCTCTGTATGTAGGCTGGTTTTCTTATATGTAACTTGATTTTCCTTTTGTACTTTTTAGACTTATCTTGGAATGCATTGGCTTACACATGTCTGTAAGAATTGCATCCACCTTTTGCCCTAACTAGAGGTAGGATGTGGTTAGTATGTGCTAG
Source organism: Harpia harpyja (assembly GCF_026419915.1). NCBI lineage: Eukaryota > Metazoa > Chordata > Aves > Accipitriformes > Accipitridae > Harpia > Harpia harpyja. Next base: position 15,568,303 of record NC_068969.1, on the reverse strand, counting down.
CATACCCTTGTAGTAAAGCTTTTTCTGGAGTAACTTCGTCTTGAGATGCCTGGAGACCTTTATTAGATCTTTGATAGGCCTTGCACCAGCCCTATAGGATGTGGATATGCATTTCAGAAGTTGGCAGAAACACACTTTTATTGTTTTTCTTTTTTTCCATAGAATCGTACAGCCATTGCTGTAATGGAATATATGAGCATGCTTTGATCTACTTTAAAGATCCAAAAAATGCTGCTGCGCTTTTCTGTTGGTTCTAAGTTGGCATGTCCTTCCCAAAAATTTTCAAAGGTTTTCTGCTTAGAATAGTGCTTATATTTTAGATGGCATTGAAATTAATCAGAAGCCCCAACACATGTTTGAGTGTTGTCTGGAATAGGAATGACCTTTTTTTTTTTTTTTTTTTAAGAAAAAAAAAAAGTGCATAAGTGCATTTCTGCATCAGTCTCTATACTCCAGAAACATCACTTTCTTCTGCCTAGAGAGGCACTGTGACATATGGTGGTGGCAGCAGCAGCTGAATCTCTATGAAAATTTAGAAATATGTTGTATGGATTTCATTGGGAATCTAATCTTAAAAAAGACCAGTGGAGATGAAAGGCCATTGCTCCATGTGCTGTTTTATACAACTCTCCAAGGATTAATTAATTTTTCTGGTACTGGTGATGAGCAATTGTACCTCATGGTAATTTGGTAGCTGGTAAGTTGATGGAATTCCAGACAATACAGACGTTTAACCATCTGCCTTGTTTGTTTTCACTTGAATAAGCTTTGCCCAGTTCAAACTAAATAATTTTGAAAGAAGAGACTGAAGAGAGAAAAAGCCAAATGTTTGTTTACTTATTTACAAACCAAAATATTGTACTTAGTTTTAAGTATTGTTTACACTGTAATCAGCTTTTTAAATTTAGTTTTACACCTGATTGCAAATAAAGACATATGTATGATTAGTGACGACCAGCCTTCCAACAGTCATCCCGAACTCTTTAAGTTGTATTTTGGAAGTAAATGTAAATCACTGTTTTTCTGCTTGTGGTGGCAGACCTTTTTGGCACTGAGAAAAGAGGCTGCATACCAAGTTTTTAAAAAGGTGCAAAGATAATGTTGATTAATGTGGGTTATTATGTAAGTACTGGACTAGCATTCATAACAGAATCAAAGGTGTAACAAATTAAACTTGCATTTAATTTTAATTACAAATTACCTCATTTACTCAGTCCTCTACCACACCTGTCTGCTCAATGATCATTATCGTGACACTAAAAGCACCAAAATATTGATGAACCTGCTATGTACAGCAGTACGCTTGCTTAAAGGAACTATTTCCTAGTTTAGAGGGGCAGGCACCAGAGTGGTCACCTTAGTCTGGCTTCCACAGTCACTAGGCAAAGCCACATGACTTCCCCAAATGAATTAATAGTTGAATTAGATCTTTCAGAAGAACATCTTATCTTTACTACTCTTGATAGAAAATCACTGCTCTTGGTAATTTATTCAAATAATAAATTATCCTTAAGAGAAATACACCAAACAAAACATGCACTTAATTTCTAAGCTGATCTTTTTTAATAGTTACCATTTTCCATCAGTAGAAGCTTTTATACCTTTGTGTTTCTAGATTTTGAAGATCTGTGTGGCTCGTAGCTGCTTTTGCACTCAAGACAGTCCTCAAGTTTCCCTTCAATAAGCAAGATAGATGGAGTTCTGTGCCCTTTTGCAAAGTATGTTTTCTAATTGATTTGTTGTGTTTGTCTCGCTTGAATATTCTCCCATATATCCACCTCATTTAAAAAATTATAAATCCTTGAATAAGGCCCTATTCCAGCTGTGGCTGTACCAGAGTCAAATACAGAAAGTAGTTTAACATCCATTTGTGTGCTTGGGATTTCCCTGTGTGCACGTCCAGTGATGATGCTAAACCTTTGCTGCGAGGTCTGTGAGATTAATTCTGATGACTCTAGGCCTCTTCTAAACTGCTGATTCTCAGTGTAGTTTCTTAAGATACAAATATGACAACATAATTTTTGTTAAACTTGATGTTTAGCACAGCCTTTACTTTTCTTTGCTCAGCTTTCCCAGTCAACCCATTTTCTTGCTTAACATTAGTGTCCTACTGTAATACAGAGCATTCTTCAGCCTATTATGCATAAGCCTTATCTGCAATGATTTAAGTTTCCTTTTAAATACCAGAAAAGATGTTAGTATGGGGTTAAATGCCAAATTCTGCAGTGTTCATCTAAAACCAGATGATTCTTATTTACAGTTGTTTATTGATGTCTATTAATGATTTTTTAAAGAAAATACATTTTGTGTATTTCATGTTGACTTTACATAATTCCAGTTTCTTAATGAAAAATGTCCTGAGCTGCTAAGTTGTTTTTTGGAAACATTTTGAAGATGTAGCCTTTTTTATCAGTCAAGCTTTCAAATGCAATTAAAAAAAAAAAAAAAGTTAGATTCTGGATAGCTAACTTTATTTCCCATAAATCCATCTCAAATGGTGTTGGTTTCACTTTATTTTAATTGCTTATTAGTAAAGTTGTATAGCAAACATTTGGGTATTTTGCCATTAGCTGATTTAAGGCTAAAAAGAATATAATTATCTGAGTTGCCCAATTTGTGGATTTTGTTTTTCCTTGCTTGTTTTTTAAAGCTTAGCAATGTAATCTTTTTCTGACACTCTTGATGCTGCCTGGCTAGCTGTGTCAAAATTCTGGGATGCAAGTTATCCAACTCTATTTAATTTCAGCAACTGTTGATTAATTTTCTCTCCCTAATTACTGCTGTAGAAAGCACCTCACCCTGCAACTGCATCATCTAGCTTTTTCCTGAGGACTAATACTTAGTGAATACTTTTGGGTTTTTTCTGTATTATTATTTCTATTAATACTTCTGCCACAAACCATGCAGATTTACAGCACACTTATAAATTCTGTGTTCTTAATGAAATCTTTCTTAATGTCCTAAATTCTGCTGGCCATTCATTTTTTCTTTATTTTTCTTTTTTCTCTGCTGAGTTACGCAGTTTCTTAGTCCTGACGCATATGTATTGCTGGGGACAGCTTTACATTCTTCCATTCATTATGTATCTCTCACTACTCATCTAAACCACGTTAGGTTTTTTTTTTTTTTTTTAAATCAATCTGACCTAATTTCTGTTTGAGGTATGACCTTCTGTGAGCTTGCAACATGTTCTTAAACAGTGCCCAACTTCATATACCCCAAATCACTTGTTCTCAACTGACCTTTATAATGAACAATTCACACTGTTTTATTATTCAGGTTTCCTGCTTAGTTTACTGAATGTTTACTTAGTTTACTGTCACTTTTTTTTGCTTTCTTGCATTGTGGGTAGTTTTGTTTTGTACACCTGAATCTTAACTTTGCTTACAATTTTGGGGAAGAGGTAAGCAAAGGCAAGATGGTGATGTTTTCTAAATGGTCTTCCAAGAACTGTGCCATCATATTCCTTTCTTTTTTTCAGTCTAAGATTGGTAGTTCAATCTATTCCTTTGACTATAACTTGTCACATTTGCTTCAATTTCTTAGTAACTTTTTGAACAGAAATGTGCACAAATATATGCAAACGAAAAATACTGTTAAAAGTTGGGCTGCATTTGAGATGTTGGTATTGCCAGTTGCTAGAGGATCATAGAATCCCATGGGTCATCTCGTAGAGTGGAAACAGTATATGTTCAGTGGAGCTGGTGTGGATGCTGAAGGGCTCAGTTTTCTGTTCATAGTTTGGAAACAATCATAAGAAAATTCCTATAACAGTTGTCCTTGTGGACAGACCTTCCAGTGCTTAGAGAAAATATTTGTGTATATTCCATTGAAAAAACCAGATTTTATTGACCAAGGAAGTTAGTCTGGTATAGTCTAGCTTGCTTCTGCTGTAAAGTATGCATTCAATTTTGATAGATGAATGGAGTTTGGTTTGTAGTTGTGTAGGTTAAGGAAAATATTATTAATTTGGCCTAAGTATTTTTGACACTATAAATAAATCTAAAAATTTATTTATAATTTGTGAGAAGACATGTCTGTTAGATAAAGTATTCAAGTGCTCTGATTTGGAATTGAGATTTTGAGGTAGAAGTTGGCAGATTGAATACTGAAACAATACTATCCATAGATTGTGAGTTTTGAGTGTAAGCTTGATAAGCACGACCATTGTATGATTCTTCTTCCTCACTTGAATAATTGCCTGAGAAGAAACTGTTCCTGGGTCATCTTGGTACAAAAGGACATTTGAGGATAATAAGTTTTTGGTTTAGAGCATTTTTATTTTTATTTTTTCCAACTGATACTTACGAATGCAAAAATTCTGCTTTGGTTTGGTCTTGCTCTTCTTGTATATAAACATTTTTCTGCTATAAAACTAATGTAAAATGTGCTAGCTGTAACAGTGAAAGAGTACACATACTGCTGAAAGTTAATCAGATGACACAGAAAATTAACTAGTATCGTCTTAGGGTTACTTTTGATTGCAGAAATCACTCTTTGCCCTGAATAGGCAGTTCAAATAAATTGTGCAAATAGACAATGAGTTAATGGAATAAATTAGAAGGGGATTAGTAGTAGAAGCCCTTTATTCATCAGAGGAATGTCAGAGAGCTGTATATACCACTTAAGAATTAAATTTTCCAGTTTCCATGTTATTTCATATTATTGTTTTGATATACTCATGTTGAAGGTATAGGATGAATCTTGAGTATGTGTTCTTGAATGGAATAGGTATATCCATTTGTAATCTACTTTTTATTCCTTTTCAAGTTTGGGGAACTTTATTAAAATAATTTAAATCTGAGTCAAATACTAGTGTCACATCTGGGACATCCATACCATTGACTGATGAAATAGGCTATAAATTTTTTCAAATAATAAAATAAATTATGGAAAATTTACCTAGTTTAACTTTATGTGAGTGAAGTGGCACTAAATGATAGCAGATACTAGATCTACAATATTGATGTGATAAGTAGGATTTCTGAGAACATATCTTAAGTTGATTCTAGTGTGATGGGAAATTTTCCTTCCTGTCATAAGGCTTTGGATTGTGCCTTTAGTAAATTAAAACAAAATAAACCAAGAAATTAATTTAAAACTGTGTTGATTCAGAAGGAATTAAGTGTGGCAACACTTACATCTAATGCATTAAAGAATTGTGTGTAAATACATATTGCACTTAGGCTTACCTAGTTATTTACATATTATATGCACTACAGTATAGTAGTTTTAAATGTCTTTAAATGCAAACTGCTGCTGAGGTTTGATTGCTGATTTGAGATAATACTTCACTTGTGTTTGGAAAATAAATTCCTCGAGGGAAATCAATATTTGTCATGTCAGATTCCATACCTTCATTTGTTGGGGGACAGGGTTGCCTCTGGGGAAGAACTGATCGTTCATATGCTACTGTATTAGCAAGATCTATTTGCGGAAAAAAGGATTGCTCAGTCCAGATTCATCTATCATCCTGCTCTCTTCTGTCTTTTCCCTGAACACCGTGCACCAGCGTGGGTAAATTCTACATTCTGAACTCGAGAAAGTAATAGCTCTGGCTCCTGGTGCCTTGTACCCCATAAATGTTTGACTGTGTATGTTTGTGTTCAGTAGGGATAGGGAATACCATTGTATGGGAAAGATAAAAGGCATTGTAAATAGCTGGAGAAACATGCTTTACCGAGGTTTTTCTCCAACATAGAAATAATGACATAATGTATGCAATAGAACTGCCTTTTTTTCCTCATGTTATTGAGTGAGTATAGGCATATATATGTGTGCACCAAATGTTAGTAAAATAAATGACATACTAATAATATGCTCTGATTTGTCTTCAGAATTCTCACATGAAGTGTGGTGCTCCAAATAATTCATCATATGTATATTTCTTCTTTAAATAAAAAGCTGTTTTGCAAATTTAGCCAGCTTCTCTCTATGGACATGTAGAAATTGGAGAAAAAAGTTTAGCCTGCCCAGTAAATAACCTCACTATCCATCCAAGTAGGGTAGGCACAAGCATGGTTCCCTCATTGTGCCTTTCAGAAGGTCAATCTCCTGCAAAATAGGGTCCTTGTGCTCTGTTTGCCCCCATGCACAGACCTAGAAGTGTTCACTCTGGGGGAATGTGGCTGCTCCCCACACTGCTTTTGAGTTTCAAATCACATTTCAAGAGATGCAATTGCTTCAGGGACCTCTTATGAGATTATGTGACTCTTTCATCCAAGATTACTCATCCCAAATTGCTAATTCTGCAGAGTAGCTTCTTTATCAGTAATGCAAAGACTCCAGAAGCGTACTAGCCTGCTTTAATAGTGCAAATGTCCAGGGCACAGGTGCAAACTGAGAAGCTGCATCTGAGCAAATCTAGAGCTGTAGTATCCTGTGCTGGACATTCTGCAGAGATGCATATCAAAGTACTTTGTAAAAGTAATAATTTTGAGTAAAGTATTCACCTGTAGGAATACAGATTAGTTATTGCTATAGCAACCTGTATATATTCTTCAGTTAAAACAATCAATTACAAAATATCAGTCCTACATCTTAGAGTAAGGCCCCAAATTCCATTCTTCAAAGTTAACACATAGGTCCATCACAGCTTGGAACGTATGTTCTACGTATAGAACTGGAATACTTTGCTGCATGTTGCTCTGTAGCTTTTGAGTTTCACTTTCCATTTAGCTAAATACATTAAGAGTGTGTTACATGCAAGCAAAACAACAAAAGAAAATCTCCAAGTGTTTTAATCACTTGAAACATTGTATTCAGGAAATGTTCGGTTTTGTGGATGTGGGTTTCTGTGCTTTAACACTGCTCTAGCAGTGTGATACTGGAAAGTGTACTCCTATGTTATATCACTCATTCAAGGGCTATTGAACAGGTCAAAGGGGAGCATGTAGAGAGCATGTTGGATTGCCAGTGGGTAGGACCTTTGCTCAACTTGTGCAATGCAAAGTTAATAAGCATATATTAAAATGAGAATCAATTATCAAGATTAATACTAAATAACCTGGATTAACTCAGGTTAGATTGTTAGTGCAATTACTTCAGAGAGTACAAGAATAAGAATTACTTGTTAAAACTTACTGTCAAAGAAAATCTTTCCTTGGAAGTGATTACCTATTAAACTGCATTAATTTGTGAAGTTTTAAATTTTTGAAGATTTAACTGATACAGGAGACAGAATGATGTATGTCTGGCAGTTCACATGTGTTGATACATATATATGCGTACAAACATCTTGTTTTAATCAAATAGCAAAATATGAGCTACTTTACCTATTTCTACTGCAGAGAAAGGTTTTTCCAATATCATTGTAAGAACTTGACTACAACAATATGAAAGGAGCTTTCTTCAGCACACACGTAAGTACTTTCAGTGTAGGGGATGTGGATACTTTTGCTCGTGCTAGTCATTCAAGGAAGCAGTGGAAAGAGATAGGAAGAGGATGGGAAAAACACAGCCTTCCATGTTTTTAATGATTATTAGGAAGCCATCTGTGGCAAGATGCCATTTAACAAGTTGAGGGAGTAATATTTATCTAATGTAAGAACCTGCTGCACCATAAGGCTTGTGATGTTATTGGTGGAAACCTAATGATTTTTTCCTTCAATGGTCATTCATAATCTACCTTTTTTTCCCATATTGAAGAACAGATTTCTGGGACTGGTTGTGGAATGTCCGTCCTTGGAGATTCAGTTGGCCAAAGTCATGGTTGAAATGATGTAGTGTTGGCAATAGTTACTCTTTTGTCCCAAGGTGGGAGGCGACATTTGCATAGAACCCTTCTAGCCAACATTTTTAGACTGCATAGGAGTTCTAATAAAAATAGCTACTACTTCTCTCTGCACCTTTGACTTAATGATCTTCTGATGCTGGGGGGAGAGGGAAATGCACAGTTCAGCTGGTTATAATGCTGTCGGAAAAAAGAAAATTATTAGCTAACTGAAGTTTGAAGGTAAGGGGGTTTTTGTTTGTTCTGGCCATGCTGTCATTTTGGGTTTTATGATTAATGATTAAATTCTTTGATTTCATACCAGTTTGACTTGGGAAAAGACAGATTTCCTGCCAGGCAATAATATCTGTGTGTGAACTTCTAAAGTTTCTACAAGCCATAACTTTGAAATATGTTAAGATTTCCATAGTGCTTTTTTATGAAGTGTTTGTGTGCTTGTATATTTGTTGCTGTTTACCGAAATTTGGTTTCTTGGCAATTAAGTACTTCTTCAGTAGAGAGGAAATATGAGAAAGCTTTCTATGGATTTTGTTTTCACTTCCCTTCTTTCCAAAAGCTCATAAAGTGAGAAATGCATGTCCTTTTTATTAATTCTGTGATTAAATTATAGGGTTTAATTTTTTTTTCTTTTCTTTTTGGTAGAAAATGTTAGATCATTTAAAAGACTTCTGGTTTCTGGACAAATTTTTACCATTTCAAGATGCCAGAGCTTAGGTTTCTCAGCTACATTTTCCTTTTCTTCCCATGACCAGGTATTATGTGACCCTGTACTTCAGTACATTCTAACAGATTTTAAATAAACCTTCTCTAAATTAGTGAAAGAAAATTAGAAAATTTCCAGGGAAATCCCTTGCCAGATAGCACATCTGTCAGTGCATTTCAAGCTGGAGTAATTTTCATCAGCTTCCATCAGCAGTTTTGTTCAAAACTCAAATAAAATGTTTGCTAAAGGCAAATACAATTATTTTAGGGCATATCTCAAACTTTGATCAAGTACCAAATATTTTACTGTTGAAACTGTAATGTCCCAAATTATATCAACAATGAACTAGTTAAATAAAAAACTAAAAGAAGCATCTGAAATGATGCACAATAGTGTGAAAACCTCTGGAGACATTCTGTAAGCAAAGTGAAATAGAAATGACTACTCTTTCAAATACTGATAATATGCAGAGATGTTTGTCTTCATCACTAGCTGAAAATGTGGCATACTACTATGTAAATTTGATTTTAGTCCTAATTAAATATTTAAAAGATGTTGGCTTTCTGTTGCCCTTTTGAGAAGACAGAATATTCTAGGTACAACAACTTCTGGCTTCATATTACTATAAAAATTGTTATAAACGTGTAAGATCTGTTGACAAAATATAGTGAATTTGATGTCAATTTGAACAACGAATGTCTTCTAAGTACTGTCTGAAGACGGATATTTTAGCTGGAATATAATAGATTTCACTTATCTTGGTGATATTTAAGACCATTGATAATTTTACACAGATGAAATTAGTTAAAAGAGAGTAATATTTTCTTAAGGTTTTGTACAATTAGTCTCTGGGAAAACTATTTTTTCAAACAGTCAGTAAATAGGTGATCACTTTAAAATGATTTAGTATTCAAAAATTTCATTTTAACTTGAATACGTTATGGTGGTTTAGTACTTGAGTTCTAGGAAACTCCTTGAGCTGAAACTTGCAGTATCTGGTTCTGATGTTCTATTGCTAGGTGTAACTCTTCTTGCTTTTAATGAGCAACTTACATGTCATCTAAATGAAATCAGGACTGGAAACTGTCCAGCTTCTACTGTCTCGGGTCAGATGGCAGGATTGTTTGTTTAGGGCTCTTTCTGCAAGAGCTGTGCTGTCAGAGGGCTTTCACAATGGTATCTGTTGCCTCAAGAGCATGTACCTGCAGTCTGGAGGAGGCAGTTATCACCGGAAAAGAACTTGCATATAAACCCTCACAAGATCGGCCATCACCTGCTCCTACAAGGTGCAGAGGGGCTTTTTTTGGAAGAAGGCACTGCAGAGCATGTTGGGGAAATGCTGTTTGTCCTTGATTCCCATGTGTACTTCTAGCTTAATTCCTGCCTGATTTATTTTCACAGGAACTAGCAAAGGGAACATGTCAGCTGCTGTTATTGTTGAGAATTAAAATTGAATGCCTTTGATAAAAACTGAAACGACAGTCCCCTGCTATGTTTTACCTTCCCAAGTCTCTTATGGTAATATATAGTAAGTGTTAACAGAAGTAGCACTTGGACCATTTCAAGCAATTGAAGAGAAAATTCAGTAGAAGCCCTGCTGAATTTACCAAGCCTAGGCAAGCTTGGTATTTTATTTTTCTAATGGAATTTTTTTACCCAAGCTTTGTTCATTACCACTTGTGCATGGAAATCAGAGATGCACAATGAGATCATAATTCATTCTTTGTATATAAATGTTACACGTACAAACTGCATGGAGAGAACATTATTAAGAATGCAAAAACAAGCAGTTGAGGGAAGAGGGTGTTAACATTAAGGTTGGCATTGCAACCTAAATTGAGCTTCTCTTATGCATATGCATTATGATGAAGTCTTTAGCTATAAGAATGCATAAGACTTTTCCAGAAGATGTCTTCCTTACTCAGTACATGAGATGGACAGTACTCAATTAATGAGCAGCTATTCAAGATGTTGTTTTATCCTCAGTGTTTGATATGTGGCCCTAAGCCTTATTTACAGCGCATCGTTCAGATGCTGCTCAGAAGTCAGAATTATTAATTTCCTCATAGGCTTTTCTGTGCTGCTCATCACTGCTGTATCCAAGTGCTTCACAGGTTTTAAATTAAATTTATCTCCACAAAACCCCAATGAGGGATGCAGTATTATCTCTATTTTACAGATGGGGAACTGACAGAGATTAAGGTCAGAATAATTCACCAAATTTGGATGCACTTTTTAAGACATAAGATTGGATTTTTAGAGCCCTTCAGATCATATAGTACATACCGTGTTCAGAAAACAGCACTTGCTACTTCAACTTCAGGTGTGTTTTTCTTGTGTCTAGATATCTTTCTCAGCATCTCAAGTGTGTAAACTGAAAATTACATGGCACTATTGATCACTAAGGAAAAGTTTGTATTTGATACCTTATGTAGTATCACACAGGAACTCTGAGCTTTCTCTGAAAGAGGCAAAACTTCAGTGAATCACCTGCAGAGAAGAGACAGTGGGTCCTGCTGAAAACTCTAATATATGATTTTATTATTAAAGACTGTTTCTTAATGCTTGTACATATATCGGGATTACACAAGCCATCTGAATGCTCATCCTTGTCAGTTTGATTGTTTGATTTTTGCAATGGAGAAAGATTAATTTGAAATATTGAAATTCATGATCCAGTTAATTTAGGGAATGAATATTAATTGAGAAACCCTGTTGCCTAAAAGGTAGTATTATCTTTTCTATAATAAACATTAAGAGGATCTTTCCAAATGTACTTTCATTTATTTTCATATTATATTCAGATTTCTTTCCTCTACGAAGACATTCTAAATACCAGAAGATTCATGAGCATGTCTAGCAAAGTACTATTTCTCAGTTTAGGAAAACTTTAATTGGTGATTTTTAAGGGTCATCTCCACATTTTGTATAGCAAGTACAATTACATGTACCTGATTTTACTTGTAATTTCTCCTTTGGTAGTTTATTTTATGCTAGTTCTTCTTTTAGGCTTGCTGGCTGCTAAAAGAGAAGCATAGATAATTCAAGATGACACCTTAGGTCTTCATAGTCTTTTAAAACCAGCAGTATGGATTTGAACCAAGGCTAAATATAGTGATCTGTGAGTCTTTCTATTAATTTTGGAGAATTTTAATTTTATTAGATTGACCAAGGAACAAAGATTTTACTGTATCCTTTTCTGGCAATTTGTGCTCTCCTAAGTCTATCTGTGCTTTCTTTTCTTATGTGTAAGATGGATATTTCTATATATTTTTCCAAAGCTCTGAAATCTTTAGCTGACAATTATTAGAGAAATGAAATGTTTCTTGTGTTCAGTGCGGCTCTGCCTATCAGCATAGTGGCTATGTATGTTGTAATTGCCTAGCTAGTTATAGAAGCAGTTTCTTTAAACACCTTTTTAGTGTTAGCCTATCTTTAGCTTATTATTAGACTACATTCCTCATATTGTGTGAAGTGCATAGCTTTTGTGGAACTGGAATGCTACTCTATGTGTAGAGTTGGGAGATTTTGTCCTGGCTATGAAGTGCACTTCTGTAAGCCAATACATCTCTTATAACAACAAGAGAAAATGAATTTTTCAGTAGTTTCAGTCAAAGTCTCTGTTGTTTACAGTTGTAACCATTTCCAGGCTGCTTAGAACCAGCTATTCCCAGAGCTTTATGGTATTGCTGTGGCATTACTTACAGAGCAACTGCTTGCTATTGAGGAAAAAATGAAAGTTAGTGAGAACTCTGCTTGACTAAGTATAATTACCTACTGGGTAGCTTGTGTAGTACATATGTATCATGTAAATGACCTTTTAAATAATAAAGACCAGGCAAATTACATCCATTATTTAAGAGGTGCAACGATAGTCCAAAGTTTTCATTAGAAATAACCAATTTATGCCCACCTTCTGTAAAATATTTGATACTGGTTCTCAAGCAGTCAGGGCTGTAAGTGGAGGGCTGTGGAACTGAGCTAGCAGTCTGTTTTATGAATTATCTGTCCAGTGGAAACCAGTGCAGTCTGAGGAATTCACAAATAAATCAGAGCTTCAGCTTTGACAAATGCTAGCCAAATTTTTGAACATACAGAGGCATCTCCAGTTGAGTTCTCTGCCAGTTTGCCATAGTTCAGTCTAAACATTCATCCTGCAGATTGTAGATTAAGATTTAATCATGTCTATAGATTTCTAATTACTCATGAATATCTTATTAGAAAGCCTTGCTGGCAAGGATCTCCAAAGCACTTTCACTAGATTATACAGAAATTTGTTCCAGAATTGGTTGCAGAACAGTCATCTGGCACCCAATTCTTATTTAAAATGTTATCAGGTTTACTGACAAATGAGAACATAATACTGTCTCAGTTATTCCAATTCACCGTGTGACCATAAGTGGTTTTTTTTAATCTTGAAAAGTTAAAAGTAGTAACACTAAAACATTTTTTTGTTGATGCCTGAGGTGATGCAGAGTTGGAAAGGAAACCAGAAATACAGCAAAAACATACAAAATTACTTGCTTGGTTTATGGCTTGATTATGTGACTCATGCAATTCTGTGTGGTGAGACTAGGTCAAAAAATAATCATATAGACTATTGTCTAAAAGGAAAAAAAATCAGGAACCTTAGGGTAGTTACAGATAGACTAAAAGGCGTATTTTTCAGGATAGCTGGCAACCATGAAGTAAAAAGCAAGCTGGAGAATGTGCATATGCAGGTAAATGTTATAATTAGTATGCACTACAACATACTTATGGCATAAGACCATTAAAATAATAACACTTGTAGAAATTATGTGCACTTAAAAATTTTCCTATCTTTTTAAGGAAACGTTTTAAGCAGTCCTTAATCTTTTACCAAAGAAGATGCAGGCCAGCATCTTGAAAACACAGGTTTAGGCTCCTTACCACAATATCTTCCCCTCTGGTTTTGACTTATCTGTATTTCTGCTGCAAGTATTACAGTGGAGAAAATACCTTATTACATCTATATTTTTTAAATTTGAGTTTAATAATATTGACAAGATTATCTTTGACTTCTTTTGCTTGTGTAAATTAATGAAAGGAGAAAATGCTGGAGTTGTGTTAAGTTTTGATTCTGAAAGTAACCTATGGAAGCTAGAAAACTATATGATACATTTTAGTGGTTGATTTGCTAAGAGCTCATGTCTACAGTGGACAAAGACTCATAAAGAAAGCAATTTAAGGTGAACACCTTTAAATAAAAAAAGTGCTTGGGAGATGCATGCAACAACGATGACTATTTCAACAGGTAGCATAATAGTCATTGCCCTAATCTAGGTAAGGCGTACTGTAGCATTATGATGTTGCACAGAAATTATTATCGTCTGTTATTCCAATTTCAGAGCCTAAGTTTCACTACTGTTATGTCAGGACACCACACTACAGCCTGTTCTCCAAAGTCCAGACAGTTGAATACAGGCAGGTGGATTCACTCAGAGACATCTCTTGCTGTAGCAATGTTTCCTAGAAAACATCAAAACCAAATTCTCCCTAGCATGATTGTGTCCGTGGCCATGTTCCAAATACAAATTTAGGCTGAAATGGACAAACACTGCATTGACCCTTTTTTTTTTTCATAAGCATCTGTTGCCTATGTTTTGAGGTCTGTGTCCAGTAAAGGCTCTGACAAACCTCATGTTGGCTTTAGACAGGGAAATTTGGCTCTTTTGGTTGGGAAGGAGAGGCAGAATAGCCAGGTCTTATGCTAAAATCTAACCCGAAATCTGTTAGGATTAGTATCTTACTGGACTAAATCTAATGCATGTGTATATTAGATAACAGGAACTGCAAGCCACTTTTTCCCAGCAGAAAATATCTTACGGAAAGGGGTCATATTCAGTAAATAGATGTATTTTGGTATAACCCTAGTAGGGTTGATTTTCTGCTACCAGATATGCAACATCTCCTGAAAAATAATAACATAAGACTGGCCTATTTTTGCCTAAATTTAGTTAAGTCATCATGTTCAGAATTATCTAACCAACCACAGTAAACTGTAAGTAGTTTCCCATAGTGCTTTAATGCTGGTTTGACAGTGAGAAAGAGTTTGTTTCCCTTTACAAAGTTTGCTTATTCTTTCCATTGACTTGTAACCCAGTTGTCATTCAACATTACCTTGTTGACTGAGTACCTCATAGTGCACTGTTCAGAAATGCAGAAAGCTATGATCCCTGCTACAGGTATCTTTGATAAAGACAGGGAAGCGGCCAGAAAGCAGGAATGTTATTTCCCATTTTCTGAACATGTGGTCAAGTATACAGAGAGCATTTGTGGAAAATCAGAGAGAAAATATGTGCAGAGAGGGAAAGTTAAACCTAGAAAAGTGTACAACCTCTTTTTCTCAGATAGATTCCTTTACTCATGACCACCTTTCTTCAAATAGTTCACTAAAGCATACAGTCTGTATTTTTTGAAAGATTTACAAGCCATTTTGTGCGTTTACAGCTGTTTTCTCTATTTTCTTTCCACCATTGTTTGCATGCAGTTTGCAGTCCTACTGGTTTAAATGAACCAGAAATAATAAAAAAAAGTCATGCACGCTTGCATTTTGCCAGTGACTATGGTGTAAATAATTAAGGGAGGGCTCTCATTCTTGTGGGGGGAACAAAAAGAGGTGTGGGAAAGATGGGGACATAAATCCTTTGAAATGAGGCTTCATTAATTCCAGTGCCCATGGAACAACATGGTTTAAATGGCTTTATTTCGGAGAGCACGTACGTATATAAGGTGGTAAAATGAAAGCTAATGGGATGTCTTAAAGATTCCAACATCTAGCATTAGACATAAATGCACTGTACATAAATGTAAAGAACCCACTATCTAGTATTATTAGCTATATATAAATGTAAATCTGACAATAAATTTTCATTAAGTGACTCTTCATCTATATGCCTGAGGAATTGTTAGGCAAATTGTAGTGTCTGCATTTTCCTCTAAATGTTTGTGTTACATTTATTAATTCAGCAACATAAAATGCTTGTGGAGACACTTGGGTATCGCAGGAATTGCTCCAAATACAAGTTCATAGTATTACAGAGGCAAAACCGTGGTCTAATACTAATACATTGCATTCAGAATGAAATTAGGTACGATAACACCAGACTTGTTCTTACTATTTGCGTCTTATTTTTCTTTACTTGGGCAAAAAGTATGGCCAAGAGACACTGTATATGTGTGGCTTTTTTCTTTTCTTTGTGAGTTTTCAGAAGTCGCAACTGCCTCAATCTTTCTGTTGATAATTTTCTTTTTAGTAAGGCTGGATTTACTTTAACTCTACAGTCCTTTAACTAAAGTAGTTTCATATGAAGAAGGTGAAACTTTTTGCATCTTTCAGTTTCTGTGGTGCTAAGTATCAAAAAGTTTAAAGGACAAAAGAACAAAATAAAATCAATCTTTAAAAGTATATACTGAATCAATAGGGTTTTTGAAGTGAGGTAACGGGTTTCTCAGTACCATAAGTTAAAAAATGCGGGACTGTGTCTGGAAACTCACTATGCAACATCTCTTCCTCGTTGCACACGTTTTTTTGTCTGGACTTGTGCTGGCCCTGAGTTGTGTGGACCATCCTTTTGCCATAGCACACCCTGTGCTCTCTCTTTTTCTGATTGTGCTTTGGTTTATACCATCACAGAATTTTGGGAAAAGCTATTTCTCTCTTCTCCCAATGGACTTGTACTCCTTGAATCTTTTCACTTAGCTCCCTGCAGCTTTTCTTCTGCAACTCTATTTGCCCCACCTCTTCTGACCAATACTATAGATATCCAAATTGCATTCACTCAAAGGAAATAGTAAGCCACTTCAGGGGATGGCTTAGTCTTGGTGTGTATTTCTAAAGCCTATAAAGTGACTTTATGTAGTGCTATATAAGTAATAAATAAGAATGCTAAAACACAACAGCTTTTTCTTCTCTCCACATTTTTAAAGCCACCTTTTCCCACTGAAGGCTATAGCAAAAGAACATTCCTAGTTGTTCCATCATGTCAGCTCTTAGTTTGTAGCCTCAAAAGAAATGAGCATAAAATCAAGTGTTTCAATGTGCAGTGTGCTAGTCTCTATAGCGACCTTCCTCCCCCATCTGTCCCTTCACCAGGGTAGAGTTTTCCTTACACTTATATATCTCAAGAAATGTCAGAATCTTTTATTGTTCGTCTAGCATGTAATGTAGCCCTAGGTAGCCACCCTAGAAAAAAGGATTTCCACAGTCTAATTTCTACCATTTACTGCATACCATGTAGCATTTTCTTAAGTTTTTCCTTTTCTGCCTTTTACCTTTCTGCTTTAAAAAATGGTATGATTGATATTAATATTTTTTCCCTGATAAAAATATATTTTCCCTTGATCTTAGTGTTGGTAATACATTATTCAGTGTTCCTTCTTAATAAAAGCCACTGGTTGTTCCATTACTCACAATAGTTATTACAACACTAAAGGTCTCGTTCATCAGAATGACTTGCAGAGGCAAACCCAAAACCTTGATTTCTCCATGCATCAGGATAATAGCTATGGTGCATGCAAGTTATTAAACAATGTTTAAAATATAATGTGTGTGCGTTTGTTTTCCTAGGAGTTTAACACTAAGGAAAGATTTATGAACATTTATTTTATTGCATATCTATGCTTGTACATATTTTGCTCTTTCAGTAGAAGTCAATGAGGAGGTAAACCTGTTGATTGTATCCCATTTCATAAAACATCTTCTTTAAAATCACTGATATAGTACATGGATTTTGAAAAGTTCTTATCAGACTTTTCTTTGGATTCATGTCATCTTCTTGGATGACGATGGAAGGAGGAATTATAATCTTGGATCATCTCTGCTAATATGAGGAAAAGTGGGCACAGATATCTAGCAGAGAAGATTGTGAAGCTCTAGATCAAGTCTTGTTATTGGGATTCTGTTTAAAAGATATCTTCTGTAATATTGCAGTGTGATAAGTTTATGCTTATGTATTCTGGCATAAAATGGACATAAACCAACTCCAGTATAATGCAAGACAGGAATTTTATTTCATGTTAGTCATCATAGAAGGGTTTTGAAAAAAGTAAAGTTGCAGGTATAGCTAGGGTGTCAAAATAGCAAAAAGAAATTTAATGTGATATTTGGAAACAAGTCCTAGTATATGGAAAAGTTGAGCTGTTACCTCAGCACGGAGGCAGACAATGAACTTCCACTGCCAGAACTATTTTCTCAGTATGGTTAAATGCTCTATGAGTCATCTTCTAGTGAACATGGTACACATATGGGCAGTTGAAGAATGTAGAGCATGTTTAGTGCTTTCATGATTCTTCTAAGCCCTCACTTTTCTTTAAGTTTAATGTATTACACAGTTCTTTTCCCTTTACAAACCTTTTCATTTATTGTGTATAACTTTGCACTCTTTACCTGAATTATAAGAAACAAACAAGATGGCCTAATTTGTATTCCAAAATGCTTGCTATAGAAATGAATTTGACAACTACTTCTACATCATTTAAAAATATTTATGCCCTCTACATGTATTATGGATGGTATATTGCTTTTGATGTCTGGCTTGATTCTGCATTTGTTGATTAACTTGTTAATGTTGTCATTGCTTTACAGTGTTGCTACAGAGCTGTTCACTTCCTTTTAGGTGTCTGTATCCTTCTTGGTCAATAAAGACCTGGGTGTCTGGAAGTTTGAATTGTTTTGGGGGGGGGGGGCTTGTGGGTTTTTTTTGGGGGGGAGGCTGTTTTATTTTGGTTTTTGTTTGTTTTGTTTGTTCTTTGGGTTTTGTTTTGGTTTTAATTCTTCTTTTAAAATGAAGACTGTAAAAGTCATGTCAATGACAGACCAAACAACCAGGAGAGAGGAAACTGAGGACAGACTTACATACATGTGCCTGTGTGTACCCACGCAGTAGCTTATTGGGTGTGATAGACAAGCTGTTTAATGCCTGAAGAGGAACAATTTTGAAAAAAAAAGTGTAAAATGTACTTTAAAAATAAATAAATAAATAAATAAATAAAAGGGAAAAAGAACCAAAACAGATGAAGATCCAAAGGGAGGCAGCAGGTAGATGTTTTAGTACTGTGTAAGGCTCCCCTTAAAGCTTACCAGCATTTAAAATGGATCTGAGTTTTGCTTTATTCTGGGGGCTGTAAGTTCAGATCCCAATACAACTAGTGTATGCTAGTATTGTATTTGACCTATAGCTTTTAAATAGGCTAACAGTGCTTTGTTTGAATTTTGTGCATCTTCTGCTTCAAATACATTATGTTGAGGGCTAGACTGGTTGTGCAGATGGTGTTGAGACAGGTTTAGAGGCATGCAGCTTTACTATCAGGAGCCACAGATGAAGACACACGTCAACTTGCTGGTGGTCGGCAGAGTGGGAAAAAAGAGAAAGCCTTGTACAGCAATAGCCAAAATATTGGTGTGTTGTCAGCACTGTTTTAGTCACAAAGCCAAAGCACAGTACCATAGAGGCTACTGTGAAGAAAGTTAACCCCATGCCAATTGGGAACTACCTAGTTTTCATCAGACCCTGCTCATCAGGCCTCCCTCAGGTTCCTGCTCGTGATGCTATTAATGTTAACTGGAGCATGCTGTGCTCGGGTTTGGGTGCTGCTTGGTCCATAAGCTTTGTGTAGGCACGGTCTTGGGTCCACTAGTGTAACCCAAAAGCTACAAACAGGCAGTAGGAGAAGGGCATGGAGGAAAGGGCGATTCTCATGGCGGTCACAGTCATGCCCTATGAGAATCTGCTTATAACAGCAATACCAGGGCTTCCAAGTGCAAGACTGTGAGATCAACACTGTGAGAGCAGAGTGGAAAAATACTGTCCCAGAGGGGCTGGGAAATGCTGCTGCAGCTTGGGTGAAAGGGAACAGAGCTGCAAGGGGAAGGCAGGCTATGGGATTGCAAATGGATGACCCTTAGCATCATACACACTAAGGTGCTTAGGTACTCTGCAACAGACCACAGTCTATTTTAATTTTAAGTGTAGATAATTTAGCTTGATTGACCATGCTAAGAAAATGGCAATATATTTAAACAGTAATAATTTTGATGTTTTCTTCCCTGCTAGATTAAGCAGGGGAAGCCACGTGTAGTGGATTCAAGTCCATCATAATCTGCATATGACGTGAGAAATCGGTCCTCGTCAACACCTCCAGGATTGGTTGCATGCATCACAGTTAATGGGCTTTCTGTTCAGTAGCTTCTGTGGGTGGTAAAAATGGAAAATAATCCACACAAGCTTTTCTGTTCAACCCCACATAGAGCATTAAATACCATCCCCATGGAGAGAATCTAGGCTATGGCTGTCAAAGATACTTGAGCACCTTTTCTAGTTTTGTAATTCTTCCTGGCGTTTTCAGAACAGAAATAGCAGTAGCATGCATTATTTTGGCTCACTGAGAGTGAGAGGGTATTTTTTAATTAGAGGCCGTTTTCTGAAACTGGAAGAAGTCAAAATACGTAGTTAAATCTTGTACAAGGGTGGGAGTAGAGGATGCTGAGAGATAAAGCCGCTCTAAGGACAAAAAGCTAGTAGAAAAACTGAGTGATTTTAGAATAAAATTCTTTCTTTTCATTATTGTTTTTTAAGTATTCTTTGGTAAATGGCAAATCCTGGCTTCTAGGAACAAGGGCATTCATTGCTATGTGCTTAGTTTAAATAAGTAATATTCTGAATTGTGTGGATTTCATCCTCACGAAGTGGCTGTGAGGAAGGGAATGAGTAACAAATAATAAAGCATGAAGAGAGGAGAGATAGCATGCAGGGCAGTTCTTCATTGTACATCACTTCTTGAACATGGTGCAGAATTCAGATGTCTCAGTAGGAATATCACTTTCCACATAATCAAACCTTTTAGAGGGAAAAATGCCGAATACACATTTAAGGGTATAGTTTTGTAGGATAAAAGGCAGTTTAGAAAATGTGATGGAAAAAACTGAAGTTAGCTATAAACATCATTTACTGGAGAGTTACCTTGTTCCCTCAACTACAGCATGTGACACAAATTGTCTTATCTTGCTGATTTTTTTTAAAAAATAGGATTTTTTGTAAGACCTTAAAAAAAAAATCAGCTATGTTGTTTTCATTTTGCTATATAAATTTGCAGTGTTCTTACAGTGAAATTGAGTAGCAGAATCAGGAGTGTCAAAATTAACGAACAGGTGACATTAATATGGTAAAATGACAAACTTTAAGAATACTCCTTGGATTGTTTCTAAAATATTCATTTATACTAGCACAGAGAGATAATGGTATTGTAATTGATTTTCTTTAATATACACATTTTAAGTTAGCAGCCCATTTTGCATTAGCTTGTGTTCTCTCGTTACAACCAGATTTGTAGCTTTCCTAGAACAGTGCTCGTGTGATTGCTCAGCAAAAGCCTTGAGCTTGGTTTCCAGTGCGTGGTGATCTCAACACCGTATCGTTAAGGACAAATAATTGTATGATAAAATAAAGAGGCATTTTGGAGGACCAGCACCATCTCAATTAAGCATCCAATGGGGAGGTCTATGGAGGCAGGAAGACAGCCTAAAAGGATTAGTGCCATCACTCCTTATAGGCAGTACAGAAAAAGTAATTTCCAGTGGTGTTCCAGGCTATTGGTCTCTGACTCTAGAGATGACATGTAACAAGCAGACACCTATCCTGATGTCCTAGGGACCTGTCTCTAGGTGAACCTTACCTTCTGTTCAGAGTTCTTCCTATGTATTTGACACCAATAATTCTACAGCTTATGCTATTTAAAAAATGAAGTACAAAACAAAACCCCAAGCCCCCCAAACCAAATAAACTTGGAGAATTGAGACCTGTGTTTAGATTTCCTCTCAAAAATACATTAAATGTATGAGTAGTATTTATATAGGCTGGGCAAATGCAATGTGCGTATTCTTGAAATTTTACAAAACTGTAATAATATTTGAAAATATTTCAGTGTATCTCAATATTTTTCTTAATTTTAGCACTCTTATTTTTCAGGATGTAATGTAGAATGCCAGTATAATTTTTTTTTTCTAGTACAGGTTATACAGATTTGAGATCTATTGTGGCTGTAAAATTAGTCTACTTGCTATGTTAGCCTTTAATACTGTATTCCCACCTACAACTGCAGGAACGCAGCTTGAAGGAAGTTTAATTAGGATAATGAGGCAGATGAAATAGGCAATGTAATGTATACGTGCAATATGAAGAAGAGTAAATACACTTTTCATCTGAATAGTCAGAATAGAAACCGTGTTAAACTGGGCTGAAATTTTATCAGAAATGGATTTCTTTCATTTTCTAACATTACTTTGTAATTGTCCTCCTTATTACTGAGGATTAGAAAGACTACTATCATTAAAGAAGAAACATCTTTCACCAATTATATTTAGTTTCTGTTTTAGCTGGCAGTGACCTCCTCTTTATATGAAAAATGGAAATCCCTGGAGGAACGGACTTAGTGAGGTGATTCCAGTCAGCTGGGAAACCTTGTGCACACACTATTTGCATCTCATGACCTGCATCCATGCACCTGTACTGTATTGATTCCAGCTTGTTTACAGGCCATTCAAGCAATAAACAGGTAGAATTTAGATGACTAAAAACTTGCTCTGCTCATAGCAGTTTCCTGCCTCGCTGCACTCTGGAATATTCTAGCCTTCCTGCAATGTGTTGCTGTGTAGCCACAGATTTTTCAGTTGTACCCATTACTCATTTCCCTAATGTATTTTTTAGCATTTGTATTGGTTCTGAGCACAGACGATCATGCTCTACAGAAGAACACAAATGATCACTAGGGCAAAAAACAGCTTAAGTAATATATAATAGATCATGAATAATTGTTTAAGAAAAAAATTTCCCATAATCCCTTTTCAGAATTGGAGAGAACAGCACTGGGAAATCTGCAGTATTACATAGCGCAACCAATACAACTGACACATTTGTTTGAAACACATGCTATATTTATTTAGTCTGAATCAAGATAGAAATATATTATTCAGATATATTATTGTGTAGTAAGCAAATAGAAAAGGTTTTAATACATGCATTAATTCCATGCATGAGATTTAAAAATGTTCTAATAATTCTGGGTCAGCCCAGTTGGGCTGTAAGCTGATTCTTCAAACTATTGTTCAGGGAGGTGTGAGGCCAGTGCTTTTACTTTACTGATCCTTTCTGGACTTTTTTTTAACAAGATGGCAGTGAAATAAGTAAAGATGTGTGTGCTACGTGTATTATGAATACATGGTATGGTCAATCTAAATTCTGTGGTCCACAGAATCTATGTATGGATCCATTTAGCATTTTCTGAAAATGCATTTTTAATTGTTTTCCAAGCATTGAAAATACGCATCAATATTAGAGAACAATGGTGACCCAAACTGTGCAGCTAATAACGTTGCACGCATTTATTTTGGCAAATGTTGAGTGTATTTATGCAGGATGTCAACTCAACTGACTAAATCTTTTTTTGAAAATCTCTCTTGAAGTATGAAAAAGGATGTATGGGATTGTTGTGATATGTATTTTTCCCAATAGAGCTTAGGGTTAATTTTCATAAAATCATTCCAGTGATGAAATTATGGTCAGTAACTGGTAGGGTCCAGATGATGGTGAATATCCTGGAGAGACTCTTCTCCTTTATGGTGTTACTGTAGATTGCAGTCGTATTCTCCATAGTTTCACTGGAGGTTGCACAAACTGCCTGTGATGATGTAGAGATTTGTAGAGTCATGGCCTTGGTTTCCAGTTGTGAATGAGCTTCTTGGGCCCAGGGAATTCTGCTGCTTCCCTGCCTGCCACAGGTTACCTGTCGGAGCAGTACCTGCTGGCTACAGTGCTCTGTTCAACTTCAGGTAAACCCAAATGTCAGTTTTGGAATTTGGCCTCCATTCCAACATTCTGGTACATTCTACCCACTGCTTTGTGGTACTAGCTCTTCCCATTTTGAGATATTGAACACTCAGGATTTCCCATTAATTTAACATCTCTTGTATGCAGACGTTAAATTGAGCTCTTTAGGCTAGATAAGTAGTCTACTGTTAAATCCAAATAGGATTCCAAATCCTCAGAGTTAAAAGGGGAGAGAGAAATACATTTTAATTGTGTGGTTAGTAGGATATTGGGTAGGATAGTAGGATATTTAGATATGTAGTAGAATATTTAGGATATTTAGATATTTAAGCTAGAAGAAAACATCTTCATATCTGATTTCTTGTTCAAATAAAAATGTTTTTTATTGCTTATCAACTCTCCAATATGGTCTTTATCTGTCCCAAATCCACTACCTGCAGTGATGTTTTGACTCGGCAAAACTTTTGTCTCGGGGGATGCCCTTGCCCATAACATGAAGCCCTTAACACAAATTTAACCTTGGTTCTTGTAATTATCAATATTTGTTCCATTCTGCAATGTGAAGAATTTCACAACATACACTTCAGAGTAAGATTTGGTTATTTTTAACAGTGAGTTTCAGAGTCAGCATTGGACTAGCAAGGCCCAAGGGAGCCCCTAGTAACTTTAGATAGATAATTAGAATAGAAAAGCACCAGGTCATCCATTTCCAGCTTTCCTGTAGTCTCAGTTGTTGAAGCATGGGATCCAGGCCTTATTTCCAATGTCATCAACCTTATCCTGCTATTGTTTATTGTTTTTTGCTTATGGCTGCAAACAGCCAAAGGACTTCTCCTGGTGATTAGTCAAATCTCAGGTTCTCTGCCTCGTTAAATTGAATTTCAAAGCATCAGATTTTAAAATCAGCATCTGTTATTTTAAAGCCTTGGTTCTGTGTTTAAGTCTATTCCATGTCTCTGGACAGTGCTTTTAGTTACCAGTAGTCTGGAAGACAGAGTAAGAACTGATTGGTAGTACTTTTATTTCCGTCCATAGTATTGCTAGGTGCAACAACAGGTGTGGTGGTACATTTGATTTTCCAGCTATTGGAGATACTAGCTTTCAGTTTCATTACTGGATGGTAGTCCTAGCTATTTAATGTGTTTTCCTCTTTTATCAGAAACATTTCCTTCATTGCGAAGAGAACCATGTCTCTGTCATATCATGAATAAATATTCTTGCATGTTTTAATCAGAATGAGAAACCCCCACCGGGGGTTTGCTGATGGACTGCTTAAGAGACATGAGGAAGATTGGTTGAAGTTCCTAGTAGTCATTTTTTTCAGACATCAGCACAAGATAGCAGGTGTTTCCCCTGGTAAGTGATTCTTCTAGTAGCTAAAGAGACTTGGGTTTTGTATGCTGTCAAGTTTCAGGTTTAATATATGGTAAGAGACACATCTTCTCAGACGCTTAATCTTCTGTTGACTTTATGGGGAAAAAAACAATTATAGAACCTTTTCAGATCTTTGAAATAGGGATGGTTGAAATCTCTGCTCTTCCGTGGTCTGCTCAAGCATTTCCTTTCATCTGTGATTTTCAAAAATAAAACAAGACATGGTGCCTGCTTAAAGAATGTTTATTAGTTGAATGTGTAGTCATCTGATTGGTTACTGTATCTTATACTAAGTTTTATATATGTTTTTCTGGTGCAAAGCCTGATAGATGCATCTGCTATCCTTAATTTAATGTAGTTAAGTTCTTTTGGGGAATCAGATAGCTAAAAAGCCAGAACTTCCTTCCAAAGAAGAAGCACTTCTCAAAGACGCTTTCAAAGTCTGTGCCCTTAGAGGGGGTTGTTATATGTACTTTTTGTTGGACCAGGTACAAGGAGTGGGACCTTAAATTGGAACAAATCTTTTAGATTAAGAACCAAGTTTGGGTCTTACTGAACACAGTAGGTTTGCAAGAAAATAACTGCAGCAAAAGACCCTCCTGACTCTAACGATATCTTTCCCCATCTGAAGCAACTTATAAAACTGTATTTTCTGATTAGTCATTTGGTTCAAACAAGGTAATGTTAGTATAATGCTTTTGATGTGTCTGAAGTATTGTCACATGAGATTCTTCATTACTTCATATTTTACCCTGCAGCACCTTGGATATTTCTGATTGAATTAAATACTTTAAATACTCTAGGGCTTAAAGACCTAAAATAGACACAGTTAGGATTGTGCCTTAGCTATTTAAGAAGGATTTTCATCCTTATCAGGAGGAGAGAAAATTTTAGTGAATGGAAGTGGAAATCTTTGGCTTGCTTTGTGTAAGACAAAATGTTGCATGCAACTATTGATCGTCTTCACATTTCAGTTGCTCAAACTAGAAAGCATGGATGGAAAAAGACTTAATAGGCTTTCCTTAATTTGTTGGTATTTCTTCAATTGAGGTATTTAGTGGAGAGATTGATTTAGAAAATGTGGTTTCTTTATTTTGTAAGTCCTGTGTGCATTGATTTGCATTGTGGCAAAGGGCATGTGAAATACTGTTCGTGCTTCTCCAAGCACATATGACCCAAATGCAGACAGTGCAGAACAAATGAAACTGGGAGGGAGAAATGACATTCTCTGTCTAGAATTTTGTAGCCCTGCCAAGAAGAGGAGGAAAGGGTTTAAGAAATTATATGTAAAATTTTTGCTTTGGGAAGAAGCCTTTTCCACCAGCCCTTCAAAGAAGTGATACTTTTAGGAAAGTCTTACCAAACTTTCCAAAGCCCGATCAATGCCTTGCTGAGTGCAGGAGGCACTTTCTTTCAGAAGCTGCCTAGACAATTTGGTTGTCTTATTCCTGTTGTTTGGAAAGGCAAAGTCAGTCCCTTAATTATCTTAACTATCGTCTCTTTCAGACGCTGAAGATTAACATTTATCATGCTGAGATTCGGGCAGCACCTCATCAAGCCCTCCGTGGTCTTCCTGAAGACTGAGCTCTCCTTTGCTCTCGTGAACCGGAAGCCGGTGGTCCCAGGGCGTATCCTTTCGAGCAGCGCCTCAACGATGGGTGCCCATGCTCTTGGGAAAAGCAGAAGCTCGGTGCGCTTCAAAGGCCAGGTAGGATGCTATGCGCGTTTATTCTGAAACCAGGCAGTGGAACGTAATACGCTTGATCGGTGTTGCAGAACTGCCGAAAACAGTTGCTTAGCAACTGTGACCTTAGAGGTGAATTTCTATTGACCTTTTCACCACAGAAGATGTATAAACAACCAGGTGCTACTAAAAGCATTTTAAAGTGTATCTGAGGTGGTACTGTTTAAATTTCATATTACGCTAAATAACACATCCTGCTTCCCTTTTAATAATGTCACTTATTTTTAGATGTGGTAACTTCTTTATGGAGGATTTTCAACTTCTCCTAGATAAATGTACACAATTTGTCAAATGGCAGCAGAATCCTGTATGAAGACTCATATTTTTTTGGGACAGATTGCTTTGATTAATTTAGGTGGGAATGGATTAAATAAACCATCTGTATAGCACACACATTTCCTGAGGAAAAAATGAAGCCCCATGTTGTAAGTAAAATTCTCAGTTTAGAAACTGTATAGGAACTTGATTCCGCAAGATGCTAAATGTACCTATTTAGTGTATTTTGTAGTGTGGCATATTATTTTCCAGTCAAAACTCTGCTGCTGTGTAACTTGTGCTGATTTCAGTGGCTGGAGGTGAAACTTTGCAGAAATACTCAAGACTGATCATTTCATTTCCATAGAGGTCCATGGTAAAATTCTAGTTGGAACTCAGTTAGGCAATGGCTGAATGTGTTTTGGGAAAAGAAGAAAGTCATGTGGAGTTCATTGAAAGCTTTCTTGTTCTTCTGTAGTTTTATGTTGTTTCTTTTGTAATTTAATGTATAATTTAAAATTTAGTAACCTTTAATATACTTTTTTAAACCCATAAATGTGTTTCTTCTGAAACATGGAACCTTCCTCTCCTCCTGTCACTTCTGTAGATTATAATAGTTCACTATAGAACTTCTCTCTACACCTGCTTTGAATGGTGTCTGTACCAGAAGTCAGTTCATTTGGTTATAAATGCAAGGCAAAGATGCATAGACTTTATAGAAACTTTAAAGGTGTTACTATCTCACCAATATATTTTAATGAATTAAATGACCAGTTCGTCTCAACTTCAAGTCAGAAGTATGTGATGTAAATCCATGTGATTTACAGATTTGTCATAAAAAAACATTTTCAAAGCTATGTAAAGACAGTATCGCATCAGTCACTGTGAGATGCAGAGCCTGTAAATACCTGAGCAGTATTGGTGTATACATTGTCCAGATGAGAGAGTAAATAAATGTTGTCTTTACTGTGTGTGGAATACACAATAGTTAATGATTTTTTTCAATTAATCAGTTAAGTGAACAATTGCATCTGTTGTTAAAAATAAAGAAGAGTTATTTCAGATGAAAGATACTTGTTTTAAAGTTTTGTGAGCACCTAGTAATGACAATTTAAGAAGCCTATAAAACTTAATTATTACAAGCTTCTTTCCTTCTTAAATAATTAAAGATTATAAACTCTAGCTGTATAGTTATTGCTGACTGGCAGATACATTTATTTGCTCAGGTTTAGCTTTGTTATCCCATAATGAGTATTGCAGCATATTTTATAGTGTCACATTGTTTTAATAGCTCATGTGTTGTAATATATAATGTAGTCTTTGTTTCTCCATTGAATAAATGTTCAGGTAATAAAAACCCAACCCTTTCCCTTTCTCATTACAATAAGAAAAAATTAGAAAAGATCTTGATGCAAAAGCTAGAATACAGTATGTAAAATAGAGCAATTTGCAGTTTTAAACCTTTAAAATGTCTGTATAATGCAGCATTCATCTTGAGACCTGGCAGTAACAAGTGTATTTTCTTTGTTTTATTGCAATAATTTTATCTGCCTTGTCTTTGGCACACTTGTGACATTCCTTTTCATTTTTTTTTTCAGTAGAAAATAAAATATTAATGTGTGTGAATTAGAGAGACAAAGGAAATCAGTTTGAAAGCCAGCTCACTCCAGGTGGTGGCTTTAATTAACTAGTAGGGTTGAAATTCCATCTTAAAACAGAACGTAGGATTGGAGTTGTGAATTTGCTGTAATAGTTTTAAAATAAAGCTATAGTCTGGAAAAAATTCAGTCAAAATGGTCTCATGGAGTTCAGTGTTCGTGATTTGAGCAATGCCAAAGTATGTGTGTTCAGTTAACACATTACAAAGTTTTGTTTTGTTTACTTCCAGCTGCCAATCCTGCAAATTCAGCTTGACACTTGAAAGTCAAACTGTGCTAATAGTAACCAAGAGCAGGAATAGCAAGAACATAGTATTCATGGTAGGGAAAGAGTTCCCCTGTTCCTGGAGAGAGCTGCCTTATTTGCCCGAGCATTCGATTTCTGTCTAATGGCTGCACACTAGTTCATGAACTCAGGAACCTGTTCGTAATAGGATCCCTTTGAGTGATTATTGCAGATTCTTGAATAGGAAGTAAATGGGATCTTACTACTGAGTAAAGGATATCTGGCATTAAACTGGAATCTCTACTGTCTAAGCTAAAATATGTGCAAACTCATTCACCTCTTTTGGCACAAGCAAATGGGAGAAGGAGAGCTACACATGGTCAGTGTGCAGGATTAGTGTGTGTTCCCCTCAGGACATCCAGTCCCTTTGCTGTCACCTAATAGGAGAGTGGTTAAGGCTCAGAGGTGTCTGACCACAGCCTGTCTGAAGACATCAAGTCACTCAACTCCCAGGACAAAACAAGGCGTGCATACCTGCTCTGTTCTTGCATATAGTTCAAAGGGGAAGATGGGGCTTCCCTGCCTGTTCTACTTGTCTGTCTTATTTCAGAGCAGCCAGGCACATGGTATTGGGGACAGTCTTGATTAAGGAGATACTGGGTTTTGGGGTATGTTTTTTTATGTTGGTTTTCTGTTTTGTACAGAAATGGTATGGTTTTGTTTTGCTAATGCCTGTGAATTGTTACGGGGCCGAGTCTAGGTGGGAATACCGTATGCAGTGCACATCTTAGCAGTTAGCTTGGGAGCGGGGAGGAGCTGAGCTGTTTACTCTGTGAGCTTGCTGGGATTTGTACAGTTGTAAAGGTACCAATACCGTTTTCTATGAAAAGTAGAGTCCCTGTTTCCTCTAAGCTCTGTTAGCTTGCTGCTTTGCAAAGACTGTGAAAGAAGTTGTTTGTGGCTCCCTTGAACAACTACATAGTTGTTTTAGAGGAGGTAGGTATTCAATAGCTGGAATAGTGCAGGGATGTGTCTATAGTCAGCAAATGCATTGTTTCTGTCACACAAAAGGCACAAGACGAACTGAATTGGCTCATGCAACCAGCATGAGCTAAACTTCTACTTGTCTTCTTACTTAAACTATTTCATTCAGAGCCTTGCTGCTTCCATAGTTAGAGCAGAACTGTAGTGTCCTTTTAAAGAAAAGCCATCTGCTCTTTGACATGGACTTTTTGCTCTGTAATATGGTAACAAGTACTTTGTGAATGACCTACCATTTTATTGATGTTTTCCTAGTCATATGCCATAGCTTTACATGGTTTTGCTCACATCTTCAATAAGTATGAACTGGTTTTTTTTATCACTGCCTTTCTCATTGCATTGTGCAGGGTACTTGCTTTCATCTTGTGTTAAACATGAAAAATGAATTTGAACATTAGTAGAATCCATTTGGGGACTAGGACTTTTTATTATAAATAAAATTATTCATTTGTTATGTCCAATTTTTTTTCAGTAGACAAGGTATTGATCTTTGGATTTGTGTTCAGGATGCCATAAGAAGAACTAGCACAAAAGGAACACAGCAACATTTGTAAATTGATTGAATGCAATATGTAATGACAGAGACAAACATCAGATCTATGGCAATACTATATTATACAAAGCATTTTTCAACAGTTTATTGAATTGGTTATTAAGAAGAACAGGCTTTCCAGCTGTGGGAACAATGAGCTGAGGATTATCAGGACCAAGCAATTTTATAGAAATTTGTGGTGGACAGTTTGGCTCCTTCAGTAAGTGCACATGTATGTGTGTATAATAAATTAGAATAAACACTTTACAATACCTTTTCATCTGGGATTGATTATGAAATGTTTCTTCCATTTAAAAAAAAAAAAGGAAACAAAAAAGGCACTGTTTAACTGTGATATACTGAATTTTGCTGGACTATTTGGTATTGCTATTTCCATAGAGATCTAGTGTTTTCCACCAGAAAGTGCTCTGATTGTGGGGAGTAGACCATATATAAAAACCCAAAGCATGTGATATTTTCTGGCAACTTCTTCACTATATGAATTTAATGGTCATTATTTGTTGCCGAGACAGCGCACTGTACTGTGAGTTCCTGCAGCTTGTTCCTTTTGTTAATGAGCAGAGAAAACATTAGTTGAACCAGATGCTCCTTCAAAAACTTGATAACACCCTAAGCTGCAGGGTAATGGTTCTGGGTCTGTTGCATGGGTGGGATGGGATCCAGGGTCATGCAATGTAAGAATAGCATCTGCTTTGCTGTGCAGTTTGTCTGTTTGTGAGCTTCCCTGTCATATGCTGTCAGAATTGCCATATTACTTGTGACTGACATATTCTGTATTGTCACAAATATTGTCACAACGCTGCTCTTAAAAGATGTACAGTTAAAAAGAAATAATCCTTTTGATTACTATTGTTTGTTAATGTATTTTAAAATTTTTGATTTAGTTACAGTCCTGATAGAATTTCCAATGAAGATAGCACTGGCTCTGGAAAGAACAGTAGTATTCTCTCACAAGTTTGCTTGAAAACCATGGTGTTTAGCATGTATATGAAATTCTAATTCTTCATAAAGTTACAGAGCTGCTATTTATTGTGATTTAGTTTGTACATTGCACATTTATCACATCCGTATTTATGCTACATATTTATGAATTTTATGGCTTTTAGCCTAAATAAGTGTTAATATTTGCTGTAAAACTAAGATTTAGAAAATAAAATTCAGTTATATTGCAGAATATATAAATTTGCATTTACATATGGCAATAATGTACACTGCACTGTTACGACTACACATTATATGTAGTGAACCCTGTGGAAAAGTACTCTTTAGTCCTTGTTACAGAAGCTTCATATGCGTTACTATTATTATTAGTTTGCTTTAGCACAATGCTAAGGAGCAGTCATGCTCCTTTTAGCTCTTTAGCAAAGAGCTAAAAATAAGGGGTTTTGGTAAAGACTTTGTACCCTAAATATGATGCTGGTGATAGCAAGGGAATCACATGGAGACAGAAAATGTTATTTGTTACAATAAGGAGTGAACTACTTATATGAATTTCTCAAAATGTCTAGTAACTCTGAAGAGAGTACTAAGAAGAGGATAAAGTAGCTTTGCTGGTGTAGAAAAGAGCTCCTGAATGGGAAGAACAGATATACATGATGGATCTTGTGTGAAATTGTGGGGGAAGTACAGAATATATTTCTTCATCAGGAATGCAGAAGAGATTCAGACTTACTTTCTGTGTTGTCAGTATTTGATAAATTCTTTTTGAGATACCAGACTGAAGCTGTTGAGCATCAGTGGAAATTCCCAAGTGTTTTTTTCCCCCCTCAGATCCCAAAGAAAGCTGTTCCATGACTTTTCCTTATATGAACAGTCCTGATCCCTCAGGTGGGACTTATTAATGACCTAATGTTTACTTGCACACAAATGAGAGTAAGAAAAACACTTCTTATGCTTAATAATTTTTAGCTAAATTAAACTATGTTGTGCAGAGGGTAAGGAGTGGGACTGCACCCTTGGCAGCAGCAAGCCAGTAGATCAGCTTCACTGTATTCTCAAGCTACCTTCTGGGAAAAAGGTTCTCTTCAAACAGCCCAAAGAATGACTGCTCCTCTCTGTGTACGCAAACCACTTGAATTTAGTGGTGATAGAGAGGCCAGTTAATTATCTCAGGGCTGGAGTCATTTTGTTTGCAGTCTACAAACAAAGGGATGGTGTTTGACTCGCATCAAGAAATGCTGCTTCTGAACATAATAGATTCAGGGCTCTGTGCACAAAAGCTCGTCTGTCTTATTTGTGGGGGTGGAGTTCAGCTGTATCCTTTGTTCTGATAAAAATCCTTTCCCTTCAAATCTTGTCTTGCTTGAAAGGTACTCACTGGTAAAGGAGAATGTACTTCACCATAAGGATTTACCTCTTCTGTTTGCATTGTTATAGTTGCATTAATATAATGGCGTGGATGAAAATCCAATTCAAAATGCTTTGTACCAGTATTTTAGATAGACAGGAAAAAATGAAAGTAATGAAATCAAAAGTATTTTTTGCTGTTTTGCAAATGGAGTACGTTACCGGCTAAATTACTCATTTACATGCATTCAGCAGGTTAGTGAGAATGCACCTGAGAATGCAGGTGAAGGTAAGAATTTCTGAGACTCTAGCACAACCTACATTGGAAGAGGTATTAAAAAAGCTGTCTTAAGGCCACATCTGGGAGAGGCAGTAGCTCCTAGGTTGGAGCCTGGTGCATCTTACCAAATGCCATGGAGGGATGAGCAGTCTTTTACTAGTGATGTGTTCAACTGACCTTCAAACCTAGCTGTATGGAAAGTAATGAGATCTCTGAAATACGGGCTTGTAAGCTGTGTGTCGTAATAGGTTGGAACTATGCAATTAAATTTCTTGGCTACATTGCTAACACATGCTGAAATTCAGCTAAAAAATTCCAATTCCATTTTCATCTAATCCCTTTTATTCACCTGCTCATCATCATCATTGTTTGGATCTTATAAATGACTTAAATAAAACCACATTACACATGAACCTCTCTACTGCTTTGTGTGTTTCAGGGGCACTCACTGTACAATTTTGAAGGTGTGTTACTAATGTATGTCCTCTAAAAGTGGATCTGCTTGTCCTTACAAACTCCAGGGACATGCAGAAGAAATCTTGAGACCTAGTCCACAAGTCCCACCATTGTGGTACCTATTCTGCATACTTACACGCTGCCCATAAAGAACAGAACAGTGTGGAAAGCCTGTTCTTGTCATCATGAAAAAATGTAAAACATCTAAATTTAAGATCAGTTGACTGATGATTGCCGTGGAAGATCAAATTTCATAGAGCCTGCTTACTGTCTTCCCAATGTTGTGATTTTTATTTTTATTGCATAATTGTTGAGACCCTGTTTTATATGAAAGCGGCTTGTTTTTTGGCGGTTGAAAATATTTAATTAAATTTACGTTCATATTTAAAATTATTTCACTGTGCGTTAGATTAGTTACAGCCTCCCATTTTGTCATGTTTACCCTCATTAACAATTTGCAAAGCATGTTAGCACTTTCACATTGACTTGCAGCTATAGTTTTATAGTAACTGCCTTAAGTGAATTTACTTTGAGGTTCCTGTCATTGGGGTGACAGAGATATCTGGAAAAAAGTGTTTACCCATTTGTATTTAGCACAGAAAGAAACCTGATTAAATGTTTTGTGAGAAAAGCCTCATTCTAAGGAGCTGGAAGAAGTCAAGTTTAAAAGACAGAGGAGCAAAGCTATGTAGAATGAAGTAAAATTAAGAGGTAGCAAATTTTTGCATGAAAAGTGACAGGGAAACTGAGGTGGGATTCAGAAAAGGTAAAATGAGTGTTTCACTTGAGGTTTAACACAATAACTGGCATTCTTGTTTAAAAAACTGTGAAGACCCCTTCATAAATAATGAATACTTTTAGTCCAGCAGTTATTTTCTAGTCTAGTAGAGAGCAAATTTGTAATTGGTGTGGTTATTGAACAAACCTGTAATTTTATCCTTTTTATCACATCAGTAAACCCAAACAAACTCAGCCATAAATGGACAACAGATAACAAATACAAAGGAGGTGTTTGCTGCAGTTGCAATTTTGACATTACAGAAAATTTAAGTACCTGCAGTAATTGCAGTTAGCCATGTGCTTTGCGTTCATCTACCAATTACCATGAACTTTATAAAAGAAAGGAATAAAAAGTTTTTTTTTTTTCTTCCTCAGCACATAACTGGATTTAAATTCAGCTTCTTTTTTTCTTTTGTGTTAAGTAGTTTCTGGCTAATGAAGGAGATGACTGTTACAAGCCGTTCCCGTTACAGTTTGTGCATGTCTAGGACCTTTTGTCCTCAACATAGCCATCAGAATGTGATATGCAGCACACACACAGTTAACTGAGTCTGGGCAAGGTGTTGCACGGCTTGCTCTTATGGCAGAATATAATTAAAAGAGATGATTGGAATACATGGTTATTCATAATAGATTTCACACAATTACCATAAGTAATGCAATACATGCAAAATCTCTATTTGTAATGAAAATAGATTTGCTGGAAAGTCAATTGGAAATTTCATTTATTGCTTATTGTTTCTGGCATATTGGAATATTTTGTGCTATTCAGTGTAATACAACTATGTGTTTTCTTCAAGCACATATTTTTGAGAGGCATCTGACATGAATTTCCTGCTGCAACTACTAAGAGGAGATCTAGTGATAGAACTGTCATCTCTTCCATTTGCTATGAAGAGCCTAATATATAGTATTTTTCCGTTGAAACATACATTAATATTCTTTGGTGTACTATAATTATAATCTAAAGAAGATATTTCATAATTTCACAAGTAATCATCTTGCACTCCTTATATTTAAAGGACCTCTGTCATGGTTTAACCCTGGTCGGCAACTAAGCTCCACACAGCCACTTTCTCACTCCCCCCCGCTGGGATGGGGGAGAGAATTGGAAGAGTAAAAGTAAGGAAAACTTGTGGGTTGAGATAAAGACAGTTTAATGGGTAAAGCAAAAGCCACGCAAGCAAGCAAAGCAGAACAAGGAATTCATTCAGCACTTCCCATGGGCAGGCATGTGTTCAGCCATCTCCAGGAAAGCAGGGCTCCATCGCGCGTAATGGTGACTTGGGAAGACAAATGCCATCGCTCCGAACGACCCCCCTTTCATTCTTCTTCCCCCAGCTTTACACGCTGAGCATGATGCCATATGGTCTGGAATATCCCTTGGGTCAGTT
Source organism: Harpia harpyja (assembly GCF_026419915.1). Classification (NCBI taxonomy): domain Eukaryota; kingdom Metazoa; phylum Chordata; class Aves; order Accipitriformes; family Accipitridae; genus Harpia; species Harpia harpyja. Next base: position 15,532,978 of record NC_068969.1, on the reverse strand, counting down.
GGGGTCAGCTGTCCCGGCTGTGTCCCCTCCCAGCTTCTTGTGCCCCCCCAGGCTACTCACTGGTGGGGTGAGAAGCAGAAAAGGCCTTGGCTCTGGGTAAGCACTGCTCAGCAGTAATGAAAACATCTCTGAATTATCAACACTCTTTTCAGCACAAATCTAAAACATAGTCCTATACAAGCCACTATGAAGAAAATTAACTCTATCCTAGACAAAACCAGAACAATGTCCAACAGTGAAGAAGGGAAAAAATGGCATGCTGTGTACATGAAAAATAAGCAGGAATGCTCTCTAAACATACAGAAATGAAGGAATAGTGCGCCATGGTGTGTCATCCTAGTACTGTCTCCAGGGCATAAAGAGTGATAAATAATGCCATAGCCTAATCTCTTCAGACTACCTGGTGTAGATGTCAATCCTTTGAGGGTAAATCCAATTTACTGTATTCCCCCAGTGAGTGCAGATGCAGAGGTCTGAATAGAGTCCAGTCACCAATACGGATTTCTTCAGGGGCAACTTAAGGAGAACTGTTCACAAAAGGAATATTTTGAACACGGTTGCTTTACTCCGAAGCAGTACTAGACTTCTGGATACCTGTGCAAAGTAACTGAGTTTTGAGATGCAAGGCCCCAACTCTGTTGGGCTTTACCCCTTCTGGCATCTGTTGTTTTTTAGGCAGGACAAAGTCCTTCCCTCCATCTTTTCCCCCTCTCCACTCCCTAGCACGGTTAACTCATGCCCAGTGGTGTGCTTTCCTCCACTGCCTGCTCATGAAGGTAGCACATACAGTATCTCCCACTTTGCGGCGTGCCCAAAGCTGCTCAATTGTGCTCCTTCATTTGTTTAGGAAATGCTTTCTTCTGTGGGTTTGAACTGGCAGGTGAGACTATCAAAGGCAGTGATTCCAAATGGCCCTATAATTGCTTTGCAGAGCTTCAGCTGAGAGTCAAGCACCTTCTCTGAGCAAGGTAGTTGGGTAAAGTATGTTTTAATAAGTTGTCTTGTGTAAAGTTAGGTATGAACATAGCAGACAATGGAGGCTTTGTTGTAAAATGAGGCTACAGTAGGAAATGGAGTGCATAATTCATTGATACAGATGTATTTCACTTTATCACTCATACCATGTCTAGGTTTCAAAGGTTGCACAATTGTGTATAGTCTGCTATTCATTTGCTAATGTGTTTTACTTTCTGCTGTTCCTTGTAACCTGCTGACTTCTACTGTTTCTGATCAAAACATATAAACCTCAGCACCTCTCAGAGTGAGCTCTCTTGAGCAGATGTTCATGTTGTACAATGAAAGTTGAAAATTCCCCTACTGATACTCTTCAGTTTAACATCATACTGCATTCAGATGAGTGACCTCTCTGCAGAGGCTGCCTAAGAGCAGTTAGTTTTAGTTCAGGATTTATCATCTTTATCAGTTAATAATTGGGAATGCATTGTGATGACCTTATTGCTGTTTGTTTCATAAAACTGGAAATGGTGTGTGACAAGTATGAGCTTAAATAGGTGAATTTGGAAATTCTGCTTTTTATACAGTCTGGTCTGATGAACTTCATGTAGCCAAATACAAGGTTTTGCTCTGATGTCTATGTAAAAATGTAACTATGAATGTATTTTACAAATAGGTCATTGTGTGATTCTGTATTTCTTTTCCTGCCACTCCCAGGTAGAATTTGCCTGGTTGCAGAAAAAGAATATATGACACAGATTATATATTTATATTATGCCATAGAAATTAATGTTGCCAGAATTCAGGCATTGCAGTTGAGTCACTATAAGCACACATTTCAGGAACACTTTCTTAGGCTTAGTTTTGTTGGTGATGATTCAGTTGGAGTAGAACCTAGCTCATTTGTTATGTAGTTCACTTTACCATATTCATACTCCAAGGATAAATTTGAGAAAAAATATTGTAAGGATATAGTTCACTAAATAAATGGCATTCCTGGCTGAGAAGAAACCTAGAGCCCAGTTGTGAAAACATTACATTTATGTTGATACTGTTGAATTCAAAATCATGTGTGATTTGGGGAGAAAGAGGAAGAAGGGAGAAGTAGCCAAAGGGGAGGGGGAAATAGGTTTGTATTTGCTTTCTTACTTTTGACCTTTCTGGCGCATCTGGGTGGTGTTTATACAGTTATAAAGCTTCTTTTACAGCACTGTTCTTATTTTTCTTTGGGGTGGGTGGGGGAATAAGTTCATGGAGTGTCTTCATTTCAGAAGGTTTAAGAGCTCAAAATGTAGTGAGGCTGTGATAACATTACAAGAATATAAAAGAAGTTGCCAGAATGTAAGATTTTGCCAGAGAAAGTTGAAAAATGACTTGATCGTACCTGCCTATATGAGAACAAAATTTCCAGGAATAAAAGTCTTGTAACAATGTAACAAAGGCATTAATAAGAGTTGTAGCCATAAATTTGAAGCTGGAGATACATGAAGCATTGATTTTTATTTAAAATATTGAGAGTAACTGAGTGACTGAAACAAATTGCTGGAGTTGAGGAGCATTTGCTATTATTTGGTATTTTGCAATCAAGATTGGACTTCTCTTTAAGGCTAGTTAGAAGCTATTATCTTCATGGAGGAGTGATAATGATGGAATCTGTGGGTTGACACGGAGGAAGTCAGAATAGTTTATCTCTTTTTGTCTCACTGGCTGAATGATGTGGACTGTTGGTGGGACAACAATGAGCTGTGACCTTTTTTGCCATTCTCAAGTCTTCAAAATGAAATCTAATCTTCTTTAGAAGAAAGATTGATGTAAGAAGGAAGGAAAAGATGTGCATTAGGAAGTGAAGTCAAGATAATTGCATAACCTTTCAAAGAGGTGGCTCTTATTTTTGAAGGGGTATCATTTAACTTTGAAAATAGCAATGGAGAATTACAAATAAAGCAGCTTTATTGACCTGCAATTTAATATTTCTGTCAGGAGCTCGAAAGGGAGCATAGTTACTCTATTGCTAACTGTCCATTAATAGCTGATTTAGAATTTGTTAAAATTCTGCTTGACTTATGTATTATTGATTGTATTTCTTTAAGTCTAAACACTTAACATAACTTCTGTGAATTGCATTCAATATATAGCAAAGTTGAATTAATTTGAACTGCATCTGAAAAAAAGACTGATGTTTTGTCTATTTAATGAATTTTAATTTAATTAATTTTAATTAACTAATAATTAATTTGTCTAATTTTAATTTTGTCTATTCATGAGGACATAGCAGAATACCTCTGCCAAGCATTACCTACATGTTGAATGTTTGGGTGCAAGGACCACCAGCAATGTTGAAAACAGTCTAACACTTTCTTTTTAGGGCCGAATGCCTTGTGTCTCAATGTTCTATTGAAATTTTTGGCAGAAAGTCCACCTATCATATTTGCAAAATGAAATTACATGTTCCCCCCTCAATTGCTTTAGCTCCAGGTAGTGCAAATGAAAGACAAAATGAAAGCAAACTTTTTAATATACTCCCTTTTCCATAGCTCTGTTGTGGTAGAGGGGAATTATGTTGGGACTGAAAACTTTATAAGCACTTTGAAATAGGATCAATGTATTTTTTTTCAAATGACTCTCCTTAAAAAATTTTAGTGAGAGACTTCAGGCATGGCTGCTTACATGGAGTTGCAGAAGAACTAGCAGAGTATTGCAAGAAGGCGTTTTGGTTGGTTTGGGGTTTTTTTTCTGCAGTCATTTTGAATGAATGTAAAACATGGACTTGCCACCCCTCTTAGGTCGTAGGAGGACTTAAAAAAAAAAAAAAAGCCACCTAATTAGTTTCCAGTAATGTGGAATGATGCTAATGACATCTCTGCTCAATTAATGTTTCCCTACTATGACCCTATCAATATTAATAAAATAAGTTATACTTGCTTGTCTTTCAAAAAAAATTCTGAATTTGACCCGGAGAGAGTTACTCACAAAATTATTGTGGAGTTGTATAATTCTGTTTTTATCTTAATCTGAAAACAGCGATGCTAATGGAACACTGCTGACTTAGCATAATATTTTGCTGAGGTTATTTTAGCTTAGCAAACAGTGAAAATATCCCCTTTTCCTCTCCAGTTCCTTAATAAAATAAATTACAATGCATTTAATATCGATTACAACTTGCTTATAAATACTGCATAGTATTGAATCATCTTTTTTAAATGTGGAGAAACATGCTTCTTACATGAAGGTTAGGTATTAGCTGAAAGGATCGGATGCAAACAGATGTTTGCAGAAAGCAAAAACCAAGAAACAGCTTACAATAACATTTATGTATTCAGTTGAAAGAAAAATAGGAGCGAATTTTGAACTAAATGGAACTGCTTTCCTTAATGCTTATAACATCTAGCTTGGTTTTTATCATGTAGATCAACTAGTCATCTATTGCTTAGTTTTCTTGATTTTTACACAGTTAAAAGTTGGAGGAACTGTTTTAGTTCAGTTATAGTCATTAAGAGTAATGGAGTTGGTGCAGATCTTATTCAAACTGGAGCACCATAGAGAGAACAAATTAGACTGTGTTTGTTAGAAAGCATATCAGGCTCAGGTTAGCCTCTGAAGATGCCTTGCATAGAAATAACAAGGTTTATGTAGGGAGTGAGGGGCTGTAGCACTGTGTGCAGATCTGTATTTCTATGCTGTGCTCCCACCTGCATGTAAAGTTCTCTCTTGTGATGATTGTTTTTATAACATTTATTACATCTTTATATACAAATCTGAAACTTCTTTGACTCATTTTTTAACTGCGGGGGCACAAGATGTCAAGATGAGATATTGTTTTTCTGTATATGTGAATGATATACTTAATCCAAACCTCTACTGAGAGTCCAGGTCAGGCTTTATTCATCCTTAAATGAGAAAAATCTGATCCATTTATATGGCATTCACAGCAGCATTATTTGTTTTAGTCTAACCCTGATATGTAGTGTGGATTCTTTATTCTACTTGATGACTCTATTTTTTTCAACATTCATTGGTCTTGTAGAAGCCCCTGGATTTATCTGCTCATTCATATATGTTAACAGTGCTTGCAGAGTAGAGGATAGTCTGTAAAACTGACTGCCAAAACTAAAGGGTTTTGTGTGCAAATCAAATGGATGATACTTAGCTGCCATAGTTCAGAATTGGGAGAATTATATGTGGGATGTATTTGGAAATGTAATGGGGTTTGATCATCCTGAATTAAATAACAGGATGCATAATAATGAGTATTTTTATATGAAATGGATACAAAGAGTCTGGCACTGCTAAATGAAAGGAAAAAAAATCATATTTTACCCAACTAGTAGAAAAGCAAGGGCCCCTTCTGTGCAATGGTCGGATTGCTGTTGTGCCTATATATTCCAAAGAACTACTGCGTTTGAGTTGTTCCTCTATTTTTCCCAACATGTTGGGGGGGGAGGTGGTCAGGGGAAAGGCAGTGATGTGCAGTCCAGCTTTGATTTTCTCAGATCCTCCTCGATCTTTTAACCGTCACATTGATGGTACCTGAATGAATTTAACTTTGTACCTCAGCTAAACTGTTGTCCATAGGGGATCATTTTATATTGCCTACAGGATATCAGAATAAAGAAGATAATGTGATTTGATGATTGTATTTTGTCACAATTGAAAAGGCACAGAGAGATGCTCTATTTGTCTTTTTAAATAATGAAAGTTGAATCAGGATTGTCATCTGATCTGTCAGAGGATTCAGCAGCAATAACTATCTTCCATCTCATTACTTCCCCTTTCCTTTTGAAACTTTTTAATCTTTGCAAGAAAAATTGTTGACTGTTGTAGATCTCAAGTGTTTGTTGCACCCATTTACTGTACAACTTAAGGATACGTACTTACTTTTAAAATCTCTTCACTGAATTGGTGATTTTGTGAGGAGATGATATCATTCTTATTTGTCATAGAGACCTCCTATGTTCCTTAGCCCTGCAGGTTTGAGGAGAAAAATAATGACTTATATAATCTAATTATGTTTTTAATTCATGTGGTTGTTCAAAATGGTGGTTAAGGTTTTTTAAGCCATATATGTTTGGTGGGTTAGATTTTCAAAGCCATTGCTGAGATTGTGATGAGTGACTCCTGTGATATTTGCTTCCACTTGCAGGCAGGGGGAGGGCAGTTTCATTAACTTCAAAAAGATGTGTATTTGTCCTTCTTTAAGCAAAATGTGTATTCTTGTTATTCTGTATGCTGTACCAGTTGGTCAGTAGTCATGGATTGTTGTCCATTTCTACCCACAAAGAAGGGTAGAAAATAGCTTAAGAGTAAGATACTCTTAAACTTAAGAAATTTGAGAATATTTTCCAGTTGGAATCCAGATATTTGGGAACATGTGACCTTTAAAAACATGTTTTTAAAAGTGCCTAATTTAAAAAACTAAAAATGCCAGTAAAAATACTGGACAGAAAAGGATGAGAAACAGTGTGGTTCTGTTTTTCTCATGAGAGACAGTGGGTGTTTGAGTGCCCTGCTGTTGTAGGGTTGAGAGGGTTCCCCGTGGGTTCCTTTTCCCATAGTATTGGAGTGCAATGAAAGCCAGCAGACTCATATAAACTGAATTTTATTCCAAATCTTGAATCTAATTTTCATTTGTTGTCAGTTGCGCTGCTGCACTCTGCAAAGCCTCTGCTGTCAAAGCCACAGAATTCTGAATATCTGTTTAAGAAGGTCCTTTGTGACTTCCTAATTATATTTCATGACAATCCTGCTTTGTTCAGTATAATAATGAAATGGAAAACTTTCAAAATTAGTTTTAATATAAACATATAATATATGCAACACAGTGATAAACCTTGAAAAAGTGCCATTCACACTGAGTAATTAAATATCATTACCTTTAGTTACTACTGGATGGTCTGTATTTTGTTTGTTAAGTAAAGGGAAGCACAAGTGTGCTGCATACACTGAAAGCAATTCAATTTGCCCAATTAGCCAAGTTTAAGATTGATTTCAGAGGCATGTTTCATCTTACAATATTAGTTGTTTTGTGCCTCTTGATGTAAAAATGTTAGCCTTAAAATGTTTTTCCTTTTTGACATTGTTGAGGCTTAATTTAACTCTAAAGCTTTCTATGCAGATTCGGTTGAAAATTAATTTTAAAACATCCATCCCATAGAAAAGAAAAGGCAGTCGTCATCTTACCATCAGGCTCCTTGGAATTAGTTGTGCTAGGCACACTGAACACTGAGGATGTAACATTGTGTGCCATTTTCTTTTAGTGCCTTGAATCTACTCTGTTAGAAACTGATGCCCAAGGCCTGGCCTTCACCACTGTGCAATATTTGGTAATAAGGATGTGATGGTGCATTTTGGCACTGATAAAAGGAAGTAGAAAAGTAATTAAATGGGTTTGACTCTGCAGATGATAGTGTAGCTCAGCTCACTTCAGAATATAAAAATACCGCAAATGATGGACATTTTTAAGTAGTTTCCAATAACTTGAAAATGCCTTTTACTGAAGCTGTAGAAACAGTAAGGAATAACTCCGAAACTGGAAGGCTGTTATTTCCCAGTTCCCTCCAATACCTTTTGGCAGCTATGAGAGATTTAGAACAGTGAAAGAACAGGTAATCTGAAGGAGAGCAGTATATTTTCCCAGTTCTTCAGAAAGTGAAGATAGATAGCTTAGTGAAAGGAATATAATTAAACTTAAATAAACTCTTTAGATTATCTAGGTCTATATGATGGCAGTTATTAACCCAATTAACATGTCTGAATTTATTCTTCAAAACTGTATTGGTTTGGTTGTTTCAACTATATTTCTGTAAATGAGGGGTGCCGACATACATACATTGCCCTATAAGTGAGGCTAAGGTGATATGGAGAAGGAAACCCTATTATTTACTCAGGTTGTGTTCACCAGAATTCTTGAAATTTTGCTAAACATGATTCAAACAAAATCATTTTTTAAGAACAAGCATTAATTGCTTTTTTGAACTGACCTTTCAAGTCTGATTTCCACCTATGAAGTCATCAAACTTTGCTGGTGAATGCACTGTGGCAGTTTCTGGGGGGAGGAGGGGATATCCTTTTCTCCTGTAGTATTTGGTTGTTTTCCTCCAGTTTCATACATGGCTGAGTTGATTTTGATTGCTTAAAATCACATTGCCCTTCAGTGGTTCAAGCTAGATAAAGAATTGAAGAACACACCTAGTGTCTGCTGTAATCTAATGAATTTGCTTCTTTTCCCATACATAAAATACTGTAATGAATTAAAGAGAATCTGATAAAAAGGTTGGTTTGGTCTATTAATATTAGACTCAAAGACTCATTTAGGAAGCAGCCAATTTGTAGCTAAGAGGAAAGTTGCATTTTAATAAGCCTTTTGTAAGCTGGTAAACTACATTAATCTAACAAAGGTCCCTACTTGTGCTTTTTGTAGATTTTAAACATATTTTTCCTTGCATTAATCTTTCCATTTCTCTGCCCATTGTGTGTATCTCCTTTAGAGGATTGTGATTGAGTGGAGATGCTCAGTACAATCACAAAGGCTATGATTTCTTAAAAAGTCTACTTAAATCAATACACAGCTTTTGATGGCTATTTAATGACTGTCTTAGAACCCCTTATTGTTTTTCTTTTTCTTGTCAAGGAAAATGGTTTTGATGGGAGGTAAAAAAATAAAAGCTGTATTCATGCAAAACAAGTCTTTTAGATTACTTGCCATAGTAGTTTGTTAGTAACTGTTTACACTGATAACCTGGGGTGAGCTTAATGTTTTTGAATATTAGGTATTTATAAAATAGCACTCTTTTAATGCCACAGTTGAATATGCTGCTTTCTTTTTTCTTATGATGGTTTTGATCCACCACAGCAGGTTTTGAGTTGTGTTGAGATATACCTTAAATCATTGCTTTCAACAAGAAGAAAATACTGCTGACGACAAAATTTCTCTTCTTTTTTTCCTGCCTGTTTTCTTACATAAATATTGTATTCTCATCTTGTGTACAGATAGCTCTAGTCAATAATCAGTTTTCTGTATCAGTTATGCCTCTGTATTTGAGCCCTTGTTAGGCTCACTAAGAAGTAACCCATAGTAACACAGTAGGAAATACGATAAACTTTCTTAGGCTGTAAAGAACATTATGTTTAGGTGTATCAAGTAAACTCATCTTTAAATCAGGATTTGATAAAGCTGAAAAACTATTGTTTGAAGTTTCAATAGATTTTATTGTCATGAATGAATATTCAAAATCATGATCCTTCTTTTACATGGAGATGCATCACGTAGACTAAAATCTAAATGATATGTGCTAGTTTCATTTGGAAGTATAATTAAGGTGTATAATGTCATTTAACTGTTTAATGAACTCTGCATAATGTAATGGAATACAAATATTTGACCTTCCTGACAGTGACTGATGGATTGAAGTTGCACAGCATGATATCATTAGAATGTCAAATAACATCATTATTCATGATTATCAGGAATTATTCAGGTGAAATGGCAAATGTAATGGAAAGCTATTATTTGTGTGTGGGCCGCAGATTGACTTTCTTTGTCAGTGCCAGTCTCTTGATGATACAGGGGGAAGATACTCAGATTTATTGAGCTACAAAGAATTAATGTTATAGGTTAAACAAATGTCAATAATATCAGAAAAGTATTTTCAGTAGGTCAGGTCATGCATTAAGTGTCTAAGAGTAACTACTAGTGATAATGTTTTAACTTCTATTCCACTTTTACTTCTGCTAAACATTGAAAACATCTTTAGATTACAGGGGTTTGCAGTAAGAATATATCAATAATCACAGTTTTCTGGGTGACATTTTTTTATCAGTAGAAAGAAAAAATACCATACAGACTGTTTGCAGTAGAACTGCAAATTCACCCTCTATTCTCAGAAGCCTAAATGCAGAGTTCAGACTTTTGTTCCAAGAGGTCATTGTTTAGAATTTAAACTGAAATCACAACTAGGTATTTTTCCTTCACTTAAATCCACAGAAATTTGATGGCCTGGATCAGGAGCTACCATATACTTTCAAACAGGCCATCCAGATGCCTAAAGCTGAGCACATGCTTATGCAGTTTGTTGAATTATGGCCTATAGAAATAAATGATGAGTAACCTGTGTTGATTTGGATAATTAAGATCTTACACCTGAGACACGAATGAGCTGTGAAAATGAATTTTGCCTATCAAGACAAAAACTGTAATAATGTTTTATGACACTTTCTGCTGGGTCCGAGTCATACCAAAAGATAATTTTGAGGCCCTGACCTGCAGATACCAGCTGCATTGTTCTCATGGATGGGAGGTGGCACGCTTGAGAAGTGGCTGAAGGATCGGCTGCTATGTTCACTGTGAAAACAGGATGAAGCTGCAAATTATTTAACTGACTGCACAGAACAGCCAATTTTCTCAGAATTCCTGGAGTTTCCATAGGATTTGGGGGGGTCTATAATGTGTATTTGCTATACAAATTGGCTTTTATTAGTAAGAGGTGGTCTATAGATAGGACAGTGGCGGCAGCACGGTATGGCCAGGGGCAGAGCAAACACACAGTGAACAGGAAAGCTGTGCAGCTGCAGTTGCGTTCCATGCTGTGGGATCACACACCTTTATGTCATTTCTATGTTGAGATGGGGTTGTGCCTTGACTTTGGGTTATATGATAGATGCTTATAGCTTTAGTCAGGGATAGGTTTCCTTACTCACTTCCTAGCACAATTACTCCTTCTGTGCTTTGAAGCTTTAAAAAAGCTGTGATGGACCATGGTAGAAGGCTAAGACTGACAACCCTCCTAATTCCTATAGACACTTAGGTAAATACATGCCATCTGAAGATACCAAAACTATAGCCTCGGTGAAGTATACTTACAGTTTAACCACATGCAGCATGGAGTTTAGTAAGATTGGCTTTTGTCTTACTTCACTGTTGAATTTTGCGATTTCTGTTGAGCTCTATACAGCCTCAGGTGAAGTGTCTCTTTTTTTTTTCCATTTTTTTCTTTGCTATAGATGTACTCAGTAATTTCAAGTGCTTCCTGATTTGTATATTAAACCTAAGTCACAATCCTAATGATCTAATTTATCTTTTGTTCATGAAGTTTAAGTCCTAAAACCAGGCTGAAGTTGGCAGCTTGGGAATTTATGTGGAAGCGTAGTTTTTCTTCAGACCCTGTACAATGTAAATGTGCTTGAATGGGCTAACAGAAGGCTAGGTGATTTCCAGTACTTGTTTTCAGGGTGTTAAAAATTTCCGAATCTTCTTTTGCTTCCTGCTGCTCTGGGCTTCTACCTCAGTCAACAGGTTTTCAATCTCACCAGAACTCCCACTTCACAAGTTGTCAAATTACCGCTCAAGCAGTAAATGGAAACCTTAAACATGGTGTGTGTGTATGTGATTTGAAGTATATGTTATCACCAGGGAGCTGAAAAGTAGCCTATCCTCAAATATGCAAAAGATGATGAGACAGACCCCTTTACCGATTATGAAAGTATGGCAGTGGGAAAGAGAGACGTTATTGTTGCCATCATTTTTTTTTTCTTTTTAAAGCACTGGACTACAATTCCAAAACTTTGATGGAGTTTGCCAGTTAATTCATCCCTCCAGCAGCTGGGTGGACAATCCCTTACACACCCAGGGAGCTGCACCTACAGCAATGTTATGGCTTTGTAGCAGAATGGCAACAGTGTTTACCAGATGCTTGCAAGTCATATTGTGCATAGACACAGTGTGTTGCTCTTTCGAGTACAGAGGACCCTGGCTTGCAAAGCACTTCCAGAAGAAAAATTCCTGTGCCGGCAAACTGCAGGTCAGAGCCTAGGGCTGTGACCCTGGTCATGTATACAATGTAAACAAATTCCTATGTGATTTTCAAAATCATGTTCTGTTATCTTACTGCACTTATCTTACAGAACAGAATAAAATAAACGCAAAAGAGCAGTAAAGGTGCTGCTAATTTGACCTTTGCGTACTGCTGTGAATAGTCCTTATTAATTTAAGCTCTTCCTACTGATTCAAATGAGGTCACTTAATAAAACTAGCTTTGAGTAAGACTTTGTAGGAGGAGATGGTGTATTTATATAACAAGAATAACATTTTAAAGTTTTATGAAATCATAATAAAAAAATAAAAGACCTTATTACATATTACTCTCTTTGGTTACACATTTATAAATTATTCTAAATCAAAGGAATGATGTATGTGCGGGGTCAATATGTTACTGTTTTGGAGATTCAACTGTCTTTCCTAAGTGAGGTTATCAGTTTGGACTAAATTTGCAAGTAAAGAAGTAAAAAGGATTTTGTATGTGAACAGCAGCAAGCGTTTATCATGTATGTATCACGATAACACTTAAATGTTATCATTTATCTTCAGGCTGGAAGAGTTCCCTGCCCAATTTTAACCAGATTTGGCAGAGGGGCAGAGTATATGTCAAATGTAAGTAGGCAGCAGAGTGGAGGAGAGATACTAATGGTGACCCAAAGTGAAGATTTTGCAGGGTCTTGCCTTTTATTAGGCAGTAGAGAAATCACACTAAACAGATTCCCCAAGGCATAAATCCGTAGGAAAACAGTTTGAGTTTGGTTGGTTTTTTTTTTTTTTTTTATTTTTACTGCTCATAAAACTCGTTGTTTATAGTATCATTACTGATATATAAATGAAGAAAGTGTGTTCCTATTTAAGAATAATATTTCTCTTGAAGTCTTTGAAATATTTTAATAATATGTATATAACATTGTAATCACACTATAGCTTAAAATATTCCTGTATGAGAATGTAATTCCTATATTCAGATACTCCCGGTATTGTTCATCAGGCACGTGTTTTATTTTTGAGAATTTGCAGCACTAGTACAATATAATTTAATTTAGCTGATTCCATTCTCAGGTTAGTTTGTTGCTTTAGTCCAATAGCTTGTGCATCTGTTATCTTGCTTGATGAGATGGGGAAAATTGAAATGGATTAAAATGAATGGATTAAAATAATTACCTGTATTCATAACATATATTGAAGTAGAAATAGCTTTGTGAGCCATTAAAAGGTATAGGAGCAGATCTAAATTCTACAAGGGTGCAAAGATTTATATTTAGCTCAAACTGAATGATAAGAGAAACTGAGTGATGATATGGAAACTAAGCACGAGATTTAGGTTTAGTCTTTTATCCTTTCAAGTGCAAGCGACTCAGGTTTTCCATAGGAGTATACATTTGCTGTAGACGTCACATGAAAGAATCATAGAATCATAGAATCATTTCGGTTGGAAAAGACCTTCGAGATCATTGAGTCCAACCATTAACCATGCCCCCTAAACCATGTTCTGAAGTACCCTGTCCACTCGCTTTTTGGATACCTCCAGGGATGGCGACTCAACCACTTCCCTGGGCAGCCCATTCCAATGTTTGACAACCCTCTCAGTAAAAAAATTTTTCCTAATATCTAACCTAAATCTCCCTTGCCTCAACTTGAGGCCATTTCCTCTTGTCCTATCTCCAGCCACCTGACAGAAGAGACCAACACCCACCTCACTACAACCCCCTTTCAGGTAGTTGTAGAGAGTGATAAGGTCTCCCCTCAGCCTCCTTTTCTCCAGACTAAACAACCCCAGCTCCCTCAGCTGCTCCTCATAAGACTTGTGCTCCAGGCCCCTCACCAACTTGGTTGCCCTTCTCTGAACACGCTCCAGCAGCTCAATGTCTTTCCTGTAGCGAGGGGCCCAAAACTGAACACCGTACTCGAGGTGCGGCCTCACCAGTGCCGAGTACAGGGGAACAACCACCTCCCTGCTCCTGCTGGCCACAAAGAAGACTAATCATGCCCTGCGTGGTATCGTTTATCTCCTTTTGCCAAGTCTCTTAACTTCTTTTCCTTTGGCTATACATGCCAAACAAACAGCAAACAAAATGAATAGCCCTAATTTCATGATTAGTTGCTTGCCTCAAAAAGTAGTAGGATGAAAATTACATCTCATTGTTTTTCTGGAGTCAGGCCGTGTGTTCAGCACGTACTTTGTACTTCAATTGTTAACAGCTATGGAAATGAGCATGTTTTTAAGGTTACATATGCTTATGAGTAGGACATGAATTTCCCACTAGAAAGTATGTTTCTCAGAAAAATCTGTTTATGGATGACATGCTCATTTTAAGGTTAGTAAAACAGCTTGATTAGAATGAGATTTGCCATTTATCTATCATTTATCACAATTATCTTTTTGTTTCAGATTGGTACTCTGTTTCAAAAAAGCTCTTGTCCCAGAAAGACAGTACAGATGCATGTGTTTAAAAAAGGAATGACAGAGACAAATAGGTCTTGTTGTCACTTTCAGATGGAGAATTCAATGACCTTGAACAAAACCTATGTCCTTAAGGCTGTTAGGTTTCAGCAGGTGGAGTTCTTTTGTAAAACTATACCTGCTATGTCCCATCTTGAAGTCTCAGTCTTTTCTGCTGTCCTGTAGGGATGCTCAGGTCTTTTGTAGTGAATTCCATTGAACGATAATTAGCTTTGATCTAAAAGATGCTGTTTTCCTGTATAATAAAGAAAAAATCCAGTCTCCTAAGATTTACTTTCTTTAGTTTGCCTTCCTGCCCGACCATGTATCCAAGTAGAAGTTTCAGATACTTATTACAAAGCTATTTATATTCATGACTGTTTGTTTCTATACAAAAACAACAAAATGAACTTTTGTTGGGGTTAAACCACGACATACCTTCATTAAAATAAAATAAAAATAAGCTTTTAACAAGTCCATTTTTTGGATGTAAATATGTAATAAGGAAAACACTGCTTCATCTTAAGGATACTGGTATTTAAATTCAACCTTTTTTCTTCGTCTTAAGGGAATGTCGAATTTCCAGCAATGTAGAGCTGTGTATTGTAAATATAAAGAAATATTAGAATGATTGTGCATGTAGTACTTCTGATAAACACCTTTTTAGTCTAGTTTGGGCTTTAAAACAAGTACTGTAGTAATGGCACATGTAGTTCTGTTCCTGATGTAGTAAATTTTAAGGAAATCAATAACAGCATAAAGACAGAATTAGTAGCTACCTCAAATGTCTCCATGCGAATGTAAAGGCTGTCTTATCTGTAAGGAGCTGATGGCTATAAAATGAAATGCATTTAAATACATGGCTAAAGATGATTAAAATATCATACAGAACCAAAGCACTTCAGCTGTAGATATTCATTAAATTGACCATTAATAACTTGTGATATAAAGGAATATTACTGTGTTCATAAATTTTGTATGCAGATTTTATTAAGCTGGCATGTTATATGAATTGATTCCCTGACATCTTCTGGCTGTGGCTGTATAGATAATAGTGTCTTGTACGAATTTTCTATAATCCGGGCATTCTGATTGACTGTGTCTAGCTAGAAATTACAAATTCTAGATGGCGATTCTTTCAACCAGTTGGCAATCAAAAAACATAATTATAGTGTTGTGTTTGGAATAGCCAGAGTGTTATGTCAGCATTTGTGTCACAAACTCCTTTTTTCCAAGGCTTATAACCTGGGCATAAAAACATGCTCAGACCTGACAATTACAGTTACAATGTTTTTAACCTGCTAATTTATCTTTCTTCCCTCCACTCTTTCCTTTTCTCATTGAAATATGGTATTCCTTTTGGTACATAATATTTGTTAATTAAAACGTTAACTCATCAGGCCCTTTATTAGGAATATGTATCAATAAACCCCTGGCATTTTAGAGCTTTCTCCTGTGGGAAGAGCATGAGAAAACAAGTAAAATTTTACAGGGATTCATTACTTAGAGAAGTTATTTGGACAGACTAACAACAATGGAGTATGCCTTTGGATACAAAACTTGAGAAATCTTGTCTTCCTGATTGTCACTGGTGCAATTTGACTAGGGGGGAATCAAGGGTAATAAAACAAATAGACGTAGTGGAGGTTCCATGACTTTTATACAAATAGCCTGTGCTTCGTACTGTTGCCATGTATCCACATCATAAAATTTTTAGTGGAAAAACACTGGAAAGTCAAGGTAGCTTGAGGGACAAAAGTAGAGAGTTATCAGTTGGCAACCCACAGTTCAGGGACCTTTGGTCCAAAGAAAATGAAAGTATGAAAGCAAGTCCCCAGTCTTAGACGCAGTTATGTGTATACTTAGGTACGTAGCTCACTTTTCAGGTCGCCAATGAGTTATTCTTGAGAACTACTTAATATTGTGTTATGCAGTGTATGAGGAAACATTGAGATGACCTCTGAAGGACCTGCATTTTTTGTTTACTACTTGTTTGGAAAAGACTTGCAAGATTTAGAGCCATGCAACTTTTCAAAATCCTGTTAAACGTAACTCATGGAAACTGCTAAACAATTCCCATGGAAAAAGCTTTCTAATCTCCTGTATTAATTTTTAATCTACAGAGCGTCTTAGATACTGGAGTCTTTTATGAGTCTAATCCTCATGTCTTTATTTGATCATTCCTTACATTTAAAAAAAGAAGTGTTATTTAAATGAAGTGATTACCATGCAAACCTTTCTTTTCAGGCTACCATTTATGTAATAGAAATGTAGAAGATGATGCTCTTGCAAATAAGAGTGCAAGAGGTTTGCTTTCTAAAGAATTAAGGCTTACGTGCCCTAAAAATATGCTTTAGAAAAGGAATTGTAGTAAGGATATCTGCAGTTGTAACTGCTTGATTTTTACCAGCAAAAAGGTACTTTCTGGTTTATATCTGCAGTAGAATTGTTTTTATAAAAAAAGATGGGCCTGTGAGCTTAACTGTGACTCAGTGTGTGTCCAAACAGGTCCTTCTGTGATAATAGTAAATGCATTTTCAACAAGCTAATGATTCCACATATTTATTGCAAAAGTCTGTGTATTTGAGAAGCTGGAGTGTAACAAAGAATGGATAATAAAGCATCTGAAAGTCTATATTCTATGCCAGATTATTACTAATGTTATCATCAGGTGTATTTTGCTTTTGGTGGGACCTCTTGTGTTTTGATATAGTATAAACAGAAAATTACAAAACATTCACTATCTATTAACAGTTTTTTCAAAGTGAATTATTTAGATTATTAACCAGATGTACACTATTGAATGTAACATGATGTACCTGTGTTTATTCTGAAGGTGGAATTTAGAGGTTTTTTTAATAATATGTTCAAAGCAGCTTCGATGTGGCTTAAGTAATTACGAAAATTTTAACCATGGTATAATTTGTATCAGTGGTTCTGCAAAAATAGGATCAGTAAGTTTGGTGAGGAAATTGAGAAAGAGACTTTTGGAACACAGCATTCAATATGTTTTAGACTTGATGTAGTTAAAAGTAAGGATGTTTCACATATTGGAACAAAAAGAAAGCTGAGAAAACACCGAGGGCTTTGTTCATTAGAGTGGCATGCTGCTGCCTATGCTTGACCTTTTCACAGGAGAAATATGAAATAAAAACTGAAAATAAGACAACCATACCCACTTCTTTTTTTCTGCCTATTGTTAAAACGCCTATCTCACCAGGCTACTTCCAACAAAATGAGCTTTCCTTTCGTTATTACAGATGCTCAGAGAGGTGGGTGAGCTCCAGGCTTTAATTATTGACTCTCATTCTCTGAAAATAAACAGAGAAGCCATTCCTACTAGCCAGGACTTTATTGCTCTAGATAGTATCAGGATTTCCTATGAATTTTGTAATTAGATTAGAAAAATTATGTTCCAGAAAGCACAGATCTGAAAAGGGCATGTTATACCACTTACTGGGATCAGAAGGGCATTTGTGAAAATGCTATCTCAAGCAGAAACACCAAGAAAGGAGCTGGAACTTTTGCTACATGAATGGAGGAATGAAAAACACGAAAGAAAATTGTACCCATTTCTTGGTCGTGACTGCATGTTTTACGTCCTTCTGGCAGACATGCAGAAATTTCATTTTTGATGCACCTTCTGTTCTTCCTGGCTTTATTGAGTATTTTCAAAGCTATGCAGTACACAAGATAGGTTTTTCAGTAATGCTGTTGATAGCAGCATGTTCACTCTAGCATGGTTTTCTTTGAAAAGTATTTCTGAACCTCTTCTTCAATCTGTTTTTTCAAATTGTTAGATATGTTGTAAACAAAAAAAAAGTATACTATCTCAAATGATTCTTTATTTGAAAAAAAGTATATGTGGATGCATGTGTGCACACACACAAATGAACAAACCTTTAGTATTCAGAGAATTTGTAATACCTACCCAGAGTTAGTCAGGCCTTCAGTGACATTTCTTGTTTACATGTGAATTAAAAGAAAATATCCTGAATTATAAAATAAGAAATATCTTTAGAGTATGATAATATCAGTGTAGAATGCTGTTAACACAGTTCAGGGAGAGATCTTGGTAGGAAGTAGCAATACTATTCTATAAAAAGTTCTCTTTATTTGAAAAAAATAATAAATTTAGAAATAAATCAGAATGCAAAGTCTGAATTTAAAATTTCCACAACACAAACATAGGTGTTTTTCAATTGGCGTCAGGAAAATACAATATTTGGATCATAAGGAAAATATAATTTCTGTGGTATGAAAATATAATTTCTCTAGTATGAAAATATCTCCTGCTGATGAATTTCATCTTTCATACAAAGTGTGAGTGTTACTCAACTGAAATATGTTTCACTTTTCAGAAGGACTAAAATAAAATGAACCAAAATGATAAAGTTGAAAAGTTTTAAGCTTATCATAAGGTGAGAACTCATTTGAACAATTCACCTGTAGGAAATGGTATTCAAAGCAACCTCTTCTTGCAAAATGTTTCCATTTTAATATGACTCCTTGTTTCAAATGAAAACAAGTTTGTAAACAAAATAAAATGGTTAAGGTTTGCTTTGAAATAGCAGATTATCAGAAAGTGGTGAGGAAGCTCCAGTCCTTGTCAAAAAGCCATTCTTTCAGTTTGCCTGTGTGCAAATTTTCTACTTAGATGTTCTAAAAGAAATATTCTGAGTTATTTAGCAGCAGTGACTTGTAATAGGAACAACTTGTAAGGTGCAAGGCAGTGCTTCCTTATCTAGCCTCACAGGTAATAGTTAAATGTGTATTTCTAATCAGAACAGGGCCGTTTAAGAGGGCAGAAACAAAACCTACAGTAAGATAGTACTGCAGTAAGAAACTTTCTACGTGTAAGCTATTTGAAAAGTAGTCATTTTTAATTATTTTTCTGTTTTAGACTTCTTACATTAGCACTAGAGACTGATCGCTGTGTTACTGATCACTGATCTGATCACTGTATAACATCGCTTTGAACGCATCGGTGGGTACTTAGCGTACGCAACCCAGCGAGAGGCTGAAGTCATCATTGAGTACTCTGGTTGAATGAGGGTGATATGGTGCTTTTGGTTTTATACATCAATTATTCATAGTTGTAAGATGCTTACAGAAATTAAAAAACATTACTAGTGCCAGCTTCCTTGCATAATTTGGCTGTGGGATGCAGGCTTTTTCTCCAAGCTTCTTTAGCCTAAAATAGGCTAAACCTTCTTATCTGCTCACTTTGCTCAATACAGAATTTCCTGACACCCAAGTACACACAGAGGAACGCTCACAGACAAATTGCCATGGCAACCCTGAAGTCACCTCTCGACTGACTTTATGCTGCTTTTCTGTCCAGCTCTTTCACGGTAGTATCACCAATACATAAACTGAGAATTAAAAGACAGTTTCTCTCAAAGCATATGTTTGGCAGGTAATTTGTGTGTCACACAGTGACCCTGTAAGAATCTGCTCGACTGAATTGTTTATCTAACTTCCGATTTTTAATTATAAATACATTAAAGTGCAGTCATTTAGTGAGACTAAACTAAGAGAAACTAATGAGAAAGTAATAGAGAGCATTTGCGTTCATATTCCAGCAAATAAAAATTCAGTTGGAAGCCAATTAAGAGTGCTTAAAGTTAAAAATGAAAACATAAACCCCAAACACTCTTATTCTAATTCATAAAAGCAAGTAAATCACAAATGAGTGGGAACCTACACCACCCTACACATGCTTCCATGCATTTTTCATCTCTCTGACAGATACTGCCTCACCTTTCTAAGGTTAAGGTATTTATTGTTGATTATATGTGCATTACTAAAGCATGTGCTTATTGTGTATTGATGGAAAAAGTATGAGGCTGGAGCTGTTTCATACTCTAGTCTGAGTAGCATACAAGAATTCTGTGTCTTCCAGAGGGTCTAGTTTGTGTTTCTCCCATAGTCCTGGTAGGAAAGTGAGTAAGTTTTGAAAATACAGGTGTTGGAACATTGGCAGTATTGCCAGACTTGCGTGGGGGCATGGCGGGGGGTGTGGGTTGGATATAGTGTTCTACAACAGGCAGTGACTTTAAAAAATTGTCCTAGGAATATTTCTGGCTTTTTGATGAAGTCTTGTTGCTTGTAAAGTTCTAAAAAAAAAAAAAAATAAAAAAAAAATAGTGGGCTAAGCAACCAAGAATTGGGAGTTTATATCAAACTAAAACATCTAGAGAATCTACTGTAGTCAGTGATATAAATAAAAAAAGGAAAATATAAGGAACTTATCACAAAATTTTGGATGTATCTGAATGTAGAAAAAGCTGCCTTGGCCTAATAAACCTTGGTTTGGTGTTAGAGGTATTTTCCCTCAGCTGTATCCTTTCTTTCATACCTTTCCTCTTGCTTCTCTTTCCTGTAAAGAAACATTCACACACTTGACAAATAGTACACAAACAAGTCCCACTGAACACAACAAGGTTAGTCAGGGCTTGAGAAAAGCACTGCATATAATATATATATATTTTTTTTCCCCAGGGTTGAGGTGGATGTTTGTTGTGTAGCAGCTCCAATGAAAAGGTTTAGATTATGCTACTTTGTAATTGGTCAAAAATGCAGCTCTCAGAACTGTTTTGGTTTGCTCTCTTCCTTTCTTTTAATGCTAAGAGAACTAAATGCAGCAGCGTTGAAGGGTGTGTCTTGGAGTAGTGCATGAATGGTACACGGTAACTTACCTAGAGGTGGTGTGACTGGGACGCTGAATCCCATGTACTCCCCTTTTTGCATTGCTGAATATTAATCAAGGAATGAATGGATTATGTAGGTTTCCAAATAGTGCAAGAGATATACATGTATCAAGTACATTAGATAGAGAAGTAGATAAATATTACAAAAGATGACTGTAAGTTTTCATTCCTCTTTGATGTGCCAGAATGCTTCCTGCCATACAAGTTATCTTTGATATATTGAACTGATATTAGAAAGTCTTACGTCTAATCCTTTCATTTATGTTGAAGTTTGCAAGTAGAAACACTGAATTTTAATTTAAATTAGCTCTTTATACCCTCTTAAAGAAAAAAACAGAGCTAACTAGCTGAAAAGAAATCACATTTTTGCCAGTCAAATTGATACCTGCCTTCAAAAAATTCTTGCTCATCAACAAACCATATTGGTGTCAGAAAGTGAAAATTTGCAATTGTTTGATAACCTTTTTTTTCAATATGTTTAACTGCAATTGTGGAAACATAAGCATAAAAATGTTTGGGAGCCTGTCACCTAGGGTGGTGTCTTCTCTTGCTTGCTTATTTTTACTAATTCAGCTAGACCTTTGATGCTCTGTGTAGCTGTTTACAAAGCTAAGACTGAAAAGCCAGGAGACGTTGGACACGAAAAGAGACCTAGTAAAATACCTATAGAGAGAAGTCTGCTGACTGAAAAATTCAGGAGCTAATACTAGCAAAAATCCTGGTAAAACCTTAGAAAGTAATGTTGAATGGTGGTCTTAACAACAGTAACCATGCATGCTGCTTAAAACAGTTGACTAGAAACAACATTTTCTTATGTTTTTCCTTGTTGAGAACAGAATGAAAATTTTCCAAACATTTTTGTTTCGATTAATCAAAAGGTGTTGTTCTGTTATTGAACAGAGAAGAATATTTGAAGTATTAACACAAACATAATTTCAAATTTAAAAACCAGTTATTAAAATATTTATTTCTGAAAATTCAGAAATATTTTGTTAATAAACACTATTTTAGTGTATCTTTTTAAGGAATGCTTAACACCAGTTTTCCTTGAACTTTCCCTTGTTCAAGGGAAAGTGTTCACCTCCCTCCTTTGCTGACAGACTTCTCCAGCTAGTCACCTGCATTAAATTTCTATTCCTGTATCCTTGTGCTCTTCCTTTTTAGCATTCATGTCTGTAAACACCTGTCTTATTGTTGTTGCATCTGTTCTGGAGGGGCTGTAAGAACATTGCCCCACGTACTCCTGTAAATACCAGGGGGGAAGGGAAGGGAAAACTTACGCATGATTCCTTTTAGAGTGGGAGGAAAAGAAGAGATTTGTTTTCCCACAGAGTAGCCATATTTTCCCTTATCTTTCTTCAAGCCCATAATGCAAGAGAGATGCATTTTCTAGACACTGGAAGGGCAGTGTGTCTCCAGAACAGCAGAATCCCAGGAATGAGGATCTCAAAGTTGTTTTCAGCCTTCCCAAACAATTCACAATGCTCAGAGTGTGTCTTTGAGCATTCCAGCTGGAGGAACATGTTTGAGTGTCATTAAGCTGAATTGTGCTAAATCTGTTGTTGCCTCCCAGCAGATAGCAAAAAGCTTTGTGGTAAATTTGTCCAACATTGCTGTGTATGCTTCCAGGAGGTTGTTACATGGCTTTGATGAATAGGATACAGGTAGGAAAAATCACCATAACATCTGGGAAAGCAAGAATACAGGCATAGATATTCTTCTGGAAGAAGGTGACCACCTAGACGTACTGACAGATGGTGAATAAACAAACTTGTCATGTGATTTGATCAACTAATTATGGTTTTGGACTGCATAGTGCAGTGATACCAAGCCAAAAGCAATCTATATTTGGTGCTGATTTGAGAATACCTGGCATACGGAGTCAACTTAATCTCCAGCATGTAACTTCTTCCACCTCAGCAGTCATGACGGAGGAGAATGCTGCTCCATTTCAGATACTTCATTGTCATAAATACTGTCAGGATGAGTATCAGTGAATGCCACTATCAAAGCAGGTAATGAGGTTTTTCTTTGAGGAGAGGTATACCTTACAACCATCCTGCCTAAGACAATGATGGATTGCTATGGAATGTTCAAATACAAAAGAAACTTTTATCAAGTCATAAAAAGCAATGTGATGGTTAATAGTAAGACACAATGGGGAGGGAGAAAAAGGAGTCAGCAGAAGTCTTGACTATCAGAAAAGTTTCTGAGAGTAAGATGTACTATCAATGTCTTATAGTCTGTTAGGCTTTGTATGTTTAAAATTTAAGGGTTAAAAACAACACTGCAACTTAACAGGAGAAGAGTTCTGTGCTTGTGGAGGAGTTCTAGTAGATGATTTAATAAGCATTTTTAAAATTCCTGAGAGTCTTTGACGTCTGGGAAATTCAGGCCTGAGGGACCTCATCCCTGAGCTCCACAATTCTAAAAAGTATTCTGCTTTTATGCAGCATTTTTTACTTGGCTTATTAATGGTAACAAATTAGACTTAATAATCCTGATTTATCTACTTTTCTTGAAAAAGCAAGACTTCACTGAGTTTTTTTAATAATATCCGCCTATTATTATGAATGACACTTTGTCTACATAAGACAACATAAAGAAAAAAGGAAAGCAGCCTTGTCTCTTTTATGCTTTAGCATTCAATGAGACAGATGCTAGATGCCACTTTTTCCTGGGAAGCAAATAATGTTTATTCAAGCCACTTGATTTTCCTGCAATTTATGGGATATGATAATTGCTGCAATTTTAAGATCAAAAAGCCATTCCTATTCATTTGAACACTAATGTCTTTTGGGGTTTGGGGACTTTCTATTAATCCAAAATGTACAAAGGCTTAAAAAAATCCCAAATTTTTGTAATATGTTTGAAGGAGTGCATGAAATATGACAGTTCTCTGTGTGAAATGAATATCATGGAGTGTTTTGTCAGTAGGGGAGAATTAAGCACACTGGAAACCCATGAATTGCCAATATTGGAATAAAAATATCTGTGTGCTGAACTTCAATATAATGCATCTGAAGTGGAAAGGATGTATGTATATGTATACAAATATGCAATGAGATTAAAAAAGCTATTATTGAGAAAAAAACTACTGTAGTAGTATAAGGAAGTTTCAAATTCTAATGAATGAGCTCTTTAACATGCTCATAATGCTGCTTCATTGAAATTGAAAATAAAAGATGATATGAAAAGAATATTCCCAAAGTGGTATCCCTAGACTAGAAATAAATGCAGTCAGCAGTAGTGCTGTACTTTAATCTTTGCATTTTCAAGAATCTGCTTTTTAAAATGTCTCTTCATTGTGGGTGTCATACAGACATCCCATTGCTACATACTGTAAAGGAGGGAAGGCCAGATAATTTCTCTGCAGCACTGGAGAAGTGTCTGCAGCCTTTTCCTGGGTAAGTTGCTGTGCCCTGTGAGGCCACGTTGGGTGACAGGACGAGGGCATGCTGGTCACACTTAGACTGTCTGATTTGGTGACAATAGCTGTGAAAAATGCTTTTTCCTCTAGCTGGTTCTGAAGTTTTATCAAGCTGTGACTTGTGCTCAGGACAGCTTACTTACTGCTAGCTGCTCAGTGCATCCTACTTCATAACCTTCTTGAAAAACTGTTTTTATGCTGTGATTGATGCAGTCTTCTCTTTGGTAGTAGTTTGTCGTGAGATCTGTTGCCCACTCCTCAGTCTTGCTGCTAGCACAAGGCAAATAGACTCTTTAGGGTGCACTTCTCGATTGATATTGTGTGACTTCCTGGCACCTTCCAAAGGATTTGTAAAGCTACTGGGTGAAATGGAAATTTGTGCAGTATGGCCAGGGACAGACTTGCCAAGGTGATGTGGTTGGGACTGGAGTCCATGCTCCAGGCTGTTGTGGACCATACATACTGTACTTTGTCATCAACATAGTTGCATGATAGGGCTTTAATATATGTGGGTTTATGTATCTGTTTTTATACAGTCTTTTTTCCTATCTAACAAAAATCACTGGGGTTAAGTAATGGGGTATTTAATACAGTTGGTAATATTTCCCCTAGGAAGTGCTTTCACTATGAACTAGGTTTGTAGACTGTTATCCTAGATCCTATGCCTGTTAATGTTTGATCATGATTAAATACCTAGAAAATGAGCCCCATTCAGCACAACCAGATTATGGATTAAAACAATAAACTATAATCAGACAAGAGTGAAAGCATGTGCATCCAAGTCCTTGTACAGGGATGTTTTTCTAAATGATACTGCAGCAGTTCACAAACTGAGTAAGTTCAAACATGACAAATTAGCAACCTAAATTTATAACCCATTTGTTGATTGCAGTTAACTACAAATTTTCCACAGTATTACCTCATTCCCATCTGCCTATTTGCCAGTATATTAAAATATCAATTGTGTGAAACTTTACTCTAATTTTCTGGTGTCCTTAAGCAGGAAGACTCCAGAACTCAAATGACATTCAAGTTTTCTCTGAAAAGAAAGCTCTTAATTCGTGATAATAAAACCTGAAAAGGTCTTCTAGGCTGAAGAGCATTAGAAAAATTAACCAGGACTAATCTGGGACAGAAAACATCACCAAAAATTGCCTCCCAGTCTAATGATAGCATAGGACCCCAATAGTTTTATGAACTGGGTACCAAAATATTTTAATATGCATTATTTTCCTTTTTGATGAAAACTTAGGCATCTTTTAATGCCATAAAATCAGGGGAAAAAGTCCTAGGAAAAAAGCCCTGGGAGGAAGGGAAACATATCTGCTAGGCAATTGGAGAGGCTTCCTACAGAGAAGCAACATCTGGTAGGTGTCATACTTTTGATAAATTTGCTAGGAAGCCGTGTCACTGCAAAGCAATGGCAAATGGGCTTTCCTAGGTGTAAGAACTTCCTTTTCAGCCTGAGAGAAAGCTTTACACTCCCAACCGAGGAAAGAAAGAAAAGCTGGCAAGGTTTAAAACTTGGTTAACATAGAAACTCAGAGGGTGAAATGGGTTAACTTCCTACAGAATGCATCCAAGAATTGTGGTTGTTACGTAACACCATTTTTCTGGAGCACATGCAGTGATTTCAGGAACATATTTTTGTCCCTCTTCTGTATGTCATATTTATTTCATGCACCTATCATATTTATGTTTTATAAACTAAAGTTATTGGTCCACATTTCCTTAGTCACTCTTGAGTTGAGAGGGTTACATATGGCTGACTTTTAGGGACAGTGAGGCAGGAGAAAAAGTGAATCAACATGTTCTGTAGTTGGTGTTGATTCTTGCTATAAAGTCAACAATGAGAGAGAATAGAGCCTAGAAGAAAGGCAGAGAAAATCTGGTTTTGATAATTGAATTGTCCCCAAAGAACAGTGCGGATCATGCAACTAGTAAACTGCTATTACCCAAGATGAGTATTCAAGTTCAGTGGTTTATTGAACTATATCAGTTCACTGAATGATTAACTTCTCTGTTTTATTACCAGTGCATGGCATAAAGATAGTATACAAATAAAAAATCAAAGATGCCATAGAGTTGATGTATTTCCTCATTTCTCTTTTGTGAACTTTATTGTTTAGCTAGAGAATCAAGTAATTTTTCCTTTGCAGCTGTAGTGGAGATTTTGGGGAAAAGTTAGAGTTCCACTTGAATGCAAAGATTTTTATCTCTGGCTCTGATAGGAGGCAGCTGTTCTTTAGAAAACCAACCCAGAAACTTTACCCAGTAGGTTTCTTGCTTTCTCTCCCCCTTTAGAATGCAGAGAAGTACAAAAATTAAGTCCAGGAGATATTTCTGTTGCTAGTGCTTTATATATGAAATAATACCACCTTTCCTAAGACTCTTTAACAAATGTGTGATCAAGTAGAGGCTGTGCTGCAGGGTGTGAAGAAATGAAGGAGTTATGATATCAGGAGGTAAGTCACAACCCAGATTTCTTGCTGCCTTGTGGTTTTCTTACATGCTCGTTCTCAGTGGATTCCTGCACAGATATTGAACTGAAAAACTGCAGGTATTTAAGCCATAAAATACTTTGTGTGGCTTTTGAAATTGGAAAACATTTAAGATCAGTTTTATTATGTTCTGCTTTTTACTTTAGAACACATTTCTGTAGTGCTATATAAATATTTGAAAAAATATCAAGCAGAAATGAGGAACTACTGGCGCTTGGTTTTGAGATGTGTATTTTCTAGAAGTTGAAAACAGCTGACCTGTATTATGAACTGAATTATATTCCCCCAAAATCTTATGTTCCCTGCTATCCATGTGGAAGTAAGGCTGAGTGAGTTGTGACTGTGACTCTCAGTCTGAGTTAGTCCCTGAAGCTCAGCACTGGCTATTCACAGCATTCATTTGGGGAGCCAAGATAATCAGAAACAGCTTGTGGTCTCAGATTGATTCTTGGTCCCAGATTGATTCCTGGTCTCAGGAAGCTGATGCATCCCGTGTCCAGCTTCTTTCTAGGCCATTTCCTCAAGCATTCTACTTTATTTTCTTTAAAATGGAAAATACAAAAAAGAATTACTGAATTGCCATTTATATCTTCTCATTTTAATTTCCCTTAATCTTTTCCATAACTTTCACGGATTACAGTTGTCACACAGATTCACAAAACAGGCTGTTATGACTATATGTAAGGAACAGTCTGGAAATTTTACCTTTGGAGGTTTTGAAAGCTATTTCAGGAGAGTTTTTTGATCTGTGTGACTGTTAGGGAGATGTGTGGCATTGGTCTCCAGTCTTCTCTAGTCTCTTCTCGAACCCTCCACACCCCCCACATTTTTTAAACAATAGAATACATTTGTGTCAGCAAAAATGGAATTTTCAAAGAGCTGACCGGCCAAAGAAGAGATGTTTTTTCTGGATACATTTTTATATGGTTTTCTAAGAAAATAAGATATACCCTAAGAAAGATAATTTTCAAACTACTGGGAAATGGCCACATATATCCTTTTTGAGTAGGTTGGTTTGCTTTGGGGTTTTTTTTTTTGTTATGGTTCTTTGGTTTTTTTGTTGTGTTTTTTTTTTTTTTTTTTAATTATGGTTCTAGCATAATTCCATGTACTATCTATTAAAAGAGGGGAAAATGACTAGAATTTGCAGGGCTGCAACTAGGATGGAGGAATGAATACTTCTACTATTTGTGAGTAGTCTTAAATCTGAAAATTTTAGGTGCAGTCACATGCTTCAAAATTAAATGTAGAAACCTTTCATCTCTTTAAGAGACATAATTCCATAAAGACAGCAATGCCTTTGTGAGCAGAGTTGAAGACATCTGCTTCACACTAGAAGTACAAGCAGTGAGTGGGATTACAGAGTTATAACACAATGGCTTAAGAGACCTATTTCAATATCACTAAAAAAAAAGTAAATTATATATATTTTTTAATCCTTTCATAACAGTTTAATTAAACGTTTTATTTTCTTGAGACAGTCCTACTACTGGTAGTACAGTAGCAGTAGAATAAGCTGGTGTGAAACTTGCATGTTACAAAGTGCAAAATATTTTACATTTTTTAAAAGTATAATATTTTGTGTTTTTCTCTTTAGTTGTTTAAACAAATTTGACTTTAAAAAAATGAACAAGTATTGAGAACTCAGAAGATATAAAAATCTACCATATTTCTTAAAACCAAATTACAGGTATCTTAGCCGCGGGATGGAAATCTCATCTTTCACAATACTTATTCTGATCAAGTGCTTTAGATATGAACTTAAATCTGAAAGAAGGAAAATAAAATATATTAGTGATATAAATAATGTGGTATCAAAATACACAGCACTTTCTTTTTAGCTTCTGTCTCTTTTGGTAAGTATTATTGACTTTAGTGTCAAAATTAAAGCAAACAAACAGTTCAGTAGTTTGAGTGTTAATGCTCAGTGGGCCTGTGAATTGTACTGCCTGTAGAGTGAATAGGTATGGGGAAAGGTGTTGTTTTGGTTGATTGTATGGAACGTAACACATTTTTATCAAAACTCCAGTGGCTTACTGCTGTTTCCCTGCAGTACAAATATGAGGAGCTCACCTTTTATAGGTTTTTGTTTAGCTTCTGGTCTCATCTTGCTGTTTGTCGGGGAAGTTCCTAAAGCATTATTGCCGTTCAAAGCACAACCGTTGTATTACTGCAAAGAAGCAAATCATCTGAGAAAGTGACCACCTCATTGTTAAGGCAGGCGATAAGGTCTTCAGAAGGCTGGGTTCACTTCCCAGCTCTGCCACAAACTTACATGTTCTTTTATCTTTGTCTCAGGAAATCAGGAATTGCAGTGCTGTTCTCACAAGGCTGTGCAGATATTTTCTGATACCAGAATGTTTGTTGTTTGACACCTCAAATAGCATAGGAACATTAATGCTTGTAAGATGCTCTGAGATGCTCATTATTACCTATGACATTGTCATCATAAGCATTCTTAATTACTGGGAAAAAAGATGATACAGTTAAAAGTAGCATGGCACAGTTAAACAGGAAATATGAACATTCCTTGAATCCATTCTTTCAGCCAAAACAAAATCAGAGGTGCAGATCGTGAACTACCTTATAATTCATCCCCAAAGCCTAACTTTAATAGTGCCCTATGTTTTGTAATTTGTTCAAACATTGCTTTTAGAGAAAATATATGTGCGGGTGTTAGATACATTCTGCTGTTCGCTGCAAAAGTGGAGTACTCTGCTTTGTATTGGTATGGTTAGGTCATTTCTTATTCTTAGATCCATATGGTACTCTTTAAAAATTAAAAATATTCCTGAAGAATAACTTTTAAAGTAAACTTTCACAGATGGGTTTTGGTAAGATGTCAACAAACATGACCTTTCAATCTCTAGTGCAAATGGCAATAAAAACCTAGCCTATCTAATCTGCCTGCAAATAGCTGTAGCTTCACTGATCTAGTCTAATCAAAGGAACAAGCCCACAGGGGTTTAAAGGATTTCTTGCTGTTGCTGCAGCCATTAATTTAATTGCTAGAGTACAGTGAACTCTCAGAGTACAGTAAATGTTTGGATCTGCAGGGAGATAAACAGCTGAACCCTTGGAAAAAAAATCTAAAGCAAATAGGGTTTTCTCTGCAATTAGTGTTGTCTTAAAGTATGTTTTAAAAGCAGGCCCCAGTGGAGCTGACATGAGTTATCATCTGCATTTCCATGTGATGTACCACTAGTTATTCCAACATGTCCTGCAGTAACTCCAGTAAACGGTCTGAAACTACCAAGTGGAACACTGAGAGATAACTTGTGCCACTAGGGCACGTGGGGGTGGTAATGCTCATTCCATCATCTGCTTTGCTGCTGCCATCCTCCTCCTCTTAAAATTATAGTTTGAATTTTGACATGCTTTTCCCCCCAGGGATGTATTTTCAAGGTGCTGCCGCACTTTTAATTACATTTAAAGCTAATTACTAGACAGGGCAGTGCTTAAATTATTAGTGGAATGTAAAGAACTGATGATATGGAGGAAAAAGGACTTCTTGTTGAACAGAAAGTACTCTTAACTGTGCAGGTCTGAAGTGATTCCAGCTTGAGGAAGGTTTCTGAATTTTAATTTTTTGTGGTGCTTCTTAAAGCAATCAGGGTTGCCTTCCTTTCAGTCTCAAAGATATGTTACTTTTGGTATTAATATTAATAGAAGCATGGCTTTAGCAATGGTTGTATAAGGTATCTTTTTGTTTTAATCAAGAACAGAAAATTAATGTTGTTTTCAAGAAAAATTGTTACTCTGTAAAAGTTTGTGAGCAATTTACTGGTCAGCAAAGTTGGGTGGTTTCCCTTTTGGCAATGCACATTCCCACTTATGGAATGATGAATCGATTTCATTTAATAATGAGAATTGGCTTGAGGCAAAGCCAAGCCTAGAATAAAACAAAAAAGATTCTTATTGGGTTAGAGTTTAAATTGCCCTCTACCTGCTCTCCATCTCTGCTCTAACCCATCTCCTTGTTTTGTTGTCCTTCTGCTGGCAGATGTAGGACTTGGGATAGCTACTGTCAAGCCTCTAGAGTTCATGTGAGAGAGGAGGGTTGTATGTGGATGCAAGTGTTCATCTGTTTGGTGGGACAGTTCACCACCAAAAGGAGTAGATTTTAAAATCATTTGTAGGTGGAGATGCGGGATCCCCAGTACACTTGTAGATTGTTAACATGTTTGTGTGAGATTTTCAGATGGTTAGGTGAGCAAGGATTTATTTTTACTGTATGAAACATGGTTGTGAATTCTAATTAATTAATAAGTTATGCATACTGGAGATTTAACTTAGTTGTAGCTTGCAGTGCTGTAAAACATTTAGGAGAAACAAGACTTTTCATGATATCTTTTTAGCGCAGAGTGTGAGAATATAAACGTATTAAGGCATACATCTGTCTGCTTTCTTTTTAATGGAAAATTGAAGACCTGCTTTTGGTTTCCCTTTCTTATGCACAAAGCCCACTGCCTTTTTCTCGTAATGAAGGACAACCAGTTTAGTGCTCCCTCCCAGTTCTGCAATGTCTGCAAAGTTCATTCCTTGCCGTCTCATGTACCTTAGGCAGTTTTATGAAATATATTTCTCACTGGGCTTGGCTAAACCAGTGGAAGCACTAATGAGAAGGTTTAAAACAAATGTAAAAATCGTCAAGTTCATTTATAGGTCAAATGTGACTACTGAAATGCAGAAAAATTCTAGGGAAAACTGTTATTGCTTGACTCTAACAGTGTGATCCAAATTACAATCTTTTACAAATGTACGCTCGGAACAACCCCCAGACTGCCAGCAGAACCTCCACACAGTGCTGTGTGGAGCCCTCCACTGAATCATGCACGTTTTTCTTTAATGCAAATGACTTTATAGTTTAGTTATTCAATGAGCAGCATTGCATCAGTGTGTCCCAAAATGGGGTTTGGAAGTTTTCATTGCAGTACGGTGCATTCCTCAGGGGAACGTGCTTTGTGCGTCAGATGTGTCACACTTTTTCTGTAAAACAATGTAAGAGCTAAGGATAGGCTTTAAGAAGTGTTTAAGCACTAAAGATGCAGCTGATAATCCAACAACAACTTCAAAATTACTTTGGTGCATATTAATTTTTAATGAAGACCTTCATAGTTCTGTCTGACCACAGGCAATATTTTCTAAGAAGAAAAAGAAGCGCTAAGTATCATTTAATGCCCATTAGTGACTTCTTAATCCACGATGTGTACTTGCTTTTTGTTTGTGTTGTGCTGCTTCAAAAGGGAGTTAATTTCTATATGCTGACATTGTAATCTAGGACTACAGTATCGATATACTTAAAATCAGTCAGGTATAGAAGTAAGAAAATTGCAACAGTGCCCTCAAATTTAAAAAAAAAAGCTCACTCAGGCATACAGTAATTAAACTGTTCATGACTGCATGTAATTACATCATTAGGTACACAGTCCTGTTTCTGTAATTTGGATCATTGAAGGGCAAAGTGTCAGAATCTCTGTAATGATGTTTAATTCCATTTTAACATTTCCTAGAGGAATTGCTTTGAGTTTATTTTCAAACCACAAAACTTAGAAAACCCCTTGAAGTTTGTATGAACTATGAACGTTACAATTACTTTTCTAAATCTGTTTGATAATGCAATCATTAGTTGCCATACCTTCTGATCTATCTCTTTGATTCTAAGAAACATGCAGGACTTTAGAGTGACCTAGTTCTTTTAGATTTTTCTCAGTAATTTTAGGAGCCTAAATATGGGATGAAGTTATTTCATTTTTCACATGAATACATACTTTCACTCTTTTAGTTTGTAATCACTATACAGAAATTCTATGTGTTGGTGTGAGGTTTTGCTTTGAAATACAGTATAGGAAATGCCATTTGACTCTTTGTTTAAGTCTGTACAATGACCTAATGTGCCTTTATTGTCCATGCTGTGCTCTTATTTCCTTAGTTTAAAAGAAGAGAGGTGTATTTTAAAAAATGATGTACCTTGAGAGCTATAAATATACATGTGGGTTTTCTCCCCTCAGTTAAGATTTTTTCACTTTGCAGAAATGTTTTAAAAAGTAACCATATTCCTAGAATGATAATTCTGAAGGCTTGTGATTAATTACTACTGTACTATCATTAAATCTTAAGATATTTAAAGGCACTCTTTCTTATAGTTGGATTCATCATATGAAATGAGTAAATGCGCAGTTTTGGTTTTTTAATAGAAGATTTCATCTTTGTTGCTCACAAGTCTGACCATTGAATTCAGTAGGCTTTGAATCAAGATGTAAAATAGGATTAAAAGCTGCACTGAATCTTACCAGACATGAGGTCAAGTCTTAGGTCTTCCAGTGACTGTCTTTGACCTTGAAAAGATTTTTGCCTCTTCCTGCCTCATTTTCTCTGTTTTAGCAATAGTGAAACTATAATCACAGTCAGGAGAAGTTCCAAGAACTCAGATTTCACTTAGGTTCTGAAATGATGCAGTGGAAGAAGTGCCAATTTCTCCATGGATGATGGAGTGAGTTTAAAGCAGCAGGATTGCTCATTAGGCAGAATCTAAGACTCTGTGTCTCAGTTTCTCCATATACCAGGACAGAATAATTGTTTCACTTCCCTCCCATGTTTTTTAAAAATGTACTCATTAAATTGTAACCTTTTTGAGACATTCTCTCCCTTATTATGCATGAAGCATAATAAGGAGCTATTTCTAGTATAAATTAATGTATAAATTAATAAATAGTTTGGGTTTAAAAGATGAATAAAAACTGTTAATTTTTTTAGCAGACATGTGCTTACTCTGGAAGCCAGAGAGATGGTTTAAAATTTGCATACAAAGTTTTTATATTTCAAAGTGCATAAAATACCAGTTGCAGTTCTTATCAAGAAGAAAAGTTATCAGATAAATTAGAATACCAGGTAGCTTTGATTCCTTCAAGAACACTGGTAGCTAGCCATAGCTCTGTCTATAATTGACCTCTTGGGATGTCTATTTTGTTGTTTGTGTTGCGGACAGGGTGAACGTGATGCCAAATTATTAACTAGCACAACAAGCCAACAGACTAATAGTGTTTTAAAAAAAGCTTGATCCTTTTCATAGGCTTAATAATAGTATATGTTCATTGTACATGAACAGGCTAGGGACACAGCCTGGAAATCAAGAGCGCTATTATACTAATTACAACAGACACAGAACAAAAGATGTTCCTGCCCCAAAAATATGAGAGTGCAAATTATACGCAAATTACATATAGTTCCTTTAATAGTGATGTATATGAGTGGTAAATGCCCATTGTCCCCTGACCTTTCTATATATTGAGCTTCGCACGTATAGAGAAAGGAATGGAAAGAAAATTACTTTACCCTACCAGATTTGAAAGATAGAGACAAACCAGTGCTTATGGACAGACAATTTATAATCTAAGTGCCATGAAGATGTCTTTATTTACTAGAACGCAGCATCAAAGTAGACAAGAGACACTGCAGGAAAAACAAGACTTTCCAGATTCCTTGTAAACATACTGTAAAATGTCCTAGTCTCTTGCTAGAGAGAGGACTGCAGGTTTCAAATGCCAAGAAGTCACTGAAATGCCTATTGGCTAAAAGGAAGGAAAACGAGATAGCATGGGCTTTTGAAACTTGGAAAGGTTTTGACTGCCAGGCTTAGAATAATCAAAGACTATTTCACAGTGAAAATACTAGTCATACAAGAAGGCAAGAAAGTTTATAAAGACTTTGTAAGGAATATTTAGCACAAAATGAGGAGTAGATGAGCCAAGTATCCCAGGATGAGAATAATTAGAAGAAAGCAAGCAGTCTAAAGACAAACGATTAGAAACTGGCATACATCCAGCTGCTATAAAGTCAGGTTATTCTAGGGCAAAAAATACACCACTGTATACTGAAATTACAGTCAGCTTATCTTAAGCAGCACCTTGTATCCAGGCAATGTGCGGTGTTCTGTTCTGAACAAACAGAAACCATATCTCACTGGCAGAAGAATCAAAGATAAATTCATATGCAAAGGTGCCACTTGTAAGGAATTACGTATTTCAACAGACAAATTCTTCAGGATGCTGATACTGTATGTACTGTGGTGGGGAGAGAGAGGGAGAATTTGGGGGTTAGACAAACACCATAATCTTATACAGCTACTTCAAGAATGCACTTTGTTAAAATGTGGAAATGCTCTGTAAAAGGAGATCTTGTTTTCAGCAGTATTACTGCCATAGAGTATTTGGTGGGGTGTTGGGGGAAGCTGGCAGAAACTTTACACTTTTTCAAACTGTACTTAATGAAATACGTACTTGTAGTACTCTTATACAGAAGCTCATTATCACTTGAAGAACAGGTTCAACAATATGAAGGCACCTCTGTTCCCCCTCTGCTGCTTCCAGAGACAGCTTCTGCTGTAATGCTTCCAAATATATTTGGCCTTTGACCTCAAAGCAAGATTTACATTGCTATTCATATTGTCAAGAAACCTTCTTGTATGGCTGTGGGGAAGATGAGAAGTTATAAGAATGTGGTTTCAGTTGTGTGCTACAGATAATACAGGCTAACGTACTGATCTGATAGTCTTAGTGTTTCATAGTCTTTTTCCAGCCTGTTGTTATTTCAATTCTTAAAATACAAACAGTAATTTAGAATGCAGAAAGGTGGCTGAAACAATCAAGATGGTAAAGGAGCTGCCTAGCAGTGATGCTCTAAAAAGGATGGGACATTGCATTATGGAGAGGAGGAGGCTGAAGAGAACGTGACGATTTACAAAGTTCATAAGAGGCGTGGCAGGTTTAAAAAAAAAAAAAAAGTTAAAAGCACATATTTTCCTCTGTTCACTTCTTGCTGAATATCCATATCCACAGCCTTTCCTCTAGACTTCAACCTGAATGCTCTTATATGGTGCTCTTGGAATTTGTCCTCACACAGCATTTCAGATCATTAATAAATCCACAGTATATACGTTTTTTCCTGTTTCCTCCACCCTCCCCCTAATCCTTTTGTTTCTGTTCTTCCAAGTAACACTGATGGCAACATTTTTTACAAAAGGTCCAAAATAAAATTGTTTCAGTGGTATGTTCTCTCTCTCTTCTTTCTTCTCTAAAAAGCAGTTGCTTTCTGCAAAGCATATCAAGAGCAACAAGCTTGCTGTCAGATATCAACATTCCCTTGTTTTGTTAGTTTTGAAGCCATAGACAGCACATGTTGGAAAAGCACATGCCACATCAAAATGCCTTCCCTCAGGGAAGCGCAATCCACTTTTGCATGTCTGAGCTTGTTTTCAACTTGTTTTCCTTTTTTGCCATGATTATTTCTACTTCGCATGATATCCTTACAGGCAATACTTTAAAATCTAACAGACAAATGCACCTTTCTCAGAAATCACTCCTGTATTTAAGAGTGTTTTATTTAAATGTGACAATCCTATCGTTATTTTCCCCAAATGACAACTGCTTAGAGTCCTTCTTTCTCCCATGTCAACTTTGAAAGCTTTAATTATAATCTCAGCAGCAATAATCTTGTTCCAATACAGTCAATGCAAGCATATCTATCATCCTGTAAATCACTTTAATAACAGTGGCTTTTTTGTTTAGAGTAAGTGAAGCTATTATTATTACCAGAAAAACAACACAGGTCTTATTTGCTGGCCGCAGCTTGTCATACTGTGGGAAGTCCAACCACAACTAATGAAGTCTGCAAGGGAGAGGAGTGTTATCCTTCCAAGATAACTCAATCTCATCTCTATTTCTATAAAAACAGAAAACCTAGAACATAACTGACATTACAAAGCCAGTCAGGAGTTAGGAAATACCAGAATTAAGATAATTTGTACAGGTTTTTTTGGTTCCTGTGTATACGTACCATCTGTAATTACATGATCACACTATTTCTTTTTTTAAGATCTCTGCATCTTTCAGTATGCAGAAAAAGTGGCGCTAGCTTCAGGAGCAGCTGTTGAGAGTTTTTCTTCCTTGCGTGATTCAGTATAACAGGCCCTAGTTTTTATACACTGTACTAGGACTATCTGCAGTATTATTTGCTTTATAGACTTCCCTGTGACACTTATCACAACTGTATATATGAACTTCACAAATGTAATGAACTTCTGCTTGTACTATCTCTGCTGGGAAATGGTGTGATAGTGTTTATCCTCATTTATGCAGGTGGAGCTGAGAAACAGTGAGCACACACATCAGCTAATTTGGGGACCCCACTCTGAGCCGCGATTTTTCAGAGCTCTCTTTTATGTAGCCTTGTAACATACAAAGTTCAGCTCTTCCCTTATTTGCAGCTATGAGAACAAAAGGAGTAGTTTTGCAAATCAGGACTACACCAAACTAAGGACTATTCAATGAGCAAAAAACTGAAGTAACTTATTTTGCATCACACCCTGCAGGTCTGGTTTCTGTTGCCCTTTTCTAGATAGTGCACAATCCTCCTGTCCCATTCACTTTAGTCTCTATCCTTTTCTCTCATGGACAGTGGCTACCTGACCAGATTTTTCCTCACTCGATCCTTTTCAAAGTCTTCACGCTTAACAACTCTGTTTCCCTTTCTCCACCACTAATTCTCTTGGTGTCTGAGCTCTTAACAGGACGAAGAAGCTTAAATGTTTTTATTTTTTGTACTGCAGTCCTTATCTCAAGGTACACTTTTACCAATTGGTTTAATTCTCCCCCCCTGGTTTGGGCCAGTTTTTAGTGGCAGTAGAAGTAGTAATTAGGAGTTCCTCCACCCATGAGGATGTGTGGTGAGGCTAGCATACAAGCAGTTGTATCTCATGAGAGATGTGTGAGGAAGAGAAACCTGTGGGTGGTTTGTGAGAACAGAGCTGGCCCTTTCATGTTAGCGCTAAGAGCCGTGGAAGTATCAAACCTCAACATATGGAGGCTGTATAGTGATGCTAGTTATTTGACTGAGAATGTTGAAGTGGCACTTCTTCAGCTGGCTTTATTGCACATCCAGATATAGAAGGATTTTTGACAAAGATGCCCAGTGAGCAGCTCCTTCCCACTACTTATGCCGAAAGTGCAGGAGGGTAATCAAAGAAAAGGTCACCAAACTTTTATAATAGGTAAAAGAAACTTACTCACCACAAAGCCTGTTGACCAAAATAGCTGAAAAGGTTGGTTAAATGCCAGCTGCTTGGAAACAGTGGTGTTAGGCATTAAATGAGAATTTAACTGGATAATGATCCGCATGCAAAATTGCAGCACATTTCTAACAGCTCTTTGCTGAAGAGCAAATGTTCAAATGCTTTTAAAGTCTTTTTTTTACAACGGGGTTGGAGGGGAGGGCCAATTCCTTTGGGGTTGAGACTGGAAAGGTCTGGAGCCATTAATTCAGGGAGTTACTGTATAAAGAATGCCTACACTTTCAGTGGGGTATTAGAACTGTAAAGTTAAATATTTTATTATAGTGTAAAATCTAGAAATTGGTAGTTTAAGGAACATGACTAAGTCTTGAGAATTTTTCTGTAGGTTTAGTATTATAAGCATTAATTTGTTAAAAAGTGATAGATTTTTTTGTAAGTATGGTTCTGCTGAATGTGTTGTGTAATACCGTAATTGTACATGCTTTTTCAGAATTGGTATGTGAATCATATTTACCAGTAGAATAAAATAATTAGATTAGTGAATGTATACAAATAGTCCATTTTGCAAAATAGAGTATATACAACAATGAAACTTGGCTTTAATCTCTTTGTTGCAGAAAGCACATTCTAGTTTGTTTGTGCATATTGGACAGTAAATCAATCTTCAGCAAAGATCTGCTTAGGATTTTTTTCCCTAGTAAGTTCCTGCAGTCACTGTGATGTTTAACACCCAGTATGGGGAGAGCAGACAGCCAGAGTAACCTGGCTGGGCTTCTGCTAACGGTCTCGGTAGCCCTTCGTTAGCTTCACTGCAAGCTTATGTGTTCATAGGTGTCCGTGTGTACGTGTGTGGAAAGGAAGGGAGAAGAGTGTGAATGTGTGTCTGTATGGGCGCGGTAAGTTTTCAAAACACCATGCAGCAAACTGGCAGTATTATTTTGATAGGGAAAAATGTTCTGGAAAAATACCAGTATGGTACTGGGTTTCTAGTGTGCACTTGTGTGACCTTGGATTACTTAATTTAGGTTTTAAGTGCTTAGTTTTTTCCATTTGCAAAACAGGAATAATTCTACTACACTTGCCCCATATTTGCTTGCTTAAAAAACAGTGGTTGTCCCTTATGTAAGGTTTGTTCAGTGTGTTCATAATGGTTCAAGCCCCATGTTGCTTTGCATATTGGTTACTCAACTCATTGTGATGTATGGAAAATCTAAAACTTCAATTTTATTTTCTGACTGCCTAATTACTGCAGTAAATAAATTATACTGGGCATTTAAAAAGTAAGACACTATGTAAAATAAGTTTAAAGTAAAATCACTGATCTCGAGTGTCATGAAAATACCTCGTCAGGTTACAAGATGATACCGTGTAGGCAAGATGTAAAATTTATTGTTTCTGTAACGATGGAAAGTAATTTACAGTCAAAACAGAAGTTCTGCATTTCCCTCTGTCCTCTTTCCAGTGTTCTTGCCTATTTTTAAAGCAACTGACCAGAGGGCTCATCTAGAGATCATTTCATTAGGTGGTAACTAGGATATTGTTGTCTGTGTTGTATTTATTTGGTGCAAGTAATGGAACATTAACCAAATATTTTTTTGCAATTGACTGTTCTCCATGGTGGGAATACTGAAGAAATAGCAGGGTTTGGGAGCAAATTGAGATGATAAATTAGTTGAATGTTCATATTGTGTCCCCTAGCCCATTGTTGTAAGTGATTCTGTGTGCTTTTTTTATCTTTAAATGAGGTAGGATTGTTTTTACTGTTTCTGCAGATGTGATTGTCTTTGAGAAGAGCATCTGCATTTATTTCTTACAAATTGCTAGTCACAAATTTTATCTGCTGCTATAGTTTTGCATATAAACAACTTTGGGTTTTTTTCTATACAAATACAATAACATGTGATGCTACTTGTCAAGCTGTATTGTACAAAGAAATGTATCTTCGTGAGGTTCAAACAGGACAAGCAAAATAAAATGACTCTGTCATGAGGAATTTTAAGAGAAAGTCTTAACTGTATTTGCAAAAAAGTTTCAGAAGTATGTTTAAGTTCTGATGTTTTAAGTGCCCCAAACTCTGAACTGCCACACATAAAACATTACTTTTAAAAATGGTCAGTTATTAAATTTACCTTCATTTGAACAAACGAATAGATGCAAGTCAGAAAATAGTCTCCTAGTTCTAGAACTTGATTTAACATAAAAATAACAGAGTCCTTAAATGGTGTCGATATATTTAGAAGATACATGTTGTAATATTTTCCTTCCATATGTTTTCTGAGTAGAGCTTCTCAGTGTATGTAAATATGTATGTTTTTCTCATTAATTGTTTTTCTGTGTATGAATATACATATTTATAAGCTCTTGTAGCTTCTCAAGTCCTTCAATAATGGCAGAAAAAACATTGCTACTAAATAAATCTGTAGAAAGCGACGTTTTACTTTCTTCATTTTCTTTAATGTATACACTCTTTTTGAAAATCCCTATAGGATAAGTGTGGAGCATTGTGTAGCTGCAAGTGCTTCAGACCATTTCAGGGAATAGTTCTACAAGACCTCTGCAAGAAGAAACCAAGTCCCTCCCTTGGACTGAGTACAATAACGAGTAAGCTGAAATTCTGCTTAGGTAAATACCGTAACTATTTGAGCACCTTTCGTTCCTTCTCGAGGGGTTTTCTTTGACTTGAAATACTGAAGTAATCATTTAAGGAGAGAGAAAGAATAACTTCTTACTCTGTGGAGGATTCCTGGAGTACCAGACTTACTTCAGTAAACGTGGTAGAACAGCATTAACTGTGAGACTGAGAATACTCCTCCAGCAGAGCAGTCCATAATACATCTCCGGGAGGTAAAGAGGAGGAAAATGAACACAGATCTCTAGGCTCATGGGAGGGCATTTTAAATTCTGAACTGTACCATTAAAAGGGAACTGGCTTTACCTTCAACTTTTTTGAAGCATGCTCTTGTTTTCCCTTTGCTTTTCTTATAGATACCCACAATAAATATTTTATGTCAGGTTGAATTAACCATCTTGTGCTGAACTGAGAAAATCTTGTGCTGTTTCATTGCAGTCTGATGGGGAAAAACAAGATAAATAATGGAATAGCTTAATCAAAACCAGTTTGGGGTTCTTTAGTGTGTTGTTTGTTTGTTTTGTTTTTTTTTTTTACTTCCCAGTTTCAACGTTCAGCCAGAAAATCAGTTATTCACGCTATTCCTCTTATTATCAAATCATGAACTGATTCATGACCCAGCTTATTTGCAAAGAATCCATTCACGGTGGTACACTGCACAGCAATGTCCCGTGGATTCCTTGTGCTATAAGTAACAGTAAGGGAGAGAAAGCAGACTACACATCGCTGTTGTATTTAATGTGATGTTGGTATACTTTGTGATGGGAAACATGGAATCTTTTTTTTTTTTTTTCTCTCCAAGTGGGCAAAATAGTAACCATACCCTCTGCATGCTTATTCAAACCTATAAGTTGCAATACTGAAATCCAAGATGGTATCAGAAGCAGTACCCAACTACTATTTTCAACACTGTGTGCCAGACAATATCAAAGACGTTTAAAAAAAAAAAGGTGAAACTTGTATGTTGACCATAATAAAGTCTGTTGCTATCAGGAAAAAGAAAGGAAAACATAATTACCTCAATGTATGAGGATGTACAGTCACTCAATGTACTTCAAAAACGTTCTCCATGTCTTCATTTATCATCATTATAAAGCGTTTCTAAAAGAGTGAATTTACCTTTATCAAGT
Organism: Harpia harpyja; assembly: GCF_026419915.1. Classification (NCBI taxonomy): domain Eukaryota; kingdom Metazoa; phylum Chordata; class Aves; order Accipitriformes; family Accipitridae; genus Harpia; species Harpia harpyja. The sequence continues at coordinate 15,491,300 of NC_068969.1, read as the reverse complement.
TGCGAAAGGCATTTGCCTTCATGCATCCTTACCCACGTAAATTAAAATGTTTTACTTTGATATTTTGAGTTGCACATGTGCATTATTCTTCATAAAAGTTTAAGTGACAAAATATGGGTGCAGTTTTTTAAACTAAAAATAAAATACTTTAAGCATAAATGAAAGTTTTGTATGAAAAGGGTAGGGCAAAGGGAAAAAACCAAATGTTGGACATGGTATGTTAAACACAGAATAACAGTTTGCTCGATGCACTAGAGTTCAGCAGTAGAAAAGGATGCATATAGACCTTTTAAATAATTTCCACAGTTTAAGAAGATATTTTTAGTAAAATCAGTGTCCACAGTCCCAGCAGGTATAAATAATTGTGCTTCCATTAACCTTGAGGCATTTATGTCATCTGATACTTTGGTTATGGAAGAAAAGGGCAGGTCTCAAGTAGAAAGTTTTTCAAAGCAAGGCTGGATGTATTGGAGATAATCTCCAGAGCTATGCAACGTTATGTATGACTGCAGTTTTCCTGGAACTGTTTAACCTAGCAGTTTACCCTTACATCCATCAAAATATAAGGAAAGGGTTTTCAATTCTTTTGGACACAGTTTTATATTCTGTATGTTAAGTTTGGTGTTAAGTAACAGAAGGTGTTTGTGGTTTGCGTGTCAATCTCTTGTGGGCCTGGCAAGAAGCCACATGCAAGCTGATGCATCCTGAACTTCAACAGAAGTGATAAACAATCAAAATAAACCCAAAATGCTTCTGTCTGCACAAGTAGCTTCTTCATACAGAAGGCAAGTGATAAGTGGTCATATTTCTAATCATTATGTTTTTGCAGAAGTACCATTGATTAAAACTAGACACAGAAGTTAGGATAGGTATAGAGTAAATTTCTTGTTTTCATGTCCTGTGGATGCCTGTGGGCAAAAGAGAATATTTTCTATTTTTCAGCTTGACTACTCTTTTGCTGCTTGTGTAATATAAATTGCAACTGCAAAATGAGGATGCTGTTAAGATGAGCAGGTATGTCTTCAAAAAAGTGCTAAAAGTTTAAAGTGAGCAGGCTGGATTATATGAATTAGCTGATTATTTTGGTCCTGTTTTGTAGATAACTGCAACGGGGTAAGCATATTCTGGTGGTTTTTTCATGCCTTTGTTACTAGTTTTCCGTTTTCTTTTATCTTCATAGACAGCTTTGTCACCTTTGCTCTCAGTCTATGACTTTTCTAACTTTATGGTCCATTCAATGAAGTTTCTATTTTCCCCAACAGCTTTTAATGGCATTTAGAGGTTATCTAGCTTCTCCAGAAAGGAAAAATACCCTTTGTTTTCTATAACATGTGTGCATATAACATATTAAATTGTCTGTTTATTTTATGTTGTCCTGTAGCATTTAGGTGGTCTTGTGATGCTAGAGGCATGCTGTGCTTCCTCTGCAGTAGATTAGTTCTAACTGCTGCTTCTGCCTCATGGAACAGTTTTATTTCATTATCTGTTTTCGGTATTGAGACAGGTTTGGGTTTTGGTTTTTTTTTTGATAACTCCTTTGTTTACAACTTCCTATTCATAACCAGGCTTACACCTTGTGTATTGAAAGTGTAATTTCTATGCCTGGAATTTGCATTATTTTCACTCGGGTAAAAAAAACCATACTTGATTTTCCTTAGCTTGCAATTTCTTTCCTGTTGGCTCCTCTGAAATCCACGCTTTGAAAGAATGACGTGAAGGATGTAGTTTCAGTGGAGTCTGAGTCTTTTCAAAGATTGGGACTGATGCTAGGGAGCAGTAGGTCATCTTCCCCACTGTTCATTCTTGCTAAAGAAACTTCCGTTATTATTTTTGTCTCCCTCAGCATTGTTTACAGCCCATTTTATTCTGTTTTTCTACTACTTTTTCTTTGTTCTATTTCCTGTAAGGCTAAATCAGCCTTTCCAATAGATTATAGTAGAGCTTGAGAGTTCCCATCACATTGCAAAGCTGAGACATTAGATGAACTGTACTCTGAATGGCTATCAGTGTTCCTTTCGCTGCCAAAATGAGTTAGGTAGACCTGATACTTCATAAATGATGACTTTCAAAATTGTGAAAGGAAATGAGTGCTCTTTGTCTGAAAACTAAAAAAAATTGGCAGCATTAGAACTGGGTTTTTTTCTTTCTACTAGTTCTGTCCTCTAACTAAATCAGCATGGTCCTTATTAGTCTTTACTTTCTTTGACAGCAACATCTTTATTCTACTGTTTGCCATTTTCCCTTTGTTGTGTCACATCTTCAAGTGCAGAAACTTGTCATGCTCTATAATCAAAAGCAAATTTTAAATCCTTTTCATTCAGTGAGAGAGATAAATTTCTTTTTCTCTCTTTTTTAAAAATTCAAAATATATCCATCTCATGTAATGTGGAAAGGTAAACTGGGGGATTACAAGACAACTTTTCTGGCATGACCAATTCTTGCTTGTTTCTGCTGTGGATTCAAGTTGAATGTTGCCCATAAAATTGCTGCCTCCTGTTACTTTCACAGAGGCATAATAATGATGAAAAAGAGATTCCTCTATTTCACTATTACCTCTATAGACTATTTCACACCTCTGTATATTTATGGAGAGATATATGTGCTGTGCAACAATTAATATTTTCATAAACATGAGGGAAAAAAGAAAGGTTTATCATGAATCAGAATCAAGGATAATGAATGAATGCTTGGCAACTTTTTTTTTTAAGAAACAAAGGAAAGAAAACAATGAATGTGATGATGTCTTTGTCAGGCTAGCTAATGCGTGCATTTTGAATGTGAACTTGGTGGTAGGAGGTAAAATAAAAGGTGACATTTAGGCTGGTGACATGATAATTTCACTCCTGCACCTAGAGCTTGAAACTGCATCTTTTTATGTATCTATGATCAGTTATTTCTGAAAGAAACACATGTCTTGGAGTATCATGCATTGTCACGAAAATCTTGCTGTAGGTGTGAAATGAATGTGTGTAATGTCTGTATTTACAGACAATCTATAAAATAATTCTTCCCTTTTCTAACTACAAGATGGAAGCATGAGAAAAAGTGCTTAGTTTTTGAAGGGACAGCAAGTGTTCCATGATTGAGATAGCTAATATTTAATAATATCGGGATCTGAAATGTTAAATCACAATTCTACATCTTGATGTGATATGAGAAAGGGGAAATGAGAAATGAACTGGAGTAAAGATGTTGCTTATAAGGGAAGACATTAATAACAAGTACAGTGTTGATCTAGCTGAGGGACAGAATTGATTTAAGAGTTTGTTAGTAAATATATTTATATATAAGGTACTACGGAAAGTGAAAAAAATAGAAATGTTAAGCTGAAAATTATAGTCTGAAGAAAAGAGAAAAAAATTTTAATGACTTTAATACTGGCTGCTATTAGGATGTCTAGTAGAAATGCAAAAACATGTGGCTTTCTGATGGTAGTGCGATTTATTTCGCTTCCTGTGTTTTATCCTTTCATATGCCGTTCTTCCAGAAAAAAAAAAAAAAAGGAAAAAAAAATCTAATGCTAAAGAAGCAATAGTTTTGAATTTATAGAAGAAATACAGATTCTTTAACAGTTCTCTATCTGTTTAGCTGGTATAAAAAACTATATAATTTCAGAAATGTAGAAATTTGGGGATGTTTAATACAAGCAAAAATAACTATGACTATAGCTACTTTATTTTCTTGCCCTTCCTTACAGCTCATTTTAACCAGTTATTTCATGCCCTGAAAAATACACACAAGGCACAAAGAAAGGAAGAACAGAAGAGTCCTGATTGTAGCTGGGTCTATTCCAATAGTATCAAGGGGATGGAATACATAAAAGGAGTAAGAAGAGATAAAAGTGATTGGATATGACATTTAGGTTAGGTTACTAAAGAAATGCTAGAATAATCATAAGCAGTATAATGGCTGTGAGAAGTAAGGTCTTTCATTAGATCAGCTGGTTTTGCTGGGGAAAAAAACCCCCAACATATTTTGAGGCAAAAGCATGTTTTCAGCTCTTTAGTTGTGGTCCACTTACTGTATATGTGTCCTGATCTACTTAGTGTGCTGTGCTCCCTTAATTTTTGCACAGTATCATTCACCTTTCAGTTTTGTTGGGAACTCTTCTTCAAGTTCAGTCTTAGGAAATATGGTGGCTGATTGGAATAAATATCTAATTACAAACTTAATTGGCTGCTCAGAACCAGGTTTTGTAGATTTTTTTTTTTTTTATTTTGCATGTGTTGTCTTAAAATTCACTTGAACAAATTGAGAAATTTCTTTTCAGATGCAGAAATTTCTTCTATCGTTAGGATGAGTTAAGATGTTTTGTCTTTAGAGATTTTGTGGCCCAGTAACCCTACATGATACCAATAATGTAGTTTCAAACCTCTCCTTTCCATTTGAGGTACAGTGTGAAGCATGCCACTGTAACATCAATATTGTAATGTGTCATTTTCTCTAAAAGGCAGTTAACAGGGGAATACTGGGACTTCAGAAAATTACTGTCTTTTTCACTTTTGTGAGCATGATCTAAAATTCTCACTTCTACTTTCATTTAGTGAATTTTACAAGTGGTAAAATGTCTACAAAATAATGTTTTTTTTGCTCATTGACTGAATGAAGAGATTGCACTAAAGCTGACACTCCTCCTTCAAGTTACTGTAAGGTTTAGTACAATTATAAAGGAAGAGTTGCAAAAGATGCAGCAAGTCAGATTAATTTAATCTGTATCTGAAGAGTGTTCTTAAGTTGCCCAAAGGAAAAGCATGTACCGTGCTTTTAGTCAGTCTTATATTTAGGCTATGTCTTCAGTGATTTTAGTGCATAGTGCCCCACTGTTTTTAAAAAATACAACCACGGTAGACTTGCAGGTAAAATTAGGCACCTACATGTATAAGGCCAGTACCTAGATACTTCTTTTGAATTTTGGATCTAAGCAAAATCACCTTGCAGTTTGGAAGAATGCAGATACAAGCATTTGTGCAGAATGCAAGGAGACATATGCATTTGTGGTGCTCTCATTTAACTTTCACATCATACAGCAGAAGAAAGTTTTGGATGTAGAGCTCTAGCAAATAACATCAGGGGATCTTAGTGTACAGCTGCACCTGCACAGCTGAGGAGGTGCCCTGGGATGGAGTCAGGTGAAGAAGAGCAGCGGGTGTTGCCGCTACACACAAATCTGTGCTCTGAGGACACCAATACCAGACAAAAGATGTGACACACCTCATCTAATGGCCAGTCACCTTGGGTGCTTAAGAGATGGAAAATGTGCAAGGAGGAAGTGCCAGCAGCCCAGAAGAACATGTTGGGACTGTTCCAGGGCAAAGGGAATTGGTCTTTGGACAGAAAGACGGTTCAGTGATGGCCATGAGGCTTGCTTGGAAAAGAAAGGAAACCAGTAGTGGAGTCTATACAGTTTTGTACTGTTTTGTGGAAGCAATGCCTATTTAGTTGAAAAAGAGGAGGATCTAATTTTATTGTATTACATGTTGTTACATGTCTGTAGAATGGAGTAAAATGACTGCCACAGCATGATTTGTTTCACCACAACAGACTAACAAACGCTGGAAAACAATCTGTGGTGCATATCATGTGATCAGATATCCAGCCTACCTAGAGAGCGCAAATCATTGTGTCTGTTAGGAATCCGTGTCCTACAAAACATTCTAACCACCAAAACTGGAATCTGTTAATTCATGGACTGTAGGAGTTATTGGTAGCAAAGCCTAACATAAGATTATTTTTAGATCTAGAAAAGTACTAAAACAGGTGTGAAAACTGTTAGTCTAAACAGAGTGATAGTGTCAACTCTACCCTGCTAAGCAGCAGAATTTGTAATATATATCTCTATTGCATTCAGCACCTGAAAATATCACTTCTTTTGGATTATGTTAGGGAAATGGTGTTTGCCCAAGCACAGAATTTTGAATTTGAAATGAGAACATTTTTTTGTTGGCTGCCATGACATCTGTTTCAGCTGCTACAGTGCACATGGCTATAGTTTATTGCACATTGTTTGGAGACAGTTTTAAATTGCAGGGCAGGTGTGTATTTTGAGCATTTCAAGTCCTGTTGTAAAGCTTTCCCTGCAGGTATACATCTGAACCTATAAAGTAGGTCATATGGGTGCCAATGGTATTCTAGTTAAAGGGGTTTTATTGTTGTTTTCTGGAAGGCATTTTTTGGTAATGCTTAACTGAGACCTTGTGAAAGGAGACAAACATGTAAATGAAGTCAACTTCTCAGGCCTCTGGGATCTGTTACAGCATGAGTTACTCTTAACAGATAATTAGCTGGGGCTGTTAATCAAGTTTAACAGGTGTTGAGTAATGAACCGAGACAGGGCATCTGCTGTGACCAGTCTCTCACTGTAATCTGGTTAGGGAACCTAATGCCAGTTGGAGCCCAGAATGCTTTATAGTGAGATCCAACATTGCATTTTCCTGATGCTTCCATCAGTCTTGTGATCATCGAAGAATGGTGACATTTGCAACAGGAATAGATAAGGAATCAGTCCAAAATTCCCAAAGTGGGAGCTATTAATGAATACATGTTCTTCATTTTATTCTTAGATTTGAAAGCATTTCTTTGCCGAAGTTGAACGAGCAGTTGAGCTATCGTCCATGTTTATATCCATTTGCCTTCAAAAATGTAATGAAATACATTTCAGAGTACTGCTTAACTATGATCTTGTAGAGCACTGTTGTCAAAGTGGTAGCTAAAGATAGTTTTAGTATGTAATTTCCAAGACTTCTTTGCAATCAGAACTTTGTAACTTCTTCTTATGTTCTATGTTAAATGACTTTACTTATTTAAGAGATCCAGGCTTTACAATTCATTGTCACCAAATAGCAACTTCAACACTTTCACCATTGTATAAGCTTCTACCTTGACCATTATACTGCATGGTTTTCCCAAGAATCTGTCTGCAAAGTGGGTGGTGTCAGCTCTGAGCGTGATGCCAAGTTTGGAGCTAACAGAGTTGCTTGTCAGAACACCCTTTGGGCTCACTTTGCGTCAGTCAAATGGTTTGCATGGGAGGGGAATCCAGTGCTGCTGAGTGTGCTATGGGAGAAAGATACAGTACGGATAGGTCCTAACATGCAATGTCTGCCCGAGGTGCCTGTCTGCCTGTGTATATGTGTGTGTATATATATGTGTGTCATATCTGCCTCTGTCCTTGCAAGTGTCTCATGGTTGACATGAGGCAGACAAGAAGCCCCAGTGTCCTTCCTGGAGGAGCGCTGCCAAGGGCTGTCCTCCAGGTGAATGAGGTGCGTATGCTGTCTGAATAGGCAATGAATTCCCATGTTTTCATGTTTTTGATATCACTTTGTTTGGATTTAGTTGATGTAGCCTTTACAGCTCTTTCCAACCTTTACCCAAAAGGAAAAAGTAATGCAAGCTTTCATTTCGTTCCTCTTACTAGATTAATCAGAGATGCTTCAAGCAGGAGTTAAAGCTTGCTCATGTTGTTGTGAATATTGCAGTTCTGTGATTCTAACAAAGTCTGGGGCTTTTAGATCTGTTTTGCCATTAAATGTGGTTGTACCTGTGGCTCGTTTGCTCGAGGGTTTTCTATAAGATACTTTACTTGTGCTGGTCATTTGCTGATCAAATTCATAGCAATGTTTCCAGCTATTCAGTTGTTAGCACAACATGGACTTGTGTATCCAATAATAATTAGCATTATGCAAAGAATAAGTATGTTTATTGCAACTGGATGATTGAAACTGTGTACCCAATGTTCCTGGAAGAGGAAACAGCAACACTTTCTACTGTTGGCAGTGTTTTGCACGGGTCTTTTGGTTGGTGCGAGAGATTATGGTGCTCTCATTTATACAGGACTTAAGTCCTGAGATTTTGATCACAGATCCCTGAAGTGATCATGGGGATTAGAAAACCCTCTGCAATGTTTCCTTACATGAAAAGTAAAATTCTGATCCAATGGACTCAGCAGCCAGTTCCCACTGACCTCAGGAGATTTAGGGTTTTGCCCAGGAAGTCAGGAGAAACTCAGTAGAATTTATATAATGTGAGGCAAGAAAGAAGCCCAGAATAAGTACACAGGAATTCAAAATGAGGGAGATGAAGATATTGCACAGCTACAGAGAGAGTAGGAGGAAAATTCAGTACAATCAGGAACGGTGCTAGGAGTCTGGAGAAAATTAGGAGAGGAATATGGATCAGCTAGTAACCTGGGGATGGGGAGAAAGCATCCCCAGTGTAGGTAGTGGAGGACCAGAATTGGAGCCGAGAGGCAAGAGAATCTGTGGCTTGCTTCTTTCTTTTCAATAACAGGCTTGTAGAATATCTGATGTCTAATTTTTTCTTCTGAAAGTTTGCCAGTATTGAGTGGTGCTTGGCAGTTTTATTAGAGAGTACCTTTCTATATGTTTTTATTAAGGACATATAATTTTTCCTAATGGGAGCCATTCCTGTCTATTATGTGCGTTTAAAAGTATGGTAAAATTCCTCGGGAAAGCTCTTAATATACATGCAAAGTAGCCATAACTGCAACAGTGGTATTTGATTTCTTTTTTCTTTTCTTTTCCCCTAGCCTCAAAAGTAGGAAAAGTGATTAGAGCTTGTTATGGACTTATTGTTTGCCAAATTTCATTTTAAAAATCCTGGTTTGTAGTGCTGTGATTTACTACCAGACCCTCTGGGAAATTGCATGTAGTCTTACGACAGGTGTGATATTAACCTGTGCCATTATTGCAAGTAACAATTTGTAGGGCTGCTGGATGTGTTTTTTCCTTTCTCTAGTTCATCTCGAGACCTTGTTCATCTCTTCTGCATTGCTCTGTTTAACCTTAGGGAGGATTATGGTTCTGCAGAACTGTTTGCCATCTTAAGCTATCTGGATAACCATGCATTCCTTTAATTTTGCTAGTAAGACACCTTTAACTTTCAGAAAGCACAAAAATAAATTTTTGCATTTTGTTTCTCCTCTGGATAAAAAAAATTGGGAATAGATGTCAAAACTTGGGATCTCTCTTCCTTGATGTTATTTTTACCTACATGTATAGTACAGGCTCTGTAGACTCCTTTCCTGCATTCAAAATTAACCTGTCTACTCCTCTGAGCCCTTAACCTTTGCTCCAAGAGATAAATCACTTCCTGGAGATGTCTGAAAAGTGTTTGAATGTTTTTTCCCCCCTCAGCAATGTCTTTTGTACAAATGCTTTTGTTAAATAAAGTAGGTTTTAGTAATTCAGAGGTCCCCAATCCTTTAGCAAGTCTTAAATGATTTGTCACCAGTGCCATTTTCTTTCCCTTTTCAGGTTTTTTGCATTTCAAATTTTTGTTGTTCTCAGAGTGATTTAATAACAGACAGTATTATGCAATTTTTGTCTTTCTGTGAATGCGTAGTGAAATTGCTTTTGTAAGTAAAGTCAGTGTCTATTTTCCATCTTATTTCATAGAAGAAAACAGATGGTTTCTTTTAAGTTAGATGGTACTGTACGTTATATCACTGGAAGCTACGTACTCCAGAAAGTAGCTTTTGATTGTCCAGTCATTGCTACTAACTAACTTGCTGATAGAATACTTAATGCTGTATTTTTAATTCATAAAGCAGGAGGCAGCTATAGCTATGCTGTAGTTCCTTCGAATTCTGAGGTTTTAGTGGCAAAGGCAGAGCTCTGCAAACTTCTGAAAGTTTCTCCGGCAGGACTTTGACTTCTCTTATGGCTTTTATTAATTTGACTTTGATATCTTTCTGAGAAATATGTCATGGACACAGTACAAATGATATAAATGTGTGGTAGCAGGTTGTCATTCTCTGATCCCAAAACACACGCTGCAGTGTACATAAGGATAATGCCTTGGTCTATCAAGGCTATGAGAACAAATTGAAGTTCTTTTGCGTTTCCCCTGCATTCCTGTAACATATATTTTTGATTATGCCAGTTCTATCAGGGAGTCAGAACAATCACAAGAAACTCTACACCAAAAGTGCTTCCATATAAACTTTTCAAGTATTATTTGAATAATATTAGGAGTGTTCCACTATTCCCACTCTTTTTTGGAGGTGCAGAGCTGCTCAGTACCATTAAATAACTCAAAGGAGCAACAAAGTATGTTAAATTAACTGTGGTGTTTCAGTCAACAGTCAACATTGTATAACTGCATATAAGTTTGTCTGTATGAATTGTTGAGCTGATATCTCTATGTCTATATAGGTATGACTGCAGAGATCAATCAGCCAAAAAATCACTTTCTGCTTTTCAACCAGTGTCTGGTTAATGAATTTTAGTTTCTAAAGTTGGTCTATTTGAGTCACCTGCCTGTAAGTGGAAGATCCAAAATTTTTTTTTCTAAAGGTAACTGTTTCTGCATTACACATCATGTAAACCGAGTCCCAGTCACTCCACCAGTTATAGTAGGAGTGTGTGCTGATTTGTATGGTCCAATCTAAAACATCTGCATTGTCTTGATTATGTTGAACGTCTGACACAACTGGAAGCAGTGAAAACCCCAGGCATATTTACAAACAAGTGTTCTGGCAGTTTCTTCTTGTATAGGGGAGGAAAGTGCAATGGCTGTGGCTTAGTTGGAATGCTGCTTCTAAGACTCTGAAAAAGAATCATTTTCAATTAAACTGGGGCTGAGCAAAAGGCTCTTTTTTTCTGTCTGTAAGTTGATGCGCATCTGACAGGTGTCAGCTTCAAAGCCAAGATAAAGACATAAAAGCTTATTTTGGAAAGCCTTTTGGGAGAGGAATTCTTGAAATAAATATTGGATAGGGAAAATAATAGTTGTGGTTCTTCAGCCAGACTTGAGAATCCATAGAGCTTGATGGAGGAAAATTGGCGGGAGCTGGGACTGCTTTACTGAGGGTACTTTGAAGTAACTGTAGTTGGTAGATAGTCACAGGAGTGCTGACTAGTATTGTAGGTATCGAGAAGATGCCTCCATTCTTTTACTATTGCTATATAGTGTGTTTATGTTACTAATGATCTTCGACACTGTAGAATTTGTTTCAGACTGGTTTTCTGGACTGCCTTGAACTCAATGTCTGCAGCCTCAGAAGCTGTCTACCTCTTTTCTACATGGTTGTATGGAACTGAGTGTAGCTTTTTTCGGTGTGGTGCCCACAGCCCCATTCTCCCCACACCGCATTCAGCTTATTTGTACTCAAAAATGAGTTTGCAGTATTCTTATTTCTTGCCTTCCCATTCCACTCCCACTCATCCGCCAAAGCACTTTTACTTTGAAGCCAAGCAGAATCATAAATATTTTACAGCAATGTTTTAGTATTTTGAGACTTTGTTCAGGGTATGGGAAGACCGAGTGAAATTTGGAATGTAGGAACTACTGTTAATGACTGCAACAGTAGTGTATGTTTGTTTGGCCTTTTTACATGGCAGATTTTGTTTGTTTTAGTGAAGTGAACCATATTATATTTTCCAACAGGAAGGAAGTTTCCATGGATCTTGGTTTTTATAATTCTTATAATAGCATCAAACTGAACATTCTTACAGCAGACATCTGTTTTTCACAGTCGCCTTCTGTAGGAAGAGACTTTGTTTTGTTGTGAAATTCTTAGTTCATGTATTTTAGCAGATGATCATATTTAAGCCAGATTCTGATTGTCATCAGTACTAATTGGGAATTAACTCAGTTTATTTCACTTCATCTCTCCCAATTTATGTTAGTGTAAAGGAAAACTGAATCTAATGAATTGGCTGTTCTATTTCTGTGTTTAATTGTGTTGACAAGCATTATTTTAAGAGAAATGAGACAATGCAATTGCATATAGCTCAGAAACCTCCAGTATTCTGACAGCTTACCGGGTTTTATTTTGCTATCTGAGAGAGTGACTAGAAGACTTCATTTGGGTTGACAAGCAGTATGTGGTATTCCAGCCTCCTGTGTGAAGCCTTGAGCATGTTGACACATTCTTCCAATCCAAAAAGATTTTTAAAAAATTATTATAAGATTTTGTATTTGTTCTCTCTGATGGCCAATTCTTTATGGACTTTTAAAAGAGTCAGGTTTTGGATTTAGGTGGAAAAATCCACTTTCCAGCATGTTGCAGCTACTGCAGTATGTTTCCGAAAACGCATGAATATCAGTTGTGCTTCTAAGGTGACAGCATGGAGCAATGTGTGAACTCTTACAAATTATATCCTTAAATCTGTGCAAACAAATGTTTTGACTTTTGCACTTCTTGAAGGCAAATTTGAGAATCATACTTGGTTTCAGTGTGTGGAAATGGTACTATATACCTAACTATGTTGGGCTCAAATTGATCTATTTCTCTTTCTGGTTTTATTTAGCTCTTGGAATGGAAATAGATGTCCTTAGTAAATCCTGAAGCTTTTATAGCTCTAGTTTTATCTCAGACAAATTACTGGAAAATGCACAATGCCATTGATCTGACTAGAACTAATAGGAGTTTTAAATAGCAAAGAAAATAAGACCTTTAACGCTGAAAACCTCTTCCTCTCTTCTCCCTTCCCTCCCTTCCTTCCCCAAAACATCAGCAAAAGGAGCTAATAAATGCAATTGATTTATTTTGAAGTGCTGTCTGTCTTTTTCACTTTTCTTCTGCATAGCAGAGAGTCTGTGCCAGCCCTGGCTCCAGATGTCTGAGACAAGCTATAATATGTTTCAGAAAGTCCCTGTTTGATTGCATTTGTCTAAGGAAAAAAATGGAATAAGCTTTGTCATTGCTACAGTAATGCTTAGCTCCTGAGAACAACCTCACAAGGAAGGAGGGCATTTCTGAACTAGGATTAACAAATCTGTCTGCAGTTGTTTCAGCATATTTGTGGTAAGCGCAAGCAACGTTGTTTTTCTGCAGCACATGCTAATTAACATCCCTTTAGTTGTATCTTTTTACTGCAAATGCTGGGGCAATATAGCAGAATGCAGTAACCCATTTTGCTGTCTGTGATTTGAAGAGCTATCTGTCCCAAATGTGTTACATAAGAGCTGTGATGTTTTGCTCACAGAGTAAATATTTTGAGCATGAAATATTTACTTGGTGGGCTTGGCCATGTCCACAAATGCAGGCATTCCTGTGAACTTGGAAAACTGCACCCGTCTTTCCTGGAGTTATCCTCAAATATTTAAATATAGCAGAAAATGCTTAAGGCCAAAAGTTAAGGTGCTCCCATATCGTGTTTTCACTTCAGTTTGTGTAAGACTTTGCTGGAACCACTAAATAGCCTTTTCAGGATTTTCTTTGCCAACTACAGTGGTTAGTGGTGCAGTTCAAACTATGCATGCGTACTTGAAACAGAATGTAAGAATCCAGTGCCCGGTAGCAGTTGCTCTTGGATAGACTGCAAGACATGGGTCAATACAGAGTGATGCTTTCCCCTTAGTATACGTTCCAGCTTGAACTGGCTGTGATTTATGGACTTCATGAGTCTGTAAATTATTACATCACTGTTAGTAATCACAGATTACTTATTCTCCGTGAATCTATTTAATTTCTCTTTGAATCCATTTATGCTCTTATCCTACATGCTGTTCTGCAGAGATGTGTTCCACAACTTAGTTACATGTTGTATGAAAAATTTCCCACCAATATTGACATAACAGTTTTTTCATGTAACATTGTCACTTTCTGTACATGTAGAGCTTTGGGAAAGATGTTTGGGCCAGTGTTCCCACTTGTGTGCAGGTCTGGAGAATAGAGGATTAACCTTTCCTTCTCTGATTGTCAGTACTTTAGCTTCTGAATAAATTAATTTTGATGTCATTAGGCTGCATTTCTATGCTTTACAATTCTATATGCATTATGAAACAGAGTGAATGACTCAGAGGAGTGATGGGGGACATAGTAGTTGTAGGTAAGTTGTTAAAAACTCACAGTCGGGTGAATGGTAACAAAGGAACAGTTCCACATGAGCTAAAATATTGGTTTCAGGTGGAGATGTGAGCACTGCTTTACTACTGACTCACTGTGAATTATGGGGGAGGATGTACCCTGTTGAGAAAATTCAAGGTGTATAATTTCCATGTTGAGAAATTTGGGCAGTATGACACGTGTGTGCACTTTTCTTTCTGGCAACATCCTTCGAAGCACTTTGAATGGAAAAAAAACTGCAAGGGATTCCACCTGTGATCAATTTTTAAAGAAAGGATGTTCACAGCAGAAATTGTGTAACCTCACCAATCTTGACTTCGCAAGGGAATAATTTATTATAAATGGTTTTTAAGGTTAAGCTTGTTCATGTGTGTCAGGTATAATCTTACTAATTCTGTGTTCTTGGCTTATGTGCCACATTTAATTGCAGCAATTGGAATGGATTTCAGGAAACCATATTCCCAGTGCCAAGAAGGTTACATTTTCTTGTTTGTTAAAAAAGAAAAATCCTGGGAGTTGGATCTTGGCTTTAAGAGGATCAGCTGTATTTTTCCAGCACTGTGAGTTTCTCCCAAGGTGGCTCATTTTATTTGTCCTTTATTCAATTTTCAGTAGAAACTTAGTCAAATGTAGCCAGAAAAAAGAAGCCGAAAGTTGCTAAGGAGATTCTACGGATATTTGATAAGACATTGGAAGGTATGTGTGGATTTGCTTTGGAGAAAAATAGCTACTGGGTGCTAAGTCTCTAAACATGTTAGAAAAATAAGATAACAAGACTTGATAGACTTGCTTTCCTAGAAGCAGTTATATTGAAGAGTTTGCTCACTAATTTTTCTGAGGCAAGTACATTTTTAGGTTGTCTGAAATGGAAGGACTGAGTAGAGGGCAACATATAGAGGGGTGATCACTGTATATCCCTGATTAGGGAAAGCATTGATGCTTAAATGTAATGGCTGAAAGCCTGCACAGGACCTCATTTGTGATCTTGAGGAACCAGGAAAGATCAGAGAGGTTTATTATTCTTCATTATTGTTTTTAAATGGAACCTCCTAAGTATTAACCTTAAAGCTAGTACATATGACCACAAACATGTTTAGAATAACTATATGCTACCAGTCATTGAGACAGTACAGCTTCAGAGCAACACACAGCCTCTTCTACCCTGTTTCTAAATGTATGTGGCTTTTCTCATAGGTGTTTTTTTTCCATATACTAAGTGAAGAGATGCATAATCTTTGCTGCTGGAATGCCTAGATATTGATTAGACAATGGATAGAAAGGTAATTATGCTCTACTCCTGAGTTGTTTCGTAGGAATAGTACAAGAAAATTAAGTCTTAGTTTTCCTACGTGTTTGTTACAAGTTTTATTTACTATCTTATTTACTTACTCTATTAAAATCTATTCAAATTTGCTTTTCTGTGTATGGACTTTCTTTGCTGGTTTTTAAATAATAGGTTTTGAACCATATTTGGCATTGGGTTTCAACCTATGTCCAAATAAATCCAGTTTCCCAAATAAAAGTCTGTATGAATTTTGTAGCTAATATAAAAAAGAAATATTCTTCTTTCTCTAGATACAGGGCTGGTCAGTGAGTCTTGTTTGAGTGATTTTTCCTAACTGCCAGCTTTTCCTCTTTCAGAGCATCTTTGTTTTATTGGCACTGTAGTAATAATTTCTTACCTCCTTTCTCACCCAGATATGAATGTGGTTCATATGACACTATTGTGACTTATACAGTGATGTGTAACTTGCACGACTCTATACCTTGTTTCTGCCTCTTCTGTTCAGAGGCTTCCCAAGGGACTTGTTAGAATTTTCCAATTTAGTGAAATTAGTGTATGTTGTACAATCACCAGTCTGTTCTTGGTCTCTTCTTTATTGAAGGAGGTTTTTTGTCCACCCTTCTGGATCTGGAGGCCTTGGAGAACCCATTTTCCTGGTATTTTTTCTTCTTCTCTCTAAATAATGGCTTGTATTAACTGTAGGTACAGAGGAGAAATAAAATTGTTGTAAGAGAAAACTGGCCTGTTACAGCCCCTGGTCTTTGCTGGAAATGAAATACTGCAGAATAGACCAAATCAAAGCTTTGGGGGGTGAGATATGGAGAGAAGACCTTTCCTGGCTTATAAAATATCAAGGGAAGTAAACAAATGCATTCTATTTTCCTTGCTATTGAAAGCCAGAATGTCCTTTTTCCATTAAGAGTGTTTTGCTATTCTTTCGGAAATCTCTTTTAATTAAGGCTGTATAATATGTTTCCAAGGATATGAAAGAAATAATTCACCATGGCTCCAGCAGCTACTGTTGCTTTCTGATGAAGAAAAGCAAATATTTCTTGTCACTTGGAGAGGCAGCAATGATTAGAAATAGGCTATAGTTAGGAATCAATTAATCTTTCTCTGGGGAGTTTCAAAATATTGTTGGCCATTTTATTCAATGGTGTGCTGATATTGTACTAAGGTATCACGATCGTCACTGTGCTGGGACATTTCTGGCAGTAGCTCTCCAGCACATAAATTAGTAGAGGCTTGACTGAACCCTTTTAAAGGTTTCTGGGATGCTAGAGGCGTGTTTGCAATATCATCACAGCAGTCAGTGTATTAGTCTATGTGACACAGAGTAAGGGCATCCAAACAGGACCAGAATTACTGTTAACTCCCCAGCTCATATAGCTGCCCACCAGCCTAGAAGTGCTGTCAGTGCGCTTTTATCAGGAGTGAAGGGTCCAGTTTCTGAAGTGTCAGGTGGACAAAGAAGAATATTTTGAAAGCTTCCTGTAGTAACACAGGACTTGCTTGGAGTAATTCTTTGCCCATCCTTGCCCCAGAAAGAGTAGGAGGTGACGTGAGAGCCTTGACCACTGCCCCAGTGACCCTGAAGCTGAAGAAGAATCTCATGTGTGCTCCTCAGAAGTACGGCAGCATTTTAGCTCTTGCCCGTGCTGCTCTGGGACCTGTTAATGCCGGTACAGACCTCTACTTGAATCACAGTCCAACCTGAATTCCTCTGACTGCTTTTTGGCGATTATCTTATTCTCCTTCACAAAGTAGGGAAAAATTACCTGAGAAGAGAGAAGGTGAACCACTAAATATGACAGTGCTAGAAAGTCAGACAAGAACCTTTTTGAATTGCAAAAGGTGACGTCCTTGTAAAAGGCTTCAGTCTGCTTTTTGTTAAACATTTCTTTGAAGAACTGTCCGTCTCATTCACTTCCTCACTGCTTACAAAAAGGAGCAATGACAGCACTGGCTCCAGGTGTCTGTCAGGAGAGCAATAAAAGTTTCAGCCATACACAGTGTGATTGTGTTTGATAGGTAAAAACAGACAGATGCTAATTTCAAAACTTGATTTTTCAAGTAGACACTTCTCTATATGTCAGGTTAAAGAAATGAGAGGGATACGTGGCTTACAGAAACAAGTCACTGAGTTTTTATGTGATTGAAAGTATTAAATTAATCTTTCTCTTTATAGTGCTGATCAGAATTTCTACCAATAAGGCATGTGCATTTATTTTCTGCAGGCACTGCAGTTTTACTGTCTCCCTTCAGAACAGAAATGTTGGAAATGAGTCAAATGTGATTCACTGTACATATGATGACTACCTTTGACATAGCACTAATAGCTCCAAAAGCAGTATGTATCTGGTATCATCTCTGATGTAAAGACCCTATAGTCAGTGGGGTTGAAGTAGACATAATCCAGGCTACTATGTCTTTTCCTGTTTTCCTTCTCTTGCTCCTGCTATTCTCCCTTTTACATTTTATTTTTAACTTGCATTTTAGATGTGTTCTGAAGCTGCTTTTGTCAGAATTACTGCTTCATTTATATAAAGGTTAGAGGTTTGGCACAAGACTGAACACCAATCCCCAGTTGTTGCTTTCCCTTCAGGGCTCCGGGAAAACATCTATCAGGAATTGATGAAGGACTGCTGGATCAAGTAGATTCAACAAGTGTCTAGTGTGAATATGGCATCTAGTTTAACATTTGAGATACCTCATTTGTAATGCAAGTAGTAAACATTTTAGGAGCATCCTCAAGTGGCAGAATGAACTGGCCTTCAAGCTCTCAGTGGACCACTGTTAATGGTGAATAACAATATAAATAAAATGTCTCAACACATAAGTAAGCAGCTTGCATGTAACTAGATGAAGTTATTTGTTTACTTTTAAGGGTATTAAGAATTAGATATAAGAGAGGGAAGTATTTTTTTCCAGAATGTATACTTATTTCCCTGCACTAGGTGAACTGAAATTATTCTCAATATGCTATTCTGTATCATGTAATAGGATGAAAATTTAAAGTTGATAACTGGCAATTACATTGATTTCCTTTTTGTTCCTTGGATATCCTTCAAAATGACAGCACTTGTGGCAAATGTCACTTTATTAACAGTTACACAGCACCTTATTTCCAGTTATAAAGCACCATGAAAGTATTCAGAGAAGCAGATAAAAGCTCTGAAGACTTGTTAGGCTGGACAACTGTGACACCATCACCATCAAAATTACCCTAAATTTATTGCATAGTCTGGGTATTTTAATTAGTTTGCTGGTGAAATAAATGGGGACATATGTTGCCACAGGAAAGTAGCAGGAGATGACAATCCGTTAAACCCTGACAGGTATTGTAGGCTTGAGAATGAATAATGAAAAAAGTGACAGTAATTAAAACATGTTTACTTAAGATGACAATTACTTGAAATATGGTTGCATAGTAAAGACCTCATTATGATCCAAACTCTGTACATGAATATGATACTTATGTCAAGGGGTAATTAATTTTCTCTGGTAGGTGAGTGATAGGTCACTTGTGGTTCTGTCTCACCTTGTTTACATTTGATGGTTCTAGTAATGGAGATGGTATTGTACTTTGAACTCTGGTAAGCTTTGAGGTTCAACATGATAGTTTTATTTCTGTTTTTATATGAAAGTATTTTTGTATATTCTAACTGAAGACATGGTTAAGTGTTGAAAAGCATATAGACTTTCAAACAATGTGTTCTTTTGTGTAAATTAGATTTCCTATAGCTGGAATAGTTGTTGCAGCCTATTTGCATCTTCTATCTTTCAGTTTTCATTTTGGCAGTGTAGAGCTAAGAATTGTAATTGAACTATTACAAACAGTTTCACAAGAGCAAAGGTTTGAGAGATGTAAAAAACATCCAAGAAAACCAGTTGATATGTTTTATTTTCCCTTGCTAGACAGTTCGGGTTATGCTTGCACTCAGAGAGGAGTTTCTATGAAGTCTGTGTACTTTGAGGTTTGTCCAGGGCTCATGGAATCACTGGACATGTAACATTTCATAATGTTCTAAGAGTCCCAAGTATGATTAATTTTTTTAAGAATTCAAACATCTGATGTTGCTGAGGTGGCTATCAGTCTTTAACATTTTCAGAGCCTTGTCTAAAGAGGTGATACAGATTTATATTTGTGAAGAACCTCAGAAGAAGAGCTGAAGATTTTGAACTATTTTTACATTCACTTTTTTGTTGTCGTTTTGTTTTCTTCTTCCCTTATTAGTAGGTGCTTAAAAAAAGCATAAAAAATACAGTTGGCCACTTCATTTCCCCTCTTTTCCCTTTCCCTACCTGCCATCCAATGTAATAATTTTCTGCTGGAGTTCAACTCTTCTTGACTATAAAAGTTTGGCAATGTGCAAAAATTGAACCTTACTAAGAATCCCTAAAGGATTTTCATTTTTTATCACATTTGAAATACACTGTGTATAATACAATACAGTACAATAATGATAATATACGTTACAAAGTACGACATAATACAGTACAATAATTGTATGATGCTCATGTGTTTAAAATTCTGGGGACTTTGCAAAGATTTAGTGCAGCTGATGTCACATTGCAATATACTGACTTAGTTTAACAGATGTGCCCATGTGACCAGGAGTTGTGTCATCTCAGCGATAAATCCTGACAACAAAATTAATTCCTCTTGGGGAAATAATCTCAGTAAACCCTCTTTTTATATCATTTAAATTTAAGCATGTTTTTAAAAAGAGTATCTGGTGCTAAAATAATATGTCCTCCATTCCAAATCATTAATATCTTATTTCTCACTACCTCTTAGAAATGAAAGATACCAAGATGCCAAACTGGTTTCAGAAACATCTCTCCTGTTCAGTGTGTGGTGTTGTCTCATTTCTCTTGTACATATTAATTGTTAATCAGTCATGGTAGTGTGAAGTCTGATAAACAAATTGTGCTTTCACTGCTTCAGTGAAGAATTAGCCGATCCTTTTAATATGTCTTGGGAATGTAAGAATTTCTTTACAGGACCATGCTAGTGGTCTGTCTTGTTGATTATCCTGTTTCTCCAACAGTGCTGAAAATCAAATGCTGAAAGGAAAATGAAACAATTCACTTACTATAGCATTATGGAATGACTATAGCATTACGGAATGACATGGTTCTTGGTAGAGGTTGGGAAGAAAAACTCTAACATTTTGGCTGGCTTATAGCCCTTAAAATGTGTGTACATACAGTTCTCCCTCTTCTTACTGTCCTTGCATGTGTGCTTTAGAAATATCTAATCTGTTTTTTGTTTCTATCAAGTTGCTGTACCAAAATTTCGAGACCATATCTTCTATGGGGTTTTTTTATGTCATGGGTGAGGGGAGAGGGAATGGGTGCCTGGGGAAGTTCTCTTCTAACAATTTAAAATACATTGTTCTTCTTTAATAAGAAGAATGCATTAGGAATGTCTGTGCTACATTTTATGACCTCTCACTTTTGTCTTCATTAGTGTCATCATAATTAATGTCTGTACTATTTTAGACAAATTTTGACCAAAGATCATACTTTACTTCTCATCCCTCAGTACTTATTTTCCTTAATAGTCTTTTATATGGGACTTTGAAGAAAAAATGTATTTTCAAATAATTATTTCAAACCATGTTCCTTCATGCTAGTGTCCATCTTTCAGAGACATACCATGTTAGTTGTACCTTTCTACAAGCTTTTTTCTAACATGGGAATAACTGTAACTTGATAAACAGATGTAATTGTCTCCATAGCATGACTTTCATAAATACAGACTTTAAGTTCTGACTTGTTCTGTTCAGGCTTTTGTTTGCTGTTTTCCTGCTCTACTTTTCAATTGTTGCAGGGAAGAACAGACTTTTCTTTCAAATTCTATGCCACCTGAAGCAGCCTCTAACTCCTAAATTGAAAGGCAAAAATTGATCCTGGGATAAAAGATAACACCCTAGGTTTCCAGGTCTCTAAAGTTAACCGTAGAAATGGGGGTGGAAGAATGTTGTCACCTTTTATCTCTCCTGCGAGGTGTACAAATACAGGGTAAGGATAGGGGCAAACCAAAACTGTTGGAAACAGAAGTCACATTTTTAGTTCCAGAATACAGATGAGGAATTTCAGTGTTTTATGTATCTTTGATATAAAGTTCGATATCAGCTTTTCCACCAGTGTCAGATTATTTGACCTGACTGCTTACTAATATTTTTAACACTAGACCATTCTTTCTGTACATGTATTTTAAGGATGAACAAAAGGTAGCATATATATCATTCCTATTCTGGAAATAATTTCAGCAGTTAATAGAATAGGTTAAGTTTTTATATTTTCTTCAGTGATATTGAAAAACAGTTTTCTTACTAAACTATTATTTCTTTGATAGAATTGTATGCTTTCTACCTCAAAGTGTCAGATTTAGTATAGACAAAGCTCACTGTACTAATATAGACAAAGGAACGATATTTTAATCTTAATACAATGACAGACTTTCTAAGCAGTTTATTGCTTGTGTAGATCGTATTGATCAAGCTCACAGTGAATTTTCTCATACTTTGTGTAATTTAAAGCTAATATTTAGTAGAGCCTAAGTCCTAGCTGAAAGTGAGCATACTGTGGTCAGTACTTACCCTGTTTCTACATTCACTCCTATTGATTCAAGTAATTTAGTTCAGAGATTTTGAATTCCCAGAACTACTCCTTGACCTGCTGTTGAAGAATAGGGTGGATTTGTCTTAGCAGCACAGAGTTGGAGTTCCTTAAATACCCATTAGCTTTAGGTTTATCCTCATTTTACTTAGACACGCATACACACATGGAGTAATTCATTCGCTGTTAGCTTACATTTTCTGGATCACATCTACTTATAAAGACATCCTTACAGAAAGCAAATACTTATTACTACCTCAGTAATTCCCCACTAAGGTCTAATTGATTGGCCTGTAGTCCCCATTGTAGAAGGTTTTATCCTATTAGAAATCGCTCACTTTTCTAGATGGCAGTCCTAGCTGGCAAATTGCTTAATTCTCATTGCATGAAAGGGAAAACTGTCCTTGATGAAAGTAAAATTATTGTGTGACACACAAACCTGACTTTAATAGGAGATTTATCTGCTGTGGTTTTGTGATTCTTTTTGTTTTGGTTTAAATTGTTGTGTTTGAGTTGGGTTTTTTTGGGTTGGGTTTTTTTTTTTTTTCCCCTACTGGGGAGTAAAACAATTCTTCGTGACAATTCTAAGAATTGATAAAATTTAGTGGGCTTGATCTGATATGAAAAAGAGCCAAATCTGTCATTGAACGTTTGTCTTGGTGTTAAATAAGCAAAATTCCACTGTACACAAAATCAAACATTTGGCCCAAAGTAAAATTTTGCTGGTTTCAGAGGGATCGTTCATCATTTCCACAGCCAGAGCATGACTTCTAGGAGAAACAAAGGAAAGCTGGAAGTGTTAAGCCTGTGTTTTCATGAAATAAAAAAGGAAATTAGAAATAAAATTGGCACAAAACATGATTTCATTTACCAGTTTTAAAGGCAGTAGGATTTGGTTTTGACTTTTTTCCCATAGCTCTACCAGTCATTTAAATTTCTTATTTGAATAAAGACTCTCAGGGGCATATACAGATCTCAGTCTGTGTTTGAGATTCCCACTGACAGCGGTGGGAGATCTGTGTGTGAGCCACCAGTGGTTTATGGCCTATAGTTATTCTGTGCCTTAAAGGCACAATACACTTCTGCCACTTAACATTTAATTTACATATTCAGAGTACATAGGGTTACCCAATTCTTTCCCATAATAGTTCTTCAAAACATGCAGGAAAGGAGAATAGCTGCTGTTATAGTGCCCTATTGACCAAATCTACAGAGTGACTTGGCCCTTCTGATGCTGAGTTGTCACAGTGCATAATTGGCCTTTGGACTTTATGCTAAGTTAATGTGTGGGCTCCTACAGTGTAATGTGTGGGAGAGTGGGATATAACAGCCACTGTCTTTGTGACCTAAGCTTATTAATACCCAACACTGAAGAAAAAGTGTTGTTTAAATCCTGCGCTGGGAACTTAAACATTAGCTATCTCAGGTGCGGGGGTATTGTACTTACTCCTCACAGAG
This sequence comes from Harpia harpyja, assembly GCF_026419915.1. Lineage (NCBI taxonomy): Eukaryota > Metazoa > Chordata > Aves > Accipitriformes > Accipitridae > Harpia > Harpia harpyja. The sequence continues at coordinate 15,468,111 of NC_068969.1, read as the reverse complement.
AATCACAGACCAAAACCTCTTGAAGTTGGGCACCTGTATCATCAAAAGCTGAACTGGGAATGCCCCTTTCTTAGAAAGCAAACTTGAAAGGGGGGTAGCGATGGTGCCTTCTCCACACGGTGGATGAGGAAGGGCTCCTTTGGGACGTCAGGCTTTGTCAAGCTGGTCCATCCTCAGCTCTTGTGTCTCAGGAACATTCTTTGTCTACCAGGACAGCCTCTGTTCTGCCATGAAGGCATGCTTCACCCTTTCAGGTGAGTCTGTGCCTTTTGCAAAGGAAGAAAGAAAGGAGGATGTATTTATACATTTATAAATATTTTCAAGATTCAGTCAACCAGAGGGAGGGAAGGGGGAGCCTGATGCTGTAGTCTAGAGATTGGGGAATTTACGGGAACTTAGTTATAGGCAGGAATCCCAGGATCCAGTCTCCACTCCAAGGACTGCCTATGCATTTTACATTAAATGAGCACTGCAGAAAATGAAACTGCAAGTGGTATTGCCTGTAACAGTTAGCAGCATCTGCTTTTGCTGATTCACAGGGATTTGATTGATGTGTTTTCAAATTGCTTTAAGGTAGCAAAATCCACATGGAGTAGGAGCTCAGTACTTATTAAACAGAAACTTGTGGCCAGCTTCACACAATGGACTCCTAGCTCTGCAAATATCATTCAAAACTGTTCTAAAATTACAAATTGCCATTTTTATACATGGCACTGATGCAGAGATATCCAAAACATCCCATTCAAACATCTTGTTTTCATTTGCTTGTAGTTCTTCCAGGTATTATCTTCAGGCTTACAGTCCTGTGTGATACAGACACATTTTAGATCTTAGGCTGAATGGTTTCATTGCACATTTACTATTTTTGGTTGATTATATTGCAAAATTTAGGTGAAGTTATTAATCTATTTGCAAAAAGAATATTAAGGAAAATGTTGTTTTTGAAAATGTTCTAGTGGCATTTCCTTTGGAAAATTTTTCTAGACTCCATGGAATTCTGATACTGAGCTGCGTCAGCATCTCCTAAGGGACAGAGTGTGTGAGAACAGTCTTTCCTTCAAGCATTCACACCCCTCATTCTGTTTGAAAAACATGAATGAAAGCCAGAAAAAGATGCAAAAGGAGGGAGAAAAAGAGAGAGCACTGAAATTAAGTGCAAGAGGAATTGAATGGGCTGCCCAGGGAAGTGGTTGAGTCACCATCCCTGGAGGTATTCAAAAAGCGAGCGGACAGGGTACTCCAGGGCATGGTTTAGTGGGCATGGTTAATGGTTGGACTCGATGATCTCGAAGGTCTTTTCCAACCGAAATGATTCTATGATTCTATGAAAACCCAATCCATACTTCACTCCGTGCTTTTGGCCTGATAGGCAAGATGAGCTTTTCTCATTGATGGAAGAGCTAGAGTAGCAAAAAGTACATCAGAAAGCTGTTTTAATTTTCATGCAGTCTTAGTTTTTTCTGTTTTATTTCTCTGCAATTTCTGTTTTCGACCTCTCCTAGTAAAATAACTTTCAGACCCCAAGTGATGCTTCTATGTACAGTCATTGGGAAAAAAAGCTGGTTAATGGATTTGGCTGTGAAAGTCACAGAATTATGGAAAGGAGGAATATTTATAGACAGACCTGCCAGAGAGTTTGTTAAAAAATAATGGAAAATTACAGACAGCAAGGTGGTCTCATTATCTTTGGTACAGAATTAAATAAAGCATCCAGCAGAATTTGTTTAACCTTTCCATGAAATTGTACTGAATTGCTCCAGACAGCGGCAACAACTCTTCAGACCCTGTTGTTTTGTTTTGGTTTTTAACATAGTTCTAAAAATTAATGGTGAAGTTTCATGCAGACAGATACTGGAAATATTATTCTTTAAACAAATGACCAACGTGTTTAAAAAACTGCTATCAATTTTCTCTCTATTTTAATTACATGAGCCCTACTGATATAGATAGGATATCCTTGTTACTACAAATGAGCAGGAATTCCTTTTGCAGAGGAAAGTGAGAAGAGGGATCTTTACATTTGAAATAATAAGTGGGGAATGGGGAAGAAAGCAAGCCCTACCAGTTAGTGACTGATTTCTTTTTGGTGCAGCAAAACTTTTATAAGACCATTCCCAGTTCATGGGGGTATCATTACCCATTACTACAGTTTCCACATGCTGGGGGAGCCTGGCTGGAGCCCAGCTTTACCACGTCCCTGGAAAGAGAATGGGAGATACAGACCTTAAATTGGGAGCAACCCTGAGCAGAAAGCCATTCTGTCTGTTCTTTGGGAGAAGAGGCCAGGTGCTGAATTCCCTGGACTTCTGTTGCTTTTAAGCTGAAGCAGGGAATGCTACAGCCCTCTGGGAAGCCCTGGGGAGCTCTTGGGAGGTCTCAGGTGTGTGTCATTCTTTCTTTAAATCTTGTGCTCTGCACTTTGTCAGAAGGCCCACTTTGAAACAACTGTTTGATAGGAGCATCAGTGCTTGGGATCTGTCTCTGTGAGTCTTTGCATTACTCCTGCTCTTCTTGGTAATGCTTGCTTACCTCTGATGATCATCTTCTGGGACTTGGGAACAGTGGGTCCTGAGACCTCCAGATCAGTGGTGAAGCCCAGACTCTGAGTAGAGAGCCCTAAGGAAAACTCCACCACATGTAAAATATACAATGTAAAGGTAAAACCCCCAAACTAAAAGCAAAGTTAAAGGGTGGGAATCATAGAATGGTTTTGGTTGGAAGGGACCTCTAAAGATCATCTAGTTCTAACCACCCTGCTGTAGGCAGGGTCATCTTTCACTAGATCAGGTTGCTCAAAGCCCCGTCCAACCTGACCTTTAATACTTTCAGGGATGGGGCATCCACAACTTCTCTGGGCAACCTGTTCTAGTGTCTCACCACCCTCAACGTAAAGAATGTCTTCCTGTCTAAATCTACCTATTTTAGTTTAAAACTGTTACCCTTTGTCCTATCACTACAGGCCCTTGTCAAAAGTCTCTCTCCATCTTTCCTATAAGCACCCTTCAAGTATTGAAAGGACACAATAAGGTCTCCCCTTCTCCAGGCTAAAAAAACCCCGACTGTCTCAGTCTTTCTTCATAGGAGAGGTGTTCCAGCCCTCTGATCATTAAACTGTGACTGTATCTGATTGAGGCATTTCTTGAGCCTCTGGGGAACTGAGACTCTTGGGAAAGCATTGAGCTTTTAGTACACAGTAAGCCTTTGCTTTTGTAAACATCCAGTCTAATGCTAGGGATGTGATTTTTGGCTGCTGCTTGGCTAGCTTTCAGGAGATACTGTTGCATGTGGCAGCCTAAAGACGTGTCTATTCCGATAAACAGCATTTGTATTTCTTTATGACTGTGACATATTCAGCCTCTGCCAGACTGTAGACGAGGGAACATGAGTCTTGTTTTAGCCTCCCACTATGGCCCAAAGTAGAGTGCACTGTATCTGTGCCACTCAGCATAGCCCAGATAAAACACAGGAACAGTGAGTGCATTTTGAAACAAATATGTTTACAGCCAGTATTATTTGAGGCGAAACTCGTCATTGACATAACATAAAGTTTGCCTCTGAGATATCTTGTATCCAACCCTTTCATCTTGTTAAATATAGTTCAGTGTTTTCTTTTTTTCTGGTGAACAGATGATTGCATTAATTTAAGGAATAACAGTTGGCACACCAGACATGCAAATGGAGCAAGACTATGGAGATAAAAAAGGAAGTAATTGGTCCATTAAAAGAGCTTGATTTTGTCCATTTAGGAAACGAAATGCTATTCATTAAATATAAGCCTGTAGCCACAGGTACTGTGTCTTTCATTCACTTCTATACGAGTGTGCTTAGAGATGCCTTGGAGTTGTGCTTCTGTAATGAATGAGATAGTCTTCAGTGCTTTAAAAATGGATATATTATTTAGAGTAGGTGAAAAGTTTTCAACTGACTTTTATTCTCTGCAATCACTGCCTGAATGAGTTCAGTTTAATGAGAAACTGATATTGTACTAGTCCAAATATATTTTAAAAAAACCTGAAGTCATCCTGAGTTCAAGTCAACTCTAATTTTTCCCTGTAGAAGACTGATGAAAGGCAATGACATCAGCCTTGCTAACAGCCCTTCCTTTAGCTTATTGTTAATGATCACCATCAAATCAAATGCAGACTTGGTGGAATTCCAATGACTTAAACAGAGCTGTACAAGAGATAAATTTTGCCTAGTTTAGATACCAGGAATACAAGCACTGAGGCCCTTGTCATGTCCAGTGAGCCACTTACTGCACTAACAGATGTTTATTCTTGTTAGGACAATGGGAATTTAGTAACTCTGTCATTCCCTCTTAGAAACAATTGTACAAATTGACAGGTTTTACTAATTTCCCTGGGCAAAAGTAGTACACCTATAACATGCCTTTTTTTACCTCCTTTTCAATGTTTTGCCTATGCCAAGAGAAATCCACATTTTGCGGGAATCATCACCATGCTAAGTATATATTGTAGAAGGAACTTCCTGCTGGGGACACATCTGTTGGCTAAATAAGAAAGCAGATATACAATGATACCTATTCTACTGCAGCACAGTGTAAACAGGTAACACAATTAACAAAGGCTAATTAGTTGCATTTTACTCATCATATTTTATCATGAACATAAACCCCCCTAAAATTGTGGAAAGCTCAGTAACAAGCTTACTAAGAATACTTGGAAAAAAGAACATCTGTTTACCTGACTTCTCTTCCTCCTTTTCTTGTTCTACAAAGCAGGGAGAGAAATACTTCCTTGGCCATCCAAAAGCATTGTTAGATTCATCAGCTGGAATTTGTTATTGTGGTGTTATTGCTCTAGTTCCATCAATTATTGTCACCTGAAGATGATTGATTGCTGGTGGGGAACAGGTGGGACTTGATATGCACCTTGAAAGTCTGATACATTGCTGTCTGAACTCTTCAGAAAGAATGTATGGAATGAAGGAGAGAGATGGTGTTTGTTCAGTCTGGAGGTGAGCAGGGTAAGAGAGGGATTCAGCTGCTGTCTACCACCTGGAAGGAGCTGGAGAGAAGATGGAGCCGGACTCTTCTCAGGAGCAGCTTGAAAGGACAGGTACAACAAGCACAAGTTGCAGCAAAGGAAATTTTGATTTCATGTCAGGGAAAACAGCTTTCTCAGCAGAAGTAGTTACAAACTGGAACTGAGTCTTAGCCAGACTGTGGGATACCCGTCTTTGGAGATATTCAAAGCTCGGGAAGGCTCTGAGCTATGGTCTAATGTTTATTATAATATTTCCCTTTTAGCCACTATAATATTTGTTAGAAACAGAAGATTAATCGGATGAACTCTACAAACAGTTTTTGTTTGCTGTTTGAAATTAGGAGGAATGTAGGTATTTTGTGTGTGAGGAAGGTAATCCTGTAACTGAAGTCTGTATTGTAGTGCAGGTGTGGAAGATGTAGAGTTAAGAGATCCTGAACTCTGGAATTTCCTCATGTAAGAATGCTTCATTTTGTCATATTCATGTTTTGAGGTAGATTTCTGCAAAATCTTAGAAGGTATAGGTGGGGGGAAGGTTTTTCAGCTCACACAGGTGAAGTGAGATTGAACTGTGTTATTGTTCTGATGTAGAATGTTATTTACAGTCTTCTGAACTCTTAGTTCATTTAGGTGAGAGTAATTTTGTTTGCTATAGTGCTCAGCTCTCCAACTCTTTGTGTTTATTTGATGACAGTGCACTGATTAAACAAAAGAATCATAAAGATTACAAAGATAAAGCAAAACTTTCTGTAAACTGAGGTGCTTACATAATTACCACAACTCACAAGTAGATTTCAAGCAGCACACCTGAGTCACACCTGTGTGTTAACTAATTATCTACATCACAGCAATTATTGCAACTATTTGCCAATAGTGCTTTGTATAGAGAAGGAATGCTGAAAACTACAGTAAATAGGTTCCTAATGTATCTTAATTGACAAATACTTTTGAAGTTCAATAACCTCCTTTCAGAAAAACCTTCTTTCAGTTGATTTCACGCTCTGCTTTGTAAACTGTTTGAGTTTACAACTTATGAATTACCTTGTTTCTCATGCAAGTTTTTTAAAACAAATGACATAGATATCATATTTGAAAAAATAAATGTGTAGCTGTTGGAGTATTTTTGAGAACTAAATGTCATTATTATGCTTTCCCCCCTTTTTTTTATAACACCATCTGTTTAGTAAACATCAAAATGGATTGATATGAAACTTAAAAAGTTCATAACGACAACAAAATAATGCATGACAGATTAGATAAGAACAAGTCATTAAAATGGCCTATAAAAGGACAACCATCTGTAGCACTAAAATAATCTCTCTATTGATGACAGTAATAACTTTCTAAGTCAGTGACAATTTTGGATTTACAGCATAAATAGTAATCATATGAAGCAAATAATTGGAATGTATTTTTTGTAATTAATGAATACTCTCTTTTTTCCCTATTACACTTGTGAAGAAACAGAATTTATAGAAAATATATGTGTGTATGCTTAATAATGACTTGTATATTATCTCCCAAGCTCACAAAAAGCAATTATAAGTTCATTAAAAATATTATATGTAACTCTAAGTCTGGGGAAAGTAATTTTATGTTTACAGAAAATGTGCCTAATGTACTTTGTCACTCTGAAAATCTTAACAGTAGGCAAGAAGAGTGCAAAATGCTGAGGATGCAACTCTAGTTAAAGATTCAGATGCACATAGATCACGTCTTGGAGAGGCCAGTGGGTGTTGTCTGAGCAGAGAACAGCCAGCAGATGACCTAAGAAGAGAATATTGATGTGTTATTTTAATTAAAAGGGTACCTGTTCATAATGGTTTGATTATTTGATCTCTTCAAGGGCATGTTATAGGGAAGTGTCTACTTTTAGTTGCACAGAACCTCTGTCTGGGAACCAGCACTGGCCCCTCTTGCACCAGGATGTCGTGGTCACCTCTGTTGATTTGCATCTTGCTGGAATTCTCCACTCCTTAACAGGTCGATCCTGTTGGGAGTTGATTTAATTCCTTGTACATGAAAATTTATGTTCTTAGACTTAAAGCAACCCATGTAATTCACTGGCAATGCAAAAAGGAATTCACTGAATAGAAAGTATTACCTTTCCTTCTTTTATTAGGCATATAGTTAAAGCTTTTCATCTCCAAAGTACTTTAAAAATGCTAATTAACCTTCACAAAACTTCCCTCCCCTTAATGGTAGGTGGCACATGAATGACTCCCTGCAACATTATAATCCAGCCATTTTAGTAATTAGTTTTGAAGTATAGCACATGAACTAATTAGAACATTGTGCAACTACTAGGCACCTGTTGGCTACAAATGCCTGGGAACTATCCAAAAATGTCACATAGTTTCAAGTGATGTTGTAGTTGTGTACCTCATGGAGTAATTAATTCTTTGTATGCCTTGAGACAGGTCACTGGCAGTCAGCAATGCTAAGAGTGCTTCTTGAAAGCTTTTCTCTTTTCCATCCCCCCACTTTGCCCCCCGGGCTTTTTCTCCTTGTTGAAGAGCTTTGAGGCTCTGGAGCTGAAGGGCTGTGCCAAGCAGCAGTGCGTTTTATTAATCGCACATATTGTACACAAGTAAAGCTGTGGCCAAGAGCCTTGCCTGACTGCTGGAAGAATGAACTAGTGTCACAGTATATAGTGGTATATTAGTGGTATATATTAGTGGTATAACTAAGCAGATCCTACTTGTTTGTCTTGGGCCAGATCACATCCCTGCTTTTCAAGCAAAGATAGCCTGAAGCCACCAAAAAGCATGTAGAAAAATAAGCATGGACAGACTCTCTGAAGGTTATCTTTCTCTTGTGTGAGGGAAGCTTTACATTCATGTTAAAGGAGAGGCATGGTATGTTCAAGTGCTTTTTGCCTATGAAGTTCTTTTTCTTCTTCGTTCTCAACTGTAAAGCAGAGATGAAACTTGCAACAAATACTGAATACTTGGAGTGTGTGTATATCTATGTATGTATGTGTTTGCATATGAAAAAGTACTTCACCCTGTCTATTCTTACTACTGAGTGTACTCTTCTGAAATAAAGTTCCCTGGTATTTCTCAAAGACTGCATTGCTACCAAACCACAGATCTCTAATTTATGCAGGTCAGAAGTCCATTTGAATTGACTAAGCAATACCCTTGTTTATGTGACATAAGTTTAATTAAAGAAAATTATCTCAGATCAAATAGTTCTAGCCCTAGAAGATACAGCAAGCAAGCCTTGATTCATTTTGGGGGTCAGAGTCTTCAAGGACAATAGTCTATTTCTTTGTGCTTTTCATGTTTTCTGTTCAATGCAGAGTCAAGCAAAACAGCCTGAAACTGGAAATCGAATGTTTCACTTCTTCAAATTGGTTTGCTGCACTGTCACAATCTTCCCGTCTTACTGACACTTTTAGTCAGTGATGCTGTGATTTTTAATAGTTTCACTTTGATATATAAGACTTTTAATAGCATATAAGACAAACTCTGTTGTACAGATAAGCACAGCTGAATTCCAGTTACTTCCCATGGTAGGGGTGATGAAATTGGTTGCCCTTATCCATGTTATGGTATTGTGTACAGTCGCTGTCTGGGATAAGTCTGTTTATAGCACTTACAAGTGTGTGGCTTGTGATGTGCGAGAATGTCATATCGCTTGGTTTTGTCTGAGTTGAAGAAGTTTAGTAAGTTCCTCTGATACTCTGTCCTTTGAAGCTACACCTAATTTCCTCAATTTTCAATTTAAACAATTTTATATAATCATGTTTGCAATTACTATGTCACTTTTTGATAAGTCAACATACAACTGTGCACAGCGTTCAACTATCACTTCCACCATTTCGATATTTCCCTTTTCTCCACTGTCCAAACATCTCTCCAAAACTCCAGTCAAAAAAACCAAATCCATAAACAATATTATTTCACACTAAAACCAAAACCATTGCCGTTCTATTGAAGACAGAGAACTAAACTGTTTAGGATCTGTTTCCAGAATTTTTTGTGTCAACTTTCAACAAATTTGTTCAGTTGTTTTCCAAGACAAATAATTTGACTAGTTTTGTGTATCAGTGGATAGCTGTAGGCTTTGCATCATTTCAAGCATACACTAAATCTGTTATTCAATTTTGGAATTCCTTGAAATTTTGTTAATTTTTTTTGCAAGGGAGGAGAATCCCCATTCTTCTATGTTGGCAGAATTATATTGCTGTCTTTAGAAGATGTTCAGCTGGGTGACAGAAAATTAGTTGAACACTTACCTGCCAGTTTGTATAGAAAGATTTTGTTGTCCTGAAATTCTCTACTTCACATAGCAATCAGGCTATTCCTCTACCTTCTAGCATCTCTTCAGCAGAAGTTTCTGGGTTTCAGAAGCTTCCAAAACTGGTCAAATCGTGCTGCCTGGAACAGTCCTTGCCCTGAGGGTAGAATGACTTGCTGGTTTTGTTTTTTTGGTTTTGGTTTTGTTTTTTTTTTTTCCAATTATAATAATTTTCTTAAGATGGTGATTTTTCTGCCTGTGAGGATTGAGATTTCCTGTAGCTGTTACATAAACTTGATACAAATTTAATTTTTTGAAACTTAATATTTCTGTGCTTTTGGTTTCCACCCCTTCAAAGGAAAGAACAATTTTTTGGCCAGAAAATCACAGATACTCTCATCTGCATTCTCTTTAATCATTTGCTCTTAACTTTGCTCCTCAAAGTATTTAAACCTGTCTTCATCCCCAAGAACTAAGGATCAAAATAAATATTGAAGATACAATTTTTTAAAACTTGTATTTACTCCCATGTAGCTCTACTTATCCACATGTGAAATTTTTTTTGATAGTGTTGAGTGCCTCCAAGTTTTTATTGACCTCAATGTGAGAGTTCTTGTTGGTCAGTACATTTGAAAATAGTATCTTTTGCTTAGGTAGGCATTAGATCTATGTATTAGACTAACATATCTTAAAATTATAATTGAGTAATTGTTTTAGTCTTGTCAATACCAATAATCAGCTGCGGAGCATACTAGAGATGTGCCACAACAACAACAAAAAGTGGGTTTTTTTCTTGTTTAGTAACCATAATCTTTAATTCTCACCTGCTATGGCTGAACTAATTCAATGTTGTTGAATTGCAGTTGATTGAAACTGTAAACTTTAGCATAGAATTTAGTGCTTTAATATTATTAATGAATTCAGTATTGGATTTTTCTAAGCACTCACTGGATGAGTGAAGCAATAAATTAAGAGCTGTTTAGTGTAGTTCTTTGGCACTGGTGTTGAGGAGGGTTCACTGGAGGTTATTTTTTAGAAAAGAGTGTAGAGCAGCTAAGGTGGATTCTCTTCCTTTCTTTTTCCCTCTTTTCCTTAGATGAGCTGATTTATTTAGGGTGTTGGTCAAAGAGGGCAGGATGATAGCACTAGCTGTTTCTTAGGAAAATAAAAGAATTTGAGAAGCTATAAAATCTACCGGTACTACTGTTAATTCAGGATGTAAATTATCATAGTCCCCTTACTATATATATGTCCTCATGGATGCCCAGTGAAAGTTGTTTGTTTGTTTGTTTGTTTGTTTTCATTCATGCCTAAGTTTCAGTAGTGGTTGTGACAGGAATGACTTTTAGATTTGTTTTATAATGTTTTTAGCTAGATCCACCTAGTATCTAATGTATGTTTGTGTGTTTAATGAATTTTTCAGTATGACAACTGCATGTAAAAAATAGTGCATTTGATTTCCTGAGAACCTGCATCCTATCAAAGTGATATACAACTTGCTTGATAAACTGGTCTGAATTCTAAATTCGCATGCTCTATAAATGAATTTATATAATAGTGATGGGTTCCAATACATTTTTTTAATAACGCTTAGTAAAATCCTGCCCTAGGTATTTATGGCACTAAAAATAGAGGTAGCACTTGCTGGTACCTGCAGATGGTACTCAGTCTGTAATCTGAGGTCATACTCGGAAGTTTCTAATACTTTGTGTGATGTATGGTTTCCACCAGCTTCTCTTAAATGCTTACTAGTTAACAGAATTGTAGATAGTTTTAATATGGTAGACCTTGAAAGTGCAAGAGCAAAAACTGGCTGATTCTTATGTGATGACTAATCCTCTAACATTTTTCATCACAAGTAAAATTATAGGTAAGTATCTCTTTTACTAATTCACAGCCTGTAGTATATTTGCAGCATGAAGCTTATTAAATTATAATTTATTGTTTTGGTAACTGAAAAATTAATGTAAAAATATGTATTTGTTCTCCTGCAATAAGCCTGTAGCCTAATCAATCAACTTATGACTCTCCTCATCTGTTTTTCTACAAATTACGATGGTGCTCTGCAGTCTAAGAGTTCCCTTTTTCAACTGTGTGCAGTCCTTGCTTCGGCAGAGATGCGCACAGAGGTCACTGTGCCCTGTGTTGCATACTGGCCTGGATTTGCTTACTCTAGAAGCTGCAATTTGTGCAAATATGCAGGTGCTGACACCCCACGCATTCTTGAGAACTTTATTTATTTTCTTTAATTATGTTGTTATCCAGAGAAAAAGATTAATCTGCATTAGCCTGGGGGGCAGACTCAGTGAAAATGGCATGATCAAACTGGGTCACTTGCTTACTTGCTTGTTTTATATTTTTTCTAGTTTTATTTATACAAAGACCCTTGGGCATTCTTGCACAGGCCGAGGCCCCAGTTGCACCCATGAATTGTCCTGAGACAAGGAAGCCTCATGACGATTGCCTCGGGCAGCTGCATGAAAACCTGGATGTGCTGAGCAGGGCTTTCCTTGCCCCAGGCAGAAACTGCCCTCACCTAGAGCATTTCCTAGCCAACTGGTTGCATCACGTGGTAGCAATTTTTCTCTTGGGTATTATTGCTCTTTTCCTAAGAGATACGATTCATGGCTGAATTTATTTCTTATACTTTAATACTAACCGGACAAACAAAAACCCCTTTACTGTTTTATCCTCATTTATCTTTTTGCCTACACTGTCCCTTAGCTTAACAGCTCTTGCCTCCTTTTGTCTTTTTCTATCCCGTCCCAGTCCTTTATGTTATAGATATTATACAACTGAGATCTCTTTGTCAGCTTCTATTCTGGTACACCAAACAAGTCTGAGCTTTCCAATAATAAGATATATTGAATAAATACTTAAGTATATGACAATAAATTAAAAAATCGGCATTGCTTTTCTCTGGTCTGCAGTTAATGTTATCTTGTGTATATGTTGGTAAGTCAAACTTGTTTAAACGCAATGTAAAATGCTATAAGCTCTTCACTCACTGCCCCCTCCCCTTAAAAGAAGAGATATAACATTGCTTATTTGATTAAGCAGATGTTTTGGTGAAAAATAAAAATGGAAACACAATTTCCCAGGCTGTGGAATTATTGTTGAGTAGAATTCTACACTAGTTTAGAAGCTGGTGATAGAAGATAACTTGAGGTCAACCTACTTTTTTTTCCTTGGTTTTGGTTGAGTCCTTAGAAGTCTTTCATTTCTTAGAAGAAAAATCATATCTTAGAAGAAAGAGAATTGATTACAGAACTCATGTCTCAGAAGAAAGACTTTTCTTTCAGGGTGACTGAGCACTGGAACAGGCTGCCAGAGGCTGCGGAGTCTCCATCCTTGGAGATATTAAAAAACCTCCTGGACATGGTCCTGGGCAACCTGCTGTAGGTGACCCTGCTTAAACAGGGAGGTTTGACAGGAGTGGATAAGATGACCTTCAGAGGTCTGTTCCAACTGAACCGTACTGTGATTCGTTGATGGAACATCAAATCTAGCTTTTTTGCGTGTGCATTGGCATTGCCCACTGCAGTGCCTGTCGTACAACGTGATGGTGTGCCTGCATCTGTCCTGAAAACGTTGACCGATTTCAAATCAATGCAATGTGTTGGTTTTCACCACAAAAACTGCCTATTCCATGACTGGTGTCAATATCAGTGTTTGATTTGCTGGGCTGGTATAGGTTCATCAGGAACTATTATACATGTCATGAATATTTCAGAAAGGGGTATGTTCCCATGTCTTAAGCTCAGGCTTCATCTGTGTTCAGAACACTTTCTTGTTGCTTGAACTCAACCAGACTTTTTGACTTTGGAGATGTCTTGTTTAGACTTAAAAACATCAATTCTTGAACTCTTGTAATATTTCTCGTTTGGGAGTTTTAAGTGAATCCAACTTGTTCTGCTACTTGTAGAAAACTTGTCACTTAACCCCCTATGACAGTACACAGCTATGAGTTTCAGGAACACTTATGCTGCCTCTCCAAACAGATTTCTGTGCTCACTCTGTAGGAAGGTCTCTGTCACTTGTAAAAGTGTTTTTCTGGTTTGGGTGGTTGGTTGGTTGGGGTTTTTTCCTCCTTTCCTTTTTCTTTTTTTCTTGGGTTTCTTTTTTTTCTTTTTCTTACTTTCCAACAGTTAGTGCGTACTCATGCATACAGAAAATCTTGCCAGAGTAAATGGCAAGACTCCCAGATATCTCAGGTATGACCCAAACTGTCCACAGCAAGAATACATAGACTTCCTATTAATTGCTCTTGCTTACCTGCCTAAGGAGTGTTAAATACGGTGTAAGGCTGCAAGATGTAGGGGTGTTAGAGAAAGGTTAATTTATTTTTTTTAAGGGACAATGGGACTAAGAAATGTGATAGGCATTTTTGAAACATGGCAGTATTTTAACAGGATAGAACTGAAGCCTGTTTAAACTTTCCCTTTTGATTTCAGAGTAAATCTGACAATTTTTGAGCTGAACACCTTTTCCAATCTAGTTCTGATTATAAGACTACTAAAAGAGAGCTTTGTAATAGGAATTGATTGCAGCTTTAACTCAGGAGCTGTTACTGCCTTTCTGTAATGTTCTTTGCTCCCTCCTTCAGTATATTCTTTATTAAATCATTCTATCATGCTCCTTGTTTGACGCAGGCACAGTTGTGTAACTGCTGGCCCATAACAAAACATTTGTGGCACAGGTGGTTTTGGGAGCACAAGAGTTCCTCTCAGACAGTCAGCTGCTCTATGTTTTGATGCCTGGAAGACAGCTTTCTTAATTTCATTAGATAGGACGTGGTCCAGAAAATTAAAGGTGCTGACAATTCTAAGTAGCTGATTATAGGCTAGAGTTATTAGTCCTTGTAGTTTCGTGACAGCAACAATTGTTTACATTTTTTTAAAGATTAGAGATTCAGAAAAACAATGAAAATCTGGTAGAGCATTTAATATGTAATGAAATGAGGAAAGCCTCTATGCTAATAATATTCTTTATTCCTTTTCCCTCTAGTTAGGCTAGATTTTATTTAAAAATCATCACCAAAAGCAATATTCACAGTCCATTTTTAGAGAGAAGTATATTAAAATGGAGTGGAAGTATTAGCACTATATTTTGCAAGTCTGATCCTGCTTCTGTGAAGGCAAGCAGGCACAAGGGAGCAGAAAGGACCAGTGGGCGCAAGGAGGACAGGCTCATGCGCTGATTATTTCTTCTTGTCTAGCTGATGGAGAGGCATTGTTGGACTAATTAAGGCATTGCTTTTAGCAACCTTTCCCATTCTAATTTTTTAATAGAACTGCAAAAGGTGTTACCTTGGCTGCTTGAACCTGAGGCATGAAAAAAGATCTTGGAGAAGGGAGGATGGTGGTAAGGGATGCAAAAGGGAAGGGAAGTCACAACAGGAACCGATGTCTTGTGCTGTGGATCGGCCTGGAATGTATCTGAAGCAGGTGGAAGTGGTTTGGCCAGGATACCTCTGAGGACCAAGATGGTGAAGACCTAGTAGCCTGTGGTGCTATCCAAGGTGGAACAAACAGCTGGGACAACAGAGCATACTTTTTTCAGTCTACCAGTTCTCTGCTGTGCCACTGAAGTCTAGTTTTAAAGACCTGTCATGGTTTCAGCCCAGCCGGTAACAAAGGACCACGCAGCCGCTCGCTCACTCCTCCTGCCCCCCTCCGGTGGGATAGGGAGGAGATGGAGGAGAGAAAAGAAAAAAAAACTGGAACCTCGAGGGTCGAGACAAGGGCAGTTTACTGGGACAACACAAAAAAAAAAGTTACAACAACAACAACGGTACTAATGAAAGAATATACAAAAAGAGTGATGCACAGTGCAACTGCTCACCACCCGGAACCCGATGCTCCGCCACCGAAAGTCGAGAGCCCTCCCCCCGGCCTGCTCCCCATTTATATACTGAGCATGATGTCACATGGTATGGAATAGCTCCTTGGCTAGTTCAGGTTGGCTGCCCCGGCTATGCCCCCCCCCCCACCTCCCAGGTTCCTGTAAAAATTAACTCTATCCCAGCTGAACCCAGGACAAGACCTCAAAAAGGTCCAGCTGAGGGGCAGAGTAATGAGTGACCATTTCCTGGTCACTTTGTCTAGGCCTGATTTCTGATGCGTTATTTCCATCTCTGAATGTAAGAATGGCTAAGCTACGTGAGATCTTGGGTCCATTCAGGCCAGGCAGCTGTCTTTGAGAGTTGCCAAAGCAGATGTCTGTGGAGGGGTACGAGGGTATAATAGGTTGAGCACCTGGTGGTGCTTCAATGGTCTCCTGACACCCAACCATTTGCAGTCCAGGGACTTTCTGAGCCAGAGTACATCTGTATATGTTACAGCTGACAATTAATTTCTCTTCTATGTTCAGCCACTCCTATTAATCACGATAGCTTTTACAATCTTCAATACTGCAGGCCAAGACTATCCACAGCTTAACCATGCACTGTATGAGGAGCTGTCTCCCTTGTGGAACTGCTGCCTGATAGCTTAGCATCTCCCCAGTTCTTGTGCTGGAAGATACCATGAACAGTTGAACTCAGTCTTTCCACCCCACTTGCAAGTTCATAGATGTCTGCTGTATCCTCACCCAGTTGTCTTTTTTCTAAACTGAAAATTCCTAATCTTACTTAGTAATTCATTATAAGGAAAAGGTTTTATACCTTTGTGCTCTGTCCTTCTCTAAATTTCTTCTAGTATAACTCTGTCCTGGTTGTGTTTGTCCAGCATGATTTCAGTATCATCCTTTCACCTTTATGCTTGGACAAATCTATTTTCCCCATATTTCTGTTTTCCTCTTTTTTGTTAATAGCTATTGCAGTAAATAAGTATAATGCTCAAGAACCTTCACCCACGTTTCTATGACTGATTTACCATCAGGGCAAACTTACAACTCTCCGGTTGTCACACCAACATGTTCACCTTTGCCTGGTCTACTGGAAACACTTCTATTTCTGTGAGCATAAGGATGCCCTTTGATCCTGCAATAGTGTGGGGGGTCTTTTTTTGTTGTTTTGGGTTTTTTTTGTGGTGTTTTGTTTTGTTTGTTAACACGGTAGGGAATGACTATGTCCATAGTTTTCTGGCGTTAGTCTAAGGGATTCTTATGCATAACCTTACCTTTACTGTACTTTATGAACTTCTATATGCCATGTGTTCAAGCAAATACTGTTTAGCACAGCATACTAACCACAAGTCTGAGGACCCTTGATTCAAAACTAGTTAACACTTTTGTTTTGTTTAATAAGTTGCATGAACAGCAGTCTCTAAGCTTCATGCACTGCTTTCTTTATGGTGTAATATATTTGTAAACATGTTTCTTAACTTCAAAACATGTTTGTTCTGCCTCATTTATTTGCAGATAACTTACTGTCTCTTGGATCTTTAGCTTTTTGTTCTAATGATTGCTTTGAAATATTATTTTAATGAACCTATGAAACACATCATTGTATTCTTTTTTTGTGGTTGGACTGCTAATGATACTCATCCATTAAGTAAATGGTTTTGTAAGCAATGCAAATGTAATAAATAAAGTTAGTCAGTTCTTTTTTACCACTTTTCTGCTGATAGGCATACCACATGCTGGGAAGGTAATGTTTCATGTCTAGAATAGTTCAGTTTGTAGGTGGTCTGGGAATCTTTGTATTTAGATTCAGTCAAAGAGCTTCAAAGAACATTGTGAACTATAATTTATATACATTAGAATTAAAAATTTTGAATCTGGTTGCAATGTAAGGTATATGTTTGACTTCAGCAGTATATTCTGAAGCATCATGGTTTGTTTAGGCCTCGCTTTGCCTAGTCTTTGATGGAAATACCAGAATTGGAATCCTTACTATATTGCATTGTTTGAAGCCATCTCTGAAAGTGGTATTTCAGCTGCTGATTCTAAGGGCTCTGAAATATGGGGAGCAGCTCACTGAGAGAAAGAAAAAGTAGGGTCCTGTGGCTGGGAGATGTAATATGTGCAGTGAGAAACTATTGTATTTGCCACAGGCTGCTGCTGGGCAAGTCTCCACCCATGTTTTCTGATAGGAAATAGTGAGGGTGCCCTTCAGTCTCAAAAGGGTGTTGGAGCCTATTTCATTAATACTGTCACGTGGTGAATATGGAATTTACACCAAATAATGTTAAGGCAATTTACTTAGGAAGATTGTGTATTTAAAAGAATAACAGGTATACTCAAGAGTTAGTTATAACCCAAGGAGAACTGGAGGTAGAAAAAGGCTCCTGTTTGAATGTTTGAACCCAGTCTTGAACTGAGACCTACAGTGGAGGATGCAAACTGTCTTATTTCAGTGTGCTTCAGTCGTTCTTCCTCATCCCTGTGAAACATCTGGTGGGGTCATCATTACAAATAACACACTGGATAGATAGATTGTGGAACATGGCCAAACCAGTGCATTCTCATCACACCCCTTATAAATGGCTATAAACAACAACATTTCTTTGACCTGCAAGGGTTAGCATTACAGCTAGGTACCTCTACTTAAAAAACGAAAAACCAAAAAACCAACCAAACAAAAAAATCAGGTTACAAAACCATTAAAATTATTCTAGCTTTTCATTGCTTTAATATTAATAAGAGGAGCGCTTACAGGAATAACTCAAGGTGGACAGTAGAGATGGATATTTAGAATAAAGCCATAGCCCTTGCCATCAGAATAGAGCCATAGCCCCTGCCATCCTAAATGGGGAATTTTCTTAATGAAGACAGATGTTTTCTTTGAATTCTTGAGAGATCAATAGCAAATGTCACTGTGCAAAACTTCTAGGGATGCCAATGGCATAAAAAAATCAGGCTGGTTTTAAGTTATAAATGAGGCATTTGCTTGAACTACTAGAGATGATTCCCTAATAAGATTCATGTTGCTTGATTTATTTTTTTAATATATTTTAATTCTCTAAGGATATCAGAAATCTGTAATTTACACCTCTGGAATGTAGTCAGACTTAGTCGTGAGAAGGCCAGGTTTAGCCACGCATATGGAAATGCCATAATATTTTACCAGGTAATTATAACTGGATAATTTAGGTTGAAAGGATAGGTCAAAAGTCTTCTTTGAAATGTTATTAATTCACTGAAGAAATGAGAGTTACTATAAAAATTATTATTTTATCTCTCTTGGAGAAAGTAGTGCCTTTGCACTGCTCTAAGTGGTTCATTAAGACTTAAGCGACATAGCACAAGCAAGAGTTCACTTCCCCCAAGATTTTGAAGGCACCTGACACTAAGGATGAAAAATGAATTTACTAGTATTTTATAAGGTCTTCTACAATCACTACTAATTTTGAAGCCGATAAAGGCAAGCACTGCCAGCAAGCGTGCTTCTACTGCCCCAGCTTTTTTCTTCAGTAGCATTTTAAAATGATTGCCTCGGGCATTCATTCAGGGAAGGAAGTACAGAGGTGATGGGAAATGGAGATTTTCATATGACTTCCACGCATTAAGATGATTTGGGAAAATTATCCCATTTTCTAAATGTCCCACCATCATGAAATGCACAAAAGATTAGGATTTACTTTGATTGAATGGCATTTTTCTTAGGCTTTGACTGTGTTCTGAACTCTAATGTCTGCTTGACTGGGGATTGAAGTACGGTGCAGGCTGCATTGGCTGGGCTGAAGTTTTTGACTTAGGGAGAATTATTTTTAAAATATCCCTTAGCTTCTACAAAGCAGGTTTGTATATATTAGCTTAATAAAGCTAAACACAAATTTGAGGTGGCGTTTTGATTTATTTTCTACAGGTTGATGCAAATTAGATTGATATGTTATTCTAAAACTTCTGTGTTTTGGTGAAAAGAGAAATTAAGGTGAAGTTAAGAAGTTAAAAGAGATTTGATAATTTCCTTTTCTACTGCATGGAGATGTTAGGTCCTGGGCATATCCTGGTAGGAAGAAGAAATCGTTCGGCATTTTACCCATGGTGCACAGACACAGATTAAGCTCACAATGCAGAAGTTTTGGACTGGTTAGGAGATACTTGTTGCTCTCTGAATTTACTCTTCTGAACTTCTGAATAACCAAGTTGTTTTGTTGCAATCCATGAAACTCAGATTTTTATTTGTTTATTTCTAAATACAGTACATCATACAGTTTCAAAGAGACTGTCCCAGGAGGTGCATTAATAGCAGAGAAGTGTCGTAGTCACTGGACACTGGATTCAAACATCTCTAGAAAAAAGACCCAAACTGTTGGAGAATATTAGGATGCCTCTGAGCACTTCTTTGCTTTGGGTTTTAGAATGACCATATTCTTCTGATTCAGTTCAAAGCTACTGGCTTAGAATTGCCATCAATACAGGGAAATGTGTGCAGAAAAGTTCAGTGTTTGCTAATAAACTGGAATGCATGAATAAAAGACAATAAATGCACTTCACTGAAGACCCTTCCTAAATGATGATTAATTACTCTTTTAAGGTTGTGTTTTGTTTTTTTTTCTAGAGATATGCTGAACTACTCAACTACACTTTCCCGTCTGCCCTTCTTCTGCTGGCCAGCTTTTGTTGGAACATTGCAGTTATCCCATTTGGAAGTGAAGTGGGAAATGTTGTCCTTTAAATTTTAGCTGTCGTGTCAAATTAGGTCAGACTTTACAGCATGTCATAACACAAAGTGATGCAGCATGTTATAAACAGAGACTGCTAAAAGTATGTGCGTTATATTGCCAGTTGTACGTTATTTGAGAATGAAAGTGACTTTCTGCTTATAAATCTTCATTGGATTCATAGCTCTTCTGAAAAGATGAATAGTGGGAATTACTGGGTCCTGCAATGTTGCAAATCACTTGTGTTGTTTGACTGTTCTGTTGAAAAATCTATTGCAGTCGACAGCACCAGTTTTCTAAAGAGGGTTGAAGTCTGTACAGAGCACTGAATCACTTCATAAAATAATTTCTGTGCAGCAAAGTTAAGTGTAACACAGTTTGAAACCCCAGAAATATTGCAAGTGGTTTTACTGGTTTACTGAACTACAGAAATGATTGAATTTCTTTCAAAAAGGTGAAGAAAAGGTAGGCTTTTTTCTTGCTTGTAAGCAGAACATTGTGAAGGAGAACTCCACCCATTAGAAAAAATGAGGTATTGTATTACCAGTCTGTTAGACCAATCTGCTAGGCATGCTGGCAGGAGAAATCCATAATATTGCACTTCTGAGTCTGCCAGTTCTGTTACAGGAAAAGTCATTCACTGTGTCAAACCTGGACAAAGGAATTTATGAGAAAATATTTAAAAGAAAAAATATTTTAAAAAAATTTTTCCTCTTCCATCTTCCCTTAAGCATTCATGAGATGAGAAATATGGATTGATGTTCATTATCTAGAACTGTTTTGACTAGATTTTATACAGAAGATTCTCACATATTATACAGCTGATTTTGGAAAAAAAAAAAAAAAATACTGTTGCTTCTCCACTAACCTGGATGTGAATTGAAACATGAAATCCATATCCGGAAAAAGGACCAAATGGCATGCCGTACTTGAGGCACATTATACTGATGTTAGATATGGAAAATCAGTTGGATATAATCATCGTGCTTGCTATGTTAGTTGGGATTCTTTATCGACCGTACGCTGTGCTGTGTACAATACAATCACAGGTATTTCCTGTTACCACAAGCTGATCAGGAAATACACAATGCAAGAGGCAACAACGCAACACAAGCATGCAAAGAAGTACCAAGGCCAGTGGAAGAGTATTGGTCAGCCTGATTACTGGTGCTCTTGGTGTGCTCAAAATCTGGAGTGTGTAACACCAGATGTCATAAAAAAAATTTAATGGGTGAATGACTGTGCTTCACTATTCCTGGCCTGCCTTGGGTGATGGCAGATGACCCAGCCACATGTACTCTTCATCTTGTGTCTGGCAATAAGCTGAAAACTGAGAGCCTGTCTGCTTGTTTGTCATGGTAGTTTAGATAAATTTGAAAGATAACGTGATAGGATTCAGAATAAGAGCAGATAAAGAAGTTCTGGCTAACAGCCTCTCTATCACTTAATACTCCGATAAACCAGCAACACTGACTTTCACGGTTGTAGGTCAGGTTGCTGAATGCATAATGGCTGCTGTGTTTACTTGGCAACAGCAAACACTTTGCTCTACTTTAGCATGCCAGTTGCTGCTAAAGGCTGTAGCTCTCTCTCTCTCTCTCTGTAACATGTCCATGGCAATTCTATACCTCAAAAAGGCTATTATTACTGTTAAAGGGGAATGGAAGTGTGTGTATATGAACCAGACAAGCCTGTATGTGTATCCACACACATATACCATGCACTGCAGATGTTTTTCGTTTCACACTGTGGAGTAAGGAACGGTATAATATGCTGCATTTATTTTTTCCAACTTGGACTATAGTTTCTCTGCATACCTCTTTAGCCCAGTTACAAAATGAAGAAGCTAGCCATGGAAATGCATATTATTATTTGTATCATGATAAAGTTTAATGGTCCAAACCAAGTATTTGAATTTCATCACATTTAAGTACCTGGAAGAAGATTATCTCCTGCTGTGAAAATCATACCATCTAAAAAGGCAAAATCCATGAAAGACTGTGAGAGGAAAAGGCAGATGTAAAGGGTGAGCAGATTTGGTCAAGGTTAAAGAGCAGCTTCGAGACCTTCATGGCTTAAGTGAAAGGAAAGTTCTTCTCCCAAATATATTGAATTTCTTTGGTTTCCGTGCAAATCAAAGGAATTAAAAGGAACATTTGCTTGAACTGGACTCAGTTTGGCTCAAGGTATGCTTGCTGTTTCCGTTGAATTTTCAGCTGCTTCTACAGAATGAACAGCCTCCGTGGGCAGTCCTTAGAGCTTCACTCTGTCAGGAAACTACTGACTACTGGGCTGTTCAGTGAAAGAAACTATGGCTTAGTCCTTGGGCAGTTTTGTGACTTTAGCCTTGAAAATACTTTGTGCAGGTGATGCTATTAGGTACGTTTTATCTGTATGTGCAAAATGTGTGACAGTGACTCGAACAGCATTGCTCTGCAAACTCACCAAAACCAATTCCTCTAGCTCTACTTTTGACAAGACCTGACAGGTAGGTAGGATTGGCAGGTTGGAAACATAGCACTCAGCAGGTCAGCTTAGTCTACTAGGGACTTCTCTTGGTGTATTTTCTTGGCCAAACAGAAATGGCTAAGGATTCCTAGCATTTCTCCTGTTGACAGTTCCAAGTGGACTCACTCCGTTTTGTAGCTTTATATACCAAGACATTTCTTAATAGATTCACTGATGTACAAGTAAATAATTCAGCATTGTGTTATGTTTGTGGAACCATAACTGTTTAAAGAATGTTTCTAAGTCCAGTAAGCCAAAACCAAAAAGATTTTGAAACAAGAGAAACCATGCTTGAACTGGAATTAAAATATTTGCATGAAATATCACCCCAAGGAGCGTAACCCATCTGTTTAGATTATGCTTGCTGTAACTGATTGGCAGTGCACTGCTCTGCCTTTTTTTTTTTTTTTTCTTAAATGAGGAGAAAGTCCACTAAACACGGTGAAATCCCTGTGCTTAGGCATTCCAAATAGCATAACAATTTGCTAAAGTTAGGAGCAATAATGAATAATAAAGAGATGACAAGATAGAACATCCTGACCTCCTTGGGTAAGTTACCAGTGGATGGAAGCAAAGATCTAGGGGCCTTTGTGGGCATATCTGTTTGGCAGCCCAGTGCAGATAATTTCAGCTATTCATGTGATTTGCAGCTGTTAAGAAACAGAGAATCATCTATTGCTGTGTTGGGTTCAGATAGTTGTTTTTGGGGAGGTGTGTGTTTTGTTTTGTTTTGTTTTTTTATTTCATTCTGATAGGATTTTTTCCTCTTACTGTGAGCCATAGAGACAGAAAAGAACATTGTAAGGAACTGTGGAGTTATGGTGTGGGCTGTTAAGGGTGTTCTGTGTGCTGTGGTTCATGAATAGAGCTGAACGTTGAAGAAGCCACATAGCTGTTAGAAACGAACAGCTTGCAAGACACGCTGCACTTGGAGAGAAGGGGCATAACTGTAATGTGGGTGCTGAAGGAGTTCGGGAAGTTAGAGAACGCAGATAGAGCAGAAGACCTAGCAGGGCTTGTAATTTAGTGTCTTGAGTGCCTGATAGGCAGGTCACGAGTATTCTGTATTCTCCCACTAAAGGTAGGGACATTGGTACCCAGTGGGTTTAAACACACCTTGACTCAATTTTCTGTCTAAATAAAATGACCCAGTAGAGCATTTGTTTTAAAAATTTTGCAAATTTTATACTGACTTAGATTCTGTGATTTGCCAGTGAGGTGTCTTACGTGTATATGGACTATTTACTCTTCTGCGACATTTTTCCCCTGTGGCTCCCTGAGCTGGGAATGGGGAAAAGAGGATTGAAGAGAACCATGTGGGTTTTTTTCCTTTATTGTTTCTTCTTTTCTGTTTTGTTCTAATACTGTATTTGTGTGAAATGCTAAGAGGAAGCAGTGCGTGTGGCAAGCTGCCAACTCAGCCCAGCTCGGTTTAAAAAACTTTTGCAAAAGATCTTGCTTTTCTCTTCCATAGTCATAAACGAGAGAAACGCAACAGAATCTGGCAGGTCTGGGAGAGAGCCAGCAGAAGCTCCAGGGAAGGGTTTTGCTCATCTTTCATTGCACTGTACAAGGTTGCTCCTGCTTTGCCTTGACATTAGTTTGCTTTTTTGGTTAATTCATGCTGGCCCTAAGCAACTGTTTATCACTCAATGTGATCAGACCTTTTATGAGCCATATTACTCACAAGCCAGAGTTTTATGCCCTACATGTACATGCAGTACCAAGCCAAACCTGAGGTATGCTATTTTTTCCACATTATAACCCACAAACCTTTCTTCATAGAGCATTTTATGCATGTTTGAGTCCAGAATTGGTATCATAGTCTGAAGCAGATATTTTAATGTAATTACTACATTTTTAAGCTGTTCCATTTCTCGTGTTATGAGGTCACAGACCAATTCAAAATGTCATCATTTCAAAAGGCTGTTGCCCTGGTGAATTCGTAGCTCACCACACACACAAATAGTGTACCCAGAAAAATGATTGTTTCCTTTTCATCTCCTCAGGATCTGAGATACAGTGATGATGTGTGATTCTAAGGCTGAAATGAACATAAAAGAGAATTAAAGGTGTTTAATAAGCACATCTGAACTCTACTGAGTAGGACAGAAAAAAAGGCAGAAGATTGTTTTCGCCTTGCAACATCTGATGTAGGATGGCATTATCCAATTACTTAGCTGTCAGGAAAGGCTATTCTTGATTCTGTCTACAAGCTGTATTTTCTTGTAATACCCAATTACTAAAGACCGCTTTAAAAACTCTGCGTTCCATAACGGGAATGATACCTTTTGTCAAGCATTTGACTTGAACAATTTTAATCTAAAGTTGATGAGGAATCCAAGGCCTCTAGAATAAAATAATGGGAAGTATGAAATGAAAGATTTGATAATTCCTGGAGCTGCTCAAGTTATTTGGTTAGAGAAATCTTTTTTTTGTGTGTGTCATATTTAACTTGGAACTTAGATTAAAACTGAACTACAACCCTATAAACGTTGCACTACATACCCCATTCATAGTATCTATCAATAAAGATGCCAAAGAGTTTCCAGCTGGAAGACACTCCCAGTTTTTACCATGTTTTTAGTGCAGATACAAATGCACAGATTGCTGCTGATTTAAAGCATGTGGAAAAAGCCCATGGAGATTTATATTTCTTTCATGATTGAATGCTGGTACTTGGTGTTATGTGAAAAAGCAGTCACTTGGTTTAATAGTTGCACAGCTGGTGTTATCTGAAAAATAATCATTATGATAGAAAGCACACATTTTTCATGGCTTTTGTCAGATCTGTCAGAATATGTTCTGTGCTACGTCTACATACTTCATCTGACATTCCTTAAATTAATATATTAACATATAATACTTTTAAGAATGTCAAAGTTATAAAATGTGGCTGTAATTGAAAATATAACAGAGTATGGCTGTGTAAAACAAAGCAATTTGCAGGACGCATAAAGTGAGAAAGTCACTACGATCCGTGTTTAGAAACAACACGACATTATTGTCTGGAAAGCAAGTGACAAATTGCAAGAATTAAAATTATGCATAACCAAGTCAGCTTGGTAATATGTGCTGATTTGAACATCTTTAAATTACAGTGAATATGAAAGTATTAATTTGAAGTGCAAAACAGCTTGATTACAAAAGCTGGATTTCTCTTTGCTCCCCTGCACCTTTTCAGGCCTTTTAAGCAAGTGAGGAGAGACAGATCAATGAAGTCTTTAAATGAACACACAATCTCACTTCTGAGGATCTGGACACTTGTTGGATGTCCATTATTTCTATCTGCAGTAACTGGACAGTTGATCTTTTTATCTTCTTGCTGCTAGAGGCAGGGGTCAGACCAGGAAAGAGAAGTTTATTTTCTTAGTGTTCTCTCTTTATTGTATGTTAGTGGATAACCCACTAGCACATAATTCTGTCTCCTGTGGACTTCCAGCAACAGGAGGAAGGATAAGGAGAGGGTAGAGTATGAATGCAGAATGATCAGAGCAGTGACTGATCAAGTTATAGGTAATTCCTCCTCTTCTTGTCGCTTTGTCAAATGGCAGAGGCTTAATCTCCCAAATAAGGGGATTTTGTGAGATCCAGAAGGAAATGTTTCTATTTCTGAATTTGAACTATCTCCTTTTAATCTCATGAACTGGAATGTGAGTGGCTCCATGCTGAATTGAAACTCCTCACTGTTACAGACAATTCTATGTCAGGAAAGGAAGCTGGCAAGTTAAGTTCCATGTGCTGGGTCTGATGCCTTCTCCTTGTCATTTCCTATGTGCAGTTCCTACAGGAAGGTCTGAAGATTTTGTGGAAGGAGAGGTCCCATAATGTAGGAAGTAGCACACTAATTCTGTACTCAGGAAGACCTATAGAATTTACCTGAAGCATAATCCTTAATGTGTAAATGATATTGAGTGTAATCTGTTAGTACCAGAAAATCCAAAGATTTGACTTATGAAAACTCATAATACTTATATTGCTTGCTTTTGCATTGCCGTGACATTTTAAAGCTCTTCCCAGTATTTAAAAGCTTAACCCCATACTAAAGAGGTTGCATTTTTGCCACGAATATTTCATACCAAAGAAGAGTACAGTAAGCTCAATTCCAATAGAAGAATTCAGGATTTACATGGACGTGCTTCAGCATATGTTATTGTTCTAGTTTAGTTAGCTGCTTTGGTAAAAATCCTATAGAAAATTCACCTTTCCTGACATTAGTAGAACTTTCCACGCACTCATAGCTAGGGCTCATTTCAATAAAATAGCAATGTCTACCTACTCTTAGTTTTCATACAGGCAGCAAAAAATAAGGGTAATGGCAGAAAAGAGAACTTGCAAGTCGCAAGATTGTCAGCTATACTTAGTTCCCCACAGTGCAGCCAGAAAAGAAGAAATGTTTATGGTACAAAATGGAAGAACTCTTGAATATGTCCTTAATACTGAAGACAAATGCACTCATTCAAACAGTGCATTCAAGAAGTCCAGTTCACAGAGATGGCTCTTTTATTTTAGTGGGTGAGTGTTTCTTTGTAAAGATAAATAGATTCTGCACTACTAAAAAAAATGGCGTTCAGTTGCCATGGTGGCTTTAATTTTGAAGTTGGGTAGCAAAAGGCTGGCTGTTTGCAAATGTAACTCTGTCTCCACTCCCTCTGCCCTTGCTCCACTACTTGGCAATTTTCAAAGTGAATCTGACTCTTGAGCTAATTGCTGACTTAGCATTAGGGGTTTTTTTCACCATGTATAGTTCACCCTCAGAGACGCTATAGACACAAAGGGAAATGGTTTGAAAGAGAAGGAAAGCTCATCAGAATGAATTCTCATCTGTTGCAGCAGTACCTGTCAGCAATATTCACCCCTCTTGTGCTGTTTTTATTAATTAATTTGCCTTTTCATGACATTTTTCAGTGCCCTTCACACTCAGTTTCATAAGAGTGTAGTCTTAATTGCTAGACAGCAAGTCATGATGAACCCGTGCAACCGCTCCGGCAGAAAGAGCTGCTCTATTCCAAGAAGGTAGATGCTGTGGTTGCACTTAGCACTAATTCTCTTCTCCACTCCTCGGAAAAGGGGATGAACTGGCATTGCCACTTAAATGGTCTGCGCTGTGGTAAGCCATCCTATAGCAAAGAACTATTGCTGTGAACTCCAAAAAGGAGCCTGAAGGAGCTGATGCCAAGCAGAATGCAAGTGTGTTAAAACAGTGTTGAGTTGCACCAGAGACGCCAAGCCAGCAGACTTCATGTTTAAATAAAAGGATGGTTTTGAACAGCTGCTTTGTTCCTGAGTTTATTTTAGAGTTCATGTTTTTAAATCTTTTTATTTTTCTTGTGTTTCTGCAACACAGCAATATCCTGCTATGCATGGATCAATCTGAAATATTGTTATTAGCCAAGAGAAATGTAACTTGTTTATGAAAAGAAACTTGTAAACTTAATGCACTATTTTTCTGTTCAATTATAAGTTTACTAAATACTCTCTGGTGACACAACGAAGTGCATGTTCATTCTTAGTATTTCAGTAAAATCTCAAGCAAGCATATTTTGTTCCTTTATTTTCAGGACACTGGGAATTCAAATACATGGAAATAAAGACCCAGTGTTACAGTTTCATATCATAAACAATAGGCATCAGGAAAAAAACCCTGCATAGAAAACTATTTTCTCATTTTAAAATTACTCTAATCTCCAACACCGTATGTTCTTGCTGTGGTTTCACATGCAAAACTCTTCCAGAATTTTGCCAGAGTTTTAAGGATGAGCCCATGCTTTCCACCTTCCTAGTTGTTCACAGATGTGTTCAGCTAGCATGGATCTAGATAGCAAGTTGCTTTTGCTTGGTATCTGCAAGAATTCAAAAGAGGACAACAGTTCCGTGACACGATTGCCTATTTGCTTTGCGAGAGTACGTGCCCTTGTCCCTCCTTGTTGCCTGCTTTGCAGCAGCAGTGATAGGCTCCCTTCTCTCCCATCCAATCCGAGACCTCAGGCCTGCTTTTGATCGTAGCACTGGGCTTTGCACTAAAGCTTTTCATGCTTTTGAAGTGAGAGCTTGTTTCTCCTGCTGTGTTTGGGACCTTGCACACACTAGAGAAAGAGCAGAATTTTGCCCTTTTATGTTTATGTGATGGATTTTGTCTTTACAGATCCCAAATCACTTCACAAAATTCATAGGCTGGAGGAGACCTTGAGAGTTTATCCAGTTTATCCTCTGCCAAAGGGATGCTCAGCTGAGCCTAAATTATACCTGATCAATGCGTGTCCAACTTAAACTTCTGCAACACTTCTAGGCTTCTTATCACTGGACAATTACAGCTCTTTTCAAATCTGAGGGTTTTGGGGGTTTGTTTTAATTTCTTCTGAATTTTGGTGGAGACCTTTATTATAAGGATAATCTTTCTCCTCCTACCTGTACTGGTTTAGGAGATGAAACTCCATATTAGACTGGAAGAGAACTACATGATCAGATTTATTCTTTTAAGTAGCTCTTTTTCAGTAAGTCAGGTTACACAAATACTGTGTAAATCCATCCAGAACTTGTGAACAGCTAAGTCAATCCAAAACTCATGTACTTTGCTGGACAGGGCTTTAATATCCAACATTGCAATTCTTTTCAATGCTTATTAAATTTTTGGTGTGTATGATTAGCTGTATGTTATTTTCAGAGCTTTCTGGCATGGTCACTATGTATATAACATTATTATCTGTTATTAAATAAGGTCACTGAATTTGTTTGCACTAATCTGTCTTGAGTATTGTAAAAAGGTTTCAGATTGCTTTGGGGTTAACTTTTTTGTTTCACATGCCGTAGTTTATTTCTTTTTTTTTCTTTTTTTTTTTTTTTTTTGTTAAATGTGGGGGATTGAAAACACAAATAGGTTGATTTTCAGGCCTATTTACTTATGGGTATTGATCAGATCCGAGGTCTTTGAAGAAAAGCGTCAAGAAGTTTAGGATCAAGAAGCTTATGTAATAACAGCAACGGCCACATGAGCCTCATTTCTCTTTATTGTACTGCTGATATTAGTGTTGAAAACTGAGCACAAGTAGCTTGTAAAACCCCACTATTGAAATACAGCTTCTGATTTGGTTTATCCTGCTAAATGCTACTTTGATTTATGCTTTAATGTTCTGGAATATAGTCACGAGATTTTCAACTTAAAACAGTCTTACATTAATAAAATGTATTTTATCCACCTGCTATGTAGAAATTTATTTTATATAGTCCTGAATTTTCTGATAAATGTTCAGTGTGAAGGAAATCTGGTTTAGAATTGAAGTGATAAGAATAACTTGCCTGTTTCCAGACAGACAAAAGATTGAGGCCTCTAAGATAAGTGTGTGTGTGTGTGTGTGTAAGGAACTGATGGGTGCTAAACACAGCTCTCTGATGTGTAAGCAGTTTTAGGCTCGTGGGAGCCTCAGCCGTCCCTCAGGGAGGCCAGGCAGAAATGATGTTTATGCTTTTCTGTGGGGAACATACTTGGAGACAACAGATGGATCGGTCGAGCCGCTAGACCCCCCGGTAATTGCAAAAGGTTTGGGGCTGTGTAGATTAACTGGGCTTCCTGGAGACTAGGTGCAAAGGCAGAGCCTGGCTTGTTTATTGGTTTGCACCAGCGCATCCCTGGATATGTTAGCACTGAAATTACCCAGGAAGCCAAGAGAAAACTAGAAGATAGCGGGAAGTACTGTTGTGAGTGAAAACAGAGATACAGATCCTGTAAGGACCAGAACCAGCTGGAAAGGCAAGGTTGGAAACTGTGTGGGTTTGTTGTTTTTTGTTTTTTTTTTTTTCTTTTTCAGTAAGTTATTTTGATTGTAGCAGAAGAACACCTGATTTATATCACTGGGGTTTTTTGTCCTCATGGGAACATGACATCACTCTTATATTGGCTAACTCCTTTGCTGTGGAAAAAGAAAAAAATCCAGTCTCAAGTTTACACCTGTGCATGTGCAGCTAAATGAGTGAAGACCTCATTCTGCATGCTGCAGCAACCCAAGAAATAAATTATCATGTGTTCAGCTTTACTCTAAAACATGATCTGAACATAAAAACTGTAGCTGTTTATAGCAGTTCAGAGATTCTGAGATAGATTAAATTTGGGACTGTATGAGTGTGGAACTGTGTGGTTGTAGGATGGTGTACAGAAAGAGAGCAAACCTTCTGTGGAAGGTTTTTTAAAGCCAGTCAAGCCTAATGTTAGATTATCACAATCCTTTTCTAGTGCATAACAGTGTTTTCCTTTTTTTTTTTTTTTTTGTCCTTGGCATAGGAGCATAATTAGATATGAAAACAGTACAATAAAAACATTGTGTCCCAAGCTGCCAGGATTGTATTAGGTTTTTATTTCAAGCTTGTAGTGTATTATAGCTGTCTTGGTTATATGCCAGGTTATCTGAACTGTTGCAAAAGCAAATGTTTTGAGTTATTCTGAGCATTTCTGGATGTTTGAAGACTAGTTTCCTTTTTGCATGCTTAAAATTATGGTGTTGAATCCTGACCTGGGTTTTTAATGAAAAATTTCCAACATTCAGGAGTGCTCTGCCGCACTCCCAGTTCCCATGCTCAGCAGCTGGGTGCTCTGGCACCCCTTTCTTCTCAGTAGTAGTTCATTTGTCTTGAGGAGCTTAAACCCAAATGGCAGTGCCTGACTTCAGCACCCAGGTTTGAAAATGTGAGTCTACATTAAACAGCAGTCATAGTATAAAGACCACCAGCAGAGTTTTGAGAGTGTCTTAAATTACCATCACAGCAGTTATGATTAATATATTTGTCTCTTTAGGGTTTTTGTGGCACTGATAATATTTGCTGTTCTCACTAAGACTCGATTAAATGAGTGCCTAAGACTGACGGGGAGTTTGTCTGTAATGACAAGTGCTTGACTGTAGCAGAAAATGATGAGCTGCCCCAGGGAGACATCACCACCCACTTGAGCGAGATCCATGAAGGGTTTATGACCCGTTTGAATCCTGATTGAGCATCACTGTCTTGACCCTCGGGGAGCCAATTGTCTGGAATACTTGCTCTGTCAGTCTGAGCGATGTGCTCAGAATCCCTCTGAAACCTGTACATCTTGATTGTGTGTAATACACACAGTGAATTATCAAAACGGTATAAAGATTGGGAAATATTTTATCACTGGGTATCGGTATGTCATGTTTAGAGAGCACGCCGTTTTACTTGTCAAGTAAAATGTACTGCGAGCTTAACCCTTTCAGGAATAAATTATTTCAGATCTGACATTTAATATATGAAAGGTTTCCTTTGACGCAAACATGTCTGATAGGTGATTACTGAATGCAATTAATCTTACGGGCAGAAGATCCGTGCCCAGAGCTCTAGGGAAGTCTGAGGGCAAATTCACTTCTGAGGTTAGTCAGTATCCCACGATGGGAGCCCACAGCAAGATACAGGCCCAGGCTGGTTGCAAGGTTTAGTCTGTTGAGCAACTGCAAGTTAAAGCCAGGCTGACAGGGATGGAAGCAGTTAGCACAGCCATGGCCTTTGTGGGCTTTCTGATCAGAAAGTTTTGTAAGTCCGTGGAAATCTGGAATTTCTGGAATCCTGTCTCTGCAGAGGGGAATCTTGGGAAGAGGCAGTTCAGGAGGGCGTTGCAGGCAGAGATAGCTGTTGCCGTTGTCTTTTGAGTGATCATTGCAAGCAGGCACCCAGAATGGCATGTGCCAGCTCTGCAGTGCCCTGAGTGTAGATGCTGTAGCAGAGCCCCTTAGGTGCTTAAGCTGGGAGCTCCTGTGTTCTTACTACAGAGCACAGGCAAATGACAGGTGAAAACTTATTTTCTCATTAGTAGCATTAACAACGGCTGCTGGACAGGAAACTAAAAGCACCAGGGTGGATGGTTGTTCAAAGTCTCTGCCTTTTTCAGATAATTTTTTTAACTTCAAGAAAATTTGCCTTTGTATTTAGTGGAACACTGAAGAGTTGTTTGGTTTTTTGTTTGTTGTTTTATTTGTTTTGGTTTGGTTTGGGTTTTTGGTTTTTGTTTCGGTTTTTTTAAAATCTGAATTACTTTCCGCTGCCTCTCCTTAACCTGCCTCTCTGCTGTGCCTGGGTAGGGCAAGCCTGGCATCACAGCTTCATTGTAACTTCCTTTTAAAAAGCCTGGGAAGCTCTTCAGGAGTTGTCTTTTGCTCTTATTTTTGTCATTGGCCATTTAAATCTGAAGTGCTCTTGTCATACGAAACTCAGGATGGTCAAGTCTTAACACCCTGTGCAATAGGAGGAGGATCCTCCTGTTAATAAATAAACCATCCCTCATCTGCTAGGCAGTCTTTAGATTATGCATGTATGTTGCAGTGAAGAAGGATAGTCAGACTGATGCTGCAAGGTTTTTAGAAGAAAAAAAAACCACAAACCCCAAGTAAAACCAAAAACCAAACAACAACAAAACCTGAAAAAGAACCTTTCCTCCATTCTACTCTCATCCCACAAAAGCAGAAAACAACATCTCGGGACCAGAAATGGAATTCTTTGTTTTATAGTTAGTATTTCACAGCCAGCTAAACTTTATTATTATGGCTATTGAAGCAATTAAACAGATTAAACAGGATTAACTGTTGTTTTTCTACTAACATAAAGATGGCCTCTTAATTTCTAATGCTCTTTTTCCTATGTAAATTGTACTTTCATAACTAATTCCAAGGAAATTGTAGTGGAGTATGCGCTTATGTCTATGCAGGTACTGTTGCTGTTAGCAACACTTTTTAAAATGACCAACTGGCATATGTAACTAAAACCGTGTTAAAAAACTCATTAAATGTTAAAAAAGGTTAGATAAATTAAAGGAAGTAGTAGCAGAACTCTTGTATAACTCGGTACAAGAGAACATCAATATTGCTCATTGAACAGTCTATTCTTCTAATTTGAAAAGAACAACTATTTGTCATGGTTCCTGTCCTTGGGCTGGCAGTTATCTAATTAAATGCATATGAAATTCAAAAGCCTTTACTGAGGGACAGTAATTTTCCTTGGTTGTTTTTAAAGTCACCAAGATGAAAGAAGAATTACATTGAACAGATAATGGATGAATTTCTCCATTGTGCATTAAGGTCTTGGATTGACTAATCATCCCATGGTTATTAATCAATGTGTTATCTTATAGTTTGAAATTAAAGGTTCTGTTCTCATTATTGCTGACTCTAGGTAATAATACTTCCAGTCCTTGATTACCATGACACTACAATGTACTGCCTTGCAAAATACCATAAAACTAATCAAAAATAGATCAGATCTATAAAGAGCATTCCCAGTGCATTATATTTACATGACTCTTCAGCAAAGTATTTTTCAATCTCATCTTTTCAGAATGCCCTCTGTAATGTTCCTGTAACGTTTTTCACATTTATGCGTGTATGCGCCTTTCCCCTTACTCACCATCCAAACATAACATGCTGATTTGCATTTGATGATATTGAAAGATAAAGATACTGCCTAAGATTTTTGCTTAAAGGAGATGATTCCCCTGGTCATGCCAGAGTAATTGCAAGTGGTGGATTGTTCCAAGTGCCCACTAAGTGCGTGTGCAATGTAGACAGTAAATAGCATTTTAGAGTTACAATTTTTGTACTAAATATAATGCAGTGGTCAAAGGGACCTTGTAGATACGAATTAGCTATGACTGTACTTTGTGAAGGTAGCCTGGCAAATTGGAAAAGACGGAAGTTTATAAATACATATATTTCAGTACAATCAGGCATACATTCTGGTATTTCTGAAGACCTGTTTTTAACCACTGATTGTATGTAAAGATGAAAAGACATTACAGCAGCAGATTGTGAGGATGGATTCATGGGAGAGTTTTGTTAGTTCCACCCCCTTAGGAGATTCCTATTTCTTTACTGTCTCTTGCCCTTACTTGTGCCCTAGGGGAGGAAATCCTATGAAACTCCAGGCTTAGTACACTTGAGGGCCTTCTCTTATATGGCTCAAACTAAAGTTATTTTAATTAGAGAGCAAAATGATTCCCTGATTCTGTAATTGAAGCTTATAGGGGCACACAGATGCAAAGATCTGACTATTCATGTGCAGCTGTGGAATTGGGATCTTAGAAAGTGGGATGTTACGGTTAATTGCATCTGAAAATAGCATCTGCAAAAGTGCAGTGGCAACAACAATATAAAACTGTATTGAATCCTTATTTCTGACCTAAAACAATCAAATTAAACAAGTCTTGATCTGTAGCACAATTATAGTGAACAATCCAGAGGGTGACATTGGTTTCTTAGCAGATCTGTGAGATTCTTTGGTTTGAATTCAGCATTAAAAAAAACAGTGTAAAATGTTTCTCATCAACTTCAAAGACAGTGCTCTGTTTAAGGATCAGAATGCTGCTTCTAACCCAAATTATCATTTAGTGAACTGCCAATAATGATCTCTGCTCAGGAATGTTCTAGTATTGAACTCTTTTGATGGCAGAATAATGCTGCTGTTAATAGACTCCTACTCCTGTTTTTGGTTTTGTCTACATCAGTGTCATGTTCAAAAGCAGTTAAATAATTCTAATTTCTGGGCTTGTTGGTGTGAATACACACTTCCATCCTTA
Organism: Harpia harpyja; assembly: GCF_026419915.1. Classification (NCBI taxonomy): domain Eukaryota; kingdom Metazoa; phylum Chordata; class Aves; order Accipitriformes; family Accipitridae; genus Harpia; species Harpia harpyja. The sequence goes on along the minus strand of NC_068969.1, from coordinate 15,433,237 downwards.
TTTAAATACTGGGAAAGGGCATTAAAGAAGTCTTTTCATGAATAGTGAATGAGCTTTTAAGCTAAATATTTTAGAGTTCTAGCTTTCAACAGAGGTGAATGATGATAGACTTCACATTTAAAAAATAAAGTATCCATTGTACCGGAGGAAGAACAGAAAGAGCAAGTCATTATGCACAATCAAATGAAACAACCTTTCTGTGGTATGTTGGGATTCGTATCATCTTCTTTAGTAGATAACCTAAGACATAGCAGAGATTAATCAGTTATTTGCTGTAATTAAACCAAAAAAAGTGCTTCATCAGCCTCCTGATTTCAGTGGTCTTTCACTTGCTTATATCCTGGCTGTGCTTGAGCCAACACAAACATAGAAAAAGCTGAACTCTGAAAGAAAATATCTCCCAACATGTCAGAGCTAAAAAGTCCATAGTGTTAAAATTATACTCTGCTGGACTCTATAATGTCCTAGAGAGATTTCATTATGTTTCTTACACTGAAGTTTGTACTGAACTCCAACGTACAGTTCACACATCTGATAAAATATTAAAGAAGGACAAATGTAGGGCTTGCCAAGCTGAGCTGCTGTAAACTTGTCCGTGCATATTTGGCCTTTCATGACTTATTGTACATCTTTATTTATTGTTTCTGAATGAAGTGTATTGTCATGAAAATGACATTGTACTTGGAAAAATCCTATCAGGCAAAGTCAACCCCTAAAATAAGTGTTATAATAAATATGCAGAAATGTCATTCTTTACATTAGCCCAAAGGTTTTGTATAGCTTAAGGATATGTGCAGTAAGCTAACTATAAAAATAGAAGCTTGACAGTGGGGATGAATGTGTGTGTCAAAATAATATTACTCTTTCTGGGAGGATGGCAGAAAAAATGACACTACATCCACCAGCATGATTTTTATAGATCTGCCTCTTTGCCAGATGTCACCTTTTATAAACTACTTTATAAAAACATGACAGTGTAGTGAAGTAGTGTGTTTATAGCTTGATAAACTTTTGTAATAAAGTTAGGATTGGCTGAAAATTAAAGCCTTAGAGCCTACTCATTAAGCATTTGGGAAGCTTGCTCTGACTTAAAAAGACAAATATTAAAGAAATATGCAGAATGAGTCACTAGCAGTAAGTGGCCTTTTTCAAGAGTGTATGGCTTCTGGTAGTGTTTACCAGTATACCATGCAATAACCTATCCAGATATATTACTGGGATTTTAGAGAATAAAGTTTGCATTACTTTAAATGTAAACACACACAGACAAAATATACAGTGTGTATTAAATTATATGTTTCCGAAGAGTGCTATGAGGACATACAGGATTATGCCATAAATATCTCCCCAGCACACAATTGTTTTATTACATAATAAAGGTCTGTATATTACCCTCTGCTGCACCATGCTACGCATAATTCAGATTTTTCATGACATGTCTAATTTATACAAGTCTCTGGCTCTAGAAATCATAGAGGAATAATGTCTTATACTTAAACTGTTACTAGCCTGAAAGGCTTCAACACTGGAATTGCTCTCCCAGAACGAATGCTGGTCTGTTGAGGCTGGGGTCAGTGCTCCGCGTGCCTCACTAACTGCAGTGCGGAGAGGAAAGTCCCCTCCGGTCCGCAGGAAACTTTGACAGACACCTTAAAGGCAGAGATGCAAAGACCTCCTGCGTACCCTCTTACCTCTTAGAGAATTCCTGTCATACCTCCTTCCTTGCTTCTCCACTTGAAGAAACTTTTAAAACTATTCTGCCAGACTTTAGTCCATACATATTAATAGGTGGTGAGGAGAGGCCATTGGTGGTACGTGCAGCTGTGTTTTGTGCATCAGCTGCCGTGATATGGAGGCTCTCCTGAAACAATATGAGGTGAAATCCTTTGTGTGCGCATGGTTTGCTCATAACTGGAAGTACTGATGCACTGAGAAGTAGAAATGTGACCGCTTGAAAGAACCCATGCTTGTTCGCTCAGCTGCATTCTTTTGACAGACGCAACTTTACATAAAAATCATCCTGTAGCATACAGGATCTCGTGTATAGGATGAACCATAAGCAAGCTGCTTTTTCACGAATTATTTCTGTATCTGAGAGTTTTGCTGCAATGTGAAACATATTCAAACCAATGTTAAAAATATGACTATCCTCTTGGCTATGTTTAAAGTTCTTGACTTTTCCCACTTCTACCCACCCAGAGATGCACTTTCTTTTATATCTTGAAACAAAACACTGTCGTTCTCCTGGGCTATGTAGGTTTGCCTTTTGTGGGGGAAAAACACACACAAACACAATTTAGACTCATAGAAAACTAGGCTGGAAGATCTCTCAAGAAATAGTTCGGTGTGCCCTGCTGTCCCAGGGCAGTATCAGCCTGTGTTGAGTTATGCTGATGCTCTGCCTCTCATTTAACCTTTTTTATCCCCTGATCTTCGGTGATGGAGGCTCCACAACACTTCCAGGAAAATCTTTTTCAGTATAATACTATTCACCTGGGGACATGTTGAGGGGAGGTTTTTTTCTGGTGTCTAACATGACTGTCTTGTCAAATTTCCAGAAGCTATCTGTTTGGGGTTGTTTGGGGTTTTGTTGGGTTGGGGTTTTGGGGGGGGGGGGGGGGGTTGGTTGGTTTGTTTTTTTTAAATAAGCACAGTTAAAAGAGACAAAATTGTACTATCAGATTTTACTACATGTTTTGTAGTCCTCATGTACCCTGAGAAAATGTGCAGTGCAGCAGCTGAAGCACAAATTTGCTAAACGACTTTAAGCTAAAGTTTACTCTCGTATTTAGTATTAAGAAAACTAAGTTAAACCAACCTTTTTTTCTATAATGAGCAGTCAACAAAATATTTCCCTAAAGCACATTTTACCTAAACATTTGTCAGTGTAGTAGTAAGGATGTGTCGCTATAGAAAACATTAATTTGGTGTAGTTTTGAAGCTGGTGGATATTCTAATTTATTTGTACTTAGACTGAGGTGGCATATAATTTGGTGCATAGTCTGCGCTTGCTTGCAGTCTTCTGGCACTGAAACATTGTCAAGGATGATACCCAGCTTCTGGTAGCATAACGTGAAAATGCTTTTACTGACGGTAATTTTCATATTATCAGTTTTTCCTGTGTGGTTTTATCTCCATACACTTCAAAGCTCTTTGGTATTGAGATCTTCATGTTGTTTAGCCCAAAGGTAGACTGCAGATGACTTGTTGAAGAGCACGCTGCAGGTCAGATGCAGGAGCAGTCAAAACCCTGGACTAAGCCACACCTTTTTTTGAGTGTTGGTTTTTGGTTTTGTGCTTTGGTTTTTTTTTTTTAATCAGGTAAATGCTTTCCCCCGTTTAAAACACGGACATCACAAGTTTCTAGCACCCTGATGGGAAAGAGTTCTGCTTTGGATTGCATAATAGGAAAAGTGTCTTGCTTACACATGATTAATGGTCTCTTGCAGGTGTAGTCATATAGTGGGTGCCTCTGTAAGTGTGAAAGGTCACAAGACAATATGGAGGGGATGGGATATTGGGCTTTTCATGGGAAACGTTCCTTACAGCTGAGCCCACATGAGCACTGGCTCCTGCTGGGAGGCATCCTTTGTTGTGCTATGTACAAGGTGCAGAAGATCCCAAATGATACCAGCCCCAAAATGGATGTGGCCCATCAGGTAAGAGTAGTGGTAAAAGAGTTATGCTGTTGCATTGCTAATACCCAAGATGCAGGGCTTGTTGGGAGGGGGAATGTGGCAAAAGGTTGAAATGAAGGAGTCTCATACTTACAGTTTGAGACTTTGCTCAGAAAATAGCACAGAGGCTTCCTTCTGTCTTCCTCTCAGTCAGGAGCAGTCACAAAGCAGGCAGTTCCAGGGCACGTCCCTTCTGTACCAATCTTCTGGATCCCCGGTCTATTGATAGCTTATGTGTGTCTGAGCGGTGCTGAATATTTCTCGTCTTAGGAAGAATGTAGGTTATGCTAGAGACAGATCTATTCCTTAAATTCTCTGCCCTATATAACTTGATTGCACAGATTTTGACAGTGGTGATAGATTTTGGGGGAAGACACCTAGCTGGGTGGGCCCAGTCTCCCTCATGTGCTTCTATATATCCTATTATTTATGCAGAGCACTAACGGCTCGTGGTACTTATCAGACAGTTAAATAACACAGTCCCTGCCTTAAAAAGGCAAGTGTCTACATTAATGGAGGAATATGAGGTGCTCTGGTAAATATCTAAGTAGTCATTAATGGTTGAAATGGAAATAGAGGAAAATTACATTATGGCGTTAGAATGGGTTAGATCTTAGGATTTATTTTTAGTGTGGTGAGGATTAGTTTTGTTCCTTTAAGACTTCATATAGCTTTACACACGTGATTTTAGAAACTGTTTCTTTGAACCGGTGATCCTGAGAAGCTGCTGGGAAGTGTTAGAGGGTAGTTACTAGTCAGACCTTTCGGCTTTTACTGAGAGCGGCACCAGCATTATAAATAAGGCTTGGTCTTGTTCTTCTCTTGTTCCTGTGATCCAAGAAGAATGAAGTATGATGCAGGCGGTGCTCTTCTGGAAGCAGTGTGCTCTGAGCAAGATGAGAATGTCCAGGTATTCCCGCAGGTTGGGTGTTGCAGTGAATGGAGACTGATGTCTTCCTGCAAATGGCTGGGTGGATGCTGGAGTTCACCTACCTGCATGGCAGGGAATGGAGATGGGGAGCGCGTAATCAGCTGAACTGCAGTGCAGTGCTGTAGGTGACGGCTGTAGTGAATTATTGTTATAAATAAAGTCAGCACACTGGCAGTGTTCAAAGAAGGTAACTTAAGTATGTCACCAGCACGAGGCATTGGCCAACCATACCTGACATGGCTTTGACTGCTACTCCTACAGACCTGGGCTTTGTTTTATCCAAGTAACTATGGTAGCACGAAGCTCTCCGTGGTCTAAGCAAACAAGTATTCACTTAGTTCCCTGTGCTGAGCTTTGTGCTATTGCAGCCAAATGCAACTATCCTGAAACCAGATAGTTCAGACTTCAGTTTTTCTGGCTTCATTGGTTTTCTGCTGATTTAGCAGACTGCATGGGCTCCCTGAGGAGTCGTGTAAGCAGTGGGGTTAAGTGCACCGTAGTTTCTCATGACAATTTAGTGAACGTGCAATTATATGCATGTTCCAATATATCTGTAAATTCATATAATCAGACGTTGATAATGGTAAATTAAGGGATTTCAAGATGCATGTGTTCTACTTATGGAGGGAACTTTTTGTGCCTCAAATGAAGCATTTGAGCAGTACTGCCTATTTTCTTCTAGCATACTTGTTTTTTCTTGGTCCTTCTCCTGTCATGTTGCTTGTTGTGGGTTTTAGAGTCTTGGCATAATAAAATCCTTTATGGAAAATGTCATGTTTCTATCCATGATTCCAAAGGGATGGGATTGCTTAAAATTTGATCTTTGCTTTGTTTGTTTCTTAAAAAAAGAAAAAGGGGAGGGGGGCAAAAACCCCTGGGATATTTGTGAAAACCAATCCAACTTACTATGACAGCGCCAAAATTACACTATGGGTTATGTAGCCATTTCCTGGGTTCTGTATGTGTATCTTCTTATGTATGTTAATTTGCATGAAACTCAAACTGAATGCATATCGAAAGGTATAGGTGGTCCTATAAGCATGAAGTTTAACACGGGTTCTATACTTCTTGTGGGGTCCCAGCTGTCTGTTCCCTTTCGTTCCACTCTGCTCCTGCAGTCCATAACCCACCCAACACAAGTCTTTCACAGAGACTGCAAAATGCCCCAAGAGGGGGCTTGACCTAGTGGGTTTGTTTCCAAAGCTGGATTTAAAGCTCGGAGTAATTCAGCAGTGTTTTGTTTGGCTCATTTCTGTTCAAGATACTCGCTTCCTGCCAGCGCTGAATGTCAGCTGTAAAGGTAAGGGGTGATTCTGCATCATGCACAATGCACTGTTTTGTTTCATTCCATTTATTCAAGACTTTGTCCTTTATGTTTTCACTGTCTGGTCCTTGACGGTTCCTGAGAAAGCACAAAGTGAAGTTTTGTAGCTGATTTGGGAAGTGGAATTTTGAAAAGTTCTGTCAGTTATACGATATGATGATTTGATCTTTTAATACATCTGCTACTTCATTTCTCCAAGTTATTTTTAAAAAAAGCTGAGAATTCTTCAAATTCTACTTACAAGTTATTTTTAAATTGCTTATACCCAGAAATATGAAATAATTATAATTATAAAACATAGTGAAATATAGTGAAAGGATTATATAGCCTTCCATTGTGTGCCTAAACTTTAGGCATAAAAGATTTAAGCCAAACAAAATACGTACAGGGCTATTTCCTTTTTCAAATGCTGAATTTTTTTAAACCTAATTTTATTGTGTGTCTCCTAAAGTAATTTTTGAAAATGGTATTGTTCCATGACTCGTAGCCAGTGAGACCTATGTTTCTGGGTCATTGTCAGGTATGCAGGCTCCTCTGTTGGTGTTTCTTATGCTGATTAAGTTCCTTCTTAAAATTAATGGGACAATCTACCTTTATCTGTTACTTCTGGAATATGTGACAAAGATACATTGAAATCAATTCATCTTAACCCATAAGCCTTACTTCATTCCCTCAACTGAAGAGCTCGCTCACTCTCTTCATCTTCCCTCAGTTTTGGAGATTTTACAGAGAGAAGTTGATGATGAAGGCATGGAAGCAAGGCAACAATGAAGAAGTGTAACTAAAGATCACAACTGTTCGAAGGGGAAAAAAAGCTAGCAAAATTTAAGGTTTATTAAAATCCAAATATACTTTATATAGAAGAAACTTGCTTGATTAACTTCATTGGGCTTAGCATCTGACCCAAAGTAGGTCACTTACTGTATGGAAGTGTGATGAGATTGTAGAGAATTATCCCAAAAGCAGGATAATCTCTGAATTAGAAAAAGCGTATGGATGAATGGATTAGGAAGGGGTGTAAGTAGAATGTTTTTCAGAATATTAATAATAAAACTTTTTAGATTAATGTTTCTGATAAAAAAATGTTTTTCTCAAAAGTGAATAGATTTTTTTTAGGATGAGTATTTAGTGCTTTGTGGCAATAAATCATTACTTAGTTGAGAAAATCCTGTCAGAAAAAGAAGGATATTGTGATAGAAGGAAAGCTTTTACAAGTGATTCTTTTGCCTTTTTAACTTCTATTTGTACAGTTATGAAACTGGTCCCAGGGAGGCTGTTGTCTGACATTGTCATTTTAGTAAAAATTTGAGTGAGACTTACAGAGATGAGTACAGGACTATGCACATACCATTTATTATGCATCATTTTTTCTTACTAGTTTAGTAAATAATATTTAATGATATATGTATTACTGAAAAATACAGCCAGCAAAAAACCTCATCTTTGTGTCTTTACAGTAGCTGAAATAAATAAGGCTTGTTTGTGTGTTACAAAGATTTAGGCTCTTCTGGTTTTGCAGTCTTTGGCAGCTGTAGACTGGGCTTTCTTTTGAATAAAACCGCCTTAAAAAAAAATATTTGTCCAGGAAGTAAAAGAAGTCATGTAAGTCATGGCCATTTACAATTTGAGAATCTGAGGATCTTGGCAAATGACTTATTTTGACTTTCCAATAGATTTTTGCTTGCGCATGTGGCTGGTTCTTTACAAAGAAAATTCAGTGCAAAAGATCAAAGCACCGATTTTCATTACTGTTGTTTTCCTGTCTGCCCCAAAATGATGATTGACATATGTATTTTAACAGCTTTAGCTGAAGAGTCCAGTTAACTGCATCTGTTTTTTATTATATGACAGGCCAATGCAAATCATCTTTTTCTTGTATGTATAATCTACCTTTTGGGAGGGGGCAGAAAATCTACTTAAAATTCCATTGGTTCCTAAGAGTGGCCATATTAAAACTGCCCAAAACTGCGAACCAGGGACATACCAGAACTATTCAGCATAGCTTTTAGAGGAATAAATGTTATTCCTCCATGTTCCACGTGTTAAAATAAACAGTTGGTGGTCTCTATTTCTGCAGTGTGTAGCTATCTTGGATGTTTTGTTGCCCTTGGCTACACTATATGAAGACCATAATTGTTTTCCACAAGGTAATAATTATTTTCTGTTAATGTTATTGAAATTGATGAAAAATATTTTACTCATAGAAGTGTGCTTTTCTTAAGTAACAGTAACTCTATTCCTTTGGAAATATAATATCTTAAAATTGTGCAGTAGAAATAGCAAGCTATTCCAGTATAGGTGATTCCAATGTTTTGATAGGCTCTAAAAGAGAGCAACAGGGTCCACTTTGTGGAGTTATTGTTGTAATTTCAGGAATGTCAGTTACTGAAATTAATTTTCAGATAAACCCAAAAGAAATATACACAGAGGAAAACTTTCTGACTTATTAAAAGAAAAAGAGTTTGTAGTTCATCTCAGTAATAGGAAACTAAGCAGCCAGCTAGTATGAACGTTTAAGAAGGAATTCAAGTTCAGATTTGGATTAAGGGACTAACGTTTGGTCTGCAATTCAAGTAATTGTTCATATAAAAGCCCTGGCAATCCATTGCAAACAGATTTGAAAGGGAAAGTTAAACCACCTCAACTTCAACCTCGGACAGAATGTATCTTCTTAATCATTATGAACTCCTGCCATTAGTGCCGAGGTAGGTGATAAATAGCCTGTCAGAGGTCTCTATCCAGCTGTCTTCCTTTATATCTTTGCTATTGCAACATGTTCAGTTTCCAATTCTTTCTTGTGAGCTGTGAAACCATAGATAATCTGTTCACTTAAGTGGAGTTCATCTTAATTATATTGACAGCAAAATGAAGTATCTTAATTTCACACTATTGATCAGAGGATTCTGTGGAAGACTACAGGCCTGAGAGAGCTTTCTATTGGACCTGGACTTCATGCTGAAGGTCTGTAAAGTGGCTAATATATAGCCTTTTGCTGTCCTCCATATATGTTCTAATTTCTCATTTGATAGATGTTTTGTGTACTGACCAACACTGGTGTATGACTTTGTGCGTTTAAGGGGTCAGTTTGTAAGGCACAAGATAAAAAGTAACCCATTTATATCAACCTCAAATGTCAGCCAAAATCTCTTGAGACCAGTGCAGCTGAATGTGTTTGAAACACTGCGAGGGAAGTTCCAGAAAACACCCCGGCCATGTGAGTAGCAGACTTCCTTTCCTGAAGGTAGGAGGCTTTGAAACATCCCATTGTTAGCAGAGTTCTTGGTTTATTTGCAATTAATTGTGTGCTGTTGTCTGACAGGACATAATAGAACTAGAAAACAATCACTTAGAACAGGAAACAACTGTCAATTAATACACTAATGAATTAAGTTTACCAAAGGTGAAGCAACTTAGACTCCCAGTGGAAAAGTATGAAATACATAGCTTCCGTGCACAGAAAACTCATCCTTTTGCATTTCAGAGCTTTTTGTTTTGTTTGCAAACAGTGGTTCCTCATTATACTTGGAGTTTTCACGTTGGTACATGCTGATGCTGTACTTGAACGTGTTTAAACTTTTAAAATGTGATTAAATCTTGCCTCTGTGGCTCAGAAAATCTGTGTGTTTATTTTAGTGCAAACAGGAGAAGGGTCTGAAACCAGGGCTCAGCTTGATTCAGCAGTATTTTTAATATTATTCAGATTAATAGTTGTCGTTGTTTTCAACAGGATGAGCCACATAATAGATGTGTTGCTGTGCCAGACATCACCTGTAGTAGGTATTGCTAATATATGAGTGCCAGACATGTTTTGTTTTTTTGTTTTTTTTTTTTTGTTTGTTTGTTTTTTTTTCAAAAAAATTGGCATTCCACTGATACTTGCAAACGGAGTCCAAAATGTTCTTGGGTAATTCTGTTTGCAATTCAGTGTATTCTGCCACAAGTAGGTGAAAAGAAAAGTCTGAGACACTGCCCTTTAAGAAACAGTCTCTTGGCAATTTCGTATTCTGCCTCAAGGTTTCGGTAACCCATATTTCAGATTTCATTGCAATGTGCTCTGTGATGCTGTTTCACATATTTTTGTTTCCTGTTAAAGAAAAAAAAATTGCGGTATTTTTGTGAGCCTTAAAGGTGTCTTTGCAATAAGAGTTGGCAAATCTCGGCTCTTCACTGGAATCTAGGCATGGAAACCTATCTTTTTGAAAGAAATCCCGTTGAATTGGCATCAGATGCACTGTGAAGAGGATGCAAACACCGAATCTATGAAAGTTGTCAATACTGTATATTGTCCTGTGGGCTGGAGTGTCCAGCGGTGCACAATTCTTTCCATCTCCATGAAGGAGCAAGGCTGTGAAATGCCATATATGTGGATTAATCTCAGACATTCAATTTATGGTTAGTTTCAATTTGAAAGCTGTTGTAAATTTACCCCGGTGTTTTGAGTTTGGGTGATTTGTATCTTCAAGCAGGATTTTTCTTTTTGGTTTGGATTGGTTTTTTTTATATATACACTTAGCATTTGAGTGCAGTAGCAAACCTTTTGGAGTCAGGCTGGTGGGCTTAAAGGTTAATTTTATCCACAAGAAACTTGTGCAAGAGGTCTCCATACCAAAATGCCGGTAGTGCTGCCACCATTTCATATGTCTTTACTTTGCTACCTCCATTAGCCTGCAAGTTTACCAGTGTTTCCTCTATTACTGTGGTGTCATCTGACTGGGTGATACACTTCTTTTCAGAATGTATCACAATTCAGAATGGATCTCAAATGGGTTGCTTTTTAATGTAAGAGAAACAAAATGCTATATCTTCAGCCAGACAAGTAAATAAAATATGTCCTGGGGCAGTGCTTGAAGTACGAGTAGGAAGCTGTATGAGAGGAAACCGTGTGCATTTCCTAGGCAAATCATTTTGATATTTTCAGTGTCCTGGAAACTTAGGCTGGCATAAAGGAATGCTGCAGGAGTTATACTAATGGTGTTTGCTAGCTGTGGAGATAGCGGCCAGCAGCGAAACCCAGGAGGTGGAGTTCTATCAACTCATTCTAATTATAGTTTTGGTTTTATTTCACTCATTTTAAATAATACGGGTACCTGTTATACTTGAGTTTTGGTTTTTTACTATTTTGATGCAAAATAACTTTCAATGACGTGTAATTATATTAGAGGTAAAAGTAACCCCTGTAAAATGGACACAGCCTTTTAAATTGGCTTGTAATATTATTGCAGGCAGTGTTGTCCTATAGGCTTTACTTAGGAAAATAACGTGGTTTAAGAGGCGCACTTTTTTGATAATCTTAGTAACCTGGATTTTTTTCAGACTGCTGTGGTGTGTTTTGTATATTAAAACATGTGGAATTAGCTTTCGACATATGTAAAAAGTTCATGTGAAGTTTGACTATATATTGTACATTTTTGGTAGTATCTTTTAAATATTATACTTTGTACCTGCTTTAAAAGTAGCAACGGCAGCAAAAAACTATTTTGATATAAAAGTTTGTTTAATTATCTATGCAGATACTGCTGAACACGGCATAAATAGTAAATAATGTTGCTTTTGCACTTTAAATATCTATAAGTAGCCTTGTAAGATTCTTCTCCTGCTTAAGGCATTTGGCACTTACTTCTGGAATGTTTCAAGATGTAAATTTTTTAATGTTCAAAAGAAGCAGGGGCATAAAACACATTGTTTTGAAACTCCAAGATGAATGGATGATTTGAGACATTGTTCCTCTAAAGCATCAGCTGAGAGACTCCATTAACTGTGTGGCAATAACACATGGACCTACACAGAGCACAACCACGGAGGAGATAGCTGCAGCCTGAAATATCGTTATTGGCAGGTTTCTGAATAATTTCACAAAGGCACTTCAGGCCAGGAATCTTGTTAGTGGAACCCGGTCTCACTTCAGCCTTTGTATCTCCAGCATGTAAAACTCAGTTGTATCCTCCTAAGACTCCGAGTATTATTTTTTTATTCAATTCACTAGCTGTGATTGACAAGGACCTCTTCATGAATATGTTAAGAAAGAACTGTTTCCTGGATATTATGTCCTTTCATATCTGTCATAACTAGAATATTCATGATGCTGTTTTTAACAGGCCTCCCATTGTAAAAGAAATATCATGGAAACATGCTCTAGTTTTTATAAAGTCCAGGGAAAAACGAATGCCTTAGGGGCTGATAGGTAAGGTTTTTTTTAACAATTTAGAAATACAATGTGACAGCTAGCAGAATATATATCAGCAAGCAGAAAGCTCTTAAATATCGCAGTCACAGGCCTAGAATTGATAAACTGGTAGGGGTTTTATATTTATTTTTGTGTTTTCTGATGGCTGTAGTTTCATAATGAATGTATTGTACACTTTTAAAAAAATGCAATTATGAAATCAGGTTTTCTTCCTCATTTTTATTTCTGGATGCTGAGTCTTTTTTTCAGTCAAATCCTCCCCAAACTTAGACATTCACAGGCATACGTTTTTGTTGTACAGGAACACTGGGCTGGTGAATGCCATCTGCCCTTTGATGGTTCAGTGATGGCATCCCTAACAGTGGGTTTATATGATGGAGGAGAGGGCAACAAAATTCAAAGGCTGAAGAGCAGCCACCTCTTCTATGCAGAAACATGCATATGCAAAACCCCCTAGTTTTTTAGAGCAGGTTGAATTACTCGTGGAAGATACTTTCTAAGCAAAAATGTGATTTTGTCAAAACAAATTTTCTATTTAATAGAAAAATATTTATTTGGTCAAAAGACTTCTTCCTGTAATAAATAGAAACTAATATTTTGAACTAATTTAATTTTGACTTACAAAGTACTTTAATTCCAGTTTTTGAAATTAAAAGAAAAAATAAGGTCCCATTTTATAGTCAGAATTGCAATTTTGACTTATAATGCCATGTGACTTTAACCTCAGTCAAAAGTAAATGCATTTGCTTTTCAGATGAGCTAAATAGTTCCCATGGACAAGTGTCTCTTACTTATTTTCCCTGAAAAAAATTAAAGCTTCTTCTATTGAAAAGAAATATTTTTCTAGCTGATTCTTATGATTTCTAGTCCAAGAGGCATTATCTGTAACTGAGCAGTTCAGCTGTGTTACATAACTTTGTTAATTTTGATCCTGGGGACTTGCAGTATATTTCCAAATTGGTAATGTAGACACTTAGAAATATGTTACACAGTTAAATGCAAATGAGGGGGTGATTTTTTCCACAACTGTACCTGAGGCTGGAATTGTTAGGGTCTTACTCATTATTTCCTGGGGAAAAGATTAGTCTAAATAATGCGTACGTAGAAATAGCTATTTCCTAACTACTGGATGCCATTAGTTTATTCAAAAGACATTGTTATCCCTTTTTTAATAAGAAAAAAGAAACTTCACATTTGTAAAAAGCCCTGAATTTGTGTTCTTGGAGAACCACTCTATTCAGTTACTCTGTAGCTAATCATAGGCATCATCAGCCTTCGGCTGGAGCATGCCACGTGCTGCTGTGCTGCGAGCACTGCGAAAGTGATTAAGACCCTGTGCATACCTGGTGAAGTTGCATCCGTCACCACAATTCCATGCAACGAACCGGGCAGCCCTGGTGTTTTCTTTTATTAATGTAAAAGGAATAAACCTGAGAACAGGTTTCACCTAGGTCTCTGTAGAGCACATACTGACTTTTAGTCAGCAGGAGCTTGCTTCTCCCAAGAGCTGAGCGCTCCTGTCCCCTGCCGAGTGCCCTGAGCAGCTCCTGGTGTCTGCAGGAGCTGAGGGCAGTCGCTGCAGAGCACACGGCGTGTTGCAAGATCAAGCTTCATAAGCTGGGGTGAAATTGAAGATGCTGACCTACGGGTGAAAGGCGCTGTATCCTATTAGCAATCTTAGTATCATACAATCCCCCAAAGTAAATCATTCCTGATCAAGAAGCGTGAAAACAGCCCTTCTTAGAAGCAAGTGCAAACTTATTGTGTGTATCAGCATGCTTAGGAAGGTCATGCCTGTCTGTCTTGGGTAGTGAGTATTGCTGGATATTTTCTCTGCCAGAATGAAAAATATGTCTTTTGCAAGGAAGAATGAGATGTATGTACCCCTCCCTTTTTGTTTGTCTTCAGATGTTTTCTCAAAGCTTTTGTTTTTATAGGAAAGTTGCATGGCAGATGAGAAATGTTCCAGTTCACTTTGAATGCACGTTGATCCCTGGGCAATGGGAATTACTGTAGGAGGTAAAAGGTACTGGATTTTGCTTTTGCCTCCAAAGAGGTTTCAGCTAGGGTTGTTCTTACACGTGCCCCTAAAATAAATACATCACAAGTTGTGGAGGCTTCATGTTGCTTGACTCAAGTACTGGCATAATAAGCTGGATGAGATTGACCCAAGGCCTGCAATGCAGCGTACATGTCTTAAGGATGTTTGTATTAGAGATATTAATATTTTATTCCTGATAGCTAATGGACTTTTAAAGACTTTATGAACATTTTACTCCTTTATGTCACTGTTTTTGCATCATAAGTCGCTGGTGATTCATTGAGATCTCGGCACAGGTTCACAAGATTCTTCCGCAGGCGTCATTGAACTAAATATTAAGTTACCTTTTCCTTGCTCTTTATAACCTCTGTCTTTAGCTCTCATGGCTAAAGGGAAGATGGCAAAGCAGAGCCTGGATGAGTTAAATCTGGATGCTGTCTGTCTAAAACATGATTAAGTAGAAAAAAAGGAAAGCAATCAAAGTGGTGTTTTAATGCCAGCAGTGAATAAAGAATGCTGCTGGCTTCTGTCTTAATCCATAAAAATCCCACAGCCGGTATGTATATGGAATAATCCTATATGAAAGAAACACAGGAAGAGAGAGAAGCCACACTGGCTTATAACAATCCACGGGTGTTAAACTATGCTCATCAGCAGAATAAAAAAACAACAACAAAAAACCCCCAAACTATAGAAACAAACAAACAAAAAGCCCAACCAAAACAGGTTAGCATACTTATTACTTGCAGTACTGTATGTGTGGATTTCTTTTTAGGTGAACTGCAACTACATTTCTGGTTCTTGATTGACATGGCAAAATTTTGATAAATGAAAAGAATCGTGAACTTGTGTACTACTGCTTCTGGTCATATGTGAGTTATAAATTTTCTCCTGTTTTGAATAATTAAATAAGCTAGTATTAAATGAGTTGTATAGTAATGAAAGAAATAAGAATGATGAGGAACTATATGTTTTTGTGAAGAGATTCTTCGTTTCTATGGAAGTTCCGTCATTTGGGCATTGAGTGGTTATAGAGATGTAGGGATAAAACAGTTTGACCAGTTTCACAGTAGTTATAAAAGATAATTCACATCCCAGCTAATACAGACACTACAAAAGGGCATTTGCCTGTAAGTCACAACAATGTTTATATAGACAGTGAATACTCTAGGATTTGTATTTATTTCTTCTTAGACCCATGGTTTTCTGAAGATGCAGACAGCCTGATGCAGTATCTGTATAAAGACATTTGAGCTAATTAGAAGTCTGTTTAACAAGTAAGTCTGTGTTTGAATGTATGCACAGCCTGGATAGTTGAGAAGTGCTGACATGAAGGATGATGGAGGAGTGAAGCTGGTAGCTACAAGAGAGAATTGAGTGACCTCACTGAGATAGCGAAATGGTGGGAACAGGAATATGAGGAGTTGGGAAGAAAGGAAATGGCATTGAGAGCTTTTGGGCAGAGGAAGATGAAAGGGAAAACATGTCCAAATCATCTTGAAAGATAAAGCTTGGAAGGCTTCTTGGGGTGGGGGCTGTTTTATCATATAGTAGCTCTTACTGCATCATGCAGACCCAGTTAAGTCACGTCCCGCTGCTGCTCCCCCCCGGTGACTCCTAACTGCAGTGTGGATGCTATTGGGGAGATGCTAAATGCATTTACAGCTGATGCTTCTTCCCATTTTGGAGCTGAAGCGGTGACCCAGAGCGATGGCAGAGTGTTCATGTGCGATATAAAACAAATGGTTTTGAATGACAGTGCCTGCATCCAGGTCAGCTGGACCTCAGTTCCCAATAATATCTTGGTGTCCATCCCAAGCCTGACTCCAGGGAGTATTCTAGTGGTATATTTCTGAAAAGAGATGGAAACATTTATTTTCTTTTTACGTACTGCAGCATTTTCCTAAAAATAATTATGCAAGACAAGTGGGGCAGAATGTGAGCAGTCAATTAGAGTTGAATGTAGCATACGGTGATATCTCCCCCGTTGTCTCTGAACAGAAAACAGGAAAACATCTCACCAAATAATTTTTATATTGAATGATGCAGCTCATCAACAATAACAGACGTTCCATAAAATGTTCACCTAAAGTCTATGTTTTGCCAGCCACCATTTTGGGAGATACTCAAGAAAGAACATTGCGTATCTTTTGCATGGCACCTCCAATTCCAAATAATTAGAATAGAAAAACTTTCAAGTTGGCTTCAAGTTTTAGGTTGTTATATAAATAAGTTCACAGGAATCTCAAATGCTTTACATAAATCTGACAGCAACTATAAAAGGCTTTTGAACATTTTTGTTGCCAAAGTCCCAGGGATTGCTGGAATCTTAAATAGCCTGTTTTAAGCTTCAATTCAGAAGCTTTTTGTCATGTTTAATAATGTGGTGAATAATTCCTCTTCTGTTCGTAGTTTCCACATTTATAATCCACAAGGATCTTTGAGGCATGGAATAGATGTTTTCCAGAGCTATAAGTGCTAGGGGTCTTTCCTACCCCAAACTCAAAACTTGCTTTTTAAGTTCTCTTTATACTAGTCTTTGTCTATGTCTAGCTTCTTCTAAAGGACTGTCATTAGAAGATGCTAAAATGAAAAGGTTGTCAGTTGTCTGAGGGTACTATATTTGAAATATCAAAGTATGAGACTAACCATGATGATAAATACATTGTAAAACCAGATGTGCAACACAGCTTTATTAGAGAGAAGTCTACAAAAAGCAAAATGGTGGGATCCGTGGCTCAGACTCAGTCCAGGGAGTTGAGCTCTGCTGAGGTGCCCAATACATTTTTAGGGAGACTTGTATTGCAGTGCAACATGGTAATTAAAAGCCAAGTACGTCCTGGAAACGCAAAGCACAGACATTCACAGAGGCTCAGAAATGCCAGTGCCTGTCATCGGTAGATGACACGGGATGTTGTTCCTGCTGTCACTGTCAGGCTGTTAGTTCTTAGAGCTGCAGGTTCAGAATTTCATTTCCTTTTAGTAGAAATGACTGGAGCTTTGCCTGCTTTAGGTGTATTTTGTAATGGCATTCCTAATATGAGTAACACTGTTCCTGTGCCCCACCCAGGTCAAATTTTAAAATTGGCCTCATGTTAATTATTGTAGTTCCTTCAATTTTTATGCATGCTCTTAAATTGCACCAATATGTATTTGTTGCATTGCTAAACCAGGTTGTTAGCTTTCATAGATAAGCAGATGGGTTCTCTATATAATTTTCCTCTTGAAATTTGATTTGCAAAGATAGAGTTGTTTGAATATGCTTAACTTTGTGCCTTGTGAATAAGTCTTGGGAATATTAGGATTTAAAAGAGTGTTTATGAAAATGCATCTGTATCGGAGCTAAACGGTTTTTCTTTGAAGTTCCATTTCTTCCTCTTCATCACCACCATGAAGCAACATTAATTCTCAGTGCACTGTGAAGGTATCATTTGGTAGCAAAATCATTTCAGAAAGTATCTTGCTTTATAAATATGTGGAATGGTAAATGTTCTTAAAGGCATATCTTTTTAGAGCTGTACATACCAAATGGTCATCTATTTCTGATAGTTGAAGTCCACACTAAAGCTTTCTACAAACCTTAGAAATAATCATTGTAGCAGATATGAGTATTCTGAATAGTGCTTTTAATCCAAAATCGTGGAATTTGTCACAGGCATTTATTTTGTTATCAAAAAATTTAAGACATTTTAGAACCATGAAACATATATTTTTAAATTGCTCAAAAATGAAACTTATTTAATTAGAGAACATGGTATAAATGGAATTTTCATTTTGTGATTGAATAAAAAAGGTTTATCTGCCTATTTTAATACCTAATACTGATTCTGCCTCAGTGATATTAACGCCCCACATTGTTGAACTTTCATCAAAAGACACAATAAAATTGTTTTCTTTTCATGAATAGCTATGCTGTTTTCAATCAAACATCTCTCTGCCATTTGTCATTGTATTCACCACTCTCCAGTGTCGTTCTTTAATAAGGTTCTTTTATTTGCTGTTGTACACTTTCCAGGAATAATTTTTCCATTTCAGGTAAAAGTTTTGGTTTATTGTAGTTTTTCTAATCTCCTCATTTGATTTTACAGACTCATACACTGAGGTTGTCTTTCTTTTCTCCCCATTTTATTGTATGGCCTTTGTATTACATGGTTCCTATTATTTCATGCCACACTCTCCTACTTCACTTTGCAGTTATTTCCAACAGATTTAACATTTAGCTGTCCACATCCACTTTATGGGTATGTATAATGTATGGATGGCAGTACTGTCCCATTAATTTTTAATGAATTGGCTCTTTATCCAGTGCTATCTAATAAAGATAATCATCAGAGTGCATTGTCATACTGCAGTGCCCAAGAAACTTTTTAATATTCCTTATTGCATATGCATATTCCCAGATTCTCTCTTACTCTCACTTACTATACCATGGCTCAATCACATTTCCATTATTTAGTTGAAAATCTGCACGTTTCACTCCTAATACCTTGTGGCTCAGGTTAAGCAGTAAATTGGTGGAGGGATGTGAAGTAATTTTAAAAGTTCCAGTGAACACTGGCTACTTACTATTGTTTTATTCTCTGTTTTTTTCAGGAACTGAGAATTACTAGCTTAAACTGAAAAATAAACCAAATCAGTGCATCTGTGCTGATCCATTAAAGTCTTGGTGTTTCCAGTTGCTTGGCTTTCTTACTGAAATTCTTCTGATGTCCATCAGGTCACTGTAAAATCTGACACTGTGATGAGGCTGGACAGTGGAGGAGGCAGTTATGTTTTGCTGAGTTAATCGTAGTTCTGCAGATGGGCTGGCAGAGAAACCCTGAGTTCAGAGTAAAGAAGTATTTATTTACAAAATTATTTTATTTTGTCGGGAAGCTCACTACATCTGCCAGCAATGAATAATCTTTTTTTTTTTTTCCCTTAGAAAAGTGATATTTTAAGTTCTTGAAGTACAGAACCTCTTCTTTGTGCCATAAAGAATGCTGTTTCCCACTCACTCTGTACCTATCCATGCTGTGCCTGTGCAGGTGTAGATTTAGCACTTTTAAAAGGTGAGAATGAGCAGTTTCAGAGGAGGAACTCTCAATGCAGTCACAGAACCAGCCAGCACAACTGCTGACTCTCTACAAGCACGCTGCATTCTCTTTCCAGAGCCAGTTTCTGTGAATCTTGCCTAGCCATGAAACTGCCAAAATGGCTAGCGATTGCAACTGTGCTGTAAACAGTTGTCTGTGAGAACATGGGGTGAAGCAGGGAGTTAATTTAATGAAGATCATACATATGCCCCCAGATGGTCACAATATTCAGTCACTCCTGGATTTGAACCAAAGATGGGAATGGAAGCTTTTATATTACAAATATTTGATTTCTGCCAATGCATAGGTGCATATGGTAAATGTAAATACTCCTTTCAGGTTTTACATTGAGAATAGGTTGCCTTTTGTAGTTGAAATTGAAAATTTAGTATGAAAATCTAATGGACTGCTGTTCAAGCCCCTGAAGTCAGTCTTACATCTTCTCTCTCCACTCTGATTTTGGTGAGGATAGTAAATTACTTCAAATCTAAGCCTTTAGTGTATATAATTAAATGTGAACCAACCTGCTGCATCAGCTCTTAGACTGTTCTTACATCACTAACTCTCAGAGACTACATCATTTCTCAGCCCTTCTTCCCTGGCTGATCCAGAGGTAAGGTCTCCTTTTGCCCTCCTGTGCTGCCGTGGACTGCAGAGCCCTGCCTGTCTCACCTCCTCTTTGCATGTTGCTGAGGCACCCTGTGCTTCTGGCTAGCAAAAGTAAGTGAGACTGGCCTTGAGGCATGCCCAGGAGGGTCATCACCCCCCTCTTCATGCTGGTGGCAGCACCTCAGCGTGTCCCATTTTGTGCAATCTTTGCCCACAGCGGAGGTGCAGGGCCGTAGGACGCGGTGCTGTGATTTGAAACCCTCCTCTGCCCTGTAGTGAACTTGTTAAAGAAATAGTTTGATTTTATTACTGTAAATTCTACAAGTAGTCATGTTCTGATAGTCATGTGATTTGATAGTTGATCTTCAGGTACAGACAATTCTCTTGGGAATAGAAACATTAAAACCACCAGTTGGGTTCTGAATGTTTCTGAAAGGTATTTGAGTCTGTTTCTTTCATAAGAACTAAAGTGCCATCTGTGTGTCAGTGTATATATAAGGTCCCTTCCTGTTGAGTAAGTGGCTCTTAAAACTCTGGAGATAACATTATTTTAATTGCTGTCTTGAATGGATGCTGTCTGTCATTATTATTAATGTTGACTGGATTCGTAGTGCTATTTGAATCATCAGAGAGCAGATTTTGTTGCTTAAACAAAGGCATTTCAGTTCTAATTTGCTAAAATGCTTTTTAATGCTAAGGTTTCTTTATAAAGAAAATAATGATAAGAAGAAAATTACTGGTAGATTTTTCTATGATAAAAAATATCCATACCAGATCCAGCTAAAGTTAGAAACAAAGATAACTATGTTCTTCAACACACATGGTATGTGGGGAAGCCCTTTTGGTAGTTGCTCAGGCTGTAAGAATTTGAATTGCTTTTGGTTTGCCCTTGCATTCAGAAGGTTTTGTGCTTTTTCAAGACGCTGTAAGATAATATGAAACGTTGCTGACTTTTTTGGTATCTACTGTTAAAAGAGATATTGCGGAATAACATTCAGCTTCAAAGAACAGCTTTGTAACTGAATCGTGACTGCAGGAATGAGACAATAGCAACTGAAATAGGAAAAACACAAAAGCAGTTCATGGTTTTCTGGCCTAAGAGAAACACGGTCTCTCTGGATACACCTATATTGTAGTCACTTCTGTAGCTTGCATAAGACCTATATTAGCTTTAGACTGGTTAAAGAGACCTGTCGTTGGCATGGCTCAGAGAAGAATGTGATAAATCCTAGCAGTAGTGATGGGCAACCCGCACTGGGCATCAGGGCACTGCAGCTACCCCGCGAGAGCAGCCAGCCCAGGTAGGGCTGAATGAGCTGCAATTCCTGCTGGTGATTCACAGCATCTCCCTTTACAATTGTACTTTCACAGCTCCTTAGCATGTAGCTTGTATGGTTTTATCTGGCATCTGCTGTTTCTCATTCTGGTCTCTGTTCCTGCATATAAATCATTTAGGGGGGCAGGCAGAGGGAGTGGGGAACTCTTGCAGTGGTGTTGAATTACAGCTGCTTCTAAATTCAGAGCCAGTCCAACAGCTGGAATTTAAGAGCAAATCTAAAACATTCAATTTTATCTGTAGTTCGTCTCAGTTATTTTAGAATGAGAAAGAACAACTACAGCTATTGGATATTGGCTGTTTCACAAAGATGCAGTTCTTTCCAGCAAAGCAGATAAAAGAAAACTCCCCAAACCTACCGGAATACATTTTCCCCTCCTAAACAGCATTGTTATGCTATCATTATCCTTCTTGTCTTTCCCATTTTGCCTAGTAAGGCATCTGCTGTTTTTATATGACCGAAAAATGAACGTCAGGTCTGTCATAATAATAAAAAATTTACTTGGTATACATGCCTGTATATTAGAGTGAATAAAGATCCTTTGAAGATAATATTCTTTCTTTGAAATTTTGTTTCATTGGCTGAAGAGCTGGCAGTCATAAAGACTGAGATGATAGTGAAGCTCTGATAATACAGCTATTGATTTCAGTGGGGCTAGAATTTCACTCCAAGAAAGAATAATTCAGCTATCATTCTCAAAATGGGATGAACATGTGATACTCTTCTGCTGCTGAGCATGTAATATGTTCATTTTGTACAAATTTAACCTTGTCTTTCCTGGCTTTATTTTAAATTAATTTATGTTGCTGTATGTTACATTGTTATCTGAACATTTTCCGTAGAAAATCCAAAGCAGCGTGTCCTTAGATTTCATGGTGTCTCTGCAACCTCTATTTTCTGGCTAAAAACTGTTTTAGGGACTGGGTTGGTTTTTTGGTACTTTGGATGGAGGTTTAGAATGTTCTGGGAAATATGTGGCATTATTTCTGTTTCAGAGCAATCTGCTTGGTAAGTACCTGCTGTCTGGTTTGTGTCAAATTTCTGCTTCCTAAGGTTATTCCATTAGCTTAACTGTTATCCCATCGGAAGGAAAAGGACAGTTATTGTAAGAAGCTATGTGGATGCTTTATCTCTCTTTAGCAAAGAAAACAGTATTGAGTGAGAAAGGGAGGGAAATCCCTGAGAAATACATAGCAGCCATTTCTGACTGTACGCTGTCCCCATGGGCAGAAGCCTTTATCCAATTCAAGTCCTTTTTAACTCTCCTGGAGGCCACATTTACCTTCCTTCAAAAAAAAAAAAAAAAAAGAAAAAAGAAAAGAGAAGAGAAGAAAGAATTTTATAATTGTGTCACCAGCTTAACAATTTTCGAAGTGAAGACAGATGATTTCACAGGAGATGTAAAAATCTCGGTTGTATGTGCTTATTTTCATACCTGATGCCTTCTGTCTTGTCCTCCCCATTCCCTGATCTCCAACACCGGTGATGTTTTCCCAGGCAGCACTGGTTTGACATTTGAAAGTTACAGTAAGGAACAGCATAGCTTATTTTCTTAAACTTTCTTTTTAATATGCCCCATCATCTTAAGAATGACTGTAAAAACAGAGGCAGGTTATACAAATTCCTTTTAAGAAGAAGAAATAGAATAAGTTCCTTTTATATGGAGTCAAGTTTTCCAAACCTGGTTACTGGGGTTTTTTGTGTGTAATTTGCACTCAGAGGCTATTTGAGTATGAAAATGCATCATTCACCCACTTAGCGCATGCCGTCAGTGGTGGCTAGCAAACTTTCAACTCAAATATGTTCTTTTTGAAAAGAATGGCAAATCTCCCATTCACTCTCATGAGGGTATGAGTTGGGCTGTGGTAAGGCTGAACCAAGTTTTGCCCCTGGCTCTGAAGGCCACCTGGCTCTCGGCAGGTCCTTGGGGTGGAAGCTTTGTTCTGGGGTCCAGGGTGGTTGTAAATGTCTGCCTGCACGCATCAGCTTATGCTGGTTCAATCTAAATTAGTACAGTTTTCAAATGAGCTGGCAGCATTGTTTGATCAGAACAGCTGTGATTTTTCTTTTTTCTTTTTTTCTGTCGCATATACAGACATTTATCTTTACTCTGGATCTTTGTTTTAGTTTGTAAATTCTCAGGAGGCAAGCAAACCCAGAAACTTCTAGAGCAAGGATGTGTTGAACCAGAAAAAACAGGACCTGCAGCTTTGAGAAACTGAATCTTTCTCTTGATAAGAGCTGAAGCCCTGGGGCATACGTATATACAGCCAAAACCACAATAAACATCAATGCACAAAATGTGTCACCAGAAAAGGAACTGAGAATTCATTCTGGGAGCAAAGATCTGCAAATCAATAAAAAAGGGGGGAAAAGAGAGATTTAACAAGAAAACTTACCGTGTTTCAACACCACCACCCTGCCCTGATGACCAAGAACTGGGTTTTACATTAAAAGCTCTACAGAGGTAAGTTGAACTGTAACATGCTCACGCTACCTCTATTTTTCAAACTGTTTAAATGCTATGAATATAAAATTATCCTAATGAAAGAAAATTATATTTGAGCCTGGATATACTGCAAGTCAATAACTAGCACAGTGGCAGAAATAATGTTCTGTTTCTCTTACAGATAGGTATCTTCAGCACTATACTAGGTTTTAATTCAGTGGGGCTGCCTATTGTAAAAATCACGGCACATCTGCTGTCATGATCTCCAGTGGTGTTATTTATAATTTGCATGCAACTGAAGATTTGACAGATGCTTTACAAACAAGTGTGTTGAGATGGTTGCAGCCACGTGTAGCTTGTCACACAGAAAGCTGACACGCTGAAGGGAGATGGAGAAGCCGGAGCAAGCAAATTCAGCAATGGTAGTTGTGATTTCTTAGTCCCAAATTCTTCGGTTTATTAGTTAAAACAGGAAAAGGGTCTAACTAGATATCTTTAAGTAGAGGAGCTTTGCTCAGGAAGAGTGGAAAAAGCCTATGGAAAAATGAGTGTCTGTATATAGAAAAAAAATGAGGCATGAGTGGGAGAAAGTAGAGACCTTCATGAGTATGGAGCTGAATTATATGGAATCAGGAGGACAGGGGTGTGAGAGGAAATGTGTGAAGGGAGGGAGGCAATATTCGAGGAAGCAGAGTGGTCCAGCACACCGAGCAAATGCAAGTATGCAGATGCAAATAGGGGGAAGGCAAGTATGTATGTGGAAATCAACAGGTGTTTGGGGGAGCTTGAAGATTGAAACATGCAGTGTTTCTTACAGACTTGATCTAAAATTAGGCATATATGTGAAATGGACATACAAGAGCTGGGGCTGATAAAGACAAAACCAAGACATCTTGCTGTTAGTTGTCCTAGGAGAGGTACTGCAAATGTCTGTAACCTGGTCTTCTGCCCCCATGGAATTCCCTTTCAGGTAACAAAGTGTCAGCTTGGGATTTGGGATCAGAAATGCACTGGAGGGGCTCACTTGTAAGGCTAGGTTCCTGACACCAAGTCAGTCTGGTTTTCTTTTGGGTAATGAGCTTGCAAATTGTAAATGGTCTTGTAAATGTCCTGGCTTTGTCAGTAGGAGAAATGGCCACAGTGGACGAGTGGGCTGGGCATCTTCCCCCTCTCTATCCCCTGTGGCTGTCTCTTAGGAAAATGAAATGTGCATCTTTTTTAAAAAAAAAAAAAAAATAAATCTTGATTTGCATACCATTTTAAGTATATGCTTTTTAAAATCGGATATGCCAAAACATTAAACCAATTATGAAGAACTCCTGTGCTTGAATCACTTATCAGGTTGTTCTTCACTCGCTGCTGTCTATGTGACCAGAATCTGTACGCAGCCCTGGCACCTCCTGGGTGTGCCAAGTTCTGCACAGAATCTTTGTGTAACACCGGCTTTACAAAGGAAACTCGGGTTCTGCCTTATTTAAGCACTTTCCTATCAGTAAAGTACTATCAAAGATCAAATATAACCTGATTCAGGATTTCTTC
The DNA here is from genome assembly GCF_026419915.1 of Harpia harpyja. Classification (NCBI taxonomy): domain Eukaryota; kingdom Metazoa; phylum Chordata; class Aves; order Accipitriformes; family Accipitridae; genus Harpia; species Harpia harpyja. The sequence continues at coordinate 15,408,071 of NC_068969.1, read as the reverse complement.
TGGTCATCGTAACCCAAGATTAAAGCTAATTACTTGATAGTATCAGTCAGTCAATCAAACAAGCCTTGTAAAAATCAATATAGCTCGTAACATAATAATATCCTTTGTCCAGGCTCTTTATACATCATCTGCCGCCTTAATTGGTACTGATGTAGAGCCACACAATGGTTCAAATCTGGACTGATTTCTTTTAGCAGTGACACTTTACCCAGCTAATGCAGGATCATTAACATCATTTTTCCAGTTACTGACCTTGGAGCAGCTGTTCCTAGTTTGCTTATGAAAATTGTCATTACCCTTTACTTGTTTTTATTCTTTTGCTGCTTTCTGGATTACTCTTGACAAGAAGAGTCCAGAGCTAAGTCTTAACTGATTGGTGAGCTTATTTTTCTAGCTGAATCTGAATTATTTTGCAGCAATGAAGTTCTTATGATAACTAAGCAAAATTAAATTTCTTGAGTGTATGACCTCCAAAATGATGATACTACACATCATAAGGCTTATGGATCAGCAGTAAGTGCCTGGAAGGAGACTATTGCTTAACTTATTCACATCTTTGTCCCTATAATGCATGTTAATACAGAATCTGACAGTAGTTGCGTGGCCATTCAAAAGCGTGGAGGAGAAATTGTTTTTAAAATTTCTCATGAAGCCCTTTGGATTAACCAGTTTGCTGTCACCCAGTGTGCCAGGCAACTGCTCAGACTATAGCAATAGCATCCTCCAAATATTCTGTGCCTGAGAAATTTATCAACTCTGTCACATTTAAGAAATTTCTCTTCCTGCAATATGAACATTACTCCAGGGATTTACAAACTTAGCAAAAGCTTTGCAAATAAATGGAATAAATTCCCTAGGCCAAATCCAAGTCTTGCTGAAGTCAAAGGAAATTGTGACAATGATTTTTAGAGACCAAAATGGGGTTTAGCATATAGCTATACGTACACTGGAAGCTGATGGCTACTGGAAGAAGATAAATGAGATTACCAAGAAAAATGAATATAGATCTAATTTATGTTGCTGCATGAAGATTATATGATATCTGCCATATAGACATAATGGTGACTGGTAATCAGAATGTGTACTGTAGAATAGTATATACTTCATGCTCAGTGAAAACTATTTGCTAGTTGTCACTTAATACAAGACACCATGTTAACGGACAAAAAGTTGTAAATTAAATATATTAGCTGGGCACATTTGGTTCAGTTCTGCTAAATGATCCTCCAGACAAGCCACCTATTGTCATCAATACCTTTTGGTAGTGTTTTAGGTTTTGGTGGCTTCATTTTCTAAACAAATAAGTGTATGTCATATTAAAATGATAGACAATGTCTTACAGAATCTGCTGAGGGTTGAAATACTCCGGTAGTTGCTCGTAGTGATGGGGTTTATACAAGACATCTGAAACATTATTTAAATATAGATATACATGAAGGAGTTCTCCCTTTAGATTTCTTTAAATATCTGTGCCTGCCAGTTAAACAGTAATAATGACCATGCCGAAAACATAGGACTCTCGGATCAGTTCAGAAAAGAAGTGAATGCAGAGTGCAACGGACCACATTGTCAGCAGTGCTTCCAGCACCTCGTTCCATGTCCTCAGGCAGAAGAGCTCCCAATATACTCCCATAAAATGATGTTGGCTCTCCTTCAAAACCCTCCTTAAATATCTCCTTTTCCATGGTATATACACCAGAAACGTAATAGTTTAAGGTTATCAAAAGAGGTGGTTATTGACTAGAGACTAGTGTAGAGACGCTGGACAGCAGTTTTTTATTCTGTTTCCATCTATTAGGGTTCCTTGTCTTCTGCTGGATTATAAGATTTTCAAGCAAGACAGCTTTATATTCCTCTTGAACGGCACTTAGGCTGGGGGTTGTGGTCCATGACTTGGCTCCCAGGTGCTATCTTAATGTAAACAACGATGGTGATGATAATCTTGGGTCTGTCACTTCAGTGCCTCCCCTAACTCAGCCTTTGAAAAAGATGGGGTAGGGAACCCGCTAACCTCCTTGGGAGGATTATTAGCAGTGAATCCTACAGGAATGTGGTGAGCTCTTCAGTGCTGCTCTCTGCGAATGCTGTCAGGATGCATTAGGACCTCCCTTTCTCCGCTCAGCCTCAGAGAGTCACAGTGAGGGGTTTTTTGCTGCTTGCAATGAAAGGATTAAAAACTATAGTAGTGGCAGGGTGGCCATCCTCTGTCTTTCACACTTACTTGGTGGAAGAAACCAAGGGAATTGGTTTCTCTAGATATGCACAGCACAGTCCCAAGATTTAATCATGAGACATAACAGGGAAAAATTCTATTAGATCCAAATCTGAGCAGGTATCTTACTTCATCAGGGTCTATTAATTAGGTGCAATTTACAGGCTTTAAAAGAAAAGTAAATATAGCTGGTATTAGTTTAGCATTTAGCTGTCTTAAGTAAAGAAAAACAACCTCAAAATAACCTTCCTTTAAGTCTCCCCAGGCTTGTCTACCACATTTCATTCTCATATTTACACAGGATGGAAAAAAAAAAAAAAAAAAGCCTGAAACAGAATATTGCAGTGATTCAAAACCCTTTCATTTGAGTGTCTCTCAGCATGTTATTCACCATATCACAACAGAAATGATCACACCCCTCAGATTTAATTGGCAAATCCCATTGTTATGAGGCCTCAACATATACTAAAGTGTCTCTATTTTTCAGTGAGCATGCAATGTGCTATTCTCTGTTGAACACAATGAATATTTATATTCTTCTACTCTTCTCTGGGAGATTCAGAATTGTTTTGTGGTAGCTGCATCCTTCAGGGCCCTTTCATTTTATTTCCCTTTTCAAGCCTTAATATTTTCAGTGATTGTGAAAGTGCATCTCACCAGTTCCTTCTGTCACTGTCGTGTCTTGCTTCCTAGATTGATGCTTTCGGTATCTTTCTGGAAAAAAGCCCTTTTTCTTTGATATTGTTGTTTAACATAATGAGAAACTGGAAGATGAGTGGTGACAACAACAAAAGCCATCTTAAAAAGTAATAATTTCTATTACGTAGCACAAAAATAAAAAGTTTAGTTCTGTGCAAAGGATATTTCTTCCTCCTACCAGTGTTCCCATAGTGATTTTCATAGCTGTTCCCTATCATAAGGATAATTTAGAATCTTGCCATCAGTGTGTGATTTGTGAAGCCACTTTGGTAGAGTAAGGGCTAACAGAAGATACACATTTTACCTTAAACTAATCCCAAAACTGTTTAACTTTCCTTTGATAATGGAAAAAAAAAAAGTGTCACGTACATGTTATAATACAGAAAATATTCACAATAGCCAATTACATCTTTAAAGAACCTCTGTATTGTGATTGGGAATATAAGATTAAGAATAACTCAGAAGTCATGTTAAATACTGTACAAGTGCTAGAATAATCCCAAAGCTACCTGCTAGAGACAATTTCAATTTTACTTAAATTCCTATTCTCACATAGATATCATTGTCCTTTCCAAGGAATACAAGGTTTTACTATTGATTTTACGGGTGGGGTTGTCACGAGTATCTGTAAAGCTTCAATTGATTTAATGTCAAAGTCCAAATACCACATTACCCCTCTGGAAATCTAATTAATTGTAATATATGCCATTTTAACATATTTGTAGTGAATGTTCTTAACCAATACTTGTAACAAACAGTTTAGCTGCATTTCCCAGGGTAATAGAAATGAGGTTGTCATGATAATGGTAAAGAACACTTTCTTATTTGGCTCAGGATTTGCAATGAATGTGAGTTTTATTCTTGTGACTACCTACAGATGGAATTACATCTGGATACTACATATTCACAGTGTCTCTTTTCACATGGATTGCACAGCATATCTTGCTAGGCTGTTTACAAAATAGTATTTGTATGTAGTAAACCTACTCTCCAATTAGCTGGAATGAAAGCAGCAAGATAATAATTTGTGAATATATTTGATAGAGTCAATTCTGGAGGAAAACTGTCAAAACTGAAGAAAAATGTAAATAAAGATAGTTGGCAGGGGTCAATGTTTCCACATCACTGTTGTGGAATCTTATGATACAGGAACTGGAATGTTGTTTGAAAGATAGTCAACTCACTTTAGGTTATTGTGTAAATATAACGTAGACCATTGGTTTTTGAGACTTATTAGAGAAGAAAAAAAATCACAGTAAGACTTTATTTATGTCAGAATCCTTGTTTCAAAGTAAAACCCTTAAATTAGTGCCTCAGTAGAAGTTTGTAGCCTAATAATTTTTGTGATGGTAGTTGTCCAGGGACATTTGATGTGTAATAATAACATGATTGTAAATACAAATGGAATTTTTTGAGATCCCTGTTCCTGGAACTCTTTTGCATTGTAGACTATGTGTCACTGTACTTTCTAAAGTATCAAAGTTGATCTTTTAGATTATCTATTTTCAGTTGTTAAAATAAATTTTCTTTTTTGCTACAAAGTTAATTGTGAGTAGATTTTTAATTGCACTGAAGAATGTAATTTGAAATACTCTGAGGCAGAATGTACTATGCTTAAAAAAATAAAAAAAACATTTAGAAGACTTAGAAATGTTTTTTCAGGCTGTTGCATCTAAATGGCATGCCAAAATCCCACAGGCAATTAATGGTGTTGTCTGCCTACTTCTCATGGGATGCTTTGAAAATGTACACCTCTGGCATAATGATGCAGAGATACAGTAGCATGCTGTCATCATCAATAATGTTTATTTTTCCTTCAGAGTTGATCATACATACTGACAATTTAATGATTTTTCTTGGAGACTCCAGACTGGTGGAAACTATGTATGTATTGTTTAGCTACCTCATTTGGAAGATGGCTGCATACATCAATATTCATTACCCTGCATGCAGCAGACACCCAACATTAGCTTTGGTTGGAAAAAGTAGTTTCCTTCTTTTGACCAATATAAATTACAACAGTTGGAGGGGCGGCCAGGAGAGAAAAATACTTAGTTACAATGTAGTTACTTTGAGATGAGTGCCCCAACCCCACGGTACTCTGGAATGGATTCCTCTGTTTGCACAGTTCTGGGGGTAGCCGATCCTGATTGCCTAAGAGCCCACTGGTGAGAACGGAGCTGGACCGCTGTGACCATCATTGCTGCTGCACTTGGTTAACAAGTCACTCATGACTTCAACAGGTGCTTTTACTTTTTGGCCAATGGGAAGTTTGTGAACCAACTTTTCTCTTTCCAGTAACAATTAATGAAGTAAAACAGCTGAAGCAGATCTTTTCCTGTTTATGAAATATAAGTGACTTTCTATTAATATGACCACATGTGCCACATCTTTTTGTTTCTTTGTGGTTTTAATCTCTCTTTTTCTAAATAACATTATCAGGCCCATCAAAATCTTTTGATTTTTTCCATATTGAAACAAGGTGGCTTTAAAATAGTGCATATGGAATTTCAAATGAAATGGAGATCTCATTTCCATATCACTGTTTTCTTTACTCTTTTTTTTTTTTCTTCAGAAAACAGTCAAGGAGTCATTATATTTTCCAGCAAGCTGTCTTGTACACCCTGAAGGGAATATTATAAGATTAAATGCAGAGTAGCATTCCTCTAGCAAGGTGAATGTTTCTCATTACAGAGATCCCTAGTTGATCTCCTAAATATAATTCCCTGTAATAATGTGAAACTTCTGAATTATTTATTGTTTCATATTAGATCAGGAGTATAATTTCTGAAAATAAATTTATTGTCATGAGCAAATCAGCTTATGAAGGTTATCTATAACCATGGAGTGAAAGAGAACAGATGCTGTGTTTTGCAAGACTATCTATGGTAGCTACTTTTTGGCTTTTAGGAGGAAGCTCTAAATGTGGATTTAAAAATTGATGAACCATGATTCTGTTAATGTGCGGGCTTGGAGTCATATCACTCTGTGTCTTTACTATTTTAGTTGTTTGAATAAAAACATCTTTGAATGAAGATCCATGATTGTCTGTGACCCTCTCTGCCCGCCCATCTTACAAGGATCACCTGGGCACTCAGAGGTGTAAAGGACAGTGCACAAAGTTAACTCTTAGTACGGTACTCCTAGTGCATGAACCACAGATGACTTGGTGCTGCCAGCGGTACTTTACAAACCAGTGAAGAGCCCATGAACTTTCATTTGAGTCTTTTCAGAAATGACAGGTGTCTTTTACTTCATGCAGTCCACACTCCTCCAGATGTAGAATGGAGTGGGTCAATGTGTCCCAAGCTTCTAGCTCCATCACATGTTTCCTTGCCTTGCTGGTGCTCCTTCTGCCACGGTCCTTGACGTGGTCTTTCTCAGGTGGTTGTTCCTCACGGCAGTTCCTGTTCAGTGCTGGATCTCTTTCAAGTGCAGCTGAAATAACAAAGGGGAAATATTGCTGAGTGTCAGGGCACATCCATAGAGGGTACTGGTCTTGATAAAGATGGAGGTTCCCAGTTAGCTTCTCCTGGTGACAGCAGTCAAGGTGCATAGGGAAATTTGAGCATTGGAGGGAGCATCTTTACGATGGGTGCAAACTTCTCTCTTGTTTTTCATGTGTCTGCTTTTTTCCAATATGTTCACCCTCTGTTTGCGTTTTGGTGTACGTTTTCGGTCTCCCTGCGCTTGAGGAACGGATGAGCAAGCAAACTGTGTGGCTTCCATTTACCGGGAGAGGTGACAGAAGTTTTGGGTTCTCTTGGCAGAAATAGAGATCTCTTTCTGTACACGTCTCAGCACTAGCAGCTTGCATTGTATTGCATCTTCTCAGGGCGTTCCTTGGAAGTGGTTAATAGCTGCTTGTTAACAAGTCACAAGTACAACTGTGTTTCAGCTCATTAGTAAAATAAACAATGGTGTGCAAAATCAAACTGATTTGGGGGCTGGCACACAGCACTGAGAAACCTATAAAAACTCTTCCGCAGAATTACTCTATCCACAAAACCTTGACTATTTTGCAGATCAGGCATTTACTGTTGTATATCTGAACAGACACTTAGGAAAAAATGTTAACTGTGTTAGACTGAAGGACTCAGCAGGTAAAGTGTCTGTCTCCTGTCTGGGACAGCGGTTTAAGTCACAGTTGAAGTTTCAATTAACAGGACCTCGTGGTTTCCTGCTGTGACTCTAATGGATAATGGTTCACATTAAAAAGAACTAAACATAATTTAGCACGTTTTGGTGCAGATGGCTGTCTATGTTGAAGAGATGGCCACCTGGTGACTGTATTATTTTTCACCCCTGAAGAATGGTTGCTGAGGTCAAGTCTTCAATCATTGGCAGGGATGTGGAGAGGCGCTTGTGCTGTGACTCTGTGTGCCACCTGGCCTGTCTAATTAAGGACTACCATTTTCTGCTTTGATAGCCGCTCTGCCTGGGTATAAACAAAATTCGGTATGATTACAAACATCCCAAACTAGTGAATGCTTTCTGAATCTGAGAAGGCAAACGTGGTGATTTTTAGTTTTGTTCATTCTGTTTTGTAATTAAAAATACAGAAGTGGAGAAAAAATGTTTTGTTCTGCTCCTGCCTTGAAGTATACTTCTGGGAATTGATATAAAATTGAAATCATGCCTGAATCATTGCAGCTGAGCTAGAGCAAGCAACTGCAGAACTCCTGTGTGCAGCAGTTTCCTTAGCTGACACTTAAGTTGCAAAAAATACTTCCTGGCTGTTCATGCAAGAATTTTGTTACAAAATGTTTTAATTATGAACAATTAGGTAGTTAGCTAAGACCAAAAAATGATTTCTTCTATTCTTGCGCATCTAATTTCTCACTCTGGTAAAGCTTTGAGTACAAATTCCAGCAGAAAAGTTTACATAATGCATGTGAAAGACCTTTCTTTTTAATATTAAAATAGAAAATTATAATTTCAGCACCAAGCTGGGAAATGATTCATTATTTGGATAATCAGAGAAACAAAGATGCACTGGCTCGGATGTATTATGATCCCTTTTGTGAGATTCATTAAATGAAGCCCCTGACTTCTAGAATCCATATCTCTGTTCTGTGTCTTACGGGGATTAAACTCTGTTACAGATTATATTTCATTCAACCATAGTGGATTAGTTGCAGTTTCTACCTTTTAATTAAACAGCTGCTGTAACTAAACAGAAATTTGAATTATTTAAGAGTCCACAGTATTTTAGTCAACTCACAGTGCTTGGATTTTTTAATTATATGAAGCTATACATTTTTTATGATGAAGGCTTTAGTCAGATCAATCAACAGCCACTAATAACATATCCTTTCTAGAAGGCTAAAGTGTTTTCCCAGAGCATGAAAATATTTAAAGAAAATTAAAAAGCAAGGCTATGTAAGAAAATATCTATGTCACCTAAATTTGCTTTGTGGCTTTTGACAAAATGTTTGGGGCGTTTTTGTTGTTTTTAAAAGTATTCTATTGCCCTAGTGTGTTGTCCAATTTACAATGTCTGTCTCGTTATATCCAAGCGGAAACACTGCAGTAATGTTTAAAAGGTGGTAATTGTGCTAGATGAATGAGCATCATGCTCAGATCAAAACATCACGATACTGGGAATTTAAGTGTCAAAATGAATATACATTTAGGAGTTTTGCTTTGTATGAATAACTGCAGTGAATGCACAGAATTTCTTTATGACATAATTAAAGGAAATCAATCAGTCAAGTATCTGTTATCAACAAGAATTAATTCCTTACACATGGTTAAGGTTTATATCTAAGCCATTGCTTACTTTTTCCTTTCTTGGAATAAGAGTGGCTAAATAACTCTGAGTATACATGAACACTATACAACCTAAAAAGATTCTTAAAGCAATTATAGAAAAACTCGCTTGCTTTGCCTTCTATTGTGTAAGCTAATGCTGCAGATTGTACATCTGTCTTTAATTTGTTAAGACACTAATGGATGTAAAAGAGGTTCATGGCTTAGTTTCTTGGGCTAAAATATACGGTAGGAACAGTAATTCACCAGTTAAAAGGTTGGTGTAGAAATTCCTATGTTTGTGCACTTATATTAGCATTTCATATTTGCAATCCTTACAAATGGTGATCAGCACAATGAATGGAAAGGGACATATGCCAATAGAAGGTTGGTTGTCCGTGTCTAGGAAGACTCTTCCATTAAATGCAAAAATGTCTAACTTCTAGGTAGCAGTGATGCCCAGAGCATACGTGAATCTCTTGATCAATGTGAGGAAAACAGTGAGCCACCTGAAAATACCATTGACAAAATGTGATTAACACTATTAAAGCCAAATGGAAAATGCCTTTGTTATGCATTACCATCAACATTTGTGGTGTGTTCATCAGTCAAGACTGAATGGAAGTGCCTATCAAGGAATTTATAAGCTATGGCACATGTTATTAAGCTCAGTGAGCTTTTAAGAATGCTTTTGTCGTTACCAAGGAAAATAATAGTTAAACTTGGGTATTCTCTGGTTCTAGTGCCTCACTTCTACAAGGCGTGAGTAGAATTCAACAGTGAGACTGCAAAGAGTCACTGAGGTTTAAGAGAATGTAACATGCATTCAAGGAAGATATTCCCAATATGTATTAAGCATTATGCTTAAAGCAAGGGCCAGGATCAATCTTTATTTGGGTGGGAACAGGAATAATCAGAAAAGGAACAGGAGGAAGATTGTTAGAATAAATATGAAAAAGTCACAAGGTAGTCCTTTTTTACTAATTAGATAGGAATGAGATAGTTAGTCTTCTTAACATGAAGAACGGCTGCAACAGTTAAAGCTTTTGTTAATGCCTAATACATGAATTCCATAAAAAACCCAAAACAAAACAGGTGAAGGTGTGTAAATCTTGTATGTATTGGAATTTTGGAGTTTACACAAACATTGACCTCTTAAGTGTTACACTAAACCTGAAAAACATATGTGTGGTCTGTAAAGATTAAAACTAGAAATCAAAGAGAACCTTGTATTTGCTGTATCTAATAAGAGGAGTTGTAAACTGGACTTCTGATTTTCAGGATGTAAAGTTAACAATGCTGGACTGGATGTGGATAGAGAAAACTATCAGGGGTAGACATAGGGGAAATCCAGGTGATTGAGGGGCATGCACGAGTTAGAGGAAAAATCTGAAAACTCAGTATGAAGTTTTAATCAGAAGTGCCCAGAAATAGTCCTCAGAAGGTGTCTATGAGTTTGTTCAAAGTTAAAGTTAATTCTCATCAAAACCAGTTGTGTATGTTTGAGAGAGAATGGGAAGAACTGTGCATAACAAGAATAGTCCCTGACCTTTGTGATGGGGAGTCTGATCTTATTTTGACTGGACACGGGCAAGTCCCTATAGTAACCAAAAGCCTTATTAATGTCACTGGATGGACAAATGTTTATCCAAGGTCTACAGCTTGAGCAAGCAGAGCCTGTATCAGTTATTGTTGCTGAAAAGGGCTTTTGTGTCAATGCTAACTGTAAAGACAATGAAAATAGGCAACATTTGCCTCTGTTACGTTTTTTAATATACTTCTTATTGTTTAATGAGCATTTTTTGCCCTTTTACTTGTTCTGATTACCTAGTTAATGCAAACACATCTATGTTCTAGTAAGATATGAAATAATTACTGAAATGTTTGCCGTTATTACTTTAATATAATTTAATTTACAATTTTAAAAAATTCTTTCACCAACCTGGCAGACAGCTTTCATTTTTTTTCCTCTAGTATTAAAAAGAAAACAAAGTAGCAGACATGATTGGTATTATGAACTACATTCTCACAAGTTTATTTTTAATACATAAATCTCTCGGAAGAGCTCAAAATAGAAACTAAAAATCCTTACTTCTGTTTTTTTACTGGCTTTTTTTTTTCTGAAATGTTGCCATCTTGTACAAAACAAGTCAATAGGTTTTGTTTGGTTTTTTTTTTTAATAATATTTCTGTCAGGCTGAGATACTGCTTATTAAGTTTTGTCTCGGAAAGAAAGATTTGTCAAATTCTCAAGTTTCTGCAAGGTGGACTTTATGCTAAAATGATTGTGAAGCCTAATGGTTTTAATCTCTAGTAACCCTTACTTTCACTATTCTGAATTGAGAAGCTCTGGAAGTGGGTGCATCATGAAGGTCTCGAAGGATCCAGCCTGCAGTCTGTGTCACTGTGGAATGACTCTCTCAAAAATAGTATGTGTCCTGTTTCCTTAACTTCAAAGAATTATGAAGCTGTATTTTTCCCACCACTTCAAAATGTTAGTGACACACCTTTGCTTCCCCCCCCCTTCTGACCCAATTTTACTTTCTTTAGTGTGCTGAACTTGAATGTTCTCTGAGGTCTCAGTAAAGTTTAATTATTTCATCAGTCAGGGATTCTGTTATCTTTACTTTTCCTTGCTCATATAATAGAAGCTGCAAGAAGGCAAATTAGAGGATGCTTCGGGACAAAAATAGGGAAACTCTTTTGGGCTTCTGCCAGAGGGCAATGACTTTATATGCATCAGGAGAGGAAAAGTGATTGCTCCAGGCTCAGTTATCTGGGTTCTTGACTGTTTAATGTATGATGTGTCTAAAAAGAAGTTAGAAACTTAAATGACCAGATTTGGAAAGCTTGTGCAGTTTTTTGACTACAAAGTAGTTTCCTTAAGAGAAAACCTTTTATCTGATATTCTCAAATGGTCCAAATATTTTTCCGTGTTAGTTTGCTGATAAATCAGAAAGTAAAAGCAGAGCTTTCAACAAAGCAACATAGAAAATGATTTTATTAAAATTAGTTTAAATTAATTTCTGTCAAGAACAGTAAAAATCAATATATACTTGGAATAGTAAAATAAAATTATCATAATTTTCACTTGTGATTACTTTGTGGTTGGGATGAGAGAGCCTGGAGTTTGAGTTAAGAGTTTGAGGGTTGTGTAATTTCTAGAATTTCCTGGCAGTTCCTTGTTAACTCGTAACTGTAGGCAAATGAAACCCAGGATCCTAAGTCTGAGTTCAGATGTATCAATTCACATTGCCCTAGCATGGGGTGAGTCTACACACTTGGAAGTTTCTAACTTCCAAGCTCAATAACCTCGACATGTGGGTGGCATATTACAGAAAGGTGAAGTTCAGTGCTTGGATTTTAGTTTTTTCTCATGTTGAAAAATGAACACAACTGGGAATTCAAAGCGTAGGATAGTCACTCTCACTCCCTTTTTATCTACCAAAAGGGTTTCCACTTTCCATAGAACTAAAGGGAAGGAATTGGCTTTCCACTTGAAACAGGTATCTTCCTCTGTAACTCAGAAGGGTCATTGTTGAAGAATAACAATACATGGATTTAAAAAAAAAAAAAAAAAAAAAGTGCATTGGTGAGGATAACTACAAATTCAACCAGCCAACTATGAATTCAACTATGAACCAGCCTCTCTGTGTCTTTTTGGAAGTGCATTATCCTCTGACCCTCTGACACAGAGGTTGCACAGAAGAGATGCATCGACTGTGACCAAGCAAAATTAAACTAATTTCAGTGATCTTCTCCTTGCAAGATTTCCTGTATTTCTTTTAATTGAACCTAATACCATATATGTGCACTTATGTGAAAAGCTCTTTGCAGCATGGACAAACTAGCAGTTTAAGTCCTCAGGAGGTCACAGGCTGCTATTTCACCCTGCTTTTGTCAGGGACACGCTGCAGTGAGGTGCTTGTGTCCTTGATGTAGGTTTGTCCTGTCCTCTGGCCTAATCATCACAGATTTTAATTGTTCAAACTCTGACCATTCGCACAGCAAAAATGCAAATGTTGCCACAGTTGTTGTGGAAGGCAGAATAATCTTGAAATTGTGTTACCTGTAGCTTGGACAGTGTGGAAGTGTTTTGTCTTGAACTTTTCCAAGTGGGTATGAACATGTCATGTCTACATTTATTCTCTGCAGGTTTTGACTAAACTCAGCGGATTTTCACTGCAGTGGGGTTTCACTGGTGTCAGTGAAGCTGTGCGCGTGTGAACGGCTGCACGGATTTGAACCAGCCGTGTCTCTTGTCCTTTAGCTTGGTAGCTAAATCAGAGAGAGCACTTTGTTAAATGAACATTTGAAGTTTGTTTATTCAGTTTTTGCCTGAGAATACGTGCCTCAGTTATGTTGTTGGAATCCAACTGGGGAATCTGCTGTTGTGCAATAAAAAGGATGTTTGGGTGACCTTCAAGAGTTTGGGGTCTGCATATGATCTTGGTGTGTGTTTTGGCTGAGAAGGTTATTTAGCCTTTAGGAGGGTACAGTTTCTCTGAATGTAATATTTTTTTCCTCAGTACCAAAAAACTTAGCATGGGTGTTTGAATCTGCACTTTTGGATAAAAAACCCCATAGACTACAAGCAATGGGTGTTGTATGGAATTTTTTTTTTTTTTTTTACATTTATGTATTTTTCATTAAAACAGTAAGTGATGAGGCCTTCCTCAGTGCTTTAAAGACTGCAGTGGCTGATGCTCAAGCTAGCTGTTCAGTAGTGCCATTAGGGTTAATCTAGTCCATCACCACAACAAGCGTATTTTGAAAGGAATGCAAGAAAGAAAAACAAGAAAGACAGACGACTAAATATTGTTGGCACTTGAATAAAACAAAAACCATAGAGTAATAATTTCCTCAGTCCCTGCAGTCATTCTTGAATTTTTAATATTGCTCTGTTTATTGTACCTTTACATTGCAGTCATGTTGTTTACCAAATAATTTCAGGCCATTGTAGTTGGAGAATGATGGCTTCCCAGAGTCACATTTTTCAGACGTCAATATGTGGTAGGAGCTTCTGGCTGGGCTCTGTTCCTGGTTGATTCATTTGATTGTAGGCTGTCAAGTTTGGGGGATTTTAAAATAATTTTTTTTATTGTGAGGTTACAAATGAGTCATTTGAAAATCTTTCCCTTTTGGTGTTTTTAATGTCTGGGAAAAGTAAATCTAAAAGGGTCTCTATGTTTTTTCTCCACTCTTTTATTACCAGATCTTAGAAGTGAAAGCCCTTTTACAATTACTTTCAAGGTATCATTAAGGCCCTGTGAATATATTTAATCAAAATTTTTAGAAATTGTATAAAGTACAAGCTGTACAGACACTTGAAAGGCAATATCCTACTATTAAGTTTGGGTTGTACTCCCTTAATTTTGGCAGCAGGACCCAGAGAAGCTCGGTTTAGGTTCTCTTCTGCCTAAAGGAGCATAAATGACCTAGTACAGCAATCAGAGGTCCATCTGGCCCTGAAAGGGGCCAGCAGAACAGGGCAAGTAAATAGTCAGGTTTCCCCACAGTACTTTCCAGCTTCCAGCATGGATCTTTCTTTAATATAGTAGCTGAGTTATGTTGTTGAAGGAGAGAACAATAAGAGCCATACACCATACCTTTGGAAAAAAAGGGAAAATTACACATACGTGTTCCCAGTAGGAGGAGATGCCTAACCAAAGTCACTGACTGTACTTTTAATTTAACTCCATCGTCTTGATGGGAGACATGATGTTTCCACTTGTCTTTCTATTAGACACTGTTTTCACTTAGTTGCTTTTGACACTTTCTTCTATATTTCAAATCTACAATGTGTGTAGGCTGTATTTTATGCTTCTGCTGCAGTGTCTTTTGCTAAGAGAAATCCAAGCTCTGTGAAGATGGGTAGCTAAACTGTGTAATCTCCCTGTAGCATACTGCATCCTGCTACTTGTATACCAGGTCCTATGTTCCTTGCTCAATTTTCACAGTCGTTACAAAAGCAATTTTCCTTTGACCTATATAGGTGTTTGCTTGAGTGAAAAAGGAGTTCAGATGCCAGATTCAGCTCACTTGTGGCTGAGATGACAGACTGAGAATGCGATTACATTTGGGGTTATCGAGTGGGAAAAGTAGATTCTAGTTTTGATTACGTATTTAGTTTATATGCACTCACATCTAATTTTTAGAGAAATAGATATATGTTAACTGTAAGGAAAATGAGAGTTAATACTCTTCCGTTTCTCAGAATATACACAGGACTGTGAAAATGATTCTACTCCAGTGAGTTTTCTGTTGAATCCATGGATCAGCATGATTTGCTGGAATGTTTTTGACCAGCTAAGGCAAGAACCTCTGGACTGTTGGCTCTGAGGTGAGCATCCTTTTATAATGGTGAGAGTGGATGGCTATTCTAAGATCATAGCAGATTCTTAGATTTTCAGACTAGAAAGGACCTTTAAGATAAGGTAGTCTGCTCTTTTGTGTAACATAGGGAGTGGATGGATCAATGTATTACCAGTGGCAGCCCCTTCAAACAGAAATGGCTTGATCTGAGTTTGTTTTCTGGGCTGGAGTATGGTACAAAGCATCTCTTTAAAGAAGGCTTTGGGCAATTTAGAATTAAACTTTTGTGAAAGAAATTATGCATGCAAGTAGAAATCTATACACTATGCCTATGTAATTGGAACAGTAACATAAAATTACATTAAAGGAGGAAATTCGTTATCATGCAATGTAATCAGGTACTGCAAGCTCCTGGTCATTAGTTTTAACATTTAAGAAGGAAAAATCATAGTTCAGGAAGTTGCACAGAAAAAGCAATCTCAAAGAGAGCTTAAAAGTACCTGCAACTAATCTAGCACAAAGAATTAAGTATTTCCCAAAAGATATTGTATATAAAGAAGTGAGCACTGCAAAGGAGTGGTGGACAACAACCAGGCATGTAAGTCCATCGTGATAGCAGAGAATCATCCCCAAAAGAACTTAAAGGTCATTGATAAAAATCTTAAAAATCAATTTTTTGAGTGTCATGGAATAACTGAAAGAAAATCAAAGTGTACTTAATATGCTGAGGTTGCTTAACACTAGATAAGGCTGTTGCACCTGAATATAAAGTATGCTGAAGTCTGACAGAGGAATATTCCTGTAAACCTGCAAATACATATTTAATAATCAAGACATGATGTTATACATTTACCGTATGAATAAACAGCTGCCACATAATGTCCTCAGTACTGCTGAAGGGAGCCTATGAATTCTTCTTCATCTTTCTGATTAGAGTGCAACCAGACATAGTCATTATAACTGTCTGCAAATGAATGCTTTTAAATATACCTGCTCTTTCTCTGGCTCAAATCTTCTCTGGCTTATTTTAATCTTTATCCATATCTTGGTCAGGCAGAATAAGGATATTTCTTTTTTTTCTATGCTGGCTCACAGGTACTGGGGAACCTTTCAGCTTAAAGAGGAAGAGCTGACCTAGTTTATAGGATGTTATTTATCTCTAAGGGATTTCTCCTTATTTGATGTCTGCCATATAATGAAGAATTTTGTCATAGATGCTATACTTTGATCATAAGTCACAAAAGGAGCATAAAAATTATTAT
Source organism: Harpia harpyja (assembly GCF_026419915.1). Classification (NCBI taxonomy): domain Eukaryota; kingdom Metazoa; phylum Chordata; class Aves; order Accipitriformes; family Accipitridae; genus Harpia; species Harpia harpyja. The sequence continues at coordinate 15,391,832 of NC_068969.1, read as the reverse complement.
CTTTTGGGGAGATATTGGAACTTTTGTTCTTGTGAATAATGTAGGTAGTTACCAGTACAATAACAAATACTGGGTATAGCAAGAAACTTTAATACAGGCTGTGGAGAACCACTGAAAGGAAGAATTGTCTTTCTCTTAGCATCTCTAGGCATTTTTAAGCCTCAGTTCATTAATTCAAACTGCTTGAATATAGGTAATTTTCAGTTAGAGAAGGGCCAGTCATTAAAAAAGTATTAAGCATAAGCAATATTTTGCTTTCTCTGCTTTGAAATATTTTATGTGCTTTTCCTAGGGCACTAGAAGCTACCTTGTATAAAATCTCTGGTTTGGCCCCAAATGTAAACACTTTTAAAACTAAAAATATGAGAGATTTATCAGTTACCTTATCCTTACACTTGAATTCCAGCTGGAAATGCAAAGAGGAACAAACAGAATCAGACACTGTCCTCATGATTTTCCAATTTATTTTTCAGAACTTGCTACCCCTTGTTTTATTTAAGCCAACTCTCTCAACACTTTAGATAACCCACTCCTTTTTTCCAGAACTATCAGAACAAATAGGTTTGGGTCCAGTCAATACAGTATCTTGCAGCTGCTTCTGGGCACCCCCAGTTGTTTCAGAGAATAGTGCAGTAAGTTGTCTTGATGTAATTCCAAATAGGCTCCATTCACAATCCACGAGGTTTTAAATGGTTCTGTATTTTTTTGTTATCATTAACTATTTTGGCTATCCCTGTTAGCCATACAGCTAGTCCATGCCCTCTCTGACTGTGATTAAATTACTTTTTCAAATACGCCTGCTGGAAGCATAGCCTGGCTTTTCACAGCGGAGCAGCAGAGGCACTGCAGTTTCACTACGCCAGTGGCAGAGCTGTGAAGCTGTGTTGAGTCTCCTGCCTGGTGATGGGGGAGACAGGTCCCTGGAGAAATGTATGAGCTGATGTTGTGCCATGGACATTGTTTCCTTCTTCTCTATGTGTTTGGGAAGAGATACGTCTAGGTAGGAAGCTGCTTTTTTTTTTGCTACACGTGCTATCTTGATGTTTGAGCTGTGCCTAAATAGGAAGTTTGCTCCTGGGAGAATGTGTTACTTTTTGTTTGCCCAAGGGTCAAAGCTGTTGAGTGGTTAATGAAATGCAGTGTCAGCAGCACCTTTAGGAATGGGAAGTTTAGAAACAATAGTGACTCTACTGATGCATGTTCTCCTTCTCTTTTCAGCTAAAACATGCTTCAAGTGAATGATAGCTATGGGGGAATAAGGAAAGTCCATTTTTTACCTGCCAGTGCATTAAAGACTATGTCTGGTGGTGTCAAATGCATGGGAGCAATGGAGGTTGCCAGAAAATTCATAATCTCAGAAACACCATTTATGTCAGGAAACAGTTAATATTAAAATGATTGATTCGGTCTTTGACATTTCTCATACCATACAAGTCCTCAAATAAGTGCGATATGGAAAGAATTAAAAGAAAGCAAAATAAACCACTGGTCCATTAGCACATGTAACAAAGGGAGAAAAGTTATGCTTTTGTATTCACCTGTAACCCTATCAGAGAATGCCAGACAGTAATTCATCTCTAGCTGCCACATAAAAATATCTTCAACAAATATAGTGTTAGCTTCCCAGAAAAAGACTAATCTTTAAGACAACAATAAAAAGGGCAAGAAAGAGAGAAAGAATGGTTGGTGTATGAGTAATGTGCAATATATTGTACGTGCTGGATTTTAAAACCAGTTAGATCACAAAAGGCATATATACCAAAGCCAAGATTTTCAGGAAGAAGACCCTAAATCCTACTTGGATCTCGGGCTGTGCTAATGATTGCTCAGTGCTTCTGAAAATAAGGCAGGTACCTGAGTCTTTATTTAGGAGCCTAAATTTTAGTTTTTCTTATATTTTTTAAGTAACATGGTCTTCGTAAGTCTGCACATATACAACTATGTCTAGTTGACGCAGAGGACTTATCCAGAATCAGGACTCATTTGAGTTAAGCACTGCCAGTGGCCTGTTGTTGTGGTATTAGGCACTTTGAATCATAAAAGGGATGGAAATGCCCAATGAAGTGGCTATAAATGTGTCTGTTTCAGAGACTGAATGGTAATGAAAAGAACAAGAGAAAAAAGTCAGGCCGAGTAGGCATAATGTCAGGGTAACTCTATGCCAGACTGAACTTATATCCAGGAAAGACCCTGGGCACATGTATATGCTTTCAGAAAATTAAGTGGTGTGAACAGCTCAGCTAGAAAACATTTCAGGTGCTTGGAGTACAATTCTGTTTCTTTTGAGGTATCATAGTGGTTTGAGTGTTTAAGATGGGGGAAGTTCAAGAGTGGGTACTGACTTCCCACTTCCATTAATGTATTGAAAACTCCAGTGCTCATCTGTGTTTCTCTGTCCCCCTGACAGTCTGCTTTCCCTTCCCTCTGATGCAGTCTGTTGCCAGTCCTCCTGAATGATTCAGCCTATCATCCTGTTTTTCTACCTTCTCATCCTCTTCATTAATGAGAGATTTCTGAGGTATGTATTGTTGCCCCCTATATTCAGCCAACTTGATGCCTCCTATGCATCAGAAAGTGTTGGCAAGAGTCTCAACAGTAAACAAGGGGCTGCTGCCAAGGTATTTTCTTGAAGACGACCTGATGCCACCAAAACATATCACACTGGTATGGTATGCAGGCATGCATTTAATAATACATGTGTAGGATGTGTATTTACTCCTTGGATTTATCTGAGACATTTAGTTATCTAGTTTTATTGAGTACAGTCATTTGCCTCCAACCATGTAAGCATAATGCAATCTAGTGTACTAAGGTACTTTGAATGAAGCCATTTGAAAATATCCAGTCAGCCAGCTGGATTTATGAAAAGATGTGAAGGTGTAATATTCTTAAAATTTTAACCAGTTGAACAGAGACTAAAACTATTTTAGAACCAGCAGAGATTACAGCATCTTTGTAGAAGTGTACAAGGGGTAGATACATTGCCTCCAGGCACAGCGGATGGAAAGCACCCAGCAGAGGAATTTGGGAAGAGTAACCAATATGTGCTTTGCAGGTATTTTTGTGCTCTTTGTTCCCTTCAATTTTTCCCAGTTTAGTCAGTTCTTTGGGTTTCAGGGCTGCCAGAAAGGGAACGCCATGTTAATATGTAACTTTTAAAAAAAAAAAAAAAAAAACAACAACCACCATGCGCCTATTTTATTTTATTTTTCTTTTCTTTACCTCTGAGGTCTCATCTTGGTCTTTCTTGCTTAGCTGTTATTTCTTGGCCTTTACTCTTGCAAGAGAAATGCCTTAGTCTTCCAGGTGTTACTGACCAAACCAAATGTTATTGGCACCCTAACATTTTTCTAGTAGCCAAAAACATACCAACCATCAGTGCTCTTTCTTGCTACATTCTGTGCTAACAACAGTGCCCTACAAGCGGAGGGTGGAGGAAACTTTAGTTCATACCACTCTCGTTTACAGTATTTTCTTATCTGTGCACTAGTATCCCAGAATTTCTTGCCACCTCTTTCCCTGTGAGCATAGAAGCACAAGTGTTTACAAGACTGGAGTAAGAGAGGCCGTGGTGCGGAGCTTGCATTTACGCATTTACCTATTTAGACTCTTCCATGGTTTCTCAGTCTCATGTTTTTACCACTGATAGTAAAAATGCTGTTATTGCTGTGCCCAAGGTTTCACCCAGAGCACATGTGACGTCTTTTTTGTTGTGTGGTATTATCACAAAGTGACCCTGAATCCAGTGCAGAGGCTATTGAAGAGCCCGCTTGCTCTCTGCTCCCTGCTACAAAAACCAGCTGAGGTGTACACCTCTCTGGACTTCACGAGCTTAAACAGATTTTGCCAGAACAAATGCTCTATTTTAAGGTTTTGAAAATGCATTGACTTAAGGAGTTGTACCTAACACTGCTTTCTTCTTCACTAAGCGTCTGTAGAAATGCTTTTGTAAAGGAGAAATCTAATGATCTTATTGCAGGACTTTGAAAGATAATTGAGTTGTCTACCATAAACTAATGTCTCTTATTCAGTCCTGTTGAAAGATCACAAATCTTTATTCAGTGTGAGCTAGTTCTTATGTAAATTGTAGTAAATAATAAATGAATGTATAGGCCAGCTAATGTAGGACTCTACAGTGTTTGGTTTTGAAGAATTGTACACACTTCCCAATGCAAAGGCAGAAAGGAGGAAGGAGGAGCAGTTAGTATTTCATATCCATGCATTGCAGGAAATAAAAGTTAACAGCTCTAGTAAAATTCATATGCTAGACAACTGTAGAGCTGAAGAGACAGAGAATCCCAGAGGGTTAACTCCTCCTCACCTAAGCAAAGTAAATTATTTGACTTTTTGAAATGTCTTCTGAAATGTAATAAAATCTGAAGGGGGTAAGGATCTTCATCTCATTAATACAGGGTCCCAGCAAATGTCATTTTCTAAGCTGCTTTGGGAAATGGGATTCTTTTCAGATTTCAGCGAATAGTTCGCAGTCACAGTGCATTACTTTAGCAGCACATTTCTCTTCCTTACACATTACATGCAGCACAGTTTAAACAGTAGAGTGAGCTTATTTTGGCTTCATTCCTTTATATGAACAGAGACAATTTTGATTTGCTATATATTTCACTGCTACTGTAGATTCCCTCTCCATCTTAAATGGTGGTTTATTAAGATTAAGTGCTTTCTTATGTAGATGTATTGAAAGGACCTTTGATTTGGTTTAAATTAAATTTGATTCAATTAAAATGTAAGATAGATTGAAGCACTTTCGTGAAGAGAAAATGAAAAAGGCTCCATGAAAGAGAACCAAAGCTACAATAGACATGGAATCAGGAGATTGCTATCAGGTAGGCAGGTTTTGAAAAGTGGATACCAGAAACATTACTTTCAATGAAGAGTCTAACCTTGTGGTATCTAGGTGGAGTACACAAAGAGTGAATCTCGTGCCTTGTACCCTAAGAAATTAACCAAAGTGACTAACTGACTGGGTCAGATCTCGTTAGCATTCAGCACCACTGCTCAGGTGTGAAGAGAGAAAGAAAAAAAGAAAAGAAACATGAAAGGAGAGATTAAAGGAGGGGAATGAGACAGGAAAAAGAGAAGGATTTGTGAAAGTGTTATGAACCCACTCCTCTTTTCTTTGTACTCTCCTTGACCCACATTAAATCCATATATCAGGCCGCTAGGATGTCCTTTTGACAGGGCAAAAGAGGACTGCATGTAGCTCATCTGCACTGAAATCACTGCTGGAGACCTCTGGAAAATTTGCCTTCGTACTGAACCTTTGAATGGTCTTTCACCTTCAGGGGTTTATGAGCTGCCATTAGAGCTTAGAGCCACCATGAGCTGTGGGTTTGGAGCCCAAGCATTTCACTAAAACAACTGTTCACTAAAATATTAGCGTCAAGCACCCCAGATTGTGCCAAGGATGTATTATAGCCTGGAGAAAGGAGCTGAGCCTCTCCCTGGGAGCTGGCCCTGACTTTCAGCCCTGACAAGGAAACTTTCCAAGGTGGGAGTCCTTATCCACTACTGCAAAGCCACCAATTTTTTTCCACACAGACCATGTCACATTTGAGCAGCTTTTGGTCATTTCCAACACAGGCCAAATTTAAATCAGCAGTCTTGAAATAGGAAGTATTTTATTTTATTGTGAACAGCCAGAGCTGCTTAGCCCTCTGCAAAAAGTTTAGAAAAGCTTTTTTTTTTTTAATTCCCCTTTTTTCTTTTTCTTTGCAAATGTATGCTTCATTTCAAACCTGGAAATGCATAAAGGCTTTTTCATTCACTGACATTATATATATATATATAATGTTTTACCATTAAGTCATTGTATGATTATAAGTCACTATGATCAACATAACGGTGACCTTGGTTTAGCAATACAATACTAATAGGCCACCAAAGAAACAGTTTGTTTTGTCAGTTATATATAAACTGTCTTCTCATTTACATAATTGAAATTCTTAGAAATGCTTGAATTTTTTTTTTCAGACTGTCAAAGTTAAATATTTACATTCTCGGCACTGCTTTAAAGATTTTATTTTCTTCTTTCTGAGGCAGAGTCACAAATATTAACTTTAATGTTAAAATATTGATTCTAGAAATGGTGATCTGTAAGAAAGCCAATTTCAACATTTTGTCTTGATTTAGTGAATTGCATTTAGGTATTTTGCAGTCTGTTTATTGTGTGACATTACATATCAAATGTAATCATCTGATCATGTTGACTTAGATTTGACGTTTTTCACATTTATAAAGTTATTTGAGCTCGCACAAGTTTTTTCTCCATGCTGCTTGGTGGCAGTTAATAAGGGTTTGTCCCTAATTTCACGTTAGGAACAAAGCATCAATTTAATGCCATAGTTTTAAAAATATATATTTTTAAAGAAACACAGTGGGATTCTGACTCCATTTGCAAAAGGAAAGAAAACAGTAAAATTCAATTTTAAAAAGGAGTCACTAGATTCAGATACTTGGACAAAGTGCACAGATACATGCCTTTCTTAGGAAAACTCATAGCATGTTTTCTGAATGCACATTAGGAAGAATAAATAGACTGTGGAAAAATGTATTGGGTATTATATAGGTCCATAATATATAATGTGCATTTCTGTTAATTGATGTAGCCAATGTACAGTATAATAGCTGCAAAGGAACTGTTATGGTGCATGCTGTGAAGGCATATTAAAACAATACACAATAGTAATTTAAATTCTAATAAGTCCTTTAACATACAGCGGTATTGGATACAAGAGCATGTCTGTGATTTTCCTGTCTCAAAGGGACACGTTGTATGTTTTTATTTCCGCAATATTAGTAGAAAAGAAATTATGAGCCCAAGTACTGCTAGTGTATGGACTATACTATGTGTCTAAGTATTGCTTTGGCGTCAGGTAATATGAGTTTATTTTAGGTTGAAGCAGGTTGAATAATCTTTGTGCTTTTAATGTAAGGATCTAAACAACAATTTCTGATAGTACAGTGCTGTTAACTACTTTGAAGAGTCTTTGCTGATTAAAAAGCATTTGTGTATGATTCTTTTAAACAACTGAATGCTGATGCACCCATATAGTTCCATGCATTTCAAAAATGTGAGATGTCCAGAGCTTTTGACCTCAGTAAATGCAATGACATATAAAGAATAAAGAATTTTTCAATTACCAGAGACCAAAACTTGGTGGCTAGCGTGAAGTCAGATACAGTATCTGTGGCACAAAAGGAAAAAATGGGCACTGAACAATGAGAAAGGTTAATAAACAAAGGTAAATACAAAGGATGTTATTTCCCATGTATAATCCTCTGCACTATAGTGTGTCTTAAAGAACGTGATGCCCAGAAGCAGTGATCACAAATTAATAAAATATCACCTGAAAAGTAGAACCAGGGCAAAAAAGGACAGAGCTAATAAAGCAAAAGGTGAGATAAAAGGAAGGATTGCATGGGAAATGATGTTTGTTGATTGGAATACAGCAATAAAGATAAGGATGAAGAGTGTTTTAAAAATTGCAGAAGTTCATATCTCACAAAGAAATACTGTGATGTTTTTGTAGTTCATATATTAAAAAAAAAAAAAAAAAAAATCTCCCTTTAGGGATTTACACTGTAAAACCAAAGAACTAATCCTTTTACAGTAGCACCGTAAAGGAAACCTCCTAATCCTTGTCAATGACTGCATATCCAGTTATTGTATCGGTTCAGAATTTTTTGACAAACTCCCCTGCAGCCAGATTGTCTTGGAACAAGATAGTCTTGGATGTCTTGAAACAGGCCGTAGAAAAGCTGCTCTTTCAGTATGAAACACTGTATAGACCCTTTGAAAGTTCATCTAATGAATTTCATTTTATACTAAAGAACCGTTGCTACTTAGCTGTCACCTCCCATTTGTCTTGATTGTACCACAGCAAGACTGAAAGTTCAAAGGTGTGTATCAGAATTTAGAGCAGTGGCAGTTCTTCGAGCTGAGTTTAAGGTAGACCTCCAGGCAAGATTTACAAACATGTTTTCATGGAGTTCACTTTTTACACTCTTCAAATCATTCATAATTAGATATGTTATCTGTGAAGAGCTTAGCTTGAGAATAATTTGTGTAGCAGATGATCTTTCCTGCGTTTGACCCCATTTTGCTTTTACTGAGTGGAAAGAGTTCAGTTAGCTGGGTCAGTGTTAAGAAGGCAAAAGATAATTTGTGCTGGAGCCTGAGTCCAATCCAAGGTGACAGTTTGAGAGTCCTACTCTGAAACTAAACCCTGTCTTTGTATTTGATTTCACAGGAAAAGTGGCCCACATCTGCTGGAAATGTGCCCTGGTAGTAGCAAGCCTGGACAAGAATTTTGCCTAGCTTCAGCTAATTGCCAAGCTCTGATACTTGCTTCAGTTTGGAAAGAAGGGAAAGGTCTTTGCTGCTCTCTAACTATGCGTGTCACTTTCCCTTGCGTGCCTTGTCTTTCCTCCTACAAATTCTTCTTGACTTTTGATGGGAGCATATTGAGGATATTGACAGAAAATGTGTCTTCCATAAATGTTGGACACCAATCAATCTTTTGTGTTGCCTTTTTGTTTTGGCACTGGGGACAATCCAAAAAATGGGGCTGCTTGCTCACATTTTTTAAAAAAACAAAACCTCTTTGCAAGTTGTAGCTATTTCCTTTGTCCCTTCTTTTATGGCCTAACAGAGTTTTTCTGCTTTATGCTGCCCTGCTGATATGCAAGCTGCCAAGCATTACCACCTCTGTCTCTAAAAAAGAGCTGATATCACATGTGAAGGGGAACAGGCAAGTGCTTTCTACCCAGCGAGCAGCAGAATGGAAAAGGGATCACCATGCCAGCAGTGTTATTAAGTGCAAAGCCTCTTTTCAATCATTTTCATTATATACCAACTCCCCAACAGTATTCTTTTCCCCTAAAGGTGGCAACTGTATTGCAAGCTGGCTGCAAGGCACAGATGCCAGGTTCAGAAATGCATTACAGAGTTAGCTTTGAACCCAATAAAAATACGATCTTGTAAGATCTCTGCTACAGGCTCCAGGCTGGTGCAGTGAAGGATGTGGACACAGTTTATGGGACTGGTGTCAGTTTACCTGGCTGCTGTGTTAGGTGGCATTCAGGTAACATGGGTTTTTCTTCTTGTCTGGTGATTGTCAGTGCCTCTTTTTTTTCAGTGAGACACAGCAGGGAATAAGCTCATGAGTGAGATACCTTAGGAGCTAGCTGCATGAAATGCGCTTAGATTTCTCATAAAGTCCTGGAACTGCAATAGGTTTGAGATAATTACACCACTATTATGCTTGATTGCTTAAATATACGTTAAGAATTCATAAACAAGCATAGACTCCTCATGAAATAATAATGAAATAAACATGGCAGATGCATATTCCCATTTCAAATTTAGATGAGGTGCCTCCGAGTTCAGTTTGTCATTAATTTTACTAAAATACAGTATATGTAATTTGGCTATTTAGATGCAACATGCTTCACTGTACATTCTGGCCTACTCTGTATACATTGCCTGAACATTACTCACACTCTACCCTTTTCTCTGTGTCTCATTGCATATTTCAGGAAGACTCCGCTGCGTGTGCGTGTGTCTGTTATGCTGCTGTTTCTTAGTTACTCTTGAGCATTTTATTGGCTCAGACTTCATACTGAAGTGACTGTGCGACCTGAAGGATATGTTTTACCAGATCTACAGGAAAGCGATTGATCTCATTCTGTCCATACTTTGTCAAAGCCTATGCCAAAATGTGAAACAATGGGCTGTTTGGCTCTATCCCTTAGTGTGGCTTTTGCTAATTAATGAACTTCTAATTTTAGCTCAAATAATAAGAGTAACAGGAACTCAGTAGTTGCCTGTGTTGTTTACTTCCTCAACAGCTTCTACGTCTGTCTCTACTTGATTTCTTCTATGGTAGTGAGTGGAATGAACTACCGCTGGAATTTCATTTTGGCACTGCTCTCTGAACAGAGGACTAAGTCTCCTGGGGACTATAAAAGGGAATATAAAATGCCCTTTCTGTTGTGCTAGGAATGGCTAGCTATTGGCTGGGGTGCATCTTTCACCTAATGTCCTTAAAGATAGCACCATTTTGAGCAAAAAAGGCAGCAAATTGCATAACAGTACCACAAGGAAAGTGAGCTCAACACTGGTCAAAGAAAACTCGAATTTGGTATTTCCATGTGAGTCGTCTTAATACCTGAACTGAAGCAGACAGAAAGAGAAAACGTACTGTTGTTTCTATCTAAAAATGAACAGCACCATAACTATTCCTTTTTAGTTCAAGGAAGAAATAATTGCAGTAACCTAGTGTTTGATAGCTCTTGGCAAAAGCTTTTTTCTGAGAACAGTAACTGGTATTGCCCAAGGGAAAGAAAAAGGAGAAGTTCCTCAATGAACCAACTGAATTGTACCTGTTGCTCTAACAAGCTTTCTGCATATCGGTGAGCAGAGCAGAAAAACTTACTGGTTGAAACTTCCTATAAAAAAACACGGCAATGGGATAAGCAGGCATCCATCACCAGTATGATATTTAAGTAGCTCAGAATGCTTTGCTTCTATCAGAATCATGAGGCGTGGAGCTCACCTAGGGATTCTTTAGAATTACCAGTGCTTGAGAACAAAAATTACAGATAATTTTCCTTTCATCTCTTCTTCCCCATTTATATTTCAAGGTCGCCATCATCATCCCCTTAATATCAGGACCCCTCCCTGTAGCAATATGCTAAGATTACTCTTATTTTCTTGGACATAATGCTATGAAATTGCGTACAGTCTTTTGGTAATCTATGCAGTCATGTGGATGAAATCATATTTTTCCTAGATAGATTGCTGTCCATCAGTAGACTGCTTTTCTGCCATGTTGCACAAGGTTTACTGAAAGCTCTCTATGAAAATTTTTTAATGGGCCACAAACTTAGTATTTGTTTTTAATGTATTATCATGTCACCTTTATGTATAGTAATAAGTTGTGTTTAGTTGTCAAGTATAGGGGTGACTTCATCCCGTGAGGATTGAGAGATCTTTAAAACAAGTTATGGTAGGTTTAAAAGGGGGGGGGGGGGGGAGAAAACCACTATATTTTTTAGTAAAATTAGCCAACTTCAATTTCACATTCTAATAGAACAATTGCATCTAGTTTTCTACCCTCTCAACCAAAACAAACAAGTTGGTGCCACTATTCATCTGGCAAATATTCATATACAAATATTCAAATATACATATACAAATATTCAAATACAAAATGCTAGAGAAAGTGCTTCTCTCGTTAGTCGAAGAACAAGGAGTGCTATTAGAATATGGAAAACATTATTCTCTGTACAGTACATTCTGCATCTATTTACCTTCAGATTTTTTTTTTTTCTTTTTTCTTTCTATCCTCCCTGATTTCCAGCACTGATTTCAGGAAAAGTATGTATAACCTTGTTGTGGTTTAACCCCAGCCAGCAACTAAGCACCATGCAGCTGCTCGCTCACTCCTCCCCCCTCCCAGTGGGATGGGGAGGAGAATTGAAAAAAAGAAGTAAAACTCATAGGTTGAGATAAGAACAGTTTAATAATTGAAATAAAATAAAATATAATAATAGTAATGAAAAGGAATATAACAAAAAAAAAAAGAGATAGAGAAATACAACCCAGGAAAAACAAGTGATGCACAGTGCAATCGCTCACCACCCGCTGACCGATGCCCAAGCAGCGATCCGCCCCTCCTGGCCGACTCCCCGCAGTTTATATACTGAGCATGATGTTCTATGGTATGGAATATCTCTTTGGCTAGTTCAGGTCAGCTGTCCTGGCCATGCTCCCTCCCAGCTTCTTGTGTACCTCCTCGCTGGCAGAGCATGGGAAACTGAATGATCTTTAACTTAGGATAAGCGCTACTTAGCAACAACTAAAACATCAGTGTGTTGTCAACAGTATTCTCACACTAAATCCAAAACACACTGTACCAGCTACTAATAAGAAAATTAACTCTATCCCAGCCAAAACCAGGACAAACCTCATGAATAAAGGGGTATTCATGTTTAATAATGGTTATGAGGCTATGTGTAGCGCCAAACAGCATGAAATGCTTGTAACAGGAAAGGTTAATGAAGGCACAGAGAAATGAAGTTATTTGCTAATGTTTATGACAGAGGAAAGAAGTTGAAGTAAGATTGCTTCATTTCCTGTCAAATATCGTAATAATTTTTGGGATGTAACATAGAACATGTTGCATTAACGTTTTTAGGTATTGACTTTAGGTCACTAAACGCAAGTCTATTTTTTTTAAAAAGGCAGAACTAAAAGCGCTCAGGCAGTTCTTTTGCATCCCCAGCAAGACACAGCCTAATACCGATACTTGTAATTGGAACCAAACTTGTTTAGACATATAGAAATATGCAAACCAAATAACTCTGATTTTCTGCCCATCAGGAATTGTATGTCAGCCTCCATTCAAAGAATTCTCCAAAACTTTGGAAAGAGGCTACTTAATCACCTTATCGTGGGCAACAGTGCTGAGTTCTGCTGAGTGAAAGCTGATTGAGCTTTGTTACTTTCTTATTTTGGCATTTATAATATGTGGCAAGAATTGACATCAGTAATTTCCATTATTTGTTGTGTATCACGTTCTCTCTCTCATTTGCACACACACACACACGCACGTGTACATTCGATTGCTATCTCACTCCCCTTTCTTAGGCCTCTGACTTCTTGCAGGTAGCAAGGTGCAAATGGATTTTCTGATGGTCTAATTATACCTCTTGTTTTGGTTTTCCAGTATCTTACCAACCTGCCTATTGCAAGAAATTGCTTTGAATGGAAATTAGTGTGATTCCATGTAGAGATTCTCTTTCTGAGCCCAGGCAGAAGGAAGGCATGCTGGCTTCTTCTTAACATTCTGACCCTGCAAATTTAGTGATGGAAAAGACTCAGAATAATTGAACTGTATGGGTGGGAGAAGAGGGGGAGTTAAACAAGGTGGTAGTAGCTTCCCATGCTGTTTTAGAGGTTGCTTGTTATGTGGGCCTTTCTCCAGTTCTAATGTAACATGGAGGGTGGGTGTCCAGGAGGTAGTTTTATGGCTGGTTTTTGCTACGCTGTTTCTAAGGAAGTACTTTTTTTTTTTTTTTTCTTTTTGACTAGAGAATTTTAAGGCCCTATTTCAGTTTTCAAGGCACTTTGAAATGCCTGAAAAGGACCAACTGAGAAATGTCTATAGTGGTTCAAGTTGAAAGATGTTATCTAAGTGAAGATTGTAGTTGCTGTGCTCTTACTACTTCAGATAACTTCTTATTTAAATAGACTTAGTAGGTTGTAATAGGCTTTTGTGCTACCCGTTCAGATTTTGACTTTTACTCCAGGCTAATATCTAATTTTTAAAAGTGAGTTTACAAATAAAGTTGGGTGATTCCAGGGCATCCTTGGCTCACTTCACGCTTGGCAAGCCATCAAAAAAAATTGGTCAGGTTTCCAGCAATGGCATACATCTATATGACTGCCCCTATAAAAATGTGATTTAAATGCTTAATAATGTTGGGGTTTTGCCCAAAGCACTCTGAATTTCTTTGGCTTAACACATCTTCACAGTAGCACATTTGGCTTTCCCATCATATCCTTTATGCAGATTAAAGGTAAATACATCTTGAATGATTGATCAGATGGAATCTATACTCTTTGAATGTATAATTTTAACAGCTGTAGTTCAGCAGCGTGTGTGTGTGTGTGTTGATATAAATGTAGGTATTTATATATGGCACACACCTATGCTTTTCTATATGTTCTTCTGATGCACACATGGTAGATTGTATATGTATCATGTCTCACTGGATACACTCCAACTTTTTGTCTGGTAACAGACTGTTTCAGGTTGCTCTTTAAAACATCTGCACACCACAGAGATTTCATCGTTTCTCATCCAAGTGAGGGATTTCACTGCTCAAAGATAATACTGAATCCGAAGTCAGGGACCAATTTAAGGTACAGTGTTTTCCAACACACCAAATCTTAGCTTGAGCTTTTCAGCACTGCTAGCAGAGATTTCTGACAGCCTTTCTGGACCTGGCATGTGTGGAGAAAAAGGTGCTTTAAATTGTGACATTTCCATGTAAAGAGATTACTTCAAGTCCTTCCTTCACAACCAGGCATGTTGAGATGAGAATAGTTGCAAAGAACCATTTTCCCGGAGGCTCTACAAGATGAATGGTCCACAATGGAACATCTGATCGACCATACCAAAATCAGCATAAGAAGATTTCTCAGCTGTGCTACTTTTGTAAGGTCAAGAGTGCAGAACAAAATAAAGCAAATTTATGAGTAGCTTTTGTGAGCTATTCATTTCAGGAGCTTCTGCCAAACTGTCTAGCCAGCGCCATAGCTTGCTTGCTGGGAGGTGGGAGATTGTGCAGACCTTTTTCCCCCTGTGGGGTTTTCAGCTGGCAGTGCCTCTCCAAACAGCTGGGTGCTGCATGGGGTTCCCCAGGACCTGGCTCTCTGAGGCCCACTTTGGCAAATGCTGTTGAACGCTGTCAAAGGACCATGTGATTGCACCAGGAAATTCAATGCTAGAAAAACTCCCCCAGATTTCAGTGACGTAATGCTTTTATGTATGCTTACCACATCATTGGGGTTTTTTTAACGAGAGGTACCATCCTCCTTTGGATGCAGTCACACCAACTTAAAACTTCAGGGGTTTTGTTTGATAGTGTTATTCTCCTCCTTATATGGAGAAATGTGATATTTTTAAAACATATACCGTGGAGACAGAGTGCCTTCTCACTTAGTCTCCTCTAGCTACCAATCAATGCACAGTCAGAACAGTCTGAATTTCTTGTGCTAAACAAGGCCTAATGGAGCAATGCAGTTGTTTCAAAGTTTTGGTGATAAAGCATTCTCACTTCATCTTCCTTTACTTGTTTTCTGAATCCCTGTAATTTACAATGTATTTACAACAGAACTGAGGTTACATGGCCATGGCTGGAAGCTCTGGGAATTAATTGTGATGAGCAGTCTCTGTATTTGTTTTCCTTTAGAGCCTCTAATATATTGTTCTGCTCAGGTCCTCGGAACACCTCTGCAGTGAACTTTTAAAACACGACTGTCACTCCTCTTATCACTATAACACGTAATTGTATAAAAGGAGGCTGACAGAACTAATTTGGGCCTTTTCCCTAAAAGATGTCAGCTGGCAATCTTTGTTTAAGCAGTGTGAATGTTATTAATCTTGGTCTTTATTTAATTTTTAATGTTAAAATTAGACAGTCCAACTTTGAAGCAATTCTCACGGAGAAGTGAAGATTAGGTCTATGTCACGTATAGTCAGATTGGTTTGTAATCTGCTGTGTGGCTTGTAAGGCAGTTCAAGTTCTGTGTGGTTATTAAACATGGATTTTTCATCCAGATCGTGAATTAACAGCTCTGAACATAAATATATAATATATATACTATATATGTAATTCGTCCTTGGTAGTTAATATTCAGCTAATGCGGGTAACACTTGTACTGCTTTGCCCATCTTGCTAGCAGTTTTAGGAGGCTATATTGTCAATTGTGTGGGTCTTTCACAAAGATTCATAACAGCAATGAGGTCCATGTTCTCACTTGGTGCTTACAATGGAAATTCGGTCTTGCAGAGGTCTTGCAGTGTCTTTTTACAGAGGCATGAATTTTCATCCTGTGTCTAGCTCATGTAATGCTGTAAGCAAAGATTAATTTGACATGTCAGCAACAGAAAGGATAGCTACATTTAGGACTATAATCTTCTCCTATAACATATTAATGACAGTTTTATATCTCTGTCAAAAGGAAAATGTACCTCTTAATACCCTTAGTAGTGGAGTATATTTTATTTATTTTATTAGTAAGACAAAGAACACAAGATGTGAATTGGCATTTCAGCCAATTGTCTTAAAATTAGTGTGAGGGTATAATTGTTACCTTCAAAAAGCTAGCTGGACTTCTTAATGATGCCCAAAGGTTGTGGTGCCACTTGAAGCAATTACTATTGTGTCTTTCACTGCTGCCCTTTAGCACGAACGTAGCAAGAGGCCTAACTGCAGAAGTCAGAAAAAAATATCAGCGCATTAAATGGACTATTTCTTCAGTTGTAACTACTGGGGATTTAACTGCTGTCTTTACGAGACAATGGGACTCCAAGGCCAGTCAGGATAACAACAGGCTTTCATTTGCTTGTTGAAAATCCTTGATTTTCTGTATTAGCTTGACTTCTTACAATAGGTGGTAAAGGCAGAATGCCGAGATAAAATCAGTTGTTAAAGAAATATTTACTTAACACCTTAATGAATCAATCTGTATTTGAATATTTTAGATAAGGCTGTTGAGAAGATTAATCCTAAATTGTCTTCAAGGTTTTTGAGAAGATTGAAGGCAATTTCACTTATTTTTGAATGAAATCTTGAAGAACGCTAATACAGCTGGCTGGAAGACGCCAATTCCAAGGTGCACAAAAACATGATACTGTGAAATCAGCTTCATTTTCACTGGAATGAAAAGATCTTTTGAAAGGTTTTACAAAATACAAGAGCAAGTAACCTGCTGCACTTCAAAGTTACTAAGAGCTTAGGGCGCTCATTTGGCATGAACCAGATTCAAACCACTGAAAGAAACAGCATAGGGATTTGAAGTTGGGATTTCTGCATCCAGAATGAACAGTCTTAGTTTTAAAAGGTATACTGGTCTTTTTTTTTTTTTCTTTCTGTATATTGTCTGCTTTGTTCTTCTACATGCTGAGCATAGGCAGTTAAAGATGTAGTGGTTTCTTGTTGTCCACTGGTAACAGTCAAATAAGTTTTTCAAAGTGAAGTGTGTTCAGATGAATGGTTTTGCCCATCCCTCGAGGGCTTTTTAGATTTTGTTTAGAAGATGTTAATTGCTATATTGCCATGTTATAGCCATATGTGCAGTATTGTGGAGGTCCATAGCAATACAGTGGCTTTGTTGAGGAGACACTGATTCCCTTTAGCACCTTCAGCTTCCTCAGAAAGTCCTTCTGGGCTAAATTTTCTTCTAGTATGCCAAGCTGCAAATCCACAGAAGTAGCTGGAGCACTGTCTCTTCACTCTTTTGGCCTTGAACCTGAGTTTCCAAGCTGTTAAGAAAAAGAGCACCAGGGATGGGATTTTTTGGAAGCTGTCAGGAAGCAAAAAAAAGGCCCATCAGGAATCACATTCATTCTGTAGCTGAACTGTGTTTTTGTTAGGGCAAGAGTAGCCTTCGGTACTGGATAGTACCGGATAGTGCTGGGACCTGGGCAGATCTTCAGTGTGAAGCCAATAATATCAACTAAGCTGGAGAATAGTTGTGTATTAGAAATGCTTGTCCTATGTTGTAACTCAGAAAAGTGGTGGCACCCTTATGTGAGCTGTTATGTTTTTTTCCCCTTTCTTTGTGCTACTGCCTTATGTGAGAGGAGATGGCTCCAGAAATATGTCCCTTGTAAACGTGTATTTTAAAATCCTATCTCTTGTTTTGTCCCTTTCAAAAATAAATGGAAAATAGTCAGTAGAAAGCTTGATAAAATTTAGGCTTTCTATTCTTAAAGCTTTCCCCAGGCTGCCTTATGATTTCTTAAGTGGCATAGTTCAGTGGCTGATTATACTACCAGTTTTGCAGTACATAACTTCTAACAGACAAAATCTATTATATGGCTGAAAAAATGCATATGGGCACTGCCCTTAGCTGCCATATCTCTCTCACAGCTATGCCACATCAGTTAATATTAAATGCCTAGTATTTTTATATTTTGTGTGTAAAGTGCTGATAGCAGAGAAATGCTAAGCTTATCAAGGTTTTTGTTTTGCTTTATGAACATCGTATAATGTGTGAGGAAGGAGAAACAATAGGTCAGTAAGAAATAGGACTGGACCAAACCACATGGTCTGAACTTGGCAGTGTCAAGCTTACTGGCTGCAAAGTGGGGACGGGGCGTTGCACAAAAGTGCAACACCAGCATGGTACAATTTGGTGCGGCACATGTGCATCACCCCCTCCATCAGAGCCATGACTGCACTCTCTTTGGTCCAAATCAAAGCTGGAACTCCACTAAGTTGCATGCTGCACAAACACAAAGTAAGTGATTTAGAAGAGACTGGTAACTAAGTGTAAGAAGCAAATACGGCAGGAGAACAGGGCACAGAGGTAAGATGTCATCTGGAAAAGAGGTATGGCACATGAATGGCAGGGCTCAAATAGACTCAGGCATCCTGACATCCGCACTAACATCCTGTCCCCTTCACCGCATTGCTTCTGAAAATATCCTGCCCTGAAAAATGGCAGTAGGTGCATATTGAAGTAACCTGTGCCAAGCTAGATGTTTCATTTTATTTTCATTTATAATTCAAGAAACACGTTTTGCTGAAAAATGTCTCAATGGTAATACTCATTACAAGCAGTGTGTGCTGTAGGATTCTCATTCTGGGCAGAGAAATACTGTGCTTGCACTCTGAATCTTTATTCCAGTAAACAACAAACTTAAGTCAAGCTCTGAATTGAATATTTGTGATTACAAATATGTTTACAACTGGAAGAGGCCAGGTAAATAGAAAAAAAATTTCCTTTGTGCAGGACAGGTGATGCCAATGCAGTCTAAATATTCAGTATTCTTGCTCTGATATATTCTGACTACAGTAACACCTGCTGAGATTATTTTGGATTCTTATTTTACAATATCCTTGTTCTAAATTAATTACCTATCTGTAATCAGTCAACCGTGGCTGCTGTTTGTAAACAACATCTCCTGTACAACTCTGAACAAATGAATTAATGCCAATTAATTTCCAGTTATATTATTTAAGAGACAGAATGATAGTTGGGGCAGTAGTATCTCTTGCTGTCTTTATGAATAGTCTCTTGTGATCCTTGATGTCCAAGGAAATAAAGAAAGAAGCAGACAGGAGTAGAGCACCATCATATGCTATCTGATAAATGGTGTCTTGTGATTGTGCACCCTTCTCAGGAAGGGAAACTGGAGTGCTGGGTGCCAAGAGGAAAGTTTAAAGCAATAACCTCACAGGCTGGAAAATGAGCATGATGTTACACAACATGTAAAGGCTCTCCTTTGAGAAAATAGCTGTATTAATAGTCACATAATGATGTTGTCTCTTGTAACAGATGACCTTTTCTTTTTAAGCAGATGTTTTAGATATTTTGAACTTTCACATATAAAAATTGATTATAAATCGATTACTTGCTGGGATTTTTATTCCTATCAGGAGATAGTCCAGTTTGCAGAGGTTTTATTTGTTGCTGCTTCAAAACAGAGATAGAGTTTTAAATGGGGCTGTTGCTTTCTAGTAAGTCCAAAATGTGATCTCTTTGGACACAGCTGGATCCTGGAAGAGAAAGTACTGCTGCAGACCCAGCCAACAAATGAGGCTGTGAGAGGATGGCTCCACCTGGGACCTAACCAGGACAGCAAAAGCAGGAGAAGTGTTAGGCTGTGTTGTGTTAGGAGCACTCCTAGAAGGAGATGAAGTGGGCTTGGGATGGGGAGGAAAATCAATAAGAAACAAAGCCTTACTGCTGAGGATGCACAAATAATGGAAAGGGACAACACAAGGTAATGAAAAGGAATATATATACATACGTATATCTAATTGTAAAAAGCCTCGTTAAGATGCTGGCATTTATTGTCATGCTGCCAGTAAAAAGCACACTTAGAATTCAAAACAGTCCTCTTGCCAGCAGAAGTGAACTGTGCTCTGGAACAATTAGACCGTGCTTTTGTGTTTAGTATTTACAAGGCTGAATTAAGCTGCAAAATTAATGCTTCAGCCTTTTACCTTCTGGTAGGTTGGTCTAAAATAATTGCTGGGTCTATGCTTTTTTTAATTTTTTTTTTTTTCTGGTTGGGTAAAAACGAAGTGAGAGGTTTGCTTTGTAAATGCCAGTCTCCATATATTCAGCTCACATTTGTACTATTGCCCGTCAAGATGTCTAAGACCGGAAAAACATCTGTGTCACCATCTGAGACCAGTGATGGGTCATGTAGGGTTGGTTCCTTTGGAGACATCGTCCTTTCCTGTCTTCAGAGAACATTCTGCATTTACCTCTTATTCTCATAAACATTAAACACCCTTCTGATTCTCTGTATTTTGTGGAATGTTTTGCTTATAAAGGGTCCAGAAATATGATTATCTGAATAGAAACCATCTATACAAACATACAAACCTGTGCAGAAAGGCAGATTTATTTCTTGTGACTCACTTGAGCCATGATATTAAGCGGATATCCTATTAAAGTCAGGAATAAAAGAGGTATATGAGTCTTTCTCTGAGAAAGAGGGGGAGGACATGTAGGGAGAACTGATCCGAACAAACCGAGGATAAGGCTGATATTCTTTCTTGTTCATATTTAAATTAAAAATAATTTGGGAAACAAAGTTTGAACTGGGCCATTGTGTGACTATTGTGTTAGAGACAGAATTGTGTGGCACCTATTTTACTCATAGATAAGAAATTATTCCTGTCATATTGTGAGTTTTAATTTAATACATATGTCCAAATAAAAAATTATTTTCCAAAGAATATTTTAGGCATGTTTTGAGTTATGTATGTCTTTTTTTAATAGGTGTAGATATATTTGCGTGTGTGTATTTTCCTAGACAGGCCTATTCCCTAGTTTATTGACAAGGTATTCTTTTTCATCAGCCTTTAATACGCTGACACATATGTATCTCTTGCTCTATGCAGCAGCTGAGTTGTTCTATCTAAATGTAAAGAGTTTTCCTGGCTAGAATACAGTGTACAGGATGAGCTAAGTCTCTTGGGTCTTGCTCACAATCATAAGCTGAGACTGATAGCATTTTGCAGATGGTGCTTGGATGGACAAAAGAAGCGAACATATACAGATCTAATGAACGTGCTGAATTGGTTTCTGTTCAGCATTTCTCACTGGACTACGAGAGAAAGGAAATTAAATCAACTCACGACAGCTATCTTGCACATCTCACCTGGGAAGGTATGCATGAGGTAGGACAGGCACTGCTTAACATTAATCAGTCTCCTGAAGTCATTACATTCATGAGGAAATGTAATTCACATGTGATTACTTTTTAATTTACTCTGTAATCACATTCCAAGTGAACAGGGCAAGCTTAAAATGAAATTTAAAAGTCAAATACTGCTTTGTATTAAGAATTCACAATTTTTATATGCACTTAGGTTAATAAAGATTTTACTATAACCATTTGTGACTGAACATATAATTTTTAGATAGAAGCCGGTGCCATACTTTGGATAAAATGTATTTGATTTTTGTCCAAGCATCGTAGTGGACCCTAGGAGTTTCAGGATTATGTTTCATACTAAATTTTCATCTTGTTTAAACTTTCTTTTTTTGATAATAGAACAAAACAAAATGGCTGTATCCCAGATCTCAGTTTGCATGAGTTAATGCATTTTTAATGTCTGCTTTGCCTTTGAGGCAAATTATATGTTTGTTATATCTATCATCAGGAAAGGCAGGCAGATTTTGTAATAACAAAACAGTTTATAGATGAGAAACGTGGATGTACAATCACTTCATGGTTCCTTAAGAGTTCCTTAAACTTTTGTTTTGATCCTAATTTCAGTGAATCAATTATGAAATTTCATGTATGTCATAAATGGAGCTTGGAGCTTTTCACAATAACAATACCCCTTGAAATGATCTAAACTTTTTGGTCGTTCTTAGCTCTATGCTTATCACTTTCATTTCTACAGAATCATAATTTAACACGAAGTGGTCAGAAGATAGTTCAGTGTTACTGCATGTGAGTATTGCAAGCTAGAAGGATGTCTGGGGTAAATGAAAGACAATTTACCTTGGTTTAGTATAAAAGGGAAAGTGAGCTCTTTCATGTAACGCTGGATTTTTGTTTTGTTGGTGCAAATCTAGCACTCTGTTCCACGCAGCCCTGCCTGTGGTGTATGACTGACCTTGTTGTGCTTTCGCAGAGTGTGCAGAACATGATGGTGTGTCCCAGAGAGCCCTGATCTTCTAATTTCCTTTGCGTGGGGTAGGGGCTATGTCAGCAATAGAGAGAGAAACAGTGAATTCACCTCTTCACACTCACCAAGCTGAGGACCAAGAGCCAGAGCTCACGTTGGCAGTCGCTGTGGATTTGCTCCTTTGAGTTTTGGGGTCCAAAAAGTTAAGAGGAGCACACTCCTTTGAGCTGGACTATCCAAGCTGTGGGCGAGGAGTGGCTTTGAAGGGTGCTTAGTACAGGAAAGGGGTTGCAATTATTTTTTTCTGGTTGTGTCCCCTAAAGGAATGAGAACAAAATTTCTTTTTTTTTCTGCACAGTTGGCTCCGTGAAAGTGATGATGTGATACATATGTTTTAACTGATCTTTTGGCAATGAAACACTATGCATTAAAAAAGGTAGCATCCACCTACATACAAAGACACGTGGTATAGGATTTTGGTTCATTTTCTATTACTTATGTTAGAATACTCCCTGTACTCTTTAATTCTGCACAGAGGGAAAGGCAGGTTATGAATTAAGCTGGAGGAATTTCTGAAACACTTGGTACTGTTGCCTCCACCCTTCAGGAAGCAAGAAAGAATATTTTGCCAAAGGTTTCGTGCCCTTTGGTTTGCATCTTAGAGAGAGAAAACTGACAGGTAAACCTCATCCTGTGGATTCTCGCAGGTTTAGTGTGGTCCTAGTCCTTGTCTTCAGAAGTCGCTGGCTCCCTCAGAGCATCACTCGCTTCACTGGGCAGTTTGCACACCCTGTATCATGACTATGAGTTATATCCCTCTGCCTTCACATGTATCACTTGTAAGGGAGGTATCAGAGTAATTAGCAATATTGCTTTTCACTTAGACCTTTTAATGGGAGGGAGACTGGTTTGAATCTGAAGATCTCTCTGCTGTTCTGCTTGCTGCTTACTAGTGGTTTGGGGATTTCTGATCCCGGAGGCTGGAGCACATCTGCAGAAAGGAGATGGTGCTACTAACATGTAAAATGTACTTCACAAGATAAAAATCTGTGTTTATTTTAGTCTTTGCCAACATCAATATAGAAGAGATCTTTTGGTAGTATTTTTTAGTTGACTAACAAAAACCTAATTTTCCATTTTGAAGGCCCATGATGTAATGTGGTCAGCCAGGTAGCTAAGAACTGGTTTAAACTAAGATCTCCAGTCTACTAAAATTAAACTTTTACAAATGTGTAAAAAAGAGAACTGCAGCCATGGTTGCAGTTGGACCCTTTAAGTCTTTGACTCCTCCGTGTTTAACAACACAAAGTCATGATAGAAGAGCCTTCAGGTCAACTTTCTAGGCCTAACCTTCTTGGGAAGTTTTACTTTCAAAACAGAGATTGTCAGTTAAATCAGACCCTTTGTTGTATGCGGGCATTATCCCTTGCTGGATCTTTGCGTGACTTATGCTATCATGATGTGTTACAAGCTTCAGTATGGAAAAACTTACTGTAAAAGGACAAGTAGAGGCTTTATATAATTCTAAAGCAGATAACCTTCATAAATAAGGGTACTGAGCATGCTGTTGCTAAATTACTTCTAAAATATGGTGAGATAGTTGGAATTAGGTTTCCCATGTGCTTGATCTGTGCCCAGCTCTTTGTATGGGTTTATGGAGCATGAATAATGAAAGAGACTTTGTACACTAACATCTGGAAAGTCATAAAAGTATATTTATCGCCACCCAAGATAGCAAAGCTAAAAAATGCTGTAGACCTTGTATGAGTAGAAATAGTAACCGAGGAGGTGAGTTTAATTGATAAAGCTCTCCAGAGCATCTTCTGAGCTATGTCTCTTGTCAGATTATTAAAATTGCAATTATAATAAAGATAATTATTGTGTGGTCTTTTGTTCTCAAGGACTGGGTGAAACACAGGTCATTTTCTGCTAGTCTTAGTCAGGACAGCCTCTCAACAGATGAAGGTGGGGTGTGGGGCAGGCCAGAGGTTTTGCAATAGTTGCTTTACTCATTCTTCCTAGTGAAAGAGTTGGAAATCTTTTAGCAGTGCCCAGTAATATGTATGAGCTGGAAAAAAACACCTTTTATATCAAAGATAAAGTCTGTAAGGAGTTGTGATCAAAACATAATTGGAAATCACCTACAGTGCCAAGATCCCCATCCCTGAGATGATACGAATTACCATAGGAATTAAGAACAGGAAGCCTTCATGTCCCAGTTTTTTGTGCCAAATCTTGGTCCTCAGAATGACTCTGCAACACCCACCTTTCTTTGCAGTGAGAACCTACATCTGTAATATCTCAGGGGGCATGGGCAAGCAATCACCTACTGAATCACCAAGGCTGAATCACCTTACCAGCGCTTTGTCAGCCCTGGTACTACTGTGCTGGAAACCTGCCTTGGGATGTCTCCAATTACTACATAATCATTTCATTCAAAGTGAAGTGGGCTTTTTGTTTTGTTTTGGTTTTTTGTTCAGTGTGTTGGGAAAAAGGTATCTAGAATTGAAGAGTTTGAAAATATTAACAACCTGTTAATTGCAGGGGACTTAATGGCAGCTTGCACGATTATAGCACTTGTTGTTTTGATGAATTTGAAGCAGTCTTCTGCTAACAGTGGAGCTGATTGTCGTGGTTTAACCCCAGCCAGCAACTAAACACCACGCAGCCGCTCACTCACTCCCCCCCACCCAGTGGGATGGGGGAGAAAATCGGGAAAAGAAGCAAAACCCGTGGGTTGAGATAAGAACGGTTTAATAGAACAGAAAAGAAGAAACTAATAATGATAACACTAATAAAATGACAACAGCAATAATGAAAGGATTGGAATGTACAAATGATGCGCAGTGCAATTGCTCACCACCCGCCGACCGACACCCAGCCAGTCCCCCGAGCGGCGAATCCCTGCCCCCCACTTCCCCGTTTCTGTACTGGATGGGACGTCCCATGGTATGGAATACCCCGTTGGCCAGTTTGGGTCAGGTGCCCTGGCTGTGTCCTGTGCCAACTTCTTGTGCCCCTCCAGCTTTCTCACTGGCTGGGCATGAGAAGCTGAAAAATCCTTGACATTAGTCTAAACACTACTGAGCAACAACTGAAAACATCAGTGTTATCAACATTCTTCGCTCTGAACTCAAAACATAGCACTGTACCAGCTACTAGGAAGACAGTTAACTCTATCCCAGCTGAAACCAGGACACTGATGAAATGACCTCCAAAGACTTTCACTTTCTCACTCATTGCATCAGTGAGGCCAGTGCTACCGTACTCGGTTCTGGTGCTCACAGGTTGATGAAAAGTAGTGAGACTGCAGGAAAGAATAATAACAATGAGTCAAGAAATGGAGAAGATGCCTAAGACTGGAGAAGCCGTTGTTCAACCTGGTCGTTTAATCAAAAAGAAGGCTGAGAGATGCTGTGGCTGCTGGGTTTAAGTGTTGTCATGAGGAGAAAATATTGCTTGCTAATTGGCTTCTTAGGCCTACAGAATAAGGCAGAAAACTTACAGGAATGGAAACTAGAGAACCAGCTTCGCTGGTTGGAATTGTCCCACAAGGCCGGTGGCGTTGCTCATGTTTAAAGCTGAGGGTAACAAAATCCAAAAGAATGTCCCACAGTTAGTTAAGAGACAAAAGCAACAACAAAATGGTTTCTTGCCACCTTAAGCAAAGATACACAGGCCACTGAATTTGTGTTTTCTTTTTTTCACTCAAATAACTTTGCTGCTGCTTAAAACAGTCAATGAAAAAAAAATGTTTCTGTGGTTGGCATGCACAGCTGTAGGAAAATATTCCTTAGATTTGACATGTTAAAAATAAATCATTTGGATTTTTGTTCCTGAATAACATTTTCTTCTGAAATCAGTCTGATTTAATTAAGCACGTTCTATCATCACAAATGCAGGATCACAACCTGGAAATCATTTAGTATAGATTGAAGGAATGGTTCTGGTTAATCTGGAATAAAAATGTGGTGTCATGTCAGATGGTTTGGCTGTTTTTTAAGTTTTGTGTTAATTTAAAAATACAAAACTTTTTTTACATTTTGGCATGTTGAGAAGTTATAGGTTCTCTGCTTGTTTTTCTTTTTTTTTTTTTTTTTTCCTGCTTAGCCAGTGATCTCAAGAAGCAACTATTTAACAGCTCTAGACCTCCCTTTCCTGTTTATTTAGTTGTGGAAAAATAGCAGAGCAGCAGATGAGTATGAATATCAGCATTTTCTCTAAGACTTTTTCTGTCATTCATAAGCAAAATGTCAAAATGTTGCTTTCCTATTTCCTTTGGCCTACCTAGACTGCACTAGCTGGATTGTACGCTTTCCAGTGAGATTAAGTAACTGCATTTCTTTTGGGGGCAGAACACAGTATTCTCTAATAAAACACATCTGGTATAGCTGAAGGATCAGTCATCAGCTGACCTAAATGTGGGTTGGAAGTGCTCCTGAGGGGACACTTCTTTCTTTGGTCCTTTTGATCTTTTTTAAATCCTTAGAAGTGGCAGCCCAGCTATATAAATAGTTCCCACTCCTAATTAACAGCTCTACCTTGCGGATGCAGGAGTATATAGACTTTGCTAAGTAAGTCTTAAGTGAGACTGTTTTGTGTTTACCTTTCATTAGGTCAGTGGCTCTTTCCTTCACAGAAACTCTTTTCTTGCAGGGAACAGTCGCAGGGAACAGTCACAGGTAAATGTCAAAGAGTTTTTTGAGAAAACTCTCTTCATGCAGTTAGATTTAATTAACCCAAATCTGCTTAAAAAGACTGTTTTCACTGATTACTCCATAGCTTGGCAAGGTGTCCCCAGCAATAAGTCTCTCCCAGTAGTGTGACATTGCTGAATCCTATCAGATTTGTATGCAACCTAGTTATATAGGTACTGGAACAGAGAGAGGAGCAAAGTTGTACTACTCAGCAAAACTGTCCAGAACTAGGAGACAAAAGCTGAAGTGATTGATTGTGTGAAGATTTCTGCAAATGATACCAAAATTAAAACATTAAGCTAATGACTTTAAAGAAAATTGCATTGCCATGTGCAATTTATTCAGTAGAGAGAAAGCAAATGTGGTTTTACTAATAACACAAAAAAAGACTGAAATAAAATTGAGCAAAGGAACCTTATTTCTTTCCTTCTTTCTCGGTCTCCCTCTCCCTGGAGCTTCAAAACTGAGCGACTGTCAGAATTTTTCATCTGTTTGACCTGTCGCAGGAGAGGTCGGCACTGATCAGTGACTATACTTTTTAACAGACGGAGGGCTGTAATTGAGAATAATTCCTCTGCAATTTGGTAGGCAGGGGTTGTTTCAAACTGACTTTCAAAGGCAGTGCCAGAATGGAAATGTTAGAAACTCTGTAAGTGAATCAGTTTTTATTTGCGGGGCTGCAGATTTCTTTTTGGTTTTGTTTCTGGTTTTTTATCCCTAATGAAACAACTGCAGAATCGAAGCATTCACGTTTTAAACAGCAGTGTTTCTTCCAGAAGTGACTTGAAGTGTAATCAATTTTTACCATTTCCTGGGGTGCCCTGCAGCTAACATGAGAAGGAGCCCAGAAATGCAGTATTTGCTCCGAGTGATGAAGCGCTGATTGTGAGGGCTCAGATGCCCAGGGCTGGACATGTGGCACAGACAGCTGATGCGCAAATGCCCAAGCAGCTGCTCTACCATGGGCTTGTGCTTGGCAAGAGGAGGCACAGCTGCCAAAGGAGTTCATCAGTTCAGCACGGGGAGTCTTTGGTGAGAAGTAGGGAGCCCAGGTAAAGCTAGTCCTGGTGCTTCTCAAGCATAAAACAGCAGAAGCGCTGCAGCAGAGACAGTTGTGTTTACAGGATGAAGGGAACTGTGAGACTTTGTGGAAGATGATGCTTCTGCGCTGGCCTTTGTCCAAGGGTGAGTCAGTGGGCATAGGTGGAAGTGCGCTAACTGAAGAATTATAAGAATTGCAAGTGAAATGCACGGGTTGGTGTTGAGTGCAATGTCCAAACCCAGCAGGTAGACGGCAGCTGTGCCAGAGCTTCCTAGTGACTGTTAAGAAGCCCAGGTTTCCATTCACTCGGGCTTCTCTGCGTTGCACTCCATTTCCTTGGGCAGAGCAGCCCTCAGCCAGGCACATCCTGTGTCTGGGCCAGTCCTCTGTGTCCCATGGCCATCGTCTTCAACTAAGGGCGCTTGACTATAGCGGCCTGTTTGAATATTGATGTGATTTTGGGGTGGCTTTTTAGATTATGAAGTTACAGTATCTTCAAGAGTTTTAAAGGACACATTCTGCTAAACACCAATCTATGGCTTTCTCACTTTCTGAAAAAAACTTTGTCCTTTAGTTAGAAATCTACAAAACTTCGATGGGTATAAACGTTCAAGCTGCTCAATACTGCAACATCTCTAAAGTCCTTTCCTATTTTTTTACTCGAAGTACCGTTATATTAATAAGGTTTTTTTGTTTGGGGTTTCCACAGCAGCTTCCTTCCCTGTGAGAATCCTGTTCAGAGTGGTCATAGATGCTGAGGTACACATTCATTAGGCACCGTCTGATCAGACACAAAGGAATGTTAAAGAAATAGAAAGTAAAAATTGGAATGTTTGATTCTCTTTAATCTTCTTCCCAACCCCACTTTATTCAGCAAAAGAAATCCCTTTCTTTGCGATGTTAACACTATGGAGAAATTTTTAAAACTTCAGGTCATTTGAATACAACCAGTAGACTGCAAATTCAGAATAAGAAATATGTTTGTGCTGTAGTTGCATACCTTTACTGTACTTAGACTTGATTATGTAAATTAATACATTCAACTTGATTATGTAAATTGAGTTGATTTAGATCACAGCCTAGGCTGAGTACAATGACTATTTGGGATTATTTGGCACGATACAGTATTATTCCCTTCCTCTCGCCTGGATATGACTGCATACTCCCAACAGGCCAAAGCGCAATTAATTTAGAAACATGATCAAATTCCGCAATCATTACTGGATGTTGTCCACAGTCTCTAGAGACCACTGATAAGAACAACAATAGACTAAGACATGATAGTCCTCTCATCCAAAGTCTAATTACAAAGTTATACACTTCGGTTCTCAAAGGACAGCCTTTTAGCAGAACTTCAGCATCTTTGGCTTCTCTTTTTGCATTTTGTCTAGAATTTTACCCATCTTTCTTTCTTTCTTTTACAAAGCATGAGAAACAGAGGCTAAATGTATAATAACTTGAGTCCGGTGTGACAGTATTAAGGGCTTTATCATTGATGGATTGACTGGTGTGATATCTGTGAGCGTGTGAGTGACTGAGAAATCTTTTTTTATCGTTTGTAAATAGGAGCAGAAAGGACAGGGAGGTGGTTCGGAATTCTCACCACTTCATTCCTGCTGGTGCCCTTGGGACAGAAAAACATTTCTTTGACCTTGTCTTGGATTTACTTGCTCCCAGCAGACTCTAATTATGATTGCTTTCATTTTTTTGTTGAATAACAGTAAAAAAAAAAAGCAGCCACAGCTCTGGGGCAGATATAGACCAAAATGATCATATAGCCTGAATAAGAGGAGAAGTTTTACTCTTAGAATTTGAGAAATCAGCTGAAATCACAATTTAAATATCTACCCCCTCTGGAGTATTAAGTTTCAGGCAGCCTTTATTTATCTTAGCATTTTGTTAGTTTAAAGACATCTTATTGATGTGTGATAAAATTCTGTTTGCCTTAAATCTTAGTTTTCTGAATGTAATATACCACTTTTAATCTGTTATCTCCAAATTGCCAAATAGTAATTTATACCAAATTTCTTCCCTATCTTCAGTACCACTAGGTATGCCATCCTTCCTCCAGATGGAGTAATAACTTGAAAAACAACAAGGATACACTTAGACATCTGTGATCTTGTAAAAAAAATTATACTGGTTCCTGCATTCAGAATTTACATATTTTTTCTGGAATTCAGAGGTCTAATATGAACTAGTCCAGTCACTGCAGCAGAGGCATCTAACAAATCTTTACATTGTCTGACTTCAGCTCCATCTGCCTTGGTTAGCAGATTGGACTCCATGCTGCATATGTGCTTTTCCATAGGGCGATTTCGGTAATCCATTCCACAGGAACAGGACAGCCTAGGAAGACTGAGTTCCCAAGGAAGTAACCGAGTTAGCTTTCTACACGTTGGCATTGTGAACACATTACGATGTATCTAAAGGATAGAATATAACAGATTTTGACTCATATTTCTAGCAGGTTTATCTGTATATGAATAGTTACTGTTCTTACGTTCAAACTATGTTTCAAGCTTCAAAATGTAATTTTTTTTTACAAACTGATTAATGATAGTGAATGTGATGATGTGATTTTTCTTTTCACTGAGAAAGTAAAATTGATTCACTTTTTTTTTTCTTTTTTTCTTGCTGTTTTTTCTCAAGGTTTTTGGAAAGGATTAGGTGGAATTACTGTGCTATATAATGACACATCCCAGCTAATTCTCTGTGCATTCATAGAAAAGAGTTCTGCTGGTAATACAGACTGTTAGCACACTTTTTGACTGATGTAAATGTAGAAACAGTTGGGCTACCTGAAATACGTAACAGATGGAATGGAGCAGAGCTTCATTTGGCACAAATGCCAATTAGTAAATTTTTCAGTTTTTTCATTTAAAAACAAAACAAATTTTGAAACATTTAGTTTTGTCATTTTCTAAAATAAAATATTTTCCTTTTTCAGAATAAGATTTCTTTCAAACCATTTCCTTAAAAGTTAGTTATTTTTTTTAAGTTCTAGGCTGAAATGTAACATCTTAATTTTGTCAGAGAAACCTTTTTTTCCTTATTTATGATCTGTCAATAAATTTTAATCATTGCTTTCATTTCCAACTGAAAATAATTTTAATCTTTTTTTTTTTTTCCTAATTTTGTATGATCTAAATATCTGGCTTGTTTTTCCTTCTGATTTCTAATGTGTGAGAGTTTATTTTAGTGTACATGGGAAGGATATTCATTCTAATTAAGTTTCTCTCAATAGCTTTATGAGAGAAGATTTTCCTTCTAGGGTATATATATAAACACAAACCCAGTGAAAGCCTGGTTCTGAGGTCCTGCTGTCATGGCACAAACACTGGTAAATATAAAACATACCATTTGGCCCACCACTATCTCCAGAAGGCAGAGAGACAAATGTGTGGGATGTCAAATCATCCTTGGGATTTTGCACTGCAACTTTAGCTAAAGCTCTATTACTTGTTCTAAATATTTTTATTGGTGAAGCTGTACACAGAAGTTTTGTTTATAGTTTCATCGTCTTTATGCTTAAGTACTAAGGGACACAGACAAAAAGAATTTATGTTAATCTTCATAAAAATCTTAGCCTGTGTGGACATACTACTGATCTGGGTTTTGTGGAGGGGGTTGGTTTGATTATTCTGTTTTCCCTTCCCCCCGAAAGAGGCCTTACTAAGAAATGATGGCTTCCTTTCCTATGTGGTTATATCCTAAAAGGGTTCCAGTGGGTATTCTGATTTTTTTTCCTTTTTTTTTTTTGTTTCTTTTGTGGGTTTTTATAGACATACATTTTAGGGGAAAATTTGCTGAAGTCCTGTTGCCACTCAGCTGACTTCACAAGTTAAGCTGGAAAAGAACTCAAGATATCACTTGAGCCATAAATGCAGTCACTCCTGTGATGCTATTAAAAAAGTCTCCGCCTAAAGAAATCCATTGATGCGCTATATTCTAATTTACAGTTCTGTGGCTCACATTTGTAGCTATCAGCACCAGCTGCCAACATAGTCAAATAAATTCCAGCAATTCAGGGCATACTGATTTACGATAAGATTCCTTAGAAGGATGCTTGGGAAAACAGATACTGAAAAAAAAAAATGTTACTGTATGTTGCAAAATGATCTTGTGTTCATTCCGTTTTCCAAATAAGATTACCAAATAGGCAGTAAAATTATGTCAAGATCATCTGCATTAAAATGACTATTAAAAGTTAAAGGTGTCAGAGTACCTTCTGTAATTTTTCCCTGCTGTTTGTAATAGCACCCTGTGAGGCTTGAAATTAGAATTGGATTGTCATCTGAAATGTTACTGTCTTCTCGTCGTTGTGCTTATGAATGCTGTTGCTGAGAAATGTGTTGAAATAGACATTGCATTAAAACCTGCTCTTTTACAATACCATTGTGAGTGAGACAAAGGTAATGGTAGCTACAATGTCTCTTCCTGTTGAGACTCGTTATGAAGGTGTTCATCAGGTGGATCTGTTGCTGATCTCTCTGATGCATACACCAAGAAACGGATGTTTACAACCATCTCTTTTACAGCTGAATCACCGATTTTGGTTTTTGTGAATACAGACATTAAAAAATTGTTTCCTAGGTATATGAGGAGAAAACAGTGGTCACAGGAAGGTTAGAAGAACAGAAGGAAGGTTAGGCAAACAGAGCAATGTGCTGAGGAGGAGCAGAGCCCTGTGTCCTGAGCAGGGTAATGCACAGCAGGGAACAGGAGGTCGAGGCACCTTGCGTTGCACCTTAAAGACTTTCTTCCACTAAATCAGCCTTCGTTTCTTTTAACTGCGGCACTTGTAGTGGTGAGATACCCTGAAATATTGAAGGGTTTATACGCATAAGAGTAGAGACCAAGTGACCCAGTATCTTCCAGTGTGGCCATTGGTCATGGTTGTCAGTGGCCAGCGCAGTGCACTGTACGAGGAGGTACATGTTCCAGACCTGTTCATCTGGGGATGAATTGCTGTGGTGATATCTGCGAAGCCAAGGCTGGTTTTGTCCACTGCTTCCCACTCCTTCCCCCCAGACAACAACCTATTCTTATGATGCTGCTTGAAATAATTTAAAAGATGTTATTTTAGACTTCAGAGGGGTCATTCCATTTTCGCTCATTCTGATTTGTTGTTTCCAGTTTAAATCTGTTGGCTTGTTTTCATGAAATAGACTTGGGCCATTCTGAAATCATGATTACTGAAAGAATATGAATTTGTTGTGCATTTAATATGAGCAAGATTTGATCTTCCCCCTTCTTTTCTGCTGCAGGGTAGTTTCATATATTTCCCCTAGTCATATCCATCATATACTGGGGGAGTTACATGCCTTTACTACCTTTTATACTAAGAAGTTGTTATGCTCATATATGGGATTAAAGGCTCTGTGTGTGGGAAAGGCTTTTCAGTAGGGCTCTGATTCTGACTGAGCGCTGTCTGCTGCTGTCACTATCAACAGTGAATAACAGCTGGGTTATGGGCCCATGTTGCTGGCCTAATTCTGCAGAAATGGAGATAAACGTTCAGGTGGTACAAATTGTGGTAGTGCCAGTGTGTACCACCTTTGACTCACTGGTCGCTAGATTCATGCCAGTAAGCTGTTTGAGACCCAACCTGTATCAGAGAGGTTACTCGTGTGGGAACATTTGCAGGATCAGATTTTGTGTTTGTGCTCTGAAGTAATAAATCTCCTAGGGAAGAGTGTCATTTTTACATGGTATTTTAGACATAAAATCTGTTTGATGTTTAGGTTAGAAAATTTGATTAAAAATCAGGAATTAAAAATTTTAGTACCTCATAATTTGATGGTACCTGTCAACTTCCAGCCCAGGCTATGCATTTCAAATTCATGGGATGCTTACTTGAAAATAAATGACAAAATTATGTAGTGTGGGTGGGTTTTTTTTTACTTTGGAATGTAGCTTTTGTATCCCTTTATGGAATATTTTTACCAGCTCCTGATAACCATCGAAAGTGTATTTGTGTGTAATTGGTTTAACTGAAAAATAATATGCTAAGATGGAGATGTAAGTTGTGGTTTTCTACGGTAAAACCTCAGTTATATTGCTTTGGGTTATTCCTCCTATTTACAGAGTACTTCAAAACCACCTACCTGACTCTGGTTTCTGAACTTATTTTTTCTTCTTATGCTATGTGCATCAAAAGCATTTAAATTCCATTTAGTGCTATGTAAGCTAACACTAACATTTTGTGTTTTGCAAGAGACAGCTGTAAGGCTACTTATTTTCCTCTTTAAATTCTTTTAGAGTTTCTTTATCTGTATAGTCTTAGAATACTTCCCTTGTCTTCACCACCACAGAAATGCTTCTGCTACCAATTTGACCATTTTAAGTTCAACTGGGCTGTTTTCCCTTTCATCAATTCATTTGCCGAGAAAACGTGGTTTTTTTCCACTGCACTTCATGAGATATTGGTGAAATTACTGACCAGGAATAAAAACTGACAGATTTTAGTACATTTAATGATACTAGAACATCCTTGCCCTCCATCATTAGCCACGCTGATCTTAATATCATACAACAAATGGTATCACGGCAGGGTCCAGGTGGAGTAATTTCAGCTGAGAAACTGCCTTTGAGCTTGCCTGAAGACAAGCCAGTTGTCCTAATCTTTCTGTGTTACAGCTGAGGAAGGATTAGCATCCTTTTCCCAAAAAGTGAAATCATGTGAAAAAAGCATATCGGGGCAGATAGCAGCCTCAGCTGGGAATTACTGCTCTTCTCATAAAGGAAATCATAAGCATGTCCGGGCTGTTCCAGTGCAAATCACAGCAAGGTGGCCTTGAATAATTGAAGATGATTTAAGTAGAACTGTTTTCCTTTGCACTGAGATGAAACTGGTTGCTTCACATGCCCAGTCATTGTATCTCAGCTGAAGGGATGTATCTCACAGCTGGACAGTGGCTTCCCAAACCCTGCCCAAACAGGGTTTTTACCCCAAGAAAGTGGCTGCTACAGTGACTCAGGGAAAAGAGAAGCCTGTAGAGCAAAAAGGTTCAGCAGCACTGGGATAGTGCTGGAGATGTGACTTCCCGAATACCGGTATTTTAAAGGTCCTGTATAAAGATAGTTTTAAGCAGCGTAACCTGGTGCTTGCAATGACAATTTACAAAGTAGCAGAAAGTCTTATAAGCCCGATCAGTCACTGCTGTAATTTGCAGCACTTGCAATTCTTTCTCCTACATTTTCTCAAGTCACACAATAGAGAGGAAATGAGGAAAGGAGTGAATGTGTCCTTAACTCGAGCAAACCAAAAGCTCCAGTGTCATTTCGTGGTGATTCCACTGCAGATGTGAGGCAGAAGGTTTTTTTTATTATTTACTTCATTAAAAACAGCCCCCCATCCAACTTTCTTATATGCACCATTTCCCTTAACTAGGCCTTAACTGGTGTAACAATATTCTCTATCTTTAATTAAAAATTAGAATTAATCTTTTTGAATTAAGCCTTTTAACTGATAACAGTGTAATGCAACTACAGTTAAGCTTCTCCTGCTGCTTTTAGCTTGTGCTTGTTTTAAAAAGGGTTTGTTACAGAGGGACATAATTTATATGTATCTGAGTGCATGCTCTATCAGGAAAGGCCTGGTAATTTGATTTGGTCACTGCATTTCTGGTATGACCCATTTTATCACCTCTGTAAATTCCACTGAAAGGCTTTGCATTGGTCATATACCTATATTTATTGTGAATATAGTATACACTATGGCATTGCTCTCTAACCTGTCAGCTAAGAGCAATTAAATTGTACCCTGAAAACAGGCCAAATAATCTTAAAACAACATGAATATACCTCATTTCCCAAATCTGAAAGCAGTTGCTCTCCTGCTGTCTTACATGCTCATGGTATAATCTGGGTAATCTTTTTGGCTTTTCAGCCTATTTTTAGCGTGCTGTTTGTTTTGCATTTATCTACATAACAAGTGTGGGAGATTATATAGAAGAGAGGAATGGAGTGCCTTGACCTACATTAACTTGGAGCTGGGTAGCAGCAGTGTTTCTGATTTGATCTGACAACACCTGGTTAAACTGATGCATTATCTGTCCTAGCTGTTACTTTTTGAGATGACGCTCTGTGATCTTCCCTACCTGTCTGTGCTCTTCCCAACCTCAGTTGCTTAGGTCATTTTTTTCTGTGGGAGATAGTGGATGACTGTTCAGGCCCGTGACCCTGCTATGTAGAAAGGGATTCTGGCTGATCCTAGGCAGAAATAATTTCCTTTCTCAAGTAGCAGTGCCACCTATTTGAAAGCCTCTTTTCTGTTGTATGAACTGTTCCAGAGCTTAAGACAAAGAGAGCTGAGAAAAGCCACATAGCTCTGGCTGCCTTCCTCGTCCTCGCAGTAGAGATCCCTCCGACTGCACAGGCAAGAGGATGGATGTGCACCTCCCTCCAGATTCTTCCTGGATCTTTAACCCTTTCTGATAAGGGTTGCTTGCTAGCCCTTTTTCAAATATTCAGATACTAAGCCTATATGCCTATATGTTTCTTACTATTCAGCAGCTGTCCTTTAGCCAGCTTTATCTTTGGTCATGCTAGTCACCCATAACCTGCTTTGGAGGACTGAGGATGTACATATTAGCTCTGCGAGAACCCTAGCGGAGTGAAGCTTACCACT
This sequence comes from Harpia harpyja, assembly GCF_026419915.1. Classification (NCBI taxonomy): domain Eukaryota; kingdom Metazoa; phylum Chordata; class Aves; order Accipitriformes; family Accipitridae; genus Harpia; species Harpia harpyja. The sequence continues at coordinate 15,355,540 of NC_068969.1, read as the reverse complement.
GATTTTATTGCCAGAAAAAAGACAAATTACCTTTACTGTTTATATGCTGGATGGGCTGTGGTCCCAGCCAAGGGTAAGATATAGGCAGACAGCTGAGAGTTACAGAGATGGATTGTATAAATGGCTTCTTTCAATAAGAGATAAAATACAGGTTTCCAGTTCTGAGGAGTGACCAGGTTGTGAGCACTGCCCTTTAAGAATGAAGCTCAGCATTTCTTCTGCAAGTGCTTAAATAGACAGGGAGTCAATCTTAATCTTGGCCTAGTGTAGCTTTATTTGCCTTAACCACATTTGATCTGTGTGAATGGGCTGTTTATTGCTCTTAGAAAAGACAAGGGTACTATTTGCCTTGTGTTGGCATATCTGTGTACCTTTGACTTTTAAGATGTTCGTAGTTTGTTTTATAAAGCATCTGTCTATGCTGTTGGCACTCTTGTAAATGTAAACACTACACAGTTCATCATACCACATCAACACCCTCCTACACAGTATAAAATACAGCTCCATCTTAACGGAAACTCTCCTTCTCATTTCACAGTCTTTGCTTAAAACTACAGCCACAGATCAGCCCTATAGCATGTCTTAAAGGTCAATTGATGTGGACCAAGGGATTGGAGGGAGAAGTGGGTTTTAGCATTCAGTCCTTTAATGCAGACCTCCATGTATGCTCATGAACTTTCTTCACCCTCCAGAAAAAGTGTGCAAACACTTCTTCCTCTTCCATCCCCTATTCTCTCTCCCTGTCTCTGCTATGTCTCATTGCCTGCTCTTTTATTCCAGATGAATGCCGCCTCCTCAGCTCTTTGTGTTTCTCCTCTTTCTACTTGTGTGACAGCTTCTAGCTCCTTTGAACACTCGTCTTTGTAAATCCTCCTTTTCCCTACAAAACTCTCCTTCCACTGATGTTCTGCCCCTATCTGTTGCCCATCATTCTGTACCTCTCTCCACATACTTATTTTTGTGCTTTACCCTTTTATGAGTGTCTAATCTGTGCAGTGAAAAATCCAGTGCTTGTCTTCCTATTGATAACTGTGAAAAAAGGTAAAAGCTATGGAGAGATGGGATAACAAGTTTGGGGATCCTCCTCGCCAGAGTTGATCTGTTGACCTTTTGCTGGTCACAGGGACATCTCCTGGGTTGATAGCCTTGGCACTGACCTAGTTATAGCCAATTCCCATAGTAAACGTTCTGTTTCCCTCATCTGAGCTCTGTCATGGTGCACCAATTCTGGATAGCTAAATTTCTGACTAGTGAAGACCTTTGAATATAAGTTACACCATGGGTCTGTATTATACATACACACATTCTCCCCACTGCACATTCCCCATCTCTTGCCCACAAACGCACATTTTCCTCTATGGCTTTAGGGAGCTCCCTCTGCCTTCCCAGATATTTCTTCTTTTCTGAGATGCATTGAAAGCATGTACATGCTGCTGATTGTCAAGTGGTTATCTGAGCCTTGGGACTTCAGTGTAAGCCAGCATTATTTTCTGTTCAGCCACTGTGCATTGGGCAATTTCTGGTGCTTTTGTTCCTTCTAGGCTGGTTTTGTGAAAGATCATCTTTGGGTTGTCTAACAATTTATGTCACAAACTAGTCCGTGTGTCCTCAAGACAGGCTGCCCAGGGTGCCTATGAATACAGTAATCACCGTCCTGGCCAGGTATGTATTTAAACTATTGTGCAATTGCTAGCAGCTTAAGGCTATGTTAGTTTGTGTCTTGCTGCTGCAGCTTCTTGAAAGATTTGTTACCAAGAATATCGACTGCTCTAAAACTTTTAATGCGACTGTACAGTGTGCATTTTTTCACCCTGCAAATTTCCAGCCCAATGTTCCTTACCATATTATCCTCAGTACAGCCTATGAAAGGGTTTCTGTATATTAAATCCAGTCCCCCTGATCTGAGCTATGCTGTGTAATTTCACTAATGTTGCAGTCAGATTCTCTAATGTACACTTAAGGTGATTAGAAATAGTTTAGTGTTCTTTCTCTGTCTCTTACCCTCTTTATTTTTTCTATCACTGTTACCCAAAGGAATTAAGAGCAGAAACTGTATGGAAAGACTTCCCTTGTTACATCATTGCTTCATGTCGTCAAATTCCCTCTATAATGTATTCAATACCCTGTAATTATTCCCCCTGTAACAGCAGGAACACACTTTTGGTAATTCCAATGCTCCCTTTCACCACTAAAGTAACATTAGTTTTGTATTTAATATGACAGTATATCTAAGTTTAGTGTATCTCACAGTTTTACAACATTGGCATTCAGTGTACTGAGATTATCCATTTTCAGCTGCTGCATATTAATGTTGGCTTTGTGTGTATGAACTTCTGTTTTATGAACATGCTGCAATGCACTGTGCTGAAATTTGTAGATAGGCATAACACAGCATTTTGGCTATGCAAGATAAAATTTGAGAGCGTAGTAATAGCGCAGCTTTCTGACAAGTGTAAATGCTGCTTGGAGAGAGTGCAGCAAGAAAAGCTGAGGAGACAACCGGGAAGATTTCTCCCAACCATTAGGGGAGGTCGGCAAGAGAAATCTTAATCCTTGTGTCACACACTGGTGTTCTTTTTCCTAGTTAAAAGAATTGCTAAGAGTGCATACATCTGCAAAGACTGCTGTTCAGGCTGTGGTTTCAAAATACTGGTAAATATTTAACCCAAATCGAATGGAACAACAATTATCCTGTGATATCGCTGTTCAGAGCAATGTTGTAAATCTTCCTCCTTTTCAGCAGCAGCCTAGTGGAGTCCAGTCTATGGGAGGGATGCATGGGTATCATTAGAGACAGCAGGATGTAAAAGGAATAAATGGGCCTGGGGTTTCACTTTCAGCTCTATACATCACCAGGGTTCTTCACCGCTTGTTTTCTCAGAAACTGCCTTTTCAGTCCTTCACATGAGGCAACTGTTGCAGAATGCTGAGGAATCAAAGCTTGTCCAGGACTTTCAGTCTAATAGAGTAAACGAAGACCTCCTGGATTCCACTAATTCCTGAAAATTGCATTGCTTTTCTTGCTAAGCCTGCTGAACATCACATATTAAATCTGATATCCTGGTTAAATTACAAGTTTCAGGATGACATCCTATTTTATCTATATTCTTCCTCCTGCACCATAATTATCATATTTTTCTTTGCTTCCCACCCGAGAATATACACAGTGGTTTTTTGGTCCTTGTACTGAACATTTGTAGCCACCCTCAGTAAAGTTCTGTAAGCTCTGTAATACTTACTCTCACTGACCCTAGAACTGGCTACACTTTAGCTGAGGGTATTGTGATTCTTCTGTGTGCAGTCTGCAGAGCACTTGAAATGAAAGGCATTATGGACATGTAATATGCTACTCAGAAATCTAAGCATGTCTGTAAAATTAATACAGTTTTATTTTTCAATTCATTGATAGTGTATCATTCTGGCTATCTTCACTCCACCTGTATTTCTCACTAATGGTTCTTTTGGGGCTCTACTTCTGGGGAAAAAAAAAAACAACAACCAACAGGATAAAAAAGCAACATCCATGCCGTCATCCACCTCGTATTGATGCTGTCTTGACTACCAGCCTAATGGCACACACTAGGCATGTTCCCTACCTTTCTTGTACAGAAGTGGTCTTTGACATTTCTAAAGGTTTTCAACCACTTTTCCCACTCAGGTGAATTGCATTGCTTTGGGGTGAAAATAAACCATTGAAAAAATAAATTGTAAAATTTGATTGATAGAGCTTCCTTTCACAATCCTCATGTTTCCAACTCCTCCTCTGCAGGAAGCAATTGTAAAGAACAATCTCAACCTGGCACTTAAAGACCTAGAAGCTATGTTTTCACCCTGACTGCAATTTCCAATCCAGGTTGCTTTGTGGGATCTTCAAATCACATTGTGAAGGCTTAGATCACATTGGCTAACCTCAAGGATGTTCAGCTGCCACAACAGTTGATTTAACAATTTTTCAAACATTTCCCTGATGCTAGCCTCCTCCTAGAGAGAAAATGACATCTGTTCCTTATTAAGTCTGTGCATTCCCTTTCTTATCTCTTTCCTCTTTCTGTGTAAAGGTAATGTCTAACATCAGCATGGGCAATGGATTAAGCTGTTTTTCATATAGAGCCATTAGGATCATTTCACTGTTTAGGTCACAGGCATGCTTTCACCTGGTGTTACAGAACGTCCTGGTACATAGTTCCAAGCATTACCCTAGGGCTTGATGTCTGATAAAGTTTGCTTGATGAATCCCAATGTGTCAAGATGGTCTTTCTAGTTTGATTTCTGCAGAGCTTTTGGTGTTCTTCCTTAGGAGCTTTGAAACAGCATTCATTTTTTCTTTTTTTTTAAAGGACTGAGAGAACATAACTGTTCAAACTCAAGTGTTTTCTTAGAGAACAGTATCAATTGTTAAAGAAGCACCCTCTGACCTTTAAGCTTCAAATGACTCAAGAGTCCAATTCTACTGACAAGCTAAAGAGTACAGATGTACAGACGTCGAACACAAATACTTCTTTCAGTTGGGAACAGAATAATGTGTGCAATTATTTTGTTTTGTTTTCCCTTGTTATTCTTGCTTTTTTAACAGAACAGTCAGTAGTTACAACTACTACTATTAAAAGAATATCTTTTATTGGGAGAATAAGCTAGGCCTGCAAACCATTTCAAGTGATATGATTAGCACAGTGATCAGCTGTAACTCTTAAAAAGACAGACAAGAGGGTGCCCCTTTGTTTTGGGTATGAAAAAGTATTGCTGGATTAATGACTGGCATTGGAATAGATCTGGAGCAGAAAATACTTTGTGTAATACAGGTGGGTTGGGAAGCTGTATGCTTGGAATTGTGTTAGAGTGAATCTACCCATTGGATAGTGGCTGGAAGGTCTCCCTCTGGGTATTTGAGAAACATCAGTTTCTCATCAGTCCTTGTATGTTTTTTAAAGTGAAAATCATGGCTTGTGAAAAGTTCTTAAAGTTTGGTGATGTCCAGAGAGCTTGAAAAAGACATTTTGAAACATCTAAATTTAAAGGTGAAACAGTGATTTCCCAATGCATATGAATAGCTGTAAACATTAATTTTTTAAGACTCTTGGCCGTAAGGTCAAACGGGGTTTCTTACTCGGTGTTTTGATTGTCCTCTAAGTTGTCAGTTCTGACAAAGGAAGAAGGCAGCTGGAAATGAGAGGAAACAAAAAGCAGATCTTGTCTCAGCTCACAGGCATTAAAATGAAAGGCATGCATCCTGCAAGGGAAAGCAGAGCTCTGCTATTGCCTTGCTGGCTGCTGAGGTAAGTTGGGAGCAAATATCACTAAAGAATGTTTATTCACCGCTGGCTTGCAGGTAGCTCTCTGGAGGACTTTCTGTACAAAAATCCAAGCGATATGACCTTCCCTGAGACATCTTCACAGAGTACTCTTCAATATAAGCCTCTAAAGGCAAAATAAATAAATTAAAGGAATCCCCTAACATAAGCATTTCTATACCCACTAAATCATCCACTAAGTCCCTCCAGAGCACAAGTGTTGGTGTACGTTATCATGTGTGTCAGACAGGAGTATCTAAGGCCTTTGTATGGTTTCTTCTTAAATTAAAGCTAGCTGATTCATGTCACCACATGTGTTTATAAGCATCTTTTAAGCATATTTGCAGGTATATTGAACGTCTAATGCTTGCAGTAGCTGCTTAGCATCAAAAGGCTGCATATTCAAGTCTTTTTGTAATTCCTCTATATTAAATGGAGCCTTGTGGCACAGTCTAGTAGAAATCAGGAAATCCAGTATGGTAAATGTTTGTTAGCTTTGCATTTATTATTATTCAGAAAAGTTTGAAGGTAAAATAAATAGAGTGCACTGCTGTGGACTTTCTTATCTCCTTTGATCCACGCACATACCTGCAATAACACTCGCACGGTGTTTCTCTGAAGGTGGTCCCCGTTTTGAAGTTAACAGAGGAGGTCTGTGTTCGTAAACTCACAAGACGTTATCTGCACTTGCTCATGTCTGATTTCTGTGGCTTATGGGACTGGATCAGGGTTGTAAGTGAACTTGTTTTGGGTCCTGTAAAAATCCATGGAGGAGACTGCAAATATGAGCATCTTCACTTTGTGCCCCTTTATAGGAAGACTGCTGTCCTTTGGAGTTCATGCCAGATACCTGTGTTGTGCCTGAAGGCAGAAAAAAACAATCAGTTGAGCCAGAGGCAGTTTCAGTAGGTCTACACAGGACATGCCTGCTCTAGGCTCTCTCAAGACACAGGGAGCAAAAGAGGTCCTGCCCAGAGAAGCAAAACAAAACTTAGCAAAAGCAGAAGTTCAAACCAGTTTTGAGACTAAAATTGTTTAAAATTATTGTCTGGTTCTCCCCAAAAAGGCGTCAGGCTTGAAATGTTACTCAGTTACTGTAAACCCCCCCCCCCCAAATTACAGAACTTTTATTTGGAGTAGATGGAGTTGTGTATTATGGGCGGCATTTCCACATGCACTCACACACACATGTCACAGTGAAAGAAGCAGAGTGTCTGGGCACTCTTGAAAATCTGGCTCTTAGTCTTGTTTTCAAGTGTTTTCTAGAGCTGTGGAAATAGTTGGATGAAGAGTGTTTAAGTCTCTTAAGTCACAGAGCAGAGAAAGAAAAGGTATTAGCTAGACAATCTTCCACCCCACTCTTCAGACAGTGGATGGCATAGGGAACCAATCCAAGCTTTAAGAGGGCTGCATGACTTCTATCCTTTGTCAACCAAAATGATGATTAGATTTCTCCTCGTTAGAGGGAGGGATATCATCTCCATTTTAGTTCGTACTTCCCATTGACCTGTTTCATTCTTTTCTTTGTATGTAGACTGCAAACTCTAAAAGCAGGAATTGTGTTTTTCTGTCATTTGGTGCCTGACGCATGGTTTCTGCCACAGCAGGAGCAGCAGGGGGGTGGCAGGGGCAGAACTGCAATGAGCAGGGCTTTAAACATGGGATGGCAACAGGTTTTATTTGCTTCTGACCTGCAATAGATTGCGTCCCACCAGGTGAAGAGCTGACAACCACTTATGTGTTTCCCAGAAACATTGAATCTCTTGCATTCATGTTTTCTGACATATTTAAGGGTTGAAATCCATATAGGAGAGCACAAGAAGTCATACAAACCATTAAATCTTTCTCCTTCCCTAACACACACAACAAAATCAGACAACTCCATTAAAATCAAACTTCGTTCAGAAAAAAGAAAAAAAATGAAAAGGACTTGCATTGTGACTGTGTGTACCAAGTCCCAGCCTAGAGCAATTTTATATAGTTTAATTATAAATCCTTGCAAACTGGGACTTACGCTAGTAGCAATGATACAGCCTTAGCTGTGGAACAGGAGCACGAACACGTTCATTAAACGTAAATAAGAGCAGTTGAACTAATGGAGCAAGGTCAAAGTGGACTCCTTTTACCAGGTCTTTAATTTTGATCACTGAAAACTACAGAAGTACAGACGGGATACAATCTATGTGGCTGAAAGCACCTGTATCCTAAATAATTAACGTGACATTTACAAGACTGTTTGCTTACTCTTTTCCCCTTTTTTTCTTTTTTTTTTTTTGACCAATTACTTCCAATAATGATAGCAAGTAGGTTTCTACTCCTGACTGAGTTAGTGATTATAATGTCAAAGGGGCTTGTGTAATGTCGTCTGTGTCTTAATAAACCTGTCAGCTGAAGTTACGTTGCTTTCTAATTTTCACCAGTGTAACATGCCGCTGCACAGCTGGGGAGAAATGGCAGACTCATGAGCATGCAGCCCGCTGTTGTGTGTACTTTATTATAAGATTGTGTCTTGATCAAAACATACAAAATGGTTAAGCTGTAAGTTTACGGATTAATTCTACAGTTTAAACATCAGCCTGTTGCTGTCTTTTTGTGTGCTTAGTTTTGACTGTTTGATCTGTATTGTCAGCCTTTTGCATCTTTTTTTTTTTAGTTTCCTTGGCAGTGCCTCATTTTAACATCGGGAATATAAGTTCCACTTGCAGCAGGGTGCAAACAATTAGTAATCAATAATAATAGCAGCTAGGAAATCCTAATGAATTACTATGGAATATGTATATCTTGATTTGTGTCTCTCTGTATGTGTAATGTTTTAGAGGAAGCTAAAGCAAGCAGTTGTGGGAGGAGAATCCATAGCTCTGCAGATGGCTGGAAAGAAAAGCATCTCATTAGGTGGATGCAGTGGGAGCATTAGATTAACGGTTGCACTGTGTGAGCTCAGTCCCTTATATTTACTGTACATAATGATTTGCTTATATGTAAGTGAGGCCTTGCAAAGAGGTCTGTAGAGACAGTGCATTCAGATAATTGTGGTTTCTACCAGGCAACTCTGCCTTTCACTGAAATTTCCAGGAGATCAGCAGGGACTGTTCAAAGGGGAATCCTAGGCAACAGTTTTCCAGGCTTCCTGTGCTGGTGCAACAGTTGCATTCAAGTTTGTGTTTTAGAAGCATCTTCAAAGGGTAAAAGCCGTTCTCAGGATTGCTTGGCTCTTCTTGCTGAGAATACAGCATGGCCAAAACATGGCACCCTTCCTCCCCAGTCATGGGCTGCTGTGCACTGAGAAGACCTGGCCTCTTCCGGGTGCTTGTGGGTGCCATCTTCAAGGTTTCCAATGGCCTAGGCCTGTGGTAGCAAAACTTTGCTGAGAGCCCTTGTTGGATAGACTAAGCCCCCTTGGAGACACCTCAAAACTAATTCATGAGTGCAGAAGCCATCTTTTTGTTTTGGACAGTGGGTAGCACAGTGCAGTCTTGGGCTGTCTGCAGGGTGCTGGAATGCTTCATAACCGAAAGTGCTAGCAAGGGTAAAGTCACCTGTCCAGGACAGGGACCATGCAACACATTCACCCTGAAGCTACCAAGTCCCAACCATCTTCTTCAAATAACTGGTATATGCATTTGACCTGCTTTTTCTACTGTAAATGTAGTGGTACGTGCACACGATATTATCAAATTGAACAACTGGGAAAGAATAATTCTCCTAAATGAAAAAGCAAACAACCATTGCATGCTGTTTTCCCCACTGAAAAAGGAACACAAAATATTTGCTGTGCTGTCTAATGCACAATCAACAGTAATGTAAACACAGTAATAAGAGAGTGCTGAGTCCAGGCTAGCAGCTGAGCAGACCAGAAAGCCAGAAGTTTCCAATTCAGTCAATATGCTGCTGCTCAGGACATCTGTCTACATCCTACATCCTTTTTTGCTATTTTCCTTCCCTCATCAGGAATCACTGCCACTGGATATTTATTTATTTGTTTCTTGTTTTAGTTTGTCTCCCTCTTTGCACAAGCATAATCTCTGTTCTTCCCCAGCATGTTTCACCCCCCACTCTTGCCACTTCTGGGTTTCCTCTTTCTTTGTCTCCCCAGGAGGGATCACCTTGCCTGAGGACATCTCCTCTTTTGGGCACCAAGGAGTGAGGACTAGGTCCTCCCCGTCCTTTGCAAGATGTGTCATTTCCAAGTTAGGATTTAATCAGCCTCAGGAAAGGGTAACGGTACCTATACCAGGGAAGGTGCAACTCTGAGTATATGATAAAAGCTGAAATAACCCAGTCCAGCATGCTGGACGTGCATTTAGCCTGCAGAAGGGGCTGGATTCTGCACTTCAGTTATTTGTGACAAATGTGAGGATTTTTTTCTCTTCTCATTACATTTTCAAATTTGCATTGCGCAGAGCTAATCAATTATTAAAAGTGGCTCAAAATCTTCGCAAGACATATGGGGATTATTGGCATCTGTGTGTTTAAGTAAGCAGGTATTTTACAGCTTGAAAATAGCATATGCCTAAGGTTTTAATGTAACAATTTAGTTTTGAAGAGCAGCAGCAGCAACACAAGTGTCTGTAACTCACCTACCATATGCTGTGGTGTGAGGGGACAGCAACAAATGCTTAATGTTACATATCCTGTTTCTTTGCTGGAGCTGGCTAAAAATCTGTGTTGAAATGCGTTTGGGTTTTTTAAATGGAAAATAACATCTATTTTAAAATATTTTAATAAAAATCAGCATTTTAATGGGCTGAGTTTAATATAGAAATGACAATTGCCATGATGTGTACTGTACAATCTGGATTTATGTTCAAAAGCATTGAATCTAGTGGGTGCCACCAGACTTCTGTACCTCGGTCACTTAAGCACTACTGGCAATTCCATCTGGAAGCCATTATTCCAGTTTCCATGTTTTTCAAGGTTTGCGAGTTTGCATGCATCGATCATGATTTAAAGCATTTGTCCTTTATTTAGTTAACAAGAAGGCACAGCTGTTTGCTTGCTTCTCCTACCAATCTCTTTTGCAGTGTAGCTGTCTCAGAGGACTAAACTTACCTTGAGTCTCTCTACTCATGTAATTCACCGTATGTTTCAGGAAGGCATTTTCCCAAACATTTCTGATATGTATCTTTCTCCTAATTAAAACAAAAAACAGGGTATATCCCTTAAATAAGGTCTGCACCAACAGGCGTTTAGGATTTCATTTTATCTGATCTTACCACGTTGATTAAGATGGTGAAGGCAAATTTTTCCTCTTTTGACTTGGAGCCTGACTTTAAGGTATAAATGATGCCATTTGTATTTTGGTAATTTATTTTCCTGCTTCTTTCTTTCCAAGTAATTTTTTCAATAATGTTAAGGGCATTGGCCCAAATACACAGCTTAGCTGTGACTATAATCCTCCCCTTAGAAGAACACTGGCTGACAAGGCTGCTAATGTGTCACCTTCTAATAATCTGATAATTATAAATGATGCGAACATGAGCGTGGGATAGTTGAACAGCAGCACACAACAGGCATTGCCTGCCTGATGATTACAGCACAAAAGGGCGGGGGGGGGGGGTTGTAAACAGCAAGTCCAAAGGCCACCGTACTTTAACCGCCTGAGGCATGCTTTAATTACACTGAAAGGCACAGCCTGTCATGTTCTATTGCTATTATGAGTATATTATGGGAAAAAAGGTGTTATTTATACATCAGAGAACTTATTGTAGACTATATTTTGCCTTTTTATGAATTTACAAAAGAGGTTGAGTTTTGTCAGTAAATCTGGTGTTCTATTCTTTCAGGGGGAAAAAAGTATAATTTGTACTTTAATTAACATTTTTTTTTTCTAGATTGCAGCCTGTTTTGCAACTAAGAGAGTGTTATTGGTTTGGAATTGATTTTGGTGTCATATGTTGTCATTTGACAAAAAACAGTTTTACTAAGCTGTTTGACATTAGAACAGCTGGTAATGTCACTTTTGTTAATGTCTTTAACCACATTTTTAACAAAACAGCAGATGCTCATCACAAAAGCCATTTTCCTCTTCCATCCAAATGTGTAAAATCAGCTAACTTACTGCTTCAATTAAAGCTGAGCCTTCTAAACAAGGGAACTGACCTGAAAACAGATAACAGTTTTAGGAATGCCCTTTAGGTATATATGTGGTTAACATAAAGAACGCCTTTACACCTATGAAATTTCTGTTTTGGAGAAATATGTTCTCCAATACATATGGCTGCTGCAAAAGGACCCCAGATTTGTTACTTCTGAATTTTGAAGGATCTGTATCAATGCTGAAATACTCAGCAGCCACAGAAAAAACTTACCATTACTATGTATACAGAACTATATGTTTTAGCATTATTGTGTGCTGTTTATTAATATAAATAATATTTACAAGTGATTAGTTCAACAGCTAGGAGGAACCGTAATCTGGGATGTTATATACCTCAGATTGTAACATATGTAAAAATATTTGTGCTTATAAAAATGTGTCTGTGTTTTGTCTGGTCACATAAAAGAGGATTTCCAACCAGAGCTGCATGTAAGTGTATGCTAACGAGTAAGAACTTCCCCAGAATCTGCTCATTTCTTTTGGTGAGTGCAAATTTTATACATATTTGATTTATGGTGAAAACAAAAGGTAATATGCATTTAGCAAATACAGCACACGTAGTCCATTTTTTATGTTATTCTTTGAAGTTTCTTAGACATCTGAAGTTCACTTACATTAGATTTCAATTTTGCTTTTGCTGTCAAGGTGACAGACTCATCCTCTGTGTCGTGTTTTAGTAACACTTCATAAAATCTTAGCTTGGATGGTGAAATGGGAAATGGCTTAATGGGGGGATTATTTAACTCCTTCAGACATTTTAATAGGAAGAAGTTAAAATGAACCTTTAGAAATGGTAGTACAGCAATTTAAAAATAATTTTATATTTTTAATATAGGAGTACTGTCTTCCTCTCTTTTTTTGTTTTTAAATATTTTCTTTATTTTTAGCTGAAGGTCAGTTCCAATACTGTAACTGTTACTAGGCAACACTTAAAAATGCTGTCTCTACAGCTTTTAAATTCTGTTTATTACAAATAATATGTAAGCTTACACATGCTTACTGTAAAAAAGAAATTATTGGGTTCTTTTTGTGTGTTGATAGCAAAGGAGACATATACCTCATGACCAAGGACCATGTAGTTCATATTCTGAAATCTACCTTTTAAAAAAATCTCTACATCTGTAACAATCCCTGATAATACAAATTTGTTAAACTTTTTTACAAATTGTTATTGACATAAAATAGTAAAATTATCAGAGTTTCACTTAAATACTGAAAGCCTTTTCCTAATTTATCATTTTTATTATAATGTTACAGATTCAACAGTACTGCCCTTGTACTAGAGCTGGTTGTATTGTGCTCCAAAATTTCTGCTGCTGCTTTCTTCCGTTTGTAGCCAAGTTACATACCTGTTTGCATGTTAACTTTCTCTGTGATTATTTTAACAAATGCATGCGCTAGGCAGGCTAGCTGTAGGAAAAACAAATATTACCAGCTAAGGCACAATACTTATGGAGAGAGAAATTTATATTCCTAACAGTGACCATTCAAGCTTTGTGCTGGACTACAATAGGTACACATTTCAGTTAAAGAAAAATTTCAGGTGGCCTCCAGTTGAGTGACCAGTTGCAATAAACTGAGCCCAAATTTCAGGTTTGGAACACTTATTATGAATTGCATTCAAACCACCTACTCTCTTACACTCTAATTCCCTGAAAAATTATACCTGTTCTACCTTTTGAAGATATCTCACTGACCAGCTAGAACTATAAAGTTAAATGATAAATGGTTGATTTAATAACATCACAGGCAAAATCTCAATTGATTTACTGTGTTTAGAGTTTCACCCAATTAGATAAATGAAAGACAAAACATTTTTGGCTGTATTCTTTGTTTATATATTATTATCTTATAGATTTTCATGAAGTAGAAAATACTTCAGGGAAATTCCAACTGCAGGTAAAGTGAGTTTGTGCTGACCAAGGACTGGATGTTTAGTACCTGTTTAGCTATTCAGGGAAGTAAAATACCACAATCTGCAAGGTGAAAGGGTTTAATTTTGGGAAGTTGCTGTAAATTACACATATTTATCAGAATTTTCAGAAACTGCAGGTCTAGCCATAGACCTTCAGCAATTCACTCATCCTTTATTTGAAAATTGCCTGCATGAAACTACAAATTGGGTTCAGATTTTGTTCCAGTAGTGTTTTGGTACACTGTACCACTACTCTCTCTTATTTTAGATGTGTTCTAAAAGTTTTATAAAGTACTGTAAAAATGTTCTGTTTACTGCAGGTCATGTTTCTTTATGTATCTGTGAATAGCCCTTAAGTGAAGAGCAAAGTGAAATAATTCTTTATCTTATAAATTACAGATAAGAGCCTGTTTCAGTGGTTATACAGTACAGCAGAGCAGGTGAAATATGAATATGTGCTGGCAGAATTTGTGTGACTGTATTCTGAGTTTATCAAAGGATGGTCCTTCTAGAAAGGGTCCTGGGCCCCTTACTTTCACATTCCTCTGGAAAGTTTCTCCTCAGTAGTTTTCTTCCTTACTGGGTCCAAACCAGTCCATTCCACTTTGTGTCCAAACTGTTATGGCTCAGTTCTTCATCTCTTCCTTCTTTGGCCCAAATAATAGCCTTGAATGCTGACTAGTTTTTTCTGCTCAGTGGAGATCACAAGTCTTACATTCCTTTCCTACCTTTACTTTTTACACAGAATTATATTCCCCTAAACAGAGCAGGTTTAGTTGTTCTGTGATCTTTGAGCTGGCTTTTCTGAGTAGGTTTTTCTAGCAGGTTTTAGCGCCAGAGAAATTTTGGAGCCATATCCATGACCATTTTTCTCTGCTGCTTTAATTAATTTGAAGTATTGGGACAATCTCTGAGTTTTCGGCCAATCTCTAAGAAACGCTTTTTGTTCTTGCTCTGAAATAGAATTTGCCCAAAACTTTTTAGATGATGCTATGTTGTATGTGGTAGCTCTCACTGCTTCCGGCTCCTGCTCCTTCCTTTTTGCCCAGGTAAAGGACAGTCAGTCTGTTTGGGTAGAGAATTGCTTCAGGGTACCCTTCAACATTTCCTCCAGCAATTTAAGGCTCCACACACTTAAAATATGCAAAATGTGTACTGTAGACCTATACAGAGAGAGCTAGATATGGATGTTGACACACTGTAGTTATTTTACTATCCTTTTGTTAAAGAATCCCTTTCACTCTCTAGAAAGCATGACCTAAAGGTTAATAACCATCCTTCCATTGACTTCGGCTTGTGACAGATCAATTCCTGATCACTATCTATATGCTATAGAATAATCCGATGGAGTTTACTGATGGGTTTTAATTTCAATATCAATATTTTTCATAAAACTTAACAAATAAATGGTATTTGAAAGTGGGAAATGAAATCCCTAAAATACATCCTCCAAAAGAGTCAGTTATTAGTATCATCCATCTTTCAGTAATAGTAGTAACTCAGAAGTCATGAAATACCAAAGATTAGCAGGCCCAAGACAACCTTGAATAATGTGTTAGTTCTATTCAGGGTGGTTAGTGAATGCAAACTGATGAGAAGTCAAGGTGAAATTTGCCATAAATGATTGCCAACTGTTTGTTCTGTTTTCAGAAAGTGTATATTTCCCTTGGAAGTTGAAATTAATTGAAGTTGTTTCACTGAATTTTGATGATAATTTCTTTTAAAAAAGTAGTTACTTGAGGATGATTTGAGTAAATAACTGTTAAGTATCTAGAAAAAAGCAATAGGTTTCTGTAAATGATAATGTACATGCAGAGTGTTGGTAGTTGTCAGTAACCACTGTCCTTCCAAGCCATTACCTGTGCCTGAGTATAGTTGAATTGTTGAACTATTAAAACGTGTCAAACATCAAAAGCATGAACTTGGTTTAAAAAAAAAATATGTAATTTACATAGTGCACAAAATTATTTTAAAAGCACATACCAAAGTAGCAAAGTGGAGTTAGGAAATTCTCAAGTTAAGATTGCCTGTGCAATTGACTGGAAAAGGCTTCCTTTTCATCACTACTTGGATCCAAACACAGAGTAGACACAATGGAGAATGTGAGGAGTCCCATTTTCCTTCCATTTGGATGCAAACCTTGCATGGCCCATCGTGGTGGGGTGTTGGTGCTGAAAGGGATGTCCCATGTAAACAGGTTGCTGTTGCAGAGTTTGTAATGAATTAAGCCGCAAAACTCCAGGAAGTGCCTACTGTAAAGAGCATCAGGGAACAAACCAGACAACATTATTGCTGTTAACCTTGTTGCTTAATATACTACTGGGAAAAAGTGGTCCGTTATAGGAATAAGCATTATATAAAATAGTATAGGATGGCATAAATGGCCACAGCTATGATGTTAAGTTAGTTGAGTTTGAGCAGACATTTGTATGGATGGCAAAAGAAATGTCCTGGGCAGTTTCCTCACTGAAGATATGGGTAAATGGAGCTTCTTAACAAAGATTTGTTGGAATCTTTAAGTTTGTAAAAAAAAAAAGTAATTTTCCTTAGCTTGTTCCTCAGAAAGACCTTCACCATTATGGCCAACAAACAACTAAGAAACAAAAATCTTGGAACATGCAACTTAGAAAATATCAGTCGAAATTAATAAAATTTGTTGACATTACTAAGGAACTGTAAACAATGTGGGAAGTGACATTAAGAAGAGGGGATGTTCCCAACTGGAGGTCCCTTAAAATTTCAGTCTGCTTTCTGAGCTGACAGCAGGTACTCAGTCCATGACAATAGATGTGTGATGGAAATAGTGGTATAAAGATTTTTACAACATCAGTTCTGAGGCCTTTCTTTGTGCTGCAGCCCTAAAAAAATGCAGATGTGCACAACTGGAGGGGAGGCACGGTGCAAAGGGATCGTGTGGGGATGGGCAAGAGTTGTCAGCCACTGTTGAAGCCAGAGTCTTCATACCATGAAACTGGGTGCAGGCAATGTCTCCATGGAGAAAATAGACAGCAAATTCAGGAAAGTCCATAGCTCCTATGTAGGCACAAGGTAGTGATTCATACGGAGTGTAGGATGGAAGGAAAGAGAATGGTGGGACTGCATGTTCCTTGTGCAGATTGGGTGTTCTAACAGAGAATTAGACATGCTGATTTTGTCTTTCTTTATACCATTTCCCTTACAGGGAAAGTTCTAGGGTGCATTGTTGCAATGGTCTCTGTTGTGTACTGGGCTGTTGTGATTCCAGGCTTGTGGACTTGAAATGCTCTTGGGGCTCCCTTCTTTGAAAGACTTGAGAAGCACTGTTTCCCCAGGACCCATGTGCAAGCATGCCAGGGCTGTTTGCAAAGAATACATTTATGTTGTATTCCAAGTTCCAGATTTTTTTAACACATTCATAGCCATGTTAGTTACTGCTTTTAAGAAGTTGTTCAATCCATCCTATTGCAAAGGTCCCTATTAGAGGTGACAAACATTTTCACTTGGTAAAGGTGAGATAGAAACTGTAACAAGCAGGGCAAACTGAATTCTGGATTGTGATAACATGATCTATACTGGATGCTGTTGTGCATTTGTCATGACATTGTTGTGATGTCCTGTTTGTCTCAGCAACAGCTAGACTTAGTGCTACACTGAGGAGTGCAGAGGAAGATGAATGCCTGTTTTGAAGGTGGTAGGGCAAAATATGTAATGAGTGCTGTTTGGAAAGAAAAAAGGTCATAAAGAAATTACTTTTCTAAACAAGTATGGATATTTGCATTATTGTGCAGAAAATGGCAGTGCTAGTATGAGATTTTACTAGTCACCTAAGACAAACTTTATTATATTGCAGCTGGAACCTCCCAGACACTCCAAGCAGAGTGCTGCTATGTGGACATGCCTTACCATCATTACCTACACAGTAGGCCCAATTAATCTCAAATGTTTTCAGTTCTGTGTTTACAACCTTGGGTCTATCAGAACTTGCTAATGTGGGTCTTTGGTGAATGACACAACAAATAGCTTCTTTAGCAGCTTGCATAGCCAGTCTGTATTTACTCTCTGAATCCTTAGTATTTGATCAAAGTATTTTGGTAGATTTAACTGATAACTCAGCCCGCAAATGCTCTTCGCTGAAAAGACAAAGTCTGTTTCACTGCTCAGCTAGCAGTACTGGCAACAACCTGCTATCCTTCTGTACTTCAGGAAAGTCAAATAAATTGCATACAATTTTTTCAAGCTGAAGTTTTCCTTGATCTGTGTGAATTTAGAGTTATTTTGTGAAATGACAAAGTTGAACCAGAAAATACTGGTTCATTTAGCTCAGTGTGTTTCAGCTGAAACCTTCCTGGTTCAATGAACTTTTCTGCATATGCAGTGACACTGGAACTGTCTGATCTGGCCAAAAAAAATGTTAACATCGCTCTCCCAACCGCAGCTGCCCGTGAGCCTCAACTTTCCCTTTTTGCCAGCTCCAGGGCAGATCAAGTTCACAAAGACTCATGGAATAATTCAGGTTGTAAGGGACTTCGCATCTTCAATGGGATCTTCAATTTGTCTAAGCTTCAATAAGAGCTAATCTCTTACTAGACTGCAGAGATCCAGGAGTTGAAGGAAAGGATGTTTTTCATTTGTCCTGCTGTTCTTGGCATGAATTGGGGATTTGTGGTTTTCCTTTTGTCTTTATCCAAGAATTATGAGTATAAATGATGAAGGAAATAAAAGACATGTGACAGTCCACAGGAATAGGAGATAACAGGAGATAACGTGTAAGCAGAGATGAGGTGGAGTCAAGGACTGAGAGATCCTGGGATGTGCTGGAAGGTGGTATGTGTTGAGGAATGAATATTGTCTTTGGCACAGGGGAGAGAATAAGAAACCTTTCCTGGTGGCAGAGAGAAATGCGAAGATGAAACAGAGTGCTTGGAAGGAGAAGAGGAAGACAACTGAAAAGGCAGAAAGGATATGAGGGTGTTAGGGACATGGTGAGCTGCCTCTGTCCTGGGAAGGAGGAGGGAAAAAGGGACAAGCAGTTCCCCAGTCGTGGAGGAGGGGTTGTGGACTTCAGGCAGCCCTAATGGCATGGGGAAGGAGGAGCTGACTAGCTAGGAGATCAGCATGGAGCAAGGGATGGAAGCATGGAGGAAGCTCTGGACTTTTGCAGTAAGCTCATTGTATGGAGCCAAGACCCACTGCAATCCCATATTTTTTATGATAACTTTACTACCAATGCCAACCCCTTATATTAGGTGAACCCTAATATACCATATTCATTATATTGAATTTAGATCTTTGAATCTGAGTGCATAATGAGTGTAGTGCTCGCTACACCCAAAACTGGTGTCACATTTTGCTTGAATAGCACATAAGACATTTTTACATAATGCAGCTTTCTTGTTCCAACATTTCAGCTAAATACTGCAAAATAATGACAACAAGAAAATAGTTTCTGCAAAGAAGCAGAAGTATTTTATGACAAAAGCAGCATTTGGAATAACATTCTAGAAGAGCACAGACACTTTTTTCCCCCTTGTCACTCTCATTAAGGCTCTGAGAGACTTTTTTGTACTGTGTCTCGCTGTTGGAATACCTGTCTCCAAACAGCTTTCTGTAGTGGAAAATCCAATTTAATCTCAAACAGTTTTATCAGTTCTGCACTACTTTTTTCTCCTATTGGAAAATAAAATAAAAAGATCATATGCCAACTTGACTACAAGGTGTAAAGCTTCTGAGCTTGCATTAATAAATTTATGCATCAATTATATGTTTGCACATTCATGTATGTATAGCTGAAGGCAGCCTCTTTGTAGGCTAAAGTTTATTTATGCTGCATAGAATATATTTTTCCAATTTCTAGCATTCTTGAAAGGCAGATTTTTTCCAGAGATTGTCCAGCTTTCAGGTCTTCATGAGATGAAACTTAATTTCTTTTTCAGGGAAAAGGAACCTGAGAAATTAAATAAAATATCTGTCTGGAAATGCTATATGCATTTATTTACTTTAATTCAAATGTTAACTCATTTTTTCACTCTGTGCTCCTGCTGCTGGAGAGGGGTTGCATGTGCTCACTCATGCTGTGCTTTCTACAAACTAGGGTGGGTTCGGAGAGCCTGAAGGCAAAGTAAGGACTTACAGAAGCCTTTTGTTTTAGCTCTGCAATTCAGAATGTGTTTAAACAGGGGGACCTAAAAATTGCTACCTCCTGCTTCTTTCTGAGTTGAAGACAGAGACAGTCCTGCCAAGGGTCTTGCATCCATGTGCAGCCACTTCAGGGCTCTGATTGTGCTTAATTGCCCTGACCAGTGTCACCTGGGACCTCCATCAGCACACCCTCAGCTTGTTGGTCTGAGGACTCCATTTAAGCTCAGCCCTGAGCTGTGCTGTGAGTGTGCTTGTCTCCAGCCCTGGATGGATTTTGCTCTATCACTTGCTGTTTCTAGGGTGGTTGAGGGACTCTCCAGAGCATCTGTCTTTGCTGCTGTGCCCAGATGCTGTAGCGCTGTGTGAGGGTGAGGTCTCTGGAGAAGCCCCCATTCATCTTCCCCATGGAGCAGCTGCTCCTCACTGGTTTTACTGGCCTCGCACCAGCGACTCACCTGTTGCACCTTACTGCCTTCAAGCAGCACCACGCCAGCTCTGAGTTTCGTATCCTTCTCTGCTTCCTGGGTCAGGTATGTCCGTCGGCTCTGCGGGTTTCCCTGCAGCTGCGCTCGCTTCTGTGTGCTGGGAGTGTGCTGCAGAAGGCTGGAGGGGCTGCCTGGAGTAAAGCCCCTTTGTGGCTGCTCGTGGCCTGGTTTGGGGGCAGCTCTGTCACTTCCAGGACCAGGAGATCAATTCTCATCAATGTGAGTTTAAGAAGGAGAGATAGGCTGGAAACAGAAACGCTATTTCCTTTTTTAAACAGCAGCTGTGTAGTTGTACCCATAGGAAAAAGTGCTTACCTTGGCTATGAAATAACGCCTATAGGTAAAAAGCTTTCAGCATTGTAAACGATCACACATTTCATTTCAAGGTATTTTCTCTTTCCTCTGGGCAGTGTTGTACAGCTCTATTCCTCAAAACATGACACTAGTTAATACTGCATCAAACACTTGAAAATAACACTAATGCAGCACTAAGAATGAAAAGTACCCCAAAGTCAGGAAA
This sequence comes from Harpia harpyja, assembly GCF_026419915.1. Classification (NCBI taxonomy): domain Eukaryota; kingdom Metazoa; phylum Chordata; class Aves; order Accipitriformes; family Accipitridae; genus Harpia; species Harpia harpyja. The sequence goes on along the minus strand of NC_068969.1, from coordinate 15,335,118 downwards.
TACCAAGGGCCTCGCTTCTTCTGGAGCCGTTTGCTTTGCTATCCTGTGTACTCTTACATATTTTATGATGTACTGAGGTAGCACGCTGCTAACGTGTTTGATAAGGCCTAGGTTTACGAAGGAAAGAGGAATAGAGAAAAGCATGTGAGGCTTCAGTTAAAACTTTGGAGCTGCTGGAATCTGTCAGTTCTTGTAATAAATCTTGCCCCAAGACCAAGTTGTTTTACCTTCAATCACCTGTTTGAAAGTGAGTACAAAGCTTCCGTGCCGTAGGTTTGCGCTGACCCCTTGCCGTGCGCGTTGCCCCTGGCAGTCTCGCCGCAGCCGTGGCCATGGCCGGAGGCTCGGCCTCCCTGGCTGGACGGCAGGTGCCCAGCGGGGCTGTAAGCCACCTTGGGGGAGAAGGAGGCCGCTGTGGGGAGACGCTGGCCCTGCTCAAAGCTCTGGTGGGTGCGAGAGGGACGAATGCCGAGAAGAGGGCTGAGAATAGAAATTTTCAATCCCAATAGTGACTATGTCAGAAGGGACCTGAAGCACGAGATCAATAATTTTTCTGTCAGTTTTGCCGCTGGTGCCTGCCTGTTAATACAGCAACTCTACTAGTGGCCTACGCTGGCGCTTCCTCATAATTGAGCGGTACTGTCTCCCACAAAGAGCTCTGATTAGCAGCCTGAGCCAAGAGCAGGAGCAACAAAACCTGACCTAAATAGTGATCAAAAATGCTTAATAAAGTGAGCTCGGGGCTGTCCCAGGGATGGGGGAAGCTGTGGCTGGAGGGTGGATTACAGCCTCTATGGTCCTGGACAGTCCCAGCTTTCCTGTGCTGAGCCCAGCTGCAACAGTGGTGCGTGTTTGAAGCGGTAGGGAAAAACATCTCATGTAGATTTTATGGGGGTTTGTAGCATATGTTGGTACCTGACGGGGGTGATCTGATTGTGCAGGATGGGAAATTCCAGGTTGAGAGGTGCATCTGACAATACCCCCCCCCAGCATCTGGGTTGTGAGGGGCCTTTTCAAATGGGAGCCTGGGGCTTGCCTGGAAATGGCGCTCAGTGGGTTGCATTTGCAGACCGGGCAAATCTCATGTAGTAGTTGCCGGGAGTTGGAGCCTTCAGATGAATAAAGGTGTTACGTTATTTTCACTTGGATATTAACTGATTCTGTGTGACCATGTCTGCAACATGGGATGTACTCCATTTACTGAGAGTCCTTAGAAACATTGGTGGTGTTTCGCTTCCTAATCTGAGCTACGTTTGAGGTAAAGTGATCTTTGCTTGCATTATAAATGTTTATTTCCTGCCTCTACTGTTTGTAAACTTAATTTATAATGATCTGCTGCTGGTTATTATCAAGTATAATGTGCTCCTTTGTAGAGAATAATTAGAATAATGTATTAGGGTTAGTTGTGAGTCTTCTCGATAATGTGTATGTGGGCGCGCAGTTTGTCATTGGTTTTGATACAAAGGAAAAAGGGAGGTTAAAACAGTAATGCAGATGATATAGGCAAAAATACTCAACAAGGCTTAGTTGGTTGAATCTTTGCTTTTTTTTTTTTTTTTTTTTAAACACTGCTATAAGCTTGCTAGGTGTTAGACCTGTGCTATTACATATCACACTGAAATCTGTGCAGTGCCTGATTTGAGAAATTTTTATACAAGCCAAAGCTGCAGAAAAGGCCATTTGAAATAAGTGCTGGTGATGGATAGACTTGCTGTAGAAACATCCTTGATTTTCATGGCTTTAAAGGTAAATCTACTTCATTTATTGCTGTAAATACTATGTATGTTAAATGATCAGTGATAGGGGACTTCCGATGTAAGAGCACTTTGCAATTCTTTAAAGGTGATCTGAGCCTGTAAGTTTTTTGAAAAAAAAAAAAAAAAAAACAAACGATTGAAGATGTTTTGTATGATTGAAGGGGACTAAGCAAAAAAGCATTCTGTATGGTGGCTGAATAACAGTATTATTTTCATGCTAATAATCTGCCTGATTGCTGAGTGTCACTGGAATATGTTTGTTTTCTTTTGACATATACAGCAGAAGTGAAAAGCAGCCATTGATGTGGATGATATCAGTGTGTTTAGCTGTCGCATCTGATAAAGACTAGCTGAGTCAAATGAGGGGCCTTAGTTCAACAAAATGCATCTGTGTGCATCTACAGACAAATGTATATGTAAATCAGCTTCCATTTACTCCTTTGGCCTTCACAGTCACCTGCAAACTTAGGCCATTATCCTGCAGCCTGTTCTGCATGGGTAGATTATAGAGAGAGAGATTTTACAGGAGCAGATCAGAAGCCAGAGTGAGGACTCTTGGTATGTCACTGTTCACAGTAGACCGTATTACCCTCTCACATCCTGTCTCCTGGTAATAAATGTTTACTTGATTAACTGAAATTACACTTAAGTAAAACCTGCTGTAACCAGTTAAAAAAAAAAAAAAAAAAACAACAAAAAAACCACCACAACAAAAAAAACCCCAAACCACAACTCACAGGCAGTTGGCACCTGTTTTGGGTTTTTGTGAACCCTTTTAAGTACCTAATATGTTCATTTAAATAAAACCACAGTTTTCTCTGTCTGAAGAGTTGATATCTTTCTCTCTTTTAGCCTTATAAACATTTGGTATGTTGGGAAATGTATACACTTCAGTGCTTAGGAACATCAAAAGAGATGTTGTGTTCGCATCAGTGATCAGCACCGAGTATCAAGTAGTATTTGGGAAGGAATCTGGCATATCCCTCAGTGACTTATCTGGGAAGTGTGAATGGCATTTAATAAAACAGATTTTCCAGCAAATGACAGGCCAGAGCCTTGAAGCAAAAAGTACTTCTGCCCTGTGCCAATCATTCACTTTCTTCCAGCTCAGTGATTTATCTCATGTAAAACGTTCTTGTATTTAAAACTGGTCCACACGGCACCAATGGTAAGGTGTCAAATCCCTCACTGAAGCAAGATCATAATATATGAAAACTTGAACACTAACCAGAGTTGGGTTATTCATCACTGCATGGCCTGCCTGCCTTCCTGCAATTATTGGCAGGCATTAAGACTACTCTTGATGAGATACTACTTTGCATCTTCCTTAGGGAAATAAGGTGGCTGGTTTTGTTTGTGGCATTGGGGGGGGGGGGGTGTTTGTTTGTTTTATAGATACATAAAGCAAAGTAGTTGTGCCATGGAAGTTGATGGCAAAGTTTACTTTGACTTAACCTGTCCAGAACTTTGCCTGAAGACTTTTGCACAGGAAGGGTAGCTCTGAATTTCTAGTTTGGTCTCCTGTATGGTGGAAGACACATCATTGGTGTGAAGGGATTGGACAGCCATGGAAACGTTCTGTTGGAAAACTGAACAAGCCATTACTGTAGTAAGACAGAAGTTGTGATAATTTCTGCTGTTGTGGTTTGATCTACTTTGGGCATGTCTTTCCTCTCTGGGATTCCTTTGAGTGAGGTTTTGTCTCTCTAGCTGTATTCCCATGTAAATCCACAGCCAATCCAAAGACATCTCTCTATCTTCCCTGCTCCCCTGTGCTTACCCTGTTTTTAGCTCTTGAGTTTTAATTTCATTCCACTTACCACATTCTTTCTTATATTATTCCTAGTAACAATAGGCTTGTTGCCTAGTACACCTTCCAAGCTTAAAATTGTAGTGTAGACAAGATGCTTTTGAATTTTAATATGCACTGCGCGCTCTAAGAAAGCATTAGTATTCTGTGTACTGTTTGCTTCAACTAATGAAATTATAAGGCAAACTATGGTTTTATTATCTAACCTAAATTTTCACACACACGATATCTATTAACCAATGTGTTCCTTTCTCTTTTCCCCCAAAATTGTTGATCACAGGAGATACCATAAACTACTACTTAGCTAAGTGGGAAACCATACTTCCCATTTTAGCTTTCTTTTTGACATAACCCTCAATGTAAACATTGTTCTAAACACCTTTTCAGAGTTTAAATCATATTGCTAGTTACATCAGCATGCTCCATCAGAAAATAACGCCTTATTCTTCCAAGGTCCTATGTTCTTTTTTTAGAGATCATATTCATTTTCCATGAAAAAGTAATGCATTGCAGAATATTGCGACATTAAGCAAGTTCAGTTGTGTTTTGCAGTTGTTAATTACCCTTACAAGGTGGATAAGAAGTCTGTAGGGAATTCCTTAAAAGAGAAGTGCTTTGCCCTTGGGATGTGTATTACCATATGGAAAGCAGGCTTATGTTCTTAGTTAATTATCTTTGTTGTTTCAGTTCATTTAAAGGAAATGTAATAATTTGTTGGTTGTTAGTACCTGTGTATTTTAAAATGGGAAATTGTTAGAATAATAAAGACCCCAAGGGGATGCTTACAGTACTCCAGAAAGACACTTTCAATTATTTTTTCCCAAGGCATTAATTTTTCTAAGCAGAACTGACAAAAATATTAAACAAAGGTGATACACGGCATCTTTGGGAAAGTGTGCTTCATTATTATTGCTATTTTTTGCAGATAGTTCAAAACTTTTCTCCTAATAATAATCGCATTCCTATTTCTTCTTTCTGCAAGACTGGAATCACACTGAATTTGATAGCTTTGAGCAACAAAATATCAAAGCAATAATTGAAAGTGGGTAGGGTGATAGTACTTAGTCTTGTCTCATGGAAATGTGAAGGTCATGGAAATAGGCAAGAGAAAAGCTCAGTATTATAATAAACAAATGGATATGGGTATGATCCTATTGAACAGAGAGCCTGGGATTATTCCACCTGGCTGGTGACAGGATACTGCTTCAGTCATGGTAAAATAAAGTTCTTTGCTTTAAAAGGTGTTAGGAAGCTCTTTGTTGTTTGGAGGGCAGTGTGCATCCTGCAGAGCTGTTTAGGAAGCCAGTGATTTGACTTTTCTAGAAGGCTCATGTCTGTGGTCAGGACTGAGGCCACTCTTGTTTTGCTGCTCCTACTGTAACTATTGCTGCGTAGTTCCATTAACTTTTGGCAATATTTGGAAAAGCTTTAATTTTTATTCTTTAAGGTAAAATTAGAGTAATTTTTTTTCCTCTCAGTCAAACTAAAATTACAGTTTATTTGTATTTATAATTTGTAGCTTTTGCCAGTCAAGTATTTTTATATAGGTTTATGAAAACAAAGGGTCAAACTGAAGAGGTTATTCCACTGATTTCAAGTAGTTGCTTTGGATTTACCTCCATGTGACTGAGAGCAAGAAGTATCATCTAAATAAAAGAGCAATTATTTCCAAAGTACTCAGAAATTAGTAGGTTTATCGCATTTCATTCTCTAGAATAAAACAAAATCAGCTCTAAGCATTTATTTCCTAAGCATTACCTTAGGAAATTATTATGACTTTACAAACCTGAAATCAAGAGTAGTTGGGAACTTACTACACAGGTCCCAGATTTGTATACCTACTCCACCTGACACTGGGTTGCAATAGAAAGGATAGACCTCATTTAGGAGGAAAGGAATTGAACAGTTGGCATCTGCTGCTTCCATGAATGCTAGCAGTCTATGACTAAGATATTCTGAAATAGAAATAAAGACTGAAGGGGAATTAAAGCACCCCATTCCTTCCTGTGTCGCTGAACAGATAGATCACTGCTGTGCACTCTTTAGGGTATAGTCAGCTCCCCTGTGCTGGGTACTGGAAAAACGAATAGACCCTTCTTTCAGTGTTCAGGGGTATGAGTAAACATGTTCAAATGTGTTCCCAGAGGCGTTTCTTGGAGCTTGGAATGGACTTCATCTAAAATCCTTACTTAGATTCTCTTTTCAAATTGCAGCATTTTTTTCCTCTGCTTGCTACAAATAGCTTGCTACAGACGTTGCTTTAAAGTTAGGGTAGATCAGAAAAATCACCTAAGAATGTCACCTTCTTTGCCAACAAACCAGTCTCGTGTATATCCTGTGCCACGTGTGCGGCCTTTGTCACATTTGTACTTGCTTTGTATTCCAGTTAGCCTCACAGAGCCAGGATTGCACAAGCATAATTGAGGGCAAGATTTGGTCAGGAGAATCTTGTTGCTGCTCCCGCCTCTGCAGCATGAACCAGAAAGAGCACAGTTTGACTTTCATATGTCTGAGGTTGAGTTTGCAGAAAGCTGAGCAAACTTGCTCTGGAAATGCCAGTCACCCTCCAGAGGAGAACTGTGATTTAATTTGGTGAAATGGCTAGTTCTGACAGTATTAACTAGCTCGGGTCAGTGTCTAAAGCCAGCGACTCTTTGCAGTACCTATTGCCATTAGGAAGCTGTGCCCTGTGCTGATGCCAGCAATGTTACTGTGTGATTCTAATTGACGTTTTTGTGGGGATGCTTCCTTTCAGCATTGGTTTGGGCCTTGCTTAATTAGAGCAAGGCCGAGGTGGGGTGAATACAGGTGTTTCACCGTGGGTGTGGGTAGTAAGGCATCTTTAGCAAAACAAGTTTTATTTTGTGTTTCTCCCCTCTGATAATTTGTCACATCAGGTTATTAATATCATTCAGAAGAAAAAAATGCAAATACGTATTATGTGGAATGGAGATCATTCTGCTGTCTTTGGGGAAACGCTTTGGATCTGTGTGGGAGTGTAGATTGCATTTATGTATTTCGTGTTCCTAAATCCATGACTGCCTTATCAAACTAAGATTTTTCCAGACTCGTGGGGCAGGCATGTGAACTCTATATCTGAAAATAGATGCATCTGGTTCTGAACTGTGGTTTTCATCTAGTCTTTTAATTAAGTGTCTTTACACACCAAGAAGCATCCTGGCTTAGGTTGTGAAGCTGTTACCTGCGTGATTATATTGCTGCTTGATTTCTGTAAAAATCTACTTTTAAAAAATCAATTGAATGTAAAATTATGCTGGTAATACAGACATACGATTCTAACTTGTCATGAGCTCTGATTTGAGATTGACTGGTGGTCATTTTACACTGCTTTCCGGATAAGGTGGCAAAAGATAAATATATCTTCTAAGCTGCTATTTTAAGCATCATGGCTACAAACGAGAGTGACAGTAGCTTGCAGTTTAGGTCACTTAGTATATCCTAGCTTATGTGTGATAAAACAAGCACAGACTTAGATTAAACACTGCCCTGCCTTTCTGGCTTGGAGAGAGTAGCCTATCCTGGTGTTTAAAGATTAGAAGATCCCATCTTAGTTTGTCTAAATAGCTATTAGCCATTGGTTTAGTCATTTTATAATCCTTTCTTCTCAATTAGGAGAATATAAATTTATTTTTGGAAGTTATTTTGCCTTTTGTTTATAAGTTTCCTGTCAGTTGTTGTTTACTTTGACTAAGATGATCTCATTTGATCCATAGTAACATAGCTATGGAGAAAGAAGGGAAGGAGAAAATGTAAACAGCATGTTCATTTGAATGTCACCCCAACATAGTGGAATGGAAGACGGGTTGGGTTTACAGCCAGGAGTAGTGAAATAGGGATTTTGTTTGCTGTACTGTTTCATAATTCTCTCAAGTAATGTAAAGCATTGGTGTGTGCCTCTGGTCAGAAGCCAGTGATATGCCAAATGATGCCCAAGTGGCAGTTATGTAGTATAATGCTTCTCCATAGCAGACTTCTCCTTCTCCCCAGCATGGCTATTGCTGGTAGGTCTGTCCAGACGATTACTGCTGAAGTCAAATTTTGTGAAGTAGCCTGTTGGAAGTCCAACCCTTATAGGTCCAGCTGTGGGCAGCTCAGGCTACTGGTTCAGAGTAGGGAGAATTAGTCTGGGGTGAAATGTAGCCCTGAGTAGATACCTAGCAGATACTTGACTGAGCAGATAGCTAGCAGCTATATGTGTGGACATCTTAAACATTTTTAATAGGCCAGAAATAGCAGATAAGCAGTGTATAAGCTTTGTTCTGGCCCTCCCCACAGAGATGAGGTCTGGTTAAAGGTTGAATGACACTTAGTGTTGTTTGGACTGGCATCACCTGGAATCTCTTTGTCTGGTGTTGGAGGCAGCAGACAGAAATAGAGGTAATATAGCCTTTGTCAGCTTTGCCCACACTTGATTTCAAAGAGCGAGGTGGAGAAAATAACTGTCATTCAAAGACATCCAGCCATTCATCCGTGTGGACTGGGGCAATGCAAGGGTGTCCTTGCTGTGTGCTCACCTGCCTCTGACAGCCTGCAGGTTTTTCACTTTAGAGAAAAAAGCACAGCAGCAGCTCCAGGAATTAACACTTGAGAAGTTGGTTCTCCCCACCCCCCCTTATTTTCTTGATGGATTGTCTATAGGAGAGGGAGGATTTACGACAAAAGATTTATCTGAAATGTTAAGCTGTATCACTGAAAAATGGGCAGGAAAACACCTCAACAAGCTGTGTGAGGAACTCGAAGGCCATTTAGTTGGAGAGAAGCTGCAGGGTGTTCTGAGCACAGAGCAGAGAGGAGCTGAAGAAATACAATGCATTAGACTTTAATGAGCATTACACAAGATCTTCCTAAAGTATTGATTAACTAGGCATCAGGGACTTTTGAACCTTAAATACCTGCAAAAGCATGCAGGGTTTAAAAGACTCATCACTATTCCACAGAATAAGACTCAGGTTCTGGGTAAAATGACTGAATACGGCAAAGTCTTTGGTGCAGCTATTTTGGGCTACTAAGGGCCTTTGAGTGCTCAACAATAGCATCGGTGTTGGAAGCCCAAGAAGAAATAAGAACAGAAAAGCCATATATTCTGAAAAACATCTACATGGCATTTAAGCTTGGCTGGGAGAGAATGAAAAGATCCAGATAAAACATGGTGCTGCACAAAAAAAAGCTTTATCTCATTTACATTCTCACCTCCTATTTGGAGAGACTTTTTAGAAGCTAGGACCATGAGAAGGAAGAGACATAATTAACAATATGTATGCCTAGCATATTCAGACCTCAGTACTTCATGATCTTGGGGCTGTGATCATTTTCATAGGCTGGTAGCACTTTACCAGTGGTGCAAATGTGCTCAACTCTTTATCCAAGATGGTAGCCCTGAGTATCCTTAGAAATGATAGGTCCTACTGCTACAAATCAAGAGTTCTCATGTCTGGTGATGACTGGGTGTGTAAAGAGGTTGAGGTAGTCCCACTGAAGACACTAGGAGAAAGCAGTTGTCAAGATTGTAAACTTAGTATCCTTGGTATTTGATGTGTTCCAACCACTAACTGGTTTTTAGTTGTCTTCATTCTCAAAAACTCGTAAAAACAATGGAGGTATAATCAGATAATTTAAAGTAAATTATGATTCTCGCAGTTCAGAAATTCATATAAAGTTTTATATATATATATGTGCCACACCAGGAAGTAGGAAAAAGCTACAGTGGATGTAAAAGAACTGAATGCTAATTAAGAAGTCTATGACAACTTGGCCAAAGAAGATGAGCATCAAAGATACATCAACATTATTTAAATTTCCAAATGCTGTAATGAACCAGGCTTTTTTTGCTTCAGATAGTCATATGACACGTGTTCCATTTAGAAATGCTCAAGGACATGGAATAAGACTGAAGTTGAAAGGATAAAGTGCTGGAATAAAATATCCTCATCATATGAAGGAAAGAAAGAAAGAAAAACAAACAAAACCAAACCACAAAAGACAAAAGAGATTAAATCAACCATACTAAAGGCAACAATAAAACTCTGAAGAAAGTGAAGTAAAATCAGCAGAAGGTGAATTTGTATCATGCAGTGGATCTGTCCAATGAAACACTGCAAGCCTTGCAGAACATGCTTACTTTAACAAAGAAATGCTGGTACAGGGCTAATGACCTGGGATGGATCCAATACTGGAATGAATGGTGCTGGGATAAAGTGTGCTTGAAGCCACAGTTTGCATGATTAGTATCCTTTTGATCTTTACATAAGCAACAAATTGCCATTTAGTGCAAATCTTGTGGTTATGTTTACTACTTCTATATGCTTAGGAAAATCTCATTGCTGGTTGAATCCGGTTGATCTGCTATTTCACCATTGATTAATTTGGCCCAAGATGTATATGTGTCTGATTAAAATGTAAGATTTTTGCAAATACCTGCTATGTTATCATGAGAAGAGACATAATTTTGATTAATTACAAACTAAGCAAAAGCAATTAAAGATCTTTTTTCTTAATTCTGTCTCCTCAGCACTTCACTGAATATTCAGGGCTTTACCTTTGGACAGTTTATTCACCTGTGAGAAACTGCACAGAATGAGAATGGATAGTCCAGCAAAGCATTAGCAAAACATGTCCGTGCCTCCATGTGACTTGCAAATGTCCTTTTTCTGATGTGATTTGCTAGGAAGGAGAGTGTAACAGGGACAGCGTTGCTAATGTTGGAGTATATTTGCAATTAACAGCTTTCACAGCTAACTTACATCCTTATCTTTCTGTGACATTTAATCACCTGCAGAAGGCACTTTTTCACTTGTATATTCTAACGTGAATGTTATCCTTTAATTGTAAACAAGCAGAAGTGAATTACTAGCAGTAGAGAAACTCACTGCAGCAAACAAAAAAGGGAATATATATTCAAAAGGTTTCACTTAACAAGGCTTGTTCATCTTTGTACCAGACCTCCTACGTTTCAGCCATGCTCACTTTCTCCTGGGAGCTTTTGAATCTGTTGTCAGTCTGTAAAATTAGAAAGAAAAGTGAGTTAAAACCTATGTAGATGCTAGAATTTTCCTATTACAATTCATCTCTGCGTCAGTAGATTATCTGCATATCCATCCATTACCAAATGTTCTGAAACCTTTTCATCGTGTCGCAATTTTCTTCTCATACTTCTTTAGTGCATTTAACAACTGGGAAGTTTGCCTGAATAGTGCTACATAAGAGCTAGTAAATTCTCACAGAAGAGATGGAGAAAAGGTGAAGCAGGCAAAGTATGACAATGTCTTAGAGATGTACGTAATGTTGATGTGCAGATTCAATTCCTACCTAAATAAACAAATGGCTGAATAGAGGTAGTGAATAGGACATTTTAGCAGATGATTACATTATTATAATATTCAAAGAATAAAGACTCTATTACTCCGTTACTCTTGTGCACGCTCAAGTCTGTCGCATTTCACTTAAATGAGATGGTATTTGGGAAGATGTATGTATAGGAATATGACAGTTATTAAAGGCCAGATCCTGCAACAGGCTCCAGGATTAAGCCTGTAATTTGTTAGAACAAGACAAAGCCTTTCCTTTAGAAATGTAAATTGTTTCATAAGAAGGGGTAACAGAGCAGCTCAGCAATCCTTTTCCATTAAGTACAAGTCTGGATTAGTTATAGCATATGACAGAGTGTAGAAACAAGTAAAACTCTGTAGAGGTGGGAAATTAAAACATCAGACCTTTACTGGAGTCTATTTATGAGGATGATTTCTAAGCAGAAACCTGGTAGGCCAGAACAGTAAACCTTCCAGTAAACCATACTGCTGGGACTTGTGCTGCCAGTATTTTAACAGGGACTAGGCTATCACAATAGGGTGAATAAATAAATATCCCGCTCGTGCTGCATCTCAGGGGAGAGGAACAGTGAGGTGGTGACGTACTGATTGAACTATTTTCCTAGTTAAACAAAAATTATTGCAAATAACTACAAGCAAGGAAAGAGACAGCAGAAGTGCCCTCTGTGGAAGATGGTGACACTTTGGGCATGATAGAGGCATTGGATGTACCAAGGATGCTACATGGCATTCATTCAGTCTCCTCTGTGTCCTGCTCATGTGGGGGTTAAATTCTTGGGTACAGGGTAGGGGAGAAGCCATTTCATTTACTCTTAATTCACAGCAAAATAATGATGGATCTGCAGAAGTATTTTTCAGAAGTCTTTGTGGCCAGGATTGCTAAACAGAAACATCACCACAACAGAACTCGTGAACACACAGTTAATTTGGATAGCAGTTCTTTCAGATACACACTCAAAAACTGTCTGTCAGGATGTTATTCACCAAGAAATACCAGTCACTCATTTAAGATCACTCTTTTGTTAAATGTGTATTTTAATCTGCTATGATATTTAAAGCAGTAATATTTCCTAGATGATCAGGCAATTAATGATCCTTTCTTACAGTATGCTTGATTTTATATGAATAAATAGTATTAATGGGGTAACAAAATTCAGTTTCTGCTGTTCAGCATTTGTATGGAGTTTGTAATGTTTGAATTGTGCAGATGTTCTAACTTAGGACTGCCTGTTTCTGTCTCAGAGATACTGCTCTGTACATACCAAGTATTGAAACGTACCTCCTGAATAGGGTTAAAGCGTGTTTTCAGTGAACCTTGGTGGGTTTGCTACATCCCTTGAGTGTAGTTTTTCTTGTGCAGAGAGTTGATTCAAAGATCACTGGTGTTAGTAAAAAGTTATTCTGCCCAAGTGTGGGATGAGCTGTATGTGTATGGAGAAGCTATCCCTGTTTGCACATCCCAGATGCACAAGCAGGTCTTGCACCATGTGAATTAGGAAGTCTTGCCCCTGTTCGCAATCAGCTATGCTGTTGCCGTGGTCTTTTCCATAGGTAAAAGCAGTATCTGGCATACATGCATAGTGCAAATGGCAGGTAGTCTGTGGGCACATGGGTTTGCTGCAAAAGGAGAAGACATTTTCTGCTCGTTTTCAATTCTTGCTTACAACGGCATGCTTGAGGCATTATTTCTACCTGTGGGTGTGCATTTTCTGTACTGCTGGCATATAGCGTGGCAGCACCGCCACAATCTGCCTGATTTGTCTTAGGACATAGTAGTTATTTTCTTATCAAAAGATAATTCATGTGTATTATTAAGACAATGGATTTGACTTTTCAATGAGTTTATGTCTTTAAGAATAGTTTTCAGAGAATGAGTCAGCCATATGTTAAATCAAATTTAACATCCATTATGAAATACTGAATCATACTTTATATCTCTGTAATGATAATAAATGATCATCTCTCCAATGTTCCCCTCATTTGTACTACTACTCATCAATCTTGCTAATATCACAAAGATTTATTAAATGAATAATCTTCAAACTATAGCTGGTTTAATATTAATAGCTCCATTTTATGTTGTTTCTCTTACAATAATTCCATTTGTGTTTAAGCATGCTGACTTTAAAAGTAATAATCCTTTTTATGGTGAAATTTAATGAATAGAAAACCAGTAAATCAATAATAAAGTCCTCCTTAATGAGATTTTGTAATTATACCAATACATTACAAAATACAGTAAATTTCTGAATGCCCTTCATATGTAGGAAAATCACAGAAGTAACAAACTACAGAAAGAAAGCTGAGGTAGTACTTAAAGGGAAGAGATACTGAAATACCATTGTGAATACATGCAGCTGAATAAATATATTTGGTCTATGTTTAAAACTATCCCAGGATTGTAGTGTGATGCACAGTGAGTTATGGCTCAACTCACTTTAATGTAAGACCTCTATGTTAAAGATACATACTGGATGGTTTAGCTCTCATGATTCTGTTAATACAGAAGTCCTGGTTATATTGGGGTCATATTTGGCCTGTCTTAATTTTTGTTCTCCGAGAGCATTTGGTATAACTTCTTTATATTTCTGTGCAGACTGAAAGTAACTGTACAATCACCTTGTATCCATGATGCCAGGAGAGGAGAGTGCAGCTGGAGCTGGTTTGCGCAACACCTGTAGCTCAAGCCCATCTGACTTGAGGCTCTCCTGTGAACACCCCCTCTGTGGCTCCCATCAGTAGGGAAGAATAGCTGCAGCCCTCTGCTAATAGAGCACGTGATCTGCTCTATTTTAACCTCACAGCTGAGTAGTGTTCTAAGTCTTGCATAGTCAGTACAGTTTCTCACTTTACATAAATAGCTTGGGTTTAATGTCAAAATTGTAATTTTTTTTTTCTTTTAATAAACAGTTCTGGTTCCAAATTAGAGAGTTGGGGTTCACCCAGGTGAATTGGGTAATATCCAGGAGAAATGAGAAAGCCCAGGTGGTCTGGGGCATTTTCCTTTTGACAAAATAAATAGGTCTGAGTAAATGAAGAGTGGGTCTTGGTTAAATTTGACAGGAGAATCCCTGGGCCCTGGGAGAGAGTGAAGGCAAATCTGCTTTCCCCATGGGTGCTTGATGTGCAGAGCACCGCACAGGGCTCAACAAGTCCTGAACCTCTGTCTGCCCCGTAATTAATAACAAAATAACACCCAGAGGGGCCAAATCTATTTCTTGGGCTCGCTGCTGGTGCAGGCGTGGAGAACTATTATTAGAGGTGGGGTTGGGAGACCAGAAGTACATTTTGCTGTCTTGCCTGAGGTTCTTGTTAAGCTCTCAGCATGGGTGCAGTGGGCCGTGCTCACTGACAGCTACTTATCCCTCCAGTTTCAATGTTTTGCTGTGTTGCAGTTTCTGAAGTGTCTGGTCTGGAAGGCCTGTGAACAATGTGTTTCGATAATCCAGCTGAGATGTAATGAAAGCATGAATGACAGCCTAGCACCCTCCTGAGACAGCCTTGGTTGTAGCCTTACTTACTGTCCTCTGCAGATGTAGAAGTTTTTGTCATGTAGCTAAACTGATAATCAAAAGATGGGCTGATATCAAAGATGACCTTCAGGTCATGAACCTTCAAACCAGACACTCTAAAACTTCCTTTAAAAGGAGCTGCAAAGGATGAAGTGCAATTCAAAAGGTATCAGGCACCAGCCAAAATAAGCTCAACATTCTTTAAATCTAATTGCAGGGCATGTTTTTCTGATACCCACAGCTAAATGTCATTTAGGTGTCTCATCAAACAGGAAATTACTTCCCTTGGGTCACCTGTTATAGGAAAATAAGCTGTGGCCTTATCAGTATAACAATAGTTTCAAATTATACCTCTCAGTCATAGTTCTTAATAAAACCCTAGAAGCACACAGCAGACACCTGTGAATTTAGGTCTGAGAGTCTCCATAGCACATTTCTTGAGGGGGGAAAAAAAAAAAATCTTATTCTGCCTGTGTCAGTGAAAACACCAGGAAGGCAGTGTGCAATAGGGTAGTGCTCTAGCGCATGGAGTTAGAAAGGAGTGGTGAGGGTAAAAAACTGGGCAGGTGACTTGAGACCGAGGTTCAATTCCCTGATCCGTTATAGACTATGTATTTCTTAAAGCCTATGCCACTATTTACTTTTGCTCTTCCTTTTCAGTTCAGATTTTAATGAGCAGGTAACACCAAATACAGCATGGCTTTTATCATGGCTGAGATCTTCCAGATCAACTATTGTATAAATGATAAAAATAATTCCTCTCTGTGTTAGTCTTGTTGTTTTACCTTTATGTACTTTCCAGATAAAAATGTCTTCATAAAGGTAGGCATTTTTCCCTTATAAAGGTTTATATCTTAGTTCTACTGTCATTATGTTATTTTACCCCGCGCTTTAATTGACTAACTGAATTCCTAAGAACTGGGACAATGAGATTATGGTATCATAGCAGTAAATGCTGTAAATTTTTTTTTTTTAATTTTTTCTTTTTAAAGCAAAATCTAATGGAGCATTTTGTGTATAGCTGACCTTACAGGAAACATAGTGAACAATGACTGCCCATTTCTAAAAGCTGAAAAGCTGCTTTCTTCTTACCAAAAGGAATTTAGCAGCATATAAATTCCCTTGAGTTGCTGCACTGTATATCCAAGCATTAAAGCTCCTCACTTGGCCCTTCCACTAGTCCCCAAGCTTTTCTAACTTCCTGAAATCAGACATTTTAGATTACTTTGGCCTCTAGGGCTCTCACATTTTAAGAAATAATCTTCCCCTTCTGGACCTCAGAACTACCTACTGGAAATCTTATCATCCATTTAGTTCAGCATGTATTAAAATTTGGCAATTAATTATCTGCAGTTCTAATCCAGTGAGTCCGTGCAATTAACATCTGGGATTCAGCACATCCTTTTGCTGACTTTTTAATTTAAGGACTTGGAGACAGTAGATCCCCTCTAGGAGAGCTGAAATAAGTAAAATCTAACCTTATACTTGGAATTCTTAATCTGTTTCTTGTCTTAGAACCCATCCTGCTACTCACTGGCTCTCTAGTACCTTGTTACTTCTGAGCAGCTGTGGCTGTTGCTCTTGGCGTTTTAATGTGTGGCAGCAAACTTGTGTGAGCTGAAGTGGTCTAATGGAGACAGAGAATGTGGAAATGGGGGTTTCTAGGCTCTGTTCTCTGCTTCTTTCAATAGTCAGCAAGTGACATTGGCTTTTTTGTCCTTTCATAAAATAATCTGAATGCTATTTGTGTCCCTGGTGTGGCAGAGTTAATTAATAAACAAATTTATCCTGAAAACCTATTAAAGGATACTACAAAGGTGAAACCCCCCCCCCTGACTACTAAAGTTAGTAAAAGTCTTTCTTCAACCCTGCCTGTGGAGCTTAGTTACATACTCATTTAGCAATTGGGCCATTTCCTGTTAATCACAAAGAAAAAAAAAAAAAAAAAAAGATTCTGCTTGTGGGTAGTGTTTCTTCCTGGGGAACAAGAGGACTTCATTTCTAGTGAACAATAGTGAAAAATGCACCTGATTATTTGGTTATAATAAAAGAGAAAATTATATAGGTAACTCCCTGAAAGGACTATTCTAGAAATCACTGTAAATTCTTGAGCAGTCAAGCACTCAGCCATACCTTATTCTGCTAACAGAGCATAATCCTGTCCCTTCACATCTTCTAAAGGCAAGAGCACTGCTCAGAAGACAGTCCTATTTTTGCATTATCAAAAAACCACATTCTACCTTAAATACATTGAAGTAAAAATGGACATTTGTCCTTCATTCATTGAGTGCCTAGATGCAAATTACACCTGTGATACTTAAAATCCCACAATGCCCACAATTCTTAAATCCCTTATTATTCAGCTGTGGTGAAATGCAGGAACAATGAAGTGGCATTTGGAAAATGACACAGTTATGTCCTCTTAGGAGCAGTCACCAACGATGACTCGGGTTTCTCAGGGTGACGTCTTTTGACAGTTTACTTAATTTATTAGTGTAATGTGTCTTTCTTTTGAGAAAGAAGTTGTTTAATTTCAGTTGTGTATTTGTAGAGAAGCATAAATTATTGCTTGGCATAAAGTACACTTTTTTTTTTTTCTCCTTGGCTATGTCGCTCTTGCACTATTTCTTACATACTACATCTGTTTTTCTGCAGGATTTAGCATTCAGGATGGACTCGAGGCAAACTATTTGCGAGGGTGAGAACTGGCAAGTTTCTGTGTTTCAGTACCGTTTCCTTCTCTTGCCTGAAATATTCCTGAGCACTGTGGGAAGACCTTGTCAGAATACGTAAAGCCATAACTCAATCAGCCTTCACATCATATGTGTATGCCACAGAATGGAATATAAAAAAAATCTAGAACAGGGCAACTGCTTACAGACATCCAGTGATTTACAGGAGTGTATCTAGAAGCTAGAATATTGTGTAGAAGGTATGGATTAAATATTTAAGAGTTAAGAGACAAACTGTATCTTTAGTCTCTCTCCTTGGCTGCAGGCATATGTGTAATACAAGGGAAGATGAACTCTAGTGGTTTTATCTCTGAGGTTTTGTAGTGCAAGGTTTCCTGTGACTCATGTACATGGGCAAAAAGCCAGAGCTTCCTTAAGTCAGTGTGGAAGGGAGTTGGCTGGGTGACTGACTGAGCTGCAGTGTCCACCATACAGACCCCAGGTGGGGTTTAGACTCCACTGTGCTCAGTGCCATACACACAGCTTTGGGCTGGGAAGGGGCTGGGGCTAGGTTTCCCACTGCTGCAGTGACCCTGTGTAAAAGACGCAGCGCAGATAAACAGGTAATCAGTCTCTCAAGGTACCTCCCTGTCCAGTCAATTTGTAATTCTTAAGCAGAACCCTAGAAATAACAGAAAGAGCATATTCAGTATAATAAAATTGTTTGGGCCTCTAGTTAACTGGAGAACAGCCCTTTCTCGGTCAGAGAAAGTCCTTAGCTCGGGACATGATAATTTCTTTGCAAAAGAGGAGCTCCCTTAACCTATTATTAAACTGGCCTGGTAGTAGGTATGACTGCCTTCAGGTTTTCAGGAAACATGAGCTGGCCTCCGAAAACTATGAAATTGGCTTAATAAAATAAGAGAAAGAGAAGGACTAACCTTGGACTTTTATGTTTATATTTTGGTTTCTGAACATTTTGGATGCATTGAGATACATTTTCAGGCTTTTCTCATCCATCAGGAAGATTAAAAAATGGCTTTGTGTTTTCGGTAAAACCAGGAATGTTCCTGAAAGCCACTGATCCCAGCAACTAAGGGAAAAATCTAAGTAGTGCTCCAGGAAGGTCAAGCATGAGACCATTCTAGTTTGTCTTCTGACCATGATGTTCTTTGAGACATGCTATATGAGTGGTCCAAAATGAATTTGACCCATGTAATGTACATTTGAAAAGTAAGGTTGGTGCCAATAAAAGCAAAAGCCTTTAAAGGGGACAGTAGAAATCTGTCAGAGATGGGTGCTTCTACCAAGCACGTATGGAGAAGTAGCCTCTTTGTAATGACCTAAAGAACACTGTCATCTGGCTCACTGCATGTTCCATTTATTTTGTCTTTCACCTTTGTATTTTAATTAACTCCTTTTTTCTTCTCTCACTGTGATTTAGTTTACATGCCATGAAACATGCATTTTATTTCAATATTTGTAACAGCATGGTATGCATGCAAAGAACACTTTGGTAGATAGTAACTGTTCAGCAGTTGTAGGTGTGTGGCTCATTTTCTCATCTTAATCTGTTTGGAGCAAATGGATATATGTAAAATGATTAAGAAAACGGCAATAGAACCATTATCTAATTAGAAAGGCAGATGTATTTCAAAACGAGAAGCTTAAACTGAAGGACCTAAGGAGTAATGACTCCTCCTTTCGCTGGCCTTATTATGTTACACATTTTCGAAGTGTGCTGCATAGAAGAAAATCTGCCTTTTAAGAAAGGGCTCAGCGATTGAGTTGTAGGACCTTCTGCTTTTGCATAGCTGCATGTTATCAAGGACTGAGGATGAGGTACAGTTGTTAAAGGCTAGAAAGAGAAGTGTTGGCTGAACAGCATTTGCCTTGGGATTTAAGACTGAAACCTCCAGATTTATAACATGCTAAACACAGCATCTAACCTAGTCCCTTGCTTTAACTATTTACGCATTAGCAGTGTGATAATATAAGCAGTTTTTCCTCTCCCTTTCCCCAGACATTAGTGTTTGTAAGTCACCTCTAGCATTTACCTCTTTGTCTGGACTAAATAGAGAAACACAGGGAGCTTGAACTGAGGTCAAGAGCAAAGCCTGTCAGCATCCATTTTCATAATGGTACCAACATTGAAGGAAGGAAAGTTTAGCTTGTAAAAGAAAGTATTTAATGCAGCTTCGAGTCTCTGTAGAGACAAGCAATGGTTTCCATAGCATCACCAGAAACGCCTGTCTGAATATGGAAGAGGATGTTTAACTCTAGGCTCAGGGTTCATCTGGCTTAGTGGGCATAGATCTAAGGCACCTCAGTCCAGAATGCTTTCTCCATAGCCAGTGGGCAAACAGAGGCGTTTCCACGTGATGAAAGGATCTCTTAATAGACTGTTGAGGGACCCCAGTGTAAGGAGGCTTCCCTTAGGTGCCTGATTTTAGAGGTGGAAAGGAGTGGGCAGTTCTACAAGCATATAAACCCACTCAGACACACATATAAAGCTACAGTGTCTTTGACTGCTGCTCCTTCCCCATGGCAGCCTGGCTGCTGAACTCCTTTACTTTGTGGTTTTACAGAAAATGTGCCCAGTTCATTTCAATTGGGCATGGTGACACGGATCAAAGGACTTCCCTGGTGGACTACAACTCCCAGCCTCAAAAATACGGGCTCAAAATGCTCAAAAGATTTTAAAACACTTTTTAAAAGGACAACCATGTGAGCAAAGAGGGGGAGGTGAGGAGCTGCTCTGCAATGGGAAATACAGGTGGAGAAATTGATTTCCAGGGTTAGCTGGCAGGCTGGTGGCAGAGCGGATGGCAGAGCTTGGTGCCTGGCAGTATCTTTCTTCCTCCAGTAACAGGAATACACAACTTTGTGTTTTCATCATCTTTGACATTAGCAGTCTGTATGAATAGTTCTGGTTATTCGCTTTGCACTTCTGCTCGTGTTCTGCAGAACTTTGAGAATGGATTGGAATACCTTTTCAATTTAAAATTACTTGTTCTCTGTAAATCTCTGCTCAGAGGCATGTTGTGAATGCTAGTTAATCTAACATTTCCTTCTGGCTAGCATGTTTTAATTATAAAATGCAGAGCACTGGAAGATGGTTTAGGATAACTCTGATTAAAGGATATTTTTGTGTGTCGTAGCTACCATTAGACAAGTAGCAGGGCACAGGTTTGGAGTGTCATATCCTTTTAGATTTCATCTGAACTGATCACTAATGTAGTTGTAAAAGGTCACTTCAATTTGACCTCTTGCAATTCTAAATGCAAGAACCAACACCCAAGGGCCTTTGTTCTGAATTTTTTGGTAAAAGATTAGTTTGTAAGTGAGCTACCAGTTAGCTCAGTGGTGCTGCATCAGACTGCAGCAAGTGCGAGAAGGCCAGAGCCAGCACTGTTGTAAATATGAACTGCTGAGGAGCAGGAGGGCTTGAAGACACACAGAGGATAGCATCAAATGTAGTTACTTTAAGGAGTAAACGCCAGCCTGGAAAACAGTGCTACAGATAGAAATAGAAATTACTTTTTGGAGAGGCCACAAATTATTTCAGCTTAAGCTGCTTTTTCTTTTTTATATTGCCTTCTTAGGGTGTAAATTCATGCAGATTGTTGCAGTATGCAGCACAGAGGCTGTGACATTGACTGGACTGCAGGTAAGCATGAGACTACCCAAAGTACAGAAGGCACTTGGATTTGGCTTGCAAACCTTTTGGCAAAGACTGTTGTGGGTTGGTGGGGTTTTTTGTTGGGGGGGCGGGGTGTGCATCCAGCATAGTGACACTATTTTTTAATTTTTTTTTTAGATGTTTAGAAATTGCCAGAAAAATAATAGTAAATGATAATTTTTATTTTGCGGCTGGTGTCTCTTTAAGTTCTGCTGGTAGCAGAGGCATGAAGAGCCTCTGGGAAATGACCACTGTTGATAATTTTGTCCCTTTCAAATTGCTTGTGGTAGGGGTCAAGCCTAAGGTCCAGAATCTTATCTTCTGGATCCCCTGAAGGAGCAGGTGGTGCTGAGCCCAGCTGCTGGCCCTTCTGGCAAAGGAGGAGGGAGAAAAAGACAGGGTACATGCTGTCTATACATTGCTATATGTGGATATGTGATATGTATGCATGTGTACGTACTAATGACAAATTGGTCTCTTGTTGGGTGTTGCTTTGTGGCCTTTCATATAATAGTAGTCATTTAATATTTTCTCTCTGTGGAAAATCTCAGACTTGTTTTATTAGTATGTATTTTTTAATTTATCAAGTAAATATATAAATAACTGGAGCAGATATATTATTAATGCAGAACACTTATTGTGTAAGTCACTGGAAGTCACAGATGTGTCATAAAAATAGACGGCAATCAATAATCACAGGAAAATGTCATTTGTTCCTTGCAAAGCTGCAGCTGTAAACTCCCCTTCCTGCCAGTAGGAGTGTTATAGCTAAAGCCCTGCATAGGTAGTTCAGAACAGACAGTATCATTCACAGTTTTCAAGAAGCAGACTTTCAAGCAAATACAGCACTGTCCTATATTGCAAAATAGGGCTATTTAAAAACAAACCAGAAAAAGTTGACCAGGCTCCAAAATGAAAGTCATCTTTGTCTGCATGGAAATGAATATTGTCTCTACATAATGTACGTACATCTTTTGGCCACAGTTTTCATTATTTTTCTCATATAAATATAGGTAATGAGGACGGAAAAGGGGATTTACTGGAGGTTGCTTATTGCTGTAAAGCTAGAATTTGTTAAAGCAGGCTTGCAAGCCAAGAGGTGTGCATGGTATTTAAGTTATTCTGTGACTGCATCATTTGATAACTTGAATAACGTTCAGAAAGCCCATCTGTGTGAAAGTCACTTTAATTGCAAAGAACAGATATTAAAATAATCCCCTTTAGCATAAAGGAGTTAGTGCTACAGCCCTGGACCTATTTCCTTCCTGTTCTCATGGACCCATCTGCAGATTTGAAACTGTCCATCTTCTTGTGATTGTCCCATTTTCCTCAGCCCCAATGCCCTAGTCCAGTTACTGTATTGATAGACTCCTATAAATACATTAACTAAATATGTTTTTGAGTATATTGGCTTGACTCAGTTGATGGCTTTGATTTTTCTTAAATGATATTGGGTTTTTTGGGTCAGTGTGTCTGATACTGGGTTCTTTGTAAAGGAACGGGAGCTTGGATTTTTGGTGTATACTAGGATTCATGGAAAATAGGTGTGCAGGAGACCCCATGGAGAAGCTGCAGCCGCAGCAGATATGGAGTGCTAAGTTGGGGTATTGATTTGGCCAGACTTCAGCGGTCTCTGCTGCCTCTGCCAGCCCTACCAGGTGAAGCAGAAATTTGCCGCTTTCCACTGCCCTATGTAGGTTATTCCCATGTGTGGGAGTACACAGCCTTCTAGAGCATGCCCAGGCAGGACTTTAGGGTTTGACCCAGTCTAATTTTCTGCCAAACAAGAAGTGTTGGCATGTAGCTGCCACCTTGTTTTCATAGGTTTCATAGGCATAGTTTCTGTGACTTATGAATCATGATGTATGAAAATGAAAAAAAAAAAACCAAACCCCCAAAAACCCCCAAACTGTTGTGCTTTTGGCATCATCTTTCTTTTCACGGATTCCTTATTGCATTTTGACAGGTGTCTGACACAAGAAGCTGTCAATACTGTGATTTAACCTTGGTGTGCTACCTCCAATTTCAGTGCCTAGGACTGTGAACAATAGATCTGATCTGAGCTGTTGAAACTTCAATAAAGTTGCATTTAATTTTATTTTTTTTTAAGAGATGCTCTCTGTGTAGGAGAATTTTTTTCCTGGTGCTGAGGATAGAAGCCCAATTTGTTCACATTTTCTTGATTTGTAGGTTATCTTTTATGAGAATTATTCTCAGAAAAGTCAGCTCAGACCAGCCTGTCAACTTGCAAAGAATTCAGTAAAAGATACACAGTTGTTTTGCTACTTCCTTATGTAACAGTAATTTAATTCATTATAAATATCTAAGCTGTTAATACCAAAACAATATCAGAGGATGTTACATGGATAACTGTGAAGCAATCCAAACAGGTATTTTTTAAGACAATGTAATCCCTCAGAAACCTGCAGTGAGTCAACTCCAGTCTGCTTGGGCCCTGCAATTTTGTTTTATTTTGTCCAATTACCAGAATTCATGACTAACAAAGTATATGCATCTTGGTCTGTTTATCGCACACTGGGGAACATGGTAGTGTCCCCCCTCCTTTTCTGCCTTGACTTAAGGTACTGTGCAGAGCTGTTGCTTTCCTATGCAACATCTGAGAGATGATGTTTAGGAAGGGCTCAGCAGCCTATGTTGCAGCCAGAGTCAGGAGGGGTACCATACAGTCAATAGCTGAGGCTTTTCTGTAGCAGAAGCCTGGTGGTATGAAACTGAGTCCAAACCCAGCAAGTGTCTGGCTCGGATTTCCAACCCAACTTCCAGCATTATTTCCCACAAAATACAAGGCCCTCTGTGCTTACAGAAGAGCACCTAATACAAGTCATTAGTGTTCTGGAAATGTGATACCTGCCAAACTGAAGTCTGGCACTTCAAAAGTATGTTGCCCTGCGTCAACTCTAAAGTATCAAAGATGACGTTGTTGTCACCCGACAGTGCTGGTAGGTGTTGTAGAAGGGGCTGTCATCTGGGCTTCATTGATCACACTAAGCAGCTTCTTTACTTTCAATTACTCATGGATGTCAGGAGGAGAAAGAGAACACTAGAGAGGTATTATATGTAGTGGCACTTCAAAGGTGATTACTCTTTCTTCCTATCAATCATGTTAAGGAAATTCTCCTAGTGCACTTGATAATCCTATTTTCCTTTGAAGAAAAGAAACAGTCTTGATTCCAAGCTAGCCATAGAATTAACAGTGTCATTACACATTTTTGAACTCATTAGAGTGTACTTAGTATGCCTGAGATGTAATAGATTTGAAAAGCAATTTCTCCAATGATGATATGAAGTGGATAACAATTTTTTTCCAAAACAAATTGCAGATCAACTCATTAGTCTTTTTTTCCTAGATTCTTCTGTACAAATGCTTCACAGTTGTCTAGTTGTATGACTTGTGAGGGGTTAAAATTAATTTACAGAAATAATATAAGGACACAATATAGCAAATAACATACATAGCATACATTTTGATTGAATGCAAATTTTTCAAGATGATTTCCTAGCCTGTTGTGATGGTACAATTTTCTATTGCTTAAATCATGGTACCTGCACACTTAGATTAAATTCAAGATCCACCATACAGCCAATCTATACAGAGAGTTTTGTTTACTTTGAAATCAATAGTTTTGATAAGTGTGGGGTGGAGCAAGATTTGAATCTTAATAAAGATAAGGGATTTGTTGTCAGCCCTTCCTAATAGGTTACGCCTGTTCTCCTGACATTTTTCAGACAATCTGTTTACTGAGGAAAAGACACTTGTGTTGTCTGAAGCTAGAACATTCAGGTGATGCGTGCAGTACCAATTGAAAAAACTTTGCAAAGGACTAGTGATTCAGATCTGATGGCTCTTTTCTTACAACAAATCTCAGTAGAGGCTGCTGGGTTTGCTGCAAAAAGTGGGGTGCCTCCAGTAGACCTCCTCAATCATATGTTCCAACTTTTCTCCCCTCTTCATTTCCTTTATTTTACAACCCTTTCCTGATTTATTTTGCAAATCTCAGAAAGCATGAACAAAGGAGACCCTTGGGCTTGTGGAGACCAATAATGACTGTGTAAGTGAGCCCGTTCGATTTCCTCTTGGGCTTGATTACGCACCTGACAGAGCAGAAGCTTCCCAAGGGGTCAAGAAGTCTGAGGGGAAAAAAAACTCAGACGAATCAGAGAGCTGCAAACAAATCCCCCCGCTTCCATCCCCCGGGCAAAACATGTGAGTCAGCAGTGTTGCGAGATGGAAGAGGAACGGTTGGCGTTGAGAGATTTGTTGTTAGTTCCTTCCCAGACTCTGCGAGATTTGGACACTACAGTCAGGATCTTTAACTAAGAACGCTTGCTGTTCTGTCTGAGTGCAGCTGCTGGGAAACATTTTCTTCTTATTCTTGCCTCAAGGCATTAGTAAGCTGATGGAAAATACAGATGACTGCTCTGCAATACAACCAGGATCACCAAGATTGTTAGATTTCCTGGAATACCTAATCTGTCATAAACCTCTATCCGATTTACATAATTAATTTATCTGTAGAGAGGTGCCACCTACCTGGTCCTTCATTTCCAAAGTCTGTAATCGCTCACCTTTGTGAGTATTAGTATATCTGACAACTAAGGATGCTGAGAAGCAGAGATTAGATGGTTTTCCCAATGTCATAATAAGGAGTTGGAAAGGCTGTGAATAGCACTGAGTCTCTATCCCCTGCTCCAACTGCTAGATGTAAAGGCCTAAACAAAGGACAGTGTATAGAAAAAATTATTTGAGCCAGCATTCTTGACAGCTTTTGGTTGCAACACGTTGAACTGTTATAGCACGAGCACATCACGCCAGTTGAGCAGAAGTGTGAGTGTGAGATTGCAGAAGGTTGCAAATGTTCTCAGTGTATCACAATTATAGCCATCACAGTGCTAAACAACACTGTGAAAATGGGGGGTTGCATAACCTGCAAGTTCTCACATCTTTCCTATGCTGGGGTAGATTTTGGGTAAAAATAGGACAGCACAGGATAAAGTGAAGGGATATGGATCACTTCTCTCCTTGACAAGCTTCTATCTCTGCTTTGGTCAACTAATGACAGTCAGAAGTGAGGCTCAAACCCTTTGCTTTTGATGCAATGGTGAAATGCCTTAACTGCTCTCCAATGTATCCTCTGAATATCTAAAATCCATTATTTTTCAAACTGTTTTGGCTGCCTGTAATCGCTGGGAGCAGCCCTTCCTCCAGGGCTGGGGACAAGAACCTGCACCCAGTAATTAGTAGCTGCAGTAGTGAAGACTCGTTCGTTCTCTGTGAGCTGCTGCCAGCTGTGGCTAATGTAAATGCTTTATGAGTCCTTTTGAATTCTTCTGCCTTTCTCTGTCTTGGGTAAAACATCATTGTTCCATGGTTTGATAAACACTGAATAAACCTATTGGGGCTCTGTTAACAAGTAGTTGGCATTGAACGTGTGTGGGGTTTAGCAGACAGCCTATTCTGCCAGTCTGCAGTACATCAGTGCTGCCCCAGCTGCCTCTGCAGGAAGCAGAGGAAGATGCTGAAGATCCTAGACTTGATTCATTTGTCCCGTTGGCATATCCCCTATTAGCAGACCCCTCTGTTACTCAGGGTGGTCATTCTTGGTTTCATGAGTGTTAGGGAAGGGGAAGTCAGACTCTTGGCAGGATGCGCATGTCTACAGGACCATTCAAAAACCTACACATTCAGGAATTTTTTGTTAGCATCTTTCAAGCATGTTTAAAGCTTAAATCTTACATACAATCTTTAAACTTCTTTTAGAGAGATATGTGGATATTAACCATGAATATATAACACCAAGGTAGGTAAAACTACCTACCTGAAGAAAATGTGATTCTGATAGTCAGGATAATAAACGCTTCCATCTTGCCCTTGAGCAATTAGTTAAATACTTTGTGGGCAGTGAACCCACAGGGGGGTCCTTGCTTCTGTAGTGGTCCAGAGATACCCAATGATGAAGTATAAAGTAGTAAGCAAATACCTGTGTGAGCTGTCATCACATCCTGGGTTGTGTTGGAGTCATTGCCTAAATATATAAGAAAATACCTGTCGCTTGATTCAGGGGGAATTTCAGAGATAACGATTGCTTGCTGATTGCAGGCTAAATAGACTAGGGGGAAAAAATGCCGTTTAAAATAGCAAGTCCCTGATACTGCTTAAAATGTTGGGGAACATGCGTGATTAGAATTATGTATTTTGCTTTCGCTTTGTTACACTTTGACATCTTCATACCTTTGAGACAGGCATACAAAAAGTGTATCTATTTTCTCCTTCTGTGCCAGTGCTGAATACACTGCTGACTGTTTGCCCTCTCTCAGCAAATGATGAGAGATGCCTTAAAAGAAAGCACTTAATCACGGGCCTTGCTATACAAAATACTGGTTTTATGTCTTCTTTTTTTTTTCCCCTGCTACTAAAGTAACGGAGATTACAATTGTTTTGGGACAACTGTTTCCAGAATAATTATAGTTGCTACCTTTGCTGGTAAATGAATGCTTTCTCTGGAGCTGTGACTATAGTAGTTTCTGGTTTAGGGTTAATGAGAAATCACATTTTAAAAATATCAGAGTAGCATTTTCTCCCTAGATTTCACATTTGGGAATTAACCCAGATTGTATTATCAACATAATATATCATTAAAATAATGACACTAAATGATAGTTTACAATGTTCAGTACACACTGAAGTGGAAAAATATAATTAGCACATCTCTGCTGCAACTCTTTATTAGTTGATATAACACCAGCATACCAGATTCTGGTAAGGACCCTAAATCACAGACTGTGTTACTGCAGTCCTGCTGCCAGTAGATAGTCGCAGCCCTTAGATGAGAATTACCAAGTTTTCTGTACCACTTGCTTTTCCCACCCTCATAATCGGGGGTTATGTTTTACTGTGACTCCTTAATGGCTAGAAAATGTTGCAGGATTCAGGGAGAGCCATAGAAGTGAGTTATAAACTGCAGTAGCAGCAATATTCAGCTTTTTTCCATGTCTTTCCCTTTTTTCTTTCTGGTCTTTTCACCCTTGAATTCGTGCTTATTTAAAAGAAGCGATAGCGAGGTGAGAGGGTTGGGGTCTGGGACAAGACAAAACTGGCAGATGACAGCAGAGAAATAGACGAGGGGTGGAATAAAGGAGAATGAATGGACAGAAAGGTTCTGGACAGATAAAAATGGAAGAACGAAAAGGAATGGAAGCAGAAAGGAGGAGACAGGATGATGTCTTCAAAAATAAAATTAAATAAGGCCTTCTGCCCCCATCAGCCTCATGGTGCCCCTGAGCTGCCAGCCTTGTGTTGTTATTTTACAGAGCTTATTTGTTTGACAGGATTCACAAGTACGGGTCTGACCCTGGTCCTACAGGAAGCAGCAGATTTGCCAATGAGCTCAGTAGGACCAGTGCTTGCCTGGTCCTGGTAGATAAAGAAACTACATTTTAAAAGACACCATCACCTTGCAGCTTGCTTTTATGCACAGAAGTGACGTTTTGCACTCCTAGTATCAATAACAACTTTGCTACCAAAACAGAAGGAAATTACTTGCAAAAATATAGTTTTCTCCTTCCTCTCATGCAGCTGTCATTATGCAGTGAGGTACTTAAACATAATGTCTAGGCTTAAAATTTGCTATAGGCATAAATCAGTACTATTGCTGAGAAGGTACTACCAAGAAGGTAGCCAGCATTTGGAGTCTAGCAGACTGTTTCCTCAGGGAGGAGAAGCTGATGATGCAGTCTGGTATTTCTTTGCTGCCATCAAGTTTATTCACAAAGAAAGCACCCTGTGACCTGTTTCCCCAGACATTAGGGAGCAGACAAGAAGACTACTTTTCTTTGTTTGTGAGACCAAGACTCTTTTTTGGTTAGTGCTTTGTTCAAAGGCTCCATTTCTGGTCTCACAGGGCAACTTTTCCAGTTCTGTTCTTATTGTATAACTTTTGGGATGTTTGTCTAATGCTTAAAAGGTTTAAGGTGTTTCTGTTCTCTTTCTGCTTTCTATGTACATACACCCTTCATGACAGTAATATCTAGCAAAATGTTCCTGTCCACGTAGGCTGATTCCTAAATAACCTTTCCTGAGGTTTGTGTTTGGGTGGATGAATCAGTATTGTTTCAATTATTCTACTTTCTAACTGCTTCCTACATTTACTCCAAATGAAACAGAGCTGCCGAACACCTCTGCTTCAAATAGATTTCACCCATAATAGTAGCTTGTTGACTCAGTGCCTAGGTTTGTTGTGTAGAGGCAGGTGTTTTCTTTCTAGCAAAATACCAAAGAAGCGGGAAATCCATTAAAGTAAAAAGGAATATAAAAATGCTAATTTCGAAGCGTATTACTTAAAAAGAATCCTCCAAATGGCTCTGCTTTTGTAATGAATCCAGTAAAAAAAAACCCCACCAGGATGATACAATGGTTAGTTGGATGTTATTTCTGGCACTGAGAAGCAAGCCTGTCTATGTCTTCTTAGCATGGAGTTTAGGATGCAAGCCTGTGTTGGTTCAGATATTGCTCAACTATACTCTGCTTTTTCTTGATGCATGTGTGAACTGGTCCAAAACTCCAGTTTGGGCAACACCTGTGCTGCCACCTTGTATATATTTTCAGACAATGCAGAAGGAGATGACACAAAGCATAAAAACTGTCTGGTCCTGTAATTACATGTATATGGCAGGCCTGGATTGTGCCTCTGTTGTTAAGGGTTTTGCTACAGCAAATCAATCCTAGTGTTCCCATATTCTCTTGGTGTTTTCCTGTATCTCCTAAAAACCACTGAGCTGGAAATTTTTTACTTCCACGTTACCGGTGTCAAAACGATAGCACGGTTACAAGGCCTATTTCAGCCATGGTTGGGCATTTCTGATTTAGCTGAGGTTATTTTCACGGCTCATTAGGACAGCACAGTAAAAGAGGGATCCTAAAACCAAGCATAAACACTTATATTCAAATCAATACTGGCTCTTCAGGTTCACAGTAAATATGTTGTTCCTAATAAGATGACCCTGAACCTTCAGAAATGAGCTGGAATTGTACAGCCTCATTTTCTGTGTATAATAATGGACCAGAAAACCAAATATATTACTCAAGTCTCTTTCTGTAGCTTGATCACATCAGATGATCTTTCTTATTTTCCCTTTTGCATTGCAGAAAACTAATTTGAAATATAATTATGTTGCTGCTGGATATCAGTGTGGCTGTTCGACTGCCTATGAGCACAGTGATCACCATTTGCTAGGTGACATTGTGCGGTATTATCTCCTCATCTATCACAGTCTCTTCCTCTCTCATACTTGCACAATTCAAGCTAATATCCCAGCATCTGCGTGGTGAGCCTACATGGGTAATGATAGTTGTGGGTTTATGCTTGTTTGTATTTGTTTTGTTTCTTTTCATCCCAGGTCAGTAATGATTGCACAATGCTACCTTAATACATGAAAAAACACAAAGGTTTATAATCAACCTGTTTTTATTAGCACAGAAAGAGGAGTGTTTTTTTCAACAATGCTTTTAATATTTTATAGAAAGGATTTTTTTTAAAAGGTCACTTGAAAATGAAAGCTGATTTATTTTTTTTCCTTTTTTAAAAAAGTAATGTTAGCACTGACAGAAGGAGAGTGTTTTAATGAGAACAGTTCAGTGAGGGTGCCCACTTTTCGACAATGTATTTGTCTGGGGATTTGATCCCATTTCGGTCTGTGAAAACATCACTTACTTGGCACGTTAAAAAATAGACTTTTTTTGTTTTAAAAGAGTGCGACTTTGTGACACCTGTCTATGTCTTGCTGTTTTCTTTTCTTTCTTTGTTACATGTAAGCCTTGATATTTCAAGTTTTTTTCTGAATACAGTGCTCCATGACTGGGAGCTTGCATGAGGAGCACTTGCAGCGCTGGCTCTGTAGTGCACAAAAAAGCAGCTGGATGATGCTTTGTGTGGAGTGTTGGTAGCATGGAAGAGGGCTGTGAATCTGGGGGGTTTCACTGACTGCAATTTACTAACATATGGAGCTCCCCTCTTCAGTTTCCAGGGTTTCTTGAGAAAAACAGGAGACATTTTCATTTGAAATGCCCCTTGTTGTGTGTCCATGCTTCTGTTTGAACAGATTGTTTCTGGCTGATTCTTCTAAGTAATTGCCACTGGGTTTAGGATCCTTAAATAAAGGCAACTCTTTCTTCTCCTCCTCAGGAGATGAAAGCCATGCTTGAAAGCTATGTCTTTGAAAATGAGTTTCTGCTCTTGATGGGTCACTTCATGTGGTTACCCTAAGAACCAGCCAAGCCTGTTCTGCAGACTGAAATTATACCTTTTTGAAGTTTGAAATGTATGTCAATATGTGTACTAAATTTTGCAGTTGGAAGAAAAAAGCCTGCTACTTTAAGCCTTTCTGGGTCTCTGGGGGAAAAAAAACATAGAAGACCAAAATCTTAGATAAAATCATGGGCAAGTCTAAGGAGTGCCTATCTGTAGTTTATCCTCTGCACTTGGCAAAACAATATTGGCTATCTTGACAGCTCTGTGTGCACAATGTGCGCAATGATAAGACCCCAACTGGGCCTCGTTGCCACTGATGTCTGTTTTGTAGCCAGGTATTCCAAATTATGATCACTGTTCAATGGGAAATGGAGTATCTTCCCTTTGAATTCTGCTTCTCCTTAGCATCTGCTGTTATCTAGAACTCATACACTCCCCAACTTGGTATAGGAGCCATTCACTACAGCTTTATCAAATATTACAGCTTCCCCATTGTGATGACTGCAACATGTTGTTGTGTCAGAATTACATGAAAACATCTGAAAGAGACTTTCAGAGGTTGTCTAATCTGTTCCCTGCTCAAGGGCAGAATCACCTATGCCTTTGTCACCAGTGTGAGGTCCCGCAGCCTCTTTGGACACATCTACCCCAGAGCCCTACTGGGCGTTCCACAACAGAAAGATTTTCCTTTCTCCACTGACCCCTTCATGCTACAGTTTAAGCTCATTATGTTTTCTGGCTATCAGACACAGGGAGAACAGTGTCTCCTCTTTGCAACAGATACACATATATATCAAGATTGTTGTGTACCCATAATTTGTTCTTTAGGTTTCTGTAGCCCATTACCAGTGATGTCATTTAAGATTTTTATCTAAAGCCTCCAGCACCCTCCTTAGGCAGAGAGTTTTAAAGAGCTCAGTGGTCACTGATGTGTGACTGCTCATCAAAACTGAACATCATCAATATAGATGTTGTACATGCTGACCAAAACCTGATAAAAAGAAGCAGCAAAATCCCTTTATTCTCGACTTTATTTGTTATATCCTCCCCATTAAAGATTTAAATGCTCACATCTTCTAGACCTTCTTTCATATAGCATGAAAGAAGTAGCTGCCCTCATTGCAGTTTCTTTGCCAAGTGAGATTAAAGATGTGCAAGATCTCTTTAATTTTGCAATAAAATCTTTCCACGCTTGTTGTGTCCTTTTGTGGACAGTTGATATATGTTGGTTGCTTCAGCTGTGCCAGGCTCCTTTGCCTCCATTAGCAGACATGTGAATTAAGAAAGCCATTTTGCTTTCACTAGTGTGTGTCTTCGACTCTCCTGCTTATGGGGTATCATGCTTATTTGCTGTAATGGCACTGAAAATCTTTCCTACCACAAAAGCCAGGAACAGCAGCCTACTGTATGCAACTCCCTGAAATTTTTGCTGCTTTGGTAACTGGTTAACTTAATCTTTTAATTTGCACCACATCAACTGCTGTATTTCCTAGTACTAGCATCAGTGTGTGTTTTGGGGTTGTGTTTTTGTTTCTGCCCCCCCCCACCCCCCCACCCCAACAAAGGATAATGTGCTGTCCTTGCTGTTCTTGCCTACAGCAGAGTAATTTCAATATGCCATTCTTCCTTTGGCAGAACAGGAACAGATGACACTCGTAAAACAGATCTCCACATTAGTCCTGAGCCCTTCTCCCACATCCCTGGCACCAATAAGTTTCATTATTCTTCTAAATATCTCCTGGCAGGCTACTCAGAATGTTGGAAAAATGATAATAAAGGATTTCAGTCTGAGCAGAGACAGCCATACTTCACTGCTCAAAAAGAGTGGTGAACTATATTCTTCTGCCTGTTAGGCAGAAACACAAAGGAGATGTATCATAAAATTATGAATAAGCAAGATGTTGTGTGGACCCTAAGGGATGACCAATAGTCCTGGCTGAAATGGCCAGCAAACCTGTTGTCTAAACTAGTGTATTATCTTTACACTCCCTAGTTATTACTGAA
Source organism: Harpia harpyja (assembly GCF_026419915.1). Classification (NCBI taxonomy): domain Eukaryota; kingdom Metazoa; phylum Chordata; class Aves; order Accipitriformes; family Accipitridae; genus Harpia; species Harpia harpyja. The sequence goes on along the minus strand of NC_068969.1, from coordinate 15,302,070 downwards.
GGTCTCATCACACCATCTCTATGGTGTGAGAAACTACCCATAGAGCCCAAGGCAGACTGTGTAGGACAAGTAGATAGTGTGATATGGTATTTAGTGCTCATCTCCAGTGTCTCTGCTCAGCGCTTTAACCACGAGACCTTCTCTTTTGCCTCTGCCATTACCATGCTGCTCTGTTACTAAGGTTGGGTTGTTACTTGTTGACAAGACATTATTTCTTGTATATTAAGAAGATAATAGCCAATCCAGGAAGCATCTGGGCTTTCTATAGAGAACAAGCAATTAAAAATATTCTTGGAGACTCTAGAACTTCCAAATATAGGATCTGGAGCACTTGAAGCAAAATCTAAAGCTTTTATTGCCAGTTACTTCTCTAGATGCCAATATGAAAATTCTGCCAGTAAATGCAGTGCTCTGGAGTTGCTATATAAATGAAGTGTGTAAGTAAAGCAATTTTGTAGTCTCTTGAGCCAAAAATTTTGTAAAAATGTAGACTCTCCAAGGGTTATTTCAGTTAGAAGGTAAGATTGGTGCCAGATCCAGTGGATCCTTTGATCCATTGCAGATTACTTGGACAAAAAAAATAAATGCCAACCCTGCACTGAAGGAATCAGCCAGAAATAATTTTGCTGCTTATGCCACCATGACCCCAATTTTTTTCTTTTGCTTCAGGATCACTGGAGCTGGGTTGGATTGTGCTTTCCTTTTAATCTGTTTCTGACCTCTCTCAGATGTGTGACAACAAACTTAACTCGATATTCAGAAAACTAGTTTTTGTTTGGGTGGAGGCATACATAGCTCTGTTCAAGGGCTGGAACCTGCTACATTTTTTTTCCTCCTGAGTCTGTAAGTGAGCTCAGTGATCCCCTACAACTATCCCAAATGAAGGGCAGCTATTATGGTCATCAGTCTCAGCAAGGTTCCCCACAACGTGCCATAACATTAATAGGTTGTAATCCCGGGTAATTTTCAGTACCGCTGACATAACACTGGGTTAATATATTAATTTTATGGGAGCCCAGAGGGAAATGAGGTAGGGGATGAGAAAAGCCTCTGCAAAAATGACAAGATGTTGGTTCCCTCTAGTAAACCTCTTTTGGGTAATAGTATTGGAGACTGTAATATCCTCCCTGCTGAAATAAAACAGTTTTCCTGTTTTCAGCTGATGTGGCTTGAACAGCTGATGTAGCTGGGAGAGTTCCCCTGACCAGCACCAGCTTGTAGGCCAGAGAGTGTCTGGTCTGCTCAGAGGTAGTTGTTCAAGATTGCTGCAAAATGTAGAGTGCTCTTTTTTGACAGTGTGAAGGGAGCTAGGAGATACGGTACTGTGTGAAATCTAGTAGTGATAAAATAAGGTTTCAAGAGCCGTGCAAATATTGTCACCTTTGTAAAGCAGCCTTCAAGGCAAGGAAGCAAGTATCGGGGAACAAACAGCCAGATGTTTGCTGCACACTGCGGGCTCCCTGGCAAATATGATTAATGGTTTCAGTTTTAGAAATTTCCTTCAGTCATGTGTTATTTCAAGGGAAATCATAGAGGGAACAAAAGTGGTCCTTTCCTTTTCTAACACTCCTAATTAGAGAGTGACTGTAGCTTCTAGTGCTTGGGGGAAGATGTATCCCTTTCTCAGGAGTATTGCAACGTTTTGCCTACTCACACACCTTCTGTTTGCTCAGAAAATATGGATGTTCCCATTCTCCAGTGTTGTTGGCCATTTCTCTGTAGATCTTCAGACTTTTCAGGTTAGTCGCGGCCCTCTAGGCACTTGTGATGACTTCTCCCATAGCCAGAACTTGTGCGAGGGGGGAGTTTGAGAAGGTCCTTCCCTGATCCACATTTGTATCTTTCCCAACCTCTGTTTGCAGTCTGAACGCTAAATTGCATGCTTCTCAGAGAAGCCGTCTGTTCATGAATGGAATAATATGTGGTGCACACATCCCGTCATATGTCCTCTGACATCCCAAATGTGTGAGTCATGCAGCCAAGTGGCCCCAACAGCTCTCAGAGGCTGCATCTGCTGAATGTCCCCAGCCTTTCTCTGTGTGGTGTTATCTCCAGCTCTCTCCTCTCCTCCTACCTGCCGATTTCCTTGAAACATGTATGAATTTTTATGTTGATACCGTTCCCAGCTAAGGTTTATCAGACCCCATTGCTCAAGGTCAAAACATTTGGGGATGGGAAAGGCAGGGAAGAGAGGCTGGTGCCCAGAACAAGGGACAGAGAGCAGCTTTATTGCCTGGGCTTCCTCCCCTTAGGAATTCAAGAGACTACTCCTTCTCCAGAGCATGCACTTAGCAGTTAGATCACATAAATCAGATAAGACTTACAGTCTAAGGGAAAGATTTTTTTCTTTTCTGTTGGGCAAAAGAAATGGACCCAATACTTTGGGAAAAGGATGTAATTCTAATGAGATGCAAGCTTTTAATCATGTTTCTGTTGTGAGGCATGTAATGCTAATAGGTAGCGTTCAAATCTTTCACAGAACTTTTTCAGGAAAAAAGTTTCAGTTATTAGTAAGGAGTGCATAATTTCTAGACATCTGTTAAAGTTTTCCCAGTTCAGTTTGTTGAAAGTGGTAAATGTCACACTGCCCAAAGTGGAGGACAGGGTGAGGATTTTTCCTTTGGAAGTCAGTTCTTCCTTAAAACATATTTGCAGTATGTTAAGAACTAATTTAATCAGATTTTTTCATGTTGTGAATAATTTAAAGGGAATTCAGCTTTGTAATCATGTAGAAAAGAGTCTTGGATTCTGTTGTTCTGCAATGTAACAGTATTTAAGGTCAGTGCTTGGAAAGTAAACATTTCAATGGCCAGTTCATTCTAAAAATGCTTTTGGTCTGCTTTGAAATGCGGTGTATTTAATACTCTTTTGAATCTAATAAATGCTTATTTAGTAAGACTCACTTTCAGTTGAATTCAGTGAAAATATGGAGCTAACATACAAATTAGTCCTGAATTAGGGATTGCTTTCCAACTGTGTGGAAAAAAAAGTTGTTAGTTAAGGGGCTATTTTTTCTGTGCTAAGAGAAACCCAAATATTACTGTATTCTCACTTTCTTTAGCCCACCCTTTATGAAGAGAGCCCATTTTGCATGACAATGTATGGTTAAATTTATAACTCTTTTCCAGTATACCCTGATGGCACCAATATGGAGAAACCTCCAGAAGGAACCCAGCAGAAATAGCTTTTGTGCTGTGACTTGCTAATCTCGCCTTCTGTAGTAAAAAACCATGGATTACAAGGATAATTCAGATATTGAAGAGGACCTTCTATTAGAATAGACTGGTGCAGGTTTCCCAGTTTCTGCTGTTTCTCTTTGCTAAGGATCCAGCCCTTCACCTCCCCCCAAAATTGACTCGGAAAATATTATACCTTTTGTGATACATTAAAGATGCATTATGGAAAAAAATGGAAAAGTAATAAAAAATGAAGATAGGTAAAGTTAACAGCTTTTGTTGTCCATCCCTGAGATGTGTCTGTGTTTGCTTCTCTGTCAGCAGCAGTTGCTTTCCTTAGACTGCGGTGCAACCTATTTTCCTTGGTGAATATCATTGCAGCTTGTTTACAACAGGGTTGAAATCAGTGGCACAATGGTATAGAGAGTGCTGAAAAGCTTTGCTGTGTACTTTTAAAATGCATGGTAGATATTACCGTTTAGGATGGAAGGAAATGACAGAATAGAGCAAAGCAACTATGGCACATTAGTCATAGTTACACTCCTTCATTACTGCTTCAAATTGAAAAATGCCAACCACTGCACAGCTCACTGAAGTAAGTTCAGAGAGAACTGCACACATTCAAAGGTCAGAAAAAGGAAAATTATGAACCATATTGTTTTACTGCCTCCACATAATGATTTATTTTTTCTTTGTCTTACTTTTGATGTTGAAAAGATAGGGGGATTGTGCTAGGGAATGAAATTTTAGAAATTAAATTTACTTGCAATGCAACAGCTTTTTTATTTGAGTGGAAAGCTTGTCAAGCAGGGCTGTATTTATAGGCATCCTTTGGGAACTGTGCCTCACAAGGTGAGATTTGAGAAGCTTTGGAGGCTGATTTCTGGATATAAGGCAGGATAATTTAGCAGGATAGTGGGAGTATTTGCCTGTCCTAACTGCGTAATTTAATTTACCATTTTTTAAAATTAGCTATAAAGCACTTTCATTTTATGTTTTATATGATTTCTATATTGTGGAATGTCATTATTTTGCAAACTTGGAACCTTCCTAATTCTTTCTATTCTAATAAATAACATGTTACAAAATTCCACTATCCAAAAATTGTTCTGACTTCTTGGACAATGTGACTGTTTTTAATTCCGCCCCCCCCCCCCCCCCCCCCCCCCCCCGCACATTCTATTGTGTGACTGCACGCTCTGGGACTCCATCTACTTAGAAACCTAAAAGCTATATATGACTGTGCTAAGAATATTCATGAGCTAAACATTTGTTTGTTATTTTGTTTTGTTTTTTTACATTAGGTTCTTCTAGTGCAAATGTTTTTGTTTGTACAAATTTCGTAGCTAATGAGTCTCAATGCAATTTTGTCTGAAATTTGTTATATATCAACGGCTTTATGTTTGTGCATATGAAAACAGACAAATATAAAATAGACATAAAATGTCTTCTCTATTTGTGGTTGAGGCTATTGTAATAATAACAACTCTGGCATGGTCTTGACTTCCACTGTTCTGACTGATGCAAAACCCGAAGATTAAAACATGCTCACTCATTAACAATATCCATGTGGGATTCTGATACAGAATAAAATAGCAATAATTGTTATTTCAAGGAAAATAACATAGATAACAAATGCTTTAGGCATTTTGAGAGGTTCATGTTCAAAACCGGTTGGATATATCTTTACAAGGCACTTGTTATTCCTGTAAGCGTGGTAGATTTTTAGATTAATAGCTTTTATCAAATTTTTCCTCAAAGTGTAGCTAATTAATGAAGTCTCCATTATTTGAAAGCTCTTTGGTGGATTTAACTCAAGTGTGCCCTGGATTTTTCAGCCAGGGCCTTTCAGACCTGAATACAAGAGTAGAACTTCCTTTGGCAATGAAAAGCTGTGAGCTCTGTGGAGATGCAGCTTGTTTATGGAGAACAGGGTTTCTTTAAATTTCATGTTGTTGTCAGGAAAGCCTCTTCTTCTTTACCAGTCTTACCCCATTTAATATTTTTTGAGGGCAAGGTGCAAAACTGAGAGAAAAAACATATTCTAGCATTTATTAGCAAAATGAATTGCGTGGCAGTGTTCTTTTCATGTAATGCGGTTAGTCACTGATAAAAGAAGAGGTTGGAATGCACATATAAGATATCATCTGTTTACTGGGTTTTTAGCAGAAAACAAAGTCAAGCCAGTTGTATTTACAAAGTAGAAATATATAGTGAAAACTTTTCATATATTTTCTTTGACTAATTTCCATTTTAAAATATACTTCTATATTAGGAGGAGGTGTAGAGGACCAGTTAGCATCAAGATCCCAGAAAGACTGAAATGAGATGACAAAGAAGCAAGCATGCATTTCCTATCTCCAGTTATGAGCATGAAGCCTATGAATTTTGTAACAACACGCTCTCATTTTTGAGACAATTTTAATTCCTCATGTAATTTATTCAGCACTGAATTTTAATCAGTACACAGTTTGTTGATTCTTATTGTGTGAATTTGTAAAAATAACAAGTAATTGTGTGCTGCATAGTAAAAGGACAATAATTTGGTGGATCAATAATGAAGGATTCAGAGATCCTTAGTTAATCCCCAGATATCGATTCTGTGATCTAAATTCATTTTAAGTTGATTTTTCTCAGGCTGTACTGGAGTGCTGTCCTCTGAAATCTTGGTTGTACTCCTCATTTGTTATATTAATATGTATTCAGCATTAAAGATATGTGAAATGAATCAAGCAATTTAAGTGGCATTCGATTGCTGAGGTAGTTGTTTGGCTTGGGGTGGTTATTATTTCCTTCTAATCGTAATAATGAATTTGCTATGAAGCTTCATCTTTTTATGGTTCAAACAAGGTATAGAGCTTCCAAGAGTTATGTTGCAATTTCTTGTTGCCAGTGTCTGTCAACCATAAATAATTGTGACTGTCTTGATTTTTCTTTACACATCTAGATAGGTTGTCTAGTGGAGCAGAGAATACCAATTTAATACTATTTAGGACACTATTGTGAAGTATGTCTTGAGCTATGAATTATCACTCAGGAGATGCCAGTGGGAAGCTAAGTTCAAAGCGGATGTTCATAAGAATGTGAATTTCTTAAATACAGTTTCTGTGTATCGATCAGTTGAGTACAAAATGAAGAGGTTACATTTCTTTGTGGCCTTGTAACAGAGCAGAGGTTTTCCATATGTGAGAGCTTGGTAGATCCCGAGTTCCTTCTAAAGTCTGCCTGAAAGCAAGTAAGAAAGAATGAAACAGTTTAAAAAAATGAAGTATAGGATCCAAAAATGTGGAGTAATCAAACTGTTTTTTTAAATGGGAAAAATACTGGCTCAGATTAAAACCAAAACTGATTGAGTTTTGGGGAACCTGGAAGAAGAGAGGTTGGACACTGACTTCCAGAAAACTTTTGCACAGCACTTTACAAAATGTAGGTCTCTGACATGTCTTGAAATGAGCCCTATAAGTTATAGAAGTGCTTCTCAATATAGCTTTCATGGTCATAGCTTTGACTCACAGTGCTGCTACAGTCAAGTGCACTGAAGCCAGTAGAGCTTTAATTTCTAACAGCGAGTTACCAGTTACCATAAGGTAATGGTGAGTACAGCTGAATGAATTACCTGCTCTCTTTAGGTCATTAGAAGAGGCAATTAAAAAAAAGGGGGGAGATTTTGCTTTACATGTCTTTAAGATATTATATAATTGGATTTCATTAGTTTGTAATGCCCGGAGGCATAGGAGGTACCTTATGGACCAGACAAGAAGACTCACTTCCTCATCCTTACTATCTGTAGCGAGTCTACATCTTGATTACAATGTTGGAACAAGAATGGCAGCAAACATAGTTATGGGTGTAACAGTAAGGCTGGAGGTGACAGCTGCAACCATAATATGTATGCAGGTTGGTTCTGACCCAACACTAGCATTAAGTGGATATGGTTTATCTCACCATTTGAGTGGATTTTAATAAAAGCACATAGGGATTCTTGCCCGTACATGTTTAAAATCATCAGACTTTTCTTTATGAGCAGTATCTGTGATAGGGATTTTGAGCAGTGCCTCAAGACTAATGGACTGGTAAAGGGATACAAAGTTCCTACTTCCAGAAACTTACCAATTTGAAGCTATTTAAAATTTGGCCTCTGTAGTATATAGACGAAAGTTTTATTTTGCTTATTTAGTCAATTGAACAACTGTTTAAGATATTCTCTCCCCTGCCCCTAAAATCAGTAGATAAAATTGCCTAGAGTGAATCTATCACTGTCTGTTGTTTATCTGCTGCTTGGAGCCTGGAGCTGTGCTATGCTTTAGTTGAAAAAGCTCCATAGGACCTGACCTGAAACTTGGGCAATTCATTGAAAGCCTTTCCAGTGACTTTGGAGAACTCTCAGAAATACTAAGCATGGTGGAAAATACCCAAATTTGAAAAAAAAAAAACCAAATAAACAAACCCCACACCAAAACCACCAACCCAAAACAAAACCCATAGTCAAGAAGTAACTAGAAAGCTCAGCCTGGGATATCAGAATCCAGCAGTAGTTAAGAGACCTGTACTTATGTATGTGTGCAGGGATTCCACTGTTGGGAATGAAAGTGTGGTAAGAGAAATCAAATGGTCTGGGGCAGTCAGGAAAGCCACAGCAGTCTAAGACAACTTTTCATTGACTGTTGCCCACTAGACATCTGCTGAGCATTGCTTGTTTAGCCTGATTAAAGAAAACCTTGGAATGATATTTGGCTATGTATTTCCGTATATGTGTAAATATAATGAAATGGTAGAAAAAAAATTAATTGCTTTTTGGCCCACTTCCCATTTTTGTGTAGTCATTCCCTGGCTCTTTGAAGGAAGCCTTGGGACCCAATTCTCCTACTAGGGAAGTATAGTAAACTATAGATTATTATTGCTGAAGGAGGGCCACAGAAAGTGAAGTGAAATTAAATTTCATTGAGATTGGTTCTAGAAATTCAGCATTTGAGGCTATAGGTTCAAATCTGTGTCATGTGTTACAAGTTTGCATTCTGTTGGTTCAGTTAAGTTTTCACCAGATTGGTTTTTGAAAAGGGAATAAAGAAAAATTTTTAGATAATGGGTGTCTCATCTTGAGAAACCCATGTCTGAGTCTGTGAGAGAAAATGTGATGTCCCATGTTCTTGACTGGAAGAACATCCTGTTTACTTTAGTTCTGGATCTGATGTCTTGGCGTAAAAAGAAATCACTACCATGCCAAGGAGAACAGTAATGAAACGAATTGCATTTCAAATCATGTCTGGATTTGAAGAGATGGAGAACACACTCTGGTTTTAGGTGTTGTGCAGACCTTTAATACTCTGGCAGTCTCAGTGTCACTGTGTAGAATTTTTTGTAAATTCTTTGAACCTACTCAAATCCATTACTAAAATATCTCGCCTGCTTTCACACCTGAAGCCAAACATCCTTCAACACTTCATGAAGTTACAGATGATTGAGCCTAGAGTGTATTTTCTCAGTCACCAGAGGCAATTCTGTGCTGGCTTGAAGAGGAATGGAGAACAAGGCATGTTCAGGGACACCTGCCTGTCAGTATGTACGTTATGGGAGGATGTCTATCTGTTCTGCTCTACTCATTGCAGACTCTAACAATGTTTGAATCCTAAGCGTTCCTGGCAGGTGCTAATGTTGCGGTGTTTTGGGTTTTTTAATCCCGCTGACTCTTTCACTGTGTAAAATCCTAAACCATGTAATAGTTTCAACTTTTGCTTATGGACTTTAAGTTGGATTTTAGAGATTCTACCTCACTTCTAGCTTACAAGTGATGCTGCAGGATGGTGACATGAGATGTGGCAGCTCTGAACCTCTGTCTGGGGAAGGAGGAATGCTGTTCCTACTCAGAGGTTGGCTTCACAGGTGGTGAAGCAATGAGGAACTTACAGTCTGATCACTGACATTTGCATGATGGGCAGAAGACGAGGCTGCTGATTGCTGATGCTGGCATCCACCTGGTTCTCCCGTCCACCTGTACAAGTGCCCTACATTGAGCATTTCTTAATGAATCATTGACAGTTGCTTCACTGGGGCAGCAGCACATTATTTAGTAGGGTCCACTCTTCCTTCTGCTGCAAAGGTAGGTACTTAGGGTACTCAGCATTTTCCGTAGCAATGAAGGGTCACTAAGACTCTTAGTGCATTCTGGTGTCTGAAATGCAGCTCCTGGTTGAGCCAGTTAGTGCAAAGATCTTCCTTTACTGCCTGGCATGACTGTGCACGTGCTGCATTTGGGTATAGTTCTTCAGTTTTCCTTTCTGGGTAGTATAGGAGTTTAAAAATGTAGACAGCAGAAGACCAAGCAGGCAATTCTACAAATCCCCCAGACTTACTGTGTGGCATGCACATCCCATGCCTGAAGCTGTCTTTGACTTTCTCAATCAATTTGCTGACCGATATTTGTAGCCATGTTGCTATTCCATCCATCTCCAGCTTGCCATTCAGTGTGACTAAGCTCCTTGAATCCTAAGGTAGGATTTACTACTGAAGTCCCAAGTTATGTTTGTAAACAACCCCCTGCCTTTTGGGGGCCACTTTTGTCTGGGCATCTTTTACCATGCATAGTGGAACAGCAGGCAGAATAGATGTAATCTGAGGACACATCAGCTATTTAGGGCGAAATGCACATACACAAGAGCTAGGACAAATGTGCTGCATGCCAACACATTGTATTTATGTACAACATATGTACATATGTATAAGCACAGCATAATGTATTTAGCATTAGTATGCTCACCACCACCAAGGAGACACCAATGAGTTTCTGCTGGCCGAGCAGGAGGGAGGGGAAGTGTTGACCTCTGTTGTCTCTTGGAAAAGGCTGATCTTCAGTCTTGCTGAGTTGCCATCTTCTGCTTTTTTGCTTTTTTTTTTTCCTTCTGGTTTTATATATTTTCATCTCAGTATTTTTTTGCTTGAGTAGCTAATGATTATCAACTCAACAATTAACACTTTAGCATTTTTACTCTTCTTATCTTGCAGGGCTTTAGCTCATGGTCTCTATCTCAGCTCAGCAACAGTCTTCTCAGTAAAGCTGGACCAAGGTCACCCGGTGGTGTTGCACCAACTAGTCCTTGGGCCACAGGTATTTTAAGCTCGGCCCTAGGTTACATCTTTGACTGAAAGAAATATTTGGGTAATTAGCGGGCTGGCTGGGTGTGTCCTGTGCTCTTTCTGTGCTGGACAGGGCAGCTTTCTCCTAATGCAGCTAAAATACCTCCAATTAGCTGAGTTTTTGTTCTCAAGTGTTTAGTTCCTTGTTCTGGAATAACCAAAACTACCTGGAAATGAGACAGCCTGTAACTGTTGAGAAGTTGCACATGTGTTACTGGAGAAGGCTGTGCGGAGTCGAGGCAGCGCAGGAGGGTGCACAAAGCTGGATCGAGAGTGGAATTAGAAAGGCTTAAACATAAATGGCAGCTTTGCCTGTGGTCGACTTGTCTAGCTTCTCAGTTTCTTTCTTTGTGTAATGGGTTTACTAATATATGTTACAGAGTAGGCGGTGAGGATTATGTGATTAATATTTTGCATGGTATTTTGTGAATGCAAAGTGCCATCTATCTTCTAGATGAAACTGTTAGGAGCAATATATAAACCTGAAGAGTAAAGATGCTGTTACAAATTTGGTATTAGCCATCATCTTAACGTTTTAATTCAAAAAAAGTAAACTTGACTGTATATAGATTTGTCTTCTGACCACGGTATTTAAAAAGCACAGATTCTTTTACCATGTCATGCTGCAAATTGGTTATGTTTAAAAATGGGGTTCCAATCATGTAACGCCTGGCTTGATTACAGTTTTCAGTCTTTCCATCAAGTTTGTATTTTTATTTAAAAATGTAACAACTATCCCTCTCGATGTCAAAATTTTGACATTTTATTGGGGGTGGGGTGTCTTTAATTTTTGTCTATTCAAGGTGAAAACAAGTGGTGAACTTCTAGAATTTCCCCTAGAAGGAAAATTTCAATTTGGAACCCTCTCCAATTCTTTAAAATGCTTAAATAATTGTGACACCAGAACAGTCGTGTCTCCCTGTGACTGACAATTGTGTCTGTACATGCAGGGAGAGCAGGTCCATAAGGATTTCTTTCCAAGAGGCAAGGTGGACCGCTCTCAATGATGCTTAATGTGGAAGCAAGCCAACTGGTGCTGGAAACGGGTTCTTGTTTATGTGCTGACCATAAGATATTTTAAAGCCAAAAGAACTGATTGGGTAACATAAGCCTTCCTTGTACCAGAGTGAAGGATATTCAATAAACAAATAACTGCTTATTTTTGTACACTAAAAATTAGGAAACTAGAAACTTATTTCATGGTTATCGTAATGTATTTCATGGGTTTTATGGATATCAGTGATGTGTAATTCTACTCTTAAGTGCTTTCACAAAGTTTTATTTGTTCACAAATATTCCAGATACTCTGTAGGTAGAATTCTTTACACTTAAGCAGCTACTTTTAGTATTCGTATGGAAGAAAAGAAACCTTCAGAGTAATACCACTGGGCTTGAAGATTCATAATCAATGTGGAATATTATCACTGTGCTTTACTTACCAGGTTTCTCATTGCCTTTTCTGGTTAAGGATTTGGTTTTAAAATACTCTTTTCCATCTAGAGACTCATGTGTCTAGAAAAGTGTTTGACAGGAATTTTTTTTTTATTATTATTATTATTTTTTTTGTGCTAAGGAAGGGTAAAGTGACAAGGAGATGCACACTAGAGATGTCAGTTCATAGCATCCTGAACCTGGAATTGCTAATGAAGTCTTTTCTGTGCCTCATAGACGATACGCCAGTGCATTTCAGCTTCAAGAGGACAGAAGTACAAAGCAGTCAAGGGTACCTTCCTTATCACATAAGAAGAGAGGTTAAAAATACAAAAGAATGAGACTGTAATTCTGAATGGGAGTGTTCTATTATTCATAAAGTATTTTGTTTCTGTAGAGAATCATATTATGATATGACATTCAGATCTTATTACTCTTTTTGTTACTGTTGTGCTGTGCAGCTGTTCCACATTAGGGGGCTTCTCCTCCATTTGCTTTGCAGAATAATCCCTTTTTAGTATTTATTTGTATTTTTAGGGTGTGGTAAGAGAAGAAAACTTGTGCTTTCTTGGATTTTTGGCTGTTTTTAAAACATAGGCATTATTTCTTGCTGAGTCACTAAACAATGTGATTGGATATAAGAAATTAATACCAGAATTGAATTACAAAAGCAGTAGTAAGAGATATAAGAAGAAAAAAAATACTTTCCTTCAAAGTGCTGATGTGCTATGCATTTATAGCACTCTTCATACGTTGTTATACCATTCTGCATTTTAATTGTGGTGACACTTCAGGAGTAATACAAATGTTTTCCACAGCTCATTTGTATGCAGTGTAATAATTCTTACTATCTCTTCCTAACTGGTATCTCTTTGTGGGGCTTGTGTTCCAAGCAGGGCACAGAAATTGCCTCTGTACAGTTGTATGATGGCAATTGTGGCTTCCAATTAGTAAGGATAGTTTTTCTGCAGAAAATTCCATTTTGTCTTTATCCTTTTGTCAAGGATATTTATTTCTTCTCAAACTGATACTATAATTACCCACTGTATACCCAAGTAGAAATCTGGGTAAATACTTCTAAGCTGTAGTGCACTGCAAGTCAGTACAACAAATAGATAATAATCTATGGAGATAACTGATTTAGATTCACTTTACAGTCCTTGAGGGGAAAAAACATACCTCAATTTTTTTCTGTAGTGCCTGTATCAGCATTTGTAGCAGTGCTAACTATTTCCAACAAACTTGCTGTTTAATGCCAGGTAGAAAACAAGACCACACTGCAAGTCTGTTAGTAGCACTGGTGAATTAAAAATAATTAGTCTTAGACATGATTTCCTTCCCTGGAAAGGAAAATGCAACTCTTTCCACATTGCATCATCTTAAACTCACTATGAAGGGTCAAAGGCTGCAATGCGTGTGATTGAGCAAAGACCATAGGAGGAAACAGTAGCTTCAGCTTCTTCCTTCAGCTTCATGCCACTTAGTTTTTCTGCAGAGAAAGCTTCATTTATGGTCCCACCAGTAAGCTATTTCAATACAAGCGGGGTGAATCATGCATAAATGCATGATTGTGGGTAGAAAGTTGTGTAGGTGATAGAAATAGGAAGTAATAAAAAAGGCAGTCAAGATGCCGTAAAACAGAGCTCCTACAAGTCCTCTCTTACATATGCAAACACATAGATTATCTGTTCCAAACCCAGAGATTTTGTCACATAAGCTAACAACCGTGATCTCTATGTGACATTAAATAGCCAATATTTACAATTTGTCAGGTTACTGGAAGGGGGTACATTCTTACACGTGGGTTTCAAGCTTGTAAATGGCACAGCCTGTGTAATTGGCAGGTTTCAAGAGCAAGAGTTTCCATGTTACAGTACAAAAGTCTAATGTTTGAAATGAAAAAGTAACTTTTGTGAGCAGGTGAGAAGTAGGGTAGGAAATACAGGATACATTTTGGCATGGACACTTGCAGTTTTAAGTGCTGCAAGTTTGTTTTTTTAATGTGCATGAGTGTTTACAGGATCAAAGTCTAAAGTAGTACAGGAAGAGAAATATGCAATTTTCTGAATCCTTGTGATCTCTATTAATAGCTCTCATCCCTGATGAGTGCAGGGATTTACATAACAGAGACAAATACACAAGAATCTCTGAATAAGAGCACAATATCCGCAATTTCCAGCCCTCTGAGAACTTCATTCCAAAATAATAGACACTAGACAAGACAAGATTTTACTGCATGCAGTGGGCCACGAGACCCTTGTTGTTTGCCACAATATTTAATTTGCTTCTTTCCATCTCCTTGGCTGATAATTGGAATACTCAACCTATGACTTTTAATAAGCTTCCAGTCTCAAGGTTAATAGTAGACTGAAGTTCTGTAGATGCTTTGAGTTCTTGTGTTTGGAATAAATAGTCTGCAATAGAAAATGTAGATCAGGACCTCAGAAATCAAATTGACTAATTTTAGAAAGAAATGAGAGCAACAGAGACTGTTATTTACAATTACTGTTTCTCTTCGCACATTTTATCTCTGTTTCTTTTTGTTAGATAAATGCCTATGCAGACAGATATATTTATCAATCTAGACATGTATGTGGTTCCTACAAATATATCTGCCATTCTGTTTGCTTGCTTGTGTGCACTCTCTCTCCCTTTAAGCTTTATATCCTAGTGATTCAAAATGTAGCTAGGCATCTATGGCAACTTTGTAACTTTAGCATTTTGGGAGTTTTAAATTTAATTATTTTCTAAAATTAAAATTAATATTATGGTCAGTGACAAAATAATTGGGAAAAAAATCACAACCTGTTTCAAAGTTTCATAAAACTTAAAATGATGCCCCAACTGCTCAATACTTTGGTGCAAATCAGAAGCTAAGACTTGTAAAAATGTAATGTGGGAAGGATAGGGACAGAAGGAAAGCCTTGTAGTGTTATTAGTCCAAATCTACATGAAAATGATTGAACAGGAATTATAAGTTAGGAAATTAAAATGTTGCAAAATAATTTGGTACTCAAGCAAAAGCCAGCCATGTTTTGTTTGTTTGTTTGTTTTCAATTATTACATTTAACATGTGCTTTACATTTGTGGACTTTTTAAGAGTTGACCATTAATGTTGACTATTAATAAGACTCAGAAGGCCATGTGATTTCCAGAAGACTAGAGCAAATCTGATGTTGTGCCGCTATTTAAAAATTTTAAGTTTGACTTTTATGACAAAATAACAGAGCAATTGATGTAAGATTTAATTAATAATGCTGAAGAAATGAAAAGAAGATAATGCTTATCACTAAGCTTGCAGCAAATGGTTCTTACAAGACTGACTGGGTGCACTTAAATTCAATTCCAAGTTGTGCTGGTAAAGCTGATAATACTGGTGTAAGATTTCCATATATCCTTCAACTTGGTATCACTTGTCACTTTTAATATTTTTATCAGTGGTCAGGATGAAAGCACTGGACTGTTACTATTCAGCTTTGCAGATAATACAGACCAGGGTGAGGCAAGTAACAGAGAGGATGGCTTGCTAACATTAAGCAACCTGGACACAATACCTAATCTAAGCGTTAGAAATTAGGACCTACTCCCAGAATTGGTACTGCCTCTGTGGCTTGCACTGCCTGCCTGGCTACTGTCCTGATACACAAGTTCCTGACTGTCGTGGTTTAACCCCAGCCAGCAACTAAACACCACGCAGCCGCTCACTCACTCCCCCCCACCCAGTGGGATGGGGGAGAAAATCGGGAAAAGAAGCAAAACCCGTGGGTTGAGATAAGAACGGTTTAATGGAACAGAAAAGAAGAAACTAATAATGATAATGATAACACTCATAAAATGACAACAGCAATAATGAAAGGATTGGAATGTACAAATGATGCACAGTGCAATTGCTCACCACCCGCCGACCGACACCCCGCCAGTCCCCCCAGCGGCGATTCCCAGCCCCCACTTCCCCGTTCCTATACTAGACGTGACGTCCCATGGTATGGAATACCCCATTGGCCAGTTTGGGTCAGGTGCCCTGGCTGTGTCCTGTGCCAACTTCTTGTGCCCCTCCAGCTTTCTCACTGGCTGGGCATGAGAAGCTGAAAAATCCTTGACATTAGTCTAAACACTACTGAGCAACAACTGAAAACATCAGTGTTATCAACATTCTTCGCTCTGAACTCAAAACATAGCACTGTACCAGCTACTAGGAAGACAGTTAACTCTATCCCAGCTGAAACCAGGACACTGACGCTGCCACCTTTTTTGCTTTCTGCTTTCCTTTGTTGCCCCACTACAGTTTGCAGAGGACAGGAATTGATGGCTTTGCCATTTGCCTGGAGTCTGTCAGGTTTGGATCCACAGGTCTTTAAAAGCCAGAGGCAGCCTTTCCTTCCTTGATCAGCGTATTGGTTTTGTGTGGCAAGGTTTTGGTAGCAGGGGGGGTTACAGGGGTGGCTTCTGTAAGAAGCTGCTGGAAGCTTCCCCTGTGTCCAGCAGAGCCAATGCCAGCTGGCTCTAAGACGGACCCCCCACCAGCCAATCAGCGATAGTGGTAACGCCTCTGTGATAACATTTTTAAGAAGGAAAAAAAGTTGCAGGACAGACAGAAACAGCAGCCGGAGCGAGGAGTGAGAACATGTAAGAGAAACAACCCTGCAGACACCAACATCAGTGAAGAAGGAGGGGGAGGAGATGCTCCAGGTGCCAGAGCAAAGATTCCCCTGCAGCCCGTGGTGAAGACCATGGTGAGGCAGGCTGTCCCCAGCAGCCCATGGAGGTCCACGGTGGAGCAGATATCCACCTGCAGCCCAGGGAGGACCCCACGCCAGAGCAGGTGGGTGCCCGAAGGAGGCTGTGACCCCGTGGGAACCCTGCGCTGGAGCAGGCTCCTGGCAGGACCTGCAGATCTGTGGAGAGAGGAGCCCATGGAGCAGGTTTTCTGGCAGGACTTGTGACCCCATGGGGGACCCACGCTGGAGCAGTGTGCTCCTGAAGGACTGCACACCGTGGAAGGGACCCATGCTGGAGCAGTTCATGAAGAACTGCAGCCTGGGGGAAGGACCCACGTTGGAGAAGTTCATGGAGGACAGTCTCCTGTGGGAGGGACCCTATGCTGGAGCAGTTCATGAAGAACTGCAGCCTGGGGGAAGGACCCACATTGGAGAAGTTCATGGAGGACTGTCTCCTGTGGGAGGGACCCTATGCTGGAGCAGGGAAAGAGTGTGATGAGTCCTGCTCCTGAGGAGGATGAAGCGGCAGAAATAACATGCGATGGACTGACTGTAAACCCCATTCCCCGTCCCCCTGCGCCGCTGGGGGGGGTAGGTAGAGAATCTGGGAGTGAAGTTGTGCCCGGGAAGAAGAGAGGGGTGGAGGGAAGGTGTTCTGAGATTTGGTTTTATTTCTCATTACCCTGCTCTGGTTGATTTGTAATAAATTGAGTTAATTTTCCCCAAGCTGAGTCTGTTTTGCCCATGATGGTAATTGGTGAGTGATCTCTCCTGTCCTTATCTCGACCCACAAGCCCTTTGTTATATTTTCTCTCCCCTGTCCAGCTGAGGCGGGTGGAGTGATAGAACGGCTTTGGTGGGCACCTGGTGTCCAGCCAGGGTCAACCCACCACAATCAGAAAGCAGTCCTAGTGATAAAGGCAGGCAGAGTACCCTCATAACCATGCATTTCCTGGGGTAAGCTGAAATCTTTGTTCTATGTTTGCTGGAAACCTAACTATATTGCCCCCATGCACGCACAAATCTTGTAGTTACCCAGCTCTTTATTCCACATGGGTCAGCCCTGGTCTCTGGCAGTCATCTAGCCTGAAAAGAAGCAGATAATTCCAGGAGGCAATTTATTCTGGTTACCTGAGACAGCTGCCATAGGACAGGAAAATTGCATTCTGGAGAAGTCTTTCTCTTTCCCCTGAGGACAGGTTTAAACTAGATTTAAACACATTTAAACTACCCTAATATTTAGATGGCTAAAGTTAGGTGAAGTGAGCCCAAGGTATAGCAAGAAATGAGTGAGGGAGTTTATGACTCTTGTGCTATCATAGTTAAGGCCCAGGGAGAATTTTCCCTTGGCTCACCCCACAGCATGTCTTGGATTCAAGAACAGAAAAAAATTTTCTTTTTTAGCATCTTGAGAACTTTTGTCTGCAGGAAGCTGCCTAGCATGGTTACTACATTTTTAAACAACTGCTCTCAGTTCCTTCCTCTGCCCTTGCTAATAGAAATAGGTTTGCCATTTCAAGTGCTGCTAGGCAAGAGTTGCAGTAGCTCTTGACCATCTCACTGACTGCAAGAACAACATTAACTGAGAAGTATCTACATTGCCCAAATCCTTAGATGCCCATAACAATTCCTAAAGAATATTACTCGACAGGGACATCTAAAGAAGACATAAAAGATAGATGCCTACTCCTAAAGTTGTGGGTTGCTTTTAAGTAGTGTCTAAAATTCACTGACAGGTAACAGGTTTTAAGATTAACTATTGGGACCCTGAAGAAATGGCAAGAAAAACTGTTTTTATTCTAATCATGGTTAGATACCTGGCTACTTCAAATGCCTGCCCACGCACACGTGGCTTTACTCCAGAGTAACTGCTAGCTGCGGTAAAGGCACTGCACATGTTTATGTGTTTGCATCATCAGAAACACAGTGAGTATGATCCAAATAAAGAAGTAACTAAGAAGCCTTTGACGGGGAACTGTACTTGCAAGTTATAATTTTCTCTCTGTTCTGATCCCCATGCAATTTATTCTGAAGTCATTATGTAAAGAAACTGCAGGCTTTCTGTCAGAAAGGTGGCTGTGAGGAGCATTCATTAGAATAGCAGAAAAAGTAGTGACACCGAGGGTATTTGTCTGCCCTCCTCCTTTCCTCCCACGGAGAGCAGTAGCAAGCATGCCTGTGGCTGGTTCCTACCTTACACCGCTTCAAAGAAGATGCTTTGAAAGTCTTACACAAGTCTGTAGAGAGCTAAATATGCAGATAATAGTTAACTGGGTGCACTGTGTAACACAGGATACTGGACTCTGGTAAGTGTTTATTCTATAAACACAGAAGCCCCTGGGAAGTAGCAGCTAATGCAGGTGGAGCACTGGCAGCCAAATCAGGAAAGCCCTGGCCACTCTTAGGGGCAGCATTGGGCCATGCTGCATGGAGGCACAGCCTCTGGTGTGGCAGGTTTGGAGGAACTTTTGACTGCTAGCCTTTTGTAACAAACTTCACAGCCTCTCTCAATGGGGCAGTTTAGAGTCTTACAAGATGGCACTGCGGAGTAGTGTTTTAATTCCTTTCGTCCTCAGCTTTCTGGGGGTCTCATGTGATCTGTGTTTCTTGCATCAGTGGGGAGCTGCAAGTATGAACTGCTGCGGTAGGACAGCAAGTGATCTCTACTCCTGCGTAACAGGAAAAGACCGAGGAGGAGGAGGGGGTGGTTCATGGGTTTGCAAATCAAAGGCAAGTCCGTGGAAAGATGGAGACTCAGTGACCCTGCGTATAGAGGGAGTAGTATCCGCATCAGTGTGTGGGGGGGTTCCAGACCTCATTGCTAAACAGTAATTTTCTTTCCTTGAGCACAAGCAAAGTCCTTTGTATTCACTGAGGGCAGATAGCGTGTGCTTGTACAGCTACTGCGAATCAGCTGATGTGTGGTAGCTTTGTACCCCCAGCAGTCGTTCCGGCCATATGAGATTGCAATTACTTGCTGTTTGTATGTTATAGAAATTCAAATAATGAGGAAATATTGTATGGGTCAGGGTATAAATGTTTTTTAAAACACATGTTTAGTCAGCCCTTGATGCTTGGTAGTCAGGCAATCCAAGTAGCAGTCAGGTAGAGAGGTGGCAAGTTATGCTGCCCTAGAGCCATGTAGACTTGTGTGAAAATGTCCTACTTATGCAAATGGATCATAAAAAAAGGACAAAGTCTGGCCTCCGGCACATTTAATAGCATTCTTAGACTTTGCCAGGCAAGAGTTGCTTCCTACTTCATGCTTTTGATAGATGGAAAGTTACTGCTAATGCATTTTTAACTCTGAGTATTGTAGTGAAAATGTCACCAACAGAAATGCATTCTCTCTTCCACGCATGTTGGCTCCCTTAAGATGTCAAATGCCGCTAAGTAGATAAAAGGTGTGTCTGCAATAAGATGAATCTACTCATCTTGTCCTGCTTATGGACTCAGTTCTTTCAGTGTCCAGCATTTCTGATGTCAAGTGATCCATCATAATGCAGATCCTCAGTTATGCCAGAGCTCAGCTTGGCTCTTCGAGGGCCAGAGGTGACAAAGGTTAAAGTCTGAAAACAATGTGACTCCAGGCTGTGGTGCTTTGGCTCCCCAGAGTCCTCCAAATTACACAGAGCAGCAATGAACTAGTCTGGACTTGGGGATGGCGAAGCGCGTACCCAGCAGCAGCCTTTAGAGGTAGAACTCTACTGCCTTGCTAATGCTCAGACCTTGCTGTGGCACTGCCCAGGGTGGGTTAGAGCCACAGCTGTGACACCGATCAGCATCACCATGGGACTGCTTAGCTGCATCAGTGCGACTCAATTGCATGGCTCAATTTGGGCAGGGCAAGCACCCCTCTCTGCTCCCGTGCTGGAGGTTTGTGTAGCCACACAGGGCCCTGTGCGCTCAGGGGGCTGCGCTGTTTTCTGCTCCCCGTCGAGCTCGTGCTGGGCATGAGCAAGTGCTTGTGATCCGTGTCTGTGTGCTTTCCTCTGTGTTGTGTACGCTCTGCTCGGTGTGCCTGACTTTATAAAAATGTGGGCCTTGTTATTCAAAGTAGACAAACGTGTTTCTAAGTGCATGTTCTATTAAAGATCTCCATGGGGATTATTTAAGAACCTACCCATCAAAGCCCTGTTTATCTCCTTTCCTGGGCAAATGTTACAGTTGAATTTTCTGCATACCTGTGATGTAGCATATTTTCTGCAGTCTGCCCTTTTTCTGCTTATGTCCTTACTTGTGTTATCACTTATGAAACTGTTTCATTTATGAAAATAAGGCCCTTGCATCCCTGGTTTAGGGCAGACATTTTTCTGTGGGCATTCGTGGATTCGCAGCACTACCTGATTTTGATTTAGCTGGAGCAGAGCCTGTCTAATCTACTGGGTTGTGCTGTCATGCAGGGGCCTTGTGGGGAGCAACTGTGGGGAAAGAAGGCGGCTGATGTGTAAATATTCAAACTTAAGCATTCACTGAAGCATTTTCTTGACTCAAAGCCCTCCAATCTCAGAGTATGTGATCTGTGTGCTCAAGCTGTGCCAACCAAATATTTACTATTACTCTGCTGCTTCTTGGAAAATGTGGAGAATTCGCACATATTACAAGAAGTAACATTTTTCAGAACAGTCATCACTGAAAGACGTGCTCTATTAGTAAAGCGTTATGTTTTGCACTGTTATAATTAGGGTTCAGTTCAGAGAACATTTTTTTAGTGGCCTCATGTTGTTTGAATAATTCACCTATGAAGAATATTCTGAGCTAAACTCAGCTTTAATACCAGCCAATTTATGAACCTTTCATGAAAACAGACTTCAAGATGTCACTATTTTAAAATTAAAATCACTTGCCTTTCCAGTTACTGATTTCAAATACCTTCCCTCTGCTCTTCTAGCATCCTTTTTTTAGGCACATAATACAGAATGACATAACATGTTTCTGGCATTATTATCTGATGTAAATAGCTAAACTTTGGTACTGATTTTCTTTATTGTACTCTTAAAATGAGTCCACATGGATAGGGTTTCCATTGCAAACACTGCTGGGTTTTTCAGTCATCTGCATCCTGTTGTGCTGAGTTAGATTATGACAGATTTTTAGCAGTTTCCTTAGGAAATGACGTTTATATGACTGTGCTGTATATCTCTGTTTTGAACATGTGTTTTATTTCGTCTCCTTCCGTGTTTGTGTCCCCTGTCTGCCCCGCACAGTTTTTGAGCAGGGACTACTTCTTACTTTGTCTGTGCACGACCTAGTGCCTTGCCTCTAGTTTTGCTTTTGGGGCCTGAAGGGATTTGTATTTTATAGTGCAGATAAAAAAAAAAAAAACTGATGTTGATAATGAGCCACCTTTGTCCACCTTCAAACCAAGGCAAAAATTGGATTCAGATCCAAGCATCCCCTGGAGCCTGCCCATGCTTTGAACCCATTAACCAACTTTGACAGGGAAGTGGTCTCAAGCGGTGAGAAAGGAAGGGGGATATTATGTTCTTAGAGGTTCCCTGGTAACTGGATGGAGACGTTTGGGTGCAGAAAGCAGGCTCTGACTGTCCGCCCTCATTTCCCCTGTTCTCCTAAGGAGGGCTTCAAGCATAAGCTTACAGCAATAAGCCACAGAGTCCTTGTGAATGGGGACCAGCACAGGGGAGATTTGAATCAGAGTTTGCAGCCTCCTGTGCAGCAAAGGCCAGCAGTCATCGAAATGCAATCCAGAGGAGCCAGCTTGCTCCTCTTCAAGCCTTCCTCAAATTTGCTAATAAACCAGATTTGGGGGAATTCTTTCTTACTATGAGGAAAAAGATAATTTTAGTACTCTAAAGAAAGTCCTTGTTCCCTTGGCCTGTAATTCCACAGTAACTGATACTTTAGAGGAGGGTCTAACCTTTAAGTGAAACCAGCCTGTAGTAATATTTAGGAGCAGTGTATACCCACTGAATTGTGAAAAATACAGGGATTACTATATAGGTCTTGAACCTTAGGGAAACACTTTGGAGTTGTATAGGCAGCTTAATCTAATCTAAAGGGTGAGCATGGTTCTAAATGTATTTTCTAGTGAGCTCTGTACTCCTAGAAGCAGTAGAGAAAATTGCTTGACCAGCTAATGGGATTAGCCGACCACATTCAAAGGCTTACGGTCCACTATGGAGTAGCTAATCGAGTGAGATGGATATTTCTAATATTCATTGCTTTAATTTTTATGTTTTATTAAGTATGAAAGGCTCGGTGGCTGCTTAGAAGAGAGCTGGAAGGTCTCCTGAGGGAGGGGTTGTTTAGGGTATAATAAACAGAAAGACAGTAAGAGAGACAGAGAAGAAAATGTCTTGAGAGCTTCTACCACGCTAGGGGTGTTTGTGCACGTACACATATTACTCAACTGGACAGTATTATCTTACTGTGATGGTGTCATTGAAAGAGGAGGCAACTGTGACTTAAGAAGCTAGAATAAAGGTTTATGGAAATACTAATTATTATTAGAATTATCTCAAAATACAGCTGCTTTTCCCTATTTGCAACTGTGGTAGTGCTCAGGAGAGGGTGCCGGGTGCAAGGACCACAAACTGAAACTTCCTGCATATGATTCCGGCAGTGTCTGGAGTAGCAGGCTGGTCGTCCCTGCCCCTTCTTCCTCTCCACCATGTCTTCTCCGTGACTTTGGTGTCTGAACAAAATGGAGGTGTAAGACTGTCTGTGTCCTTATTACCTCTGGTGTCAGCTCACAGTGTAGGTGATGATGTCAATATTTCTCTGCAGGGCATGGGACTGAGATTGTCATGCTGCCTAGATTGTACGGAGTGAGCTGAAAAAGACTGGCCCTGATGCAGCCAGACTGTATGACAGTCATTGATATCAGACTGATATCAAGTCCTGAGCTTTCAGACCTCCAGTCTGAATTATTTTAAGTCTTTTTACAGTTCAGTAAGCTGTCAAAGTTAACACCCATTTGGACAGGGCCAGCTGTGAGTGGAGAGAAGAAAACCCCATGTACAAAACGTTTCTTTGTCCTGATAGCAGTACCCGGAGGGGAATCAACCTTTCCCACATGTGCAGTGGGGGTGGCCAAGGCTGTGGGAAGTCATGGCAGGCCTGCAGGGCAAGAGGTCTTCTTTGCAATTAGCTGTATCTGTGCCTTCCCAAAGCTTTTGGATGGGAAAGCACCTGTGGCTGACTCTGAGCCAGAGGGCTGTGGATGCACAGAGGCACTTCTCGCTCAGCACTGAACAAGGAAGGCTCCCAGTGAGGGAGAGGGCAGATAAAAATGTACATTTGGTAACATATCCAGTAGAATATTATCCAAATAAGAATCAAACCAAGTACGCTACAAGCCTTAGGAAAACAGAAAAAAAACAGGTTTGAACAAAATCTGTAAGATACTGTTAGCCATAAAGGCATAAGAAGTCATCCCGATAATGAACATAGAGAAGTTTCCAAAGATAGTGGGGAATTAACCCCATTAACCTGAAAGGGGAGGGGGGGAACAACATGTGTCAATAAATATTTACTCTTCTTCTGGTATTTGAAAGTGTTCTTATTCACACAGCCAACTGAAAGCTTTTCTGTGGGGATTTTGTAGAAGTAATATTAATATTAACTTTGTGTCTTTGTTGCTTTATTTTATTTCTTTGAAACAAGTAGTAAATTTACCATTGCAAAATTGAGATTTTTTTTTTTTTTTTTCAGTTGTAAAATTTATCTCAGCTCATTTGTCATGAAAATTTGCCCCTTAGGACTAGTTTGAACAGTATCCCAGGTGTTTAATGTTGTTCACCTAATGAAGGCACAACTCATGAAAACAACTATTGAACTGTGGTACACTTCATGAATACTGAGGAGGCATTCAAATTTAAAATGCATGTAGTAGTAACTGGGTCTATAAACTGCTGCTCCTGAAGCCTTGATGCTCTATGCATATTTCTCCATATGAACAATTTTCACTTGCATGTTTTTCTATTTTCAAAGACAGTTTGTATGTCTCCATTTAGCTTCACCAAGCCAGAGAGAGTACAGTTATAATTAGTTTGGCCATGGAGGGCTTGGCAGATTTTTTGTGAAATACGCTAGTTCATAACATGCCTTACTAGTCACATTTCTGTCCTCTTAAATAAGAGGAGATGGATTGTAGTGGGATGCAAATAATGTAGGAGTAGAGGTAAAGAGCAAAGAAAGGAGGTGTTGGGGCC
Organism: Harpia harpyja; assembly: GCF_026419915.1. NCBI lineage: Eukaryota > Metazoa > Chordata > Aves > Accipitriformes > Accipitridae > Harpia > Harpia harpyja. The sequence continues at coordinate 15,277,440 of NC_068969.1, read as the reverse complement.
TGCTGTGCATTACGCATTGTTAAAAGAGCACGTTATATGAAGATGAGGCGTGAATATGGGTGGATTAGGAGAAACCTGCTGAAATGTGTCAAAAATGAGATTTCAAAAAAAAAAGCTTGACCCAGTTGCACCCCTGAGAGGTGTAGGGAACCAGATCAAGGGATTTGCGTAGACACTGAGCACCTTGCTGTCAGCCCATCCCTGGGGGAACAACTTCAGCGGAGGCAGAAGAGCAGTAGATTTCCTGCACAAACGTGCTGTCAAGATGCTCTAGCAAAGCTTGGAGGGTCTGGGAAGAGAGTATGCCTGGTGCGCATACCCGAAAGATGTGGTGGGGAGAAGCTGCTGTTGAAGTGAGATGTCACCCTTACTACAGGAGAGCTGCAGTTCTGTCAGTCATAGCCTAAAAAAGCAAAGTCTGTATTCTAGGTTACTGAAATGAAATAGATGTGGCTGTCTGCCCCCCTGATGACAAACCCAGTTGGTTTTTTTGTTTGGTTGGTTTGGTTTTTTTAGTTTTTTTTTTTTAAAGCTTAATTTTGCAATGCCTGGCCTGCAGGCGGGAGGGGGGCTGCGGTTGTGTGTGTTCTGCTCTCTTCACTGAGCTGGTGTTGCTTAGCTCTGCTAAAAATGCATATCAGTGTTTCCCAGACACAAATCATTGTTCTTGACAGATTATGCAACTTGGATTATAAAAATCCAACGTTTTTCACTTTTCTTTCTCTCTGAAAATTAAAACAGAAATTTGCAACTTGCTAACATAGTAGGGAAGCATCGGTGTTCTCGTTTAATTCTCAGAATTATTAAAATTAGGCATATTTGCAAATTTAGGCTGGCCAGAAAAATAAGAATTCTGTTCTGGGAAAAAATGGTTCATGTCCTGCTATTTGTTGTTACTGAAATGGCTGTTGAATTTCTCATTAAAAATCACTGTAAGCATGTAATACAGCACAGAAAAGTCAGGATACTCATAACAGGAGACAGATCTTTGTGCAGAATTACTATGCTCCAAATGAATGCTCAAATCCCCGTATTGTTGCCTGATCTGAGATCACTTAGACTGTGGAGTCTTTTTAAATGATTTTTTTTTTTTTTTTTTTTAAACCAGGAATTGTCTTGTAACCCTGAAAAATCTTTTTTTGGTATAGCAGTATTTGCCTGTGAATAAACACTAACTACAGAAGAAAAATAAAAAAGAATGCCAGATAGCTCTACTTTTCAACTTTTGCTATACCCCAAAATAGCTCCAGACCTCATTCTGTTCTGAGATCTGCAGTGCACATCTCTGCTCTGATATGCTGCTCTCTCTGTATGTCCTGTATTTTTAGTGAAATCAGTGGGAGTTCAGAGTACGTGGGACTGCAGAATCCTCGATCTTCCTTGCTGACCCGAGACTAGATATTTTTTTTTCTCCATATGAAATGGACATGCTGCTGCAATATTAGAAATGACTGTGAAAAATTTCATTCTTGTTGCTGTCTGGTGTTCAGTGTTTTGCATTTAGCCCTTTGTATTTCCACTTGAAGAGCAAAGATAAACTCTGGGGGGTTTGGGGGATTTTTGCTTTTATATTGAGGCCACCATGTATGAACACTGTAGATACAATACATTGTGTCACCCCGCCATGATCCTCGTGACTGAAATACAATTAGATTTTTTATTTAAGGAGCCCAAACTACCCGATTTGAGATCCTCTGGGCAGCTATAAGGATTTTGTGCCATATGTGTTGCAGTGGTGAAATGTGAAATGGAGTGTTAGTGAAGAAGTCTTACTTGCAGATCAAATTTCTTAGCTGTCGTGCTTGAAAGCCAGACACTTAACATCATTTTAATGCAGTTTTTGTGTCTGAATTAATATAATAAATGTCAATGTTGAATAGCATAAGGTCACATTTTACTACTTTGACCAGAAGTGTAATCTTCCAAGATTCAGTTTTATTACTATTATAACAGTCATGCTGGATAAGGTCACCAATATTTCTTTCAATATGAAGTAATATATGAAAGCATAGTTTACACCAACTTTATTTTCTGCAATGTGGATTTGTGCTATGAGATGTATTGACAGAGATCTACCTTGGATATGTTTGCATGTAACTCTGGAACTGGTATAATAGTGTGTTGGTTATGCTCATGAGGGCCTTAGTCATTGCAAAGAAATGAACCTTTGAGGTTTGTACTCTCCCACTTCAAAAGAAAAAGGGCATTTTCTTCAGCAATATAGATATTTAGTCTGAAAGGCGCAGCTATACACTGCACAGCACGATGAAAATGATGTAGCTTTTGCATATATACACTCTGGTGAACAACAACAGTCACCAGCGGTGCCAGATTTCAAAGGTAAATACATCAAGGGTACGTATCAAAACCTGTGTGCACCCTGTCTGCTTATAAAGAGATAGACTGCACCGATCTTTAAAGCTGAAGTAATTGGATACCTACCTGCATATTTACATTGCCTGACACGGTGTTACAATTGCTTTTTTCTGGCTTCCAAACTGCATTTGTAAAAGAGGCAATAGATAACCTTGATTTTTCTTTTGAGTGAGGGGCTGTGCTCCAAGTGAGGCCATCCCTGTTGCCCTCTGTTGAAACTCTAGCACTAATGATTTTCTTGTTTGGGATTTCTCCTGGTTTGTTTTCTAAAGAATTCTTCATGGATTTTTATTACGTGAGGATGAAATGCTACTCAACTTATTAACTTGTATACCTGACTTCCTTAGAGAAAAGTCACCAGTTTTTGTGGAAATTGAGAGTGAAAAAAAAGCAGGGGTTAAAAGGTTTTGCAGCGTCCAGTTCTGTACTAAATTATGTAAGGCAAAAATATTAAATAATAATATATTCTTTAATGCACCCAGCCTATTTGGGGATTATATGGAGCAGGATGGATGGATCCCAGGGTCCTTTCTTCTCTACTTTTTTGCTGGGTTTTTTTTAAGCATTCTTTTAGCTAAAAAAGTTGTTATCTTGGAAAATTTTTTGCCTTTTTTTATCTCAAGGGTTAGCATTTCTGAATAGTAAAACTATTTTGTAAAGCTGAAGTCCCAACTCTGTTTCTGCTTTGTGCGGGTTTATGTGCAAAACAAACAGCATCAGTGTGCCGCTCCCACCGTCAGTCAAGATCTCCTTTAGCTGTTACAGAAGATTTGTGTGCCCCATGCCAGAGAAACTGGGTTTCAAATCTTGTTTGATAGCTCTAGAGGGGCTTGTTCTGTGCATGCATCTATTTCTGTAGTTAAAGATACGTAATGCAGTATGTTAGATTTTTCAGTGGCATTTTCCCGATGGCGTGATTTGTGCTGTGAGATGGCCCCTGAGCACTGGGAGGAGGCACTAGGGCACCGGTAAGGCGTAACGCACAAGGTGAGGGCTGCATCCCTGCCTTGCTGCATCCTCTTGCCCGCAGTGGAGCTGGTGTGTGCTGCTGGCCGCCCATGCCTCCGCCCCCTGGGCTTGGCCTCCTGTGTGTCAGCAGCACAGCCATCCATGCTTGGTGTTTTCCTTGAATGTGCCCAAATTAGGGTGAGTGACCCAGGTGTGCTATGACCTACGCAGATACATTGTGGGAGAAGGGGGCTGCAAATGTCCCAGCTGCTCAGCCCAGCGTCCTGTCCATCAGTGTTAAGCCATGTTTCAGAAAAACATTTTGAAATCCTTCTGCTTGAGGAAACTGAATCAAGGTAAAACCATGTTCTTGACATCTGCTTCCACAATGTTTTACTTGCCATTATGAGCAGATGTATTCTTTTGCATTGTGCTTGCCATTGTGGAAATGTTTTGTTCTCTGATGTATTCAAAATGATGTTTAATGACTTTAGCTTTCACCTACCGGGACTCTTATTTCTGGAAAATCTTTATAACATGCAAACAGAGGAATCAGGTGTGTATGTGCAGGCATGTAAGCTAAACCTCCAAGTGAGAGTTCTCTGGCTGTTGGTTAGTTTTTGAGGGTTTTTGATAGATCAGTGGCCATCTCGGAAGTGTCATCCTCTAAAACATGATTGTTGCGCGGCTATGTGAGTTAAGGCAAGAAAATAATTTAAAAAATTATATTTTAAGACATTCACTGCTCTAGTAATCTCTCCTGCTTTGTTAAAACTGATTTACTTTTGTCCTGTGGGTTGTCCTAGAGCACACTTGGGAAGATTGTAGATGTTTTGATATCGGAGTTCTGAACAAGGAAACACACTTTGAGTTTCAATGCACGTACACATCTATATATCTATAGCTTACACAAGTATAAAGGAAATCAATTAGCAACTGATTATTGTAGAGCAATGGCGATAGCATCTGGAAGTGTAGATAGTTTTCTAAGTCTGAGCAAGTCTTTTGAATATTCCAGTACTTGTTGAGGTCAAAATTACTGGGAGAGGAAGAAGCTCCTCCTTGCAGGATAACATTATTTCAGGATTTCTGTAAGTGCAGATAAAAATGCAGAGTGTGTAATTAAAAGAACGGAGGGGTTATCGAATGTTTCCAAATCTAAGATCTGTAAGACAGAGTTGCTGACAAGGCATTCTCTAAGTGGGCCCCATGGCTTTGACCTCTGTCTGTTCCTGTCGACCTTTAAAGTGTGCTGGAAGGTTTGTCCTTTCCCTGGGGCTTGGGGAGGGAGGCATGGCTATTGGGTGCAATTTGTGGTACTTCTTTCCTGCTCAGTCCTTGCTGGCTAGAAGGATCAGGTGAAACGGTCCAAGATGCCCAAGGGCAAACACACTTTTCTGAACAAACTGAAAGAAGGTTAGAACATGTAAAACGACACAACTTTAACCATTCTTTTTCAGCAACAGAGTGTGCTTTTTATTTTATTCAAATATTGGCTTCCCACTCCTCCTCTCATTCAAAACCATTAAATTTTTATAAGTAATACGTGAGTGTTTCATGCATTTTGTACTACTTCAGGTCATAGAGGTTGCCAGTAAGTCTAGTGTTGTACTTTTAAATGTAGGCCCCTTGATGTCTTCGCTGCTGCCACTGGAGGTTTAGGTGTCAAAGTTGTGCTACATGTGTGGTGGCAGCTCTGTCTGTGAGCACAAGCTAGAGCTCCATTCTCCATCCTTTTAATTGGTATTAAAGGAGACAGCAGCAACCTCGCAGCTGGCATCTCATTTCATCAAAGCAGTGATAAACTTTATATTCAAAGAAACTTCTTGCACTTCAAAATCCTTTAGTTTTGGTGACAAATGTTGGGGTATATTTGCATACAAATCACTTCTTCCAGGAAAAGGCTGATTTTTTTTTTTTAATTTTTTTTTTTTTAATGCTTTCTAAACATAGTTTGTCTGGAAGTTTTATGAGCCAGTTCTTTGTTTTCATACACAGTCTGATGAGCTTCTTCTGGAACAGAAGAGACTGAAGCAACATTAAATTGCCTTTTGGTTCCTCTTTTGAGGGCATCCTGATCATGTTTTGCTACAGAACAATTTCCCTTCCCTCTTATAATTCGTTGGTTTCTCATCACCATTGATAACTTTTGTTATCTTGGACTTACAAATTAGTAGTACAAATATCATTGGATCTGGCATCATGGCTGCAAGGGTTTTTTTTTCAATTGATCACTGTTGGTTTAAGGTGTGGGGGTTTTTTAAGTGTGGTTTAAAGGGTCGGGGTTTTTATTCAGTAACTTTGCATTCTAATCAAATGTCCTAAGAAAGTGGTAGTCAAATGGAAATTTTATTTACTCTTTCTCTTTCTGATGGCAAATATGGCTTAAAAGAGCTTAATTCACTCCTACTGAAAATCTATCCTATAGAATCACTTTTATCTCTTGGTGACTAGTTGCATGGCAAAAACATCTCAGCCTGATCTATCCTATTCTTGGACACCATTTTATCTCCTCTGCAATCGACTTTGTCTGTAGTGGAACCAACATTCTTTTTATCACCCAAGGTCTGATCTTCAAGCTTTCACCTTCAAAAGCACAGCCATCCTTAGGCAGACTGGTAGCTCAGAATGATTTGTAACTGAGGAGAACTTTGAAGTTCCTATAAACAACTGAAAAGCAGTGTTTTCTGCCTTTTTTAGTTATACTGCTGTTAGTTTGCTTGCTTCCGCTTAGGCATCTCTTGTGTCTTCCATTCTGTATTAGTGACATGCAGCCAGGAATGACTGTGCCACCAGTTTCTGACTGGCCTGATAAAAAGCCTAAGATAGTAATGCGAAGCCCAGGAAAAATGATTCACAAGTGTTTTTCACACCAGTGGTAAGCATCAGCATGGGTCTGTATGTGAAATGCAGACAGGCACATTCAAGGGGACTCTGTAGAGAACGTGTTTAGTTTCCAGAGCAACAAGCATGTGCATCACTTTTGCAAGACTGAGTTTTATAACGGTGTATGCAGCCATCACTGACGTGTTGGGAGGTCGCTGCGTGATTCACATCCAGCAGCGTAACAAGAGGAAGCTGAACAAATGACAGTGGAGATGCTTTCATTTGGAGGAGTACCAAATGTTCCTGCTCTTTCAGCCCCTAGATATGGGATATCTACTTTGTGACCTTTGGAAAGAGAAAGACATCCACGTTTCTCAGCAAGACGGCTTTGATGGTGATCATAAACCCTCAAGAAACACTGTGTGCTTGTAATTTACGGAAGAAACACAGAGATCTAGAAATTTATTTGTTGGAATAAAGTTTGTGATACCAAATTCAACATCAATTTTCTCCCTCACATGCAGGATGCGGTTGGAGTACTGTCATCTTTCTTTGTTGGGTTTTTTTTTGGCATAAATTTACTTTCTTTTTTAACATCGATAACTTGTCAGATTTAAACCATTTTTTTTCTTCACTCCAGGGAACTGTCTGCTAGCAACAAGCACAGTGACATATTGTTGTTATCAGCTTGTATTACGGTAACAGAGAGGTCCAAACTAGAGATCACAGCCCAAATCTTTGGGGTTATGTAGACATGCTGTGAAGTGCTAACAGCTACTCAGACCTTGCTCCAGTGAGACTTTTAGGCCTGTGATTAATTTGGAGTGCACAGCAATCTTACAGATTCCCACACTGGTTCCAACAGTGGCAAGGGAAATATCTATTAATGAGGGTGAGGTAGGATGTAAGGGTTGAAGGGCCATAAAATCAGATGCTTGCCTTGATGAACGTCAGCCTAAAGCATCTGATAACCTTGAACCCTGTCCTCACACTGTACAGCACTCATAGGGAGCTTCATGCAGGTATTGAGGATCATGTGGATGTTTCTATTTAGGCCTATGCAACTGGGGCTCAATAAATTGGAGGAGGGAGTGCAAAGGAGGAGAGCAGGTTCAGGTCTCTGCTGAGCAGAAACCCACAGAGGGAGACACGGGAGGTTTCATCTATGCAGATATCTTTTCATATCCCTTGTTCAGTTGATTTTTTGTTGATCTCACAACTGTAAGACATTCTGGGTCTCCCCTTGACAGTTATGTGACACCATCCATTTGCTTTGGAACATTTTTTTTCCCCAGCAGCGATCCTGTACTAGGGATGAACATCTCTGGCCACTTACAGTAGTATCAACAAAGGAATCAAATATCAGTGGCTTTTACTAGCAACCAATGTTGTGCAGCAGACCATTTTGAGACCCGTATTTGCTCTTGGAGACTCCTGTTTCTGTGGAGCACTGGTCTGATGGGCTTGGCTCCTTGAGAATGTGTGCATGTTCTGTGTCTCTTCACAAAGGTGGACCTCTGTGGAGAGCCGCAAAGGAGTATCTCCATCCTGCTGGTTTTGTGAAGTTGATGGGCTGATGTGGAAATGCTCCTGTGGGCAGAAAGCCAACATTGTGCCATGTAACTCCCCGCTGCACCTGCCCCTGAAGGGATTTTGTCATGCTGCGTGTGATGGGGTTCGGTGCTTATAGAGTGCAAGAGGGCAAATGAGAGAGGGGAAATGCCTTCTCCTCCCCTCCTCCTCGAGCACCTGTTAAGGAGCTAAGCATATGCTGGTTCTGGATTTGCAAATCATTATAATGACAGACTGTGACAATAGAAAGAGCCATGAAAATAGATCATGTCAAGACATCCTGGATTAAGGAATCCCCTGGTACACTGTGACATGATAAAACCCTACTAAGTCAATAATCTGTGCATTAAGAACTCCTCTGGTTATGTAAAGGAACTACAACAGCCTGTTTTTCTCAGTGAGCCAGAGGAAGTAGTAGCTTGGGTATGTAATAGCATGATAAAGAGTGCTTGCTCTTCAGTAGCCCTTATAGTCTAACTTGATTTACAGATCAGATCTCTGTTGATGACAGTAGAAAGACCATAATGATGCCAATGACCGTGTCTGAGAGAGTCTCAGTTGTGTCTTTATTCGAAGTCGACAGAAAGGAAATAATAAAAACAGATAATCACATTAAAGTAATGGTTTCAGATGACACACACACAAAATAAGGTTATTTAGAGTTAAACTGCTAGTTTGTCTTCTTCATTCTCATGTTCTTGAATATTGCAGTAGTCCTGGATAAGAGTATGAATTTATGTACCCATGCATACTGAAATGCCTAGCTATGATGTGCAGAGCTGGGAACAATGAGTATTAATGACAATAATAGTGTTAGAACAGCATCTACAGAGGCAATCATGACAAGAGGGCCCTGGTGTCCTTATCCCAGAGGGCTTATTATGCAGCCTTCCTTCCTGGAGAAGAGTGGGGGTTGTTCAGCCTGGAGAAGAGAAGGCTCCAGGGAGACCTTAAAGCAGCCTTCCAGTACCTGAAGGAGGCCTACAAGAAAGTTGGAGAGGGACTTTTTACAAGGACGTGTAGTGATAGGACAAGGGGTAATGGCTTTAAACTGAAAGAGGGCAGATTTACACTAGGTGTAAGGAAGAAATTCTTCACTATAAGGGTGGTGAGGCGCTGGAACAGGTTGCCCAGAGAAACTGCGGATGCTCCCTCCCTGGAAGTGTTCAAGGCCAGGTTGGATGGGGCTTTGAGCAACCTGGTCTAGTGGAAGGTGTCCCTGCCCATGGCAGGAGGTTTGGAACTAGATAATCCTTAAGGTCCCTTCCAACCCAAATCATTCTATGATTCTATGATTATGCAAGTGAAAAACAGTAGGGAGACACGCTTTCTGATTCCCTCCTCCTTTATAACTTCCATTGTCTTGGGTGCTTTGTAAGCTATGTTTTACCATCTCTCCTTGAGTTTTATTTTGTATTAAAGGGAGGGCTTTGTACGGTTAGTTTTGTGTTGAAGATGTACTCTACATCTGTTTTACATTTTCTCAGCCCTTATGTATGACTTATCCAAAACTGACTCCCCTGGCAGGTGAGGGAAAATGCATCTTTTGGAGCATTTTCCCCTGACACATGCACTTTCTGTGAACGTTCTTGTTGATATCAAGCTTTTTGTGTTACAGCAGGTATGAAATAAATTGCCAAAATTAACTAGCTAAAGAATAGTGGCTTAAAATAATTTCTTTTCATGTTGGATTGTCTCTGAGTCTCTGCTTAAACACTACACAGGATCTTTGGTATTTCCACCCCATCTTTCCCTCTACTGCAGCTGAGTAAAGGCTGATTCCCTGCTTTGCTGCACTAGTTGTTTTAATCCCCAGACACATAAACTGCGGGAAGAGGCTATTGCTATTTTCCTCTTCGTTTTGAAATACCTCTATCAGCACCCAGTTACATTTCCCTTGTTTACCATTTCAGTGTCCATGTCCTCCAACTATTAGCATTTCTAAGGGTCACCACTTGTATTCTGAATGCCTGGAGGGGTATGTGGGTGCTCCTGGGCTTCACTGGTGAATAATGTAGAACTCCTTTGGATGACAACAGTACTGTTTCCAGTAGGTCCTGCTAAACAGCAAAGAAGTAATAACATTTGCAAAAACAATAATAAACTCTTTTACATGCAAAGTCATCTCTCTACTACACCCACTTCAACTGTGTATTTGCCAATGCAGTAAAGATACTCATCTAGGTTCTTTATCATGGACTTTGCAATTTTAAGCATTCAAAAGAACTAATGGAAATACACTGGCAGATTTATTTTTAGGTGCAGCAGCAAAGATGTGATCTTGCAGGGCAAAGATACTATGATTTGCCTTTCTGCTGTGTAAGTGTGCTGAACAGCTCTTTCATAAGGCAGATAGAAGGTTCTCTTGTTTTTCAGACTGTTCCTAAAAGTGCTGATGTTCTTATGGAGGGCTAAGCCATTCCTGCAAGAGGAACAGAAAGCATTTCTTTTTTTGTAAGAGAGTTTCTTTCTCTCCTTTGTAATTTAGGCTCATTCTGCTCTCATGGAATAGTTCCCTGGAACAGCATAGCCCATTCTGTTGCTTTAGAAGCAATTTCAGTAACTAAGCATGCAAAATATGCCATGAGAGCTTCCAGCTTAAGACAAACACAGCTCTCCATTGACTTTAATCAGAGTGGTTTTCTGAATGCCCTAACAGAACTAGGTAGAAAACCACTTCTGAGAAATTAATGGGAATCAGGTGGTTTATTCCATTTAAAAACTTTGAAAATCCCAGCATATATTACAATATTCTTTGAGGAATACACTTAGTGTAAGACAGTCTGAATTATCCAAATTCAGTTTTCCAAAACTCCCTGTTATTCATGTTCCTCATTATCTATCAATTACATTCAAAATTACCTTCATTACCTGAAACCTTGATTATCCAAACGTATTCATTGTCCCCGGTGATACTCTGATAATTGATCTTGTACGGCATTCCTCCAGCTGATGCTTCACTGGTTATGAAATGAAGGCACTGTTGGTCTGGCACATGTACCACAGACTCATCTTTCTCTGTGCTGTTCAGCATAGGCTTAGTGCAGAGTTACAAAGAGTATGGATAAAGCTCATGATCATCTGCCATTGAGAGGTAGCTGGAGAAAGTGGATGTTACCACCTTCTCCAGCAGCAGGTCCGACAGAACCTTCCTTGAGATGACTTAATTCTGGGGAAAACAGAAGAGAATGGGAGGAGTGAAGCTTCCTACGCAGCAAGGTACTTCAACACTGCCATAAAGCACTGGCTTTTCACAGTTCCAAATCCAGTGGTTTGCTCTGTCAGTCAAAGTAATTAACTTTCAAAATTAGGCAAGATGAATCCCAGGGAGATTCACCAAATATTCGTCTGTTTATTTTATTGCTGTCTCCCACCATAGATGCCCAGAACAGAAAAAAATATTGCACGCTCAACTACCATGGACAACAATGTCAATAATGCTTATGGTTTGTACAGAACCTTAATTCCCAACACATTCTATGGTGTCTTTCTACCAGGTTAAATCTTGTTTCCAATAAAACTTAATGCTTGGAATATGGCATCCAATAAATTGCAAGAAAGTAAATTTGTCATAAGTAATATTTAGTAATTAATTATTCCCTCATTATAGTTCCTGAATCATGAGTTAGAATATAACTTCATAATGATCACATTATTTTTTTTAATATGATGGTGCCACAGCTTTAATTAAGACTCAGTGCTGAAGCGTTTTCTCACAAGTTGTTTCTTATTCTCAGGTGGAGAGGCTGGATCATGAGCTTACTTCCTGTGTTTGAAATGAGGCTTTGCAATGACATGTTGCAATTCCAGCAGGGTTAAGTTTGGTGAATTGAATTCAGTGCAGTTTTCTGGTGGTGCAGGTCATTTGGACAAGACTTACAGCTGCTGAGCTGCTTTGCATGAACATATTAGTTTCTATGGTAAATGCTATTGCTCCAATGTTTAGGCCAAAAAAACACTTTTTGAGTGTTGCACCCCAAGTGTTGTTTTGTGTCTTCTGTTCAGCTTCAGGCATGGCTGTTTATTTCAGTGGTCTTGTACATTTATAATTGGTATATTTGCGTAGCTTCATGTAATTATTAATACTTTTGTCATATATTTCAGGTAGGTTATATCATCCCGAGCAATACAGATGTAGTTCTTAGCTGAAATGGGTTGTTGTACAGAAGTATTTCTTTACAGGATCTTCTCGGAGCATCATAGCAGTTGTAGATGAAGTCCTTTCAAATTGGGACTTCTACATTTCCAATTTGGCCACTGGTTATTGCTTTTGGGCCTTCCAGGATCAAAAGCCTAATATGATTCTAGAATGTGATCATGATTCCTGGTACAAATGTAAGTTTAGGTCTGCAGTACATTTCTACCCAATAAAACTTGGATCAGAGGCATGTTTCTGAGCCACAAACTCTCCCACGGCTGTTCTCACTGTGGTTCCACTTAGGCACCTGCTATTGCCCAAGGCTGCCCCTGAGGTCAGTAGCTAGCAGAAAAGGATGAATCCTACAGTAAAATGCCACTTGCTATGAGGAACTGAGCTTTTAGTGACCTACTTGACATATCCTAAAGGCATTTAAAGGGAATATCAAATATATGAAAGGCTTGTTTAAAATGAAAAGTGAACAGTTCTGAATCTCACATTTCCCTGCTGCGGCCCTCTGTCTTGTGGAGTCACTGTACTTTGAGTAGCAGTACTTTGTACTTTGGTGTGCTATCTAGCATGATTTAGACTATAAGCCATATCTATATTTAAATTAGATATATTGACTTTTTTTTCTACAGAAAAAATAGAATAATATTTATTGTTCATTTCTTGGAACTAATGCACCTTTCGTTGACATGAAGAATTATTTTAAGTAGCTTCAGTGGGGTGAGAAGATCAGGTAGAGTAAAAATACCACAGTATAAAAGCTGCAGTGTGGTCTTAAAACACTAACAGTGCAGAGAGATCCATGTCAAAGATTTACACTGATTGCTCTTGGTTCCACCAGAACCGCTAATTCTCTGTTTCACTGCATAAATCTGGTCTTCTGTATTAGTGTAAACTTGTACTGAGCTGCCTTATCAAGATCAACTGTGTTTAGATAATCTGTCTTATCTTCATGACTTTTTTTATTAATGCTAAGATGTGGCATAGCAAGATAAAAAAAATGTCGTGTGTGGTTTTAATAGTCTGAAGCAATTTTTAAGTTTTTATTGTAATTTTATTGCATTTTCATTGGTTCTTAATCATTTTTATCGTTCACAGCTAAGTTTTCTCCCAAACTAGCAAGCTCTACAATGTACTGTTTCCTGTATTGTACCAAAGCAGCCTTCTAAAATATATTTAAAACCAGTTCTACGTGTAAAACCCACTAAAGAGTGCTCATCCACCTTTTCCTATTATGAGATGCTCACTCTTAATCCAAATAGCCTCTACAGATTTCCTTCCAAAAGTGAGTCACTCTGTCTTATTGAATAAGATTTGTCCTGGGGGGAAGACGTCAGTTCTTGCATTACTACAGTTTTATGTACTTCCTAATTCAGTGAGTTTAGTGAGGACTGAACAGTTGCCTTGACGTATTGTTGTCCTAATGAAGCAGATATGCATTTGATTCATTTTTAAAGGCTTTTTGATGCCTTGTATGTGTACGTGCGTGCACTATTTCAGTTGTTTTCACTTCCTTCTTAACTCTTCCTATAGGTAGTGTCTGTGGAACCATTATTGTTTTCTTCGTGTAGAGAAGAAGGCTTCCCGTAGCCTTCAAAATGTGAAGAATTGTTCAAGGGCAGAAAAAAGATAAACGACTGGCAGTTGTTTTTCAGTTATATTAATTTTATTAGTCATGCATTCTCTTGTGTTTTTTCTGAGCTATGGGACTTCTTTCTGTTAGCAATTAGAGCTTTTGAACAAAGAAAACTTCTGCTTAGATGCAATGATGAATTCAATACCCCTGCTTACACTCCTCAGTTGAAACTGGGGACAACGTTGTGGTGAGTTTTAATACCTGAAGCTTCGTCTGACTGATTCTCTCTGCTTGGGGCACTAGATGCAAATTCATGTAAAACAGAGCATAAGAAAAGAATAATCCCTCACCCAGCTCCCCACAGCCCATTATTTCTGCATTCCCATCAGCTAGCTTATGGACGTGCAGAAGTGGTCTTTCATACAGACACATGAGATTGTTAGAAATAATCATTTCTTGCAGTCTTCTGCAGCTGGTTCTTCTGGCCTCTGAGCTCCCAGCAGCCACGAAGGTACTGTCTTCCCACCTCAGTGAGGGCTGAACCGGCCACTTAGCAGTCTCGCGTTCAAGTGACCCTATCTCTACCTGTCTCTCAAATGCTTCCTGCTGTTAGAAAGAGATGGTAGCAGTATCCATGGTGCTACAGTCTGTATTAATCCTAAAATGAGCGAAGCCCTGATCTCCAAGGCAGGAGTTCTTGCTGAGAGTTGCTCTGTAAATGACTGGGGTGTTTTCAGCCAGGAGGGAGACGCAGAGGCTACTGTGCTTTAGATTATTCACCCAAGCTTATGAAATACACGAAGGAATATTAAGTCTCCATAGGTACCATAGTTTGGGACACTTTTTTTTTTTTTAATGAAAACAGGTTAGTCAAACCCAAAATATTAATGAAAAAGTCAGTTTTGATGAGTTTCACAAGCTTAAATTATTAGGGAAAATTTTTGCTAACTAAACTGCCTTTTATGTAAAAATGTTAGAATGCTAAAATAGATATTTCAGGAGTTTTAAAAGTCTTGGAAATTTTATTAACTACTACTTTTCATCTTTAGAATATATTTTTAATTTTTTTTTGAGATTTTGACTCTTGTGCTGTTGTGAGAGGGAAGTCTTTTTAAAATCTTTGAAAAAGTCTCCTGAACAGGAACAGTATTTCCATCCCAATGTAAGCTGGTTTCCTGACCATGTTACACATTGAAAATAAATCATTTTCCTAAGTTAAAACCTTTTGTAACAAATGGTTTAGAATACTAACAATATTGGTCAAACTGAAGAGCTTCATTAAGAAGCAATTACCCTTTCACTTTTAGATATTCTGCCTTTTCCCCCTTGTATTTTGTTCTTTTAAAGCCTCACATATTAAGAAAACCTGTCAGTTTTAATGTTTTTAACTGGTTCCTCAAAAAGACAAGAAAAAGAAAAAGAACTTTATTCCTATTGTTAGAATGTCAGTACCTGGAGAGCCTTTAATTTTTTCCTTTACAAAGCTTTGAATTGTTCTGTTTGAAGTTCAAATTCAGGAATAAAACAAAAGTCAAAACAGAAAGTATGTTTTCTATATAGCAAACTAATGGCCTTAACCAAGAAAAAGTTGTGTTTAGTTCTAAAGCTTGTCACATAAAAGGAATTTTAACCTCTTTGGGGTTTCCTTTTTTGGTTTTCTTTTTTTTTTTGACCCCCCCAAAGGCTGTTTTTCCAACATTTCAGAACTACAGAACGTGTACCTTGGTAGTTGTGTGTGAAAATTTATAATGGGCACTTTGTGGGGTTGATCAGAATCCCACGGAAGGGAACAAAGTCTGGCTTAGACCTTAAATACGGAATTACAATAATTTAAGCTTCAAAGTCAAAATTCAGATAAAGCAAATAAAAATTTCTATCGTGCCTTTGAATTTCAGCCTCCACTTTATGTGCATTAGTGGAAAGAAAATTGCATTGAAATGGTCAGCATGCAGATGTTGGCCATGTGTTTTGCTTTTCTTCTAGAATCTGAGCCTTCTCTGTCTGGTCAACTTAGTCATTATGCGGTTAACAAACACTCACTTTTCAGTAGTGACCCATAATCTCCGGTGTGAGCATATCCTTAAATACTTTAGATGTACACGGGGAATTTGTACTTGTGCTTGGCACAACTGAACATAGCTTTGACAGTGTCTAGGTGCCCATTGCAGAACCACATTGCAGTAAATGCCTCTGAATGCCAGTCTCAAAGGGCTCCAGTTATTATGGTCTAAGAAGTCAATGAAAGAGTGAAAGAGATTTACAGAAATGTGTGCAACCTTGACTGTTAAGGGCTGAAAGCTGGCACATATGTTTCAGCATCCTTGCTCTGCCGGTGTGTAGAAACTTGTTGAACCGTGCATGCTTGCTTGGCCGCGAGTCTGAGCTTTTCCAAACAGGTTACAATCTTAACAGACGAACAGGCAGAGGCTGTTCATTTGAATTATGGAGGAGGCTCATGGGTTTTGGTGCATTAAACAACCCGCCCAAGGTTGTGCAGGGAGTGGTCTGCTGTGCCCAGTATATAAGGACAAGTGATTTTGCTGAAATCATAGGTCATCCTTAGGTTTTAGCTCAGTTTGAGGGTAATGGGTCTGATCCACTGTTGCTCTACTGCTACTTTATGGTTATGTGCTTCCAGTATTATACCTGGAGTTTTAGTCTACTATCTACTGGTAGTCTTTGGAAAATACCAACATTCCTAATTGTTTAATAGATCTTTAATGGAGCTTTTAGTGTGTGTGAGGGTATACATATTGATTCATGTATGCATATTTAGGTATTAGGAAAAAATCAAGGCTGTTGAGAGATTCCTGCAAGATCTAGAGAGAGGAATGTACGATCGCAGTTTATAATAAGGTGTAGAGGTTTTCCACTCCTTAAAATGGAGAAGCTGGCATATTAAATTGCACATACTCTAATGATGTGGACTGACTCAGAGAATTTGAAGGAAATAACAGCTGTTCACATCAAAGCTTAAAAATAGAAGCTTCATCAGTCAGTAGCAGTTTAGAATGAATGAAGAAATCATGAAATTATTAATTATGGTGGTTAGAGAGAGGAAACATAAAGTTCAAACTTTCTGAAGGCAGAATGCTGTCTTCAGTCATGCAGCACGTCTGCTGGGTGTCAGCCCCTTGTCCTGCTGAGCCTAAAAAGGTGGGGGCTGTTGCCCTAACATAGGCACCTACTGCCATTTCAGATACCCTAAGATGACTCAGGCTTCCCACCTGGCTGACAGATATGACACAGGGCATATGGGAGACTCCTGCCATTCTGGAGTGGCAGCTGGATGCCCCGAGGCATCTCAGATGGCAGTAGATGCTTCTGTCTGAGGAGTAATTGCATGTAGATGTAAGTACAGACTCACTTTCACTTGCATCTTTAATACACAGTCACCTGAAGCACATCAGTAGTTCATAGCAGTGTTTGCAGTGCGTAATTGCAGAAAGCAATGAACAGTTTAACTAATTTTAAACTCTAGGAAGAATTTTGAGGTGAATAGAGCATTTATCCAGATTAAAATCTGACCAGGATATAAAGTTAAAAACTATCCTAGTGTTAAAAACTGTAGTTAAAAACTGTAATTTAAAGTTGCAGTGGATGGTTGTTTTCTTAATGACCTCAAACCCATGAATTCATTTTAACATTTGCCTTTTTATATATTCATAGTTAAATATAACTTGAATGTTGTCCTAATTACATTCTCATGTTAATTTAGCTCTGATTCAGAATTTCTATCATTATTCTTTGTAGAATTATTTTGAAATGATGGAAAGTTCAGTAAAGATGCTCCAGTGTGTGATTGTGCCTTTGAATTATTTATCACATTCAAAGACAGAAATATGGTTAAAATCTAGTTTGAGTTGTAAATGAGTCTCAGTAAAGTAAGGAGGAAGTGAAAATCCTTTTTGCAGAATGACATGGTTTTTTATGGGCACATTGTTTGATATTGAGGGAGCGCTTCGTGGCCCCACATGAGCGGAGAGCCTCACGGCTTAAGAAGAAAACAACCATTGCACCAACTGGCAAATGCTATCTAAGCAGGTAAGACACATAAAGTGTGGGAGAGGAGAGAGGTACAGAGACAACTTGCCCAAACGACAGAGCAGATTAGTGTCAGAATTAAGAGAAAACAGATGTCCTGTCGTGGTCACAACCAGCACTCACACCGCACTCCCTCCCTCTGCTACGTGCTATGGAAACAAAAGCTCTCGCAAGCAGCGTTTAGCCTATGTTTTTCACAATGCATCACAGTGGCAAGTACTATAGTGTTAATATAAGGTTGTAGAAACCACGATTAATGCAAAAATTCATACTTGTGGCTGTGGCCCCGAGCTAGATAGAGAACAAACAATTGCTGGTGAGGCATGTGCAAGTCTGAGAGGGTGGGAAACTGCTGGGAAAAAATTCTAAAGGAGAAAAGGAAACTTGTCTTAATGTAAGCAGCAGTTTTGCTAGAGGTAAGTGAGGGGAAATTCTTCACTTATAAATGGTTCGTTGACCCATGATAATAAAGCAGTGCTGCAGAAGAAGGATAATTATCTACTTAAGTATCAGATGCCCTAAGGGTAAAAGCTTCCCTTCTCTCCTTTTTGAAAAATGAACTCAGATTAAACGAATGTCCTTTTTCCTGTTTTAGTGTTGACATGGATTTCCTTTTTATGAGTAAAATTAATTAGTCTTTCTATTCCTTTATTCCTGGTATGGAAATCAGGTCTGCCAAGCAAGTTCCCAGCTCTTCCCTTGGGCCCTAAGTTCAGCCAATAGCATCCTTTATGGAGGTGCTTTGTACAGTGTGCTGGGAAGGCACAAATAAATTACAGGAGTTTTATTACACCCGGTAGCTTGCCAAGAGGCACAACATTTTAGGACTAAAAACCCACAAAACTAGGCTTTTTGTCCCTGTCCAGGATTGGTTTATTTCCAAGTACCTGCATTCTAAATACATATTTCTCCTTTCTTAAATTTTAATACTATAAGTTGTAACAAGAGAAACAGAGAATAGTGGTGGCATAGCTGATGCTGTACTGAAAAAAAAATGACAGCCAGATTTTCAAAGCAGATTAACACCTGCAGCTGGGGCCAGTCTTCTCCTTTTCTGTTGGGAGCTGCTAGCTGTGGAGCTCACTTGAAAAATCTGCTCCCACTTTAGCAAATATCCATTGCAATCTTGTCTGTCCTCATCTGGACTCTGAAAAAATGATCAAAACCTGCCCCTACTTCTTTACTTCCAGAAAATGTCTGTTTTTCTCTCTAATCAGAATTATAAATGCGATTGCTATAATAAACTTGGTGAATGTAAACAAGTTGTCTCTGTTTATGGAACTAAATCATCTTTTGCATGTATTAATCTTTCTTTATTTCAAACGTCTCATGCGGTTGTTGAAAATCAGTTTGATGTAACCTTTGTGTGAACCTGTTAACTACAGAGCATCTCCTAGTTACCTTTCCTGGAGTATAGAGAATATTCCTGAATACCTGCAGGCTTCAAGATGCAGTAAAAATAAAAATGATGGTAATACAATGACATGGAACTTAATTTTCTTCAAATAGTCCTTTGAACACTTGTTTTAATACTGAAAAAATAAGAAGTTGTTAATTTTCATAGCCTTTGGTCATGAAAGTTCAAGTGGTGTTAAAGGTGATTTTAAGGTCTTTATTCTGCAAACACAGTACTGTAAGTCAGAAAAAATCCTGTCTGCAGGGAATTGAAACAAGAATCAAGTCTCAAGTACTTGCTTGTTGGATTTACACAACTGAGGCTCTGCTAAGAATTCTGGACCCTATTAATAATGTTACAAAATTGACTTTCAAGTGAGGAATCATAGCAATTATGAATTTCTGTGAACAAAGCAGATCAGATGACTGTGAATAGCGTCTGTGTACTTCCATTGTTTATTTTATAGCTTCATTTCACTGACTCACGAAGCGCAGTCACCAAGGCAGAATAAAATCAAAGTATATTTACAATGTTGTGAACACCGCTCTTAAAAGGGAATAGTCTTAATTATTTTAATGTATTTCTACAAACATATAATAGTTGTAACAGGTGAGCATTCCTTGTGAATGGTAATTAACGTGATGTAGAAATAAGTGATCTGCTATTTTCAGCATAGTGTCAGCTTTTCACATTTAAGTACCTAAAACTGGAGGTGTAAGATCGAGATTTTTCAAAAATACATACGACATATGTGGAAAAGCATTGTAAAACTGCTGTCTCAGGTCACCCACCCAAACCCATCTTAAATTCCTTCAGCTTTCCCCCATTTTTAATCAAAAAAAGAAATTTCTCTGACTTTCAGAGGTGTTAAATACGAGCATCTCTCCATCAAAATGGTAACTTTGAGTTTGTGAAAACTTTGCTTTCCATTAGATGTCTCAGTAATAACATATAGACCCTAGTTCAGTCATTTTGCCCATATCTGAGGAAACTTCTTCTGAACAAAGCATCATATGATTCTCTGTATTTAGCCTTATGTTTTAGTTGCTCTTGCTGTAATCCTTGGAGAGGAAGAGTTTAGGCAGTTCAAAGGGGATCAGAAGCAGGTTGCAGACTAGGGATTGAGACACTTGTCTTTCTGTACCACTCAGACTTGTGTTTGTGCCTTGACAATACCACCTTCAGATGTCCTTGTTTGTCCTCTGCGACCGGTGGAGCGTTTCCGTGACTTGTGTCCTGAGGAAGTGGCCGATTTATTTTGTACGGCGCAAAGGGTTGGCAGTGTGGTGGAGAAGCACTTCTGCGGCACCTCGCTCACCATTTCAATTCAGGTTTGTAAACCAGTCAACTAAAAAAGGTTTAATGGTTTGTTTTATCAAGCTTTCAACCTTCTTCGCTAGTCCAATGACAAAAGGATATTCAAACTTCAAGGGGCAATAAATGCAAAATAATAATAATAAAAAAAGAAGCACAATAACTGCATTGCAGTCTGCCAGATTTGCCATTGTGAAAAAACTAAAAGGCAAACCAGCAGAAAAGTGTGGATAACTAATAACTGCAAAACTTCGGAATAAGCCTGCGAACTCTCCCAAACGCAGTACTTGCTTGCTTGTATTTCAGCAAATACTCTTTCTTCAAAGGAGTGTTTTGCAGGATTGACCTAGAGAAGGCAGCCACATCTCTCCATTCACCAGGTAACCTACTGCTTGTGATGGAAACAGGTAATTCCTGCTTACAGCTATTTATACGCAGGCAGGGAGAAGTAGCCATGTAAATATGTTATCAATTCTGACCATTCAGTTATTTGTGCTGGGTGTTTTTATACCAAAAAAGAGATCTGTTTAAAGCAAATCAGGAGACTAAGCCCATTTCATTAGAATAGGAATTTAAGCAAGCATGCTTTGATTAAATTCTCACTTACATTTCTGATTTTATATTCACAAGGATCAGAAATCTATTACTAGCTCTTCAAAAATATGATCTGAAAGAATGAAAAATAACAACTATCATTTTTGTGGTCTAAGATACAGTTTCTCACTTTGCCATGGCCTGATATGGAAAGGCGCCTTGTCCCAAAACTTTGTGTTGAATGGTCCCCAGGAAAATATACTAAATTAACATACATTGAAATTGGATGTAAAAGATTATTGAGTAAGATTTCTGAATTCCTCTGTGATCCTTGTTAGTTCCTCTAACCTGAGACTTCTCCCTTTGCTTACAGGATGGCCCTGAAGCCGGACAAACGGTGAAGGTGAGTGCTTATTATGCAGAATACAAATTAA
This sequence comes from Harpia harpyja, assembly GCF_026419915.1. Taxonomy (NCBI): domain Eukaryota; kingdom Metazoa; phylum Chordata; class Aves; order Accipitriformes; family Accipitridae; genus Harpia; species Harpia harpyja. The sequence continues at coordinate 15,256,273 of NC_068969.1, read as the reverse complement.
GAGACAATTATAAGAACTAATAAAAGATCAAAGCTAGTCATCTGCAGACCATTGCTGTATTGTTATTTTATCCTTGAGATCAAAAAATCCCAAGTGTACAATAGCTGTAAATACTTTTTATTGAAATTGCACAGGATAATGTTTACCGTTTTTCTTTCTAGACAAAAATTTTCCATCATGAAAATATCTTTTCTAAGCTGCTGGGTGTATTTATGTAAGGAAAGCCTTAGAAAAGAGGCATCTGTTTAAGTTTTTTGTTTGTTTTATGGAGAAAATGTTGCCCTTCCATTCATAATCTCGTTGTTTGTCTTTTTATTGCTTAATGAGTTGTAGCTAATTATAGGAACAGTTAAACTGAACCACGTTATGAAAATATACCTTTTGTCTATGCTTTCTCTCTACATATTCATATCACATTCTTGTTACTGAAGTTCAAATGTAATGGAGCCAGTGAAGCTTAAAAACAGATTTTAAGTGTATCATAGAATCATAGAATGGTTTGGGTTGGAAGGGACCTTATAGATCATCTAGTTCCAAACCTCCTGCCACGGGCAGGGACACCTTCCACTAGACCAGGTTGCTCAAAGCCCCATCCAACCTGGCCTTGAACATTTCCAGGGATGGGGCAGCCACAGCTTCTCTGGGCAACCTGTTCCAGTGCCTCGCCACCCTCACAGTGAAGAATTTCTTCCTTACACCTAGTGTAAATTTGCCCTCTTTCAGTTTAAAGCCATTACCCCTTGTCCTATCACTACACGTCCTTGTAAAAAGTCCCTCTCCAGCTTTCTTGTAGGCCCCCTTCAGGTACTGGAAGGCTGCTTTAAGGTCTCCCTGGAGCCTTCTCTTCTCCAGGCTAAACAACCCCCACTCTCCAGCCTGTCTTCATAGGAGAGGTCCTCCAGCCCTCTGGTCATCTTCATGGCCCTCCTCTGGACCTCCTCCAACAGTTCCATGTCCTTCTTTTTTTGGGGACCCCAGAGCTGAATGCAGTACTCCAGGTGAGGTCTCATGAGAGCAGAGTAGAGGGGGAGAATCACCTCCCTCAATCTGCTGGTCACGCTTCTTTTGATGCAGCCCAGGATACGGTTGGCTTTCTGGGCTGCAAATGCACATTGCTGGGTCATTTTGAGCTTCTAGTCAACCAACACCCCCAAGTCTTTCCCCTCCGGGCTGCTCTCAATCCATTCTCTGCCCAGCCTGTATTTGAGCTTGTGCAGTGTACTTCTGAAAAAAAAAAATGGGGTGGGGTGGGTGGGTGGGGTGGTGGGGAGGGGAAGAGAAGGATTTATGATTATAGCCTCCACTTGAGTAATAACATAAACAACATCCAAGATGGGTCTCCAGCCACGTTTCACTGCCTCATAATGCAAATGCATGTGTAGTTAGATTATATGCCTGAACATTAGATAAAGGCTATTGTTTACATTTGGAATCAAAGGAAAGTCAAATATGGCTACGGGTTAGCACTTTGTAATATCAAATTAGATGTCTCAAGCTGTTTGGGTTAAGACAACTGTAATAACCAAATGATGGCATAGAGAAATATTTTACTTCTTTCCAATTTGCTGTATTAACTTTATTTTTCCTACTCCTTTTTGTTGCCTGCTTTGAATATTTAACAGAGAGGTAATAGGGAGAGAGAAGATGAAATTAGAGAATCCCCAAGCTTTGAGAAGCTGAGGAGTAATGAAGGAATGTAATACTATTTACTTCAGTACTGTGACAAAACAGATTCTTCGGCTCGTGACTTAGGGTGCATTGTGTGGTTTTCACTGGGAATGCCTGTTGGTAGGTGAAAGTCTCAGTTTAAATACTTTCTGAAGTAAATTTTGTCATTAACATCAACATGTATTAACAAGGAGATCACAGGATTTCTTTTAGTGTCTTGGACAAATGTTTTTTTTCTGTGTAAAGAAAAGGTTTATAGAAACGATGATATTAAAATGTGAGAAAATTTGCTAATATGGATGAGCAAAACTAGATGTAAAAAATCCCATCCTTTGCGATTCTGAAGAGTAACAAATGCTTATGTAGGCCTTAAAAAGGCAAGAAATTCTGTATCATTTTGTATTCGTACTGGAGACAAAGCACAGTAAGTGTTAATCTATCCAATACATTGCAAAATGGTAGCCACCCTTCATTCTTGCTTCTCACACTTTTAATAAGCAATGAGATGAAAATGACCTGCTCTTACAGCTGTGAACCCCTAGACTCTGTAATAAAGAGTGTGTACTCATAAATCAGAGGTTAGCAGTTTGCGTTTCTCTACTTTTCTGCATCATTGGGCAACACTGTAATTTATCATCATCACTTTGGGATGTTTATCATCCAAAAGTGCCAACAACTATTTTCTTCAGAGAACTTAGAGCTTTCAAAACTTGAATTGGGGAAGAAATTACTATGATCAAGATCTTCTTTAAAGTGAACAATAGGGTGGATACATAACTAGCTGGTTGCATTTAAAGTGTTTTGAATCAGAAAGTTTGAAAAACCACCTACGTGATCTACAAATAATTTACAAACCTTAAATTCCACGTGTCATGTTTTTCTGTATGCGTTTTTCTTCATGTATCAGAATGCATAATAATCCAATCTTTCTCTAAAAGTACTTTTAATTAAAATTTCTGGAACAGACTAAACATTAGAAAAACATTCTAATAGTAAGAATAGCAAAGCATCACAGTAAATATCTAAGGGATTTTGTGGAGACTCTGTTTCAATAGGGTAGGCAAGCATACGTCAGCAGCTAATTAGGTGTAGCTGATCTTGCTTTGAATAGGGTCACATACCAGATGGCTTCAAGAGTCCTTTCCATTCATATTTTGTATAATTCTGTATACCTGTATAAATATAGGCTACTGTATGTGCTATGTAGGAAAAGAATTACAGGAAGCAGAGGAAGTGTACTGGCTGTTAAACTGGTCAGTGCAAAGCTTTACTACAAAATGGGAAGAGCTATCAGCCTAGCTGAAGACAAAACCTGACTGAGAAATTTTATCTGAAAAAGATTAGGAAATTCTCTTTCTTTGTCAACAAGAAGGAATGATAATCCACATCCAAGAAAATTCTTGGGCCTCAGTTTGAGTATGTGTCTCAGATCTTTCTTTGCTGAAAATTATATATAATATACTTGCCGAAAATTATATGTGTAATGCATGCAGCAGGTTTAAAGGAGATTACCCTTTCAGTGTCATTTTGGATAGAAATCAATGACAAGATTGTCTGCCAATGTTACATGTTCATTGTGCTGGTGTGAAACCTGCTGGTGTGTGCAGGTTTCAGTCAGATGTACCATGTACTGCGGTGTCAGGATACTTTAGTGGTGCCTCTTGGACTAAGACCTTCCTAGTTACCTAATGGGTAGCTGTTTATAATCTAATGTGTATCTCCACTATTGCTGTACTCTGTTGCTTGTGGATACTGTCCTCCTTTGAATCTAAGCTAGCAGAGCCTGCAGGACAGCATTCTAGGGAAGCTTATGGTCCTTTCAAATTCCCCCATTATTGCAGTCTGCATGTTTGCATTGGATGGGTCTTTGGAAGAAATTATACCTGACTCTCAGCTCACCAATAGTTTGGAAGTGTAGGTGGGTCTTTTCTTACCCTTTAGCAGCTGGGAATATACATTTGCTAAGGAATTCTAAACTATATCCCAGGTCTCAGACCATAAAATAATACAATATATTGCTTCATAATCTTTTTCATAGCTGCCCACAGACTGTGCCTATTCCAGCCCTGTCACCTATTTATGAGGGACACATGTCCCTCTCCAAAGGTGGTCACAGACTTGCACACTTTGTGTTTTATTGTAAGAGGTTCTTGCACCAACTCTCAACAGAGAAACTGAGCATTTCTGAGGAGTGTGTCAGCAAGCATAATCATCTTCCAGCGTTAAAGACATTTTGAATACTTACTACTTCTTACTTGAGAAAGGAAGGAAATGTGTTTAGGTCCTCTCTTAAAGAATATTTATATCTGCAATTTTGAGCTCTCTTTTTCTTGGAGAACACAAAATCCACGGTGTCCTTGTGCCAGGAATGGAGGGTGAGTTTCATGCTGGTTCTGTTTGAGAATACCTTAAATATCCAGGCAATTTCATGGATCAGGGAAATCAGCTCTGCATCTTAATGCAGGGCTCTTATTGCTATGTCAAGTGAGTGACGTTTCAAGATTTTCCTGGTATATTTTATAGCCTTCTTTTCAACATCAAGTCAGCAAACACTCTAGCTGCCTTGGTGGATGTATAGCATAGTGTAGAATAAACTCTCAGGTTTACCTTTTGTGTGAGATTCAATCACAAGAAACTCCATGTACTCTGTACTGCGTAAAGGCTAAACAAATCAAACTGGCAGGAGCATGATGCAACTAATTTATCTGTAGAGACAAGATAATATTGCACAGCAAGTGTCCATTGCACAAACACATATGAACACATACTCTATTTTGCAGCGGTGTTGAAGTCTCCAGCAGCTCAGCACCTCCACTGTTACCATGAGTAAGTGCCTGTTTGCCAATTACAGGTTCACCTAAATAAATGAGAAAGTGAGGCTGATGGTGGCAGTGTGGGTATATGTGCAGAAATCTGTTTTATATGTCATACATTCCACTAATTATTTTACACTGTGAAGATTGTCTCACGATTATTTTTTGATGTACATGTTTTTCTTTTCCAGATGGTTTTTTAATGCTGTGTTAAATCAATCCACCTGGTTTGCATTCTTTAGAAATCTTAACCTGAACTGTGGAGTGAGTCTAGGGTTTATTTAAGCCCACAGCAGACTGCTCTTTCATACTATTTGTCTACTTATCTGTGGACCTGAAGTACTGGACTTCAGGGTTGAGTCTTTAAATTTAATCAGATCGCATTGCAGACTGATTGTATCAGAAGGATTAAATTCACTAACTGCAATACTTTTGATGCCTCGGCCTGCTTTCCCTGAAGACTGACAGATGTGAGTCCTTGTTTAATGGAGTATTGGAAACCACCTCTTGCTCTCTTAAAAGAACAAAAAAAGCTGGCGTTTGAGAAATGCAAAGACTATTCTTACTTCTAAACAAATATAAAAATTCAAGTAGAAAAAACATAGAAGAAAGAAACAAGTTTTTGTAAACCAGATTGTACTGAAACACGTGAACAAATGGTCTCGTTTGCTTTACTATTAAGAACATGATTCTCTTGAAAGCTTGTGGGATGTCCAAAAATGATTTGATGAAGTACAGCAGTCTCTTTGAATTGCTTTGAGAACCACACTAATAGTATTTGGTTGGAGAATATGTAATATTGCAGATAGGTAATTGGTACAGCAAATTCAGTAGTCTCAGGGCTGCTATGTCTGTTTTGAGCTCATAATTTTCTTTCTATTTCGGTACTATGCTTAGATTGGGGTGGGTTTTGGTGGGATGTTAGTGGTGTATGTTTTCAAAGCTAGAGTTATACTGCCCCTTACAGAGATGGGGAAGCAGCAGGGGCATCCATATAGTGCCCCCCCCCCAGCCTTTTTCTAGCTTGTTGTTTTCTACTCACTCTAAATAATAATTCTTGCCCTTCAAGGCCCTTTTCAAAATCTGCCTTGTGTTGGTCTAATTCTTCTTTCAGTCCCTTGGCCGGACCTATGTTTTCTGTGATGCAATTAATGGGTATAACCCTAGAGTCCCAATTTCCTCTTTGCTTTGTCAGGTCCTTACTCCTGTTCATTACATGTAACATTTAGGTTTTGATTGAATTATAAGCTTTCCAGGAAAAGCATCATATTGCTTTTTTGTTTGCTATGCTTATAGTCCAAAGAGGCACTGGTGGATCTGTAAACCCTCCCTTAATACAAATAATAATATGCAGGACCTAGAATGAAAATGGTTCTTAAGGCCCCCATAATTTGTACAGATCAGTTCCTGTACTTAAAACATGGTAACAGTTGACAAAATAAAAGGTGTCTGTGTCCAGTACACACCCATGTAAAGTTATAGAGGTTTTTTGAAGACTGAAGGAGATGAAAGAACATTGGAAATGTGGAAACAGCCTAGTGATTGATGGACATGACACCATCCTAGCTGAGAATACCAAAGGCTCCAAGGCACTGATAAATTGAAATGATGACCTGGATAATGAAGTCTGATCTAGAAATATCGGGCTGTGAAGTTCCCTGAAGGGATGGGGACAGAAATTTTTGAAAGATTCTCTTTAGCAGTGAATTATGATGGTTCTGAATCTGGATGATTTTGAATTTCTGGTAGTGAATGTTGTGACATACTGTACCTCTGACTTGTAATATCATTCTCTGTCCCTGGACAAAAACAGACTAGCCTGTATGGACTAGACAAAACAAAACAGGATTAAAAATGTGTGGCTATAAATGAGGAAAGTAAAAGAAATTTCAGAAGATATAAGTTGAAAATTGTAATGAGAAGAAAGATTTTACTATTCTATACTAGCAATTCTACCCTTCTTTCCTGCCATATGGATTTCTTAGATGAATATTCTCTTTAGGTAGTTGAATTCCAAAAATATCCCCAGAGCTAGTCAGAGTTATTGACACTGTCTAAATTAAACTATAATAAGCAAGTAAGTGGGCTCAAATGCTTGTTTAAATTGCCTTAGTGTACAGATATTAAAAGTCATGCAGCTCTGTTGGCCACATCCAGCATCTAGCTCTTTCCTTGCTGGGCATGATCGCCTTCAGCAGCAGACCTGCAGAGCGCTGGCCACTGACTTTTTTGTTCTCCCAAAGGTCAGTGGGTGAGAGCTAAACTGCGGGTAATGCAGGCAGACCTGCAAAGGGACTTGCATGTGCGTAACATGAAGGGTGTGTGCACTTTCAGGAATGTCCGTGGGAGCACAGATGTGCCTGTCCCTGTCCCTAGCAGCCACATCATGTGTCAGCAGAGCCCTGCAAGCCCCCCGGGAGAGGCCGGGGCTGCAGGTGGCTGTGCCAGCAGCTAGTCCAAGTGGAAAGTATGCAGTCGCCCCACGGAGCCCTGGCTGTGCTGGGATGCTCCTTCATGCTGCCCACAGTGACCTGACTGATTACTGCAGGGAAGGGTTAAACTCTGCCAGGCCTCCCCATGTTCTGTCCTTCTGTGCAGCTCCAGGAGAGCCTGCTCCTGCTTTGACAAAAGCATTTTAAATACACTTTTTTTTTTTTTTTTCCCCTGGTATGTGTTCAGATATTTACAGTTTTCATGACAGAAGAACCTTGAACAAATCAGTCATTCAGAAGGGTTTACTTGGGAGGTTGAAAGCTCTTCATTTTTTTTTTTTTCCTATAAACAGAGTTACATTTCAAAATGAGAAAGTATTTCTAGCAGAAAGGTGGAAAAGTTTTCCTCTGAAAATGTTATAACGGTATTTTGACAACAAAAACTTTTTCTTTCTGAAAACAAAACCTCTTTTGGAAATGCTTTCTGTTTTACTGTATTGGCATTTTGTGACAAAAACAATACGGGAAGGGGTGTTGAGAAATCCATGAATTGCTCTACATACTGCTCTTCATTTGCCCCACAATGACTGAGATAAGGATCAGAGATCCTATGTTTTAATTAGAAAATATCTTTCACTTCTTTGTTCCCATGTTACAGCAATATGTTTTGCATTTAAATCATTCTCTGTCTCAGAGTATGTACAATCAATCAAATGCCACGCTTGAGTACAGGTCCTACAAATACCCTATTGTACTGTAAATGCAAAACCTCTAGAAATCCCAGACAATGCACGAGGTCTAAAATCATTAATAGTACAGCCAAGGCTGTCTGATTAATTTTTGTGTGGCTAATGTATGAATTTCTTTCCAAGCTCCATCTCATCCATAATACTTTTTCTCTTTGTCAAGCTTGTATCTTAGAAACCTCTCTTCATTTAGCAGGGAATGCTTTGTTCTTTTTTTTGTTTTGTCTTGGGGGTTTTTTTGTTGCAAAACATTGCTTTCAACTAGAATGTAACTCACCAAGAAATGTACAAAAGCATTCCCGTTTAATTCAGATGTGTAACTTGATGCTGTTCTGTGTTTTGTAGTAGGTGAAAATTGTTTATTAAGCAAGTGTTGCAAAGGTAGATTTCAGTTTAATAGGTTTCTGACCAACTCTTTCTAAAAATTAATATGCTTTATAACAGAATATTGTGTGCCAGTGCTCTGGCCTCATGTGATTTTGCACATTTGTCTTTGCATTCTTACCTACCAGGTACTGCTTTTGCTTCCTCCGAAGATCCACCATAAAATTATTCCTATGCTGACCACAGATTAGAAGGGATGTCAAAGGGTCATGTGCAAAACAGAGTTCTTTTCTTCAAGCCAAGTTGTGCCTTCTATAAGCAGGCATTTACCCACACTTAAACTGTTTTGTGGCATTTTCAGTTGACTGATCTGTGTTAAACTTTGGTACCTCAGCTGTCTGACTGGATGCTGTGACATCCAGAGTCTCCCAGGGAAGGGCAGAATCACAGTGCTTTGCTCATGTCAATGACCCAGTTTCAGCCAGACAAAGGGAACCCACCTATTGGAGTCCTGGCTGCCTTATCAATGCAATAATAAAGAAAATTTTAAGTTGGCTCCATGGTTTTTTTCCCTTGAAGTCACCTCCCCTTCTGAAAATGAAAGAGCTGTCTACTTAAAGCTGTACCTGCAGCTGCACAGCTTGAACGAGTTGCTTAAAAATGTCAATAGGGAAAGAGTGTATGTACTGGTTTTGCATGTGATAGTAAGGGAATGGAGGCCTTTCCCAGCCCTGTGTTCCTTTACCACATGAAAGAGTAGGTGGTTACGCTGTCCTGTAACCTATTGAAATTCTAAGCACATCTGAAATACGAGTATATCTGATCTAGTCTATGCATTTTAGTCTGTTCTGGCAGCACCATGTTAGCCCATGTAAGACTTTCTTTCAGAGAAAGAAAAGCCTCTGCTTGAAACGATTTAGAAATGGAAAAACTAAGGTTAAAATAATAGAATAAAACTTGCTCAGCAAGCTCCAGGCAGGATGACAGGGTGAAGAGTATGTAATATTTTTACTGTTAAAAAAAAAAAAAAAAAAAGTCAATCATTCTAGTTACTACAGCGGGTTTTTTTATCATGCTCATTGCAAGCTAGGCTGGACAAGCCAAGAGCTTCCTGCAAAACAACCCCCTTTGCTCAAGACTCATTTCCTCCATCCCTCCTGAAAGCTGCTTGTGTGCCCTCTGGCAAGACCACTCATACACAGGGTTACTGCTCATTCTGTAAAGCTAAGCTGTAGTTTGAAAGAATTTGAAACATGCCTTTAAAATCCAGTCTCTGGGAGCTTTATCAAATGGCCCCTCCTCATTTGGTTAGCGGTAGGAAAAGCTCACACTGGCTGGTGATGGAAATATTGCTGGAATAGCAGTTTCTGAGGTTGAACAAGAATTGATGCCAGTGCACCTCTTCTGTGGTGCTCACCATTTTACATTTTCCTTTCACTTGTTTGTAGCGATGGGAGTAAAAACCTGCAGTTTATGCAGTGCTGCTCACATGGTGACTCCACAAGGCAGTATCTCAGCTAGTTGTGCATTTCAGAGGTCTGTGACTCCGCATTGCTGTTTTCTGGTTTACTGTTTCCGTGACAGCTATTGAGCAATGTTCTGCTGCTTGCACTGTGATGCTTTTTTAGGCAAGTGAGGTGCAGTACTCCCTGAAGAGCTAGAGAACCACTCTAAACCTTCCCTTTTGCAGAGGTCTGAATGTCAGTGTCTCCAGACAGATTGCACACACATACATGTACCGTGTCTTTAAAAAGAGAAGGAATAATCATGAAGCAAAGCCTGATTCCTACTTAAATGTAGGCTGTTACCTGGTAAAATCAGGTTGATAGGTTTGTCCTCTTCTCAGTTTTGGATCACATAAAAGAAATCAGCTTCTATGGATGCACTTCAGCAAAACTGCCAGGCCTTTTCTGGAGAGAAATTCTCTGCTTGACTAGTAGATAAGTTGCCAGCCAGGATTAAGATCTTTTAAATAAATTATTCTGTGTCTGAATTTGCTGCTGCTGCTGCTGCTTGTGATTTTCTTTCAATACATAAATGCTCTGCAGCCCCTTGATTTCAAAGGAGAAAAATGAGAATTGCAACTTCAAAATAGTGAATTCTGTAACTAAAAGCATTTCTGGGTATTTTTTAACTTATTTTCATATATTAATGTTTTAAATTTCTAGGAATAATGCCACAATTGACATAAATTCAGGAAAACCAAATGAGCCTTTTAACAATTACACTGTCCCCTTAACTGAGATTACAGACAGATTTGAGGAGAGAAGCTTAGATTCCCTGCTTTAACACAGTTACCTACTTTGGAGATAAACTGCTCACTTTCAGAGAGGAAAATTCATCTGTAATAATTAGCCAGCTGAGTAAAATTCATCCTGAAGCTCGCTGTTTTACCATTAGGTCTCCACACACGTTTTTCTTTTCCATCACAGACTGCCTTTTTCTGGAGTCTGAGATGCCTCAGTCCTTCTCAGGAGTTCTCAGTCCCTTGCTAGATGCAGCAGACTGGTAATTCAATTTTACCAACCAAATTGTTGCAGCAACAGTGATTTAAAGAAGGGCCAAGTCATTACTCCTGTTTTGTTGAGCAGATGAAGAGGCTGGAGTTGATAATAGCTCTGTCCTGTAGAGGCAGTGCAGAGTCACGGGGCACTGCCTTGCTCTGGCCGTGCCAGGAGAGTTCATCTGCATCCATGACATTTTGTTGTTCTCTGAGTTTTACATTTGCACCATGTCTTGCTTCTATCCTGAGCTTTTCTGTCTCCCATTCCTTCTCCCATGACCTGGGGCTTGGCTTTTGTGCAGGGTGCAGAGGGGATCCTTCGCTATGGCAGTCTCAGGGAGAAGGGACAGCACGCCCAAGTGGAGAACCCTGAGAAACTGGTTAGTTTTTCATCATGGATGAAACCCATTAAGGTTATGTCTACATGGACAGATGCAAACAGGCTGGATTTGTTAGCATGGGCTTGGATCTGGGCTAAGAGGCTGCCTCTGCTTCTGGTGTTGGAATGCCATAGGCAGTCAGAACAAATTTGTTTCTGCCTGTACCCGTATGCAAGGACCAGTGCTAAGTGTGGTGTGTCCACGCACACATCTCCTCTAAACAACTCCTGCCCAGTAGATGTTCAGAGCAAGGCTCTGCAGCCAGGAGCAGGGGAAATCTATAGCCTGTGGGCAGAAGATTGGAAAGACATCCTGTGTTTGCTAGATTGCTCGGATCTTTGGAAGGAGGAAACCAGTTTCTCCTTTGGTAATCTCCTAGATTATTATCTCTGAAAAATCAAGCCATTTTCTTTTCTCTTCCATTTATACTTTTTGTGAGTTACCTCCTTCATTGCTACCATGAAAATCTTCATTTCATGTTGTCTGCCTGGCATCACTGATCCAAATTCTTTCTGTGAGAGGCTGGAAGAAAATATACTAGACCAGATGGAAAATGCTCATGTGAATGATTGTCTTGATCTTGCTTGTAAAGATGTTAAAATCTGAAATGCTGAACTCCTCTATCTGACTTCACAAATGTTGAATTTGTCTGATTTCAAGTCTAGTTTTTAGTATCTGAAGTAAAGATAATGCCCAGAGGCAGCACTTCATTTTTCTTCTTTTCTTTTTCTTTTTTCTTTTTTTTTTTTTATGGATCTGTGAATGAGCTTTATTAGTTCTCTGTTGCGAAGGTATAGAAAAGACAATAATACTGTGATGTTTTTTCACCTGGCCTTCCAGCACACCTCAGCTGGATAGGAATTATCATTAGGGGGTGGTCAGTCTGCCTAGACTGAGGAGTGGATCGGTTCACACTGTATTTAATGGATTTTTTTTCTGCAAATAAATCATCTCTGAACTCAACAAAAGCCATTCTTTCAATTGTGGCTTTTTGGTGAGGCCGCCCTGAGTTACATTTAGTATTATGATCTAGCAGAATATGAATCTGTAACCTATCTTTGATTCTCTGAGTCCCATGTAAGTAGAACAGCCTTGGTGTCTGGGGCTAGACTATTCTCTGGCATAAATGCTTCAGTTTACCTGTGAATATATGTGGACTAAATCAATGGAGCTTTTGCCATTTCTATACAAGCATTTTTGACCCTACTTGTGTAAGCAACTCTTTGATTTCATATAGTTTATCATTTAAACCTATATTTATTAGCCATATCTGTAAATCTAGTAATTCTAAATGCAAAATAGCATTTTGAGAAAATAACCTATGAAGCATAATTTAATAGAGTGTTTTTATTTTTTCTTTAAGTATCTTCCACTTCACCTGAAGAAGTTCACTGTTATAGTAACTATCAAGTGAAAAAAAAAAGTAAGGAAAAAATACCAGAATTTATTAGGTTCTAATAAACTCCCCTCAGTGCATATACATTTAGTATCTTTCATTAACATTAATGAGAATTATGCATGCATCCTGGGGAGAATAGGCCCCGTTGTTTTATTTCTTTTCCTTGTTTTCAGTATTAAATCTTGTCCTGCAGTCAGTTCTATAGGGCATACATGCATTCCTGCTGCTCAATTATTTGTTCTACTTAATATATACAGTTTGAGCAACTCCTTTTCATAGTGAAGGTAGAAAGTTCATAAATTTAAAAAAAATCTAACAGAATTTGTGGACACATAAAAAGAAGGGATATGCAAATTAATGAATTAATAGATTGCTATTGATTACCAGTAAGGCCTAATTAAATAATAAATTTTCCCCCACACAATTACTTGTTTCATGTTATTAAATGATCAAATCCATACCTAGTTTGGAAGCTCAGCCTCTTAGAATTAAATGAGGTGCTCAAGAGAGCAAAGTTGTGTTTTGGAGCAACAGAAACAGAGGCAGGGCCTAGTTACATGGATTTATGATTTAATTTTCTATGTAATCTAATTTAGTGTAACAATTGAGTTTCTAAAAAAATGAACTTTGATTAGATTTTGTTGACAAAAATAAATACAAAATATAGGGCAGTTTATTCATTATCTGTAGTTTATTAAGAGAAGTGACTCATGGGTATTTCTATACCTGAAGGGGCCTTTTTTTTTCCCTGTTTCTTGTGCTTTTAGCTGTATTCCACAGCAGTCAGTCATCCTCCAGGCCCCATCCAGGTGTAGTGCATTACAAAGATCCAAAATCCGGAGGATACAAAGCTCGTTTCTGTGGGAAACTTAATTCACTTTGTGTAAATAACAGCTTCATCATTCCTCATTTTTGAGGTAGACATCAGTATGTCATAGAGAGCATTAAGCATGTGAAGGTCCTGGGAAAAAAGCACATCGGCCAAGGAAAGTAAGCAAATGAAGCTCTTCAGTTTGACATACTTTCACTTAATTGGGCATTTTAAGAGCAGATCGTGGGAGCAGGAAATGAGTCTTTCAGCTAATTCCCTTCTGCATGAAAAATGCAGCGTGCCAAAACACTTCTGTCCTGGGTGAGAAAACTTCTTGGGTGTAATTCCTCAGCACAGTGCCATGCCACAGCAGTGCCCTGACAGCATCTGTGGCTCAGGTGTTGCCTATCTGGTTGGCTCTATAATTAACATCAGATTGCAGGACAAGCAATGGCATCGCATTCAGTATTGGTTAGGGCTGTGTTTTGCTTGCTTTTGCTGGGCTTGCCTGGCAGCACATTGAAGCAGGGAGACAGATTGCTTCTTCTGTTGTAGGAAACGCTGAGCCTATCTGCGCAGGAGTCTGCACATCTGTGCGGACCTGGGCATGCGTTTAGTTGCTGTTGTGCTGGGGAACATGCTATTGCTAAACTAGCTTGCTGCAGCTAAGCTAGTGGTGGGATTTAGTAGAGCATATTGCCTTGGGCAGAGCACTGTTCTAGGTTGGCTTTGTTTGACGGAGCATTTTTGTGCAATGCCCTGAAGACTTATGCTTGCAGTTACAAATTCTGGCCTTCACGCGCCTGAAGCCAAGCTGCTGCTTTTGTGGTGCAGAGCCAGACAAGCGCTCTCTCCCCTTGCTGTGATGGCTGTATGCCAGTGGGTGCTGTTCACTGGCAGCATGCACAGTAACGGCCCTGGCAGAGAGGAGTGACCATTTAGAGATACATGGCTTCACTCAAGACTCTCTGAGCTCAGTGCAGGGATTCAGCACTCTGGGGACTTTGAACCAGTTGTATGTCAGAAGAGCCGAGGTTGTCCTTTCTTGAAAACTGGAAGGGTTTCCTTTGCTTGTTCATTGCATAAAACACGTGGACCCGTTTTTTAAACCCCTCTTCCAATTCTTTCCATTTTCTTATGATTAACCTGTTGAATTTCCATATGAATCTTTCTAAGTGTTTGTTGAACACCTGGATACATAAGCAAAAAAGTTGTTCTGTAGTTGCCTGCCTGGTTGACTCTCTAATTAGCAGCAGATTGCAATGAATGACATCCTGTTCCTTAATGGTTAGGGCTGTGTTTTGCTTACATTGGGTTGACTTGACCTCAGCAGGTCTGGGCTGGCAAACAGATGTCAGCTCTGTTCAGCAGAATATCTTCTCGTCACTCCAGTAAAACAGGATGTGTGTGTATAGAACTGAAAGGCAGACTATTTGCAGTAACCATTGAGTGGAACATGAAACAAATTTCAATAGGCGGGCAAAGACAGGTTGCAAACCCTATTGGGAAATGATAAATTGCTGTTAAATGTTATAATTATCCCATGACATTCAGGACTGAAACTTAACTAAATTTTGCTGAAAACTTAAAAAATAATGGAAAGAGGTAATATGATTTAATAAATTAGCCACAGAGTAAGTGGAAAAAATGAGAACACAACAGAAAGTTAATATTTATCTTTTACCAGTATGTAACAGGCTTTGTTAAAAAATGTCTGAAAGCAAAGAAGAGTTTGTTAGACAAATTATAATTTTAATTGCAGACGTAATTGATTATACTCAGCATGCTCATTAGGTTAAGGGAGAATATGAGTCAACTCTCAAGGTCATTACAGTAATAGATATTGTAGGCATGTAATTTGTGATAAGCTGGTTCATGAACATCTAATTGCTCATTCATGGCAGTGTGTCTGGCACTTTTACTCCCCAAACACCTCTTTGTCCAATTTATTTAACACCCCTTAATATTCCAGGGTCAAATTTACTACAGGAGGCATCAAGCAGTGAATTTTCAACCTCCAAATTATTACACCACCCTTTTTGTGCCTCAAAGACAGAGCCTGCATTACTAAAAATTAGTGGTCTGGCACTAAGCAGGGTACATCACAAATAGAAATACTCAGCCACAGAGACAAGCTAGAATTTCTCATGGAAAACAGCTGTGCCTTGCCCTCTCCAATGGCAGTCGTACATTGGAGTAGGATGCCAAAAGAGATTTTTTTTTTAAAAAGGCACTCATTAAATTCGTCTTCATATTGTTCCTTGGAAGAACATACAATCAGTGTTTAGTTAACTCTTTCATTATTATTTCATTTCAAGACTATTACAGAAAGTCGTTAATATTAGCTGTGTCTCTGGCTGAAAATCAGTTGGAATGTCACTTAGCAGTTCTTACAACCAGACAAAATAGAAAGAACCACTTACAATGTATATCAACTATGAGTAACAACTGTACCTCACTTTGATATAATGCTTTATATTCTTAGGTCTCAGAGAATGAATCACTGGCCTCATTAATGAAATGCAAATAGTTGAAGTCGCTTGTCTAGGGCCAGGCAACAGCAAAAGGGTGGCACTGGGAGTTGAAGCCAGGCATCCTGAGCTGCAGGTCGCCTCATTTTCTACCTCCTCTCTACAGTCATTCTGTTTAACACAGGATCAAACTGTTCTGATTTATTAATCACTACCATCACTTTATGTAGCATTGTGGAGTGGTGGCTGAGGTAAGACAACCAAAGTCATTCCCATTAGACTGAGAATTTTGATTCAGTCTGTAGTGTAAGGGGAAAACATAACTTTTCATTCAAATATCTTTGGCTGCATTCCAGGAATCGAGGATGTGGGGTTTTGTTTTGGATTTGCTTTTTTGTTTTTTAATAAATAAATAACATGGCTCTTAGAGCAGCATAGCTTTCCTTTATAATAATCTCATTATTTGCAAGATATTATTTTCACTTGACACGACATATCTGTAATTATCTATTGCTTATTACTGAAGAATGCAATCGATATAGCTATAGATACTTAATTATATACCAAATGAATTCCAACATGCTTTCATAGCCATTCTTTGTTAATATTTTTGGAAGATTCAAAGGTTTGAAGTCTCTCTTTGAAAAACGATTCTATCTAGAAATGTCGTTTTCTGTATACTGGGTCTGCGCTAATCTTAGTCCTTGGTACTACAGTTTTGCTCTTTAAAGAATTGTCTATAATGTTATATGTTCGCTAAACCTCTCCTTTGCAATATAGAAATTACTGTGTTGACTGACTGACTGTCTGATTGATATTGCCAAAAAAATCCCCATGCTTACCAATATATATCAATCCCTATAACCACCTTGTAGATTGACCTGCTGAAAAAAATTGTTATGTGAACACGCTGCCATCTGTTGTGTAGTTATTCTTCAGTAATAGAACATAAACTGGAGATATGTCAAAGTAATTTAGTAAGTCGACAAATGTATAATGAAACTTGGTAAATATAGTGTGTTACACTGAGTTTTATTAATCATTGTCATCTGCAGGAATATAACAGGTATACCAGTCTTTTCAAAGTCCGGCTTGTTTTGTTTCATCCATCAAACGCTGATGTCAGAGCTAGTTATGAGGAACATGATGTGAATTGTAATAATTAATTAATTTTAAAATGTGGATTTAAAGAATTCTGTGGTTGATACAAAGCCCACTAAAAATTCTTGGAAGATCCGAGCAACTTATGAGAATGTCAGTAAGTCCTAAACATCTTCATTTAATGAGTTCAGAGTGTACATTCACATTTATACTGGTGGTTGTGCTACCTGTTCAAGAAAGTATATGTGAAGTTACCACTCATTTCAGAAGTGGAGCTAATGGTACCAAAACAAAACAGGTACCTCCCAGAAGTAGGTGCTGTTTTTTAAGTAGAGTATACAGTAAACACTACAGAAGAATTAAAAAAATTATTAGTTGGATTCTTGTTCTCTAAGTGCAGTTCTCAAAATGGTGTTTAGACATACTGATAATTAATGAAGAGGTTTCAAATGAAGCATTTTCCAGTATCCTATCTCGTTGCTAATTTCCATTTTTTTCATTAAGAAAAGATAAATTGTATCCAATTATTGAAAATTATGTAGGTCATTATCCTGAATGAAACTGCAATTAAACTCAGTTTTCACAGAGAAAGAAGAGGTTATCTTGTCGTAGCGTAGGTGTTAGTGTGCCTTGCTTGGCTGGTACTCCTGCCTTCAGGCCAAGATTGTATTAGGGTCAAGTCCTACATCAGACTGAAGAGCTGTATTTGACTAGGACTGTGCTAAGAGACTTTTAAGTGCCCTCAAGAACTGGAGTCTGAATCACAGTGGTGGCAGTCCAAGTGTACGTTTGCTATCTCATAGCAGTTTTTATTTAAACAATCAGCAGAGGATAACCCATTTACCTTAAGCAGAGATTACCCTTTCCCATGGAGAGCAAACACAAGCCCTGGCAGTGTGGCACTGTGGACTAGACATGGGTTGATCTGTTCCCTTACACCAGCAGCTACCCAAAATGCTGTGGGATCCAGAGCCAGCCTCTCTTGTCTGAGGCTGTGCACAAAGTTTTGTCCCAAAGGACTGATAATTTCACTGCAAATTGGAGGTGACAGAGTGGTGAGAGAGCCCTGCTTGATCCTACTCCTCCTGCTGCTGGGAGTCATTCTGGGCATCTCTCCCTCCTTGTGCCAGCAGCCTGCCAGGGCAATGGGCAGCAGGGTGGGAAGCTTCTGGGCTTGAAAAAGGAGAAAGGAACCCGGCAGTGATCCATGAGAGCCGGGAGATAATATCCCTGAGGAGCAAAACTGAGAGGAAAGGACAGGGATGGACAACGACCCCAAAGAACAAGCTGAGCAAGATTCTCCTGTACTTGCTAGGTCTTTAATTTGACCCCACATAATCCTTTTTCTTTTAAAACAAATCAACAAAACCAACCAACCAAAAAAAACCCCCAAAACTCCCAAACAGACCAAACCCTCAGTGTCACCCCAATGATACTGGCATAAAAGCAGTTGTGGGAAAACAGGTCTGTTACACCAAAAAGGTGAGGAGCTGAAGTGTGCCTAGTGGCACCCAGCTTGTGCAGTCACACATTGTGCTCAGCGGTGCAGCTTCTGCTCATTTTGGAGCTGTGTTCACCCTGTGGCTCCTCAGCACCAGGGGTGTTGGTGTTTTTGTGTGCTTTGCAGAACAGGTGAATTTTATTGAGGGAATTAAGGAGGACTATGGGGACAACATTATTTAACTACTTACATTACTCAAAATGCTGTACTTGAGGAAATGTAAAGAAACTAAATTTATTCTATTTTCTAACCAAATTTAATAAGCTAATCTAACCCTCTAACTTATGTTAAACTATGTTACAGTTTTCATATTAGATTCACCTTAGATTTCACTCCAATTATTACAGGCTTGGCTGCAATCACTGGTAATTACAGCTTCCCATCCTTTTCTAGAAATATATGATGTGAAGTATTTTGCACTTTACACTTTTTTTCTATTTATTGTTCACATCCAGTTGGATGTACTAATAAGCATTAACATGCAAATAATTATCATCAAGATTTGATATCCATAGAGAACAAATGCTAATACAGTTAATACATCAAATATGAAAGAGGCTTTTAATTCAAAAAAGAAAAAAAGATTAAAAATATTAGCTTTTTATATAAAAAGTATTTGCAATGATTATAAATTCTATTGAGCTTGCAGAAATCTTGAGCTTTGAGTTTGCAATATCTCTCATTAATGTCTAGCCTCAAGAAAGAGTTTATAATAAAGGGAGTTATGCAGACAACAGATAAATAGAAATGATACAGCCAAGAGGGTTGAAGAGCCCTGAGTATGTTTGTTGTCATTCTACCATGCTGATTTCCATCAGAGGTGCTGAATATGCTAAGAGTTGTATAGAAGATGAAGTGAAATGCAATATGCATTGATAACAGCTAAGGCTAGAAAGCCAGGAAATTATTTTCTTTTGATTTTCCTTTAAGTTTCTTTTTCTTGTTAGTACTTCCTGTGGGATAGAAGAGGTTAGCCCTGATCCTGCAAAGTCAGCTGGTTGGCCTAAACCTGCAGATCTCAGTGGAATGGTAATTGGGAGAAATCTAATGTGCCATAAAACGGAGGTCAGTGTGGGTAATCTAGTGTCCCCTGCTGGTTTTAAAAACTGTGAATATCTCCTACAGATTGGAAGGAAATTTTATCTGTGTAGGTACTGTGCGCCGTGCCTCACGGCTTCGCTGCTTCTTTGCACTGGTATCCGGGTCCCTCCATGTGAGACTGGGACTTTAATGTGGAAGAGGGATAAAAGCAAATCATCTTTGTTTCTAGTGGGCAGGCTGAGCCGAGTGGTTTGCTTCAAGGTGATAAAGCCAAAAAAAAAAAAAAAAAAAAAAAAGATGACTTCTCCACTTGCTGCAACCAGAAGAGTAATTTATACTAGGTGGCAGACGCTACATGAAGTATGAGGCTGGGAAGGGAGGAGGGTCAAGACACAATGGAGAGTGGCACAGGATTGAGGTGAGGTGGGAAAGGCTGGCGTGCTCTTGTCTACAATTTAGGTTGGATGTGGCATGAGCTCAGCAGGGAACAGAGGAGATGGAGCTGTGATATTTGGGCATTTTAAGCCAAATCCTTAAGTAGGCAGGCCTGGGGTGATGGGACTTGGAAATGATGTTTGCATCTAAGATGAGTTGAATATTCGTCCCTAAATAAAATCTGCTAAAAGCAGTCCTCAAATGAAAAATGAAAATGCACCAAAAGTAAGAGCAATATCAGCACTTTGTTTTCACAGTGTTTGCAATAAATGCTTTCAGTGTTCTGAAGCTGAACTAGGAGAGTGTTTTTTTCTAAATAGATTTTTTTTTTGTATAGCCTAGTCAATAAATGCTAGTAACCTTAATCTCTTTCCCTAAGCGCCATTATATTTTATGAAATTTTAATAGAAATTAATCACTGAAATATTTAAGTCTTAATTAATTACGCCAAAAATTTACAGCCAATGCAGTGTGATGTCTGTTAGAAAAATGACTTAATAGGCTTTCAGTCCTGCCATTGTTCTGGCTTGTCAATGAATTACTTAAGTGTCATTTGTTAAATGAGTTAGGTCAATAAAGTCCTTTAGTTGTTTTTCAGAGAGTGAGCATTATTTCCAGATAATGTATATCTAATTCTGTTTTCACTTTAGTCTATCTGCATTGGCTAGTGTGGGTTATTATTAATTAGCCCTTCATAGCAGATTAAGCAGGAAAGATCATGATGCAGTAATAAGTAAAGGTTCACAGAGACAAAATTCTCTAATTAGGAGGTATGGCTTAGTGGTGAGCAGTGTCTTCAAATGGATTGCCATCTGTTAAAGTAAAGCTGATTTCCTTCATTTGCTTATATAATGTTTCTAAAGAAAGTGGTTCTTGTTATTTATGGAAATTATATATTCCCTTTCATTATTTTCTCTTAATTGATTCTGCATTCCTGTAATTAGTAAGCAAGGAAAACATACAGTGCAGAAGAGCCACAGTAATGGACAACATGACCCCGTAGTAATTGCCATATGAACTGTGGAACATCATCCTGCTTTAAGATGTTCCTTTTGATGTGTTTAGATTAAAGGAATGTAAATTCAAATTCCTGTTTCCAGGGGAATAAGCTGCATTGGTTTGTGTCCTTTTCTCATACTGGTCTCAGCAAACTCTGGAATAGGCCTAGATATGTAGCCTTTTGCCTTTTAGGCTACAAGACAAAGATTCATGCTTTCACATCCTTTCAAAACTTACTGATTTGGTTTGTAAATGAATGGAAGAATTACTCCTGGGTTATATAAATGAGCACAGTGTATTGGGGGCCCACATGGGCAAGAAAATTCTCGTTAGAGAAATTGACCTTTGTGAAAATTTCCCTGATACTCAAGGACATCCTAGAAATCCTGGTTTTCTTGATACCCTTGGAGTCCATAGCTTTGCAGATTTGTTCCTTTGCACAGGAATTTTGATGAAAGAAAACATATCTAGAAAAAAACCT
Source organism: Harpia harpyja (assembly GCF_026419915.1). NCBI lineage: Eukaryota > Metazoa > Chordata > Aves > Accipitriformes > Accipitridae > Harpia > Harpia harpyja. The sequence goes on along the minus strand of NC_068969.1, from coordinate 15,235,168 downwards.
CCTTGAGCTGAAACTCTATTTTCCATCTTTCTCTGATTCCTCTTACAGAAGCTATTTGGTCCTGCAGTAAATGGCTGTGGAGGGAAGACAACACTCAGCATTTGATAGACTGCAATGATAGCTGTATAGACACGCCCTTTGTTCCCAGGGAGGGAAAACACTGATGTTATTGTCAGTGTCTGCAGTGATGAACTCAGAAGTTTGAATCTAGTGTTTGGTAGCTCCTGTTTGAAGAATAACATCTGCGATGATACTAGACAAGTTACGAATTATAGTTAAATCAAAGATTATATCTCCAAATTCTGCACCTATCGATGGCCATGTGGAGATATAAAGAAATCTCTTTTCCTCCCCTGGATAATATAGATAATTAGAGGTACTGTTAAGAGATATTCAGCTTCTGCTGCGGCATCTGGCAGTTGCCAGTCCCACAGCAAGAGATTGGCCCTGATGGATTACTTGGCCGGCTTGGGCGGGTGGTGGTACTTCTGGTACGGAGGGTGTCACAGGGTGATGCCTTTCAGGGAGCCGTTGTTAAGATGGGGTGTGCTGGATGCCTTTCAGAAAGGGAGGGAAATGAACTTAGTTAAAGCTTACCTTGTGCTAAAAATTCCCCAAAGCCTATTCCACTGATATTCTAGGGTTTCATGTGGGCTTTCCAGTGCAACCTAGATATGGTAATTTGTGCATTATGTATTGAGAAATGGATCAATTAAAAACATAGAAACAGAATTAATCAGATGTTCACTTTATTTATGAACATATGTTCCATGTTATATTTCTACTGGGATATCTAGTGAAGCTCAGTCAGAAAAAGAGCAGTTCCTAACATGTTCCTTATATATTCTCCCCTCTGTTTTTTTACTTGTTTCTAGTTTCTTTGAACGTGGTACTTGGTGAAGTTGTAACAGGCAAGGTGGAATATGGATAAAGGAGTACTACACTAGACTCTGCAGAGCTCTCAAACATTTCCTTCAGTGAAAAGTTTGCAAGAAGGAAAAGACTCAGAGAGTTTCATTTAAAAACCTCAATATACAGTCCCTGAAGATACCCCCAAGAGGATAAAGGAATCACTGCGGAGAACAAGTGCTAGATTGCAATATAAAACCATTCCATTTTTACGCCATCTCACCACAACAGGGTCTTTAAATTGGAACAGTGAAGTTGAGCCTTTTTCAAACTATGGACAATGCGTTAATTGCAACTTTTTTCTTCTTTTTTTCCCTTTCTTTCTTTGTGTGTGTTAAGATTTGATGGGGAAAAAATGCAGCGACCTGATATGGAACAGTGGAAACATATGAAAAGGCAAATAAAAGGCCTTTCTACTGCCAGTAGAAAGAATGCATAAAAATATGAGTATAGTCAATATATTATCTAACACTTTTTTTATCATTCCAAACACCCTTTGCCTTTGAAAGAGGCAAGTGGACCATAGAGAGAGAAATATACTGTAATTTTCTTCTAATAGCCCCAAACTCTTCCTGAAAATGCAACAGAAGCAACTCAGCAATTTTAGTGCCAGATGGATGAAAAAAATCGCATATTAAGCTTTCTTTGTTAATTAAAAACTGAATAACAAGGCTTACATTTACAAATGTCTCCAAATAGGGTGGTGTCTTGGGGCAGGGTGCTGCTAATGCACTAAATATTGGCCTTGGATATTGTTTTGTTTGAATGTTAACAAGGTGGTAATCACTGATGTTGTACAAGAGTGAAAAAAGGTACAACAGGAGTAGGTAAAACAGCATTTCAGCATGTGTCACAGGGAGCGGTCCTGGAGGGGTAGGGGTCCAGACAAGATGGTCTAAGAATTTTGTTCTCTAATGCTTGAGCTTGCTATTTGAAGTCTATTGCACTTATGTCAATTTAATGATGCTTAAGCTTAGCACCCCAAGCAAGAGGTATGCTGAAAGTGCTTGCACATACTCACAGCAAAATTCAATTAGGCTACTGTCTACAGTCCACAGCCCAACACATACTGCAAGGCAAAATCTCTGTTGGATTTGCATGTGCTCATCTCTGTAAAAATTATTTAGGTGAGGCATGGTATGGGCTGCAATGCTTAACTGATGGTCCTCATCTTTCTCCTGTAGGCCCAAAAGTGTTCAAGGTGATAGAAGTCAGAGCTGCCCGTTTGCTATATCTCAGATAAAAAGGGGAAGCTATTTGATCAAAAGGAGAATTCTTATCACGACACATCACTTGTTCTGTTTGTCTTATATCTCTTGAAAATCACTTAACAGCTTTTCATTTAAGGCATTCAGTTTTTTCTGTGCAACTATGTACTGTTTCATCTGCTGAGATTTGGCTGCTGTGCAGTCTCCTGCATAACGTAGTAGTGAAATAGCTTGGTTGACAGAGGAGTATCAGGCTTTACACCACTAAATTTAGTGATAAATGTTAAAACGCTATCTGATAAGCATGGCATCAGGCAGTACCCTTTCAGTGCTACCTTTATTTTTTTCTACACAACAGCTGAGTGGAAAGAGATGAGTGGTTTTGCTTACAATGCAGCTGCTCCCAGGTGATGGCTCTCTTGCCACCCAGCAAGTGTAACAGAGAACTGGCTGCAACAGATTGCCTGTTACTGCACTCTTCAACTGGTAGAGAGCAGTGGATTACTGAATTTTTAGAATAAATGAGGATAAAAGCCACACTGTAGTTTTAAAGGGCAAAATCTGGGGTTAAATTGTGCTGTTAAAGGAAATGTGTGGTATTTCCCACTAAGTTATACTGTATAACAAGAATGAGGAATGAACATCTGTCATATGTAAAAAGAAGTAATGCAGAGTTATCCTCTATGCACAGAACAAATATGTTCCATAATACAAATTCAGTGGATGAAGATTGGTGATATTTCATCTCCTGCCTATCAGAGATTTCTATATGTCTAGCTCATGTAATTTTGCCTGTTTGAAAATGTTGGCAGGAATTAATTTTTTTACTAAAAGGCATAAGTACATCCATTTGCTTTACTTAAAAAGCAAAACAAAATTATTACCAGGCATCGCCTTTGTCGTAGCAGAAGTCTTATAATCATGCTTCCAATTAAACAAATGTCATATTATCTTAAAATAAAGTATTTGACAGCAGAAGAGAATGCTATAGGGAAGTGCAATTGGTGATGGAGGTAGATCTCTCTCTTGAAAGGAAGAATTTTAATGTTTGGTGAAATAAAGAAAAGACAGTGAGATAATGCAGGGATGCAAAGAGAGAGGTAGGATGGCCAAAATAACAGGCTAAGGGAAGATCTTTACAGAGCTTTGGGGATAGGTGTAAGTGGAGGTGATTAAACTTGCCATGGTCTCTGACAATGCCCCAACCCACCAAGACGGGCAGTGGTCATTGTCTGGTGCAGAAATGTATATACCTATGTGTCCTCTGTGAGAATGGGTAACAGCTGGTGTGCATGTGTAGGATTACCAGGGAAAGGGAAGGAGCTATGGTTCCAACAGAGCCATGAAGAAATAACAGAGAAAATGAAAGTTTTTCTAAAGATGTACTAAGAGGAAGATTGAAAAGTAGAACATGACCCAAGAGAAGGCTGACTTATACTAGCAAAAGAAGGGCAGGATTTCAAGGAGAGCCACATAGACTAGGAAGGAGATTTTATTAGGAAAAGATGGCTAGAAATACAAGGGTCATGCTTCCTCATCCAAGAACGCTTCACATTATCATATTTATGTAACAATAAACTGTTTATGGCCAGAAGGGCTTGTTAGATATCCTGTTGCTCTTTAGGTTTGCTGAGATCTGATTTTTGCAGATAGCTAAACAGGAATGTGTCCCTGAATGTTGCATTTCTCCCATAGTGTCTTGAAGGCTTTTTGTAGAGAAACTGATGCATGTCAGAAAACCAACCACACCAGAATGTTTTTAGCTTTACCTAAGAAAATATGTTTTTGCTTTTGGTAAACATAAAAACAGGAAACATAAGCCTGCTAGTAAAAGAAGGAGCAAAAAAGCGCATGAATTGTTTAAAACAAAATCGTAGCAAAAAACTTATTTGACAACAGAGCTAACTTAATTTGCTAACATACAGAAATAATGCAGTCTTTCACCCTACTTCCTCTGGATATTGCCTTGCAAAGAGTATTTTTTATATATATATATATATATATATAAATTTAATATTTTTTTAACATTGCCTCTTTGTTATAATGTCAGAACTTTCTCAACAGGTATTTTTGTTTTCAGATTACCAATACTGAAATGTAAAATTCCATTGAAATTCATGATATGCTGTAGGTTGCCTAACAAAGGGTATTCCTTGATATTTTTTTCCAGAACACTGATATTTCCAAGGCAAATGTGAGAAGAGAGATTTGTCTGAATACTCAATTTATTGTTTCATCTTGTCACTAAAAAGATTGGCAATGAGTATATCTCTGGTCCTAAGCGCTGCCTATTCACAGAGGACTTCATGTCAACTGATTTTTAATGATAGAGTAATCAATAACTTTTTCTGGTTTTGCTGATCTTGCAGATAGTTCACACTATTGAACAGATACCTACAATCCCTATGGGTTATTAATGCATGCCAAGATAAAGTGTTTTTTGACCTCAATAACAACATCTGTCTGCAAGGCCTTCATGGTTCATCTGTGTTCTACTGTTTTTTTACTTTATGGATTTTTAAGTTAATGTCATCCACTTGTGTCTGTTTGAACCACTCATTTCACATGTACTTTATCCAAGTATCTGGTTTCTGGAGATTTGCTGACTTCATAGAAGTCTTTATACTTAATTTCCATTCTAAGGTAGTTTAAAAAATTAAAATGCTAAAAATTTTCTGTTGTTTCCTTTGTTCAGCAAAAAAATGCTAGACCGCATCTATCTTTCCTGTGTTGTGAAGCTGCTTTGTCAGTGCTGTGGGAATGAGGTGAAGTCTTCACTTCAAAATTCTCTAGGCATTTGTCCATAGATCATATATCAGTTTAATATTGTGTATGTTTAATGTTGTCTTTGTGCAAAAGTGAAGAAAATTAAATAGCATCAGAAAACTGAAAACCACATGAAAATGTTGGGCTTTATTCTATCTGTATAAAGACTATCACAGATGGGTAGTTTTGTCATGTTTATGGATTGTACCCCAAGATCCTGGGGCAGAGTATTCTTTCTCTGCCATTTACAGCTGGTGGTACCCTTGGGAACTTACATCGTTAGCAGTAGCAAGGCTGAATTTATCATAGTAGCTTCAGAAGGTCACTCAATCCAAAAACCTGCTGGCATTTCTTGCTGCTGCTTCATCCCATGCACAGCATGCCCAACAAGTGACAAAAGACAGAAACTGAGAAAAGATCACTAAGAAATAACGTAGGAGCAGTGTGGTAATATGTACAGCCAGGTTGGCTGCTCTTTTTTTTTTTCTTTGTCTAGCAGTTTCTCACCAATAATGGCTAATCTCACGTGCGTCAGGCTGAAGCCCTATTGTAGGTAATAATACAATAACCATTCCTCTGAATGCATTCCTTACTGCTCTTTGATGTTGGCTTAACTTCTAGAGGGTAAGAAAGTTACAGTGTAGCTCTTTCCAAAGAGTTTTTGGTTTGGGATTGTGGGGTTTGGGTTTGTTGGTTGGTTGGTTGGTTTTAGGTGTTTTTTTGTTTACTTTTACTGTTACAGCTCTTAATACTAAGGTTATAGACAACCTTCAGGTTGGGATTTTGAAGAAGATTGAGAGGTTTAGATGCACAAATCACACTGGGCAGTATTATTGAAAATTCCAGCACTAATAGATAAGCAATAATAGGGTCAGAGTTGTACCAGGACAGTCAAACAGTTTTATATAGGTTGTTTTGTTTGTTTGTTGGGGGTTTTTTTTCTGTTTAACTTCTGAATTTTCCCCGCACAGTAGCACTGTGGACAGGGCGTGATCAGCTAGAGTAGCACATGTTAATACACTGCTAGTGGCATGTCTGAATTTGTTTCTTCTCTGTCCCATGCCTAACTGTGAGGTCCCATTACCTGATTCATCTCCCTTCTCATAGAACAGATTTTTCTGATGTAGGTAATATTTTAGGTTAGGAATGGCCAGCAGAGGTCTAGATGCTGAGCTGGTGCCAAGCAACTATGGGGCAGAATTACTGCACTTGTTTTGACCTCCAGTCACTTACCAGGAGGACTCAAACGTTCTGGCATCCAGCAAGCATTGCGCTGTTTTCTGCATCCTTGGGAAACAGGAAGAAATAAATGATGCTCAAGTGAACATTGTGTTGCAGTGATGTAGTTGTGCTGTAAACCTCTTCATCTGTCCTGTGTTTTAATTATGCTGCAGAGCTCCCCAGTGAGGCAGGTAAAACAATATATAAAAATTATTCCATCTCTCAGTAAACAGAGCCACATCTTTGGAAAAATACAGTGCTGTCACTTAAAAGCAGCATGTGAAAATGTGGTAAGAAAAGCTGATGGCTAGTTAAAAGGTGCGGGAGTGGGGTGTAAATTAGGCGGGACATTGTTACTTCAGTTGCAATTTGCCCAGATTATTGCTGCTAACCTGTCTCCTTATACAGAACAGAGGCTTGGGGTCTAATCTGGGATGACCAGTAGTCAGCACTTCAGTCTTACGGCTTTCGTGAGGGTTTCCTAAGTCTCTCTACCTTTTTAGCTGTAACTCTTAAGTTTTACATCATTCACCTATTAGCTGTTACTGTGCATATAAATCTCTGGTGGAGAGTTGGGTAATAAATGAGTCTTTCTGGTTCTGTAGAAAGCTGGATGTGACTGATGTTTCACCTCCAGCCACACTGCGATCCAAGGGCCTCTCCCACTCATTTCCAGGGTTTTTTTTTTATCTCTTGTAGTTTATCAGTGCCATATGTAAGCTCTGGGGATGTGTAGCAACCTTTCACCTCTTCTGCCATCCTTTTTAGGGTGAATTAACATTGTTCTGCATGAACAGATGAGCCTAATGAGCCTGAGTCTTTCAGGAGTGGTGAAGGTGATCAAGCTGTTCTCCACACTATGATCTTTAATCACTGCAGACTTCCACACTCAATCCCCATAAGCAGTAATTGCTCCTTATGCCACTGAGACAGGCATGAATAAATAAATGTATTTTTGGCCCTGCCCAGGCAAACTTGCAGCGTAGTAACTCTGTGAGGGATCTGAAGAAATTTGATGTGCATCAGGTGACGTGTGAAAGCTGGAGGAACCGGGCACCTCACAGGGTGAACCTGTGCTACTGATCTGCACCTACGGAAGCGTATACTTCATGGAACCCCTAAAACCTAGTAGCTTCTCCTCAAGGTTTCAGTGCAGAAGCATTTGAGATGTGATGGATTATGCAACTGCCATGTAAGATCATTCAGGGCAGTGTCTATGAAAGAGTGACTGAAGTCAAAGCACTCTGCACGCCAGGGGCTAGGCTGGGGAGTTTGGCTCTTTGCAGCAATCCCATTGACCAGATTTCTATTCTTGGACTTCACAGTGGCTTGCTACTTGTCCTCAATAAGTCAGTGATTAGCAGTGTGACTGTGGGCAAGCCATTTCACCTTGTTATTTTGTCTCCCACCCTTTGTCTGTCTTGTCTGTTTGGGCTGTAAATAAAACGTTTCTTCAGGACAGTGACTTGTCTCTTAGGATGTATTTGTTCAGCAAGTACAAATAAGATCAAGGCCCCATGGCTGGGGTTTCTATGTGCTCCCACAACATGAATAATAAATAATAGCAGAGGTAAACTGATTGTGTTAGTACCATTTATGTGCGGGGGTGTTATTGAATGAGACAACAAAGGAATACAGTGGGAATGTTCCTGAGCATTGCAGTAGAAAATGATGATTTCAAAATAACTTTTTTTTGATTTATGGAGCAGATGTCTGTTTGCAATTGATGCAAAGATTGCTCTTCGCACTGCATTTGTGTGGTAACAGTAGTGTGTTTAATCTCATCTATGGAAATTCTGTTGCTACTATTTTAGCAAGATTAAAAAACATAAAAAATGCTACTCTTCTTGAGATAAACACGAAAGGACTCCTCACCATCCAGGAGGGTTTGACAGTAGTCGAGATTTAAACCTTTGAGTACTGTGAATGCTATCTGCTTCCACAGAAAGACTGCCTCATTTCCCTCTGGAACTTCTGATCCCAGCCGCACACTCTAAAACTATGCATGGCTGGAGGTTAATGTTGCTATGTATAGGCTTTGAAGTGATTGAGCTCCCACCAGAACTTAGATTTTAATCATCGCTTTGATCTGTGGCTGTGCTACAGCATCAGCTACAAATGTGTCTCGAATCTGTAAACGTAAAATTCTGCAGGACTACTATGTGTCACCTATTTCAGAAACAGTGCCAATGATGGTATTTGTGAATCAAAGTCAAATCTGAGGGGAAATGTATGGAAATTTACTAGAGACTCTTAAGTAATCTCTAATCTATTTGTTCCGTACTGTTACTTAAGCTAGAAAGAGCAAAACTCTAAAGACATTGCCATCTTTCTACATGTTTACTTCCAGATTAAGAGAGAAAAATTAAGTTCCTCACAGGACAACTGTCAAAGCATTGCTATTGTTGCATATATTTATTTTTTATAAAAGAAGGAATTTTTTTCAAGTGTTTATTGTCAGCCTATGTCCACTTGGCTGACTTCGGCAATCAAACAGCAGTAACTGCACAAACTGTGAATTGATTCAGTACTGATTATTTCCTTGAAAGCTGCCATAGAGCTCATTCTTGTCTCCACAGAAATAACTGCCAAAGACCCATTTGATGACTTCAAGGAGGTCAGTATTTTACTATTTTCCTCCTCCACTATGGCTGATGAGCCAAGTGAAAATTTCATACCTGATCAACCACAGAAGTAAAGACTGAAGGACTATGTGCTCAAGGTATTGCTATCTACACAAATAAAGCCAGGACAAATACATATTTTCACAAAACTTTTCTTAGTTATAGTAAGCATGGAGATTACTTAGAACTACAGCAGGAAGAAATATTTAAAACAGACTTTTCAAATTAATTCTTTCCTTGGAAAATTCAATTCTTTGTTGTTACTGAGCTGCTTTGTGTTGCAGACAAAAAGATCGTTATTGCATGAAGGAACTTTCATGTTAAAACAAGGTGGAAAGACATGAAGGACATGCTCAGCAATGCAGTACTGTTATTTGGTTTTGGAGGTTCCTTGAGGCATAGAGCAGAAACCATTCTGATTGGTAGACAAGCGTGCAGTTTACCATTTTTAAGAGGTTTATTTCTTCCTTCACAAAGTTTGTAGTCAAAAGCCGTCAAATGGATAGAGATGTCAAATTCTAACTCTTCTATAAACATTTTGATGCATCAGTGGGGTGAAACAAACAAATGAGGGAGGAGAACAGAAATAAGAGACTGGGTACACTTGTGTCTGCCTAACACACCTGACTCATACTTTAGAGAAGCTGAGTGACTGCTATGTGAAATTGATAGTGGAGTCCCAAATGGCTGTAAATGAGACACTGGTTCACCAGTTCTTTTCAAGATACAAACTCTGATGTGGTATCTACATGTTCATGTGCTGATTTGTCTGAATCAAGTTGGTTTTTGAGGGAGTGAAATAAGATTGTTGGGCAGTCAGAACATCCATGGTGTGAGCGTAGACCTCTACTGTCAGAAGTCCTTTCTATCATGTTGAAAACTAAACCCCGAAGTTAAAAGAGAAAGGAACAACTGGCCTCAGTGTACTCTGAAGAACACCAGAGTAAATCATGACTAATTCTGTTGCTTTAGTGGATTTCTTCTGGATTTTCACTGTTGTACCCAAGAGGCAAGACCAAATTTTGGGCCAGTTACTTAGGACTTCAGTTGAAATACTGGCCACAGCAAAAAGGATAGAATGAATATTTCAACTGGCATTAAATAAGCCTTCCTATTTTATAATACATATTACAGTTCTTTCGTCTTCATCTTAATAGATTTGGCATTCCTTTAGTTACAGTTTTCATGTTTTATTTTGCCAAATCCCATCTTAAGGTTAGCCATATCATCCTTGTTGCCCAAGGGAAGAGAAGACAATTTTGAGCATATTCACTCATCTGATTTTGAAGAGACTGTAGCATTGCTGTTCTTTAGCTGAGTGTCTTTACTCAAAAAAAGGGGAGAAACAGAAATAAGATATTGTGATATGACAGAATATTTAACTTTGGGACATGCTTTCTCTCAGCTGTGACATTGTCTGTCACTATGTGCCTTACAGTGTTCATTTCTTTACTCAATATATTAATCACTGTTTTTTTTTTTTCCAATCTTTATCAGTAAGTGACTTTAAAATGAATGTTTCACTCTCCATTATAATACTAGAAAAAGTAATAAGTGGAAACCTGATCATTATTAAAATTTCTGTTAGCATCTTCAAATACAACATGCTTTATTATTAAATATATTTTTAATATTATGTTAATATTGCAGCAGCATTTGAAATCACTGTATGTGCTGTACAGACACAGCCTCAATTCTTTTGAATGCTCCACTCCTATATTGGGAAGTACTTTGATGAAATACGTAACTATACTTAGTGTTAGAATTGAGTTTAAACAGACAAAGGAGGTGGTGTTATCTTGCTTTATGGAGGGACACTGGGAGAGAAGTGACATGCTGAAATTTAAAGATGGGGCCTGAGGCAGAACTTGAAATAAATTGATACCCCAGAGTCCTGGTCCGGTGCTATACACTGTACGTCTTGTCATTCTTTCCAGATTCGCTGCCTCTTTCACTTTGAAAAAACAATTAGAGCGGACCAAAGTAAGTTGCTAAGATCTGTCATGGACTTCTGCAGTACTGACTTCTCTTCAAGTGTCTCCTGGTGACTGTGAGAGCCTCCTAACTGAGGACACTGGATAACCATAGGAGTGGGAATAGGTCTTGATACCTATCCCTCCTCATCATGTCAGAAAGACTCTTGTTGCCCTCGGTTAGACCCTGGTGCACCTGTGCCGTTGCAACCAGCGAGCAGGGTTTCCTGGAGAGCTGGTGCAGCTCCAGGCTGTGTTCACTTTTCATCTCTAGAAATTGGAGTCCTGCAGCAGGCAGCACTGCCGAGTGTGGAATTTTGCTTGTGCTGCTGATCCTATTGCAAACACAGCAGGGGAATGATCTTGGCTGTTGTTAGTAAAATCTCTCCACCTTTGTTCTCAAATATAACTAGGCTCATTGGATAGCATGCTGGACACTAAGAGGTTGCTACCAAGTGTTCAGATGTGAGCTGATCCTTTAAAGTAAGAGTGCAGCTGTGTATGACAGACTGAATTTGTTCACTTGTTGTAGAGAAGGTAGCAGTTGTGTTACTATTTCCCATCCTATACTAATAACACCTAAACAACAGTTACTCGCATTTGTAGTCAGTCAAATACAATCAATAGACATCTGTTTGTACATGAATGACTGTACACTGGTACCTGTTTACTGCTAATTAAGCTTCACTAGTGATTAGTTTGTCTTCAGAAGGGGAAAAAACCTTCTGTAATTAAGGGCTAGCATATTATGTGGTCCCATATTTTCCCTTTTCAGAACTTGCATTCTAACAGGACCATTAGTCTGCAGTACATTTGTCTGTATTTAAGTGTAACTACATTTCCCTGAAAAGACCATCTGTTCATAAAGACCATCTTTTTCATGCTCCCTGCAGTAAACTTTAGAGAGTGGTAGAATTAGCAAAGGACTGTATTTAAATGAAAATGTATGTGGATTGAGACTAGGTAAAGCTGTTCTGTACACATTAGAATGGTTCTGTGCTAGAAAGATTGTAATTATCTTCCTCCTTTACTTTTACAGAATTTTTTTATCTGCACTGAATTCTGCCACCTTTGACTGAGTAATTTTGTTCTTTCTACCTACACCTGAATGGAACGTACCAAGTGGCAAATTACTTGAGCAGTGATTGTGGTGAAGCTGTTTTTACTTTGTAGAAAATGAAGCACTTACATTTTCATTTTGCTTGGATTGATCATAAATAGTCACATTATAAACCTGCAGTGTAAAGGTCTGGATTCCAACCTACCACAGTAACACTGAGTGCTGCTTTATTCTACAAATTGTCCTATTGTAGAGTTAGGCACTATTCACTTTTAGAGTGGCCTGGATGAACAGCAGGTTGGTCTCCTTTAAATAAACAATTCTATTCAAGTTAATCCTATGCATAAACTGAAAGAGTAGACTAAACTGAATGTCAATGAGACAGAACTCCACCACCATAAAGATATCTGTGAAAGAATGTGTAATGCCCTGAGTGAGGTTAGCAGTACAAAAAAATGCACAGAAGTGCTGTAAATGTTGGTAATGTTTTCATATTACACAAAACAGATTAAGTATTCCTGCTACTTCAATGTAGACTATGCAAGTACAGCCCTTCATGACCTGCACAGACATAACCATGGTAATAGAGAGCAATCAAGATAATATTCTTATCCAGAATTCAGACAGGAGGATAAATGCTAACTCCACACAAGAGTTAAGATAAACATGTGTTTGTTGTTGTTTAATGGTTTATTTCTTATACCAGCTAAAGCATGTATACTGGGCTTTATTAGAAACCTAAGCAAAACACAGAATAATTGCAACCAGAAATAATGAACTGAGCAATGCTGAAGTACTTGGAATGTGATTAATTTTTTCCCGCAAAGATGAAGGGAAGATTACAAAGGAAATTCTTGTAATTAGCTAATACCTTCTTCTCAAGCAGTAAAATCGGTGTAACCAACGGTAAGAGAATCCTCTGGCCATTAGCTCTATTGAATTGTCTCACCGAAGTAAATTACTCTGTATCAGACATAAACAAGTCACTGTTGTATGGAGCACCTAAGTGACAGCTCTGTTCTGTGGGAGTTATCAAACCTTCAATATCAATATGACCTACTGTATACTCTTATCAGAAGCATATGCATCTCTTCTATGACAAGATACCCCTGTATGTCAGAGAGACTGCCAAACAATTTTATTGTCTGTGTTCTCCACATACTGTTCTCCAGAGGAGCTTCACATAGGAAATGAGTTATGCATAAACGCAAAAAGAGTTTCCATTTCATTAGGAATTATTTCTCCCAACAAAATATGTAGGGTTAATTAAAAAAAGACCTGGGACAACTTATTCACAAATAGTATATCTCGCTAGATTTTAGGTGGATCATGTTTTTACAGGCCCTTTTTATTCACTCTTTTCAGAATATTAATATGGTTATGATTTTTTGTGTGAAAACAAAAGACATTAGTGTTACAGTGTCTGATCCAAAGCTCTGGTGTGACATCCAATGGTCTTCTGTAACATTTGAACCAGATCCACACTTGAATAATGTTGGCATACCAAAGTGAAGTTGATACAGAAGTTTGCTAAGGGCAAAAAATGCTTGTTCAATGCTTCTAGAGCAGGAAGCCACAGTAAGGGTATGTAATGATTTGTCTGATTTTTTCCTTAGCCATTTGTGAAAGGTATTCTGACAAATAAACAGCTGTAAGTCACAATTACAGGAGATAACGTAAGGCCTTTGGCTACCTCTTCTTTAAGACAGTTGCAAGTGAGCTCCGCCTGAGGTCCAGCACTGGTCCAAAAGCCCTGAGACTGTGCTAGTGTCATGGTGAACGCAAGCTAATAAACCCAGCGAGCTTGGACCATGTATGGTCATGGTGCTTGAGTGCATGCTGGCCTGCATCCCACTTTCTGGGCATGCAAACAATGAGTTCCCATCTGTCTTCAAAAGACTGTAGACAGAACCATAGCTGGAGGATGAGGGGTTTCCCAGGGAGAGAGGCTCCGATTAGTCACTTTTGTGGTTGGCGGGAGGTATTTTCCCCGTTTTGAACTGGGGCCCTTTTCAAAGGCTTCTTTTTCTCTAAGTGTGTTGATAAGCTATAGAGTATGGTAATTAAAGTGTGTGTTAATGAGGTGCTACGTTGCTACATATATTAGGCTCGAGGGAAAACCATAATCAGCGCTCGGATTTCCTCCAATACACCTGTCTGTCAGTAACATGGCAGAAATGCAGGGATTCTAACATTGAAGAAACAGTATTAGGGTCTTTGGATTTGTTCAGATTTTACATTTATATTTTGAAGATACATTAAAAAAGGCATTAAAATTGAAAATTATTAGGGGTTTTTGTGTGCTTGTTTCTTTTTAAGAGTGGCATAGTTGGATCAAAAGTGGGGAGCACAGGGGGTAATGGTCCTTAAGAAGCGCAGCTGGATCTACTGAACTTATGAAAGTCTGTATGTGAGTATACAATTCAAACACTATGGAAAAGCCCAGGAAGTGCTGAAATGAGGAAGTGTATCTTTTTGAAAATTCAATGAATTATGGAGTTGGTAGGCCCAACTGTGTATGCTGCTGTTCAGCCTATGCCTGCAAGGAGTGTGTGAACAAGTGAGGTTTAGTAGGAACTTGTCCTTGAGCTTGCTTTCAATTGCTTGGCATTAGTGAAAGCCACATCCTTTTTCTGACATGAATTACAAAATCTAAGTTGGCATAAAACAAACTATACAGCTTTTATTTCAGTTGCCAAACTGTCTATTTGTTTCTCTTTATGATGCTGTTCTGCCCTCATTGTGCTGGTGATGATCTTGAGAGCATTTTCAGTTGTGACTTTTTTGCTGCTGTTTGATGCCTTCGTGGTTCTTCAGACTCGGAGATAACATTTGCTTAATGCTTCTGAAGTCCTCCATCAAGTGGCTTTGCCTGCAACTACAAAAGTGATTCAGTCAAAGATTGCTTCACACTTGGCTTATTACAATTCCCTTTTCAAAAGACCCCCTGTATTTCTGTATCTTGCCCAAATGGGCTGCTCAACTTACACTGCTGATTTTCATGCTGCTCACATGGTCCAATGTTATTCAATTACACTGTTTGTCCATTTAACTCAAGTCTAATTTCAATACTCTGCAGCTGGCTTTTAATACACACTAGATAATGGAAATGCCCTACTTCTATGTTCTTATTTCTAGGCATTTCCAGGTATTTGTTCTATTTGTGTGACAGTTTGTTGCTGGTCTCTGTATCCTTTTTTTTTTTCAGCTGTACATGAAGGGTGAACATCTGTAGAACCTTCTCTCACAAAACAGAAGCAAGAGCATGTCAGAGTCATTGAAATGGATGCTTGCAACTGTGTGCTGTGGGCAGAAGCTGTGGTGCTTGTGAGAGTCACTGTACACATTAATAATTTACAGTAATTGTTAAGTAGAAGGTGCTCAAAGGTACAGCAGCATTTCTCACAGAAAAGCATATGAAATCTTCATAGTTGGCACTAATGTTAGGCTTCTAGGTTGGTTTTGTACTTATGGAAGGCAGGACCCGGTGCAAAGGACAGACATTTCTCTTCACCAGATGCCCAGGTCTTTCTGCTCTATAATTTTGCAAGCCAGTCACCAAAAGAAAGACTACCTCCAGGAAAAAAAACCTTTCTATCCCCCAATGCCCATGTGAATGTTTCCAAGACATTTAATTCTGCAGCCTGCCTGGTAGGGCTCCTGGGATATCTCAGTGGTGGCATTCAGCCCTGTCGTCTCTGAGTGGCTGCTTAGGAATATGATGGTAGTTCTCTGTTCAGCTGTCTGTATCCTGCGATGGTCTCCGGTGCTTGTTAAAGGAGTTCTCCTCACCAACCTATTGCGCTTGTTTATTAGCACTATTTAACAGAGCTAAGAAACGTAGAGATTGTTTTTTACAAATGTGCATCAGCAGCCACCTTGTCTGTACTCTTGCTGTCACTGTAGGGCCCTCCATCCTATAACAGCTTTGTGCATAGGTGAGAGTTGCAATAATATGCCTCAGAAACATCTCCACAAAGTTAATCTTACACTCTCTACCTATAAGCTCTCCATTATATAAGCAGACCCCCTTTGCACCTAAACAAATCCTGCCCACCTCTCGTGTTTTCTGTGAAGTGGTAGTGGTGTTGCTCAGAAAACCTGCAACTTCTTAAAGCTAGCATGAAATTAACTGAAACAAATCTGAAAGCTGAGAGTTTGATGTTGGTGTCCTAAATCAAATTAAAATTGAGCTAGAATCGAGCACAGCATAAAATCTTATTTATACACGTTATGTATTCAGTTAAATCTTATCTCATTAGTTTAATCTTACTTGATAGCACCTCAAAATTTCTAATTTTACAAAAAATTCCAATGTTCTTATTTAATGAATATAGCAATTAAATGTAATGCTATGTTATGATTCATGGGATCATTTCATTAGAATTTACTGTGCTAGTGTACTGGATGTAAATCATTTTTGTCAGAGGTGGGTAAACTATTACTGATGTGCAAAAAGTTCTATGCGTAAAGAAAGTTAGAACTGTAAAATTAAACTCTGAAGGATTAGGAAAAGGCAGAATTAAGACTGCCTGTGTAGCTTTCATTTGGAATATGAATGTGATAGTGTCTTAAAGACTCAATCACAAGCTGCTACTTTATTCTGTGCACAGGGTGGACAAGATCAAGTGTTTATTTTTGTCTGCATCGTTCAGTGTGAAGTTCCAGTGCTTAGATGCCATCCAAACTCTGCCCCGAATACAAGGTTATTCGTGTCCTCTGAGCTTTCATACAGAGCTTCTCAGCAGAGTATCTGAAAGTCTCTGAAGCATTAATACATAAATTTTAAGTAATGCTCATTCTCTTTGGGTGACAACTTAGCTTTAGAGCTTGATTTCTTTTGCATACTTAGCAACTTAAATGACAGATTCAGCTCATGGCTCTTAGAGACTACAGTTACACTTGTCATTGCTCAGGATTTCTGCAGACCAAGCCAGCGTGTTTCATGCGGATGCCCAGAAGGTGACCAACTGTGAGATGTTCTGGCTGAGGTGACTTTCCTAGCAGTACAAAATTGTGGCAGACAAAAGGATAGGCTCAATTTTGTAAAGTGGTGTTTGATTACCTTATCCATGGGTTTATCTTTAACCTTTTTCTTGTAACAGTCTTATGCATAATTTACTGTGCTTTCTCAAACATCTCTACCAGATAGAGCAAAGACCATATCGCAGAAAGCCTCACTTAACCTCAGTCTGCTGCTAGAACTCTCTCTTGAGCTTTGCACGTTATCATCACCCCTTTCTTAAAACAGTATTTTCACTCTTCTTGCTTTTGACTAAATGGTTTAACTGGTAATTAAGCATCTATACTGTATTGCTTATCATGATATAGACTGATGGTAAGTTTAATTTTCCAAAGTAAAGCTGGTGCAAAGCCAGCGGGGATCCTGGTAGGTAGAGGCTCCTAGGAATAGTCCCATTACAAAAATCCCACAGTCTGCACTACAGCTGTTGAACTGGATGCTAAATAGCCTACAAGGCTTTCTTGAAAACCTGCTCATCCCTTGTGTGAGCACCTTGAGGACTCTCTAGGATCATCTGCACCAGTATCCCCTCTCTAGACATGTACCCTTCTCTACAAGGTGTCTCTTAGCCTGTCATGGCCCCTGGCAATGCTCTTTTGCAGGCTGCTTTCAAGGGTTGATGGGGCTTGGATCCCTGTGAAAATGTTGTGTCTTGTGCTCTTTGGGAGGGCAGGATCCCTTTGGCTTGCTTTCCTGCCTAGCTGTGATGCAGGGCTGTTGTTGGCTAATTTGATCTATTATGCAGCTCAGGGGTAACTAAACTGAGGGGCACATTTTTTTCTGTATTTCAAAGGGCAGGAGAAGTACAGTTAAAATTTCCATATGCACTCTGTAATAACTTAGGAAGGGAAAACTCCAGCATTGTATTTGAGAAGCCTTGGGATTAAATTATGCCATTTAAGAACTCATTAGCCTGTCTTTCAAGTATATGCACTTTGGGGAATAATCATCTTTCTTCTCCTGCTTTGCCTTTGAGTTGCTCGTGTGTCATGTCTCTCATGCCTTGGAACTGCAGCTTTATGGCACTTTGGATTGGATAAACCCCCTTAGCTTTGAAATGTTAAATCCTTCAATTAGTTTGAGCTGGAGACTAAAGGCCAAACATTTTAAATGTGGGCACCTGAAGTCGACAGGAGCTGCAGGTGTTCATCGCCTCTGAAAATCAAACCAATCATTTAAGTAGCTAAATTCAGATGAAGGTACCTTGCTTTTGCCAGCCCAGTTTAATCACCAAGTCCCGTAGTATTATGCTGGATCACATGGTCTTTCCCTAGCCCTTTGCACTTCTGTTGTGTTTTCCTTTTCCTCTTCCTTCCAGGAAAAGCCTGGAATTTATGTTTAGGTGTTCATGTTATAACGTCCTCTTGACTCTCCAAGCAAGCTCTCCCTGACAAATGGATCCCTTCCACTCCTTGTGCTAAAAGCACCTGTTAGGTTCAGCAGCCTAAGGCAAAAGTAAGCCCTAAAAATTTGCTTGGAAAGGTCTACATCAACTTACAAAAAAAAATGCTAGTCTTCCATTGTCTGGGTGAACCGGTGGCCTGTTTTGCTGTTGTTAGCCACTCTTCGTCCAAGCTGTGCTCCCTGGCTATCACCAGTGCATGTCCCCTGGTCAAGATGGTCTGAAAAAATCTGCCTTTCAAAATTTGCCCCTTGCAATGTATTTGGGCACTATGAAAACTATTACCCCACTAATAACTTTTGACTTACTCCGTACTTTTGAAGGAGATGAGGGATCAAGTGAGGGTTGTGCAATTTGGACACCTGCTTTTAACTGCCTATACACATGGAAGGAATGATTTCTTTAACTAATTTTCTGACTGAGTGAGGTAGCAGAACAAGTATGGACAAATGAGCAACAGTGACTTGTGCAGATTTAGGTGTTTACTGGTACAGCTGCCCAAAGAAGTAAATCCATGAGCAAAGAGAATTTTTAGAGATTTGTATTCATAAGATGAAAAGCTTCTGAAAGAATGTAACAACTCTGGGACTAAACTGCCTTTCTATTGCCATGATCTTCTGCTTCTCCTGATTGTGAATGCTGAAAGTCTGCTCTGCTTCCCCAGGGTCCTGATACAAAATTCATTGTCAGAACTGGAAAGGCAGAAAACTAGCAAAGACAAAACCCCAAACAAACAAAACTCTCAAACCCCCAAACAAGGAAAGTAGATCTCTTAATTATAGTTGCACCCTAAGCAGATGTTAACAAGTCTATTTAAACCTTTTTAGGCTGTAGTCTGCTGCTGGCCTCCTGTCCTCATCTAACTTGGCGTTTCCCTGATCAGCTAATTCTGCCCTGATTAGCATTTCAGAAATGCACAGGTTTTGTCAAGCACAGCTTCAGAAGCTGTTTTGGAATACCCCTTTGGGTAGTTGGTTTTTGTGAGCTGCACATTACAAAGGATGATTTCCCAGCCCACTCTATTATATTTATTCTGGCTTTGATTCAACATGAGAAATGATTCATGACATTGAAATGCACCACATGGATGGACCTCACACAGTTGCATTGCCACTGGTTGAATGGTCTCAACCTTGCTCATTATCCTGCTGCAGTACCAACATCAGCCCACTCCCAGTGTCCTCCTCCTTTGGCAGGAAAGCACCTGTTTCTCTGGGTGAATAACCTCTCTAAAGAGGCGAAGAGTTTTCTCTCTCCTGTATCTCCCTACCTCTTCTCTCTTGTGGAGAGGACAGGGATCTGGATCTGTGCCTGGAGAAGTAGGGAATGGAGGGTTTGCTTCCTCATAGAAATGGGGGGTGTGGGGAGAAGGGGAGAATTTCTTTAAGTTATTTTCAAGTTGTTGAGAAAATTTGGGAAAACCTCTCTCCTTAAAATGGCTGTTCAACTGAGGATTTTGGTGTAACTGAATTCAGTGCAGTGGGGTTTTTTTTTGTGGAGAAAGAGGGTCCTTTTTTTCCTGGCCATGTTTCGTGCGTTGCTTCAACAAAGAACAGGCATCTTCTTTCCTTGGACTTCTGAATATGGACTGCTTCCTTTTTCATGCCTAAGAATATGGAATATTTCATCCCTTTCTTCTTCTGCTTATGCTCTTCTTGTACCAGTATAAGAGATTTTTATGTCCCTTATTGTATCATGCAGTGCTTCCCTCTACACCTCCTGCTAAGAGTCGTCGTTGCTTGTGGCAGTTCTCCTTGGAGAATATATTCTTGTCACCTGACAAGAACTTATTTCCCAGAGATATCAAGGTTCTTTTGATATATATTGGTCTTTGCTCCTTCTCTCCAGCAGTAGCAAGAGGGTGTTTATTCACTTGACTGAGTTTGGTACATAATAGAGGTAAATGTTCCTAGCAGCTAAGTTACCAAAGTAGGAGTCTGCGTAGTGCTATTTCTAAGCTTAAGTTTGGCTTCATTTTACTTGTCTGTGATGAATGTCATGTGATGATACAAGATTTTGTGATAAACAGGCATAGTGGGATTGATCCCAGTTTCTTTACGATTTTGTATACATTGAACCAGAAAAATAATTCCCTGTGCAAAGGACCTTGACAAGTCTCCAAAATAATCAAACCTAGAATAGCTTCTGAAGTGCCTAAACACCGTTTGGAAAAGACATATAGGTAGAAGTTTTCATGAGAGCTTAACATAAATGAAAAAGGGTTTTCAGAACTGATTGGCAATAATGCAGGTGGCTAATTTCTCTGAAGTGTAGTGAACGTTGAAGTGCTTTGAAAATCTGACAAGAAGTGTCAATGTCACAGTTGCTGCTCGTTGCAGACTGACTTTAGAAATTTGGGTGTTTGAAGATCTGGGCTAAGAGCAACAGTTACCAAAGAACCATTTTGGCCTTCTTTTCAGATGAGGTGCCTGAAGGAAAGCTCTTAAGTGAGCATTTCTAATGTCTGAATTTGTGATTTGGTTTTCAGAATATCACCTTGCTCTCTGATTGTCACTTTGCACACCCTAAGTTCTAAAATACAGGCTAGTTCGGTTCATGTTGTTTAGCAAATTCTGATGTAGTAGAATGTCAATGGCATCCACTCTCTATGAGCATAGCTTTCAGCTCAGGTTCCTCCACCGATTAAATTTTTAAGCTGAAATTCAAGTTTATTTTTATGTTTACAATATGAACTACAACGTTTTGTATTTATTGCATTCTTATTCTGCTGAGATACCAAGAGACTGCCATGATATGATTCACACAACTGGGGTTCTGCTTACTTGGCTATGTCAAAATACTAGCAACAAAGATTAAGCTCATCCCTGATGCACCTCCTGGAAGTGAGGACCATTCTGCTGAGGAGTGAATATAGCTCGTTAGTTGTATCCCTATGCAACTCCTGCTGCTGCTTATTGAAGTCAGAACCTCTGCATCCAGAATAGCATCCCAGGAGTGTTACTCTTCACCTTCTAGAAACCTGGCCTAAAGCAAAGCTATTGTGATGTAAAAAACACTCAGCTCTGATCCACAGTCTTGGGGGTGGTATTCTGGCATCTGGCTATAAGAAAGCACTGAGCTTCTGACACTGAAGAGAGTAACAAGTAGTCAGCACCTCTTAAATTCAGGCCTTTGCTCCCAGTGGGCTGAAAGAAAACCAAAGATGGCAGACTGATCTTGGGAGCATTCAGACTCTTGGAGATAATGGAAAGTTTGGGGGGAACTTTGGATCAAGTCCTGTCTTATCTGACCCGATTTGCTTATTCCTAGGCAGCACATATTACTCTCTGAACATCCCTTGTTAGGAACGCAGGCTACATTTCTAGAGCAACAGCTTCACTCTGTACAACTAGCACATTATTTTTTTAATGTATAACTGGCCTGAAAGTTGGAGTGGCTAGCTCTGCTAATTATATGAAACTCTTTAATACGATGCTGGAGGTCTTAAACAATTGTACCTCCATTAAATATGCTGTGCTTACGCAAATGTGGCACACAGATTGCAAGTTCTAAAATTTATCAGGCAGACTAATTATTTAAATGTGAGCTATAGGTTACATAAATAAATAGCTCTCCCTCAGTAAATGGCAAGGTGTCATGGTGTTAGCCACGTGGCTTGTAGCAGAGTAGAATTAATGTTAACACTTCTGTAGCTTGCTTTCTCTGATTAGTAATTCTTTCGATGTTGGTAGATGAGCTGAATTTATGAAAGTTTTGCCTGCCCTCTAGGTCTCTATTTTGTATTCCTTGAGCATTGCAGCCTGTTTTTGACTCTGGCAGCAATGTTGGATACTAAAACCACGAATAACTCAGGCTCCCTGCTCAGCTTGTGGAGTGAGGCAGATCCAAACCAAACTGGGAGCTTCCCCTGGGGCAAGATCTCCACTCCCCCAGCTCCTGTAACCCAGTCCTCCAGCTACAGAAGCAGCCTGTTTGCAATTAGCAGTGCGTATATCATAGAGCAATGACACAGAATTGCATATACCAAGAAAATAGAGATCACTGTGGTAATGAATAAGGAATTTGCCAAGGTGGGCTCCTTGCATTTTGCTGTTATACATAATGCTGCAGGAAAGATACATGTGTGTTCACATAGAGGCACAAAGTGATAATATGCCACCTGCAACTTTTTAGGATGGTTTTTGAGTGCAGAGTTATGAAAGCTCAGAAAATCCTATATGAGAAAAGCTGCTTTAGCTAATCAGAGAGAGTTTCATTAAAGTTTCTTTCTGTTATTAGTTTTAAATTCACTTACGTCTGCTTCACTTTAGTTGCCGGAGGCACCTGCTCTGGTGGTTTTCTGGCAGCAACGCTGCAGAGGGTGGGAAGTGTTAAGTGACAGGTTGCACATTCTTCCTCGGTCTCCTAGAAGTGGCTTTTTTTTCCTCCAGTCGTGCTAATTTACATGCAGCTTTCAAAACAAAACTTGAGCAAGCATCCTCCCTCTCCTTGCCCATCTGCCCCAATTCCCACTCCTCCTTTTCTGCTACACCAGCCTAGTCGCCTGATTTCACAAAAGTGAAAACCAGGTGAGTGTTTCACTTACTCTTCACTTAAGGGGAATCTGCGTGCCTGATCCTGCAACCTTCACTGGCTGCTCTGGCAAACAGCAGGGAGAGTGCTCAGCACTTTATGGGATGTCCTCAGCCATTTGCAGACTTGCAGCCCAGGCACTGCGGTACTCTCCTGCAGCACTGCGGCTCTTGCCCATCCATTTCGTGGTGGATTTAGAAGGACGAACCTGGCTTTGTGGCAGTCATTCAGCAGCAATGTCTGCGTTAGGCCCAGTGGAAGCAATTGGATCAACTCAGTTAGTGCAAGGGATTAAAAGGAGCCAGATGCTGTCTTAATGGACAAGCATAAGGCGAAGTTGCAAACTTGGCCTTTTGGGGAAATTGAAAGCAGTTTAGCTCAGGTTCAGCTTAGACAGTTGAGAAAGAAATTGTCTATTAGTCTCAAACCAGGCTGACAGTGCACCCACACCGAGCTCGCAGATGCTCCACACCCGGCAGGCAGAGCCGCGCATTAACCTGCCGGCGCCGCGGGGGCACGCGCTTCCCCTCGCAGCCTTGCTCAGGCTTGCGGAGCCGCACAAGCAGCAACCCGGGGGTCACTGAGCCGCTTCCCCTGAGACCAGCTCTCAGATTGGCACAAACAGGGTATGTCTGTACAATGTGAGGTCTGTTTGGTCCGAACCAGACTCTGCAGGGCTGCTGTTTGCTCCTCATCCCACCAGCACTGGGCTGGAAGGTGAGTCGGGGCAGGATTCGGTCACCTTAGCAATCCCTCAGCCAGCACTTCTGGAGAACACATTGCACCAGGTTTAGGCCAACCAAATCCTTTCCTCAGCCCCCAGAAGAAGGGGAAGGAGGGAGGCAGGTTGTGAGCCTGAGTTGTAAGCTGCTCTCAGCTCCGACCCCAGGACAGCGGATCAGCATGTCAAGGCTGACGATGAAACTGTGCTGTAACCCTTCACAGGTAACCTTTGTGTTCAGTGAAAACTGAGGTTGCTTTGCTGGTCTTTTCCTAGCCCAAAGAAAGGGAACAGACACTAATAGTGACTTCAGGTCCTTCTGTTTTCATTTTATTTTGTGAACAGAACCGCTGGTGAATCATGAAAGCTGCTGTTAAGGTCCAGTTTCAAGCTCTGCACAAAGTTGCACTGTTTAAAATTATTTAAACTTCTTCATTACTAAATATTTCCTGGAAACACTTCTTTCTTTCTTTCTTTTGTCTTCAAAGCACTTTTTATATTGCGAAGGTGTTTAGCTGCAAGCATGGAAGGCCATGCAAATAAGACCAAGCCAGCTGCACAGATTTTACACACTTTAATTAAGTTGTAGGGCTTCAAATGAATTTGGCTCCAGTTTCTGATGCTTCCATGGCCTGTATTCTGTTCCAGTGTGGATGTTAAATCGTGCAGAAATGCAGCATGACCTAACTTTCATGTCAGTTGATCTGGCAGTAGCTGTTTTTGTGTAACTAATTTAAAAAGATTGATTGTTGGTTAATTACATTAATGAACTGAACCAACATGGGCACAGACCAGAGCGCAGCAGTCTCCTAAACAGTCATTAAGAATAGACATCTATCTTTTCACCTGCTTGTACAGCCTCCTGTTGGGTGGCAGAGTGTGTGGAATCGTAATTCTGAAGGTTAAACGACTTAGGGACGTAATCACAAACTGTTCACCTCTGCTACCCTTCTGCCCATATGGCCCTGCTAGTCACAGTCAAAGTCCATTTGGACAAACTGTCTGTTGAAAGGTCTCCAGGACAGCAAGTCTGGTGGTTTCAGCTGGGTTCCTGGCAAATGCCAGCGTGCATTACAAATCCACCAAAGTTCCCTGGTTGAAAGGATTTTGTGGATTTAAACAATTTTGAAAGAACTCCTTTCCCAATTAGGGTAATTCATGCTTATCAAGGTGAAAGTGTACTAAGCAGAACAGTTCACTCTTCTCTCTAGCCAGCTCATGAATATGAAGAAAGATAGAATCAATAATACATTTCTGTAATTAAATTGGTAAGTCAAAATGATCGAGTTCTTGTTTTAGCAGTCAATGGAAGATGCATTTCTGTGTGTTTATCAGCGTTGGCCTTGTAGCCATTCACTACACTTAGGTGACACATGTGCAAATGTTGCATGCCACACAAGGGCTTACAAAAGAAGTACTTTAAGGAGTTAAAAAAAGTTTGAGAAAGAGACATTGGTACCTTTTCTAACCTGATTTCAAAATATTACACAGTGAATAAAGGCAATGGGATGCATTTTATTTTATTTTGAAGTGTGGGACATACTATTGTGTATCTTTTGCCATTATTAGCTCATCTGCTTGCCAGATTTCTTCAAATCATGAAGGACTTAACCTGAAGTTAGTAAGAGTGTTGCCACTGGCGTGAGCAGAAAGGGAACTGGAGCAGGGCTGCATATTATGAAAGATGGCAAAAAAAAAAAATCCTAGTTACTTGGGAAATCAAGAATGAAAGTACTTTTGCACTGCCAGCCTGAGATAAGATATTAGCTTGTATAGGTTGTTGTCAAAATCTTCAAAGGTGACTTGTGTCAGCGCTGATACCATGGAGTTCTGCAAGGCCTGATCCAATAGCTGCTGAGACTGAGGAGTCGTTACAGGGATTTCAGTCACCTTTGGGTGATGTTGTGGGTGACCTATGAAGTTTGATTTTCAAGGAGGCTGTTTACTTCCACAAAACCCTTTTGTATCCCAAATGCAACAGTGTGTGTGGGAAGCAAGTCAAAGAAAAATAGGATTGACCAACAGTCATATAGTCCATGCCGAAAACCTGCTTTCTTGATTCTCAGCTCCCTCACTGGCTATGCCGTCAAAGTGATTTGAGGTGACAAGGGAAAAGACTTACTCTTGTGGATTGTTTGGAGACTGGTCCTGCTTCCCCATCGTCCCAGAGACTTCGGTGGACTGTTGAGGGGTGAACAGCTGAGCAGCTGCATAAGGGATTTCAGGCATTGGTTCATGACAGCTTAAAAATACTTTAAATGTGAGGTGAAGTACTTGTGGAATGACACATATGCAAATGGCATTAAATTATGGTTTTATCTAAGAACTTCTGTTTCAAGCTAATTGAAAGACAGAGGCCACTGCTGCAGGAGGAAAATATGAAAAGAAAATTATACTGAAACATAAAAGTGTTTCTGATCAAGTAAAATTCTGTTTCTGTTCAATGTTTTATTTTGTTCCAGTCACATAAATTACCATCTTTGAAATACTAAAATTCCCACAATCAGCTTTTTATAACAGAAAATAATTTACATTTAAAAGGTTTAACTGAAGCAGCTAAACCTTAGTGATGAATGTGCACATTTGGCAATAAAACAGGGAAACAGCCCGTGTTTTGGAACCCATAGCTGCTATATATAATTTTAATATTTAAATACGTAAATACAGTCTAGTGAGTGCTATAGGTACGCACAGAGATATTTGCTAGTTCTTGGGAAATGTGTCCTTAAGGGTATAAAATGCCTCAGTACTGATACAAAGCCTTGGAAATCTCCCTTAGCACTGATAGATAACTGTGATGGAAAGCACCGTGGCTTGAATGCATTTCATCCTCTGCAGAAAGTTATGAGGCTCAGTCACATTACCATCATCAGAAACCTTTTATTTCTCCTTGCAGTAGCACCTCTCTTCCATCTTGTGGTCGGTTGGCCCTGGCTGGATGCTAGGTGCCCACCAAAAGCTGCTCTCTCACTCCCCCTCCTCAACTGGACAAGGCAGAGAAAATATAACAAAAGGCTCATGGGTCAAGGTAAGGACAAGGAGAGATCATTCGGCAATTACCAGCATGGGCAAACCAGACTTGACTTCAGGAAATTAATTTATTACCAATCAAATCAGAATAGGGTAATGAGAAATAAACCCAAATCTTAAAAACACCTTCCCCCCACCCCTCCCTTCTTCCCGGGCTTAACTTTATTCCCAATTTTCTCTACCTCCTCCCCCTGAGTGGTGCAGGGGGACGGGGAATGGGGGTTGCGGTCAGTTCATCCCGTGTTGTTTCTGCCGCTCCAGCGTGGGCTCCTCTCTCCATGGGTCCGCAGGTCCTGCCGGGAGCCTGCTCCAGCGTGGGCTTCCCACGGGGTCACAGCCTCCTTCAGGCATCCCCCTGCTACGGTGTGGGCTCCTCCCCGGGCTGCAGGTGGATATCTGCTCCCCCGTGGACCTCCCTGGGCTGCTGGGGACAGCCTGCCTCACCGTGGTCTTCACCACGGGCTGCAGGGGAATCTCTGCTCCGGCACCTGGAGCACCTCCTCCCCCTCCTTCTTCACTGACCTGGGGGACTGCAGGGTTGTTTCTCTCACATATTCTCACTCCTTTCTCGGGCTGCAATTGCTGTTGCGCGGGGTTTTTCCCCCCCTTCTTAAACATGTTATCGCAGAGGTGCTACCGCCATCACTGATGGGCTCGGCCTTGGCCAGTGGTGGGTCCGTCTTGGAACTGGCTGGCATTGGCTCTATTGCACATGGGGGAAGCTTCTAGCAGCTGCTCACAGAAGCCACCCCTGTAGTCCCTCCACTACCAAAACCTTGCCATGCAAACCCAGTACACATCTTTAACTAACGAAAGAGGAAACATGGACAGTATTTTAATTCTGTGGGAACCTTGTCATCATCCTATAAGTTGAAACAGTTATCTAAAAAAGCAATAACCACAAAATTGGAGGTAATGATTTCCCTCTCAGAATAAGAGTAACTGGTATGTAAGGCTTGTCTTCCCCCTGCCACATCGATTCCTGATTTATTTTCTCTTCTTCTCCCCTACCCCCCTGCATTAAAGGGGGAGTGGGCCATTGCCGCTATAATGGTCTTATTCCCTGCTAGTGGAGAGAAGATATATTTCAGTTTTATGCTCTCCTCAAATGTACTCAGACACATGGAAGAAATGTCTTACAGGTGTTTGTATCATTGCAGATACTCCAGAGAATTGAAAACCCTCTGTATTCCAACAATAATCTTTCCCTTGACCTTAGAGTACTTTATATCTCAGCTGGGGTGCCAAGCCCTGTCATTATTGGAGTCAGTGAGAACATGGGTGGAAATTTCAGCAAAATGGGGATGACACCCTGGATGTTAATCGTGGGGTTGTAGGGCTGATGTTGTGGGAGAAGCTGTACAGAACTTCGTACATAACAGCACTCAGCCCTGTCTGAGGGAGCTGGACCTTTCTTGACATCTACAAGATCTGCCTGGGGGCATTTGATCCTTCCTCTTATTAATATCAGAAAGTAAATTAGCCTTATATTGCCCTTCATATCAGACCTTTCAAGAGTCTCCCATCCTTTTCATTTAGACTGGGTCTCTGAGGGAAAAACCCGGTAATAACACACCGGTGTGATAATTAGTAAGCACATTCTACATAATTACAATGTTAGCATCTCAGGGGGGAAATGAAAGCTTGTGCTGTCCCTTTAACGGGACAATTTGATAATCCTCTTAGCTTTTTCTCTTTTGGCTGATAATATTTCACAGAATTTTACTTTGTAAAATATTCCTAAAGGGAGGCTTAAGCAATAATGCACAGATTATGGAAATGACTCTCATTAAGTATAGGGAGAAACTTCAGCAAAGCCATGAACTGCTTCGAAACATGTAACCCCCATTAGGAGCTTCATTTAAATGTTTATTCACAGAGCAGTAAATGTTTATTATAGAACATTTTATTGAAACATAAATTAAAGGACCCTAATTATACGTATCACAAGTGTTAAAACAATATGCATTTATCAAGACTTAACTAAAGATCAGAGGTGAGGGGAAATGCAACTGCACTTTCATTTGCATCTCAGCAATACCAAATTTGCACAAAAACACCTGGGCAAAGTGACCCTGAGGGAAGGCAAAGGCACAGGACCTCAAGGCAGTTGCTCTCCAGCTGTCCCTAAGCCTGCACCACCTTCCCGAGCAGCTTCGGCAGCACCTTCATTGGTTTGTGCACCACCCTTCCCACCTGTAAAATGGAAGTGATACTTTATGCAGGGGCTGCCAGGGTTTTGGGGGGGTTTTGCAGTTCTTTGGTATTCAGGAGGTAGAAGATGCTGTACAGGTCTCACAGTGTTCCGATCATAGTGTTGCTGACGTATAATCCAGGAAACATGGTGTAGCAGTTTCCCCATCAGGGTCCTTGGTTGGACCAAGGTGTTTTTCTTCCTGTTGATTCACACAGAGTAATGGTTAATGTTCCTGCAGGTCTGCCCGTCCCGTCCACTGTGTTTGCTGGGGAGGGGATAGACACTGAATAATGGCAGGTGAGAGGAGCTGGTGATGGTCCTTGGCCTGACCTTCCTACCATCATTTGTGGACCCTCATTCCTAGAGTTGCGGAACAGGTTAGAGGTCAGGAAATACCGGTTCAGAAGCACCATCACACTCTTATTTCCATTTAGTTTATTCATTTGCTGCCTTTCAGAGGATATCATAGGAGATGTCCAAATTGCATTTGGATCACCACTTCCAATGAACAGGCTAATTACCCTCATTATTGTGCCAGTTTTCTTGGGTTTGGGGCAGAGGGGGAGGGGTTGGCAGTTCTCTTGCGAATGCTGAAGTTGTCTTCAGCTGTGGGAGTTATAACTGCAGATCTCAAGTGGGTTTCAAAATCTTTCTGCACAAGTTTCCATTAGGTCTACATCCCTTTTCTAGCTCATCGGCAGCTCATTTCTTTAAAACTTTATAGCAGTTGACAGATGCATTACTTATTGAGGATGCTGAACCTGCACGTTTCTCAATCTACATGTTTGAAGTTGTAGTCTACTACAAGTCCCCCACTTGGTAAGGTTTCTGATATATTTGCAAATTCTCTCCATTTTGTTGCTTTCCAAAGTACGTGTTCTCTGTGCTGAGCAAGTATCTTGATAACTCACTCTTCCAGAGGCACATCTGTGGCATAAATGTTGGTAGGGATCATTGCAAAGCTTTCTTTTTTCCTCCTAAGGGTATGTTTACAGTGCAGTGCCATGCAGATAGACACGGGTGTCTCCTGAAAGGGCCCTCACGCTCCAGCTTGGTAGCATGTGGACAGCCCGTGTGGCCTCCTCCCCCAAGACTTGTTCTAGTTTCTTCTTTTTTCTCTCTTTGCACCCTCTTTCTGCACAATGTTTTTGATTCACAAAACTTCCACCACCATCTCCGTTCTATTGGTAGCTCCCACCCTTCCTGTTCTCCGGTTGCTCTTCTAGTTCATTCCCACCTGTGTCTCTGCTGTTTCTCTGAGCTTTCTGAGACAGATGTGGATTTCCCTGTCCTTCCCTTCCAAAGTGTCCCTCTGTTCCCCTGCACATGCTGCTCTCGAGTCTGGCAGTCTGTGCCACTCCTTTCCAGCTGTATCGCATCCTTACGTTTCTCATGATGGTAGAAAAGCAAGCTTCAGGTTTGTATTTTAATGATCCAGAGCCAAAGCAAAGGTGTTACAAGAGTGTGTTTGTCTGTGCAGCCTTCCTGGGTTTGGAGCAGCCCTTACCACCAGAATGCCAGAGCTGCCATCTGGGGAGGAGGCGCCGAGTGTCTGCATCTGTACAGCCTCGTGTATGAGATTTTAGTGAAGCTGGAAAGGAAAATGCTGATTCCTAGAAATGGGAAATTTTTGTAGGAAAGGAATTGTTTCAAGTAGTTTCCTGTCATGATTTAATATTTTATAAAAATTAGGTCTTTTAAAGTGGTCTTTATGTAATCTATAACTCCTGGAAATGTAAAAAAAATAAATAATATTAATGCTGGCAATAATTTTGAAGGCTGTGAAAACAGTATTTTCATTGACCCAACCTTTTTCTTTTCCTAATGTTGGATAGGACTTTTTTTATTTTTTAATTTGTTAATTTGTTTCTCCATCCCAACCGAATTCAGGACTAGGAAAAATGTCAAGAACTCATAAATACTCACTGAACAGAAATTGCTTTCCCGTGAATATGTCTTTGCCAGGACCTGCAAGTCAAGGGCCCTAGAAATTGGTTTTCAATGCCTAGAAAGAGCAATTGTACCAAGTGTGCTAGCATCTGGGTAGTGCGATGTATCTTCGGGGACAGCAGAGGGAGTGCTTTCTGTTAATGAGCTATGGATATACAGGCAGGGTTTTCCACAGAATAATTTTGTTACAGGGATAATTGAGCAGTTAATCAAGAAGAGCAAACAAGGGCTCCATGGAAGCCCAGTTTACAGAGAGGACAAAATTGCCCTATTTTTCATGTGGCTATCTCAGTATTATGGTTGATTTTCTTTATCACCCACTAACAGTCTTACTTGGAGAACGGTTATTAGTTTGGAATTTCTACAGTTAATCTGGTAGTTTAGAAGAAGCATTATCACAGCCTCCCATAAGAAGCCCATGTCTCTGTAATGGACAGGGGACTTTGCAGCAAGCAAGGTCTTATCTGCAAACCACCATCCTTTTTCCCAGCGAACTGGCCGATGGGGGTCTCCTGGCCAGCAAGTCTTGCTGCCTGCAGCTGCTAATGCTCTGCCTGCCCTTCCTCCTGCCTGAACACGACAGTGGCAGGGACATTGGGGTTTACTCTTCCTGGCCCTGATGCCCCTCCGTGCCCCACATCACCGCCTTTCCTGATCTTGCTGCACCATGAGACCGTGGAAGCCCACAACTGCAAAGCTTTGTCTCTGTCGAAAGAATGAAAAGTAACGAGGGAAAGGATTAAGCTGCTGAAAGGCATCTGGTTTCACTGCATGAAGGCACAGCTTAGCCACATACTGCTTTTGCAAGTGGGGGGGGAACAGCCCTTCCTCTGCCAACTTTTTGGCAGCCCCCCTGTCCTGAAGGTTGCGTGACCCGTTGCCAGTTTTTGTGTATTCGTTCTATAGCAACATTTATTGCTAATAGACTCTCGGTGCATGCTGAGGAGCTCTTGTACAGGCTATTATCTCCCTTTCTGTTGGAAGCTGAGCTTTGTTGCTCTGCTAACCAGCACGGCAGCTGAGCGAACACAACATAATGTTCATGAATTATTGCAGGCAATGTCCATGTCCTCCCTGGTGGTGTGTGGCAGGGTCATCTGCTCTACAGTATTCCGGTCTACCCAGAAAATCTCTTTCAGTGTCTATTTTTGCCTAGTATTTTTGCTTTACATCTAGTGCAGTGGTGACACATTGGTTATTCGACCATAATTCAGTATATTAAAACAGCTGTAACTAGGAACATTGCTTTCTGCATGGCCTTGAGTGCTGAAGCAAAACTCACCTGAGCTGAATGGGTGTTTTTCCAACAAAACAGGCTCCAGGTGACTTTTGTGAGCATTTTGCAGTCCTGGTTCACTGGAAATTGACTTTAGATGTATAATACTACAAATGCCTGTGCTGTTGCCAGATTTCAGCAGTGGTGGGATAAGCGTGCTCTGGAGTGCCCATTGGCAGCCCCATGCTCCCACAGTCATACTGGGAATGCTGCGGGGCTCCAGCAGAGGATCCTCTCGCTGCGGTGGGAGGTCAGAGATGGCACATGCTGGCTCTGGCTCACAATTTCCCCTTGGCGCTACAGGTTTGTTCCTTGCAGTACGTTTTCTAATTCTCTGGCCGTTCTGTGTTTAAAGGTTTTGAAAAAGCTTCTCTTAAGAGTGATTTTGCATTGCTTGATAATTCTCACCATTAGGAGTTTCTCAAACTAAGATTTCATTTATAATGTGGTAGCCACTGTGAAAACAGAGGAAGCTACAGTCCTAGCCCTAGAAAACTGTCAGCCTGATAATTTTTTAATTTTGAAGGTCCTATAAAATTCAGCTCCCACAGCCTCCTTCCAGCTGCTGCTGCCCCAGACATCCCTGGCAGGAAATCTGGTCCCCAGTATCAGAAGTGACTGGTGGGACTTAGTCATCTTTGACCTACATGGTGTCCCCCACCTGGGGTCATATTGCTGTGTCCTTGTGTTGTCATTCCCAGCGTGCCCATCTCCTGCGATTGCGCACAGCTTTCTCCATCAGTGTCTGACAAGAAGAGGGAATGGTAGATAACATTCTAAGCAATGCAGGCATGTGTCTGCATTTGTTCTACCCTGATTCGCGTGGTATTGATTGGTCCATTAATGTAAGTGTCTCGGCTGTTGTATGTTGCTTTTCTTGCTTATTAATCAAAATAATGCAAAATGAGGGGAAAGTAATTTTTTAGGAAAAAAATGAAATACAATCAACAGTGATCGAATACAGCCTGTTGGGATGTGATGGGGCTGTCTGCCACCCACCAGACATGAGGATACCAACAATAACTGGGGGAGAGTTGAAACGCTTTATTTTGACATTTTTTATACACAATGTTTGGAATTTTTGTCTCCAAGCAGTGTTTCAAAGGAAGATTTGCCTAAATCTGTTTGTTTGGTTAAAAAGAATGCAGCCAAATGTTTTGTTTGTATCTACTGACACATTTCAGTCAACTGCTGTCCTGGTTTCAGCTGGGATAGAGTTAACTGTCTTCCTAGTAGCTGGTACAGTGCTGTGTTTTGAGTTCAGTATGCGAAGAATGTTGATAACACTGATGTTTTCAGTTGTTGCTCAGTAGGGTTTAGACTAATGTCAAGGATTTTTCAGCTTCTCATGCCCAGCCAGCGAGAAAGCTGGAGGGGCACAAGGAGTTGGCACAGGACACAGCCAGGGCACCTGACCCAAACTGGCCAATGGGGTATTCCATACCATGGGACGTCACGTCTAGTATAGGAACGGGGAAGTGGGGGCTGGGAATCGCCGCTGGGGGACTGGCTGGGTGTCGGTCGGCGGGTGGTGAGCAATTGCACTGCACATCATTTGTACATTCCAATCCTTTCATTATTGCTGTTGTCATTTTATTAGTGTTATCATTATCATTATTAGTTTCTTCTTTTCTGTTCTATTAAACCGTTCTTATCTCAACCCACGGGTTTTGCTTCTTTTCCCGATTTTCTCCCCCATCCCACTGGGTGGGGGGGAGTGAGTGAGCGGCTGCGTGGTGTTTAGTTGCTGGCTGGGGTTAAACCACGACAACTGCAAATGTCTTTTTTGGGCATGAAGGTTTTTATGTTGCCTGGAAAACAAAAGGGAAGGAAGCAACTTTAATTTGCAGGCACCTTGAAGTTATTTCTGCTATCTCCGGCTGAGGAGACCTCCCTATAGCCATCCGCAGATGCAAAACACCGAGACATATACATAATATCCGGGATGCGAATACTCCCACTGAACCAATTCACAGGTTGGAAATTGAGCTGGTGCTTAAGTGCCTTGGTGGATTGAGGCTTTAGCAATAACAAATAGTACTAAGGAGCAAAAATGATCAATTAAAGAACTCCTAATGAATCCAAGTATCAGTGTCCCTGAGTCGGGAAGGCCAGAAGCTGAAAGGCAGATTAGAGAAGGTGTGAAATCCCCTTGTTCGGTGTTTCTCACTATGTGGTAGCCACTGCTCTGTGCTGCTTGCATTTCCCTGTGGCTTTTTTGGTAAAGCTGAAGAGAAGGAAATTACTTGAGACACTGTTGCTGCTCCTGTTTGTTTCTATTACACAAACAGTAGGGAGAATCCAAGTTTTTATTTATGTTCCATGCACAGAATTTAAAAAAATAATGGGATGTCTAGAAAAAATTACTCTCTTTTAAATTGATTGTAGTTACCTCAAACCTTGGGAATACTCATTTGTTTTCTGATACAGCTGACAGATTTTGCTACACAGCCTGGCATTATGTAAGAACATAATGCATGTAGTAAAGGTGAGTAACCCTTGAGGATGTCCCCACTGATGCCAAGTGGCCCATATGCTGCCATAAACACTTTTTCTTCTTTTTTTTCATGCTGATTGCAAGAGCCCATTTTGGGTAGAAGATCACATTAGGCTCATTCATTACCTGCTGTGCTGATCTGTGCATCTGCAGTGCAGCATCTCTGCACTGAACTTTGGACTACATCCCTGTGTGCTTTCTGATATTCCAAATTGTCTGTTGTGGGTATACAGATCTTCTCCTGTGTGTATCCTGGATCATTCTGCCACAGAGATAAAAATTACTCTTAAAGGTGGCTGAACTTCTGGGGGATATGGTTGTTGATAGCTGATGTTAGGCTGTATATATATCATCAAGAGAAGTTCCTGGAAATTGATACTTGTAGCAAAACTGTCACTCCTTGTAGCAGAAGAGAAAGAAACTGACTGGCAGATTATTCTCTACTTTTATGAATAAATTTAAAATCTAATGAGAACCACAGGTGTGACACACTAGTGAAATTTTACAGTACCACTGCAAACTTTAATCTTCACCTGTATTTTCCTTGAAAGTCTGTCTTTGTCCAAAAGCAAAATTTCAGGCGTAGGGCTACTGAAGACCATCTTTAAACTTGCCTTGTGATTTTGAGCAATACATCATGAGAGCAGTGATGTTCAGATGATACATTGCACTAATACATCACAAGAGCACTATCGCTCTCATGATATATTAGTATAATACACTATCAGAACACTATCACTGATGTATTACTCAAAAACACAGTTTTTAACCCTCAAGAATCATCCTTGTCTCTAGGCTGAATACACTGAAAGCTGTGGATAATGATAAAAATAAGCAATTGTATATTCAGTTTCTCTAGGGTAACCTGAAGAAAAAAAAGTGTGGTATTCGGAATATTTCATTAACTGAAACATCCTTGTGTTTTCATTTTATTCACTGACCAAATGTTTTTATGGATTGAAGCTAACACGATATAGGTGTGTTCGAATTTTCCTACAAATAGCCTAAGAAAATCTTTTTTTATTTTGGATTTCATTATAGACTTGAGCCATGTTTTGAGAATGTTTCAATGAGGTGCATGAATTTCAGCTGATTTCCACCTCATCAGATTGAGTCAGGTGCAAGCTATCTAAATTCTATGTAAAGCATTTGGTGCTGTTTCTGATGCAGTCTTTTTTTTTTAGAAGGATTTAGCCACCATCTGAAAAGATCTGGAGATGCATAAATGTGATCTGTCACTCGGATCGTTTCCTGCCTCTCCTCAATGAGGTGGTTGTATTTTTTTTTTCCTGAAGAATTATTCTCAGTTGTTGGGGGTTTTTTTCCCTCAAAAGAGAGTGAAAGGGGAAAAGGTAAAAGAATGCTTTGCAATGTTGTAGCTGAACTTACTGCAGAAAACCAGATAGATGAGTGTTTGTTTGATTTCCTAGTAGAGTTTGAGTCTTGAGAATCTTGAATTACCTTTCCTATATGGTATGAAGAGACTGTCATAATCTCTTAACAGAAAAAAAAATAGTAATAATACAACATCAGTGACAAGTGATATATTTGCTTTCCTGTCCATATTTTTGTTCTTTTTCCCCATATCTCATCAGCATTTGTGACAAAAATACATTGCCCCTCACCTCCCTCGCATACCAGGTAGCCCAAAGCTGCCTCTGCAGCTTATGGTCCTTAGCTCTGCTCCACCCCGAGCGATGGCCCTGCCATCAGGAGAGTGGTGCTCATGCTTCAGGCTCTGCAAAACTGGGCTCAGAATTCTTGTGCCTCATAGGTTTGGGACCACTTGGTGCACTGGAGCCCGTGTCCCTGCAGGCGTGTGTCCCCAGCATGCACCTCATACCACTGGGGGCTTCAGCCTGTTATATTTGGGCTACAACTTCCTGGGGGAAAAAGCAAAACATTAAAGTCTTTTTAACCTTGCAAAAGACATTGCATTAGCTGTGCTGAACAGCCTAGTGCACGTCCTTTTCTGAGAGCCTTTCCACCTCCGTGGTACCTGTTATGTACCGTTGGTTCCTCTGTCCCCTGGCCTGCGCAGTGCAGCACTGAGCCCAGGGCTGCCCACGCGAGCCCTCTGCCCCACGCCTGCTACAGCCGCGTCCCATCACCAGCACCTTCTTATTCTTGTCAGTTTTGAAGTCACAACACGCAGCTCCAAGGTACATTGTCATTTCAAAGCTGTGGCTAAATAGTCTCTGACTGACAACTATGAATAATTCCACAGAGCCTCTAAACTTCCAGGCATTTCACTCTGAAGCTCATATAATACGGCAGAGCTACTCTCTCATGTTTTTCATCTTTTATATTCTCCAAAGAGTTGAGATACAGTTATGGAACAGGTTAATGTATTTTCCTCTGAAAATAATGCTGTGGGAGCCCGTGCGTGGTTACTTGTATGTGTTGAGAATAATGCTGACAGTCCAGAAAAGAAAGTCATGAGCTTGATAATCACCATTATTTTGTTTCACATTTTCAGCATGTTCATGTCCATGTGCTTCCAAGGAGGGCCGGAGACTTCAGCAGGAATGACGATGTCTACGAGGAGGTAAGGACTGCACTCCATTTCTTGTTCAGAGTTGGTTTTGCTGTTAGAAAATCATCTTAATGATACAGGCCCTGCCTTGAGTGGAAGTAATTAATGGGGTCTTCGCATCTTTATTAGTTGCAAAGACCGTGTGATAGCACCAAGACCTATACTGGGATTTCCTTGTGAGCTCCGGGTCAATCTGTGGTCACAAAGGGTCCTGAGGGAGGATGCAGTCGACATCTTTGGTACTTCAGTCTGTCACCGCACACAGAGTGAGGTGACATCTCTACCGATGGTTGTGTTCTCTTATTTTGAGGGCGTAGGGAAAAAGAGTGACCACACGGTTAGCCTGGCATGCAGGGAGCATGTCCTACCCCATCTGCTAGCCGCCCCCTTCCAACAAGGGAAAACACAGGCAGCTCGTTACAACTCAATCACAAATTGCCTTCTGGCCTGCTTTTTGTAGGGCTCTGCTCAGGCTCTGGACAAATCACACTGTAGCCCCAAAGAATGAAAATTAAAGAGCAAGTATGCATATAGATGTAATATATGCATGTGTGCAGATTGTACGGCAGAGCTGGGGACATAAGCTATTCCAGTGTGACTGAATTACTAGCTTTTGTTTAAATGAACAATTGTACTGGCATTAACAAAAAGTTTTCCCCAGCTTGACAGCTGTCACAATGACTTAATGAAAAAATCTCACTATTGTTAGAATTACGGATGGTTCTTAGTGGGTTTGGTAGGATCCTCTATATCAAATATGACATCTCCTTCTCTTTCTGAAAGTAATTAATATAAACTTGTTCAGTGCTACTGCAATACCATCTGCTTGAAGGAGAATTCATGACGTTTTCTGCTTTTGTATTTTTTCCTTTGTGATATATACATGATGACAACTCCCTACTCGCAAAAAAATGGTACCGTATTTTAAAGTTTACTAATGTCTTAAATATGCAAAAGTCGTGAAAAAAGTTTATTATCGACCAGTTACATGAAGTGTAGAGACCGAGAACCCCACTAATAAGGGTAAAACCTTATAATGAGACTGCTGAGCAAGGAGATCAAATGAAAACCCATGATGGCCATCTTATATGCTGCTGTAGTTAAAAGCAGTTAAGTGAGGCAACTTGAAAGTTAACACCAAAAGGGTTATCAAGCACTGGAACAGGCTGCCCAGGGAAGTGGTTGAGTCACCATCCCTGGAGGTACTCAAAAGACATGTAGATGTGGCACTTAGGGACATGGTTTAGTGGTAGACTTGAGAGTGTTAGGTTAACGGTTGGAATTCGATGGTCTTAAAGGTCTTTTCCAACCTAAATGATTCTATGATTTTTTTCTTTTCAAATGTGTTAAGTGGTTTTAGATGCTGCACCAACCCACAAACTGTTTCTATTTTTGTCCTATTTACAATTCCATTTTCTTCTTTTTAAACACATTTATTTCTCCCTTGTTATATGTAAATAGAAACAGGCAAAACTGTTAATGAACTAGATTATACATTTAGCGCTGTTAAATGCAAAAGGGTGACAAATTGGTGAAAAATATTTTTGTCCTGTAATTTTCAGTTATAGTAATTGTAGATGTTGCTTTTAGCAGACATAGGAAGCAAAAATATTTAGACACAGATGTGATAATATATCTTTTAGCAGAAGAATGTGTAGCCTTGGAGTCTAACCAGCTATTCTTGAATAACACAGAGCTAACTTACGCTTTTGTAGAGACTGTAGCTGAACAAAGATTTCATTTTTTTTAGGATGCCAGGGAAAAAACCCACATTTGATGCTATAAAAAGTTTGATGCAAAGTTCTGTTGCTGGTTGGATTGGAGGATGGAGGGCCTTAAGCAGTATGCTATCATAAGTGGATAAACCTATTTTGAGAAATACAAAATGGACAAATTATTGAAAATACAGCTGACTTTGGAAACCATTTGGAGCTTATGTCAGTAAGGCAAAAATCTTTTGATGTAATGCATCTCTGTGTTGTACCAACAAGACATATCCCTTTGTCAAGAAGATCTTTTAGAAGATTTAGGAAGACATGTAGATCATGGTGGGGCAACAGGCTGAAAATCTATAAGGGATAGAGTACCATTAGGTGAGATGTAGGTGCTGGAGAGAGCTTTAAATCCATCGTCCATGAGATTTGTAATTAGGACAATCCAAAACCTGTTTATAAATGGCACTTCTTTTCCATATATTTGAGTGATAGATGGAATTGTAGTTTAGGCAGCAAAGACCACCTTCCAAAATCATCCCAACAGCATTCTCCTTCTAGTATGCGACATGGAGACTGATGAGCCTCCCTTAAACAATTTGCGTAATTGTAAAGCACACCCAGGCTAAATTTTGCATCTTGCGGTGCCTGGTTTAACTTCTGCAGCTAAAGGCTTTACAGCTATTGGGTATAACTTTCACAGATTCTGGATCTCAGCTCTTCTTCAACACATCTATCGCAAACCCTTATCTATCTGTAAAGCTCTCCAAGCTCTGCAGTTGTCATCTGTATATGCTCAGCAGATTGCTGATAAATCCCATTGCTCTGTGAGTATTTGACAGTGAAAGGAATGCCCAGATGTTGAGACATCAGTCCTCTTAGGAGACGTCTAGAGTTGAGACAGCTAGAAAGTACTTGCAGTCTCTTACTGTGTGTTTTATTTCTCCCATTCCGTTTGGGAGTGACCACATACCTGATTGAAAAGACAGAAGAAAGCATATCAGGTTGATCCCTGCTTAGTCTGTTTACTAGGCTCTGGTATCTTCAGGCTTTTGGCTATGAAGCTCTGATATAGCCTCGCCTAAAGCAACGTTTAAGTGTTAAGAGTATACTTAAAGGTACGCTATATCTTTAGCACTTGGTTTTTAATAAGGTTGCTGATGGACACTAATGTCTGCTGGTTTCTGGATATATATTTAGAACTTCAGTACTGGAACATTAATTGTAGAAGGGATAAAAGAGGGCCCGACACCTATTCTACAGCACCATCTCTAAGGCGTTTCTTGGTGGAATATGTCACTTAATATTTTAGGTTTCTGTACCTCAGTGCATATGAAAGAAGTCACTGTGTGATTGTTCTAAGATACAGAGAGAATGATTAATAATGAAAAAAAATCTGCATTGAATGTTTTACATGTATTTCTTCTGCATCTTTGCGGGGCTATTTCTTGGGAGAGTATTTCCCAGAAAGTGTTAGCTATCTGCCCTCTGGGCTCACTGTAGTGGAAAGTTAAAGGTATAGTTTTTCAGTTCTTACATTTTTCTGCAATTATTTGAAACCTAATCCTGCAAGTGTGCACATGTCAGAGTTAAATCGGTCTTAACAGGTTTTTTTTTCATAGGATCAGGTCTTTCATGTTTTACTATTGCTGGACTACTTTTCTCATCTACATCTTGAGTAGTTCTTGTTCATTGATTCACTTTTATTTCTTGGACAGCAAAACTATAGCAGCTAAATCTTAGGATTAGAATACCTCTTTATTCCTCTATGTTTTCTGTTCAGTTTAAAATAGATTAATATTTTTACATTTATTAATCAAGGAACTTAAA
This sequence comes from Harpia harpyja, assembly GCF_026419915.1. NCBI lineage: Eukaryota > Metazoa > Chordata > Aves > Accipitriformes > Accipitridae > Harpia > Harpia harpyja. The sequence goes on along the minus strand of NC_068969.1, from coordinate 15,194,700 downwards.
GGCCTTGCTATCAAGGAGTTGCCTGCTTTGAAGTAGAGGAGTTTTTGCTATTGTAAGGGCATGTCACAGTAACTGATAAGAATTTGGTATGAATGAACATCTTTACTGTAGAACGGCATCCTGTGTTGTTGCAGTCAGCACAAGTACTACAGAGTTGTTGGAGGTCATCGTGTCCAAGACATTCAGGAACATTATCCTGAAATGTCTCAGCAGTTTCATACACTCAGCCATCTGTGGGCAGTCCTCATTCAGTGTGTGTTTGAAAAGTCCATAGCACAGCCTGTCCCTGGTCTCCACTGAGTGGTTAGCCATTACTGCAATATAAATAACATTCATCATCCTTTAGGTTGGCAGGTAATAGCCGTACTGGGCCAGAGAGTATGGGGCTTTCTCAGAAAGGAAGACTGAATCAAAAGTCCACAATACCGCTGTTACGAGTACTGACCTCAGTAAGTTAATTTTGAGGCTGACAGCCTTGGATGGGTAAGGGCAGCCTGGCCTCTCAGTGAAACCCTAGGCATCCCTGGCATGCAGTGATGTGTTTTGTGGTGTGCACTCCCGTTCCTCCCCAAATTCTGTGTTTCACTTGGTGGTTGCAGCCTGCTGTAACAGATGCAGCTGCAATGGCAACGCACGTCCAGGGCTGTGCATGCAAGGCAAAGAGTGCCCATTCCCTCGCCAGCTTTGCTTTCGTGCCCACCTCATTTCCTCGCCTGTCTTCAGTTCCCAACCTAGACTGGAGAGCACTGAAAATACTGTAAAAGGGGAAAGCATGAGTGAGAGAGGTTAACCCAAACCCCTGTGTCTCCATCCCCTGGCTGCCTGCCAGACCTGCATCGTGGACCTCTTGTAATGAGCCTGGATGAAACTTCCTAATGTGAATTCTTCACTAACTTAAAGATTTTGTAAAACGCAGGAGCCAGCAAAAGAATTTGCTTCATGCTGTCCTCCTTCCCCTCTGGCATTCAGGCAAGCAGCGAGAGAGTCACTTAGGGAAAGATATTTTGACTTTGTGATCTCATTCAGCACATTATGTTAAATCATTTCAGCAAGAATACCTATTAGTAATCATTTCCAATTCCAGGGAGGATGAAGGAGGCATTTTGGCATGTGACTCAAGAACCTGCTGGGCCGCTTCTTCAGGCTGGCAAAACAGGGGAATCGTGGTGAATTCAGAAGTTTAGTCAAACAAGCCTGAAGTTTAATTCTCCATGAGTGGCTTTGACTGTGACATGCCTTCACTCTGACCTGCAGACAGCGTCTCGTGTGCTGCTGGGCGTGGAGCCTGGTGGAGGGCTTGAAACGTGCACAGCTGCGCTGAACTGTTTGGGCTGCTTCCTACTTAAAGATAAGGTATATAATGAAAAGATAAATAAGCCCCAATCCAGGTCCTGCTAGACAAAATGGAAAGATGCCCAACAGCTTATGTGAGCATTGGATTGAACTATTCATGAAAATTAACGGCATGCAGAGCTAATAGGCTGTTCCTTGGCCTCAGAATTATATTGCACCTTCTGGGAACATATTGTAGCCTGCTGGTAGATCAGTCTGCTGCATCTGAACTCCCTTGGGGCCAGACGCTGCTTTCTTTGCACCCTGCATGGGTAAACCCATGGAGAGGGAAGGAAGCAGCACAGAATCTAAATTGGTATTTTTTTTAAAAAAAAAGCTCTGTTTTTCCCAGGTACAAGTTTATTTCTCTATCTTCTGATGTGGCAGCAAAGAAATTCTTCCCAGTAGGCTGTGGATTTTATCCTGGTCTTGCCAATGTTGCTCTTTCTGACTGAGAGCATCAGAGGAGGTTCTGCTAGCCAAGGAGCATAAGCCTTTCCCAGTTCCTTCATGAGTCTTGTGATATTATAGCGACTCCAGCAGGGCAAGTCAGTTTAACTGTGCATGAATATTTCCAACTGAGAGTATTGCAGCAGAAGCTAGAACTGTGCAAATAATTACGGTTTGGATTTGGTAGCTGAACAGACAAAAAGGCATTTTGAGTTGACCTGAAACTTTTTTTTTTTCCCCCATCACATGAATTTCCTTTTTGAGTTAAACAGGATGATGTATTTTCTGGACCATGACATTTTATCTGATTATGATTTGAAACCCCCTGGAGACTGCTGCCATGCCCTGCAAGCTTCTTGCATGTGCCCAAACTACATAACGCAAAACTGACAAATTTGTCAGTAGGGTCCAGCCAGGAATACTGGGAGACATCCTATCATCACATGTATCTCCCTAGATGGAAACCCCACTGTTTGTGGTATTTTGTGCCCTTTCCAACCCTGTGAGGTATTTCTTAATTTGATACCTGAAATCTCTGAGACCTTCCTGTATGCTGCATACATTGCTGCACTTATTTTAAGATAGCAGGATATCATAATCAGATCTGATTAAGAGCCATTTCATTCACTGATATCTTCCATTGCATCTAAAGAAGTGGAATCAGCTCAACTATAGGAATGAATTAGAGGTAGTTAGAAGGGTTCCCATTAAGGCAGCCATCCCTCATGATCACACACATGCCCTTTACACCTAGACTTTGTCGGGAAGGTAATGTACGTTTGGCATTTTACATATCGTGTAGTCTCATTGCCCTCTAGCCTGGCTCTGCATTCCATCACTGCTCTTGCTACTTCTTACCCTTTCCTGCCTCAAGGTTTCTACAGTCGTTTTCCTTATAGGTAAAAAATACCAGCTTCCAGAAATCACTTCCATTTAGTCTATAATATAGCAGAGACAAATTATTGTGACCATTACAAAAGATCTCTTGGCCCCTTCTGTAGGATGTTTACTGTGTTTAGCTCATGGAGTGTTTGCTCTTTGTGTCCTTGATGGTAGTTCATTGGCAAGCGACATAGTGACAAAGAGCCTCCAACCAAAGACAAGTTGCTGATAAGGGGATTAAAGCGAACATGGTGTCTCAGGCCCATTTACTCTGTCAGTGCTTGGACTTGCTTAGCTGCTCAGGTGCTTCTTGTGTATTCCCAGTCCCGGAGGTAAAACTGTCTCCAGACCACCGCTTATCCTTTGATACATGGTGTAAGCTGAATTCATGCTGGTGGGGAGAACATGCCCCATTAGTATCCTAGATACCCAGCTTTTTGGAATTGATGAGATGTAAAGTAAACAAACCTATCAGGGAGTTGGCATTTTCCAAAGACAGATTTTTCTTCTCTGAACTGAAATGTTGCCATAAACTTAAAATGAAATACTCCCTTGCGTTCTGTTTAAGGTTCGGGATATAGGAGCAGCTAGTTGGTAACCCACAAACCAAATCACACTGAAATCCAATGCACTGCACAACAGATGACTGAAGCAATTTGTTCTGCCAATAGCAAGAGTTTGGAGAATCCCTTGTCAATCCATAGGACTGGTTCTGATATGACCAGTAGCTCACAGTGATCCAACCCTCTGACCTGCATGCAGCTATGTAAAGATGCTATAGTTTTAGCTTGTGATCCCACAAGGAAAGAGCTCTTTGTACACTGTAATCTGGGACAGTTCCTTTATCTGCTGTCTTGTAAATGTGGATCACAGTATTTTGAGGGATCAGCTTTGTCCAGTGGAGGTTCAAATACCAGGTACCTGGGAGTGATCATCGCATAGGAGACACCATCTGAACTGCTTGTTGCTGGCAGTTTCATTGGCTCACCCAGCACTGAATCAGCAGCTTCAGTCATTTGGATGCGATGCTATCTGTCACTTTCTAAATACAACTTTTGTAAATGACGGTGGAGGTATATTAATGGGGCCAAGTGTTCTTCCTGGTTGGGAAGTAGATAAAAGTCTCATAGGATGGGTTTACCAATATCTGCAAGGTCAAGTTAATTTATTTTTTTAGTCAAAAGAGTGAAAAAATATATAGATATGAGAAATAAGCATTCCAGACATGTGCTTATATTCTTTGTTTTTTTTTTTTAAAAAAGCTTTCTTTTTCCTTTATATATTTGCCTACTCTTTTCCTCCTTTTTTTTTTTTTCTTCTTCTGGGTAAATAAAAGTATAGAAGGAAGCTGAACTGAAAGAGTTAGAGAAAACTGCCAATACTCCTAAAATGGAAAACAGAGAACTGAATGTTTGTGGTTTTCAGAAACCAAAATGACATGCTGACAGTTTAAGTTGAAACAAAAATCACCAAACCTCTTATTTAGGCAGTTTTAAATATGAAATCATTTATTAAAATAAAAGTGAAAATTATAAAGTCTGAAGAAAAATACTTCTTTTTTAATAAACATGTATTTATACATTTCCATATATGTATTTATGGGCATACACTTATAGGCATATGCATATGGACAGACTGGAGGGCTCAGAAGCACATGGAGTACTTATTTCGTCCCACTGTAAGATGAGGAATAATGCTGCATTTTTACATTTTCTATTGTAGCATGCTATAGCTATGTGTTTGGGGTTTATTCATAAATAAATATTCATAAAACTTAGTGTTTGTGGGAACTTATGGACCTTCTGTTTTCCACAGAAATGAATGGGATTTGAGCATCTACATCTCTGAGCAAGATCTGATTATGTCATGCCTTTGCTCAGTATTTCTGCTACAACAAGCATCAGTGAAACAGTTAACAATATTGAAATATAAATTGCCATCCTTGAGGCTCCAGAATTAACACCTTTTGGTTACCAGCTTGCTGTGGTTTCACAGTTAACACCTCACCTCTTTCTGTAGAAGACAACACTTTACATTACAGCTTGTGGTCTGGCAAAAATGCTACAGAGTTTATCATAGGCAAGTCTCAGTTTCATGCATTTAGAACAGTAGCTAAAAAATTCATTGCCAAAGACAGATCAGGCCCTGTTCTGTACAATCATTGCCATATGTTAAGAAGGACTTAATGTGCATGAAAGGCAAAGGTACAAAATTATTTTAGGCTAAATACTGCAGGAATATGGCTTCCCTTTCTAGAGGCATTTGCTCAAAATTATTTTCTTCTCTTTCGGGCCCTGATGATGCAAGTACACAGGCCAGTTGCTGGGATGGCAAGGGCTCAGGTCTCCCATGGGCAGACCTGGCGAGGGATTAAGCCCATACAATATCAGGAAGAAAGCTGATGGTAAAATGAGTACAGAATGAGAGTGGATGTTAGCTTTTGTTGCAATGTTTTTGCCATGAAGGTAGTCCAAAGAGACCGCAGACCTGTTCCCATACTCAGAAGGAGAATGTTTATTTCTATTTCAGAAAGGAGATTTTAACAAATCGTTGCAGCAGTGTGAAAATTTAGTGTGATAGAGTGTCAGGATAATTATACACAATTTGGTTTTAAGTATGTTAAGCACCATTGTTTCTTTTCCATGTTAAGGATTGACTTGAGTGCTAGGTTGCAGCAGTTTTCCTTAATTGCTTTAATCCTTGGCCTTAAGAAAATGAATACTTTAAATTTACACTTGTTAAGTACACTGCTAATGAAGAAAAGGCTTTAGCAATCTTTGGCAGACCAAAACTATATATAAAAAAAGAGAAAGCAAAGAGAAAAAAGAGAAAGGGAGAAGCTAATCACCAAACCATTCTGTTAATGCTTATTTTAATCATCCTGCCTGCCCTTCCTGGCAGACAGAGCCATTAGGCTGCAGAGGCAGGAGGCGAGCTATCACCGTCAAATGGCGCTGATGTTGAGAATTGGGCCCAGGAGTACAATTTGACTTGTCAGTTTATATAGACATAAAGCTTCATTGTTGTGCACAGACACAACTGGCTTTTTAAAAGTCTATTTCCCTCCTGATGATGTGAGAATCTGCTCCCCTCTCTCCTACTGTTCTCCAGCCCTCAAATTTATTAGATAGCGTTTATAACCCTGCACAGGGTTTATGTGGTACTGCAGGGTCAGGTGGGCTTCAGCAGTGCCAGGAGCAGACCACAGCACGCACACTTCCCAGCTTCGAACCACAAGGGACCCGTCAGGGTGGGGGGAGTGAAGAGCTTTGACTCCCACACTGGGTGATGTCTCCTTGCAGGGAGCTTTAAAATGTCCATATCACTGCAAAGACTTCAGAACTGTTAATTCTCTGTAGAATTAAGTGTGCGTTTTAAAACAGGCAGGATGCTCAGAAGAAGAGAGGAGCTAGCAGTGTTTCCTTGGGGGGCAAAAATGAAACATCTCCAAAATTTAATTAATTACCGGAAACATATGATCTGTTTTCAAAAACAGCTCGTGTTGCTATTTTCTGTGTATAGGAAACTTTTATCCTTCTGACAACTAACTTGTGTGCTAACAACTTCTTTTGCCTGAAAATGCCTCCCCATGTTGCAGGGAGCCACTAAAAGGGTTTCAAGTAGCGCAGTGCAGCATTTTTCCCAAATTTCAACTTTTGCATTCTGCAAAATGGAGAAAGTGTTTATTGGTGCCCACATTGAGCAGCAGCATTCAGTGCTTCAAGAAAAAGTAAGCTTCAAAATCACACTTGACTAAGTTGCAACCTAATTATAGCTATTTGAGCACAGGTATTCCAATAACCAGGGAAAGCAGGGAAATAAGGCAGCCTTTGTCCCACACTGCCCAGACAGTTGCAGCATTGTATACAGGGATGGCAAAGAACTCCTTCCTGCATTTAATTGCAAAAACTGATCATGAGTTTGTGGTAAACGTATAAGCAAATCCAACTAAACATTTGTATCTCCCTTTTGCCTACATAAATTACTTCTGTGTTTTGGCACCTTGCTTCTAGGGTTTGTAATCTCTGTGGATGTGGGAAGGTATTGCAATAAATATAGTTTTTAATGGAAGGCCTATTTTTAGAATTCTTTGTTTCTTGAACAATCACTTTTTTCTTCCTTTTCGTAAGGAAAAAGTCTATTCTTGTTCATTACATCAGTGTCTTTGAAGTGGGAAATGCACACAACTGCCAGGTCACGTACAGCATGGGAGTTATGCAGGGTTTTCTTCAGCTGAAGCATGATTGTGAGCAGTAATTGAGATTAGTTCCCCAGGAGAAGGGACTCTTCTCTCCTCCTGATTTTTTTCTCAGGAAAATAGTTGCACTTAATGCATTTGCGAGGAGACTCTAAGTGCTAACGTACTTTCTTCCCATACCCCTGCCATTTCTGTGGCAGTCTTACTGAAGAAATAACAATACATAAAGCTGCATAAACACTTAAGGTCTTAGGTGTCTGCTTCCACTGACACTTTCAAATTTTCTATTTGAAGATAATTTCATTTCACACTTTTACATCTGAAGTGCCTGGTTTTGGAGACGTCAGGGTATTTTTTTTTACATATGTTAATTAAGTTTCCTACCAGCTCTGTGAGTGCATTAAGTAATAGTACTTGCAGGTGCGATGCAGAGAGGTGAAGGGACATTGTGACAGTATGGAGTGAGTCAAGGTAAAGCTGCCGAGTGCAGATACATCTGTGAATCTCTGAACAAGGAAAAGGAGGGAGGTGGATTTATCACTGATCTACAGCTACATGGAGTAATCCAACAGGTGAAGTTCATGCTTCCTTGTAGGAAACTGTGGCCCTAAGGCAGCCGATAGATATCCTGAGATGTGCTCCCCAGGTCTGAGCAATGTTGAAAACTTGGATGACTCTAAAGAATTTTGCTTCAGCTTTTTTCTGGAGAATAATACTGCTGGCATTTACAAAATCAGACTGTTACCCGGGAGTACACTGGCTTAATTCAACTAAGGCCTGTGAGCTGTAGCAATTGCTACTGTCTGAAGGTGGATGCCTCAGGTATTTTAACAAGAGGTGACATGTTCAGCCACCTATAGATAAGAGTGTTTTTACTAGGACTGGGGGTCTGCCTTCACTGGTGTGGTGTCTCCTAGCAAACGCTCAGGGAAAAAATTACAAGAATGAACACATGTATGGAGTGTCCCAGCTTTTTTTTCTCCAGAAAGGCACATCCATGGAATCCTTTGCCATAAGTGGATTCTCAGGTGGAGTTTTCTAAAAAAACATACGCAAAACAGCTGGGGCCTTGCCTGCCATTGACTTTCAACAAGAGTCAGATGTCTAAATGCTTTAAAGACTTTTGAAAAGCTAGCCCTTTATCCTTCTGTATTAGGTTGCGGTGAGTGGTATTGACACTCAGTAGGATGTTATTGGCATGTGATTTTCTCCTCTCATCTTGCACAAGGGCATGAGGCAGAATTGCCCTCTGCTGCATGTGAGCAGAGGAGCTTTGGATTGATGTATCAGCACTTTGTGTTTCTGGGTTGCTCTCGTGAACACGTGCAGAAGGAAAATAACAATAGAATAAGGACAGTTCCCAGGTTAGATAATGTGCTCCACTGATTAACATCCTTTACTCTGCTTTTATAGAATAAGGACATTTCCCAGGTTAGATAATGTGCTCCATTGATTAACATCCTTTACTGTGCTTTTAAGTGCGGTAAACATAATGAAGCTGAGAACAATCTGGTGTTTTTCCACCACTTTTAGCAACCTCTTATCATTTTAAGCTGCTGATATTTCTTCTCTGGTACTACCTGGTGATCCTTTTTGTGCATTTATTACTGTTGCTTCTTCTCAAGAAATAAATTTGCTGAGAGTAAAGAAAGTTGCTCATTAGGGCAATGTAATTAAAGGAAAAGTAGACATCATGCCAAGTTCCGTTTTCTCTACAAAGTGCCACCTTGGAGATTGCCTGAAACTCAATTACTCGTTGCTATGCTTATTAGGGAGAACAATGTGCTGAAATGATCCCTACTCCTAATAACCTTGTTTTCCACATGTGAATCATGTTAATACTTTTTTCTTTAGTGCCTTAATCACCATGTATAAAATGGGTCTATTTCTAGAGGGAGAATGGGGAAGGTGGGCCATGTGGTGGGTGTTCTCTGAATTGCTACTCTCTGTGGAGAGTTTCTTGTTTCCTGCTGGTGCACAGTCATTTTTGTGTGTTGTTGTTTTCTTTTAATTACATAGAACAGCATTTATTAGCAAATTACATCTTGATAACCAGTTTTCCTCTGGTGAAATGAAAATGTTCATCTTCTGCCTTGCTCCCTTCCTTTGGGGGAAGGAGTGTGCAATATCTTCCATGTCTCAGTCTCTTCTGCCTAACTCCATCGTTTCACCAAGACAAATAACTTCTGCAACAGAAAGCTGCCATTAACACTTGCTGAATAATCTTGTTCCAATAGCTAGTCCAATGCCCAACTTTTCTCCCCAGCATGCAACCCTGATATCTTTCCACTGTCCTCCTAATATGGTGTCTTCAGCTTCTGTGAACAGGCTGTTCCTATGGACCCAAAAAACTTGTGTGCCTCTGTGTCGGGCTGTGTTACAGGGACCTGTGAATAGCAGTCTTCTGTCAAAGGCTTTGGAAGAGACTGTCACCATGAAGGAAACATGATGTACTCCCATCCAGCCCACAAGATACATACCTTCCTTAGCTCTGTGCTTAAGCTTATCCTTCTAAATGCACAGGCAACCCGTTAGCTGGATATTCCAGCAGAAGTGAAGGACAGAAGTCTTAATCATGGTAGTATGTAGGGCCAAAACTGTCATGGGAATGTGGGGAAATTGCCTGAGGTTCAAGCTCTGTGATGGCCAAGTTCATCCGAGTACCAGTAAGTTCCCCTGAAATTCTCGGTCAAAAACACCACAAGCAATCATAAAATAATTGTGTGCAAACCTCACTTTTGATCAGAATTGTGGATGGAAGTGGCTGAATGTTGAAAATATCTAAGGGAGAGGGAGGTCATTTGTTCATAAGCAAAAGAGAGATGAGCTCAACTGAGAAAACTTTGCTCCTAGTGTGGAAAAGAACTGGAGAAATGTAAGGCTCTTCTCTCTTTGGTGCATGTCCATGCATATGAAGAGGAGGCTAGTCCAAGTACCACCAGTGTCATATATATCATGTAAACTACCAATTATATGTTATATGAATACCCTGTCCCTAAAAAATGCTCTGTGTTTTCATCTTAGAAGGAAATGCAGGGCTGTATAGTTAACTATTCCTTCTCCCTCTTTCATATCAGAATATTTCAGTCCTTTTATGTAGAGTGCAAGGGGACATGATTGAAAAGGGAAGTCCTACCCTTTGATGTTTATTTGTTGCATTATCCACTTTTCATGGCTCCATTATTCCAGAATCCTATTGAGCCATTCATCGCTGAGTGGAAATCTCCACTGCTGTCAGTAGGGAATTTCTGCCTCTAAATCACATAGCTTGGCCCCTGTTACTTAACTTGGGGCCAGATTATCAAAAGTGTTGAGCATCAGCTTTCCAAAGGCTTAGCACCTCCCAGTGAGGACAGATTTTCAAAACTGCTCAACACAGAGCAGCTCCTATTGTGGCCCTTTAAGGACAGATTTGCAAAAGAACTCAGCAGTTCCCTTTCACCAAGTAGCTGAGTCCTTTCCAAAGTCTGTCCAGCTTTGTTTAGCGCCAAGCTGGAAGGTGAAGACTTTTGAAAATACAGCTTTTAGCAAACTCTCTGATATGGAAAATACTAAGTTACAAACGTCGGGAAGGACTTGAAACAAGTGTTTGAGAAGAGACAAACCTCCATGTTTCAAGACGTGCCAATTTTTATTGACTGATAGAGGGGCTGGAAGAAAATTTTGGATCTGAACAGGTTTTCCTATAATTGCCCACTAGGAGGTTTCCTGTGCATTCCCCTGCAGCAGCTGCCAGGCAGGATGCTGGAGCAGAGCACCGCTGTGCTGAGGCAGCGTGGAATTCCTGTGTTCCCAAAAATGCATTCACTTAGCAAAAAGTGATTTGCAAGCAAAGTAACACAAAGCAGCCATTATTCTTCCACCATCCTTCCCGGGGAGCAAAAGGGAAAGGAAAGGAAAGAGGAAAAAGGAAAAAAAAAAGGAGAAAAGATTCATTTGCACCTTATAAAAACAAGTGGAGGGGTTTTTTTAAGTTTTAAACCCAAGATTCCCCTTGCATGCAATACACTGCCTTGTTCTCCAGAGAGGCTTCCCTGATGTGGCTAGAAAGAAAAATCTGTGCAGAACAGCCTGTGTAACCTGGGAAGCTTATGGGTTAATAGGTGACCTGAAAGTTATTGCAGGCAGATGACAATGGAGAATGCGATGCGGAGAGGGTATTTCAGTGTATAAAAATGCAAGACATCGGGCTTTAACCCAAGGCAGCACTCTAGCTCCTTGGAAAGTAGTTCTGATAAACTTCTGTGTTTCAATAAAGTGAAACTGCACTGCTGGAAGATGGGTTTTTCACTCCCATGTGGGAGCAGACAAAGGAACACTAAAGCCTCAGCAGCCAGTTTGGGACCTGGCATCGTCCAGTGCAAGACACCCATGTGTTTGTTTTTGATCTCCGGAGCTGCACAAAATACCTAGAGAGCCTTGGCACATCTTTCCTTCAGTCCTCTGAGATTCCCTGTGAACTTAGGATGGGCTTTTCCTTTGGTTATCCAGCCCCACTTGCATTTGGTTTCACTTCAACATAAGTACTTTTTAAAATACTGAAATTGATGAAAAAGAAATAAAGCAAAAGGGGAGGAGCAGGCTTGGTAAAAGCCTTTATCATTGTTACAGGACTGTGCAGCTTCTGTGATTATCCCTTGCCTTGTTCAGCAGTGTATAATTTAATGATTTCATCCAGGGCATGCTATTAAGTTTCTTTTCTACTTCTGCAACCCCAAAGCTCATTCATTCTTTTTACTATTCCCCACTTGACGCATGTGTATGTGTAGGGGGAGGGCAGTGGCTAAAGTAGTGTTATGGATTTCATATCTTTGCTTCATCTGCCACATTATAGCAAATGACAGTTGATTAGGTCTTTCTATAGATCATTACCAATTGTTTTCTACCTTGCAGATAGTGCTATTACAACAAATCTATCATATCCTAGAGATCCTATGCAGCTTGTTATTTCTGTGTGATTTATTACACTCGCAGTAGAAATGTTGTTAGCGAACGTTGGGGAAGCAGTGAATATATTGAGAAATATCAATGTATCCTCATGTTCTAGCTTGCAGTGACAGTCAGTGATCCATCTCACTGACACTTACCTTGTTAACATTTTGATCAGATGGCAAATTTGTCATTTTTCATGGTAACAAGTATAAGTTTGTACAAGAATTGCAGAAACATGGGGAGGAAGATAAAGGGCCCCTCTCTTAGTTTTTCCCAGTGTGATGTAATCAGTAATCTTTCTGGAAAATGAAATAATTACTTTGTGAAAAAGCTTATCCACTGGAAAATGTGCCAGTGTTAGGAAGCTCAGATTTCTCTTCATTTGAGGATTGAATAAGTTCTCTTTGCAGCCATTACTGACACTTTGATTAACATACCAAATCAACATGAAATGATAATATAGAACAAAAAGGCTTACAGTCAGATTTCCTCTCCTTAATTGGAGAGGAGTGTAGTGGGGAACACAAAGATCTTGCAAGCAAAAGTGAAGGCATTATCTCTGGGAACAAAGGAGTACAAAATACTGCAAACACGATGTTGCAAATTTCTTCTAATCCTCACAGTCAAAGCTCGCTCTCAGCATTGCTGTCGGCTCTGCAGCTCTCCCGTTCCAAAGCGTGGGCATGAAAACTGTGCTCAAAGCACAAGTGGGGAATTACAGCCCCTAATGTAGTAGAGTTGTCTCAAGGTGCCAGCTACTCATCTGCACAGCCCACGAACATAGAGAAGAGGGCAACGAAAAGAGTCGGATGTTGCCTCTCGGAGCAAAACAGCTGTTCATCGTCTCTGTGCATGGCGTTAATAAGGGCTTGTCCACATGAGAGATTGTGTAGGGCAGCACTGATACAAAATCAGCCTGGACAGAGGATATGTGCATGACTCAAGCATCAGGTCAGGACCAAACCAGACTAAACCCAACAGAAATAGCCCTTCTTCCAAGACTTGCATGAAAGTTGCTTTCATTCAATTATTCTTCTTCTGTTTCATGCATTGAAAACTTCTTGGCTGCATTATTTCAAATATCAGTGAGCCACAAATGGCAAGTGCTAAATGTAATCTCTCAGTCAACATAATGGAAAAAACAGGAGCCAAACAAACAGTTCTTCATTTTGACCTGATAGCTTAAAAAATACAAACTAGATAGATCTTGAGAGTACTTGGACTAGAGTTTTGTTGAAATGATACAGCTTTTCAGTCTCATCTTCACTTAAATGAGCAGGGAGATCTGATCCTCAGCTGGGTTTGGTTTTACCTTGTTGCTGCTTTTTAAACTTTCTTTATAATGCATTGTCAGGATGTAAATGTTTTGAACGTATTATTAGAAAGGCTCAAATTGTATTCAGAGAACGCACATGGAAACTGAAAACTGCTTCAGTTGTGTCACTTTGGTCATAACAGTACAGCTTTGAGTTGTTTAATTCTTCTAATGTTATGCATAGCAATGCAATAGTTCAGGCACCACAGCACTCGAGCAGCGAGTCTTAATGCTCTGCAGCAATTTGAGAAAGCACAATGTCATCTACTAGAAGGTCTAATTGTTATGATTAATATTTAGCATAGGGAAGTCTATGTGGAAGGGCACAAGTTACATCTGCTTGCTGAATTGAATGAATTACTGATTTTTCATTTCCTTTTATTTTTAGCATCCTGTTGAACAGCGGAAAATGTATGAGTACATATTTGCTATAGCAATATCTCTTGGACTAAAGGCTCTGCCTCTTAGAAAGCCACTCTTCAGATGCTTGGTCCAAGGGAGCAGGTGGGCAGCAGCACATTTGCTGATTGCTGAACTCTGAGCTGAGGATCTCTAACAGGCGGGACATTTAGGTGCGCCAGAGTTGCAGCTACGCCAGCGTGCAGAGACCAGACAGATGCAGGAATAGGGCTGGTAAGGTGACGGGAGACAGGCGTGAGCTCGGGCAAGTGGCAACGGGTGGCTTTCTTTCCTGAAACCAATTGCGACAGGGCATCTCACTGATGAATCGGGGCCTGACGGCACAATCTTTCTTTTTAATATTGCTGCACCATAAATACAACTGCCTGATAATTCTGGTCACTTAATAAGTGCTTCTTCTCACTGAAAACAAAAAGACTTAATTAAAAAGGGAGAAAAGTAGTTAATTTTCAGCCAGTATTGCTGAAGGAAGTTGGGCAAAATGTTTTCTGGGAGAAAAACTAATAGTGAAACAGGTGCAATAAGAATAGGCAGTGAAGTAAGTTTAAGAGAGCTGGTTGACAAGATATTGCTGCAATTTGTCTTTTAAGATCACACAGAGAGCTGACAGATTTCTCTAGGTCTTGGTGACATTCATATAAAAAAAGTTTCCTAAATCACCAGCTGAAATTTCGGACAATGGTTTCTGATAAAGGGATGTCGGAAAGCTTCACCTTCTGAAATTGGTGACTCATTTAGCATTATCTCCATTGAACAGCTGAGATCTTCTGCTTAGGAAGGGAGATGAAAAATTATCTTCTGAATGTACCATATTGCTTCTAATTCCAGAGAGGAGAAGGGAATTAATGTTGAGGATGGTGTTGCAGTAATTAGTTTCAGATGCAATGGGCTGAGAGTAAATCCCACCAAGCAGCAAGCAGGGGATTCACCAGCAGAGCAGCTGGAGGGTGGTCCTTTTTTTTAGAATATGCAATCAGTGTTGTTCATCAGTGTTTTGCTCCTTAATAATTAGAGCAAGATTAAAAAAAAAAAAAAAAAAGCAGAGCAGATTATTGCTGGGAACTCATTTATGGCTGTATCAGGAGTTAATGTTAAACTCTGAAGGTGGTTAACACTTTTGACTGAGATAGCATATGGGGGTGGTTAGTGCCTGATCGTGGGAATGCGGACCGCCAGCTTCTGTTCAGTGCATTGGGAGATGAGGACATCTGTGCTCACACAGGCTCCTTGGAGTCCAGTCCTGTTCCTATTTAGACCAGTGTAAAGATATATTAAGCTTGGTTGGCATTAAACTGGGCTCTTGAATTAAAAATTCTCCAGTGAGTACACATGACACAGCTGAACCCTCTCCTCTTTATCTAAGTAGTGGAGCTCCTCCTCTTGGCCCGTTGACATCTCTCTTCTGCTGTCACTGATACAGAGGAATTTCCTGGGCCTGAGTCTTGACCCTCTTGTGCACCCTGTTTTATTGGACCATGAGGTTTGCTAGTTCTTGGCAGAAGACTGTATTATCATACTGTGTTATGTGCTGGAAAATTGTACCGTCCGTCTCTTATAGGAGTTTTGTTCAGTTGTTTAGGTTTTACCTATTTCTAAAATACAATTTTTAACAGTCAGCCCAACTTGTTGGGGTTTGTAGGGAATGAACAAATGTGTTTGTCCTCAAATTTCCATGAAGGAAGGCTTTCAGGTAATTGAAGGCTTAGATGGCAAAGTTTTGCTACCTTTGCATTTCATTTAGCTACCATAAAAAACCAAAACAAAACAAAAACCCACCACCACCCACCCACCAAGAAAGAAAGTATCGTTTAGTGAACGTCTGTGGCTTCTTATGGCTTTGGGTAACTGATTAATGGGCTGGAAAACCTGGCAACAGACTTGCAGTGAGGGCTTGATCCTGTGGTGATCCAAAATAGCAGTTATATGGACTAGCAGTTTTGATATGCATAAAGCTAAGCTGCAGTCCGTTGCACCTTGGGATGCAGAGATCAAAGTATCAGAAACTTTGAGAACCGGTAAGGAGGCTCCTTACTAGGACTTCCGCATTTGCAAAGAGATTTCTCTAGGTTGAACACAGCTCATCTAAGAAATCTGGTTGAATGCCTCGCGGTTTCTCAGTTCAGACCCATGTCTGTAGTGCTGGTGTTTCTCCTCACCCTCCCATCTTGACAGTGTGTACAAGATAAAAGGGACAATGAGCTGGGGGCTCTAGCAGGGTAGCCCTGTTGCCTTTGTCAAGACAGCAAGGCCAAAAATCAGCCAAGATGCAGTTCCTTGACTTCAGCTCTCAGGCAGAGTTTGCTGAGGTCCCTGGCTGGTAGGGCTTCTTGCCTGCTTTGGCTACTGAAGCAGTTCTTTCACGGTAAAGGCTGGTTTCATCTAATCATCAGTATGCTAGAAATGCTATGACCTCCTTTTTAATTTATTTGTTTTACCAAGAATTGAAAGATAAAGATTATTTCAGTACAAAACTGTAAGTTGCTGGATTTCTG
The DNA here is from genome assembly GCF_026419915.1 of Harpia harpyja. NCBI lineage: Eukaryota > Metazoa > Chordata > Aves > Accipitriformes > Accipitridae > Harpia > Harpia harpyja. The sequence goes on along the minus strand of NC_068969.1, from coordinate 15,178,679 downwards.
TGATTTCACCTCCTTCACACATCCTCAACCTTATTCATAGATATCTGACAAGGAAGTAGCAGCAAGTGTGAAAACAGTACATCTTGCCAACAGTAAGGTAAACCATCAGCAAAACAATATTTTTGTATGTGTGTGTTTATTTTTTATTTCTGGCATCCAATATCAGTAGGGAGATTTTAATGTGAAGCAGAAAAAGCCTGAACAGGGTGTTTGAAAGCCAGATTCTTACCCAGGTGAGTCAGAAGAACACTGAACTCAAATGAGGTTATAGACAAATACTGAGTTTTGCTCATTGCAGGCTTGACAGCCCACTTACAGCAGTTCACTGGCCTTTGCTAATGGAAATTTGGTAATGTCCTATATCTCTAATAGCCATGACTTTATTTTTTAATGAATTTGAGGTTGCTGTGGCAGAGAAGCCCATACACTGACTTCTTGCTAATAGTGCTTAACATTTCTATGAAACTTAGCTGTATTTCTTCATTTCTTTATTATGGGAATATTACAGCCATGGCACTGCTGAAATGAGGATGTAATTCATTGCCCCCCCCCCATTTTCCACTTCTAAGAAAACCTTTGCATGGGAAAGACGGACTTACTTTGTTGTGGGCATGAGATATATAACTTGGCCAGGATTCACAGAGAAATGAAAATGGTTTTGCGGAACTATGGTGGGTTTTATGTTTGATTCTTTGCTTTTGTGGTGGGCTGGCAACTCTGTAGCATGAGCTGAATGGTTGCCCAAGTCTGTGTGGTATTATTTGTCTGCAAATGCCAGATTGTCTTGTCAGGAAATCAAACCCACACAATATACTTTCATTGCCAAGAATTATGTAAAGTTCTTTTTGCTTTGTTTTATTTTATTTTATTTTTTTCCAGAATAGGAGTTCTACTACTATCTTTGCTTTGCCAGGATCTCATGCTTCCATTTCTGTTCTGGCAGGACCAGCCTGACTTTGTTTTGCCAAGAATAACGTATGTCACTTCTGCCAGGATTCTGACAGCACTTCTTTCTTGCAGAGTTGTTATCTAAGTTTTTTTACAACAGGTGGGGAATGATGGTGAATCTCAGGTGCCCAGTGCATAGATTGTGTCTGCGGGTGCCACAGAGAACCTGCACATTGCAGGTCTTTTCGTAGAAAACTTCAAGTTGGTTTAGACAGCTATTTAAGCCTGTTTTTGCTTAGTGTGGAAACACGCAAATTTGTCCCATTAGAAATTATTTCTTTGTCTTGCTTGAGACTGTGTTTGTTCCACTAACATTTTTATTAGGGATTTGGTGCTTGTTTCTTTGGTGTCTTTACGCTTCAGATTTAGCATTCTGGTGTACTACAAAGATAAGTGAATCTCTGCCACCACTTTTCAAAATATTTACTACTAGAAGATAGTACTTAATTTAAAATAATGGTGTTGGCTTTGCATATCAGAGCATGTTGAATTCAAAGGATATGTGGTGTGTACAATGGAAAATAAGGGGTTAAGGCAGAGATGTTCACTCTTGCTGTAATTACCGGGATGTCTGCCTGCATATCAAATGAATACCCCCAATTGGAAAGATTTTAAATAGGCTGGACTGGAGACATGAAAAAAAAAGATGAACTGATGGGAACATTTTGTCAGGATGATGGACTGAAAAATACAGCAGGTATTTTCTGTCTTTTAACATATAAGGCTGTGTAATGCAGCTTGGGCTCTCCCACCTGAGGAGCACGTGTGCCAGTTGGCATGAGGCTCCCCTCTTGCTTGGCATGGCTGCCTTTCTGGGCCAGCCCTACTGAAGGAATGTGATTTGCTATGAAAAATGCGTTGATCGGGCTTGACTTTGTGCCACCAGGCAGATTAGCAAATTGCTTCGCCTGCCTCCCGTTGTTTTATCCCAGCCAGCAACATCTAAGCCTTGATGATTTTGCAGGTCTTCATTAAAAATAGCTGTTTCTATATCTGATTACTGAGCCCCATCTGGGGAGAAACGAGCCTTTCATCTGTGTATTATGAGCCCATATCTGAGCACTTTGATTCCATAACACAGTAAAACCAGGCAAACTTTCTGTTCAATTGCTTTTCCAGCTCTTCTCTGAGTTCTCTATGAGCCTTGCCCCTGTCCCCAGCACATAATGTCTTGGGTTAGGGCATTTTTTTTGTTTTTAATTGCTCTTTTACTGCTAAATGCAATTTCTGTAATTGGTTACATAACTCCAGGGTTTTATTTTAAATTAATCTAACTTTGCAATCATTCTACATATGTTGCTCTTAACATTTGCCTATTATTTGGATTAATTTCACTAATTTATCACCACTGTTTAGATATGCATTGTTTTTATAACACTTGCAACTGTGTTAAAGCACACTTGTTGGGCTAAAGGCAAAGTTTGCTTCACTAAATCAAGCAGCTTTCTTTTCCCTCTCTCTTACTATATATTTACTCAGACAGGTTTCTCCCCGTGTGCTCTGGTAGTCCACTGTAAAAATGGCAAATATTCTGGTAAATAAATTCAAATTATTGTTATTATAGAGTAAAAGTAATGGGTAATGCTGGCATTTTCTTTTCTTTTTTTTTCTTTTTTGTCAAATTTAAATTATTCCTCAATATTTAAATAGCTAATTAGCAGCCAAGCTCTTTCACCTGAGGTTAGGTCTAATATTTCCTGGTGGCAGTAGTGAAAGGAGTAGAACTGATGATTAGCTCGTATTTCTAGTTGGTGCCCTATTCATCTCCCGAGTCTAAAGTCAAATGGTCGGGTAGGGATAACCCAAAAGCCAGTACAGTCTGTCCTCCCAAGCAAGAGCTGCGTCATGAGGTGCCTTCTTTACACACAGAGCAAATGGAGATATTTAATGGTGGTGGTGATCTCTCATCTTCCTGTTTTCCCACTAGTGCATTGTACAGAGACCAAGCAAATACATAATATGGGAGTTATGGGCAAATTACTTTCTTAAAGGAAAATTTCCTTTGAAAATGGGCTTCTGCTGTAAACAGGCTGTACTTCCATGAGTACAAATACAGAAAGAGAAACAGAAACATTGAAATATTTCACTGGATATATATTAAAGCTGTCTTTAGGGACGTGGAAGAAAGGCTTCCTTCTGAATGCGCATGAAGGGAATAGCACACAATTTATTGTTCGACAGCCCTGGCCAAACTCTTTTTAAATGAATAGATGCATATATTTCTGGGATTTGGCACGTGAAAAACCCTTGTGGGATATCTCTTTGGGTATGCGATAGTATTCATATAACAGATACCGAGACCAACCTTTTCTCAGCTGAATAACTCTTCCATTGATGGTCACGCTGCAAACAACAGAAATTTGAGTTAAGGGTTTCTCCGATATGCAGTAGAGAAGGTAGCTCAGGTTTTCCATTGACTGCTAGCAGGGAAAGAGGATTTACGTAGTTACAAAAGGATACAGCCTAGATTAATAAAGGACAACTCACATTCCATCTAAAATGAGGAACAGTGAGGATTTTTCTTGTAGCTGATCAATTCAATACATGTAAAATGACCTTTTTAAAACGAAATAAACTGATTCCCTTAGATTCCACTCTTAATCGCATGTAATACACAGTGAATTTATTTTGCTATAGTGTTAACAGAGATTGCATATAGTTATTTTTCTTCCAACATGTGGTGCTTTGATGATTTCTCACAAATTGCAATTTTTAATCTTAAAATGAAAATGTGTCCAGAAATTTAACTAGACCCAGGCTTGCACTGTAGAAAATAAAGAAAAGGATTGCAGCTCTCATAAACCCTTATCCATGAGTAATTATCTTGTTATGTTAAAGTGGTTCTCCTGAATATTAAAATAATTAGGACCAACAATCTCAGCAATACTTTCCTCAGATGTAACTGGCAGGAGGTGTTAACTAATTAAATGTATTTATATTGCTGGCTGGCTAAAGAAAAGGATGAAGCACTTGTAATTGCTGAAATTTAGCAAGAGCACATATTTACTACAGAGAATGAATATACAGATTATGGTATTTGTGACGATCTAATAGCTGGGCATTTCTCATTGCTGGCGGGGAACTTGAATAAAGGGCTTTGGCAGAGGGAGTTTTGTCAGATGGAGGTAGGAGGGGGCTCTCCCCAGCGAGGGCAGCAGCTTGGCGATGGCTGCTGCAGCTTCAGATCTTGCAGGATGAATCCCAAAGCCGCTGGATATTGCTGTGGGGTGGAGGGAAAAGGCACAAGGCTCTTTGCAAGTCTGCAAGGGGGTAAGCTCATGATAGAAACAGACTGGGAGTCAGTCAAGGCATTCAACCAGCCCCAAATCTGTGTTTGTGTACCAGTACTGGACTAAAAACATGCCCTGTGTGCTATATCCCTGGGATCTTGCTCTTGTCCTGGGGGCGCAGACACTGCGTCCAGCATCGGTCTGTGCTTCCTTCCCCTCCTCTGCAAAGAGCTGCTGCTGGTGTCTCGGAAAGCTCTGTGCTCGTGCTTACTTGCTCTTATTTCAAAAGTGTTTCTTTCTTCTTTTTTTTTAAGTTCATAGGAAAGACTTTAAAAAAAATCACTATAAAACTGGCTATTGTCTGACCTCTGAAGTAATCAATTTTGGATTCAGCCCCCTGTAACAGTTTGACATTTCAGGGTCAGCAGAACAACTTTCTGGCAGATTGAAAAGCTGTGTTTCTGGGCCCAGGGTAGATTAGAGTAAAACCGGGCCAAATAAAATGAGCCTTCAAAGCATCTCACTTCTATTTCACTGCTATTGGAAAAGGTAGTGAGGGCCATTTTTAGGCAATATGGATGACATAAACCTTGCCTTTTTCCTCGCTTCCCTGTCTCCCCTTCCCCACACGTGTTTCCTTCTCTTTTTTTTGGAGTAATCCCAAGCACAGCCATCACTCGGGCTGGAGCAACCCAGTGCAGGGTGGATCAGTCACAGCTCCTCTCCAAAGCATCCCTAAAAACGCACAGGAGGGACAGTCCTCTTGGAGGGGTGAGACTTGAAAGCAGGGAGACGCATCCCCCGTCCCCAGCCCTTTGCTGCCTCCTCTCCTCCTCCTGCGGCTTCCTTCACTTCCTTCCCCCCTCCTCTCGCCTCCCTCTCCAGATTTGTTCTCCTCTGTTTTTTCATTTTCCTGCCATTTCTTCTTGTTTTCACTGCCATCCCTCAGTCCACGCTCTCGTGACAGCACGAAACAACAGCAGTCTTTTTCCCAGCTAGGGGCAAGCGAGAGCCCATTAGCTGCCTCAGACAAAATCCATCTCCCTTGCTCGCTCCTCATTTTTAGCCTCCTCATAAATGAAAATTCAGTTCACTAGAAGGGACATATGTTTACAATCCCACAGCTGGTAGGTACATGTGTACCGGGAGCAGGTGCCAAGGTTATATAGACACATGTCACTTTTATCCCAGAATCCCATTTGGTGCCTGGGAACATCTTCATGCCGTAATGCTGTGGAGGTCATTACTACACCCTGTAATCCTCCATGAAGGTTTTCCGTTTTCATTTATACACAGTAATAAAATACACATCTCAGCATCAGGCATTAGGATTAGTACTGACAAGGCTTAAGCTGAAATGTTTTAAGGATGCATTTCCAATGTGAATAGAATAGCTAGCACGCAGCGCGCAATTATGCTGGCTTCATGGAGGGAAGGATTTATGCTTCAACGCTGTTAATATCACAGTGACACCAACAGCATAAAGGGAATTTTATTTAAAAAAATAAAGACTGAATTAATTTTCCATTGTAGTTCTAATCTGGTATTATTAATTTACTTTAAGTTTCTAATGTTGATAACCCACCGGACATGTGAAGAGAAACGTCCTTTCTAATTTCAGGGTCTCTTTATTTCTTTAAGAAAGCTGAAATCCTGGGAAGCGGTGACATGGGAACGGTTGGCTGGGTGCAGGGCAGGGACAGAGCTGCCTGGGGGCAGAGTGGGCGCCTGGGCGAGCCCCCCACCCTGAGCTTGCCTTTCTTTGCTGATACAGCAAAGCTTTTAGCTCTGTGCTCAAGTCTCATTGCTTCCAGCAGGGTTTCAGCACATTCCTAAATGTGTGTGAGCACGAGCATGCGCCTTGCTGACCTAGTCCCTGTGCGTTTAAAGCCTGGCTTGCTCCAGGCGGGTCAGGGTATAATGCCTGGTGAAGCTTGCAGCCCCTGAAGCATGGGCTGCACCGCTGCTGTATGCCAGGGAGGAGGGAGGGAGCACTATATGCTGAGAGAGTTGACGTCCTTCCCACCTTCCTTCTGCCCTAAATGTCACAGCCCTGTTTTAGCAGCTGGGAAAGAGGCGTCCTCTCCATGTCTTCTTCTGCCATCTGCTTCTCCTCTTCCCCAGCTGGAGGAAGAATCCCCTGGAGACTCCTCAAAGGATGTATGAGGACTGGGCAAGATGGAAGAGAAGGGGAGATGCTTTTGGTGGCTGCTTCCATGCAGTAGAGGGGAGTGACAGCCCTCACATCCCTGCCCCATGGCCAAAACCCGGGGTACAAGCTATGTCAACACGACAACATGTAGTGCATTGCCAGAGAGGGAGTACTGTCTCCTGAAAAGCCCTATTACACACCCCCATCCTTAGCATCAGGAGGCTCTAGACCTCTCGTCCCCCATCACTTCATCACGGAGGAACGGGTAGCCTCGTGGTAAAACATAAATTTGCAAAATGAATGAAAAGTAGCAAACAGCTCCATTACAGGCAACGATCTTTTCCTAAAAAAATTTTTGAGTGCACTGGTTACTTTGGGTGGGAGAGCCTGACACAAGCATGGTCACTAGGTTATATATTCATTTCTAGTTTCTGGCTATTCTACACTACAATAAGCACACCTGGAGCCCAGCGGGTTCAGACTGCTTTTACATTGCTAGATTTACAGTTGCTGGCATACTGGAGATATGAAGAATTGAGAAGCAATTTCATATATTGCTGTTGCCACTGCTGGCATTTTCCTGCCCTTCAAGATATTTGTTGTGATAGGAGGGAACCACCCTCTCCAAAGGAAATACGTTTAAAAAGCCCAAACTGCTGAAGGAATGCTATAGCTCAGTGTGCTTGCGTGGGTTTTTGTATATGTAAGTCATTATTTTCTATTTGCTTTTCTATTTCATATTTGTTTTTTAATTGCAGCCTTAACTCCCCCTGCATTTTAGCAGAAATAGAAAAACAATCACTCTAGTCAGCCTGTTATAAGAAGGAAGACACATATGGCCTGAGGAAACCACATGGTCATTATGTCCATCTATTCTTTCTTGCACTTTTGGGGTGAAAAGATGTAATTTTCTGCCTTGCAGGGTGGGTGCTATTTTGACAGAAAGGAATTTGCCTTCTTTCCAAAAAGAAATTAAAATGCTAAAACTTAAATACTTTAATTCACCAGTCCTTTGTCCTGTGAGCCCAAGAGCGCTTAGGTGTAATTTCCTTCACTTAAGGGAAACTCAAGTCATTAAGAGCTACGGTGCCAACTACCTTAGACATCCCTCCATGTGTACCTGCCCCACACAATGCCATAGCCTTGGGAGCTGTTAGCAGAAACTGCCCGAAAAATATTTTAACATATGATGGGGAATGGCCATCAGACAGACAACCCTGGTACACCTCTCTTCATGGCTTTTGTACCGAGCATGTCCCAATGAGACCCAGCAGCCGAGTCAGACGATGCAGAAGTGACGGTACTGAAATGGCAGTTGTATTCTGCAACCGCATAATGCCTTTTACAAAGCACCAGGCAGTAGTGTAATATTTTATGGCTGGTGGAAATTCAGATGAGAGGTTTTTCAGATGTGGTTGTCTCAAGTCAGACACCTAAATGGTGCGAAGACTTGCTGCAGTTGGTGGATCAGGTCTCTAAGTACATTTATTTAGCTACTAAGCCTGGTTCCCAGTAGAGCATCAGTAGTGTTATTACACTGTAATGTAACAATTACATTTTGCATTATTGTTTATTTGTAGTAGGGCAGCCCCCAGATCCTGGAGGGGACAAAGATGTTGGTGTCTATATGAAGAGCAGGGAGGCGGAGGCAGCCTGGCTCTGCAGGAGGTGCTGGCAGCGTCTGTCCCATCACGTCTCTGCACGGAGTCCCTGTCTGTGCTGCTGCTGTCCTGTGCATTTCTCTTATGTTGTTTTCCATTTTAGGGCTCAGACGTAATGTCTCCCTGCGTTAGATCAGAGCTATTTCTCTAGCTAAGAAAGCGGGGGTTGACACACACATCCCCTGACCCTGGACAGAGCGTCCGTGCTTATGGGTCTGACATCTCATAGGAGCTGCCAGCAGCTGCTGGCATCCCCTGCATCCTGCTGCTTCTCTCGGACACAATTTCTGTGGATTTCAGGGGGTCACTCCCGCAAGGACCAAGTACCCAGACGACAGGGCCTCTTTGCTCTTGAGAGCTCCCTACATAAACCCAAGCGCAGGAGCAGAGCACTGTCGATCATGCATACTTCTGAAATTTAAGAATCAAAAAGCACATTATCGTTGCAATTCATACTAGTGTCCTGCATGTCAGCTTGTGGTGCAAAGGAAATCTGTGAAAAATATGGTATAGCAGGTCCCTAGCAGAATGAATATTTTCCTGTTATACAAACTTTTCATGATGAAATGGTCTCATCTCTGTGGAAAATCATTGTATTGCCCCAGCTGTTGTCAATAACTTTTATGCATTGACTGCTTTTTCCACTAGACAATATTTACACTTCTCCACTCACCCCATTGATCTTCATTTTTGCAGGGAATTTTTTGGGGGTAAAATATAACCAGTTTTTTTTAAAAAGGTAAACATCCAAGAATTGCACTCGAGGGAAGATGTACAGCGTAGACTTAGTGACAACTTAATAGCTTGTAGTATATCAGATGTCTTCTATGCTGCCATCTTTTTGGGGAAAGTATTTCTATACCATGTATAAAACTATGCACATAGAAAGCTGTATACACTCCCTTATTTTGTTCTTTCTCAGTTGCAAGCATTCTTGGCACTGGCAGAACATGTGCAGTGCTGTACAGGAGCAACACAGTTACTCTGCCGCAGAAAATGGAATAAAACATTAATTCTGTTGCTCAAACATTCACAACAAGCCTGTAGATTAACTGTCCTTTCACTGAATACTGTTTACTCGTTTCATAGAAAATGCATTATTTCGTTGATTTAGCTTCTGTTTGGTATGCTAAAGAAATCAAATTTCCATATAGAAAAGTATACACAAAGGATATGACCTTTTAAGTTTAGCAGAGAAAATAACTGAGTGCAATGTAATTAATATGCCATATAAATGCCAACAACAACATTAATGCACCATAAAACTAGCACAGTTAAAATGATATAGTCTGGAAATGAAAAAGTTAAGTTTCTGTTAGCTTCATTAATTTGTTCACATGATATTTCTGTGAAAGAAGCACAATCTCCTTGTCTAAACCAGGAGAATAGATATGCAATGAGAATATGCATTTTTGTTAGGAGGAAGCCGAATCTTGCTTAAGGCTTGACCAAACTCCGAAGAGGAGTCAACCCTACTTATGCTATAGTGTAATTTTTCCACTGTTTATACCCTTTAAATTTTTCCTAAAGCCTCATTAATGTCTCAGATACAAAGCCTGTCCACACCTGCAGATCAGTCAGCAATAGTGTAGTAAAATACTTGCATTGCTATAGTTATACCATTATAATGTAGCTTTTCGTAGACTAAATATTTTTTCTGAAGCAGTTTTCTCATGCAGCGAATTTCACTGTCATGTTTATAGTCCAATTTCCTTCTGTAGGTAAGGTCTTCACAGGGGATAAATGCTTTCTAAGGTTCAAATGGCAGCTTGTACCTAACTCTAACAAAGAGGTCTCCAGGGGAAAAAGTCTGGGGTTGTTTGTTGCTCTGGAACACAAAAATAACAACCAAATTAATGCCTAAACTTTCCAGCAAAAGGTAGCTGGGGGGCAGGGGTCAGCCACGCAAAATGTGATCCCAACAGCGAGCACATGAGGATGTTACTCAAGAGCTGAAACTTAAGCGGATGTCGCTCTGCCACCTGTGTACTGGAGGCTGGCAAATACTTCCTGTCACAGCAAGGGCGTATTGTGGGCTGTTAACATGACTAAGGCGTGTGTCCAGCTGTTCATCCCTTGTTTTAGTCATTAGAGGTAAAAGGAACAAGGGGAAAAAAAGAGGCAAAGATTTCGCTTAAAATAAGAAGGGATCTATTCTTCCCTCTGTATATGCCCAACTCCCATGAATAATAAAATGTTAATGATAGTTATGCGTTCACATCAAAGGCAGACCAGAGCCTTTCATCTCAGTTAAATCTTATTCACATAATTAATGGAAGTAGTTGTCTAGGAAAAAAAAAAAGATATTAAGAAATTCCTTTGTAGAGCATTGCAAACTTTGCTGCCCCTAGGGAGCAGCTCCTAGAATCGAGGACGCTAACAAATCGCATTTAAGTGGGTCTGTCCCTGCTTTCCACCAGCCTTGACTGCATTGCATCCTAAAAAAACTGTGAAACATGTTATTGGCATTGCAATAGATAATCCAACCAAAATCAAATCAAAAATCCCTGACAAGGCCTGTGTTATGAAAATAATCATAAATCTTAAGCTGTGGTAGCTGTGTGCACCAGCATTAAGCATTCTGCTCAGGCCTGTGTCAACTTAAAAAAAGGGGGGGGGGGAAAGTCATTTGAAGTTCTCAAATCAACTCTGCAGCTGTTGTCTTCTTCTGTGCACTGCTGCGGCAGGTCCTGCCAAACAGCACTGCCGGCTGACCCCTCGCTTTGGTGCACGGACACAAATCTGGAACAGCTCCCTTGGTTTCCCTGAGGCAAAGAGGGAAAAGCCCAGTCCACAGCTCTCACTAGCTGATATTAGAGTCAGGTGTCATTTCAGATGCATTTTGGACTTCTTGTGGAGGCTGAAGTGGCCCGTTGAACCCCTGCTTCTGGGTAATGCAATGGTTTCTGTTATGGGGTTGCTTTCGGTGGTCCTGTGCAAGGGGAATGAAGATGGAAATGTGCAGCGTGGAGCAGCAGCCCAGCTGAAGTGATGCTCCAGACTCTTGCACGATGGCTCCCCATTGCTTATCCCTGATACATCAGCTTTTCAACTCAGAAAAAGCCATCTTCATGGGTAGCAGGACTCCAGGCCAGCTGAGAAGGGGCTTGGAGGTAGTTCCTGCCAGAAGGAGCTGCCTGCTCCTAACGGCTCTGACAATACCTACACAATTTTTGCTTTTTCAGTTTCGCTTTGGCTTGCATGGTTCCCAGTCCAAGAGAAGCTCCTGAGGCTTAACACAAATATTGAGTTCAGGAAGAAAGTTTGTTCAGTGTTTTGGTAGACATCTGGAGCTTGCTGCTGCCATCCCCGGAGTGCTCACCACCATGGGTCACTGATGTGTGTACAAAGCCGGAGCGGATGGGGTTTTGCTGGAGATTCAGAGGCAGAACCCACCAGGAAACACTTCCTGCAAGTAGTTTTCAGTATAACTATCCTTCACACGTGTTAACACATTTGTGCTCTCGCGTAGACGAAAGTGTTGGCAGGAAACACTTTGCTGTTTCTTATCACATTAATCACGAGTGACAGAACGTACAAAAGTGTCGTGTGGGTCACAGGAGACGGGGGGCACAAAGGAACCGATTTCTGCTCTTGATGCTCATTGCATCAGCTGTCCTGGTCACCTGCTTTGTGTTTCCTTTTCAGTAATCATTAGATATTAATGGGCTAAGTAGTTGGAAAATGATGCTGGTGTGGACAACATCTCTACCAGTGTAGTGGCCAGGGAGGCAGCAGTTTGGTACTTAGATATGAATTTACCCTTGTCTCATGGATCCCTGCCATTTACACACCCTGGCTCCTTTAGATCTGTGACTTCCATGAAAAAGACCTTGGAAGTAGAGGACAGTAATATATTTTAGAACTTTAGAGATCAAAAAGGTTTTTTTATACATAGATGTGCACCATAGAAGTGCCTATAAATAGATATTAAAACATGCAATTTATAGCCTATCATTTCATGGCCTTTCAAGGCTAGAAATAAAGCCATATTCCACTGGGAAAATGAGATTTGTAGTTTTCTATGGCTTAAAGCTCCTGTTACTAACCCAGATGGGCTGCAAGATATTGAACAAGATACCTGTCACTGGTCTGGAATATATATAATATATATGAGTGTATATAAATTAGGGGGAAATGATGAAGTTTCTACCAGTAAATGAACAAGTTAGGAGATTGTAAGATAACTTGGTGATGCCTGGGGGAGATATTCCCAGTGAACGTAATTTTTTTCCTCAGTAATGATAACTTAACAAAGGCAATTAATCCACTCTCCCCAGCAAACGGAGTCAATGACATGGTAACCTCCTAATAGTGTTCCGAGGTAAAATGAGCTCCATTAATGCACTTCTGAAATCATTTTGAAGCTGCAGGAGGTCCCGTGGCAGCGCTGAAAGGGACCTGCCCGGAGGATCTGGCTGCGAGGTTTGCTCCCTCTGGTTTCACTGGAGCATGGCGTGGGACGTGCTCACCGTCACGCCAAGCTCTCGCACTTTTTGTGGGAAGGAATAGCCGGCATGACTGCAAAGCAAAAGATTAATTAACAAAATGAGAGACAAATAAGCAGGGGACTCGGTATCATCCTAATACTTGTTTCTCATTTATTTGTCTCTGAGTGTTTCGTGGGGCTAAGTGATGTTTTATAGTGATATTAATCCACGCAAATCTGTCCAAGGCAGGTAAGGGCCCTCCTCGATGGCAGGGACCTCGGCTGTGCTGATTGCAGGGGGTGGGGTGCTGGGCCACGTCACTTGAATTAGATGCCTACAATCAGATGTCTCACTCGCTGTCCTCAGACCTCCTCCCCTCCCTGCCTCCAATTTTTACATGGAATTCTCCAGGATCTTTAGACTCTGTTTCCCTTGTAAAAGATTGGGTTTTGAAAGCATGTGTGAACAAGACATAGCTCAATTGCTAGAAATTTGAGTAAATAATTTAAATAATTTATCCAATATATAAAAAATTAAATGCCTAGCAAAAGTATGCCTCTTTTAGCATGACATATTTATTAAAACAATTTGGAGGTGTAAACTGCAATCAGTCATACAGGTATGTGTCTGCTGCGTAGCCCTGAATTTGAATCTTTGAACTGTTTCCATTCCTCCAAATTAATTTTAAAAATGTGTGATTTTCTCATCGTCTAAGGCTAGCAAGAACTTTTAATCTGAAGTGGTTTAAAATATAACTGCTCTGTCCCAAACCAGGATCTCAAGTGAGATTCTGTCTTTAGCTAAAGCAGAGTTTCTGATCTGAGCATTTATTTTGGTGAGATGGTAGTTGCACAAGTGTTAAGTTCACTGTAACTTTGTGAGACATAATAGCTTTTTATAAAATATTCTTGCTGATTAAAAAGAGGAGAGGTATGTGGAGAGGTACATGCATTTGAACTGGAGAATAAATGAAAATTACTACGTTGTGGTTGGGACACACAACGAAGATGTGAAATTGCAGAAGAAACTAGAGACATTTTTTGTATAATTAATGTTGAAATGCAGCATCCATTATAATCTTCCTTCCCTTTTCTTCCCAGAACACACAGCTTTCTATAAACAAAACCTCCTCTTGGGCATGTTGCATTTACTATATTTGGGTTCAGTACAGAATTTAGTTTTTTGGATATAAGGAAATTTCAGTGAAATCCATTCAACCAAACAGCTTCAGGAAAATCCACACGACCTCCCCGGGAAGGCAGACTAAACAGGTTAAGATTCTCCAGTTGGAAAAGAGGCAAAGGAAGGAAGGAAATACAGAGATCTCTAAAAATCATAGGATAACGTGGAGAGGGTGACTAGGAGATGGTTATTCGCTGTTCCTCCAAAGAAAGGGCAGGAGGGAACACGCAGTGAAACTTTGAAGCAATATATTTGAGACAAACAATGGAATTAGGTGCTCCATAGTTGAACTGTGGAGGTCTGAAGCAGTTTTGGAGCCGCACTGCCTCTCCTGGCCTTTGGAAAGGGTGGTGCTTGGAGGGCTCTGACTCGCATGTCGGTGAGGACGCAAGTTTCTTGCCCTGTGGAGCTGCTGCCCCGCGCTGAGCAGCTTCAGCAGAGCGCTGGGAGTGCCCGTGACGGGGTCTTGCTGTCTTTCAGCTCTGGAGAGTGGGAAAATGGGCCCCCTTGAATCACAGACTGATCCCCAAATTAGTGTCTGCTGGTTTAGGATTGTTCTGTAGCGGAGACATTGTGACGGGCTTGAGGGGAAATCCCTGACCCTTGGATAATGAGTGCTGTCTAGGAAGCAAAGGGTTAGATGTGGGGACAAAAGCAACAAAAAGCACTTTTTGTTAATAACCTCCATTAAGCCTGGGAGAGGAAGCAAAGCAGTCTCCCAGAGGAACTCTTGAGTCGGACATCTGTCAACATTGGCAAGGACAGATTCAGTCTTTTTTCAAGAACGTGTCTGTAGCTGAGTCTTTTCCAGATCCAAGTTTCCACGCTGCTCGCTCTTTGCCACAGCGCTGCCATCGCGAGCCAGGCTGGTGCAGCTGTGCCTTTTGCTCAGCAATGCTGCACGGGGGACCTGCTCGTGTATGACAGAGGCACCACGCTTACGTTCCCTGATTGGATCAAAGTGCCCTGATCTGTGAGAGATCTCTGAGGGAGGGTTTTTAATTGAAATATTAAATTAAAAACTTTGCAAATTATGGGCACATTTTCAGTTTCTGACCTCTTAGGTTAGGGTGCTTGGTCTGGGACTGCCTCATTAACTGCAATAGCTCAGCCTCTAGGATCTCCTTACTGTTTGATGAGGCAGATATCATATCTTTCCTGTAATTTAGGAGGAGATACGTACATCATTATTAATCTGAGGGCTGAGGTCCTCTAGCGTTAGACTGCATCTGAATTTCACTGTAATTTGGTAGCTTAGCAAAGTCACAGGACTCTGCTCAAGGGATGATTGGTATCTCGTGGCTTCAGAAAGTTTATTTATGAAGCTGGCCATTATGAACGAAGGTGGACATTGATAAAGGGATGTAGTTGTTGTTTGGAAACTTCCTAGCAAAATTGTCAAATTAAAACATTTGTCTATATATGATGAAGGCTGACAGTTTTCTCTCATTTGGATGGTAATTGTCACTCTTCCTCTTCATAATTCATGTGGAAATGCTGAAAACCTTGTGTTAACAGTTACTGTTACTTTTTTTCCCCTGAAGCTGGACTTCTTCTGTCAAAGAGAATTTAGTTTAGAAAACTTCATCCCCACACACTATGAGTGCAGCTCATTTCCTCACTTACAGATGTATTTCTGTGTGTACACATACATATTCTTCAACAGAGGAACACAGTTGGTTATTGGGGTGGGGGTTTTTGTATAATTCTCACATCTTGGAAAGAAAATCAAGCACTAAAGAGATGAAATATACTTTTAAACTGGCAGAGCAGTACCTAGAAGCCTTCCATAGTCGTGTCTTTTCAAAACTGCTGGGAAAAAAGTACTGAAAGCAGAGGATGAAAAATGGATCTCTGAAATTGCAGCAGTATCAGTAGCGAGTGAAGCAGGGCTGGGAGACAAAAGTCTCTTACAGTTCACCGAGAAGGACTTTGTTCTGAAGAATACAACTCACAAGTCCAAGGAAATGTCTTAGATGTATGAAGGAAAAAAAAACCCCACATATATTTCTGGATGCTGTGAGAGAAGCTGCTTCCAAGGGGGAGAAACTTGCAGGACTGCAAAGAGGAAAACAGAAAATGGACCTGAGTTTCCCAGAGCCACAGTCCTGCCTGGAGGAGGAGCAGAAAAGGACCTGGTCCAGCTGAGCAAATACAAAAATGCAAAATGAGTTCCAGGATTATGCCGTGTCTGCAGGGACACAGGACCAGGCTCAAGTGCCTCATCTGGCTGAGCCATTAACATTAGAGACTGTTCAACATCACCATTATCACAGCTTAGGGGTTGCATTCCCAGCAGCTGGTGGTCTTTTGGAGGATGGCAGCACCAGCTGTGCCCATCCACCATAGGGTTGAGGTGCTTCATCATTTTCAGGTGTCTCCAGACCTCACTGGTCCCTTTGAATGGCAAATCACCATTCTGCAGGGCATGTGGCTGGAGGTGCCGAGGATGGGGCACTGCAATGACAAGGTGCAAACATGCCTACGTATTCATATACACTAGACCCATGTTCAACTTTCTAACCATAAGAAGAGCAGGCCTGCTCTCAACCTTTCTTATTGAACCATGCCTGTGTTTTTTTCAAAGCATAATATTTGTGCATTTTTATTTAAATTAATGCTCTCTCCACCCCCAAATAGAACTCTAAGCTGAATAAGGACCAATTAGAAATATGTCATAAGTAAATAAAAGAAGGTCCACTGCAAGCAGCCAAGCAGGTGGCATGTCTTGTTGGTCAGGAAGCAAAGAAGGAACATGTGACTATTGGGTTAACTGTGTTTGTGAAGGCAAAGGAAGTAACTTTCAAAACACTTGTCCGGTTTTTAGATCAGTGCCTTTTTTTCCATCATCATTATTTCCCCAGCGTTGTTGAACCTGGGGTCCTGCTTCTGATTCAACTGTGATACACTGTTTTGCCCCAGAATATTTCCTTGCAGCTAGTTCCATGGCAGTAAATGTTTACTTCATTCACTCGGAGCGTGTTTCACAGTGAAAGTCCTAAGCATGTCCCAAACCTGTTACTAGTAAAATTCTGAATTTGTTTAAATATTTCTTTCTGTTCTTTCCTGTTTGTTGCCTGTAAGAGAAAATAAAAACAAAATTTCAAGCATACATGGTGATTGGGATACCTAAAATCCACAAACAAACAAACAAAAAATTTCACTTTGTACTAGGAGCTGAAAAGACATATAAGAAATTTACATGTTCTAATCAACCTATTTATACTTTACAGATATACTAAAGACTAGTTAAGGTCTGATGTTAGCTGAGCAACTGAATAACTTAAATTATTAACACTTCTCTTTAGATGCATAATTTATATATAAATGGAAAAAGTAATTTAGTAATGCAGTTTCAATTTTAACTGCAGTGTGTGTGTATATGCTTTGTTACGATCCATTTTAAAAAGGAGCTTTGATAACTATGATTAATCCATGGCCCTGCATTAAAGCTTTTTTCCAATCTCATGTTTTTGCAAACAGTTAATAAATGAAATGAATCGAGAGAGAGACAGAGAATTACACAAGGCACAATACAACCTCACCATCCCAGGGAGACAGATTAGGATTCATAAACTCAACAACTGCAAGGATAAGAGTGAAGGGCATTAATATTGAATGTATGAAGGGCATGCCAAAACAGAACTGAAGGTGTAAAGTCTGCAACATAGAAATCAAGTTTGTCTCTTGCTGGATAAGTCCCATTGCAAGAGCCCCCAAATGCTGGATGTTCCAACCACCTTTGCTGCAATATTGTATGTAAATAGGTGATGGGCAACATGATGGAAATGGTGTCAGGCCAAGCTGCGGCTCCAGTATTAGGAAAGGAAGGTTTTGAGAGAAAAAATAAATTAAATCACTGGTTGAATGAAAAGTACAATGAAAGCATTGATAGCAGAAGCTAGCGCTTGGAGCACATGTCAATTTGCAACTGAATTCCTGAAATTTTCAGCGTTTCAGGATCCTCAACAGCTGAGAACTGGATTGTAAAATATGTATTGGCAATTTCATTGCCACGTGGCAGACCTGTGTAGATAGCTGAAGTGTCTGGTATAACAAGTTAGCATCCCCTGTATGTAGACCTATGGCTGGAGTCTCCCAGAGCAGGAATCAGCATTAAGTTAAATGAAGATGAGTTTAGAGCTAGTGAAAGACTTACATTTGGGAGGAGTATGGGATCGTGTAAAGGTGGAATTGGGGCTACTCTGAGTTGCAGCAGGCTGCTGCAACTCGTTGAGGCAAGAGCAGAGGTGCACTGGCCCAGGGTTTTGGCTCAAGCAGGCAGAGTTTAGCCAGCAGCTGAATTCAAAGCTACGCTTAATGCCATACTGAGGTTTGCAGAAACTATGGCAAGTTCCTGTGCAGGTTCCGGAGAAAGAAGAAAAAGAGATTATAGGAACATTTGTTGTGGAAAGAGGCAAGGTCTGAGAGGGAAGTGAATGGTGATAAACGAACCTAGTATGAAGGGCAATGGAGCAGTCTGCTTGCAGATCTGCAGGAGGATGACTGATAAACAGTGTAGATTTTTAAAGATAAACCAGAAGAAAACGTAGTGGGAAACTCAGTTTTAAGAAGTGATGCAGCTGACTTACCAGCTGACATGCTGCTTCCCATGCAACAGGTACAGAAACATCAGAGTACGGGGAGAGGACAGAAAAATCTCAAGATGGAAGGAAACAATGGGGTTTATATGCTATGTGTAAACATTTGTATAAGCCCCAAATATCTTAATTTAACAACGTGATTTCCTATAGGTCAGTAATGAGATGAAATAAATATTTAGAAAAATAAATTATGGAGCTTGAAATGAGGTGGATTTTCATTAGACAATGCCAATCCTGATGTAGAGATGAGAGAGCGGTTAAATATTTCCTAGTGCCCAGCATTTTGGGAAATATCGATGTGTCACAGCAGTGTGGCCGAGTGTGTGGCCAGCGGGGTTGTGGGGCTCGTGGCTGGGGGACTCCTGGGAGTGGCTGAAGTTGAGTTGCAGCAGGAACAGTGCCAGGGCTTTCGGTGCCTGCAGAACTGTGGTAATGCACTTCATCTTCATCCACAGCAAGTTTCGAAAGCTTAGGGTAAAGTTTTGAGTGATCTCAGTTGTAAATCAGGTGTCGTGGTTTAACCCCAGCCAGCAACTAAACACCACGCAGCCGCTCACTCACTCCCCCCCACCCAGTGGGATGGGGGAGAAAATCGGGAAAAGAAGCAAAACCCGTGGGTTGAGATAAGAACGGTTTAATAGAACAGAAAAAGAAGAAACTAATAATGATAATGATAACACTAATAAAATGACAACAGCAATAATGAAAGGATTGGAATGTACAAATGATGCGCAGTGCAATTGCTCACCACCCGCCGACCGACACCCCGCCAGTCCCCGAGCGGCGAATCCCTGCCCCCACTTCCCCGTTCCTATACTAGATGGGACATCCCATGGTATGGAATACCCCGTTGGCCAGTTTGGGTCAGGTGCCCTGGCTGTGTCCTGTGCCAACTCCTTGTGCCCCTCCAGCTTTCTCACTGGCTGGGCATGAGAAGCTGAAAAATCCTTGACATTAGTCTAAACCCTACTGAGCAACAACTGAAAACATCAGTGTTATCAACATTCTTCGCATACTGAACTCAAAACATAGCACTGTACCAGCTACTAGGAAGACAGTTAACTCTATCCCAGCTGAAACCAGGACATCAGGTTATACCCACAGAGCTGTACTCTTAAGGAAACACTGTTCTTTCTGTGATGAAGAGGCAAGGGAGATTATTCCTTCTGGTGCAGGCTTGCTATTAGAAGAGCAGCTAAAGATGGTAATTTTTTAATCCCCTTTTTAAACCACCTCAGAGCAGACCTTTTTTTTTGTTTGTGGTTTGGTTTTGTTACATCAAGATTATCTTGAGCAACACAGATGTACTTGAATAGATTCTCTGCGTTATTACAAAGTTTGGGGATTCAGAAGCTGCCAGATTCTGAAAATTGCGTAGAAAATATAGGATTTGTAGGATTGGTTGTTAATTGGTCTTCTTCAAGGACTGGGTGTTCTGCCTTGTAGGCTGAAAATCAGCAAAGCCATGCTATGATTACATCTAGAAAACCACACATGGAGATTTAAAATCTTTGATCATTTTTACATTTGTCAATAAGGGCCTCCAAACCGCGCTAAGGAACAACTCTGATTTCAAGCTAAAACATATCTGTTATAAAAAGATTTTATTCTAATCAGAATAGCATATTTTATTGAAAATAACCATTTTAAAAAGTAGACTCTTCAATAAATACCTTAAAAAATGGAAGCTGTTAGTTTTCCCACTGATAATCTGCATATTTTAATGTTTACTGAGGTCACACTCATATTTTTCTGATACACTTGCATAACCTGTTGCAACAAAACTAATACAGGTACTTGACTCGTTCTTTAATCTTATTTATAGGCGTTTAAGTAAGGGACTGAATCTTCAAAAATGCCAGTTACCCAGAAATCCTATAGCCTTATAGAACTCACACCAAGCATCTAATCAAATATTTCCAGTAGAGAAATTGCCAAAAATATGCAGAGCACTTATATAGGGGAATTTCTGGAGCTCACAAATGACATCCTATGGTCCATTCTTGTTAGTGGGAAGTTAAAATCTATAGGCCATTTCCCCATCCTCTCTTGCTCAAAAAAACATGTATCCCCATGTTTATTTTCTTTCTTTTTAAACAGCAGTTGTGTATAACCCTGGGTAATGGAAATCCAATGCTAGGTGTACACAGCAGAAAATGCTCTGTTTGACCCCCTGTAACATACTCAGGAAAGCAAAATGGAATAGCCTGACCCTTGATGAAAAATAAAATAAAGCATGGAAATAAAAATGGACAGGATCACACTTGGGATGAAATTAATGGGTTTAAAATCAAATTATTTTTCTTATGCCTTGTTTGACCTCCCTCCAATCTGAAATATACAGGGGGTAAAAAAAATTTTTTTTCTTCATGAAGTGCTGCCTAGACTGTTGGTGGTTGCAGAATTATACACTGATAGAAACAGTGCTTGGAGATGTGCTGTAGGAAACTTAATCTCCTTTATCTAGTCTTTTGGGTATTTACACCATAGTCGTCACTTTGCAGCAGACATGGACAACAATTCTGTTAGTTGTTAATTGGGAGGAGGAAGGAGAGATCTTATTTCAAGTTTTTCCAGGGTGCTTGGGGATGTATTTTCAACCAAAGTCAGCCAAGCTTCCATCTTACACTAATTCGGGGTTTTCTCTTAATTATTTTGCATTAATTATAGCAGAAACTATCTGCTCTTTCATTACAGTTATTTAGTAGTAACAATAAAAGACGAGATGAAGGCATTAGCTGCATTATTCTGTGAAATAAGGAAACAAATTTTCTCTCTCAGGAAGATACCACCCAAGCACACTGCATACGCTGTGGTTTAAATAAGCAAGCTGCCCATGTCAGTCCACCTCACTGAATCAGAAAATGCATTTCAAGCAAATAAAATGTCACTCTAGTTTCTTGCAAGTCTTGAGGGCTACGATTTTATTTAGCTATAAATTCACTGAAGAAAGATTCCTTTAATATTTTATGACTCTAGTGGATTAAACCTTGTATAAATCAACAAATTAACAGTCACACTATATTTACGTTCAGAAGAGGGCTAGGAAAGGTGAAGGCAAGATTACTCCTTCCTGGCAGGCTGACCAAACTGAAAAGCTAAATTGAATGACTTCTGCATGCTTAGAGCAATGCAGAAGTGAGGTGAGGATGATAAATAATACACACTGACTGCAGTTAAGACAGGTGCAAAGTAGGAGGATTTTTATTCTTCTTTGAAGTTTTCTTTTTCTCCCCCTTTGCTGTGGATCAAAGACCTCTCAGGTTTGGGGGGCTCTTTAGGAATTCAGATAAAATCTGTGAGACAGTGACCTTCATGCAACTTTTTCTGCCCTAACATATATAACTATAGTCAAATTTTCAAAAGTGTTGCTTGCGACAGCTGGCCAAAAAAGAAGAATCCGGTATCTTTGAAATATTCAGAGGCCCTATGCCTTCTCATAATTCTTCAAGTTTTCTTTTGTTTGCATAAATAATTTAAATCAGAAAAGAAGTGCAGATAGACGAAAACAGGTGCTCCAAGTGTGGAGTGGGCTTTGGAGACTGATTTGAAACAGAAGCAAATGGTCCTTGGCATCTTGCGAGTATGTTGAATGGTTTTACTGTACTTTCCACTCACCAATTTGGTTTCCTTCCTTCTAAGCAGCAAAGTAGTGTGATGGCAGAGGGGATGGCTCTGTGGCCAGCCAGAGTGGAGCAAATGCCCTCCAGTGAAATGCTGCTGCCGTATTCCACCCTCCTGTTATAAACATAGTATGAACCCTCACGTCTGAGCCTGTTGCCAATTCATTTTTTGAGATCCAAAATCAGAACGGCACCTTTGGGAGAGAAAACCTGAGAAAGAGGTGTGCTTACAACACATGAAAACATTTGAAATACTTTTAAAAATTCAAGCCTTAAGGCAACTGGTTTTCTGAAAACAGAGTATCCTACAGTTGGTAGTTTAGAAAATTAATGCAAAAACACCATCTGCTAAACTTCAGATGTATGAATACTATTTGGTCTATAGAGAGTACAGACTGTACAGGAAACTATTGATCCCCCATCTGCTTCAAAATGATCTTTTAAGAATTTCTCTCACTAAATCAAGTACTACATTAGTAACATAACATTATATGGAGCACAGCATCCCAGGTGCTCTTAGAGGTGCAGTAAGTAGAAATGTACTTCTATCATCCTTCAGCCACCGTGACACAGAAAAATGCCCTGGCTTTCTGCATGTTTATTTCCTGTGCAGCCAAGAAAATATAGTATATAGTCTCAGATGCCCTTGTCTGCAAATATCATGGTTTTGGATGTGTGCGTTGTCAGATATTCCTGGGGTAGACCACACCTCATGGAGAGGTAGCTTCCTTCGTATCTTCTGTCTCCTAATTAATAATTAGATAATATCCAGATGGTGAACCATGAGGAAGTCTTTTTTCTGTTACTCTATTTCATGCAGTTCTTGTCCCTGAGTGCACTGGGGCCGAGATTTGTATTCTGAACCTTCAGCCCTAAGACAAATACTCCAACTTCAACTTGTGCCAATGGACTCGAGCACCGACTGAGGGAGGTGCCTCCCTGAGCACAATATGCCTCTTTCAAAATCCAGCCTTTCTTTATCTGTAAATCCCACCATACTTCTAGACGTTTTCGCTGACCGTCTCTTGGGCAGCCATCAAATATCTAGCATCGTGTTCTGAAAAGGAGAAAATATGTCCTTTGTGCTTCATTGTAACTGACTGCATATGATGAGGCATATTAAAGAACAGTCAGTGTAAAATAAGCAGAAAATAATTTACGGAAGTATTTCTCCCCGCAAGAATGCTCTGTGTGTGTGCGTTGACAAGATAAGTAGACACTTAAATTGTGTAACTTAAAGGAATACTATTTTATTGCTCTACCAAAAAATACACAGGTTTAAAAATGCTAGGTATTTCTGTTGGTTTACTTCTCCTGGAATAAGAAGACCTGTGCAGAAACAAAAATATCAGATTTTCACCAAAACCTCAGGTTAATTCTGCTTTTAAATTTCCAAGATTTTATGCAGTGAACGTTGGCTCGGCATAACAGCGGTGCCAGCGTAAACCCAGAACACCGTCTTTCTAGCCTTTTGGGCCAGCATTCATTTGTTAGTCCTCATAATTTCTTAGGGATAGCATGCAGCCCTATCAAGGAGGATTAAATTAAAAATACCCAAAGGGCGTTATGTCTCTGTGGACCAGAGAAGGTTTCCAGCAAGGACTGCGCAGGCTGTCAGTAATCTGCGAACCTTAACTCAGGAAACGGTGATGCAGAATATCAGTCATTCCCTGTAAGATTCACAGCCCTTTTGCAGATCAAATTGGCTATACTCCATACTGAGTTCCATTTATAAATTAAAGGTTAATATATTAGTGTTAGCAGTGATATATTTGTTCGTCAGCTAGCCAATTGTTATACAGCCCCACAGCTTCAAAAAACAATTATCACCCTGACTTGTGATCATCTCTAAAGCTTTGTTTTGTTGCATTTAGGACCCTGTCTAATGCATAATACTCGTGTCTGTAGTCTACATGTAATAACTATTAATCACTTTTAGACTTCTATGAGTAATGTATAAAAGGAGCCTGGTTCGGAAAATCCAGAGCGGAAGAAGAGTTTGGGGAAGTATCAACATATATATGCTCGACCTGTTCTTTTGTGCTTTCCTTGGGACCCACTACCACTCACTGATAGACACGAGTCCTGGGCTGGAAGGACTTGCGGTTCAACCCATTCCCCTGTGGTTTTGCCCAAGTTGAGTGCAGCCAGTGAGAAGTTAGTTTTCTTAGAGAACACACACATAAACTAAGCCATTTCATTTGAATTCTTTGGTTCTTGTACCCTCCAACCCCCTGACAACAACAACAAAAGGCAGTTTGTTATCCCAGCCATTGGCTAGCCAGCATCTGTTTTTAATTAATCCCAAGAGACATTTTTATAAGAACAGTTCAATAAGTTACATGTTGCAGAACTTTGCGCATTGTATCCTATCTTTCAAAATTAATGGTGTGTGGATCCCAGATGTCACACTGGCGCATTTCTCCTTGCAGTCATTCTAGGGTTGACCCAGGTGTTCTAAAAGCAGATTACATCTTCACTGTGTCTACATGTCTTTGCATCTAACCAGACTGGTCCAAGATCATCCTGCCAAATTCCAAACACCCCAGCTGTTGTAGTCAGGGGGGCAGTTGCCCATGCCCATGAAGACCATGGGACCCTCCGGCACCCACTCTCCCTCTGTAGGCAGCACAGGTGCTAATTTTGGCCATTCCTTGTGTTGCCAAATGTCAGGTGGATGAACCGAGACCCGTGTGATGTTGAGATAGTGGAAAATTAAGTTCTACAGTTACAGCAAAGTGAGTGGAAAGAGCCCTGGATGAACTAATTTTACCTCCCAGGTATCTTTGTGTTGTCTGCTGTATAACTGAGGCATTTGTTTCTCTGTTAATGAAACACTAATCAGGACTTGAAGCCATCCATTTGAACAAGTATAAATAGTAAATGAAAGGCCCAAAGTACTGCACCACATGAAAGTGTTAAAAGTGAGTAAGGTTGATGGTTCCACTTAATCAGAAACTGTGAGAAATTAAATGTTGTGAAATGCTTATAAGCCTAGGGACTGGGGTGCTCAAAGACAATTAGCAACTAAACATTTCATTAATGAAATAATGATTAATTATAGTTACTGATTAAAATTCAGGATTATGGTGTTGGTTTTAAGCATTAACAGGAGTAATGACATTACCATTTTTAATGAAATTCCAATAAAGAAAATCATAATACAACTTAAAAAAATAGGTACAGGCAACAGCAAGATTAGGAGTTATTGTTAAGCCCAGAGGCACAGAATTTTCCCAGCTGGTGAACTTAAGTTAAGTAAGTTTAATGCACTGTAATTTAATTACTAATCATAGTTTTTCTTCACAGTGGGAATTGATACTAGGTTTATATTTTACAAGAACAAAAGACAGAATTTGAATACCTGCTCTGTGATAGGTGATGACATTGTGCTACAGGCTACAAATAAAACAATATTTTGCAGACTTCTGCATAATATTTGGATTTAGACATATTAGAGTAGGATTTAAATATTATTTAATTAATGATTAGTGGATTAGAAATTAAGTAGCCCCTATAGATTTTGTAATACAAGTATAATGCCGCCTTTGTGAAGAGCATACTCAATACAATTTTGTACATATATTAAACATATCTTCTTTGAATAATTCATACAGGGGCATATTAGTAAATGTCAAATTCCCACAAGAAGATGGAATTTGACCTACATTAATAAAGCTATTTAGGATTCATTAATTGTAGACAGATTTCTTAAACTATTTGCTATTACTCACCTTTTCATGCATAATGCAATATGTTGGCTTAAATACAATTCCTAATTTACATACTGTTGGCTGTGTTGCCCTTCTTGCTATTGACTATTTGACTTCTCTTAACCTGGCTGACTTACAGGTCCTCTTAGTAATTTGCTGTCTTGTGAAGTTCTCAAATGTCAAGGTCAATTAGAAGTCATGTCACAGTTGGTTGTAGCTGAGCAATGGATGAAATTTCACTTTTTCCTGAATTTTTCTGGGACAATAAAGAAGGATTCAATGAAACAATTCTAATGAGAGCCCTGACTCCTGTTTCCCTTGGTGGCAAGGGACTGTTATATTGACATCACTGTTGGAGGAAGACAGATCCTACAGAAGGAGATTTCGTTCAGTTGGATGTGAATGTAAGGAATATAAACAAATCTGAAGAGTTTTACCAACACTCAATAATACATTTGTAATTCTTCAAGCTGAGATATGGAAGCCACATATATGCTAAATGTATGTAGGTTCAAAGAAAATTTGCCTTGAGGGATAAAATGCTTTTTATTGTTATTTATATTTATAATTAGCTCTTTGTGTTCCAAAGAGATACTACATCCAAGACAGTGAGCAAATCGGCACAGAACATGCCCGAGGATGTACAAGTAGATATATAAATGGCTCTGTAGGGTACGTGTGAATCCAATCCAGTGAAAGGGTCGATGTGGTGGCAGCTCAGGAATATTAAAATCTGATCATTAAACTAGTCATTAGCTCTCCGGGCAATTTTGGGCATACTCCAACAGCAGACAGACTTACAGATGAGCCATTCTCTAAATGAAGTTTGATGTGATGTTGCTGTGGGACAGGCTATGTTGTGAGTTGCTACCCTAAATGAATGGTGATGTGAAAGCCCCAGGTATAGTCTGGAAGACAGGTTTTTGAGGAATGATGCTTCCTTCTTGTGTTTGGAAAGTAATCAAATCTTCCTGAGAGCAATGGGCTCTCAATCATAGCTATGTATGTTTATGTTGAAGTGTTAGATAGAGATCCTCTCCCAAGAGATGAAAACCAAACTTCGATTTCACCATTACTGCTTTTCACTTTTTTTAATCTTTTCTTCTTTTTATGTTTGAATGCCAGGTAAAATTCAAATCAACAAACTAATTGTTGTTGTGATTTCAGCAGGTAATTAATTTGAGGTAAACTTAGCACACTGCCAGCTTTTCCTCCTGATGGTGCTGCAAATACTGTCGCTGTCCTGTTTCGCTGTTTCAAAGAGACCCAGAAACTGAGTGTATTTGTTACCATAATAAAATATCCCCCATATTGTTAAGATACATAAAATAGCATAGATAGGCAGCAAAGGAAGCCCAGTTTTGCAAACTAGGCTCCTAGGTTTTGTAATTAGTCTACAGCAAAGATGAAGCTTGACAGTCTTGCTCTTATATTGCTCTCTAGGGTACAAGTGCATGTGTAGCTTTCAGAGAAGAGCTGAAAATCAACCAATACCTGGAATACTAATCTGTTATCTGTACCCGTCTGAATGAGAAAAATGTGCCTTCTGGCAGACTCAGAAATGCATTGGTTTCGTGCCTCTCCTTTGCTTAGCAGCTATGTACAGCGGTCACTACAGAGTAACCGATACCTTGGTAGTTTCTCCTCGCATTAGCATTTTTTCAGGAAAAAAATTGCATAAAGGCATAGAATACTACTAATATCTGTGACATTAAATATCAGCTCATTCGTATTCTTCTTCTGTCCCAAGAGTCCTGGTCAGGCTGCAGACACTGGGGGTAAACTTTCAGGCAGAAGGAGATCTTTGCCTGAGAAAAATACCAAACAACGGTGACATCCCGTTGTCCTCACTGAGCTGAAATAATCCGTTAACAATAGCAGCTGGGTGGTACCTACACACACATTTGGCAGGGTAAATAAATACAACAGGATCTTATTAGTTCACAGAATGGAAAACTTACGATATGTGCTAACTGCAAAACCTTCTAATTAGATATAATTATAATCTTCAAAGCATGTTGAACAGGGTAGCATTTGATCGTGTTGTTGACCTTTTCAGTGTACTTTCAGGAGAAACCCTTAGAAATGAGATGATGTAAAATTCATCAGAGAGCAATTAATTTGTGCAATTAGGGTAATATAATCTGAATTAACGTGTATGGACATATCAGAACATAAATGGACTTTAATGTGACTGCACGGGCTTCAGTTTGTGATGAGAATTCATTATATGGACAACTAAGAGAATGCATGAATAGGACCTTCCTCATGTGAGACAGCCTCAGTGGTAGTCTAGGCGTAAATGGAGCACCAGTACAGATTGTCATTGAATATTTGAAACTTTTTATCTGATACGAAAAAGTAAAGCAATCTATTTTCTTAAGCTGAAGGTCTTGTCAAAAGACATAAATCTTTAATATTTGTTTAAAAATATGAAGTTTCTGTCTCATTTTACAATTTCCAAAGAGTAAGATGTCTTGTTTTTCTTTGGCCTGTGTGAATTGAGTCCACTATAGTCACCACTTTAAAACAGGGTAAGAAAAAGCTAGCTAAACCTACTGCTGCTGGTTGTGTGCCTTTGTCTCACAATACCAGATAGCAACCGAAACTAGAACACTGCATCATTCATGTGACTCGGTTCACTTTAAAGACTCAGATCCAATCTACAGGCACCATCTCTCATTGCACTGTTGCTCTTAGGTATAAATTTTGCTTTTCAATTAAAGGACAGGAAGAAGGATTTGAGATAAAAATTGCATAAAGCTATAAATAAGGAGTGGAGGCTCTCATGAATCTGTTTTTCTTTTGCATCGCTCTCTGGGAAAGTGTTTTCTATTACTGCTAACTGGATCAAAGACACAGATTGGATGTTTTTTTCTGACACACATAGTCCAGAAGCACAATTTAATATATTAGTTTTAATTCAAACTTGATGCTCCTGGACTTTTAAAAATACTTAACCTTTAGTTATTAGATATTCCTTTCATATTATATTTTTAGATAATCTTTTCAGCCTGCTACTCCACTTATTTTTAATTTTACTTTGTTAGCTGTCAGTTTCTGTAAAGTGTGATCATTCCCCAACATAGGGTATAAATCTTTGGTATGAGCCTAATGTGATTTCAAACTCATCAGCTGAAATGAGTGCACGTTGGACTTCCCCTCTGCGAGCATCTGATGCTCCTGTTTATCAGATTCTGTATTTTGTAAATTACTGAAGCATGGCTCCAATAAATAAGCCTACCTTAAAATCTGTGCCAGTCAAAATATTTTTCACAGTTTTATGTGAAGGCATACATTGTCTTTATGCAGCTGTCTCTTTCTGAACTAATTTTATTGCTATACATCAAGCTTTAAAGACCATCTAATGTGAAACTTTGCCAATGCTTTAATGGGCTTAAAGTGCTAAGTATTCTTATTTATTTCTCTGTATTTACTTATAGGCACTGTAATGACAAGCAAATGTATGATCAGTGCTACAGAAAGCAGTATATTCAGGCTGAACATACTGCATATGAGCATATACCTACTGAGTGTAAGGAAAACCAAAGCCAGGCGTAGCCCGTAGCTGTCTCCTTCTCCTCCATTCTGCAGGTTGTCATCTCCTGCAGGGAGGAGGAGCTGGTGGACCCACATACCTACTCCCAGTTCTCACTGTAAACTGGGAACCCTGATGCCCAGCTCTAAGCCCACAAAAATCCCACAGAGCTGATTTGGCCTGACAGTTAGGGACAGTCTTTTCCTCTTCCAGGTGACTGAGGAAACCCAAGGGTGATTCTGGCACAGGTGGGGACATCAGCCCCGGGGTGCACCCACAGCTGGAGTGAATCAGGGGATAAGCTGCTTCGCTGCCTCATAACAACAGACCTGTGTACCATAGGGTCACGTTTTCCCCCAGGCTGGGTAATCAAGTCTGTGCTGGAGGCAGGGGAACCCAGCAGGATCACAGCTGGGTCCAGAGCCAGCTATTTAAATCCTCCTTCAGCAGCCTCAGGTTTTGCTGCTGCTCTCCTGCTGTCTGGGGGTTGTTTTACTGGGCCATAGCTGGGTAAGTGCTTTTTCTCCTTCCCTCCCCTTAGCAGCTGAAGGTCAGGTCTGAAAGTCTCTGCTCCAGGTGGAGGTGGTTCCTACCTTGAGCCTCACATCCAGGATTGATTTGGTATTTGAAGGCGTGCTGTCCTGGTGGATGTTGTCTTGTTGTAAATGGACATTTCAAAAGAGAACAGTAAATGCCTGAGTAAAATTAAGTTGTTGAGCCATTTTAACTGAAGGAGGAAAAGGGAGGCTTTAGACTGATAGAGCTGCAAAGAGATATTTTGTGCATCTTGGAAACCAGAAGCTCCTGGTTATGCTGCAGAGATGTCCCTGATAACCTGAATGGCCCCAGGGGGGCAAGCTGAGATCTATGCAGTGGCATTCCCTCTGTGGATAAGGAGTCCCTGTCCTTCAGGGAAAGGTGTTGTACTGACCTGGAAGACGGCCTGAGGGCTATTGCATACATGGGGTGTCATTTAATATCTGCGCCAGGGAAATAAAATGTCTAGAGGGCCTGATAGGCAGAAAACATGGTCAGAACTACAGTTAAAAAGAAGCTGGTTTTATCTGCTAAATAGCAAGATTTAAAGCTTTGCTGTGGGTTGGCCAATATGCTTGTGCAGAAAGCGGATGTGGGGACCTGCTGTATGGTGAGACTGTCTTGGGCTGACTTTACCTATAACTTGCTATGCCAGAGTTGAAGGTTTCTCCGCTTCTTTCTGTTCTTTCTTGTACCTTTACAATATCTGTATCCCTTTTCTCCTCACCCTTAAACAACTTTCAACATTTTCATTGCATGTCTAACTTAATGAGAAACTTTGGATGTGCCCGGAGCTGTATCCAAGGCTGTGCTCAGATGTTGAAATCGCTGCCTGAAAATTGGCTTCCCAGGTAATAACCTAGAGCTCAGTGTATGAAGTGTAGTGTGTTGTAGATGTTCTCTCAGTGCAATTTCTTTGAAGAAATAGATTACCACTGTGTTTTGTATTGGGAGAAAGAGTGTTTTGTTGTTAAAAGTGACCCATAAAGATAACAGTTCTAGAATTTGGCACTTTACCTTTGCAGGTCTTTTTTTAATAGCTTTAAAACATGATAAAGGTTTTCTCATTATAAGGGTCTCTGGATCACTTATCTAAATTATGAGTGAGGTGGATGTTATCCTTCAAAGGATAAGCTTTCTGCTTGCTGTGTTCTCAGACAAAGTATTTTCCAACAACGTGGTCTTCAGTGTTTGCCCATTTTTGCACTATAATGAGATGTATGCCACTACAAAACTGCATTAAAAGACTTTTTAATGCAGTCGGGAGCCACAGCTAACAGGCCTTCTATCAATGTAAGTGCCATAGCTCAAACTGATAAAGAGCTAAATCCCTAACAAGCTCTAAGTTACAGCATGGAAATAGAAAGTAGACTTTCTCCATGCATGTTTTAAGTACCTCATTAGTTCTCAATATGTCTACATGAGCTGAAAGTAATTGATCTCATTACTATATATTTAAATGTGGCAAATTTCTTAAATTTTGCAACTTAGCTCTGTTCAATTAACCAGTTTGTTAAAATATATGTCCCTTCAATTAATTGGAGGGGTGAGAGTGTGAAAGGGAATACGTGCATATGTTAGGGTCTAGAGGACAGAGATGCTGAGTCTCATCCAAATCTCAGCTATGGTATGTTGGGATTTTGAGAAATCTGCTCTCCATGGAAAGCAATACACAGTAAGGGCTATTTGCTGCCGAGGTGGACGTGCAGTCGTGCCCTACTGTTTCAGGTAAAGAGGCAGACTTGTGACAGTTTCAATGATGCTGAAGGTTGTTCTCTATATTATTTATAGCATTAATCACACTTTGTTTCTCCTCTTAAACTTGTCTGAAAGATATGCTTTGAGGACTGGGAGAGGCTCCCAGAGCCTGTAGCTCCCTACAGTGCTTAGCCACATCTGTACTGGTGTGCTTAAACATGCTTGCTTTGGTAGGTGTTTATAATGCACCTGTGGCCCAGGTACAAGAGTGGTGCTGAGTTGAGATCTTTGGTGTATATAGGGCACGCGTAGTGACCAGGCCTTGTGTACACCCTCTGCTCAGAGGAGAATTTCCTTTTCTGTATCTCAGTGCTATAGAATAGTAGATTTGCATCCGTCATCTGGATTTCACAAGCTTCACGGACACAAGATTGTTCCCCTCTAAATGCCTGCAAAATGGCCACAATGCCCTTGGTGCTCAGTTAAACAATTACAATAAATTCTTCTCCATCCTCTGCATCTCTGCAGCGCAGCAGTTTCTGCAGCCCTGGGGCTTAGATATTTCCTGTCCCTTCCAGAACAGCCCAGTAAGAGGTGCAGGTT
Source organism: Harpia harpyja (assembly GCF_026419915.1). Taxonomy (NCBI): domain Eukaryota; kingdom Metazoa; phylum Chordata; class Aves; order Accipitriformes; family Accipitridae; genus Harpia; species Harpia harpyja. The sequence goes on along the minus strand of NC_068969.1, from coordinate 15,146,760 downwards.
GGCCTGAGGTATGCGATGGGATATGCGAGAGGTGGGGGGGACTTGTTTTCATGCACTCTCAGCCTTGAACAGAGCTGCCGCTCTGCCTTGCAAATGGCAGTGACTTCTGTGAAAGTCGTACCAGTAACAGTGCTCTGGACTGGGAACGCACATCTGGAAAGATCTAGGCATCCAGGAAAAAGTCCAGCCCCACAGGAAAAAATAGGGGTAGAACAAAGAAAAATAGTTTAAAGGAAAAATGTGTGGTAGTGCCATTTCTGGGATACTGGAATAAATGTGAAAAGGCTGGAAAGCCCACACTGGAGCCTGTTTAATACAGTTTTGTAGAAGGAAATCTGTAAGGAATATGTAGCTCTGACCAAGGAAGGAGATTTCTAATAGTCCTTGAGGCTTTATTTGTTATGTGATGCTCATTGCTGAAAAATGAGCCATCAGCATGGAATAACCAACACAGTGTTTTTATTTTTACCTTCAGGAGTTCTTGAGCTTACCTGGGCATCACATATTACTGGCTAAGGCTGTCCTTAGGCAAAGCTCTGCTTGTCTGCAGTGAAAGCTTTGCCATACTCAGAATTATGAGATTTAGTTTTGTGGTTGTTTGCTTCCTCCAATGCTCCTGACAAACTGTTTTTCCCTCTTTAGAGCTCATGACTTCTAAGGGCTTTTTGAACAAAGTGATCTGTTCAGTTAGTTACACTACATAAAATGTACCTAGAAATATTTGCGGTGTGCCCTGCTACTTTTTCTTCAGTAATAAAAGAGCCTGTGCTTGTTCTATTAATTCTAGCTTTTAAAGGGCAGGGGGTTATTTGTTTTGTGAGTGGTTTCCGTGTGCGACTTTACCCATAAACCAGATGTTAACACAAGACTCCACATGTTTGTGATCATTAGACAATATTAAAAGCTATCACTCAATCACCATTTGGGAACAAGAACATTGGGTGTTCTGCTACCTGCAAAGCAATAAAATTATTGTCTGACACATTTACAATCCCAGAACTAGCAATCTGCTTTTACATGGAATAAAAGGTGTGTTGGTACAATACAGTGTCTTGCTGAGCTGTTCATATATAACATTTGCATTAGATAATTTAATTTAAATACATAGAGAGAGCACAGTTGTAGGTTTTATAAATAAGAAACTGAGCGAGATACTGTTCAGATAGGCACTTCTGTAAATAATTGTGTCATTCCGAATTCTTTTTTTACCTGTTTGCCGTTAACCTTTGCCATTTTTTGCCAAAGAAACTAGAAAAGGCCAGATATTTGCAAACACTTGAGAACTATATTTTTCTTTTATTTAACCATTCTTTTTAACATAGAAACAGTATCAGCATATTTTCTAGTTTCCAGAGGGTTTTGAAAAGAATGATAGGAAACCGTAAAACTCCTGAAAGGACTTTACCTTGGCTGAAGACTTTATATATAAAGAGATCAATTTTCTGATAAGATTCTCTGGAATGAAAGGACATTTTGTAATTTTAGCAAACATGAATACCAAAAGTAGGGATGGCCGCTTGGGACCTGGAGCCTGATACAAACCTCATTATAGACTACGAAAAGTTTTCCTGGAGCTTTTATGTCCTTTGGATCTGGTCCTTTAATGTGTCTGGTAAGGTAACGGTTGAAATAGTTTCCAGTGCTCTGGTCTGTTCTCTGAAGGTTACAATGCTGCCAGTTCCTGTGGAAGGGCTTTAACTCCCTGGCAAGCCATTTGAAGGGGGGCAGATCTTCCAGTGTTGGCAGCAATTACTATGTGATATACCTCTGCCAATATCTGTTCCAACTTAACTTTGATAACAAGAAGCAAAATCTGGTTATCGCTATTGATTACACAATGACAAATAGCTTTTGCATAATCTGCTGTTTTGGTTGTGGTAAGTCAGCGTTCAGATGGCATGACTTGCACAGAGGAGATGTGTTCTTGGTAAAAACTTTTAATGAAGGTGCCCAACCTGGGAGGTGTGCTGGGTCTCATTGCAGGTTGTCTTTGCGCAGTCAGCACTCTCATGGTAACCTTCCCCCTCCCCTGTGTGATGGGGGTAAGGAAGGTGTGGGTGTGACATGAATTTTTGATCACTTTGGAAGGCATGTGCGTGCGTTACCCCAGCGTACAAAACCAATGCTGGTAATGCCTTTTATAATCAACTCTGACATGTCAAGGAAATGTACTCTTCTAACCTAAGACTGGTGATAATGTCCATAGGGCAATAAAACTCCAAAAGCATTAATTTCAATTGCCTGGGTACAGTAATTGGATATTAAATATACAGTGGTTTCATCAGAAATTCATCAGTTTGTTCATTTAGGAACAGAATCAGAAGCCTACAGAGTTCTGTAGGAAGGTAAACTTGCTTCAGTACCCTTCTGTCAGGTGCAAAGGCTTCCCTTTTCTCAGTAAACCCCTGAGAAATGCCTCCGTGAGCTCAAAGCAAAATTTGTCTGTGGTTCTGAGGGTTTTAGTTCCAGGCATAGGCTCCGTGGCTGCTTTTGGCCAAAGTAGCTATATCATAATTTGCTTTCTGCCCACCAACAGGAGTTAAGGACGGTGACCAGATCAAGTTTGCCTCTGAGTCTGGGTTTCCTCCACCTGTGCAAGGTGCACAGCACATCCTGCACTGTCCCTTAATATCCTGTGAGCCGGAAGAGTTTGCCAAAAACTTGCCTCCAGGGCTGTGCTTGGTTTTGCAGGATGTGCCATTTCCAGCACCTTTAATGTTGTCTTCATCTTAAATCATGACAGTCCTCCAAGGCTCATGCTGAGCTCATCTGCATTGCCTGGTGGATGTTTTAACCCTACAAGCAAGTAGTCAGTCCAATTGAAATATAAAGGTTTCATTCAGCTGCAAATGTGCATAGACCATCAGTAAGCAGTTAGCCACAGAAATAAGAAATACAGGATAACCTGGGATAAACCAAGGGCATAATTGTAAGTGGTAAAATGCCCAGGGAAACATGGTATGAGCAGATATCCGATACAATACTGTTCTTAGTTATCTGCCCTGTGGATTACCCAGATTTTTATTATTTTTATTTTTTGTTACTTGGTTGCTGGGTGAGTTTAATGCTTCCAATGAGGAGGGCTCTTGACAAGGAAGCGGATTGTATTGCAGGTCGAGGTTCTGGACAGCTGCCATGCAAAGTGGTTTAGACAGAGGCTCCGAGTAAGTGCTACAGTAGCTGCAAATTGGCAGATCTTCTGTGTGTGGATGCCAGATAGCCAATTCCCACTTCACAGTGTTGACTAATGAGCATTGTTTCTAAATTCTTTTAAGAATAAACTCCATTAATAAACTCCATTAAGACGCATGGAATGTAAATACTTCCTCTTAGAGAAAGTAATTATTTTAATTTGTTTTAATTCTATTATTAGGTCTGTTAATAAAAATGTCTGTTAAAGCGATTTAAGACATCCTCTAAAATTCTACAATATTAATTTTATGGAGAACTTCCAAAAGAACTCTATTAGTTTTCCTCCATTAGGGTAACATTATGGACTTTTAATAGAGCTCTTGGCTACAGCAATTTTTATTGACCTAGTTAGTAAATGAATTAATGTTAGTCCCAGTGTGTTCAAAATATGTGATATGCTTTAAAAATTAAAATTAAAAAGTATTTAGTAATTTCTCCATTATAACAACTTTTACCACCTCTTGATCAGACGTATACATGCACTGGGTGAATTGTAGGTATGATTTAGTTTTGCTTAAGATTTTCTGGATACCTCAGATAATGATTTTTAGTCTCTACATAACCTTATTTTTTAAGTAAGGCAGAAAAATCAATTCTTACATGATCTCACCCACCAGTTGGTTCCATACAAATAAATCTCAGGATGCGATGTGTTAATTCTTTTAATAACACTTTTTCTGCTCAATCAGATTGAATAAATGCAGCTAGGTTACCTAGAGTGGATTATTTGTGGTTGATGATTTCTTTTTTCCAAATTATGCATGCACCTAGCCATGATTGTTTGTATCTTGCTTCTAGATCTGATAAATACTACATTTTTTTTTCTGTGGTTTTGGACAGAGATTACTCTGAGTTTCATAAGGGACTGTATTGCATTCTTGCCTGTGACTCTGAGGAAGACCTAATCCTTTTTGAAGAGTTCAGATCTGGACTGCTCTGACAGCACAAGTTCCTGCTTAGTCTGGGGATCTCAGCTGGCATCTCAGTGTGATGTTCCAAGCAAAGGATTGTGACCGACAGTATCCTAAATTCATTATGAAAACATAATTCTTCTGGTCATGGGGTTGTTCTGTATTTATATTGCACAGGCATTGGACATGCGTGATATTCGCATGCTCTTTAAAGCGCTGTGCCATTAAATAGTCAGTCCAGTGGTCCACTAATGAGAATTTTATTTGAAAAGTAAAAGCAAAACAAATTAATGATACCTGAGTGTTAATAGTTAACTGAAGTTTATTCAAATGCCAAGTTAGGTTATATATGAATAATGTAACTTTTTCCCAAGGACTATTTCATGTAAACCAGCACTGTCCCGTCTTCAACCTGAAGACCAATTATTTATGTTGGATTTGTTGGTTTTTAGTGCATCCATTCATATTGCATTTCATATTCTGGACTGTCATGTTGGTATGAATATGACCCAGTAGCACATCATGCAGCATATGTGTAATGCAAGCTCTTTGTAATGACCCATCATCCTCAAAACTGAGTATAAAATAAGTGTCTGACCTAAAATGTTTGAGTTATTTACTTGCTTATCTGAGCTGGCTACCCCTTGGTGATAATGCCAAGATATCTAAAGCATCAGTTGTTAAAACGGAATGCCTGAGTTCAAAAGCTAGAAGGAGGTAGCCAGGAAAGTGAATCTATATTGCTACCAATTCTTTGCATGCTGTTTTGTCTGGGTGCACTGGATAGCTTACATTTACTGCCTTCCACAGCTGACACCAGAGAGATGGATGTTTAGCCACCATACAGAGTCCCACCACTAATTCAGTAAGTGACTTGGGCTTTTTCTGTGTGCCCTCTTGAGGGCTTTTAAATTAACTGTAGGTTATTTACTGGGTTTCTGCATAAGAATCGAGCTCATTTCTGGCCACTGAATGCCCAGATGTGCCAGAGTGACTGATTCCATGTTGTAGGAGCTAGTGGTTTAGGTCTTGATCTTATAAACACTTGCTACTTAATTTAACTTTATTCCTAGGCACATAGTCCCTTCAATTTCTTTCTATTTGCAGCTTTATTGGATCTATCTGATGAATGTTAAGCATAGGGTCTTCTGAGGTGTACAAGCATTGTAGCTAAAGCTACAATGTTTTGGTATACCAGGACCTTCTTGGGAGCGGGCTGGCAGAGACTACAGATGATGGGCAAGGAAATAAAGCTGGATATGGAAAGGAGATGAACAAGATTTAAATGTGTCACTGCTGTCATTCTCAGCTTGAAAATGCCACTGTAGAAGCTATGTGTGAGCATTAGACCCTGCTAGTCTGAAAGCCTAAAGGTTGTGCAGGCTTGTTAGTGGGGGTTGACAGAGGGATGTTTATTTTCAGCACTGTTCTCACACTGATAACTTCAGAGTAAAATGGATCCACAAATATGTATGCTTGGTGATTTCAAGTAGCACTATCATCACTTTTGCCACTTAGTTCAGAGCTGAGTAAATTCTGGCCAACACATCTATGTCAGTTTGCCACTCATGTATTGTAGCTTCAGGCCCAAGAGCTAAATTTGATATTGTTTAATGTTTGTTTATTAATATTTTAAAAACAGTGTAGCATAGTGCAGTCATGTTTGACTTTTCAAATTATTAAACAATATGGTGATACTAGTGCATCATTTCAGTCTGTGCCAAAAACTATTCAGGTAGCCGGGTGTTTTTAAGGATTGACTTCTATATACTGTACATAAAATATGTGGAACCCATAAGGAGAATCTAACATGTATGTAGTAGCACATATCTAGTATGTACTATGAGGATGTCATACATTTGGGCAGATGCTTTTGGCGCAATGTTTGTGATGTTGATAAGTTATTCCTTGTGCACGTGTGTACTCATTGCATGGGTTCATGTAGATGTCTGTCCCAGTTGTTAATCGCTGGTTATCAGACTACATGATCCTTGTGTCTGCAAATCGCCCTGACAGGGCCACAGAGGTTCCTCAAGCACCAGAGCTAAAGGACCCTTTCACAGCCATAGTCTCAGGTATTTGCATGTACTTTAAGCAATATGACCGTGCTCAGAACAAGTTCTTCAGTCTTTACAGGGTCCCTCCTTATTTCCAAAAACAGCGACTCATCTCAGCAATGCATGCAATCCCTTTTATTCCTTGCTGTCTTTTTGCAGACTCTGCAACCACGCCGTGCTGCTTTGTACATAGTCTCGCCACTGTAGTATAGGAACCTTTGCTGTTGTTTCTACCATCTGGAGCAGCCTCCATGTATCTTTCTGCCTCATCAACTCTCCATCTCTTCAACTTTTGTCTTTTTTTTAAAGTAGATTTTCTCATCTGCATATGCCTCTTAATTTTTTTCCTCGCTCTTTTATTGGCCTTATGGCTCAGTGCCTTAATTTATTCATCATACAGTGTCTTTACACCACTGGCTTCTATAATTTATACTGTGTACTGTCTGCATCCACTGCTTTCTTGTATTTAATTCTGTTCAGTGTTTGGGAATACAGTTGGTATGAAAGGCAGTATATGACATAAAGTTGTATTATATTGTAGAGAGATACAGCAGCATCTGCTGCTATACATATAAATATTCTAACTTTGCAACACTTCAATAAAGCAAGTAATTTGGGCTAGTTTTAAACAGAAAAAATATCCTGTGATAAGAGGTATAAAATGAGTTTCAAAACAGAGCTTAGGACCTTTATGAATGGGGGTTAATCTCTGGCACAAGGTTTATTAACTCTTGTTTTTCATGTATTTATATCTTTGTGTATGTGTGTATACATATACTCTGTGTGTAATACAATATTGTTAAAAATCTCCATTCTTGGAGCTATGCAATCAAAGGAAGCCACTGCTTTCTTTTTTTTTCCTTTGGTTCATGTTTTTGACAATCTTGAAAATTTGAGCTCTCACCAGGGGAGCTTTGCATCTGGCTGTCCTGGCTCACAGGAGCGCAGGCTTCCTTTTACATCTGCAGTCGTGTACTGGCAGTTTGCTGTGGGCACAACACCTGAGCAACTCTGAACTGAAGCTACTTGTGTCTCTTTGCAGGTAATCTGAAGTCCTCAAGTTAGAAGACAGATTTGAGAGATGTATCTCATAAAACAAATACCTGTGGCTTTTTTTGTTCAAGTCAGAATTAAATTCAGAATTTGATTTGCAGAATTCTGATCAGTCAAATAACACTGCTAATGGTGTTCTGACCTCCCAGTTGTGCATTCCTGGGACTGAAAATCTCCACTTTTTCAAACCTCTGAAAGCTCAGAGGTTTTCCAACACCTGCAGGTTTGCACAACTTGTTGATGCTTGACTTTGATTTAGTGAGTACCTTCTGCTAGCAGGGAGACCTGCAGGGCTGTGCAGACTTTCTGGGACCAATCCATGCCCCAAAGTTGAGGCAAACAGTATTTAAGTGTTCAGCTGACAAAAGCAGTTGAGCATGGCTTGTGCTCAGGACCGGCCGTAGGACTCTCTCCCAGCAAAATGCCACAGTGGCAATCCCAAAGGCTTGTGGGTATGGCTAAAGATGACTTTATTTTAATGATGTAACCAGTATCTGTGGATTCTGGTTTTTTTCACTTATTTAATTTGGCATTCTTTGTCCAAGCTGTTGCTGTCAGAACTTCCTTCATGAGCTGAACTAGAATAACATGAGACAACTATTTAAAGGAAATAATTTAAACATGAGGGTGTTGGTAATAAAAAGAGTTCATCTGTGCAACAATATTACATTTGCTATTGTATTTGATTACTAATGAATACAAAGTATTCATCTTAGCAGCAAGCAGAAAAGGGGAGGAAAAAGTTTTGTATTAAATCAACTAAATGATGAAGTAAGTCAGCAGAGGCTGTTTCAATGTTCAGAATGCAAAATGTGCAGCTCATAACCATGAAATTTACTGTACCTTTTATAAACATATTTTGACTGTAAATGTATGTGTGAGATAAAAATGCTTAGTTTTTAGGTCAAGATGGACAGCTAATTTTTTCAAAACCATGACATTAATGGCTGGAACTATAATGCGCCTGTTATTCAATCTTGAAAAAGTTTGCTTACAGTTCACTTCTAATGGCTCTCTCATACCATTATCAAATGACTGATAGTCATTGCAAGCATTTTAGCAGCTTTCAGATCTGTTATATTTTTAATTAAATTGGCTGTGAATTGCATAAGTAGCAAAGGTTGACAAACTAGCACTCAGTGCAGCATTGCTGTTTCTTAGCATAGCTGTCACAGGACATTCATGGTCTTGATTTCTTTAAACACTTTATGGTTCTTTTAATCTGTATCAGATGTTGACTTGGAACAGTAAGTAAACAGCTCTGGAGAGCAGGATGGGATAGTGCAGAAATATCCCTGAGCTGCTTTGATGGAAACAGCCTGGTTTAGAGTGCATGGAGCTGTCTGACCTGCATGCTGCCGGCAGAGGCGTGATGGCCGTGGGTTTGTGGAGAATGTGGTCTCTGTGCTTAAGGCCAAAGGGCTGGTGTGTAGTGCGTATGTGCATATTGCTACCACCATGCCCTAGTTTCTAGCTGGAAGATGTCAGTAAGGTCTCTTGAGCTTACTGTCAAATGTGTTATTGGAACAACATCCACAGTCCCCCCCAAGGAACTGCAGATGTCCCTTAACCACCTGTAGGCTGGTACTGTGGCAGCTGCTTGCTTGCAGAAAGGGGGATGAAAAATTAGAGGTCTTACCCTATATTCCTGTGCCATTTATTTTAAAATATGTTCCTGTGAACACTGCCTTTGCTACCATTGCCTCTTTATGATTCTTTCTGCTAAGCCCCTCTTCCAGTTCCAAACTGGTAGAGCAACACTGCAACCATAGGAGAATGTGGGTCTTGTTATGTTAGGTATTGAATGAGACACTGCAGATCAGCCTATCTTAGACCAAACTAGTTCAGCCTGCCCAAAACCATGGGTACCATCAATAGGAAATCATGCTGTGATTTTTAAGAGGTCAGTAAATGCTAAAGAGACTAATATTTGGTATTTTGTATTCAAAGTGCAGGTAATCTAAGGATGAGAAATGTATGGGCCAAATCTTGAAGGCTTTTTAGTCTGTCTTGACTTGGGCAAAACCATATCAGAGGAAAAGGCCTGGGAAAAGAGATCCAGGCTGGAGTCTTTTTTACACAAGAGGTCACCATTCTTTTCCCATATGCTACTGCGTCCCTTTCTGTGCTGTACAATACACCTCACTTTCTCAGAACATTGTAACGTGTTCTTCTTGAAGAAACAAAGCTGCTATTTTTAGGAAAAAAGAGCACAAAAAGTAAGGAGCATTATTTGCATTCTCACGTATTTTCACTGAGAATAGCAAAGTGTACCTTTGTGGGCTTCAGCAGAGGAGGAACCCATGTCACCCCTCCACCTCCCCTACCATCCTGTGGTCTGAAAACATCAACTGCTGCTGGTTTATCTTGTTGCAGAACACAAGTCCAGTTTCAGATTATTTGGGCTGCTCTCGGTTTATACTGTTGTCCCCTCTTCCAATGTTGTTCTGATCACCCAGGCTTTCAGCTATTACCCTGCACACTATGTGTGTGTCCTGATGATGGTCTTTTTAAATCAAAGTACTGTTGATGAAGCAAGAAGAAAATAAGGGATTCCAGAACGGGTTCAGCTTCACTGTGCATTCAGTGTAACAAACACTTAAAGCAATAGCTATGCTACCATGTATTAAAACTACTTGTAAGTGGGAGTTTCACTCAGCCTTTTTGCAGTCTAGAGGCTTTGTTTAGATTGAACTGTCCATGTTGTTGAACTACATCCACTGCTGCGTTTGAACATATCCTCCTGTGTTCCTGGCAACCCTCCTCTCCCTTCCAGGGTGGACATCCTCCCTTTTCTTCATTTCTGTTCACCTGGACGCTTGCTTTTTCAGTTTCTGCTGTTACTTGGCCCTTCTACCTCATGTCAATTGGCAACCACAGTTTACTTGGGGCTTTGATCAAAGAAACATGATATTTTTCCTACGTGCTTAGCAGGCACCTGACCAACTTCTCTGCTTGCTCTGGGGTGGGTGGTGGGGTAAAAGACACTGGTTCCCCATTGCAGTGCTCTCCAGTGGCTCAGCCCAGGAAAAGCAGCACTGGAGGAAAGTTCTTCGAAGAGCTACTGTCTCTCACCTTTAAAGCATCACCTGCCAACCCCAGGCCTGGCTCAGAACAGCAATGAAAATTCAGGCATATGCAAACTTGTACGTGTTTGAAGAATAGAGACATTTGAATCTGAATTCAGCCTCTACAAAGGTTGGCTTCAGCTGATGGGGTCAGACCACTCCCTACTTCAGAAGGGTGGCAGTTTGTGCTTAAATGGATTAGCAGCTATCCATATCCTCTTGTTAGCATTGCAATTACAAATTAGTATAACATAAAAGCTTGGTATAATTGTGATGGAAATGAAAAATATCTCTTTATGTTGCACATTTCACAGCCACATTAGACTTGCAGAGCATTGTGGCAATGATTACTTTTTGCTGAGGGGGAGAGAAAAAGATAAATGACTTCTAAATCACCACATGACTCAGCCTGCAAGCTCTGAGTTTATTTGCAAGACATTTATCTCTTTGTACACTCACCAGGAAAAAAAAAATTATCATTTAATTAATAAACTTAATAGCCTGAGGTATTCTGATCAATAAAAAAATAGTATGAGAGAACAGGGCCTGATGCAATGAAATATTGAGTTGTTTGCAGACAAACCCATGATTTTCTTTAAAACTGATCATGCCCCTGCCTAGTTAGTTAGGGGAGGCTGTGTGGTAAGATGTGTTGCTCTGCTGAAAATCAAACTGATAGGCCAGCCTGAACAAAAAAATTGAAGCAGCTCCTTGTGCCTTAGAACAATTTCCCCTTTGTTTTCTCTGTGTGACCTTTTGAGCTTTTTTTTTCCCTTGCTGGCACTGAACTGCTGAACGAGCTTCCAGTGAAGCCAATGGGTGTTTTTCCACTGACTGCAGCAGACCCCGGCTGGGTCAAATTCTGCCACCGATGGGGCCTGACTCGCTGCCTGTGCCTGTTGTGACATTAGATCAAAGCCCCATTATAGCTCTGCAAATCCAGAGTTACCATGCTGGCTCCAGGGCTTATCCTGGATAATGCAGAATAACCAACAGCAAGACGTGCCCCGGTCTCCTGTTACCAGTGGCTCAAACGTGAACAGCAGCGGCTGCCTGGCAGGACAGGGTTTGTTTGCTTTATCTGCAGCTCTGTGACGAGCCCTGCTATGATTTCACTCTTTGTCAAGGCAGCCAAGGGCTGATCTAATGCAGAAGTGGTTGCTGGGGGAAATACACAAATGTGTCATCTTTTTTCATTCAGTCTGTACTAAAAATGTGTCCTTAAAGAAGAGACCTATGGTTATTGGATACTTTCTTTGTAGGCATGCAGAAACAGCAGGAATTGTTCATCTCGGTTTGAATGGCAGCTTTAGAGTGGCAGATAGAAATGGAAGCAATACCTCTTCTCACAGACAAATGCATCTAATTAGCTCCACATGTCATTTCTGACATCAGTGTTAAATGGTGTATGGGTTCTTAATTTGAATATGCTTTTGAAACCGTCTGTTGGAAGAAACAGTGCTGTGGACACCATGACTTGATTATGAATTGGTTCTTCTCGATTCATGCTTCCCTCACTGGAAATCCCAGCCCCCTGTCATGGTTGTGCTCTCACCATTGTTGGATTAGGTATCTCCTTCGGTTGTGCTAGGTGCTGCACAGCATCTTGTTGGGTATTGGATTAAGTTGAAAGTGAGAGAAAGAGAAGAACATAATGGAGGATGGAGAAACACACAAAGGAAGGGAAGGATGGCAGCATATCTTCTTCAATAGAAGCAGATTATAGTCCTGACAAGTATGCTGGCCTCAGTGTAGTTGTGACTGAAACTGAGTATCTGGAGCAAAAAGGACTACTCTCCCCACTTTCACTGGAGCCTGTTTCACCCCTTTTGTTCTCACACTGCCTCTTTTTGAAGCTCCAAAGTGAGGTGGAAATATTAAGTAGGTATTATTCACCTTGTTTTTTCACAAATGCAATGTAATTGTGGATGTGCCAGTTATGATCTACTCCTAATTTATTCTGTCTTACTCATGATTCTGAGTTTACATACAAAGCTATCTTGTTTGGCTGAATGCAGGCTCCCATTTCTGTGCTGTTTTTATCAACAGTGATCTTTACAGGTTTCCAGACCATTGTGTGAAACCTCACATTTTCCTGTGCCGAGCTCACAGTTATGGAAGACCTGCAGGCCCCAATTATCACAGTGGGTCAAGGGACATGCTAGTGAATAAGAACGATGTTTATGAGTAAACACTGCAAGATGTGGTCCTCCCTTGCTGGGTCTCCTTTTACCCCTTAAGCACCATGCGTATTTTCTATGTTGAGGCACAAGAATACTATAAATAATATTAAGTGTTCATTAGCCACAACTGAAACATGATAGTGGAAAAGTGTGGTAACAGGAGAAGCTTCTGAAGATGCAAGAGAAGAGCTGCTAAGAATGAAGGAAGTGGTGTTTTCCTAAAATTTGTCAGAATGTTTGATTTTTGAACTAGCAGATAACATTTTCATGAAGAATTTCAACTAATTTGTCATAATTTTTCCCTAGTTTTAATCCAGCTCTGCATGTGGCTTTCTGACTCACCCTATGACTTAATTTCTCATTCTGTACTGTGCTCACTGCCATAATATCTAAGCATTCAGACGTTTTCACTCAATCACTTTAATTAAAGCAGGAGTCCTTACCCTCAAATGTGGACAATGAGTAACACACAGCCAGCTATGCTTGTTAGGCTCAGAAGGGGTTTTTTTAATTACATATGTGCCTACTGATACTCAGTGCAATCCCATTTTAGCATTTAAGCAAGTGATCAGCTTAAGTGAGTTCAAAAAGATCTTAAGCATATGCTCAGTGTTAAGAGAGAACTTAAATGCACTGCTGAATGGGGACATGAATCAGCTTCTGATTTACTGACAAAACTGTTAACTAGAGAAAATGTCCTTCCTTCCTGGGATCTTATTAGATAAGTTGGAGATAATAGCCTTTTCCTACTGGTGCCAAAATCAGCACAAGATCTGTCTTTGTGTGGTAAGCAAAGACTTAGTGCAGCAAGCTGGTACAAACTATTTTGCTTTCTTTAGCTTATTCTCAGCCTTTCCCTCTCCCTTTTATTAAAGAATGAACATGAGATGCTTCACAATGTTAATTTTAAGGGGGGGGTTTAGTTGTGAACTGGGACAAAATTTTTTTTTGCAATAACGGATTTATCCAAATTTTTACTGATGCCCCAAAACCCCAGAGATGAGTTGGAAGGATGGAAACTCTTGACTTGATCTGTGTCACAGAAATAATCCCTAACACAGTATTTATAGCTTTCCTAATGTTCTCAAAGCTATCTCCTGAAGTGTCTCCAGATGCTTGGCACTGTCATCTAAAGCAAACTTTGAAAAAGATAAATTTTAAACTTTCAAAAAAAAAAAAAAAAGGAATGCATGAGTTCAGATAGCAGTTCCAGTAAGCTGTGATAGGAGGCAGTGAACTGCTACCCTGTGGGCTCAGTCTGGCTGTAAGGCAGCTGATAGTCCCACCAGTGCTTTCCTGGAAGCAGGATAGCCCTGGCTGGGCTCCGAAGTCATGAGAAGGTGTGGAGAGAGGTCTGGAGGGTGCGTTAGCCCAGGTGGAGCACCATGTGAAGGTTTGGCCCTGGACACTTGCCCAGGGATAAAAGTGCCTGCTTGATGTAAGGAATTTCTCCCTGACTTGGCTGAGTGGACCAAAGCCATTCCAGGAGCCCAGTGACATTTGACAAAGAGCATGAGTAAAATCAGGCTTGAAACAGGTTTTGAAATAACAGATTCGTGCATAAATGCAGTGTGGTATTGGTTATAAGTGGAAGTAGTGGAAATGGGATGACAGAAAGAGTTTATTTTTAACTACTAATTAGACTTTCCAAAAGTGTAGTATGCTACAAAAATCAAGGGCTGGTAAAAATTCAGGTAAGGGTAAAATGTTACAATAGTCAGTATTCTCTGACAGTAGATAAAATACTGGAGAGAAATGGTGTGATAAGGAAAAAACTGATTCCATCTAAAAATGTTAGTTTATAGTGTTAGCTAAATTAAGCAGTTATTGATTATTAATATATGTTCCCCTCTTACTGGCTTATTTAATATTTTTTTAAGCTTTCAGAATTTGCTATGGGATGCTCTTGATTTGAGTGGCAATGGCAAAAGATTTATGCTCTGTAGCATGCTGGCTGTTCTGCCAGCAAAGTAAACAGCACTTTAGATAAGATTTGGGCTTGCAGCTTCGCTTAATGAGAACATCGTCTTTCCGGGCACGGATTTGCTCATGTAATCAAATAGGCCATGCATATCCCTATTTGTTATAAAAATTAATACACAAAATAAACTCTATTTATGTAGCTATATGGGCAAGTTATATTATGTCTGTGTCCCTATCTGTGTAACTTCATTATAACATTACTCAGTAGCTCAGAGAAGAAATGACAGTGAAGCTCTGTGGCATCACATGGGTGCTTCAGATGGAGAAGAAAAATCCAACAGTCCTGATATGAGAAGGACTCATATACTGTATCCCCACATGTGTCTCTACTGGTAATGCTCTCCTCTGCAGCGAGCTCTAGATGATATGCACAGCACAAAACGCTTAGCTCTAAACTGAGGTTAAAATCAGTACGGAATAGAACATAGGAATTTGTACTGTGTGGTATTTGATGATAAAACTAAATTGGATGCTTGCAAGAAGAAAAACAGCTATGCCATATTGCTGCGTGGATGCTGTTATCTACATGTGTGTTCAGTTTTCTTAATGCAAAAATAAAGCTGCAAACATGCAGCGAAAAGGAAAATAACGTCAGATTTATAATCTGTTTGAGAATGCTGCTCCTCTTACTGCAACCATGGTGCAAAGCAAGAGCTTCCTTGCCATGATTCCCCATGAAAGCAGGAATGATATTAAATGACACTGTCTTTTGATACAATTCACAGAGAAAACCAAGGAAAGCAGAAGGAAAGAGTCATGAGGTCCAGCTGTTGTCCTGCTATGCAGATAGGGAAGCCATTTGCCAGTCTCGACCTCTCTTAGAGGCTTTTGGTAACTCTGAGATCATGCAGTTATATCTGTCATTCTACCCATGCTACATAATGCACAAGGTGTATTATACGTGTGTTCTTTATTTTACAATAGCTGTTTGTGTAATTGTAGTTCCATAGTGGCCAACAAGGCAGTGTGTTCTCCTTTCCTTCCAGGCCTATCAATAAATTCGCACTTTTTCCAATTTTTTTTTTCTTGAAATACAGTTAGTTTAGTTATACTGATTGAGTTTTCTTTCCTAATACAAAACATTCAACCAAAAAACATTCTTTAAAAACTCTAGTGATGGAAAATGTAAATTGAACTTTAAAATTTGCTAATTGCAAACCCCTTTGTCTTTGGAGTGCTGCATAGCAGATCAATTCCAAGTAATTATTATGTGCAAAATGTAGGACCTTTTGGGTTCATACATATATTGAAGAGATGCAAAGCCAATATAAAAAGAATTTTAATTGGTTTGAGATAGTAGCAGGAAATTATTTTCCTTCATTTGTAGAATCAAAAAAAAAAATTAAGGTATCTCGGCTATTAAGTTTGGGAAAGGAGTGCATATTTCAGTACTGCAGTTACTCATGTGTGAAATACAGAAAAATATTAATTGAGGTAGGCTTGTGAAGTGAAATTAGTTGCAAGTGGACTGTAGATGAGCAAAGGATGTTGCACCTCAGCCATACTTTGAGGTTAATTCATTAAAGATAATTGGAATGTTAAACAGTTTGCTATAAGGAATCACTGCTACAGTGGTCTAACGCTTTTAGTCCGATTGAATCAAATGCTAATTACTAATATTCAGATTTATGTTATGCTTATTTATGTAATGGCCACCCTGATTACTTTCTTGACTGCTGGTAATGTTTTCTGTCAAGGGTGACAGCCCTTTAGTTGCCTGACAATAAGGGCTTGAATGAGGGGAACTTCAGCAAGAGGAACTGCCTGTTCCTGTCCCTGTCTCTGTACCCATAAAGTCCGTGTTAAAAATAGGAGCAGTTGAGCAGACTTTCAGCATTTCATATCCGATTAAATCTTCACCAATAACTTGATAAATGCAAAGTCTTTGATGTGCTTCTCTGAGTGGGTTTGACAACACTTATGTACCACTGCACCCAAAATTCAAACAAATGGGCTCTTGGCGTGGATGTAACATCCGTGGGTTTGGAGCCCAAATCCCCAAATTGTGGTCTGGGTGCCTTTGGGACCTGAATGTGGCTTGTTGGACTCCAGTCAGCAAGACAGGCCCGTGGTCCTTAGGAGCATGGAGAGGAGGTCTGGTCCTCCTGGTTCTGCCCATCTCCCACTGGGCAGAGGCCAGTTGATGCGGAGGGGCACCATATCCGTGCCCTCATCCAGGAGAAAGGCAAACCAAACAGTGCAGGATATGTTCTCCACCGTAAAAGCAGAATACCAAAGCGAGTTGTACAGAAGCGAAGAGAAATGCTGTTTTACATCAGAAAGCCAAATACAAATCTATAGCCTGTTAGATTTCTTTTGCTTTCCTTTATTTATTACTATGACATAAGTGTCCTCTGCATCTATTTACTCTTACTTGGGGTCTCAGGCTTGCATATTTCATTTGCCCAGATAGCCTGCATCACTTTGTGAAGGATGATCTTTCTGTGCTGAAAAGGTATGTGTGCCAGGTCCCATGCATGTTATCACTTATTTATTGCCTCCCTGGCGGCATGCTGTCGCCAACAGGCATATAATTAGAATAGCTCAGGCTGGAGACCTGTGGAAAGTCTGAGTACTTTCATAATTGGCCAGTAAGTGCTGCAGGTTTGTGCTTGATTCCTCTACAATTTCCGCTATCAGAAGCTCAGGTTTCTTTCTTCAGTGACATATTTGTCTTTTATAAAAAGAGGAAATCCTCGCATTTTGGATCTGTTCTCCTTTGTGTTGACTTCTTTGAAGACTTGTTATTAGAAACAGAGGGCTTTTGCTTTTAGAGAACCTTCCAGTCATTTAAACAGAACAGCAGTCCCTCTTTTTTTTCTTGTACTCGCACCCTGTACAAAAAGAGAAAAAGCAAAAGGAAAAAGTGAAAAATAAGAATAGGAGAAAAACGTTATCAGAAACAGCTAAGCCAACAGCATAATCTGCAAGTTCTGTGCATACTGTTATGATATCCGAAACAAAATTATCAAGCTTAAGTTAATTAGACTAATGCTTAGAAAATATGACATGGCAGATTGTGGTAAGTAATTAAATATACCGATTAAAAGATGTAATACACAGTGAGCAAAAGCAAAAAGAAAACTCCATTTGATACAGCCAGTGAACATAGACAATTAAGAAGTCAAGTAGATGAGCACTGACAAAGATACTGAACTTTGGAAGATGATGGGCAAGATGCCAATTTTCCAGTGAAACAGATTTTGCATAGTATCAGTCAAAATTTTGTTTTATGAAATCCATGCTACTGTTTCCTAACTGAAATATATGAAGGGCCACTTGCTTTTTGCATTAGGATTAGCTGATATGAATACAAGGGTATGTGCAAACAAGAATGTGACATTAGAGTACTAGTTTACATATATATAGAAGTTGCGTAAATGGCTTTTCTTAAAAGCAATTCACAAGATGTCATATGAGAAATAAAGCTGTGAAGACAGTGTCTTCTGCAATTAAATGTAATGTAATAATGCTTATGGGTCAGAATGAATGAGGAGAGCTTGTCCACCTTTGTACACCTCAGTACATGCACAGGAAAACCCTGGAAACACAGACTGAGAACGTGATATTTTCTGTGAATTTTGCTTGTAGGCTAGTTTATAAAAAAGAAAGACCTAAAGAAAGGAGAGAAAAATGTAGTAGTAGACCTTCTGTGGAAGAAGTTCTGCTTACAGGGTACCCTGCTCTGACTTCAGGTTGTGTCAAAATGAATAGAATTATTTTGCAAGTCCTCTGCAAAGTGTGTGACTGTACAACCTATTCCCCAATCAACTCCCTCCTGAAGAATGAGTGGGAAACCTGCAAATTCCTAGTCTGGCAAATTGAGATGAAGCAGGCCCATGCTAGATCCATTCTCATGGCACTTAATCCACAAGCATTTGACTGGCCTGCTGGAGTAATGTACAACCTCTTCTCAGCTGAGCCATGTGTTTTATTCATAACTGCTGGAAATTGCTTTCATTTCTGTTGATCTCATTGTTTCCTAAGGCATGAACAAACTGATTGAACTGAAAGCAAACAAAATTACTTTTTGTCTCTGAAAATTGGGAATGTTTGGGTTGCTTTTCCTGTCTTCCTACCTTTCCTACTCTCCACCCCCCCATGTTCATGTGATCACCCCATCCACGCAGTGTGGGTTTTTCTGTAGTTCTGAAGCATGTCCTCTCAATTATGGTAAGAGCAGGTGGTGGTCTGCTGCCAGGGTATCATCACAGGAACAGAACTTGCAAAAATATTGCAAACAAAAAAAGTTCCTTTGACTTTTCCAGATGAATATTTCTAAAATGTCTGTGCTCAAAGGTTTGAATATTAATTCTGTCCAAAAGCAATGATACTGAAGTCTACATATTAAATAATAATTGTTATGCAAATGCTATCAATTCATGATTCCTATATAGAAACACGGGCATGTCTGGGAGGTCATAGCATGGGCACGGCAACTGTTTTTTCCTAAGCAGTTTAATAAGATTTTCAGTGTGTTTTCATCAAAAACACCTTTCTACTAGTAGAAGGTATCTGCCTTAAGTAACTGCAACGCGTATCCAGCAAAAATTAAGTCTCCCCAAATTCACAGTCCCTTCACTGAAATTAATTGCAGAATACTACGTTCCCAGACTATTGTGCCACCCCTGTTCTTCCGTGTGTGCATTATGTGAGTACAACTGTGATCTTATTCCACAGAAAAAGAATTTGAACAGAAGGCCAACACTGCAGCTTGGAAGAGGAGCAAATAGATTCTTCCTCCTCAAAGTGAAGGCAGCCTGTGCCCCTTCACCCCCTGAAAAAGCTACTGTTATCCCAGTCTGAGTTTCACCAAGTAAATAAGGGCTCCCGTATTGGGCCCCTTGTCTGTGACTTTTTGTTCTCACTTGATTTAGTGTATGAGTTAAGAGGTTCATCTGAGGGATGAAGGAGCCTGCTTGAACAATACCAAACTGTTCCTCACTTTCCTGCCTCTTCCCTTGTCTGGGCCTTTCCACTAATGCTGGGCAGGCAATGCAGGGACCTCTTGCATAGCTTACATGTCCCACATCCATCCATCCCAAACAGAATCTTGGACCATAGTCTGCTATGGGTAACATGTGTTTGTGAAGTTCGTATACAACAGGAAAAAAATAAGTTGGGCAAAACCCCATGTGATGTCTCTTAAGAGAACTTCCTACATAAGTTTTATGGCAATATTAACTGACTGGAAAAACTGGAAGAGGTGACCATCTGAAATCTCCAATTCTGTTTCCACATATGGGTCTGGTGCCATCCACTGCCATCACAACATCAAGAAGTGCAAGCCTCTGCTGGGTTTTATGAATATTCTAGACACTGAAGATATATTTTTTTTTCCCTTTACTGCTACTTTAAGAGATGAATTTGCAGACTCTGGGGCATTTGCCCTTGACAAAACTTGTCTGGTTCTTATGCCACTGGGTCAGTGGAATATCAATAGATTCTTAATGCACTCTGTCTTTCAGAGTTTCTTTCATTTCTCAGAGCAAGAGTAAATGTCATTCATATTGGCAAGTTATAATGGGAACACTGATATACTAATTTTTAAAAATATACAAGCTTCTTTTAAATAGTCTTGGTCTCCATCTTGTGTGTCTTCAGTGTATCTATAGCAATTACAAGGTTAGATATCCCTTAAGATGCTAGAAAAGGTCATTTTGTTGTCTTTTCTACCCCATGCCTCAGTGAAATATTCATGGTACAGCTCAGGTATTGGGATTGGGTTTAATGTTTCGTTGCATTGCCATCTGTTTTGTTGTTGCAGTTGTTTTTCCCTTGGTGGGGGGTGAGGGAGCATGGAGGCAGCAGTGAGGGATGCTGGCATATGGGTCCAGATCTGATACAAAAGATGAGCACTGACTCTGCAGGAACAGAGTAGCTCCTCTGATCTGAGCTATTTTCTTTTTAACATTAAAGGTCTTTCTGGTGAAAATCTGCCATTATGCATGTAGATCATCTGTGGTAGATAGTCTCTGTGTCTCCTCAAAGGCTATGAAGCCACATTAAAGTAGGCTTTTATATTATATGTAAAGTTCATTCATATAACTTAGCACAGGCATTGAAATAAAGCTCCTCACTGAGACAAATGGCATTAACAAGTTCCAAGGACATATTCAGTAGAGTTTTCCAGAGTGTTGCGGTGGCTTAGTGGCAAAGGGCAGCGCAGAGAAAGGCTAAATCTGCCAAGGGATGCAGAGCACCAAAAGGGCTTTGCTGCAGGTGCCCAAGTCCCTTGGCCACGGCCAGCCCCAAGTGCCCAGCTGGTGGTGGCACCCACTCCTCGGCCGCTGCACCTCGGGACAACCACCGTGACACAGAGACCTGGAGGGGCAGAGTGGGTTTCTCTACAGTGGGTTTCTCACAGGTGAGTTTTAAGCTCCCTTGTGACTTTATTTTTACTTTAATGAGGGTGTTTGGCCCATAATGTTTCACCAGGATTTTTCAAATCCTTTTTGATCATCTTGCTCTTTTTCAGCATTTCCCTCTTACTGCTGTTGATTTAAATGTCATGACATTTTAAACATGACTTATTATAACAAAACAGTATATAAAACAATATGCTGCATAATAAATGCAGCCATATTTTTCGGAGTGAATGTTAAATGAGAGCAATTTATTCCTCAACCTATTTTAGTACCTACTTACTAGAGGGTATTGGCTGCTTAAATCCCAGGGAGGCAATCTCGGAGGCGAGGTAGCCTTGCGTGCAAGGCTGAAAGCTAAAGAAGTATTTGAGGGATACCTGGGACAAAAGGCCATCCTGAGGATGTAGCTTCATCTAGGAGTGCTGTGATCCTGAGGGCTGTGGGGAAAGCAGACAGGATCATCCTGGGAAGGTCTGTTGGCAGTTGAGGGGTCCCCCGAGAAGCACACACAAAAGCAGGCTTTGAAACCCCATTGGCTTACCTCAAGCATGGGCTATGTGTCATTTTAGACATCTGAAGTCTCCTTAAAATCCTCCTACAGTCAGTGGAGAGAGTGACTCGGAGGATGAGTTGCTCTGGGACACATTGACTGAATGTTTTCTTAATTTCAGAAACTGTTGGTGGGGGTTGGGATTTGTTTAATAGGAATAAGCTAATTCCCCAGAGAAGAGATCAGCTCTTTGCTCTGACCATTGTGGGCTCTTCCTGCAGCTCTCAGAGAAGTGGTGAGGAGAGTGAAGCTCCCCCCAGGGGATGGGGGCACACTCACGTCCCCCTGCGCACTGAACTGGCTCTCTGCCAATGCCATAGGGCCTGCAGCTGTTATCCTTTGTGCTGGCAGAAAAAAATACAAAGAAAACAAATAAACCAAATCAACCTCCCTAATACACATGTGTCTTCCTTGGCACATCATGAATCTTATTGAGTGTGCTCAGGGTACGGCAAATATTTGTCTAAAGTTAAGAAGATTAGCAGGGGAAGTTCTGACTTTGAAACTCCCTGCGTCGGGAGCCAGAATACATCAGCCTGATACAGGTGCCTCGAGGTTATCTCTGCTCTTGGAGCGGGACATGCACATCACTCTGCAGCTCTGACCTTTTGGGAAAAGGCTTTCAGTCAAGTAATACATGCACCTGCATGAAATTTTTGAATCACTGACTCTATCCTTGATTAAAGTGCTTTTCCTTGATTAAAAATAGCCTTTTTCCAAATGAGTAATGTTGCATGGCAGGCTGTGCACACAGGATAACATTTCCTCCAACATTATCACACTGATGACATTGCCATTTCTTACCCAAGTCTCTATGCAACACATTTCTCTTCAATGCCTTCTCTAGCCAATGCCATTAGGAAGCTCCCCAGAGTCATCTACCTTTTCTTCCCAGGTGAGGAAGACTGCAGAGGTGTTTATAACATTATCTGCTAACTAAGAGGATAATGGGCATGGTGAAAATGTATCCAAACACCTTTATAGATTCTTGCCTGGGTTCGTATCAGGTTGTAAATAGCAGTTCTCCAAGTCTTTGGCAGGACTTCTTACCCCAGTGGGTATTCCTTCAAGTATCTCCTTTGTAATGTGCTCACTTTCCAAGAATTTTATCTCAGTTGGAGCCAAACTGGAAGTCTGTCAAGATTTAAGCTCTTCAGAGTGCAATCTACATATTTCACCAAGCGGCGAATGTGTTTTCTATACAACCGTCGTTCTGCTCATGGGCTTACTTGTCTTTTTACTTTCAAAAGCAAATTTCTTAGGATGCCTCATATTTCTTTTTTTCTTATCAATTTTTGTATGCAGAATTGTTAACAACTAGTGTTTGCAGCATTTATTTTAGCAAAGCACTTAAACACATATGCTTAAGGGTTTTATTTAACCTTTATGTGTGTTTCCACAAAATTCTCTTCATCTAAGTGCTTTGCTAAAAAGGGTGCAGTTATTCAAATGTCCACATGAAGTGTGAGGTTCAAGTCTTTCCCCAAAGCACAACAATAAAACTGAAAAAATATTTGCAGTCACCATGACAAAGAGTCGATAGGAGGAAAAAAAACACCACTCTAAAACACAGCTTTAATAAACTGAGATTTCCAATGGAATATATGCTTTGCAGCAGTAAAATCAGCAGCTGTGGGGTAGCAGCATATTTCATGCAGAAGTGGTGAAACAATTGGAGAAGGATTTTTCCAGTAGATAGTTAAAAAATTGTTTCACACAGAATGCAGGCAAGTTGGGCTTCTTCTCCATCTCCTTAAATAACTCAGATTTAATGTGGCAAGTCAAAACCACCCCAAAATCAGGGATTTCTGATTCATGCAAATGCAGATAGCGGTATGATATAGAATCTTAAGCAAAGTCAGCAGATGAGAAAATTATAGGATGTGGGTTTTTTCTGCAGTGTTCACTGTAAATTAGAGCGATTAAATTACAGCAGTCTCGTAGCTGTAATTAAATATGGAGACAGGTCCAGAGATGCGGGAAGTGCTGAACTGCCTGAGCTGCTCAGGCTGCAGAGTGGGAGCAAAGGCAAAAGGGGCTCTGAAACAGGTCCTGATCCTGTGGCGGCTGATGGGGGGAAGCCAGGCCTCTCGCACTGTTTTAACACAATGTCTTGTAGGTGGTCCCTTAGGCGGTCAAGGGGGAGCATGTCATGCTTGTTCTCTGCCTGTGTTTTTGCCTTCCTTCCCGGAGCATTTGCGGGGGTGGGGAGATACCCAGCTGGGGCATGCCCAGGGCTGAGAGCTCCTGCAGTGATTACCCCCAGGTAGGTAAAACAAGATTTAGGGCCATGTGATTGCAGCACCTTGAGAAGCTGCTTTGTGAAACTGCTGCGTTTCATTCGTTATTCTTTCACTTTACATTGCTAGTCAAGCTGAGACTCAAACCACAACTGAAGGCAAATGGGATGGAGACAGGAGGCACGGACTGGCAGAGGAGGCTGCCTGCCAAAAAGCTCATGCTCCCTTCAGCAAGACAGCAGAGGGTGAAGAAAGGATAGAGTGTAGCAGGAGATACAGATAATAGCAGTAAATGTCACGTTTAATTACACTGTGGGGAGGGGTGGAAATGAAGTCTCACTATGAGGATATAAGCTAAATATGAAGAGAAGTGAAAGGAAAGCAAGCACTGGGGGAAAAGAGCAAGGAGGACAAGACCAGGGAGAAGAGGGCAAAGGAGGCAATTTGGGAGTTAAGTTGATG
This sequence comes from Harpia harpyja, assembly GCF_026419915.1. Classification (NCBI taxonomy): domain Eukaryota; kingdom Metazoa; phylum Chordata; class Aves; order Accipitriformes; family Accipitridae; genus Harpia; species Harpia harpyja. The sequence goes on along the minus strand of NC_068969.1, from coordinate 15,122,693 downwards.
TAAGAGCAGTACAAGAGGAGGCTCAGATGGCTGGAAGTCACCACCAGGCCCAGGAGGTCCTTATATCACCAAAGGGCTGAGCAGCCATAGCCAGCTCAGTCCTCAAGTTTTTCTCCCACATGGTGGGATGCTCGGGATGATGCCCAACCACATCTGCTTGCTGCAGCACAAGAATAGGGGCAGGGATGTGCTGTGGGTGTGTGTTCATCACATGGCTCCGGGTCCGTAAGGGAGTTGGAGGAAGATGTACGTGTAGCAGCCCTGGGATTGTTTTTGTCTCTAGTCTCTGGGTAAGGGTTGCCACTGGAGAGAGATGAGACTTTCAGCCTCCTCATGGTTCACATGTTAATCTGATGCTGAAATATCAGTCTGCAGATTTCACCCAAGTGTGGGAATTGAGTACGGAAAAGATGCCTGGGTATCCCAAGGCTGGTATTCGTAACAATGAACACCAGCAGCCAAGTAATGCCTAATATCTGATCCAAACTCCTGGCAAAAAAATCATTCTTTTTTTTGTTAGCTGCTGGTTTTGATAATATTATATTTTATCATTGCTGAAACAGCTGAGTTTTGTTGTGTTGCTGTAGTTTGGCGTAATTACCCTCCATCACTATAATTTTTCTTTTAGTTAAATGCATTGGAAGTTATAAACTCTTAACTATCAACAGTAAATATTCACAGGGAGTGAGAATAGTGCTAACTACCATAAAAGCTTTTTTCCCCAATACTTTTGGCTAGTGCTTTATATCATCACAGGTTGCTTTTCTGCTGGTGTTATGGCATAAGCAAAACAAACCATAATATAGATGTTGCTTCAAACAACAGCTAGTCATAGACCCAGGTCCCCTATAGTCTGCTGCATTGAGAATTCTGGGCTCCGCTGCAAAGGGCAAGAAGGAGAGGTTTCCCAATGCGAATGTGTTATAAAACAATATTGCGTTTCCCTTAAGAATTGCAGTGATAAAAACGTAGACCGTTCTGCAGCACTAACAACTTCAATAAAATAACATAAAGCACAGCTGTCAGGTCTGCCAGCATCTCACACTGGGAGACATGAGTGAGAAAATGAACACTTTTCACAAGCAGAAATATTCAAAGAGCTCCACTGTTTACAAGTAATCAAGACTGACAGTCATAGATTATTGGTGGAAGAGCATTTTCTGCTTGAGGTGAAAGAAGAGGATAATTTATCAGGAAGCCCAAGAAGTCAGACATCAGTAATGATCTGCTTGAAGAAGGGCATATCTTAGAAATAGTGCATTTGTTTGTACTGCAAGGCAAGAAGATGTACTAAGTTATAAACAAGAGCCTTAGTGCTTGAAGAATGTTGAGCAGATACAGTGTGTAATTTGCTGGGCAACTGCGATTAGAGAATTGACTAATGTGTGTCTCAGTGCTTGTTCAGAATATTAAAAGAAAAATTTAGCATAATAGAAATTGTCCAAAAAAAACGTGCATGCTCTTTCATCCTCTCCTCTCCTTTCGGAGTTATCTGAGCTACGCTGATCTGGTTGCTTACCTTGTTCTTAATGCTTGTGCTTCTGAGACACTCCTGTAATACAACAACAGGTTTGGCTGCAGAGAATTTGGGGCTATCAGAGTTTTGCAGTAGGACATCTTGTCTATCTGGTGTGATGCTTTTGCATCACCTTTCTCTTATGAAAACAGGCCAAGTACCAGCAGTTTTGAGATGGTGACTAGCTCGGAGCTCTACAGAAAAGGTTTTATAGACTGCCACTTGCCCTGTCTGTGCCTTGGTATGCACTCTGGACTGCAGCAATGCAATGCTGCATGTAAACAGACCCCCCTCCCAGCCCCTATGCCATGTTCTGCAGGAGGAATTGCTGTCCAGAAACCCAGAAATGCTGCTTCCTTCTTGGGGTGCAACCTGGAAGGGAAGGATTTGATTAGAGTTGAGGATGAAGCTCATGTCAGTATAAAACACCACGGAGACCCATCCCATGTAGTTTGGTATTCATCGTCTCTGTTCCTGCCAGGCTCACCCGAAACTTATAGCTTTGCTTTTAGTTGTTGTTGTTGTTATAGCTTCCTAATTCTTCTTTCTTTCGCTTAGTGTAGGGACTGTAAATTACAGCCTGTATTTGGCCAGCTTTGGCCAACATTACCACAACATTGCTGGGAAGAGGCTGTGTTTCCCTGCACTTTTGTTCCACGTCTGCGGAGACCTGGGCTTCAGGGGAGACAAGAAGTCTTCTGCTACCCACCAAAGAGCGCTTGTCAGGAGAGCCTGGTGTGCCTGCAGAGCTCTGCAAAAGCCCCTGGTGCTGGTCCCGTCTCCCCATGGATGTCCCTGGAAGACCCTGGGCAAAATCTGTCCCCTTTACTTCAGTGTTTTGCACAGAAGTGACTCTGGTAACCTCATCATGTGGTATTTTCATCTCGCTTGAAATAGCAGCTACTTATCACAGCTGGAAATGCATGCATTTGCTTAGGAAGGGATTCTGAAAGTGAGTGGTTTCTTCTAGAAGCGTTTATTGCAAGAAGGGCAACAGTTGTTTAGGGGCCTTTGGGTAATATGGAAGCCTTGTTCCAGGAACCGCAGAGAAGGCAGCCAAAGTGTTTTTGAGAAGATGTGGATCAGTCAATCTCCACCTCTTGTCCAGGGAAATCTGGGCAAAACCTCTCTCAGAAAATCATGTCAGGCAGATGATGTGGGGCTCTGGATAAGATTTCGGGGGGGGGGGGTTGTGTTCAGAGCTTGCAGAAGTGGAATTGTTCTACAGAAAGTACCACAGACTTCAAGCTAGTCTGTGTTTGGATATATCTGAGTATGGATGTCAGCTCAAGTTCTCCAGCTTTTTCTGTCTGACTGGAGAAAACACAAGGGGAAATCACTAGTTTTTACAGATGGATAGCTGGCAAATAGAGGTATTTTCTTCCCTTTACTTTGAGCAGAACCTTGGAGTGTTCTCCAGGTGCAAGAGAGTATTGCTTCTCCTGTATAATCCAAACTGTCAATAGCAGATGTTTTTAAAGATGCACAGCTGGGACTTGGATGTGCATGTGAATAAGAACACACTCCAAGGCAGAGAAGTCCCTTAGAAACAAGTATCAACTGTTACGTTTGTTTCCCACCCGAATTCTAAGTCAATACAATTTAATACTGAAATATGTATGATGTTCTTTCCTGAAAGTGGCTTTACAACTCAGTGAAAATACTATGGAGACTGTCTTAGCCTTTTTTTTTTTTCTTTTTTTTTTTTTTGAAAAAAAAGGTATAAATAAAGTAGCTTTTGCTTACAGAGGCCCTCACATGGAGATCTGGTTGAAAAGTACCTTACATAAGAACGTATGAAATAGCCAGGTGAGACCAAACCTATCCATGATCACAGTATCTTGTCACCATTGGAGTCCACTAGCAGATGCTAAGAGAAGATTTGAAGAACTGGGCAGGTGCACAGATGTGCCTGCATTGTGCTTTCCAGCCTCTGTTAATTTGTGGGTAGAATGCCTGAGCTAGACGTGGTATCAGCAGCCCTTAATTTATTTGCCTTCCATTTATTGGTACTGTTGATCTTGAACCTCCATAATGTTTAGCATCCAGAACATCATCTAGCAAGGTTATCCATAATTTAATTATTGTGCTTCAAAGTGGTTAGCTATATGGTTTGGCTTGTACTGGAGCTGCAGGATAGTGGTAGCAAAGAAGGGTAGGCAGCCACCAGAGACAGTTTTCCAAATCTCTACAGTGGTGGTTAGATAATATCAGAAACTAAGTGGCATTGGGGTGATAATTGCTTATTGCACTTCAGAAATTACCGACACGGTAAGAGGTTTGAACGCAGAATAGTCCTGGGATCCTGTTCAGGTAGACATAGCAATTTTATACTGAAATAATATTCATCTATAAGTCAATTGAACCATGAATACATTGGCCGTGGCAGTGATTTAACACTGCAGTCTGTTGTTCGTCATAACCAGCGTGTCTACAAAATGTGGATACATCTTTTCAGTATGAGAGGTGTGCGAACGCCTGCCGTGGCAGAGCACAGTAAGGCTGTGTTGAGTGCTTTCGTGCCAGGCTGGGGCTTGCTGTGTGGTACTGCGAGCTGTGTACCAGGAGCCAGCGCTGCTGAAGTAGTTTGGGTTTCCAGGCAAGTTTCAGAATTTATTGCTGCTCCCCATATATCTGTTTTAACCTTAAGTCAAAGATTGATTATTTTTAAAGGTTAGCAGCTATGTAGCAAAATAAACCTTCTCCTTTGCCAGCTTTGAGAAGTCACCACGGTCTGTGACTTCACACAGTTTTAATTTAGACAACAGCAGCAGCCACTTCAGGATATGCCTCCTTAATACTGTTCACTTCAATTTCTTTGAACAGGGAAAATAAAAATAAACTACAAGTCAAGTCCTCACTTTACTAGTCTCTTCCTGGAGTCAGCTCTCACCTGAGTCGTGCAGAAACAGGATAGCAAGGGATAACAGCAGCCAAATCACGTCACTAAAAGCACTTCTTGCAGGTTAAACAAGGAGACCTTGAGGAACCGGGGCTGCCCTCCCTTGCCTTCTAGGTGTTGCCTGCTGTATCTTCTGCCGATGCTAGGTCAAATGAGCAAGATACTGCTTTTTTAGGAAAACAGCTCACACCTCAGATAGATAATTGATTTACTACCACTTGGCTTGTCCTGGTGCATCTAAGTGCTCGCAGTCCATGGGAAGTACAGGATGATGTATGCTGTTTCCTATAACTCTGGCTCATTGCCAGGTCAGCTGTGGTACCTACACACTGTATAGGTGTGTACAGTGGGTGAGACCAGGCACATGGGCACAACGGATGTGTGTTGACAGTGTACACGCTGTACCGGTTCCTGGCTTTTAAATCTTTCTCTATAATTCTGTAGCATTATTACAAGATGGATTTATAACACACCTAGAGCTAATGTAACAATGAAGATTAGTCCTCTACTAGTCGAACAGTAATACACTTTAATTTGCCTACAGCTACTGTATCGTATTGGCATGAAAGGAAATAGCTTTCTAATGCAGCTTCATCTGCTGAGCAGGAAGAAATCTGTGCTGCAGAATGTAAAACTACAGAGGACTATAGCTGGCAGCAAAATTCAGAGTAGGAGAAACACAGCACAAATAAAAGTATTTGTGAGTTGGATGTATGCTAACAATCCTAGTTTATTGCTAAACATGCCATATACAGTAATGCAGTTTGCTTGGCAGGTTCAATATTGCTTCATCTTTGTTTTTTCACTGCTTCATCTTCTGTACTAAAATTTGTCTAGGAATAAAAGGTGTAAATTCATTAGTTTCCAACTTTGTGACATTAACAAAAAGTCGATATTATAATCGTCCTCAGAAGCACTGATGCCATTAATACAATCTGTGCTGTGCTCTGTACGTAGAGACACACTGAAAATCCGAATACTTAAGCTGTTAATGCAAATGTTTCTGCTGTCTGTTGTAAATGTAGTCTTCCCTTGATGAGTGTCAGGTATTCTTTGAATGGGCATGTGTACAAATAGTCACTCAAGTGCTGGCACGTTATATTTACCGTAAAATAGAACTCCCTTCTTCTGGAGAGCAGCAAAACTATCAGCTTCTCCCTGCTGGAGAGGCAAAGGATGTATTTGTAATTGTCATGTCTGGGATAATATCACTTAATACTTACTGCATATGGGAGCTTATTTTCGTGGGCATATTATGCAAGCTAGATGCAAAAATTAAATGTTTCACATACTTTTGATCTTTTTCCCTGGTAAATTATCAATGAAACATAGTTACGCGTAAAATAACAGATTTTGTTTCTAGACCAGGGATGTGTCTCACTTTTAACAAGGGCAAGGAAGGACTAATAACTTGCGTGCAGTGAGGGAATGAATCTCTTCTGAAAACTAATGATATAAACTGCTGGTAGGAAACAGCTGCAACAGGGCCTTGTTATCACAATAGGTCTTTGATGGGAAAGGGGGCCTCATGGGCAGAGGAAAAGCCGGAGAGAAAATTTTACGTGAATTACTGACAAGGTGTCTAGGCAGCTTCTGCCTAGCTCACTCCACTGATGTAATGGGCACTTCAAAATACCTGAGTGTGTTTGTTATCCTATTACCTTACCTACCAGCTTTGCGTCAAAGACTTGCAAGGTATCTGACCATCAACTCACAAAGGTGAACTCTGTCACTGCCTATCATTCAACCTGGCACCTTGTGTTATCATCAAAAATCCATCAGAGCCAGTTAACTACTGTCACTGCTCTAAACTAGTAACCTTCACCCTTCATCACCAGGTCCCTGCACCCCACAGACACATGGAATAGTTAGATTGGTTGCATAGAGGCATGCCCTGAATTTGACAATAAAACTGGAAAAAAATATCAACAAACTGGTTTGTTTTTTTTTCTCTTCTTCCCCTCTCAAAAAAGTTGCAACGACATGACAAAGAGGATTGCCCTGACAAGTGGAGGACAGAAGAAGAAATGGCAGCTGAAGCAGCAATTCTGAAGAAGTATTTTCAGGAAAATTAGAGGTAATGGTTTGTACGTTAACTTACTCGTGCAACACCCCAAACTCAGTTCAAGCCTCCATAGGGTTCTTCAGGACAGAGAGGGAATATGTAGAATGGAACAAAAGAAATGAAAGCTCTTAAGTTTGTGTTGTTTCCAAAAGGACACAGCGCTCCAGCAGTGTCTGAAATAACATGCTCCTTCTTGAACAAATCAGCACCATCCTAGAGCATTTAGTTTCCAGACAGGAAAAAATAATGTATCTCGAAATCAGAATCATCAGCAGTTACTTAAGAGGAATGTCTAACCTAACGTATCCTCCCTCTGTTTTTAGAACAGAAAATAGCCTTGGTACCTCTATGAAGAGCTAAAACCTGGTGTGTCTGTGTACGCCCAGATTTGTATATGCATCTATACCTACAAAATCCCAGCAGAATTCAGACTATAGAGTGGATAAGCAAATGCTAACTGTATCTGTCAAATCTTAAATCATCTGATCAGTTCACTTTCAAAATTAAGCCTGCTGGAAAACTGCCTGTTCTGCTAAATTTTCCACTGGCCCTAAAAGAAAAAAAATATTTGCACGGAGAAATAGAAAAGAGAAAACACTTGGCAAGCACTGACATTGGTGCTCTAGAAATTGAGAGTTTTTCATTTTGTACCTGGAGTCCCAGAAGCCAGCTTCTTCCAGTAGAAATGAACTGGCCCCCGGAGATCAATATGAGTTACGCTGGGATGTACGCTGCAGCAACGATGCCAAAAGCTCCCTCTCCCCTGTTCCCCATATGTTGTTTGCCATCATCCAGCACTCTTATTTCTCTGTCATTTCTGACTGTTTCATATTTTTTCCTCTGAAGACCTGAAATCCCATAAATATCCCTCCTCTCTGCCTGTGACTCACTGCTTGCAGCCCAGCTTGAAAAATCTTGAGCTAAACTACACAATGTGCGTGGCACTCTTACGTGGCAGCTCTCGTCTCCTGTGCCATTCTGTCGTCTCCATTTGGGCTAGTTCATCGGACTCTTTTCCTTTCCATTTTTTCTTGCATGATGACCATGCTCTTGTCTTCTCCAGCCAAATTAGCTGTGCCAATGCTTCTGTGGACTGGCACAAAGAAAGCTGTGTAACACACAGAATTCCCATCTGTGAAGGAAACTTGTCCTCAGCATCTGGGACCTAGGGACCTCCAGGGTTTGGACTACACTGTCAGGTTCCCACAGTGGCTGATGGATTTGTATTTAGACACTCGCTTTTCACCTTCTCAGAAATATGCTTCTCAAAAATGAATTACTCAGCCAGAAAGAGCATATCCTTAGGTAATGCATATGTAAGCACTCTTCTCTACTAACAGAGGCATTATGTAGTACTTCATCTATAGCACAACAGCAAATGAATGGTACTTAGGATAAAATGGTGCATTCCTATTCCAATGTGATGTTGTTCCCCATTATATATTTGGTAGGTTTGGGGGGGATTTTTTTGGTCTGGTTAGAAATGAATTTGAAATGCTTTTCTGCAGAGATTCTCAAAGGGGTTGGAATTAAATCCCCACATATCAATAAAATGTTCTTAGGCTCTTCTGGTACTAAATGCAAAGCTGGATAGATGGTATAAATTCATTCCTGCAAGCAAATTCATGTGGCTGGACTTTTATTTCCATTTATTATGAAAATAAATCAGTGTGTGTCTGCATGGATGACCTCTTGATAAGTTCCCCATGACATTAAGGTCATTACCTTTCCTAGAACAGACTGGTAAATTAAATCTTACTGGCATCATTATCATGAGAGTATTTCGCCTCGTACAGACAGTCCTTCCAACCCTTGATTCCCAACACAAGGCATCACTGTCCAATCTCTTCTCCCTGACATTGTTTTTCTGCTGAGGTTTAAGGCTCTGAACCTGAGATAAAGGTATATGTGAGCACCTTCTGAATTTCTCAACCTTCATCTACTCTCTTAACCTTGCTTCTGAAGTGGTGAAGATTGAAAACTTTTGGCAAATTAACAAGGTTATATGCATCCCTCTTCAAAGCTATTTTTGTTTTTCACCTACAAAGGATTTATTTTGCCATTTATAAGTTTACCTGGATGCTATTTGACTTGATTTTTCTCATGTGGCACCGGGAATGTCAGAAAGAACTGCATGTGGGTGTTCTGGAGCCAATAAATAGCAATTTTTAAGGCCTCATGCGTTATTTTTCTACTGAAGTGTTTTGTTCAAAGAAGCCCAGCTCAGCTAGATTAGCCTGGACAGACTGAGCTGTGTTTCAGAGCTTTTCCAGCTACTCTTACATTTATCACAAGTCCTTCACCAGCTGTCACAACTCCTATATGACTTGACTAGGTACAGTAGTACCTTTTACCTGTATCTATAGACTATCCGATCAAGAAGAACTTGCAGGTGACTTTTCTTTTTCCTAAGAAATACTTGAAAAAGGCAAGAAGCTCTTGATTCACTCCCTACTACATTTGCTGGTGCTGATCCCACTTGGCTGGTTGGGTAGCCACAGCTGAGTGCTTCTACACCAGTCCCCAGATGATCAGAAATATCCAGCCACTTGCTTAAAGAAATGAACCCCATTTAGCCTTGCAAAGTTTACACCCTTGAGAAAATATTTGTCTTAAAATAATCTATTCGTGTGTACAATTGCCTAGAGCGGATGAAACTGAAATCAGTGAGTGAATTTGTGTTTTGCACCTGTTTCTGGTCTTTCAGTGAATGTCCCCGTGCCACTGTATCCCATCTCGTTTAAAGGACTTGTCACTTCTTGAACTCCCTCAGCATGTGCAGGCTCTGTGGGGCTGCTCACAGTGCTGTGTCTGCAGAGCTGAAGTTCAGCAGAACTTCATGTGGGAGGACAAGAAAAGGAGAAAAACCTTTCTGTGGATAGGATTTTTAATACATAATCGCTCCAGTTAGTCACTCTCTTACTTAGTAGCACCAAGATTTGACCTCTTTAGGAGCCATTCCTTGTTCAGTGCTGGCTGTCATATGGTCAGCTGTGCTTGATAACTGGTTGCACTTTGAGGTGGATCTGTGGGGAAAGAGTCCTTACTCAAAGAGCAAGACTTGATGCAGCATCTTAATTTCCAAGCCTATTTTCAGATGCACCTTTTAAATTTTCTAACTATCTATAGCTGGGTGTTTTGATAGTCTGTTTTGTGCATTTTAAATTACACATGCCAGCAAAAAGGCTAAAGATTAAAAGAGTTACTAACCTTCAGATAGTATACGAAAAATGTTTCTCTTCAAAGGCAGTTTCACTCTGTGGTGTTGTTTCTGAAGAAAGAACCAGGCTGCACAAGCTTCAGTAGAAGTTTTCCTATTTTATGCATAACTGAAGTAATACTTTTATGCCATTAGAAAAGTAGTCAGTCTTAAGTACAATGTCAAAATGTCCCTTTGCATAAAGGGGTTGACAGTGATATTCTGTTGCCTAGTGCTTTTTGAGTTACAAATATTCAATAGCTTTTAATTGCTTAACCATGTGAATATTTTCATTCCACATGCAAAATTCATTTAAAAATCTCTCCAAATAATGCGTGCTGCACAGTCGCACAGGATTTCTGATGTCGGTTCTTCCCTTCATCCTCAGTCTGGCAATGTTTCTGGAGAATATAGTCTTTTCAACTTTGTCAAAGAATATGAATTTTATTCCTTTTTTTTCACCCCACTGTGAAAGAGAGGCGATCGCATTCTTTGAGAGCACTCATCCTGCCTCACGGCTGCCTCTTTTACACCAAGATCTCAGCATGTGTGAAAAGGTGCTGTTCTATTGACTTCAGCAGGGAATTTACCACTGTTAGCAGCAGCTGACCAGAGGGAATGTAAACTGGCAATTTGGCTTGCATCTGGTTTTGCTCTAGCACCTCTGACAATCCATGCTGCATGCGTGAGAGTGAGCACCAGAGCAATCCCATCACCTTCCTTAAATTTAGGCAAGTATGACAAGATGGCTCACTCACAACACTCTTCTTTGGTTGCTTTGCTGTAAGAAAAGCCCTCCTATTATTTCTGGTACTTTGAATAAAAACACAAAGTAATGACTGTCTTGCAGTGGATCCACAGACTGGATCTGGGACACATGCCATGCAGTGGGGACCACAGAGCAGGTTGTCCCCTGCGTGGCTGCCACAGTGACAACACAGATGTGGTCAGAGGGAGTTATTTTCCACAATAGATGTTCCTCTGCTGTAGGCAGCCTGTTGGCAAGCAGAATCATCATGCAGTCATACAAAATACAACATGCTGTGGATGCTGGTAGGGGGAATGGGAACAGGGGAAAGAGTACAGCAGGCGGGGACCCCTCAGTTTCAGAGCCTCACTTCATAAGCAGGGCAATTTTTTGAGTGCTTACACTGGAGTTAGGCTGAAGGTGGTGCCTGGTCCCAGGGACTTCCCAGAGAGCATTGTGGAGAGCTGTTCATGGCTGCACTTAGGAGCTGTTTGCATATAATCCCTAAGTAAATACACATCCTAGTAATCAGCTATAGATTTCTCTGCACTCCAGACTTAAGTGCTATTAATTATATCCCCACTCAGAAGCCTCCAAGAACCATTAATTAGAAAGCAGGAGCTGATGGTTTGCTTGTCTGTGTGAAACTATTATGACCTGAGAGTGAAATATAAACTTCAAAAGAAATATGTTTTATGAAGGTCACCTTGGAAAACATCATAACAATCTGTCAGGAGAAGAGAATGCAGCGCTCCAAGTGTGCATTTCAGTGTGACATTATGCTTTAAGTAGTTGGAAATAGCAAAGAGAAGATGGATCAGATCATAGGATCTATGTTTTTTCACCCCAAATTCTCTTTTTTCTGCACTAAGTAGATATAAAGTAATCTTTTTGTCATTTCAATGGAATGCAAGGAAAGTTAACGTCAACAGAAATCCAATAGACAAACATAATCTGGCCCTTGCTGGTATTTTTGAAGTGTAAAACATCCAGACCCACCACCTCTGCAGCAGGGAGAAGGTTTATGCACAGGAATTAAATTATCTCTTCAAGGGAAGATGTAAACAGCCAGAAGAAGTGCGGTGACTGTGTACAGCAGTAATACCCACCCTAGAAGGCTCAGGGCAAAAGGCTTCCCCAAATAAATGTGATGTGCTAATGCACAGCAGCCTCAACGTTGAGGTCGATTATATTTCTGGTTGAAGCATATCATTATTCTTAGGAAAACAAAGCTGCAATAGAGTTAGTTATAAGTGAAATGTCTTCCTCTTGTACAAGGACACCATAAACATAATTTCCCCCTCACACCTATTCCAGGGCTCTATTTTGAGGCTCTAAATAGTACTGTGCTGAAAGTTACACACCTCATTCTCTGGACTTCCATTTCCCTATAGGTGACCATTTAATTCAGCTGTAAAGAGTACATGAATTCCATACAGCACTGCTTGGATCCTGTAATTATAGCTACAGTAGAAGCATCATGGCCAGAGACACAGGCAAGATTGTACCACATAAAGGCAAAGCAGCAAATGCATTACTGTTAGCAAAGAAAGCTGACAGAGGGCCAGATGTTCTCTTAACTTGCACATCCAGCAGCCTGAATGCTTACCTGGGCTGTCTGTCAAATACCAAGTATTTTCAGCCTGATTCCTTCTTGACTCGTTATTAAGCTTTATGTGTGTCGCATTGCGTGAGAAGAAAATGGGGAAAGCCGAGCATAACTGATGGACATTGTGTCCCAGGAGCTGGAATAAAAGAATCAAGGTATAGGACAATGCTGAGCTTCAAATAAGGATGGTATCAACTGTGGTCAAGTACTTCTATACCCAAACCTGCAAAAGAATGCACTTACTAAGCAGCCAGACCTTCCTTCAAGCAGATTCACAAAACACGTGCCAAGTAATTTCCAGGCTGCCATCAAACTGTCAGTCAAGAGGGGCATACAATGGAAACTGTTGCTCAAAATGCCATCAAAAGGGGAAACATATGTTTCAGTGAGAAAAGACAATCAAACAAAGAAGTGGGTGGTTGGGGAGCTGCAGCCGCTACAGCAGCAAGGATCCAAGCCTCGCGCGCAGCCCCAGGAAGCAAGTTCAGGGGCCGTGCCCTTGTCTAACAGTTGGGTAACAGCTTTGTGTTTAATAAGCCAAAATAATTTTCTGAGTATTGAAGCCAGCTCTAAACACGCTCTGAAGTGAAGGTACAAAACTGAAGATACCAAGCAAAAAGCCCACTTCACACTCAATTATTAGCAAAGGTTTTTACCGTGTTGTCCTATTGCTGTTGCTGCTGCATAATAGAACTGCCCAGAGAGACACTCTAACCAGCAACCCGAACGCGACCTCAAAGCTTGAAAGCTGCCTTTGTGTGAGTTTCGGTATCTAGGCTGTGTAGGTGGAAAGGCATTAACAACTTCTCCAGTAAGTAGTTATTTGAAAAAGGAAGGGGGTGATGGACATTGGAAATATGTTGAGCTAAGCATACTTGAGGCTCCATTGTTTGCCAGGTTGTCAGTCTCTACACAAAAGGACAGGTATGTGCAGGGGTAAACCCAAATGCCCTGTTTGTGTTAGTACCTGGGGCAGCTGCAAGCCTCCAGTTAACTCTGCGATAACAATTGCGCCATGAGTTTGTGCAGGGATTTCGCACACAGTTTTCACAGCTGCAGTCAGCTGCAGTTGTCAGGCTCTCAGCATTTCTATTTCTCTGCTTCAGGAACACCTTCCAGGTCTGTCATAGCACCTGCTACAGGTCTTTTACTAGGGTGGACCACCAAGAGATGCATAAAATTGGAACAGAGATGGGAAGAAATACCCCATTCATTCTCCAGTGTGTGAGACTGGGGGCATTTTCAGGGTGATGGTCCCAAATCACTGGTGTGTAATACCTTGGTATTAGGTAGGGTCCCACCGCAGGGTCAGGATGGATGAGGATATACAAGAGATGATGATTTTGAAAGAGTATTTGCAGGAGCTTATATAAGAGATCACACGCCCCAGAGATTCTTGCATGAGATTATTATAGCAAAATTGATTTGAAGAGTAAGAAGCTGCATTTGATGACACAAGATGCCCTTTCTAATCCTTTGTTCCTATGACTAGCGGTCAATGGAGCTGGGGACTGTGCTGTCTTACTTACGGACATCAGAGAGGTGGCTTCACTTCCTGTTTGTTTTTTGTAAAATGATCTTGGCCTCCTTTGGAGGGTGCTTTGTGAGTTAGGAATAAAAAGCACAATGTGAAAGGCAGGCATTAGTATTATTTGGAAGTGAACTTTATTGAAAAAGTGGATAATAAATCAAACAAATGCTCCTCTTTCTTGCTCTGATACATAATTTTAGAATAGTTATGTGCAAGGATTTTCTCCTTTCTCTATCGCGCAGGCTATAATAGAAGCTGAAATGTGCTGTGTGTGGATTTAACACTGAATATTTCTTTTTGCCTATTGCTGTCAGTGTTTCCTGTTGGAACACACTAATGAGCACCTAATTCATTAGCAATGAACAGCCTTACATTTTGTCTTACTAAGAAAGATCGAAGATACTATTATATGTAACTATCTGTTATGTTTGATATTTCTTAGGTAACAAAGTGTTTGAAAAACATCCTGTGATATAAGAAACTCCTCAGAAAGAAAGACCTCATTCTCCAGTTCTCAGTGGCCCTGGAGCTGCAGCTGAACAATTTTATTATGTTCTACAAATATGGGATTCTTCCATGAAAAATTTTATTGGACCTTTGGATATCATCAAGGTTGAATTTTCAGTGAAGACAACTAACAGTACTGATTCAAAATGTTGCTCTGAGTAGTAACTCATATTTTTCTGAATTATGTACTTGGGAAGGAATCTTTTTAAATTGTCCCTTGGCCTAAATTGAAATAAACTGCTAGCAAAATCAGGTAGCTACTGTGTTTAGGTACATTACAAAGCGTTTACTCCATGTTGTGCTTTTTGATTCGGTTATTGTATGTGGGCTATTATATCATAGAAAATTTAGCTCTTTTAGCAGCATGACAACTCATAAAAACCAAGAAATATAACACTTCCTAAGATCTTTCCTTTCTCTCTTCCTTTTAATGCATTGTCACAGTGCTTCTGGAGCTTAAGGTGATACAAAACACTTCTGCGAATCAGTTAATATGTAAAGCTGCTAATGGCATAGTAATCACATTAGGGTTAGACTGGCACGAATGTCCTGCTTGCAGCAACAAACAACGTGAGTGGCAGCCACCCATGTGGAATGCTCCGTTGGCAAGAAATGCTGTGTTTGGAGCCCCACACAGGAAGAAGCCCACCATGGGTTAGTTGTTGATTGCTAACATGTAATAAAGGAAAAGAAGTCAAACAACAGATGGAGGAGAGAAGAAATGAGTCTGCAAGATATGCACGAAAAGAGCACCAGTAATCTTGCTCTTGAACTGTGGGGAAGTGACAACCAAAGCTTTCTGTGTCCCCTGAACTCAGGATGGAAAACAAAATGTGCCAAGGCTTTCAATAAGAGCCGTGCTGAGGGGGGCAGAGTCTACCTGAAGGCTTGAGGAGGTCAGGATCAGGTCCAAACCAGAGCCTGGCAGTGCTTTGCATGCCTGGCAGCACAGCATGGTCACTGTCCAGAACAAATAAATATGCTCCACAATAGTCTGTCCTAAGGGTTTGCAACCTGACCTGAGAAGTACAAAAATGCACAATGGATGAATTCTTATAATTTTCCCTAAGTCTGTCTCTGCTATATACTGCAGAGGAATTCAGTCTATTGGTTTGAAGTCTTTATGCTGGTCAAATATAAATAGAAACACTAGAGCAAAATCATTGATGTTTGATTCCAGATTTTACTGTGGTGCTGTTAAAATATTGCTCCTGAAAAGCCAGTTTGATTCAAAGACTTACCGTGACTCAATGTGGCCACCAATATCTTCCATTAGCCCTTTTAAAAACTGTAGAGATTGTAATGCTATTTTTTTTTCCATGCAGAGTATGAAAAGTCAATGAAAACACAGACTCAATGAAAAGTCCATTTTGATAGTGTCTGCACTTTTTAGACCCTGAACAAGGGCTGAATAAACAGTAAATGAAGGTCAGGGGGCAATAAGTGACAGAGAAGAAAAGGTGAGCAGACAGGATGGTCAACGATGCTAGCAGGTGGGCTAACATGAACAGTCCTTTTGCACTTCAATGTTTAAAGTAGCTGTGATTTCACACAGAAGGAAGACAATGGTTGTGCTGCCAGGGAAGCACTGAAAGGAAAACCTGAGCATCGGTTACATTTGCAAGGTATTTCCAAACCTGATGCTCAGTGGCTTCCTATTAAGTATGGAATATTCTGTATTAATTCTGTAGCCTGTGATGAGCGGGCGCTGCGCCAACCATTTTGCATGGGGGCTGCCGAGCAGATGAGTGCTGAGCTGTATGGAAGATTTCATTTGCGTAAATGAGGAGGCCGTTATCACAGCACTAAAGGTCCTGTTTTTAAAAAAGCCTCCTGTGGCATTATGCACAAAACAACCTATTTATGCAGCATGAAAATATTTATGTGCTTCGCTCCAGCTTAAAAAGGGAATTTGCAATAGATGAGGGACATGAGAAAGGATTGGAGTGAGAGATAAGGAGAGATTAGAAAAGGCAGATCATGAAGTACATGACATCCTGCAGCAGTATGTAGAGTAAACCCCTGCTTTTTTTAACACCTGAGCCTTGAGAATGGTGTCTGGATCATTCATACACTTCCTATAATTTTCCACAGGCAGGGTGCTGCTGTTGCTGGAAATGTGAGGGTACACTGTGCTGAAAGCATTGATGGTCTTTATAACCAACTTTGTCCTTTCCAACCTCAACCGCTTGCCCTTGCTGGGGTCATGCCCAGGGCTTGCCTTTGGGCTGGGGGATGCTGCAGAGTGCTGAGCTCCTCCACCGAAAGCAGAAAACAGGGGAAAAATCACCTGTGCAGGGGCTCAGATGGACATGGTGCAAGTCGAGTGGTCCTGTTGGGGTGGCTTCATAACAGGACAGAGCTAACTGTGCTTGGTGTTATACGGCTCAGACCCTTGTTCCCTGTCCTTACACACAAGCAAGTTTCCCAGGCTTTTTCGATTACTAAGAGTTTGCTTCGCTGAAGTGAGCAGTTCCTCCAAGGGGCTGCAGTGGCTGTGCCTGTGTGCCTCTATTTTCATTAGCAAAACAGCTGTGGCTCAGCCACAGTGCTCTTCACTGACTTCTGTAGGACCAGGCTAGGAGTAGGATGTGGCTCCACATGCCCTCTTCCCCCTGCCTGCCTTGAAGCAGAAATTGTGGAAGAGCTGTCTCAGGCACGGTTAGTCCCGTGGGCAGGAGGATGGCCAGGTTATAGGGAGCACACATCTGATGAGGACACCATCAGCCCACGCACCTGGTCCCTGCCATGCCCGGCAGCCCAGGTCCCATTTGAAGGCCACCTGGCAGCCATCTGCTCATGCATGTACATTTTCAGACCTGGGCAAAAACATTAGGAATGGGCTCTGAAGGCTTTGGTGCAGCAGCAGCAGCATGGGCCCATGTTGTGCTGTGCAAGGTCCTAGGCACCCAGCTTCTGCACATCCCTGCTTGGTTTTCCAGTGTGCTTATCTGGACTGCAATTACGTTTCTTTGTGCAGAAAGGCAGCTTAGATGGCTAATTGTCCTGCAGCAAATCTGCTTGCACTAAGGCAAGCAGGTATTCTACAGTGCTTTCAATGAAGGCTGTGAGTATAGCATGAGGATATTTTTTAATTGCCTTTCAGCAGTTCAGCATCATTCTTGCTCCAGATGCAGATGCACCAGCTGCTGGTCCTCCCCGGGACAGCCAGTGCCACCCCAGGTGGCTCAAAGGGACTTGTGTGTTGACACATCCATGGGCTGCAGAGGTGCCATGTCGGCTCCTTGAAGTCTTTGTGCGGTATTTCAGAAATCGGCTCTGTGCTGCTTCTAACCTCCCCCAGCACACATGCACCCCACCCCCAGGTATCAGGCTCTCATTTGATCCTGTGGTCAAATAATGTGGTGTTTTGGTTTTAATTAATGTTGCAAAGAGGGGAAAATGACCGTTTGGTCTCTGTGGGAGCCTGACCTGGCTGCAGACTCAGGATGACATCTAAGACGGAGGCTCCTGGCTGTGATGGTGGGAGTCAAGGCCAGCTCCTGGCTTGTGACAGCATCCTGAAACGTGACTGGGGACTGAGCACCCCCTGAAATAAAAATACCTGAATACACGTGGGATCTGGGGGTGATTTCATACCCTAGCTCTAAAGCAAGAAAAATCATAATGCCCCAGTACCCATGGAGCTAATGAAAAACTTTCAAGCCCAAATACACACATAGTGACAGCCATGAAAGTAAATAATTTCTGTCTCAGCTTTCTGTATCCTCCTATCCACTCCCCATCTCTTGCTGTCACTGCGGTCGATGGCTGCTGAAAAGCCTTGTCCGATTCCTGCATCTGGTTCCTAACGTACAGGCCAGCAGCACTGTGGAGGAGAAAACGCTGCTGCTCATGTAAGCTGTCCTGTGTGTTGGCAGGGCTGTGAGTTTCAGAACAGAGTGATGTATTTCAGCTCTTGTGAAATTTCTGAATAATCAGCTCATCAAAAAATATCATGCAGAGTTCCCTTGTAGTCCTCTCCAACTTGCCACCTCTCCTGCCAATAGCTCTGTAGGGTTACCACAGCTTGGCATAGCCCATTAGCAGAGCTCTGCACAATCACTCATGAGTAGAGCTGGCTGGAAAATAAAATTCTCCTTCTTGGAAAGAAAAAAAAAAAAAAAAGATTTGGTGGGGCAGGGGGGATGTTTGGCTTGGCATTTCAGGATGAAGATTTTCTCCACTGCTCCCTCCAGCACCCTCTTCTACTCCCCCCTGCACCCCACCCTTTTTTCTCCCAACCCCATTTTTTAGAAGGTGACTCCAAGAAAATAAAAATTCTACTTAAAGTGGCAAAGTCATTGGATGCTGTTTGATCTGCTGGTGACATCCTCCTGGCCCCCAGGGCTAAGAGTCTCACTGCAGGATGGGCACCAACCCGCTGGCACCTTCTCCAGCTGGGACTCCTGGGCAAGTTGTCCTTGGACCCTCACTTTTTGCTGCCACTGCCCGGTTTCTTCTCTGGAGTTTCTTCAAGATATTCCCCTCCTCGAGCAGCTCAAAAACCTGCTGCTTAGGCATCTGGGAGCTGGTGACTATGTCTCTGTTCACAGGGAGATGGTAGATGCTGGAAGGGCCTTGAGGTAAACCCGACCAGCGGCGCTGTGGAGACAAGGGGCCGAGCAGCAAGAGTCCCTGGCCTGCCTTCAGCTGCTCCCCTTGGTCCTGGGTTGCCTCCAGGCACATCCCCCTGTGCTTTCCCCGTCCTTTTGGACATGTGTTTTTCAGTCACAGGTGATCATTGCTTTGGCTGGAAAGAGCAGACTTCCTCGCTGTGTCCTCTAATGATGCTCAGAGCTGAAACACAGGGAGGAGGCCAAGCTGGTTGCAGACCCTTTCCTTAAGGCAGGTGGCAAATAGCAAGTGCTGTGGAGAAGGGAGGTGCAAAAATCAATGGTTAGTGCATTAGGATTAAAGCTGTGGCACGAAAGCCTTATATGGCCAGGATTATTATTTATTTTTAGGCCTGCGGTGCCTGCATTGACTGTGGCGCTTGGTGTAACGTGGGCTTAGTACTTGCGTCGCTTTGCAAACCCCTGTATGCATGCGTGGGGCACAACGGCATCCGTCAGTGAGAGGTGGCTCCAGCGCAGTTTTCGAGCACCGCCTGTCCCCTCCTTGGCTCTTCCCCCGACCCAGCTGCAGCTGCCGAGCTTTTGCTCTGTCCCTCTTTACTTGTGTCACCCTATCTCTTTTTGCTCAGGCTTTTGTCATTTCTTTTGTCACCATAGTGATAGGAAAAGAGTGATGATTGCTGGAGTAATTTCCCATATTAGCTAACGCTGGCCTTTCAGCCTAAATCAGCGCTTCATTTTCCCCGGGCTCCGGCTGAGCCCCAGCGGAGCAGCATTCAAAAGCGGTGGCGGAGGGGCCTCGGCACGTCACGGTGCAGCCAGCGCTCCTCCGGGACAGCCTGGGCAGGGACAGGGCCTTCAGGTCACTGCATGTCCCATCTCCGCACACCAGGGATGCACAGAGAAAAGGGGAAGAAAAAAAATCCACTTTTGCAAAGGTTTCTCCCTGACTGCATTTGCTGTGGGTCTCGTGGTCTGCAAAAACCAGGAATTTGGGCACTTCTGTCTGTTTTGGGGCACATGCACCTTTGCAGCATGCATAGAAAGAGCTCCCCAGAGGTAACCGCTTGCTCCGACCCATGCAGCGAGTTGGAAAAGACCCCCCACGTGTATCCCCAGCCTGCACCCCTGCCTCTGCACGGCCTCTTGCAGCACTGGCTGTTCCCAGGGAGCTCAAACCAGGGCTGGGACCAAACCTGGGCTCACAGTGGGGCAAGAGGGCGGCTCAGTACAAAATACTGCTGTCTTCCAGGCTCTATTAGTCATTTACTGCATCTCAGAGAGACACGCAGGATACACACACACAACTACATACTTAAAAATCAAGATCATTAAGTACGCAAATACGTTTAAATAACAAACAAGCCACTGAAAAGCGGAGAAAGGTCACAAAATGTGAAATGAAAGCTGCTCTTCTGTTCTCCGTTCCGGCAGTGCCAGTCCCTGCCACAGAGGAGGATATATTAAGAAGAGTCAACCTTCATTTCAAGCGTGCTGCCTTTTGTCCTCATATCACAACATTAACATTATCCCCACATAATTTTGTGTATTTAATTTTACAATAGACTGTGCCAGTGAGCACTGCCTGTAAATATTTGATCACCACCGTTCCTCTAGGATTATCTTATCAAGAGTAAAGATATTAAAATAGAAATCTTGTCATGTTACTGCCTTTATACTTCCAGCCTGAGAGTTGATTGACAGAAAATGAACTGCCTGAACTAGCTCTAAAGTGTCTTTTCACTGAGAGCTTTAATGCCAGAGGCTATACAAAAAAAGGTAGCTAGTCATCGGAAACTAATGCCTTGCTGTAGTTACAGAGCTTTTGTACTGAAGATTAAAAAATATGAATCTACTAGGGGTATTTTTACAAGTGTAAAATGATGTTGGTCTTTTTGTATCTTTTTGCCATCTCTAATGAGCCTTAAAAAGAGCCTTCCCTTTTCTTCCCACACTTGAATATTAGATGCAGCCTCACCACAGCTCACAGACACGGGCTGAAGTTTTGCAAGAGTAAGCTCTTGACTTATCTAACCTACAAAATTTCTTTTTGGTGATAAAACGGATTGCAAGCCAGGACTGAATGTTCCTGCCTAGCTTGGAATATCAAACCACTATAGACAAGTCAAGGTTTCTATTTATGGCCAGCTAAAGACACACCCGTAATGCTGTTTTAATGTTACAAAATTGCCCTGAAATTGTCATGTGTCTGAAGAGCACCATGCTGCAAATATATAGCCAGTCCCTGAGGGCTCACTCAGCCTGTGCTCCAGCACAAATCAATGAGAGTTTTCGCTGGAGTAAGGACCCAAGCGCCAATTCAGGAAAGTACCTAGGCACAAGCAAACTTTAATCACAAGCTCATGCTCCTTAGAAATCAATAAAGACAGAAGCTGGCTGGGGCAAGGGGATGGTGAAGGGTGTGGGTCCTGCATCCCTGCAGTACCTGCGCCCAGGCGGGTGAAGGACCAGCAGTTCCCGGCATCCCAAATAAATCTGGCTTTGTCCTGTCATGATCCTGGAGGGCAGGGAAGGGTCGTTAGTTCACAGATCTGTCCCATCGCAATGACAAACTGTAGCCACCGGCATTAAATCACCCAAGGCCTTCAAGGCAGTAACAACAGAAGTGTTCTTGCGGGATGACTGAGGCCGGAGTAGCCAGAAACAGTGCAACCTGGAACACTCTGCTTTAGTCAGATCATTCCTCCCACTTTTTTCTCTTCCAACGTGAATAACTGTATGAAATGAAAATAACTGGACATTAAGCAGCCTATTGTTGAGCTGACATGAAAGGGATTTACATGGGTGGCTCCCATTAGCAGCAATGGGTGGTCCCCTCCACATTTTCCCTGGGCTCTGAACATAGAAAAACTTGTCCTAACATTTCACTTAACAGAAAAAGTCAAGAGCTGTGGTTTTGCTCAGCGTGCTCAATATATTCAATTAAAATATACTGGCCTGTTCATCAGCTATTAACTGTCTTTGCAAGAGCTGTAATTAAACAGATACTTACCTGTGAAAGGAAATCTTTCAAGACAAACTCTGACATGGCAGCGGAGGAGAGTAGGAATTTCCCAGGTCTCCAGTGTGGGTTTGCTTTGTGTCTCCGCATGAATCCCTCAACCACTGGGAGTTTTCCTTTCCCTGCTGCTGGAGCGAGGATGGCTTCATGGTCCACTGATGGCTGCTGATTTCCATGCAGGTAGGGCACGTCAGCAGAAGGCGAGGGGTTGGCCAGATCCAGCTCCTGCATGTCCCTTCCCTGGGCATGCTGGGTGTGAGCTGAGCACCAGCAGTGCCGGTTGCTTGGAAGCCCTGGGGGAATAAAATCAGCCAGATGATTTTCTCAACCAGGCAATTCACTTGCAGAAATATCATTTACCAAGTTCCACTTACGGCCTCAGGGATAAGAAATGGAGAATGAGAAAGAGTTGGCTGCTCTGGAGTTTTTAGCAAACTCAGAGGTTTTAGAGGGTTTAGCAGCTGGTGGCCTCCAATTCAATGGGCAGTAGAGTTAAAAGCCACGCACCCTGCTTTGAAAACTTCTTCCAAAGAGCCTGAAATGAAGAAAAACCCCAACAAGGCAGACTAGTACAAAGCAGAGGAAGGAACTGAAGGAAGCAAAAAGTAATTACCTGAGCCAACTGTTCTAATTATATACACACAGCAGACAAACGGTGATAGCAATTGTTGGTGCTCTTAAGACGGATAGCAGGGAAATGGAGATACAGTAGAAAATAACACATATTAAGGAATTAGTATTCATTATGCTAAAGAAGGGGGTGGGTATTTACATTAGTCAGAAAACAGGCATACAGAGAGATGGGTGACAGCAAGGAGAAGCGTAGCAAGAAAACCCAGAGCACAGTTGTGACGGGTTTCCCTGGTAGGTGTGAACAAGGGATGCTGAGCTGGGTGTGATGCCACCAGCACTGCTGCTTTCCCCCAGAGACCTTCCAGGGCTGAGCAGCACCTGCTTTTCCCAAGAGCGATGTTCCCGTCGGCCAGTTTAGTCTCCTGTATGTAACTTCCTACACGCTAAAATACAGCATTTCTGCAGGAGACTCCGGACCACCAGGTGCACCACAAAGGGGTGTACCCTGCACAGGCAATGGTTGTCCACTAATGGATAGCCCCAGCATCGCTCGATTATATCACAGTTTTATGCAGCTGACGGCATCCAAAATGCAGCTCCGGCTGCCTCCAGGCACAGGGCTGGAGCAGGGCACTAGGAAGCCCAGCGCCTCGCTGCAGGGCTGCAGGATAGCACACCACGTGTGAGGAGCTGAGTGTGCTCCCTCTTGCCATGGGGCTTTTGGGGGACAATAGCGTGCCCCCTACCACACTGTACTGGCTGGGTTTCGATCTCCTGTGTGCTCAGGGTCTTCTGGATCCTTTCACTACAATGTCCCAAAGCTCCTTGTGAGTTTGTGCCATCCTCTTCACGAGGTACCGTCAGCAAACACTCATGTTCCTCTGCTGAGGTCCTTAATGAAGATAGATAGTGATCAAAGTAAGCTTCAGCCCAGTCCTTGAAAAACCTCTCCTTTCACCATTACTGGGCCCTATTAGCCAGTTCCCCACCCATTTCTGAGATATTCAATTAATCCCCATCTTCTCCAGCATGGCTTATACTGTTAGATATTCGGAGCACGAAGGCAGGGGATTCGCTGAAATCCTGGAGGAGGAGAACTGTTGGATTTCCTTTATCTGCAAGATCAGTTAGGGATTTCAGGTTAATCTTGCTTGGTAAATCATGTTGCATTTTATACCATTTGCCTTCGTGTCTCTGTAAATGGTCTTTCTCTCAGAAAGATGTCAGCAAGCTCTCACTATTGGACCCTGTTCATTTAGCAAGACCTTCTTAAATAGATGCACTACATTTGCCACACTCCCATGTATAGAGCCCCACCCCTGAGCTCATACACTTGTTAAGCACCCACCTGTGGGTCCATGGGCCAGATCCTTCAAAATTGAAGGACAGAGAGTGCCCACTATCTGCTGTTGGGCACCCAAGCCTGTTCCTTAGGTGTCTAATAAACTCAGCGAAGTATGTAAGTACCTAAAAAACCATCCTGTTGCAAGTTCCCACTGGCGATCGGGAGCCATAAAACCTAACTTGACATGGGCTGGTGGTTTTGGGATTTCATTTCTGCACATCTTAACCTTCAGTTTTGCATTCAGTCCCTTTGCCATGCTGCCTTTAGCCCATGCTCCAAATCTTTTTCCTCCCCCAAAAGCCAGGCATTTCTCCTGCTTTGAGGAAGAGGGTGCATAACATCATTATTCTGCCCATATACTCCTGCTCTGTGCTAGTAGCCAGCAGCCCTTCTCTCCTCTGTCTTTCTCTTGCCCTGTGGTTGTAGAAGTTGTGCATTTGAATAGTCTTTCCTAGGTCTACCTAAGCAAGTCTCCCTTCATCCTTTCCTTTCCTGACTGCCCTGGTTTCAGCTGGGATAGATTTAATTTTCTTTCTAGTAGCTGGTATAGTGTTATGTTTTGGATTTAGTATGAGAATAATGTTGATAACACACTGATGTTTTCAGTTGTTGCTAAGTAGTGTTTATATGAAGTCACAGATTTTTCAGCTTCTCATGCCCAGCCAGCAAGAAGGCTGGAGGGGCACAAGAAGTTGGGAGGGGACACAGCCAGGACAGCTGACCCAAACTAGCCAAAGGGATATTCCATACCGTGTGATGTCATGCCCAGTATATAAACTGGGGGGGAGTTAGCCTGGGGGCAGATTGCTGCTCAGGAACTAACTGGGCATCAGTCAGCAGGGGGTGAGCAATTGCATTGTGCATCACTTGTATATTCCAATCCTTTTATTATTATTATTGTCATTTTAGTATTGTTATTACTATCATTATTAGTTTCTTCCTTTCTATTCTATTAAACTGTTCTTTTCTCAACCCACGAGTTCTAATTTTTTCCGATTCTCTCCCCCATCCCACCCGGGTGGCAGGGGTGGTGAGTGAGCGGTTGCGTGGCGCTTAGTTGCTGACTGGGGTTAAACCACGACTCCGACCTATTACACAGAGCTTGCTTTGTTGCCAGGGCTTCCTTCTTCATGCCACTTACTTAGATTCTGATAATTCTTGGTCTAAGATGATATTTTTCATCCAATTCTGTCTCCAGCTCCTTCCTGGAAGTTTCTTCCTCTTAAACTGAGAGGCACTTTCCAGATCTGAAGCAGGTTGCCTGTCCCTGCCTGCTCACCGTGCGACAATGCAGATGGCAGAGTTGCACAGCTCCTTGGGTGATCAAGCGCTTTATAAATTTCAAGCCAGAGATGTAAAAAAAAAAAATGGCCAAAAAAAAAAAAAAGTCTTTCCAGGGAGCACAAAATCCACACAATGACTTTAGCTAGCTGCACACAGGCAGAAACATCACACTGCCTTAAGTCTGCGTGGATGTTTGTGCCCCAGCTAAATCAAGTTTTCCAGATACTGCCTGCATCCTCAGTCTCCTCCAGCAGCACTTGCAAGCCCCCCTGAGCCCTGTAACCAGAAGGGAAGGGAATGCAGAATCCCAAACCTCTCCTGGCATAAACCAGGCTGCAGATCATAAGCAAACCATCAGTAAGTATCTGTGCAAACACTAAACAGAGGATTTCTAGTCAAAGCCAGCAGCTGAGAAGAAAAGCATCCCTTTCCACCCCTTGGTCTCCTCTCCAAAGACCTAACCATCACTGCTGGCCCTGGGGCAGGGCTCTGGCTCTGCACTTTCCTCAGCCCCTCTCTGCAGTGACTTTTTGATTAGGTTGAGGCAACGATTTTCAGTAAAACAAGAGAGGAAAATTAACAGTTGCAAGACAGCAAGCTCTGTGTGTGTGTGCGCACGTGTGTGCGCACACCTGTGCATCTCCCATAGGACGAGCTTCAGCACACTTCATGTTTATCAGGTCTAAACATGGACAGATGCCTGGTAATGCTGTGGGGGGGAGGCAGGGAATGGAAATCCTATCCTTTCCCTATAGAGTGGCAGGAGGGGACAGAGAAACAAATACAAACTATCAGGCACAAGCTCAAACCAAGATGCTACGGGCACTTAGTCGCACTTTGCTGGACAGGAGGGTGAAGAGCAGCAGCACAGGCGCTGCACAGCCCGTAGGGCCAGGGGCTGCCCCTGCACCTTCTGCGCAGGGGATGCGGCCGCTGCTGAGCCCAGCTGAGCCAGGCACCAGGGCCACAGCCCTCCCAGCAAAACACATATATTAGCTAGCTAGCTAGATATAGATATAGATGTAGATATAGATATAGATTCAAAAAGCTTTCAGGTATTTATATATGAAGGTCTTTTTATATCAAAAAAATAATTTTTTATAATGTTTAAAATGTGTGTATATATGTATATTTATATGCATACATATATAAGCTGGTTGTATATGTATATATAAAGCCCTTTTAAAAGACCTTTATATATATACACACAGAGACATATTTACACATATAAGTATATATACATATACAAGACCTTTCTATATATACATATACACATATACATTGTATTATATATACATTTACATATGTATTATATATATCATAAATATAAGTATATAAAGGTCTTTCAGAAGGACTATATATATGGATGTGCATGTCTATATGTCTATTTATATGAATATGTTTATATGCATATAATATATAAAATTAATAGAATTAATAAATGTAACTACATATACTATAAATATTACATTATATACATATTATCATCCATATTATATAATAACAATAATTATATAATAGTAAATATATATTATATTTTTATGCTATTTGTTATGTACATTTATATTGTTATAATTTTATATATATATATTTAGAATATATGTTTTTAAAGGTCTTTGAAAAGGTCTTTATATATAAGTATAATCAGCATACATATATGCATAAAAATACACACATATACATATATTTTTATGTATATCTGCCTGTGCATATGAATGAATGAAAAAATAAATAAGTAAAACCAGAGAAACAAGTTTATGGCATTTCAGCTGCAGTCCCTGGATAGGCCTGAAGTAAGATGATGAGATTGCTCAAATAATTTGGCAGCCTTGTAATGAAAACTCTATTCTCCAACCGCTTTCATTTAGGCAGGCCTCTTTTAATAATACTTGCTTATTGCCTGGCAGATACAAATGTGAAAAGATGTAGATAATATCCTCTAATGATCCTAGACAACACTATATATATACACACACACGGGGAGGTGGTGGGGGTGTATGTACACACACACATATATGTGTATGTGTACACACACACACAGAGCAGCTTATATTTCTCTCTGGAACCATCAGAAGGAAAAGCTGCCCAGGCGGGGCTCTCCGAGGCTGGGCTGGCACAAACACTTAGTGTAGAAAATCAGCAACCCATCACTGAAGATTACCTAAATTGTAGGAGAAGAGGAATAATATTGCTCCCTGTAGCTCTGCAGAGTTTTCTACATGAAAAGTGCACGTGTATTCTTAAACGAACTCAGGCGTGACTGGATAAAACTCCTGCAGTATGTATACAATACGCATGCCATTGACTTACTAGAAGCCCTGGCAGAGCAGGAGCTGAGGAACCAGCGCTGGGGCGTGAGGGTGGGCGAGGAAAGTGGCCGGGTTGCGCGTGGCATCGTCCTGCTTTGTGCCAGGAGAAACCGCCGGAGTGCAGACACCCTGTCTGCACATTTTACTTTTAAATCCGCTGGCTGCTGCTTTCAGGCCTGACAAGTACCCTGACACCTTTCATTTCCTTTCCTGCCACCAGCCCGGCCAGGAGACGTGATGTCTGTCTGTCCAGCCCCCATATGCCTGGCCATGGCCGGACCCCCCTGCTCACACACGCAGTCCCGACTGGGAAGGAGGAGCTGTCATGCTGTGGCATTTCTCTCCTTCTCCGGCAAAGGGATCCTGCTGAAAGAAGTGAGGAAATAACATCAAAACCCCAGCCGGAGGCTGACAAGCAAACTGACATTTAACAAAAAAATAGGTGAGGTAGGAAGAAAGGCCTGGGTGGGTACTTTAGCGTTTGGCTATGGTTGCAAATCTTTTGGGTGAGCTTTTCTGGCTCCCCAACATAAAAACACTTCCAAACACGTTCTTAAAATGCCAGGGAAAGTATCCCCCCTGCCTTTTCTATCTCATTAGCAGCTGTCCCAGAACTGCCCACACCCAGAAGAGCAGTGGTGTTGAGGCAAGCATTTCACCATCTTCAACTCCAGCAGCAGGAGGAGGAGGGCAGGCAAGGGTTAAGTGACAGCTTATTTACGAGTGACAAGGGTGTGCAGAAGCCTGGAAGATTTTTTTTCCAGTTTTCATTGGGTGACAGACACTTTACAGGCAGTTCTGCTGTCCCTGGGAACGTCAGTGTGAAATGGAGAACTGGTGGCATTTACAGACTGACATTTCTGCTTGTACTCAATAACAGAATAAAGGGGAAAAAGAAAAAAAAGCCGAACCCATGAATGTTTTTAACCACCGCCTGTTTTTACGCCAGCTCTAACTCTGGCTGGTTAGACTCACTGGGCTGTTGCAGCAAGAGGCAGTTTGAGCTGCTGGTGGACAACGTTGCGTTCTGCTCAAACTATTTCTCACTCGCTTAATTATATCCTGCACCTACAGTTTTACAGAGAACAGATGTGAAGGCTTACCTTGGGACAGATACATTATGTATACAGCATTAACTTCACACCCATACAGTCCCCATTTTAATTACACAGCCAGTGGGGGACTCAGGATAGTTTGCTGGCAGAGCAGTTGGTTTCATTAGCAATTCCCAAGACCTCAGCTGTCTGCAAGCATCCTCACCCATGCAGGCTGAGCTACACTGGAGATCCACCCCAAGGCAGCCAAGGGTGAGCTATGCACTGCCTGATCTCTGGGCTGCGATTGCAAGTCCCCCAAAATCACCGAAAGACCAACTGCTGGTACACACCTACGGGCTTGTAGAAGGTCCAGCCTAAGATTCACCTTAAATACAAGTGGTTTGGAGAAAAGCATTAACGTGACATGAAATGTGAGGCCAAAGCATATTAAAAGACAACTTGGACATACAGCGCTGTAGTAGTTTGTCTGATCTCTGACCCCTGTCAGGGAAACATCAGTATGATGGGTCCCCACAGGCTACATCTCTCTGCTAATAAAAGCCTTTTAGCAACATTCAGAGAAGGGGTTTGATCACAGCCTCTTGCTGGGTTTAATAGGTGCCAAAGCACAAGCTAGCATTTGGTTTTGTTACTCCATTTGACACATCTCCTCTTTGAACTGACATAAGCAATACCCTTATGTTTTGTTAGCTTCACAGGAACTCCAAAAATTCCTCAAAATTTTAACAGATCCAAAATTGGACTAAAATTTTGCTTGTGCTACCATAAAGCAGGGAAAACTGCTCCAAAAAAACCCCCAGCATTTTTCTCTATCAAGCCCACTGCATCAAAGCCAGGCAAGGACACAGTTTCTGCATTTGTTCCTTCTCAAGGTGAACAGAAAGAAGGGCCATTTTCCTGCTTTCCCCTTTACATCTTTTCCAGGTGGCAAACATCTCCGCTGAACCCTTTCCCCACAGCCACCTTTCATTAGCCAGGCTGCCCTTCTCCTCGCCCGCGGCGCAGCCACACAGTCCTCTGGTTCCAGCCCAGCAGAGAAATCATCAATATACATATGTCAGGTGAAATTAAAATTGTCCCTATGAGTTATTCTATGACACAAGCTAGCACCAGCTATATTAAATCCTATTAATTAATATTTAATTAATTCTTTTCCTTGCCTATAAACACAGAGTGCTACTGCAGAGCACAGAGGCAATTATTATCTGGGGGTGCTTCAAGATATTATAACTTTCAGAGTTACAAAAACTGCATATTTGTTAGAAACAGCATGACAAACCTGTCGCTGTTAGAGCTGCTCTACCAAGACTAGAAAAATCCTGAATAAACTGCAATAGGTCAACAATTTGCCAGAAATATCAGCTGAATCAGGAGCCTGTGGTTTCATCTCACTGGAACATTACTTATTATGTGCACAAAGAGCCCTGCCTCAGCAGAACACTGTGCATTACTTACCGAAGGGCCAGCAAGGCATGGCTCATGTTTCACTAACTTCCACTCATTCAAGCTTAATTCTTTGCTTAGTTATTTCTCATCTGCTTTCTGAACTGGTGAGGAAGGGCACACCGTGGGACAGGCAAACTCTGCCTCTTGTAGCGCAGACCTTTGCAATGGCATCTGATGAAGCATGGCAGTGGGCAAAACTCAGCTGAAGTGGCCAACTTACTTTCAGCAAATGTGGTGCTTACTGCTCGTCACTCACATGGAAATGATGCAGAAAGTATGAAAGCACTTTTCTATTTGTTTCTGCTTGTTGGGAAAATGCTCTTTCAGGCAGCAGTGCTTTGGGGGGCTGCACGGTGGTGATGTCCTTGCTGTACGCTACCGCCATGGTTGGCATGGACAATGGGGATACAAGGGGTTGGGTGATCGGAGGTGGTGAGCATCCAGGGTTGACTTATTCCTGCAGGATCCAGCACTGCTTGGTTCACACATGGTTTAAATCAGGCTAGTGAATAACAACTCACCAGCTGCTCACCATGTCTATGCCTCTTGAAGAGGCAGCAATGCTTTTGGTCTCCATCCACACCAGAGTGACTGCTGATGACATTTATTCAAGTGATGACTTTCTCAGTGGCCTTAGGAGACCTGGGAGACAAAGCTCCCAAACAAAAGCCTTGGTGGCCCCTTGAAAAATTCATCTCTGTTTCCCTGCTGAAAGTGGAAGATTTAAAAAAAAAGAGAAAAAAATACCCCTTTACTGAAGTTGTTACACAATGAGTTATTTGCTGCCTGACAGGAGATGGGGCAGCATCCCTCTCTGTGCCGCAGTGATTTGACTGATTACTTCTCTCTGCTCCAACAGGAGAGCAGCCTCGTCCAGCCTTTCTGATGTCTGGGTCCTGCCTGTCAGCAGCAGAGAAGTGGGTAGCGATGGTAAACAACATCCTTCTGGTTTGGGCAGTGGCATTTTGCCTGTTCGTTATGCCAGCTGGGTGGCAGGTCCCAGAATCAAGACCTCCTACTCAGTGAAAAGCTGAAGCCCAAAAACCCAGGGCTGGGTAGATTGGTTATTTTGTGGCCGGCGTGCAGGCGTTCGCATCTTCTCAGCATGTCGCGGCTGGCCATTTTGCACGAGCCCATGTCTCCGTATTCCTCTTGGCTGTGTAACTGCTGGGGTGACGGGTCCTGTGGGGAGCAGAAGGCTGCACGGCGCAGCCCGCTGCAGGGCTCGCAGCGACTAGAGCCTCCCTGGGAATTAGGCACGGTGCAGACAGCTAGTTAGACTCAGCCGTCAGGCTTCAAGGGAAACGGTATTGAGTTTTAAGGTGGCATTTTCTTTTGGCTTGAGGCTGATGAGCTCTCCTTGAGGATTTGGGGACTGAACTGCCATAGATCTCACTCGAAAATGTCGCCCACCGCAGCTGGGCAGAGAACGAGGACAATGCACAGGCATGTGGGGGGCTTCTTCCAGCACTTGCAAAATGCTGCTGTCTCCTCTGAGCTCTAAATGGGGCCCAGGACTTCCACAACTGTTAATTAGAGGCAAACATTATTAAAGTAAATTAGAAGAAAAAGGCAGCTGCGTATGCAAACTGATTATATTTTTACACTTGTTTAAAATCACAACTGTGATTTTTAATTATAGTGGATCAAAGAAAATAACCACATTAATCCAATGTAATCACGTGTGAGTTGATTTGATAACAACATTGTATTTAATTGGCAGTAAGCTCAGGCAATGTTAAATACAAATGAAAAGCACTGACGCATTCTGAAGACTAATTAATATGACAGACTGGTAGCAAATGCATTGTTTATTACTACTAATTTCCAATAGCTGGTTCAACACCATTTTGTTACCATGATCCCCAGTGCTGCGTCCATCAATGCATGATATTTAAAAGGAAAATTAAACATGATTTATTTTAAGGAGGAACAAAGGAGTTCAAAGATAATTAAATTATGTATTTCAAATACCAAGCTGCAGATAAAGAGCTTTAAAATACAGGATTCTTCTCTTTCCAACTATAAGTCCCCTTGATATGTGCACATAATTCACATTAAAGTGCTACATCAGTGACGGAAGACACTTTTTTCTCTGCACATTTGAATGCAGTTAACAAATGATAATTTTTTCAGGGGCTGACACAACTCTCAGTGAAGTAAACAGAGATATTACCCTCAGGACCCTGCCAAAGCCCAGCAAGTCATTGGAAGAATTTCCCTTGGCTCCAGTGGGCTCTCAATCATATTCTAAGCTTTTCAGATCAGGGCCTGTTATCTTTTTTTTATCCTTAGAAAGTACCTAGCAGAAATGAAGAACATTCATTCAGGTAAAGTCTTTTAAATACAGTGTCCTGAAAGTTTGCTAAAGCTTTCCAGAAAGTCACACGCATTAAAATTCTCCTACCTGATTGCACTACCTTCCACAGTTGGTTATGGACTGTAATGGCACATATTTGTCACACCTTGTTACAGCCTTGGTCAATAGAATAATGGAATAATCAATCATCTATATTTTAGTGTGAGACATAATAAATACAGTGCATAATAGTCAATCAGGTCTTCACCAAGGAAAAGTTGAACAATTACAGTGGTTGTCGATGGTAAACTGCCTATGATAAGTATGCAAACATTGACCCCAAGTGTTACACTGAGAACATGGAAATTAAAATCATCTATCTTACTTGATTTGAAGCCTCCCAGATAACAAGGATGGTATTTAAGGAAAACCTTGGCTGGATTCAGATTGCTTCTTTCTGTTAGATTAAAATTAAATTAAGTCAAAATTTAGAAAATACTGGTTTAATTAAAGATACTTCACTAGCTCATAAATTATACATTCTCCATCCTGTTGAGAAGTGTAAGTTTGATATTAGGTGTCAGAGCTGCAGAGAATTCCTAAAGGTTAGTTCACATTTATGTGCCATATAAAGCAGACTTCTGGAAACGAATGACTAATTATCGAAGTTCCCAAATTGCTACCCCAGTCTGCTCAGCAAGTGCAGTCTCCCTGATTTCAGCAAAAGCAGCGTGTTCTTCGGCAGCTTAGTCCAAATATGCAAAATAATACGGCCAAAAGAGACCTTGGCCAAAAGCAGACATTGGCGTGGAATCAACCATGAAAATATTAATAGATAATCATCCAGAAACTAATTACAAAATGTAAAAAGTCCAGCTATCTTACACAGACCACTGCAAGGAAGAGTGTTTCAGTTTCATTAGCACAGCAGCAGAAGGAGAATCCTTGCAAAGTAGTTTTCTGAACTTCCTAATGCTCTTACCAATGTACATCTGTTAGCTAAAGCCACATTCATTTAAATTGGAGGGGTTAAAAAAAAAAACAGTGAAGGTGATAACTCACTGAAACATACTGTAGATACAAGTAAGAAAAAAACTCAAAACACAGGAAGACTGAGACTGATGCCGCCTTGGCAATATGCTGGAGTCCCGTGTACGTTATTGGGTTATCTCTAGGAAAACAGGCCAAAATGAAATGGCCGGTGATATAAAGCAGACCAGGCTGGAAGACATGGTGACTTCTTTTGAACTGAAAACTTCTTCTTAAAATGCACTTGGTCCAAACCAATTAAAACTAAATTTAGTGGGATTTAGGCAGACTCAGATTTAAGCATGAGACAAAAAGCCATCCCTGAGCTTTCCATCCTTCCATAGCTGCGGCAGCAATAGTGCCGAGCCCTCCTGGTGACACCTCCACACCAGTGATGGCTTTATCCCAGCACACACAGCCATGGCAGTCATTCCCCTTCCTAACCACAAGGCCAGGTTACAAAAAGCAGCCTTACCCTGGGTGGAATTTAAGCATGCATTTAACATAAAGCTGTGCTCCTATCACACTGACTTTGCCCTCCCCATATCCACAGTGGTGAGCAGAGGGGAGCAGCCATATCCACCATCAATGCTTACACTGACGTCTGCTGAATCGACTGCCGTACTGAAAAAGCAGCCATTACAAACCAAAAGAAGCCTGACAAACACTCCCTTTGAGACCGGAGCTACGCTGGGTAACACAGATGCTCATCGTCAGCCTGCTACAAGTAACACTAGCAGTTTCAATCAAGATGCCTCCAACACAGACTTGCAAATGCTTGGCACTGAGACAGTGGGTAACAGATGCCCACCAGTGCTGAGGAAGACTGCTGAAGATGAAGACAGGGGAGAGGTAAACTCCCTGGCTCCAGGGAATTTGGAGGAGAACTACAGACGTTATTGATTTGTAGCACTGCTGAGAGGCTCCCTTGCTGCTAGGCAGCGCTGGCACTCAGTAAGATGCGATCCTCCATCCAAAGAGTGTCTGTGATTGCCTGAATCAGTGCTAAAGACACACGTCAGTGCATCCTGAAATGGTTAGAAAAGCTCCTTATATATTGACCCAGCCATTATCAGGGTGCTGAGGGGCAGAGCAGGGAGCAAAGCCCTCTGGCACGGCTCTCGGCTGCATCGTACCACATTTTGGAGAGCTTTGCAGAACCACAAAAAAAATCCCTCTGAGATGGTTTAGAAACCCCAGAGCTGATTATTCAGATGATAAGCCATGATGAGATAAGCTCTGATATCATCAGAAAGGGTGCAAGGCACTGTCACATGAGGGAGAGAGATGGGAAAGATGTGAATGCTATTTAAGCGGTCCCACGGTAAAACAGCTTGCAGCCAGCGCACAACTTACTGTCAGCTCTCTTTGAGCAGCTCCTTTGATTGCGCTGCTCTGTGAAGGAGCACTTGTCACTTTTTATCGAAGGAGAGGGGAAGAAAGCAAGGCAGCCTGTTGCCAGGAGAAAAGATGCCACTCACTTTAAGTTAAAATATAGACAGCTGCAATGCCCTGGCTGCTGGTGATTGAGGACTAGCAGAAGTGTGAAGGAAGTATCAATGCAGGACAAGAAAAAGAAAACAGCAAGAGACTGAAGCAAGCGCAGAGTGGGGAGGGACAGTGCCCCAGACTCCCTGTTTGTAGCCTGAGCATGCAGGAGGAGAAAACAGCAGCGACGTGCCCTTCAGAACCTGGCAGCTCCCCATCAGGCTGAGTCGGGATGCTGCTTCCATGGCCCTTGTACCCAAACAGCCATGGGATGCCTGGCTTAGGATAAAAGACAGGCTCAGGGTGACCCACTGCTGAGGAGAGGTTTAAGGCCTCTTATAATAAAAGGGCAATCGGTCATTTGGCACTGTCTTGCTGTGGGCTGGTTACCCCTTACAGCAAGTTATCCTCAGCACGTGATGAGCTGTAATCAAAATGGAGAAAAGCTGTAGCATAGCACAGCCTGTCCCGCAGCCCCTGCCTTCCCACATCATCAAGCTTAGAGTTGTTCAGTGAAATCCTCCTTGGGGAGCTGGAAATCCCTCGCTCCAGAGCAAGAGTATTAAAGCACCGTGATTGTATCTTTGTAGCTCAGCTAGCAGAGGAAAACAACCTGGGGAAGGTACAAAAGCTCAAGTAACGTGAACGTCCCTTTCCCTGCCTTGGTTTGTCAGGATTCTGCTTGTTCAATAATCAGCAAACAGAAAACGATGCACAAAAAGGCTCAGGGTGAGAAAGCCCAATTTCCCCTCAGCTTCTGGTGCTTCTGCTCAGAGTTACTTTGGCATATTAAAAGGCACCAGAGATGACAGTAGTAACCGAAAAGATGGAGGGAATGACTCTGCAGACATAGGAGAGACAAAAATGCAAGGCAATATTACAGTATCCCTATTACCATGAGGCAAAGCATTTCCCACTGGAGCTGGGAAAGCTGATATTTAACAGCTGGATCCTGCAGACTAACCAATTTGCTTCTATGGTTTTGTTGCTTATAGCAAAGCAGAAAATATTTATAGCTATTGTTTTCCTAAATTCAGCTTCATCCTTGCCCTATTTCTCTACAAAACCTGTGCAATTTCTGGCAAGACTCTTTGGCAGTACTTCCCCACTCACACTTTGCAAGATAGACTGCATTTCCCAGTCCCGGTGTGCTGGCAGTAAGGCTCCGACATCTTGTCCCAGCTACTGGATTTTGAGGATCATGCCCTTCTGTGCAAGTAAGCTGATGAAGGGTCTGGAGCTCAAGTCTTATGAGGAGTGGCTGAGGGAACTGGGGTTGTTTAGTCTGGAGAAAAGGAGGCTGAGGGGAGACCTTATCGCTCTCTACAACTACCTGAAAGGAGGTTGTAGTGAGGGGGGGGTGCTGGTCTCGTCTCCCAACTAACAAACGACAGGACAAGAGGAAATGGCCTCAAGTTGTGCCAGGGGAGGTTTAGATTGGACATTAGAAAAAATTTCTTCACCGAAAGTGTTGCCAAGCATTGGAAGAGGCTGCCCAGGGAAGTGGTTGAGTCACCATCCCTGGAGGTATTTAAAAGACCATGTAGATGTGGTGCTTAGAGACAGGGTTTAGTGGTGGACTTGGCAGTGTTAAGTTAATGGTTGGACTCAATGATCTTAAAGGTCTTTTCCAACGTAAATGACTCCATGATCCTGTGATTCTAAGTGTAGGAATCACAAATGGTGTATCTGTCCTGAACTGATGATGGATAAAGTCACTAAAAAATCACTTATCTATCTCCTCACTTTAGCAGCATTAGAGCATGATTAACTTTGTGTGCTGCAGAGGGTGGATAAGTGGAGGTCTGATTTTTCAGTTTGTTCTAGTTATCATCAGCCTGCTAAATTTACTAATGTATGCTACATACGGTCGTGCTGCATTTTTCCTTTAATATGAGTACCGGGGCTCACTCACGGATTCCACAATTCTGCTGCTAATATCACTCCGTGTCTCATGGCAGCACATAGCCATCCATCCCGGCAGTGGAGAGCAGTCGCTAAGACATTACATATACATTTGGCAACAGGCAATACCAATGTCACCTTCTAAACAGGCAACCAACGGATGCAGGAGTAAACAGAGGAACAGCCTTTCCCCTGGAAGCAGAGGAAGGCAGTGACTCCAAGTCCTGCAATACTGAGTTATCATCTGGACCTGGCTACATTTCCCTGAGACTCGCTTCTCTTCATCTCAGCCTCTAGCGGATAGGTGGCATATGGATATCTTCATGCTCCTGGCCGCCTTGCCAGAGGTCACAGTCCTTTTCTTTTCCCCTGGTAAGTTGGGGGTGGTCCCTGGAAGCATTGTGGATGCTTCCCATCCTATCTGCCTTTTGAGCTCATTAGCTCTCCGCTGTGCACCGACTTCTTTGTGTGAAAGGACTTTGGGAGCAACCCTGCCAGCTTCAAAACTGTAGGATATTTTTCTACGGTAAAAACCCCATTGCTGTACAGGCCTACTTCGTGCCACGGGCACTAATCCCCCACCAGCACAGGACTGCCTGGATGTGGCGCTCAGCCTGAGTGCTGAGGACCATAGGGGACCCTCCCGCATCCCGGGGGCGAACGGGCCAAGGCAACCACAGAATGGGGCAAACACAGCACAGGGAGCGGTGCCACGGTCTGCGGGGACAGGCCAGCACCCATTCCTGGGGACATGCCACCCAGAGCCCCCGGGACACACGGCCAGAGCCATGGCTGTCCCATGGCACGGCACCTGGGGACACAGGGTATGCATCACCCATGGGGCAGGCCTGAGCTGAGACAGCATCTCTGCTGTGTAAAGAATCGAAAATGGTTTTTTGTTGTCTTTTGAGGGTTTTTTTTCCTTTTGTTTTTAAGAGAGAAGACTGCAGAGCTTGTCTGTCCCAGGAAATATGTTATAAAACTCCAATTTGCCTGTCTTGGCTCTCTCACCCTAGCATTGACCCTAAAGATGAACTCCCATGAATAAGTCTAATCCTGTTTTTCATGTTTCCCCAGGCTAATGAATATTTATGAATCGTTTCTCCAGAGCCAAAGCATGGCCCTTACAACCGGCCATGATAGTTCAATTTGTTTTCTTGCCAATTCTTCGAATTGTTTTTTGTCGTTGTTCTTTTTGAAACTTAGGGGAAAAAAAAAAAAATCTCATTCCCAGTTGGTTCTTATCAAAGTGTGTGGGGGTTTTGTTTGGTTTTGTTTTTTAAACTCAGCTGGTGCTTGGAGACTTTCCAATCGGCTTGAATGATTAATGTGGTGCCACTGACTTGTTTTGTGTTTGTATTAAAAAAAAAAAAAGCACAATTCATGTTTTCCAAAGAGCCAGTTAGGTATCTCTGGTTGACCATGCCATGTAAGTTTTAAATTGTTCTTTGTGTGCACAAAATGTATAGCAAAAAGGAAGCATTTCCACAGAGATGAATGGAACGTTCAAGGTTAGAGACACAGGCAAAAAAGAAAAAATACCACCTCTCAGCAAGCTGTGTATTAGACTACAATCATTACAAAGGCAGGTCTTAATATCTTAGATTTATTTAAGGGAGAAGATTTGTTCTTTTACCTACTATTTGTTTAGCTAGTCTAAATTCAGTTTGAATAGCAAAACAGCTTTCCCTGTTTAGCTGCATTACCAAGTCAAGGTCATTCCCCTCAGAGAAAGATCAAGATCCTCTATAAGGGAAAAAAAAAAAAAAGAAATTACTCTTTCCCCCTGATTGATCTACTGAACATCATTAGCGAAGGGTAAGAGATATCTAAACATGCTCTGTGGTCCATTGACTTGCACGGGTGCTTTTTGAGTGTGAAACAGAAGGAAGTTATGCAATTACCTTGAGGAGAAAAATCTTCCTTTGTTGGTATTTGGAAATAAAACAGAGTTGTGGAGGGGGGAGGATCCTGAAGGACTCTTACAAGCTGCGTGTTTGTGAGTCAATAAAGTGGTAAAGCAATGCAGCTCTATTGATTTGCATTATGTGCCACTTCCCAGGTAAGAGTTTAGCCTTTTATGATGTTTTTCAGCCAATGTTTTAATAATTTCTGTAGAAGTTTGATAGCACTTAATAGTACATATTTATTTAGAAATAGTAACGGCTTGTGCTTAAACTCATTAGACTAAGACATGCTATTGTAATCTTATCACTCAGAGACTGATTGGCGAAGCATGCAGGAGCTACATCCAGCGAGTGTAACTTTCACACCAGCCAAAATATATTGCATTATAAAACCCCAAACAACAAAAACTACAGCATTCATTTTTGTGATTTTACCCTTATGTCAGAGGAAAAAAAAGTCACTTTAAAGCCTGAGAGTGAAGGGTAGCCTTTCCCAGATTGCTTTGCTGCAAGAAGAAAGACCATTACCAGGGAACCAGAAATTGTTCCAAGAGTTAAAATTACTCATGGCATATTAAGGGGGGGGCTCCTCCACATGCTCAGCACTACCCAGGGTGGGGAGACGGGCACGCAGGCTCAGCTGCAGCAGCGTGGCCGGGGGATGATGCTCCCCATCTGCCGGCGCTGCAGGCTCTCCAGGGCAGGAGCCGCTTCCTCCGATTTATTTGAGCAAGACAGAATACAGCTGAACCCCGCAGAGGTCAGCGACCATGAACTTCGGTTAGGGCAGCACTGCAAACAAGCACTGGGAAGAGTGCCGGTGCCCGCTGAGGCTTTAGCAACAGTAACTCCAAGGAGGTGACATCCCCGGGGTGATTTACCCGCTTGGACCCCCAGCCTGGCCCGTACACAAGCCCCGTGCTGCCTGCCTCAGTGAGCCTGGCTGGAGCACGCAGAAAGAGCTCAGAGCCCCCACAGCATCTCTCCTGCCCATGCGTGCACATACGTGTGTGTATAGAGATAGAATAGACATACACACATACACAGCCCCTCAGACCCTTCCCGCTAAACGGCAAGACCCCAAAGCTTTCCCTTGTGAGGATACCTGGAAATCGTCTGGGAGGGCTCAGTTACTTTTAAATTCTAGCTCCTTTTTTATCCACTGGAAGTTTAACCAGCAATCTCTGTGAAAATAGCCTTTTTATCCACAGTAAGCTCGAAAATCCAGGGGGCTCAGCACCTTTGGAGGACCAAAAGTGCTCCTGCTGTCTCCACCATGCTCATGGGCAAAGCGCGATGGCTCCACTGGCCCCAGCAGGTGTTGGTGGGGCAGGGGATCACTCCTGGAGCTGATCAAGGGTTTGAGGAAGGGCCAGAACAGCTCTGACTTGCACATCTGAGAGACTGCAGTGTCCTGAAGAGACCACACCGCAGAGGCAAAACAGGGCTGAAACAGTCTCCTCTGTCTCCCTGCCTGGCCACTGCCCAGGCCAAGGAGAGAGCAGCCCTATTATGGTCTGCAATTAAAGAAAAAGTAAAATAATAATAATTTAAAAACCCCTCTATTTTTTCTGTCTCCTTTGCCAGCTCACCCAGGTCACTGGTAACCCATTTCATAGGGTGCAGCTCCCCACACCCACATTCTGCCCTGCTAGTAAAGACGAGTCAGCAGGCTCACATGGCCCTTACCCACAGCTGGAGGGGATGCCCGAAGTAGGAGCGAAGCTAACCAGAACCCAAACCTTAATGAACCATTAAGGAAAAACATTGCAGAAAGCCCCATGAGATCCCTGCCTGCTCTGCCGGCACACGCATCAGGCAGCTCCAGCAGCGCATTTGCTGGTTATCATTGCTGTAAATCAAAGCAGAATTAGCATAATTGTTCAGGTCTGGGGTTTGTTTTTACTGAGGTCATAAACAAGCTGATGACACTGGGGGTTTTTTACACCACGTTATAATTGTGCTGGCAGCCTAATTTTCAACACCTTGCTCACCCGTGCTCAGTCACAACAGTGTTAACAGCAACTTTCTTTGAAAGAAAACCAATTGTTCCAGGAACGCATCTGAATTCAGCGATATTTCTGTCAATCCAGTGGGCTGCCTTTACTTCTGCCTTCCTTAGGAGACAATCATTGCCTGCTGGGACTTTATGCATAGATTGCTAACTTGCTGTGCATAGACTGATGCAAAGAATGAGCTTTGTAATTTAAATAACAGACTGTGGAATTGATGACAGACACAAATACGGTCATTCACCCAGCTGCAGAAAACTGCAGCTAAGGCTCCAGCAGGAAGGTGAAGGAAACATATTGCTTTTTCAAGGACCAGAAACACAGCCTGCAGCCATGGCTATCACATGTAGGACACCGTATTTATGCATGCAAAATAAAGCAGAACATAGTGCACACCCCAAACTAAAAAGGTTTACATGGTATGCTGCTCTGAGCAGAGAGGCCGCCTTCAGTTTACTCACCTGACTGGATCTTCAGTCCAACTCTATTGCAAAGTGGAGATTTTCTTTCCTGCAAGGAGATTGGGGTAATAAAGTGGGATTTGGTAAAATCCTGGTGGAGGTTCCATGGTCCCTGGGAAGGGCAGTTGGGGAAGACCCATCAGCTCAAGGACAGCAGCACCTCTCTGCCAGTCAGGGTCATACCCACCAATACTGCCTGCATCAACAAAGCAGAGGTAAAGAGCTCCCTCAGCCTCCAAACTGGGCTTTTTGGCCCTGCACACACTGTGATTTACCCCCAGGCATGGGGTCCCAGGTGGTGGTGGGTCCCACAGCCTGCACTGGTCATCCTGGGGACCCACAGTTGGACCCCAGGATTGGGAGCATCTCTGAGAAACAGCCCTGTGCAGCAGGATCATGCTGCAGAACGTCTGCAAGACCCCCTGTTAGCAGGCACAGAGCCGGGGAGGGCCCCTTTGGGGAACGATGGGGCTCACATGTAAAGGAGAAGGGGGGGGGGGGGACATGAGCATGGGCCAAGGCTGGGCAGAGCCGCAGCACTGCGTGACAGAGCTGGTCCCGGTGAAGAGTTATCTTGCAGACCAAGACAAGGGCACTGTAGACAATAAAAATGACAGCAAGAGTACAGAAAATTATTGTAAATACCTGTTCAGGTAAAATAAACCTTCTTAATCTGGTGTGTGTCATTTGCATAACAACAAAGGCTTTTTTTTTTTTTAAGAGTGATAAATACATTTTCTTTTTGAAAAGAAACAAAGACTCTGACAAGGCCTTTAATCATCAAATCAATATAAACAACATTATAATATATTAGACTTGGAAATGATAAACTGTGATTATGCACCAACTAATTAAATTAGTACTGACAGCTTTCAAAGAGTCGGAGAAAAAGGCAAAATATATTCCTGGCTTTCAGGGATGATTTTTCCTAGAAGAAGTGAAGACAGATAAGCTGTAAGCACTTTCCAGCCAGGAACAAGGATCCACGCAGGAAGCACCCACACCTGAAACATGACCTCTCCTAACACATAGCGGGAAACCCGTTTCACAAATGGGAACTGAGCCTGGTCAGCTGTGAGTAACAAGCAACAAGTTAAAGTCAAGTCCTCCTTAAAATGAAATCCAAGAAGTATGCACTGGAAAAGACTAATTACAGCCGCTGTGCCACTGAGCGAGAGCTACCAGTCTGCTGGCAGTAACTTGAATTTCATTGTTTGGGAAGATGAAAGCCTTCACTCAGCTGGGGAACGACATGAAAAACATTCATAAACAGGAGTGAAACAAACTGTGTTTATTCATGAGTAGCATTAATACCCTTTTGAGGGTTCTTATAATAATTTAGGGTTGCTATGCAACACACAGGTCCAAACCTGATTCCAGTAGCAGCAACAAAGCAGATCATCTGCTGGCTTTGGTAGGACCTGGAGAGACCCTGCACAGACACTGATGACTACATCCAGCACAGTATCCCAGCTGTATATTTCCAAGTGAACTGGGACTAAATGCAGCATAGGCATCCAGACCATTGCTGCGCATGGCTACGTTTCCATCCCAGTAGGAACAATAGCAATTGTGGAAACAGAAACCACTCCCAACCCAAACGTTTGTCATATGCAACACTTGTCAACTTGTCAAGATGTTACTTTCTATAAATGAGCTTAATTTACATGTTAATAACACCAAAAAACATCATGGTGTGAGAGGGATAGAGGAGACTGAGGACAAAGTGAAGTGAGGAGGAGACATCTGAAACTTCCATCTGAAATCTTGTGAGAAATGGGAATTCTGAAATGTTTCAATAAGCTCAAAATAAAATCCATCCATTAACTTTACTCGCATTTCATAGCAGGACCCTCTAGTCATGCACCGGCTTTTCATCTTCTGGAGACCCTTGAAGGTGGCTGAATTGTGCTCATGACAAACCTTGACTGTTTTGGTTTTGTTTTTTCATCACCAAAGTCCCACCTGTGCCTGCAAGAGCCAAACACACTACAGAATCAGTGCTTCACCCTGCCAAAAACCCACAGCACGACATGCAGCGAGCCAGGCTGCAGCCTTGCCAGGATTCGCAGGGGACACGCTTGCTTCCCAGCATGGAGGAGGCGGCTGGTTGCGATTAGAAAGACAGGGAGAAAAGAAGCAAAAGCAGAAATGCTGCGGGAGCCAGGGGCCAGAAGGCATCACCGCCATCCCACTCAGGTCAGCAGGGCTGTGGAGGAGCATGTTGTGGAGGACCAGGCACCACAAACTGAAAAGAAACTCTGGGCTGAACATCCCCAGCCCCACTGCGGTGTTTCCAGCCCCCATGGATGGAGCTGGGCTGCCCTTGGGCTGGTGAGGTCCTGTCAATCCTCCGGTGACAGACAGCACCTGCGGTGCAGCCACACACAAACACACTGACAGGTCCTGATCTGAGTATTCCCAGCCCCACCACAACCACCGCTTTCCTCCTCCTCACCTGCGCTTACACCTCCATGCGTGAATACAGCGATGGGGTCTCAGCCAACCCAAATACCCTTCCCCTTTCCTGGCACAGATCTGGGATTTTCAGGGCATTCTTGTTTATCACCTTTTGCTTTCAGGTGCTGAACTCTCCCTTCTTTGAAAACTTTGATTCAATGGTTGTGTGCAGGCACGTTCCCTTGATAACTGGGCTTGGGGTGAATATATGGAGAACTGGGTGGAACAAAGCCAGTTAGCTACATGTGTTTATCTGGGAGAAAACCTGCGGAAGGAGGGGAATCACATTGCTAATATCCATTCAGCACCAAAACCTAAAAAATGAAAAATCAGTTTGCTCTGCAAATGGCAGCAGCCAACAAGCTCAGCCGTCCCACATTGTCGCAGGTCCTTTTGCTTTAGCTGCCCATCCATAGCACAGCAAAATCCGTAAAGCTTGCAGGATCAGTCTGACAATTCCGCTTAGGAGACAGCAGAGAACAATATTTTCTGTATTTAATTACTTTGTAATAATGGCCTGTGTCATCAGTTCAGCATTTGTGTTTGCCACAATGTTCCAATGTCAGGGCTGAAGTAAAAGTAAAATTAAAGCTTTCTTCTGACTCTTTGTACTTGGCCACATCACATCCTTGCAAAGATGCCTAATCAATTAATTTGTGCCTGAAAGGACAGATAGAGCATCCTCCCCAAAGGGTCCCTGCTAGCACAGTCAGCATGGGAGCAGAGGTGACTTGGAAAGTGATAATTAAAAGAAAACTTACCCAGGACTCGTAGGCCCTCTACAGTTGTATACATTTAGAGAAGTGTGGGCAGAGCTCCCTCTTCTTCCCTCTCCCCCTTCCCAGGGCTCATGGTTGGGCGTTTTCGGGAGCTATGCAGCCCCAGAACGGGAGCTCCAGAGATGCTGCTGAGCACAGCCAGGGCTGTGGTCTGGAGACCCCTTTCCTCTCCACAGTGCTCTCGCTCAGGGCCGTGAGGGGACAGGGACCCATCAGGTTTACTAGGTGCAAAACACTCAACTTTAAGAGCCACCGAAGTCTACTTGCCATCCTCCTAATATACATCAGTTAAACAAACTGATCGTAGAATAACAAAGAAGTATAACCAGTGCCAGAAAAAGTCCTGCAGCCAGCAAGTCTCTCCTGCATATTTTATCTTATAATCCACTGCACTAATACTTAACCACCACACCAAGCAGGTGGAAGTTTGAGGGCCATTGAGCACTGTGAATTTTCCCAATGCATCACAATTACCAAAACACCTGTGCTAAATAACTTTGCGCTGAGCCACTGTGAAAATTCACAGAGTGCTCAATAGCCCTTGAAATTTCTCATTTCTAACTGGCGGTGGAGTGGCTGAGTGCTCACACATCACACCGCAGCACAACGCACGTAAGGACACTGGTTCAAGACCTCGTAAAGGCCCTTTTCTCCTCAGCTGGAAGTTATGCTGTCCCTGTGATTTTCAGGCTGCTCCTACTTTGTCTCCGCAATTACACTCACTTGGAGCTGGTGAACTCTTGTGTGAGCAGACTCCAAACACAGCCCAGCTCCCCAGCTCCCCTGTCCCTCCTTCCCCACCCAGCACAGCTGCCTGTCTCAGGACCTTGCTTTTCTTCTTGCATAGCCAGGACAGATGCCAAAACAGAGGCAGAAAAACCCCTTGGGCCACAATACGCTGATTCCGAGCTTGGGACTGGCCTCTTCACGCT
This sequence comes from Harpia harpyja, assembly GCF_026419915.1. Lineage (NCBI taxonomy): Eukaryota > Metazoa > Chordata > Aves > Accipitriformes > Accipitridae > Harpia > Harpia harpyja. The sequence continues at coordinate 15,077,730 of NC_068969.1, read as the reverse complement.
CCCCATCCCATTCTTATGGGGACACTGGAGAGGGACTAAGGGCTCAGCCTGACCCTGGACGCGGCAGCAGCTGAGGACAAATTCAGCCCTGGGATGCACAGAGCAGGGCAAGGCTCAGTGGACGGCCAGAAGCTCTTTAGCAGTGGTAGAAGACATGAAAGACTGCACAAACCCCTGCTGCATCCAGCTGGAAAAGAGGACGAGAACAAATTGGAGTGGCTTCAGCAGGCAGAAGCAAGAAGAATGGGAGGCTGATAAACCTCCCTTACAGCAGGGAACTAGAGACATTCAATCCATTTAGTCTGTCCCTGGGAAGGTTAAGAGGTGACTTGAGAGTGGTCAGCAAGTGCCTACGCAGAGAGAGGAGTAATAAGATGAGGCTCTTTAATCTGACAGACGAAGGCATCTTGAGATCCAGTGGCTGGAAACCAAAGGCATTTCTACAGAGAAATAAAATTGTTCTTGGTGCAGAACAGTTAAGGTAATTAATTAACCACTGGAACAATTTACCTGAGGATGCAACAGATTTCTGTCACTTCAGCTCTTTAGATTGGACCTCTGTGGGGCATCTAAACTCCACCAGAGCATCTGGGTTTTGAAGACTGGGGGGGGAAGGGGAGGTCACACAGGAAAAAATCACTGGTGTAGGCTATTGGGGGCTCCTTCTGCACAGCTAGTCCAGAACTGGAGATCTTTGGAAGGCAGACAGTGAGAGAGCAGCCAGCTGCTGCTGTATTAGATACAAATACAGAGGGAAAGTAAAAGCACAGAAAAGCAAGAACGATTTGGAAAATATAATGCATCACATCAGATGTCCCCCGAGCCTTAAAGGGCAGCCCAGGGCTGTACCCAGCCCCTGCTCTCTGCCACTTTGCTGAGCAGAGCAGAAGAAAATCATCCATCCGCTCACGCAAGGAGGCTGAGCATGGCCCCTCCGTGTCCCAGTCCTGCCATTCTCAACAAGGGCTATGAACTACCCACAACACAGCCTGTCGTGCTGGGCTGTGGTTTCCACACACCGGGTGCTCACCAGCCACTTCCAGCTCATCCGTGGGACTGCAGAGCATCACTTTGGTCTTGCCTCTGAGGCTAAGTGCTTTCCTGAGGAACCATTCAAATTGGCAGCACTGCAACGCACAGCAGCATGGGACTGCCCTCAGCAAAGGTCCTTTATCTTTAAAAAGACAGACTGAAAGCAAGAGTTCAGATTAGAAATGCACGTTAATAAATTGCCCTGGTTTTCCACAGACAAATGCAATGCATTTCAGATTACGTGTGCCCACATTCTCACTTTCTATAGCTTCTCAAGGCAGCCCATAGTACAACCTCAGCTTCTCAGTACTGCCCCACCACTTACTTGTAGCAAGTTGCCATGATAATGAAGTTGAACTTCTATATCCAATCTGTTGATACAAGTACTATAAACCTGATTTTCAGGGCTGCTTATCTCAGTTATTAAAAGGTTCAGTGCATCTCTACCAACCTCCAGCTGAAATCCAGATTGTTTTTTAAGAGATGACGTTTTAGAAGCCTTAGGCTTTTATGTTACTTTTTGTATTTTAGAAGAAGCATGTTTTGGAGCCCTTGACACAAATAAGAGGTGAATTTCAATGGTCCCAATTTAAATGTATTTTAGAGTTAGTGATGTTTAAATACGATTATTTTTGGTACATTAGCATAGGAATGTTGGCACAAAAGCCCAATTTTCTCATGTGGTTTTCTAGTAATTAATACTCTAGACACTTCTGATTATAAAATGATACAAATACATCAGTGCATCAATACAAAGTAAAATAATAAAAATAAATACCAGAAACAAGCATATCACATACACGCAAAACAGACAGGAAGGATCAAAACCTGGCTGCACAGGCACACCATCCCCACGCTTTTCCCTAAATGATCCATCACACACAGACTCATCAAACCAGAGGGCAAAAGAATAGAGAAAAACAAGTTCTGGAAAAGTAACTTTCTACTTAAACCACAATTAATGAGGCTGCCTGAAGGATTCCCATCTCCACAAAAGCAAGTGGAAAACGCCAAGTCCCCCAGGCAGTACATTCACATCCTGCACTGAGGGCTTTTCCCAGCCTTGCTCTCCTGCGGCCACAGGCACCGCTCTCTGTGACCTCAGTGCTGCTTCACAAATTGTCAGACAACTGTCCGAGCAGTAAAACAATTTAAGCTTTCCACATATTTTGGTGTATTTGCTGTTAGCAAACAGCAAAAAAATATTACCTTACTCTGACTATGTAAAAGACTTATTTCACTGATTGCCCAGGCTTTATTTTTCTTTAAGCAATGGGTGGTGTTGCTATTAACCGTAAAATAACCACAGTATGGCAGCCAAAGACCGTTGCAGACTGTCCAGAAGTCTCACGACTTCGCTGTGATGCACAGAGAAGGAATAATCAAAGTCCCATTATAATTATAACAAATCCAAATGACCTGAGCCATTAGGTCAATGTCAATAAAAGTGACTCTCAAAAGTCTGAACTGGAAGGCTTCCACAGATGCCATTCCTTCTCCAGAAGCAAGAGACCACTCCAAATCTCAGTGGAAGGTTGTTTTGCTTTTAATTGGCATCTGAGTTTTATTTGGCTGGCTTCTAAATTATTCACCCCTCCTTTCTGATTAGGAGAGCTTTCAGATCTTACGCAGAGGGCTCTCAGGCTCTTTGTTCTTCAAGACTCTTTTTAATAAGAAAACCAAAAAACCCAAAACCTCACATCTGCAAACAGAAATGCAGGAAGACAGCCAAAAATCAGATCGTGAGCATTAACATTTAACTATTGCTGTATTTCACTGTGTGCCAGTACACGACTTGTATAAAGGCAGACACCCTTATGCTCTGTGTCCCCTGGAAGGAGACAAGTACACATGCTCCATCCATAATTAACGGCCCAGCTTTTCCAAAAGCACTAACAACTGCATCTGCTTCTGTCTGTGGAGGATTTGACCCTCAAGGTTTGGCTTCACCAGACTAATGCTCTGCCTGCAAAATAGCCGTCTAGGACACACTGGAGCCAGGCTTTATCACCTGGATCCCAGATGTATCTAAGCCAGCGCCAAACATAACCACACTTGTCCTCTGAAATTGATGCTGGCTTTGCCACCCATTTCAAGGGCGGTGGGCTTGGCCTCCATGCAAGTTTCCAAGGTGCTCAGCGCTTAGGATTGGGACTAAGCCCTCCTGAAGCCTCAAGCAGGCTGAAAGCACTCAGCACCCCTGCTGTATTGAATTACTACATTATTTCAAGCCGTCGTACCGCCCAGAGGACAGGTGGACACAAACCAGCACTAGTGCAGAGCTGCACCTGCACCAGGCGGTCAGCACTTCAGCTCTCAGCAGGGCAGCAGCAATGCTCCTGGCAGGTAGGTTGCTACTAAAAGGCATCAAAATCCACCTGGAGATGCGCTGATTGGTTTTATTTGTTTGTTACCCAGCCCATGGAGTGAGATATGCCCTGAGTATATTTGTTTTGCTGAAGCAACCAGAAAGAAAGCCTCCAAGCCTCCCCGAAGCAGGTTCTCTGCTGCCAGAGGACTGACTCCAGTGAGTTTGGGGATTTTAAGAGGACACAAAGCCATTGGCTAGTGCAGACTCAACCTGAAAATAACTCTCCATTCCTTTTTCTGATGGCTTTTATTTGTGCTTCTCTCCTCACAGTAAGACAGACCCCTCTCGTACCCCCTTGGGAGGCTTCTCAACAAATAAAATAAAAGCTTGGCTGCAACAGAAGGCATTGGGGGCTCTGGATGTGCCCTAGAAGAGCCCTCTGCACCAGGGCCTTCCACAGCTGGTGGCCCAAAAGTTGCTGCAGACAGATGCTTGAAGCTGCCCTTAAAAGCAGAGACAGCCTTCAGCTCAGCCAGGAACATTGCTCATCACTGTCCATCACGCTCTATCTTCAGCATTCATCCTCCAATACACAAACCGTTATAATTCTTTAGTGAGATGGGAGTAAAAAAATATCAAAAATAAGGTATGACTTACATCCTCCTTAGACCACCTCCCTGCTCCCAACAGCTACCATCCCCTGGGTGCCCACAGAAGTCCACCAACAATATAATCTAAAAGTCAGGCTCTGTAGATCACAAACTCCCTCTAAGGTGATTCCATCCGAGAACAGCTCTTCGTTGCCAGAGGCACTGAAGGCCTAGGACAGATACTAACCAAAAGATCCCCCCGCTAAAGCAACAAGTTGAAATGTACCCTGAGACTTGGCTATAACCTATAATTTTTTTTTCCATAGTTATTCTGCAAGTTTTACTTTACTTTTCCACCCAGCACATGAAGTTACCCTCAGCAGCAATGACTGCCCATAGGCATGCCAATCTACTTCTTCAGTTACAGCAAAGCATTTTGCAGAGGGGATTCCCCTGAAAATAACATCCACAACTATAGAAATTAAGCTTCTTCGTCAAAAAAACCCTAATGGGTCCAACAGACCTTGGTCAAAAGAAGAATACAGCCTGATACACTTGTTCTGCTTTTACCTGTGTGTTGTCTGTTTCTCTCTCATTTTGTGTGGTTGTTCTTTGGAGTGATCTGTGAAAACCTCTGAAGGGATGACATGGAGGGAACAAAGCTGGCTAAAAACCTAGAGTATTTGCCAAACTGACAAAGAAAAAAAAAGAAAACAAAACCAAAAAACAAACCAGAAGAGAAAACAACAAGCCAAGCCAAGTTAAATATCAATCTACTTTTGTGTGCTTTGTTTCATTAAGTTTACTTTATGATTCATTTGTAACAAACTGGGGTGGATAATGAGTACTTGCATCACAAACCTCTGTGTGCTTAAGAAATCGCTCACGCTCCACAAGGAAGGATTGGATAACAAAAACAGAGCCCTCTCATTTGCAAAAGTGTTTGGTGGTCTAAGCGTGAGTGAAGATCTCAAGCAGCGCTGAACTGACAGCTCTAGCAATGAAGCAGTCGTGTCACCGCCAAAGCATTCGAGCCCTGTGGAGACAGCCCAGCCCATTGCATTCAGGTCTGCCAAGATGTCCTGAAAGCACATCTCCGAGCACGCCGTGGTTTTGGGGCAGCTGCCTCCCAGGCGGATGGCCCAGGAGACACCCACGCGTGGGTGGGCCAACAGGTCTCCCAGAGGATTCTGCCAACCCTCTCTTAAAAGTCACAGGATGGCAAATGTCGGAGGCTGCAGAAGTCTAAGCATCTAACTCATTGACCTTGGTGATGGTCCTTCAGGTCAGGATCAGGTCTAGCTCCACCAGAGATTACCCAGGCCCCTTTTGACATCACAGCCCAAGATCTCCAGGCTTTACAAACACAAGGAAAACATCCCCTGTCGGAAGCTGCTCACATTTCACACCGAGTGTGTCAGGTGGAAAAACACAAAGGGGAAGCAAGCAGAGGGTGATATCACATTAAAACAAAACAGGCTTTGCAGTTGAGTTCATTTCCCATGCAATACTAGCCCCTTATACTGAGAATCTTTCTGGTTTGCTTAACTTTCTTAATATTTCACTCATAAGTGATTCTACAAGGAGTCAGATCACTGTGAAGACACTAGACTTCCCAAAATTCAAGACGTCCACCTGTTAATCCCTGGCAGTGCCTGTCACCTGTCTCCTTCAGCCAGGATCACAAAACGCCTGAGGGAGGCACAGAGCAATCGCACCTCCCCTCCTGCCTACCGCCCTGCTCGCAGGAGTTGCTTCAGTAATGATAACCACCGTGCTGGAGAGGGCATCTCCCATATGACAGGCAGCTAGAAATGAGCTGATCAAGCAGGAAAAAAGCACCCAGGATTGAATTGCAGGCAAGCTGCAGGTGTTACGATAATTATAAGAGTTTGGCAAACCATGGGAACAGCACATGTTCCTAAAATGACAGCACAGGCTTTTATACTTTCATTGCACATCTGTGCATCCGTGTCTCAGCCCCCCTCCCAGGCATTTTGAAAGTACACCAGAGCCATGCAAAGCCTTTGGGTGAAGATCCAAACACTCAGCAAAGCGATAAACGGGATCACAACCCGCTCTGCTCTCTCACACCGACTAGACCAGCTGTTGAGGATGGGAACGTGTTGGACGGTGAGAGGTGACTCAGGGGGATGCTTCATGGCACCGTGGCCATTATAGAGCTGGGGAACCTGTCCCTGCTGGACATCTTCAGCTATTTTGCTTGGTGAATTCCTCCCAGCTATGCAGGAGATAGAGCATAGCGTGAATTTCATACCTTTTGCAAGCTAGCCCTGAGGGAATAAGTAGCCAACAGGAAAGGTTCCACTTTCTACTGAATCCAATTGCCCCTCATCCTTTTGGTTTGGTTTGGTGGTTTTTTTTTTGTTTTACCCCTGTGTCCTGGTTTCAGCTGGGATAGAGTTAACTGTCTTCCTAGTAGCTGGTACAGTGCTATGTTTTGAGTTCAGAGCGAAGAATGTTGATAACACTGATGTTTTCAGTTGTTGCTCAGTAGTGTTTAGACTAATGTCAAGGATTTTTCAGCTTCTCATGCCCAGCCAGTGAGAAAGCTGGAGGGGCACAAGAAGTTGGCACAGGACACAGCCAGGGCACCTGACCCAAACTGGCCAACGGGGTATTCCATACCATGGGACGTCCCATCCAGTATAGGAACGGGGAAGTGGGGGCAGGGATTCGCCGCTCGGGGACTGGCTGGGTGTCGGTCGGCGGGTGGTGAGCAATTGCACTGCGCATCATTTGTACATTCCAATCCTTTCATTATTGCTGTTGTCATTTTGTTGGTGTTATCATTATCATTATTAGTTTCTTCTTTTCTGTTCTATTAAACCGTTCTTATCTCAACCCACGGGTTTTGCTTCTTTTCCCGATTTTCTCCCCCATCCCACTGGGTGAGGGGGAGTGAGTGAGCGGCTGCGTGGTGTTTAGTTGCTGGCTGGGGTTAAACCACGACACCCTGTATTTTCTAACGATTTCCAATTTTGCAAGAACTTCAGTGTAAGAATATAGATTCCTTTCTACTATAATGCCCCAGCAATAAAGCAACATTTATTACAGCCTGCATTTCCCCATCTCTGCTGAAGCAGAATTCTCCCGTGGAAAGGAAAGCCATGCAAGTTTACCAGCTTTTACTTTTCTGTGCATCCTGTTAACACACATTACAGTTTCCTGCTCATTAATCCTGCAAAGGAGCATTTACAGTGTATTTAAAATGGTTTTCCTTCTTCACTAGCTCCCTGCGGTGCCGTCCAGTTTCTGATCTGAAGAGCAATCAATAAATAAGCTCCGCTGTCCGCCGGGGTTCCTGGCTGCCCAATTAGAATAGCAAACCTCAACATGCTGTTTTATTATACGACAACAGCAGTCGGCTTTGGCGCAGCTCGCAGTGCCTAATGCTGGTTTTAGATGTTTGTATTTGAGTAACAAAGCAGTGTCGGCCTGGGAAGTCAGCAGGGCTGTTCTGTGCCAAACTACATACAAATTCACTCGCCGAGGACTGGAGTTTCCATTGCAGAGCATTTTCGCCAACTGGTTGCGTGGGGGTTGATGGCCGTGTCATCATTTTAATTGCTCAAAACAGTGAATGGGCGGATTTCTGGCTTGTCAAAGACATTGTATGGAAAAGAGACATTATTAATCTCTCCAAAGCCTAGCTGGTGAGCGGGTCCTTAAAACAGCTGAACAGTGAGCAAAACACACTCGGCAATCGGGCAGGCTGCCATGGTAAGGGACAGCATGGACCATGGCTCAAAGGGAAGGTGCTGCCGGCTGGTGAGCTCTTCTCAAGCTGCTAAATAAATAATGTTAAAAACCCTGGCAAGAAGGAGCATAAACAGAAGGTGCTGCTCCATCTCATACAGTTTTCAGAAAGAGGGATGTATTTTCTTGGGGCACCACAAATGTACTTTGTGGACCTCCAAACTGGTGACACCAGCAATTGCTTGTGCCGATGGGGTGTCATCATCTCTCCCTAGTGCCTGGCCTGCAGGAGACAACAGGCATCCACTGAAGCTACCAGTGTAAAGAGTTGCTTGGCTGGCCTGGATCAGGCCTGAGGAGCCTGTGGAGAAAGCAAGGACCGTGTAGATGGGCTCTGCCTGCCTCTCCCATAGCCACAGGGATCCGTGCCGCCTGGCAGATCCATGCTGATGAGCACAGCAGTTGGTGGGAAAGGAGCAGGACATGATAGAAAAAGCCAGTTTGCAGGTAGCTGAGAAGAGGAATCCCACCTCACCAGACTGAGGTTTTTCAATGTATTTGAAATGAAACCGAAGCTAACTCTCCAAAGGTGTTGACAGGAGGGGATGGTACGTCTTTGCAGGGAAGCACCACCCACTCAGCCAGGATCTCTTCTGTTACCTGGTTCCTTGGGTCATCCAGCTCCACAGAGAGCTTCATTTGCTGCAGAGAGCACACTTTCACAGAAGAGCAGTTCAGTCCACAGCATTCCTCATCACACTAAGGCTGGAAGAAACAGTTTACCCAACACACGCGCTGGCAGAGGAAGAGGTAGGAGTCCCCGAGACAGCAGTGTCCCCATTTTCCCTGCCTTTAACACACTCCTGCGAGGTCTAGCCAGCAGCTCAGCCAGTGAATCTGAACCCAGGTTTGCCTTGCTGCACTCCCACTGCTGGACCCCAGCCTGCTCTCCGGCTCCCCTTGCCCATCACAAAACCACGCAGTCAGCCACACCACTCCCCCAAACCAGCAACTTTTGAACTTAAAATCAGATGCATGGCAAAAGCAGCAGCGTGTTCAGACTCCAGCCAGCACGGCACAGCGCCTCGTAGGCAACGGGCAGACTCTGCTCCAGCAAGCAGCAAACCCAAACAGCAACCAAATGCAGAGTCCCTTCCCACAGATGTTCTCAAACATTTGATTGAAATACATTGCTTTGTATTTGAAACACAGCCTTATAGGGGAGGCCTGCGGGTCTGAAGAGCTTGAGGTCCATCTTCCAGCACTGCCTTACCCACCGTGGGGCAGGTCCCTGCCTGGTTATTCATTCTGCTCCTCCCTCCCCAAAGCCACCCTTCTTCAGTTTGCAACCACTACAAGTTCTTCAGGACAAGGGTTGGTTTTGATGCTCATGGATGCTACACTAGTGAAATTAGAGTGACAAATAGTAATTTGTTTTCAGACTTCAGAGTTGTTTGGGTATTTTGGGAGGTTTTCTTGTTTTGTTGTTGTTTTTTAAAAAAAGGAAGATTATCAGAACCAGAAGCGTTGAATGTTCAGATATTGGGAGCAGAAGGTACAGTGTCCTCGTACAACTGCACACAGGTTTGGCAACTCCACTGTGGACTACGAACAGACATACCTGTGACTCACTGTCATCAAAAAATGTGTTTGGGTATTTTAGCAGCACAGAGCTCAGACCACCACCCAGAAGGAAGCGCATTACAGAGCCAAGCCTTTCCCAAACAGCACACTGCCTTTTGCTAACAGCCTTAAATCCATCTTAACCACAGAATTACAAGAAGCAGATTTGGAAGTAAAGGATGATGGTGGTCACTCAGCAGGGGAGAGCATTATCCTAGGTAAGCCTCCCCCAGGAGTGCAGCAGGGATCATTAGAGAACTTGCTTGTCCTTATTTAAGCCTCCCCAACTCTACCAGGAGCCCAGTTGACCTGCTGTTACCAGGTGGGTAAGCACAGATACAAGAGACTCATTATCCTAAGCAGGTCACTGTGCCTCCTAAGAAGTAAAAAGACAGAAGGTTCCCAATTTTCCTGCTTCTTGAGAGCAGCAGCCATTTTGCACATCCATAAAGCAGGTCTCATCTGAGCTATTTGGCCTATAAAATAAAGAGCCAGCACTAACTAGGGGCCAGCTTAACACTAGCAAAAATGTTATATTCCTCCTTCAGTCCTATTTTTAAGCACTGACATTAGAAGGAAAGACACAAGGGACTTAAATCTGTGGGAAGTCTTTAAGAGAGAACATATTTCTTCCACCTGCATTTTGCAGATAACACCCTAAATTTCCAGCTTTTCTGATTTATTCCCATTCATTACTGTACTACCCGCCCAATGAATGGGATATTAGCAGAGACTACGCAGAGCTGCAGATACCTCTCACAGGTAGCTAGAGCATCCTCCAGATAGTCTTTTTTCAACAGCTGCCTTCCAGCTCACTCCCACAGCTTTGCGTCCCTCTCTTTAAGTAGCTACGATCTTCCTCTTGGTCTCCAGTGTGCTGAGCCCTCAGGTGAACCACTTCACACTTGATCTGTCTCCATGAGCAACTTGGTTACTTCTAATAGATGTTTGTTTGGGGGTTTGGGGTTTTTTTTTTTCCAAGTCATAGAGTATTCAGATTGGCAGCCAAGAAACAGTCCCAGAAAGTTTAGTGGTAAATGGGCACAGAGGAGGTAATTAAACTAAATGGAGTCCCAGCAAAGTAGAGACGTGCTGGAGAACTAGGCAGCCCCATCAAAACTGCTGCTGCCAGCCAAAGACCTGTCCGGAGGAGGAGGCAGATGCCTCTAACTCTTTTGCAGGAAAGCCACGTGCAGCTGTAAGGAAGAGCAGCTGCCCTCCTCAGGTAGCATTTTAAACAGGGAGACCTTTTCAGACCTTTTCCTTACAATCTCTGTGCTCTACCACTGTGCTTTGCTGTGTTTTCGCTTGAGACAAGGCTGATGCTCCAGGCCAAACACAGCTGCTAGGAAGTGACACCTCCCCAGGGATATTGCATAGCTGTTTGTCAGGGCCCTTTCGCACCTCCCTGGGAAGCAGCTGGTGCTGCCCACACCCTGAGAAAGGCTCCCAGAGCACACGAATCACTGGCTTGATTAAGCCTGGCAATTCCTGCCAAGTGGGACCATGACAGACACATGCTCTGGATCCAGAAGGTGCATAGCAAAGCCTGGACATGGAGTTTGGGCTACATCACACCAGAGATTTGCAGGGTGCAGTGTCAGCTTCAGTCTCGCTGTCCCAATTAGTGTTGGGGCACACTAACAGGCATTTCACAAGAAAGGTCTCCCAAATTACTAAATCGGTTATGGTCACTGGTGAAATGCCCCCAGGAATACCCTATTCCAGGGCCTTGCTGCTCCCAGGATGGTCCTTCTCATTCACAAAGTCCGTGCTGCAACTCTCCTTCCTTCAGTGTATTGCAGCAAAGCAAAAGCTGGAGAGTAACTGAGCAGCCCCTGCAACGAGGGGCTGCATCTGCCCAGCGCTGCTGCCACAAGACTTGGGTTGGGCCCAGAGCCCCCAAAACCTGCAATTCCAAGACTCCCCTCCATGCTGCTGCAGCACCTGAGACTCTCACGGTGGCTGAACCTGGTGGCAGGGCGAAGGGCTCCCCACTGGCAATGGGGCTGGCCCCGATGCTGTGCAATGGGTTAAATAAATGCCTCAGTGCCATGCTGTGAAAGGCCTGAAGTACTGGTGCCTTCCTCTGCTGCTGAAATAGCCTCATCTCCCCAACTCGTATTAAGCTCAAGCCCCATGGATCTGAATCTTTGCTGAACGGAGCCCTAAATAAGTAAATCAATCATTCTCCAGCGTACGATCCGTCACTGCCCGCTGAGCTGCCATCCCCACTTCCCCTGGCCTCTCTCTAATAGGCTTATATTGACATTTAACGGTGAACGGTACAGATGGGAGCCGCTGCATGCGGGTGTCCCAGAGGGGTCTGCAGGCCCTGCAGACAGCACCCCATAGTGCCGAACGCCAGCAGGAGCCTGCGGACCCAGCGCTTCACGCCGCGCTAATGACCACGACAAATTGCTGACAACACTCAGCTGGTTTGCACCAAGCTGCTCTGACGCTCCTGGTTGATACAAGCGGTGATGTGTTAGTGACAGGGAAACATTAGTCATCCCTAGCCCACAAATGCCAACCAAATCCCTCGTCCCCCCCGATCCCCTGCCTGCAGTGCAGCTGTGAAAGGGAAGATTACTCTGCACTGCCGGGACCACCTATCTGTGCTGAACTGAGAAGGGCAAGAGAAAGAAGAGGGTGCTGGGACACAGCACCCTGCTCCCTCCACTGAAGAGGTAGCTCTGTAGAGACCAAGCCACCTTGTAGAAATACTTCATCCATGATTCATGGGTTGCAGGCAACCACTGTAAAGAACTAAGCCACGTGCATGGAAATGCCAGAATTCCTCCCCCTTTCCCATGCATGAATTTCAAATACCACTGTAGAGACCTCAGCATGCAAATCTTGGACAGGCAAGAGCTGTCTGCTGTTAGAAGCAGGGACTTGTCTACATGAGGGAAGCTGATAGGCATTGAAAGCAAAGGCATTACACTGCCACATGCAAAGTCCATCCCACTCTATGTGCAACCCTAACTTATGCTCTGAAGTGGACTCACTTGCTGGGAGAGGGAGGGTCGTGCCGGGGGCTAGCCCAGACTATGGGCTGGCAGCCCCACAACTGTGTGGCGGCTGTGCATTAACTTCCCCATAAAATTAGTATCTAAGGGAAACACTGATGACCAGTTTACAAATTATCCTGGCCCCTGATAAGACCCTACATATGCCTTGCTTGTTTGCCTTACTCCCTCACCCTACAAGCAAGCCCTGTATCAGCTATTATCATTGTGGCTACAATCACATTATGTCTATGTATTAATTAGTAAGTAAGTCATAAGTTTTCCTCCCCATGAGCTTATAGGAGTTCATTCTGGGTCTATGAGTGTTTCCAAGGCAGAGAGGAAAACACAGTACTCTGTAGGATAGGGAGGAATACGTGGCTGGTTGGCTGAGCTCCTAGTATTTCACTAGACACAGCAAGGAACAATCCAGGGAGATTTGTTTTGTGACTTTTTTCTAACGAGGTCAGGTGTCATGGTATTTTAGCTGGATTAAGGGTCTGCAATCACATGCCTTGTCTTTGGTTTTCATGAGTTGCTCTCTGCCGTGTAGGGCCTGAGGCTGAATCAATCGTTGCTGTACTGGAGCTTCACCTTTTGTGTAATTAGCTCAACATTTCTGGAACAGCACGGATGGCCTCATCAGTGGGAGGTCTTTACACACGTCGTTAACCGGACCTCGGCTCTGAAGGGCTGGGTGATGGGAGACCATCACTTTGGGCTGCCCAGGGACCTGGCCCCGAGAGCTGAGCAGAGGCGTGCAGGATTCCTACTGCCTGCGGGGAGATGGGCTGTACGTCAGCAGGAGCCTCCAGGAAGGTTTCGATGCCAGCTGCTGAGATAGCAACCTGCAGCATGGAAATCTCCCCCAAAAATGAGGGGAGGCTGCTGTGGAAGGGCTGGGGCCACTCTCATGCTGCAAAGGCAGACAGTTCCCCTTCTCCCTGCCCCATAAAGGTTTCTGTCCCAGGGTGAACCTAGGTCATAAGCACAAGAGCAACGTAAAGCCTGAGCATTCAAGAGGGAGAAGGGAACAGGACACCAGAGCTTTGATCCGAGATGGAAGATGGGGCGAGAAGCATCTGGGGAGGAGGGATTTAAAAGAGACAAACTGCAAACACCCAAGAGAAATTTAAGCTCCCCATCCCACACATCTCAGTCCAAGAGGGCATCGACCATTTCTAAAAATCCCTGGGAGAAGCAAACTGGGGAGGGCCACAAAGAATATTGCTGATGAAAAAGGCATGACATACACAAGAGGTGAAGGCATGTGTAGCCCCAAAGGCAGGTCTCATCTTCTAACCCCCCACCTGCTCCCCCTGCAAAAATATGTGGCAAAGCACTATGAAATGTGGTGTTCTGTGTAAAGTTTTTGGAGTCAAAACCAAAACAGCTTTCATGGAGGAAAGCTGCTTTAAAAGCAAGAGATGACTCAAAGGATGACACATCCTTAGTGCCTGCTGAGGAACTCCAAGGGGAACCCCAACTGAGGAGCTCGCTGCATACTGAAGTGCACTGAGCTGCTCTCACGGTGGTGCCTGTGCACAAACATGCTCCATATCACAGGATAACCTTAAGGGGAATAGCTTTGAAAATGCAGAATTAGATGTTGCTATTAGGCATTACAAGAGAAGAGATGCTGGCTTTTAATGTTGCTTCCACCCTGAGACTGGTTTGCACAGGTAGGAAGGAATGTCATGTTTGTTTGCATTACTCACCAGGAGAAAAGACGTCAAGAGCATCCACTGATAGCACGTTTCTGCCTTTCATGGGCATGCATCAGCCTTCACTGAACTCCACTGACAAAGCTGCTGACAACACAGGCAGTCTCTGGCCAGTGCTACTGCATGTTGGTTTGCTAGACTGCAAGACCTTGATCAAGTTCATTTACAGAGGAAGACATTCAAATTCTAGTGCAAGTTGTGACAGTAGGGAACAACCAAGTCTACAGATCTGCCTGAAACTTCCTATCTGTACACCTCTGTCCCATGCAGGATAACCTCTGCAGCTGCTACCCTATTGGTAATAGCAGAAAGCAGAGCATCATTCCAGGAGATAAATCCATGTTTGTTCCATAAAGAGGGGACACGGTAACTATTTTTAATCCCAACACCAGTTTCAAATACATAACCTGCTGGCAGATGACTCTACAGTCACTGGGCAGTGCCCTTCTCCATAATGCTCACAAAAGAAAGAAGGCTGAAACAAAGGTACTGATCAACCCAAAATCAAAGTGTCCATACATCCATTCATTTACATATCACACTAGAGGCAAAAGCTGTGCCTTATTTGATAATGTCAGAAAAAGAAACTTGGACAGCAGAAAAGGAAAAAGACTTACTCCTGTGCCAAATTATCAGACTGCCAAGGAATAAAACCTTGCCATATATCATTCATGCACTACATACAGCTGTCTCACTTCTGTAGCTTCTTCCTTCCTTCCTCGGATCTCAAAGCTGTTTGCAAACATAAATGAATAAAACCTCTCACCTCCCATGAAGCTGGTAATTTGTTTTTATTAATACATAAATGATAGAGGAAATTAATTAAGGAAGAGAAAGGGCAAGAGGCCCAAGATCGCACAGCAAGAGCACTTTAATCACTACATTCTGACTACTTAAGAGTAGCACTTGCATGTTAATGCTTTCCTGCTCTCCAGCAAGCATTTGCAATGGACCATGTTTTCTCAGACTAAGGACTCCTCCAGTCCCGGCCAGCTTTGCAACTTTACAACATCAGGGACGTGGAGTTTTTCTTCACATTCACACCATCACACCTCTGTCCCCTGGTTTAATTATTATTTATGCTGAATATAAATAGCAAAGTAGATGATCCTAAGATGAATAATGAAAAGGCAACAAGAGACAAAAAAACTGCTCCAGTCAGCTAGTGTCCTACCTGCTTTATATTAAATACATCTTAGCACTGGATCTCTGCATACTGGAGGAGGAAGGGTGAGTTTTAGGGCCATTGCACAATATGAACTTCCCCAATGTATCACAGTTACAGAACCTCCTGTGCCAAATAACTTTGTGCTGATCCACAGTGGAAATTCACAGTGTTCAACAGCCCTTGAAATTTCTAATTTGTACGTTTCCATAGAGGAGTGGTGCAGTGGGTGCATTTCTTACTGCTGTACCGCACATTGGACACGGGATCAGGTACTCTTTGGAGCCTGACCGCGCTCCTTGAAATTTGTGGTTCTATTTTAATTATTAAGCAACGCGTATCTATCTGCTTCTCCATTTGCATCTAGCACTTTTAATGACAAGAAAATACATCCTTTTTAAATGCTAAGCTAGTAAGAGGTATTAGGAAAAGTGAAAGCTATTACATGTGCAAATTTCAGAGCAATTAGTCACAGAGGCAGAAGCACAGACACAAGATTAGTTCTCGAGTCTCCCCTCCCGCCTGCTTCCCCACTGGAGCCAGCAGTTTTGCGCAGACCCAGGAGGTGAAGGCTACGCTCAGCACCACCATCACGTGTCGGACCGATTCCCCAGGACCCACCATGCCATTAGCAAGTGCAATGCCCTTCAGTCAACATCTCCTACAGCTTTGCAAGGCTCTGAACTGGGCGCAGGCTGTCAGAGAGAGACTGGCCAAGGGGCAGGACTCAGAACAGGTTTAGATACAAAGAAATAAAGAGTTTTCTTTCTCTGTTTGCCTGCAGCCGACATGATCCTACAGAAGAAAATATCCCCTGTGGATAAAATACTAAGTGCGTGTAGAAAGGGAACACAAATAGCTAAATCCTGTTCATGTGAAGATTTCTTCCCTTGACAGTGCTATTCTAGATGCATCACTGCATATTTGCAGTGGAAGATGGAAATACTTCTGGCATTAAAGATAGTGACATTCTTAATTTACCTCACATGTGGGAAGGTGCGTGTGGGAGGAGTGTGAGCGACTTTTAGGAATACGTCCTATGTAGTTTAATACAGAATAGTACACATTTCCCCTAGGATTTTTTTTTAATAGAGCTCAAAATTGTAATGGAAGATTCTTTGCAAGAGTTTAGAAAAAAATAACTAAGGGAAATAAATCTCATACTATGCTCCACCTTGTAGACTTTTTGAGTACTCTGTATATATATATATAAAAAGAGATTAAATTATTAAAAAATGGAATCCAAATTATTCTGCTTTTGCAACACTCTTGAGCACTTACTGAAGTCTGCTCTCTTCCGAATATCTTTAGCTTTTGGATTGTTCTCAGTTTTGAACAAATCTGTGGCTACAGTTGCGTTGTGGCAATGCAAACCTGTGCCTGAACAGCCTGTGGACCTTGTCTCCATTCCTTGGAGGGGACCGGAGCCGAGGAGGACTCACCATCTCACAGGGTTCACACCCAGATCCATACGAGAAGCCGGGTCTCCCGCAAGGGGGAGGAGCACCGTTTGATGCAAATTTCCCAGGCAACTTTTGCTCTTTCCTTGTCTACGCTACCCCATGCTCTGCAGCCACGCAGGCTGCACCTTCCCTGCACGGCGTCAAAATCAGCCTCCCCTCCGTACCTGCAGGGCTCTGGCTGGGAGCGACCGCTCCGGTACCTGCTGCAGTCAGCAACAGTCACCTGTACTGTGTAAGGCAAACATCTGCACCATCAACCTGTTCCTTAAAAAAAAAAAAAAAAAAGTCTGGTTTTCAGCACCTGAAGGGACTCTTGCTGTTGTCAGTTAAAATCTCTCTCCGCCGCTGTGGGGAGGTTTGCCCTGCCTGAGCTCTGGCTACCCAGCAGAAACAGCCGTCCCTGCTCGGGCACTTCAACACCGACACAAAGCTTCGCTCCACTATGCCCTGAGCCTGGAGGGCAGCTCAGCCCAGGCCTGCACCCTCGCCGATCTGTACAGGTCGGCAAAAACGTTTCATGAGCAGGGCAGGGCTCCCGGCTGAAGGTGAGCACATGCAGAAGTGCCTTCCCGCGCCCCAGGAGCTGCTCAAGTTCCTCATGGGAAATTGCAGAGTAAAGTTGCCACAAGGCACAGATTGGGGCTCCAGATCCGCCCCCAAATACAAGAGCTACAGATAGTCTATTTTCCTCCGGCTGACAATACATTAGCAAACCTATTTTTGTTGTTCATAGATGTTCACGGAAGACCTAAAGATAGTCTGTTATTGTCAACAGAAAATGCAATTCAATTCCCTAAAAATATCAGGAACATGGGCTATGAAGAGTTTGTTTTTCCCCAGTAATGCACTTTTTCATTATTGCCCTGGATTAAAATTAAATTGCTAACACAAGGACAAGCAGATGAATCCATGGTTATGATAGCATAGAAAAATGTCAATGCAATGTTTGTACACTGTATGCTCCTTCAGTATTTAAAGATTCTTATCTCTAGAATAATATAAACTGAAACACATTGTGAGGATCTCACACTATTAAATGAAGCTACTCTGCTCATATTGCTTCACTTCTGGGTGCTGTTGTCAGACAGGCAGTGTATAACATTTTGCAAGGAAGTTTCAAGACTGCTTTCTGGGTTTGCCCGCACAGGGAGCCAGCATAGTCATTGTTCAGAAAGACAATAGGACTGTGTTCTTGTGCCTGCAAACCCAACCGTAACATTGGCAAAATACTGATTAAAAATGTTAAAATTGTGTACCAACCATAACCAAAACAAACCCGTACCAAACCCTGGCTCACAGCATCTTTGTATCAGGGGCAATGTGCTGTCAATTTTTGGTGACAGAAAACATAGCGACTCACGTTCTGAAACATTTAGTAATATGATAATGACTTAAGGGGTCAAAGGAATTGTATAATTTCCAATTCCATATAAGAACATAAAAGTAATTGAGAAACAAACTGCTGTTTCAGGAAAGGATACATTCATATGTTCTTCCAAGACACTTTATAAAGACAACCTTTGCTCTGAAAAGATCTTTTCTCTTCCCAGGGTGGCAGCACGCTGAGGTGGAGGTTGCAGCCAAACTCCACTGAATTGAATTGAATTGAATTGAATCTCATTGCCCCACACATCCCCCCAGACCAAGAGCTGTTGCTGACAGCTCCAGCTCCATCTTGGAAGAGATGCTTTACAGACCCTATTTCTGCCAGAGTCAGTATTCTCCTTGGTTTTCCTTTTTAGCTGGTGAAGAGTAATTTAATTTGCAAAATACATATTTTCACACTTGTTTCAAAGTAGTTTCATCACTAAGCCCTATATAAATACATGGGAACAGTGATTGACAGAAGAAGGTTACCAACAACAATCGCTTTGAACCAATTACTTGGGAAGCGCTTTTGATGGAAATGACATACACACCAATAATTTCATTGTTTCTTGGCAACCATTTTCCCTGGGATTATTCCCAGGATTCTGTACAGATGCACTTTCCCCATGAGACCACTGGCCGGTATGGACACTTGGCAGTCCCTGAGAGAGCACTATCACGAAAGTAGGATTAAAGCATGTGAAGCTGCATGAAATCAGGCTCTCAAGTCTCTGAACTCGGTGCAAACCTCATATTGCACATGCCGCAAGTGGCCCTGCTAGCCCTTAGGCTCTCTCAGGAGATCAGAAAGAAACCACAGCTTTGTTCTAGGAAAGGCATAAAGGGTTTCAGAAGTCACATTACCAAAGAGCTCTGCAGGCACGGGCCAGAGTGCAGCATTTTGTTATGTAGTCTCACCTTGTTGGAAACACGCTCTTGGCTTCTAAGGAAAAAGAATAGGGAATGGGTTTATTTCCGTAAACTCAATTCTTCCTTTCTTCACTTTCTGGCCAACCGTTGAGGCTCAAGCTTCTATATATTGCCACTTGGAAAATATTAATCTAAAATAATATGGACAAAAAATATCACTGTTTGT
Organism: Harpia harpyja; assembly: GCF_026419915.1. NCBI lineage: Eukaryota > Metazoa > Chordata > Aves > Accipitriformes > Accipitridae > Harpia > Harpia harpyja. The sequence continues at coordinate 15,058,627 of NC_068969.1, read as the reverse complement.
TGCTGGAGTCTCAAGGGAGCACAAAATGAAAAAATAATTCTGGACGATTTCTGCCTTTCCTGTAATGAAAAAAGTAAATGGAAGTACCAAAGTGACACCTCCATCAATTTAGAATTAAGGAATCGACTTTTCCTATCTCGAGTCAGAACACTGCAAAAAAATTCTGACAACCCCAGTTTAGAAAAATGCCATAGGAAAAGCAGCTAATTCATTCCTCAATGTAGCCTTTTAATGTATATTATACAAACTAATATACCTACTGAATTTTACTCTACATGATTCTTGTCTCACTTTTCACTTCCATGCTTTCATTAATTGAGCTTCTGTCCTTCGTTATTTGTACAACAGTGTCTCAGGGGATCCTCTTGTTCTCTTTATAAAAATGTAACTTAAGTGCTCCCATAAAATAACCGTGTCTTTGTATTAACTTGTATTAATGGGTGTGCTTTAACTGCATAGCTGGATCATTCAAATATACGGGAGAGGATGCGCAGAGTATATAGAAAGCTTGCATAGTGTTTACATAGTCTTCCCACACATTTTGCCAAAACTGTATTGCTCCAACTCCTGTGACATGCTAAACAAAAACAAATTTGAGCACCAACAAGGGCAAGCCTCTGGAACAGAAACACGTAGTATGGAAATACAAGTGTTATTTACCATAAATCATATGGCTGAGATCTTTAAAACAAGCTCCTTTCCTATAGGATCTTGATATTACTGAAAGGAGTCACCCTTCAGGATGTGATACTCCCCGCAGGAGAGCTGAACATTAATGCTCCACAATTATGCTTCATGAGCCCTCACCATATGCCGCACGCAAAACACATGTAGTTTAGAAAGCAAGGCTCTATCCTACAAGCAGCTATGCAAAAGCTCAGCCATATTCATGCAAGTCCTGACAAGTAAAGGAAATTGTAAAATTAATTACGTGAGTTGGAGTTTATGGGCTCAGGTATTTACATAATGTTCACAATTAACGTGTTTATTTCCATTTTTATTCTTCATCTATGTGCTTGACATTTATATCAGTCATACATATTACACATTTAAAAAAGGAAAAGGCAATTCAGGTCAGCCAGGAAAAGCTCTCTTTGGGATCAAACTGGAACAAGAGCTGCACAGAACGGAAACTGTCCTCCACGCGTGTCTGCCATAAACCACACTGATGCATTTAGGCTCTAGCGTGGGAAACATTAGACCTCTGAGCACCCAGAGGTATGGCCCTTAGCCCGGCTGGAAACAGAGAGGTGGCAGCAGGCTCACCTTCCCACCACGTGAGGATGCTGGTAGCTGAGAACGGGCTCATGCTGCAGAGCAAAGGTGGCATCAGGTGGCAAAGGGCTCCTGTGTAGACAAACCAACTTACCCACTCGAAATGAAACCTGCCCCTGTGAGTGCAATACACCTGGAGCAGCCCTCATTGCTCCATGCTGGGGACAGCTTTGGGACGTTTTGTGGGCAGAAATGACCTCCCGACCACGTGCCACACTGACTGGGTGCTGCAGAGAGGCACAGCATATCTGCTCATGTAGGCCATGGGGTTAAACATGTACCCAGCTCCTCACCAGCTGCGAGTAAAACCCAGCAGGGGTGGAAGATAAAACCCGATGAAGATGAAGTCTGGGGGACACAAGATCCCACAGGAAAGCATTCATTTCCAAAAATATCCTCAGAGGGCCGCTCGCTCCCAAGTGCCACCAGAAGCCACATGGCGTGTGCCATCCTCATTCCAGTTCCCTCCACACCCACCTTAATCTGATGCATTACTTGCAAATGAAGGCAAAGAGATGCAATCGCAGTAACAGATTGTCGTGGTTTAACCCCAGCCAGCAACTAAACACCACGCAGCCGCTCACTCACTCCCCCCCACCCAGTGGGATGGGGGAGAAAATCGGGAAAAGAAGCAAAACCCGTGGGTTGAGATAAGAACGGTTTAATAGAACAGAAAAGAAGAAACTAATAATGATAATGATAACACTAATAAAATGACAACAGCAATAATGAAAGGATTGGAATGTACAAATGATACGCAGTGCAATTGCTCACCACCCGCCGACCGACACCCAGCCAGTCCCCCGAGCGGCGAATCCCTGCCCCCCACTTCCCCGTTTCTGTACTGGATGGGACATCCCATGGTATGGAATACCCCGTCGGCCAGTTTGGGTCAGGTGCCCTGGCTGTGTCCTGTGCCAACTTCTTGTGCCCCTCCAGCTTTCTCACTGGCTGGGCATGAGAAGCTGAAAAATCCTTGACATTAGTCTAAACACTACTGAGCAACAACTGAAAACATCAGTGTTATCAACATTCTTCGCTCTGAACTCAAAACATAGCACTGTACCAGCTACTAGGAAGACAGTTAACTCTATCCCAGCTGAAACCAGGACACAGATTACAGGGTTTTGCTGTACAAAGTACACTCTGTTTACAGGTGCTACCACTGAATTTTAAATTAATAATCAGAGACACAGCCTCTTCTGAAGCAAATAGTAAGAAAACACCTTCACGCTAACTTTCTGCCCCTCCGTGGCAGATCTCCAAGGAATTCATCGCAGTTAGCGCTGTCATGAGCAGGTTGTGCTGGTGCACATGGGTTGCAGAAGTACTTTGTGCCGTATCAGAGCTGGCACTAGCGTGGGCGTTCACAGACCCACGGTCTCCACTTGAACGTCCTTTCTGGGGCATGTTTCTATGGGGCGTTCCTTGGGTTGCACTCATCTTTACATTGCAAATGAGTGTTTTCTTTCAAAGATCAGTTCTTTACACATTTTGGCACCTGACCTACACATGGCACATCCAGTCAAGCTGTATTATACATTACATTAACACTAGTAAGGAAAGGTATATATCTCTACATACATGCGCACTGTATTGTTTTTTCTAAAGTCTGTCAGATCACTACATTATAACAGAGAGGCTATTACAGACAGGTTTAGTTAGCTGTGCATCATTTCACACCTTCATTACAATCTTTACCGGGAAAATGGATTGCTTTTGAGCCTCTCTCCATTCTCATTAAACTTCCACTCTTGCGAGGTGTCAGAATTGTAAAATGCCTAATACGGCCAGTTAATTATAACACTGCTCACTGCTTTAGCCTTTTCAATTACCCGCATTTCCACTGGCTGAAGCAGCCAAGCTCCCACCTAAGGTTAGTCAGACCAAAACTAACAAGGGAGACCAAGGGGTGGCCAGCAAACAGAGGACAACACGCTCCGTCGGCTAACGCAGGACCTGGGAGGCCATTGGAAAGCTTTCCACCAGCAAGAGACAGCATTTCTCAGGAGGTGGAATGGGAAGTCTGTGCTCATGCAAGGATGAAAGATGGAGGTGCAGCATGGTTTTCAACTTCCTTTGCTAATACTCTAACTAAAAGTCCAACACCATAAATGTTATTAAGGAAGATGTCCTCAGAGTTGCTCAGGGTAAGCAGTATTTGTCAGAACAAGAATTGGCAGAAATTAGCCTGAAATCACATAAATAACTTTGATTTCTGCTTCAGGACACGAGCTGCCAGATAGCTAGGAGTCACCTCTCTCCTTGAGCACTGGCACGTTCTTGCTCAGACTGCGAGACCTGCAAAAACACCAGCTGACGGCAGCTCCCAGGGATCACACACTGGAAGTCTCCTCCCAGTCCAGCGGGGCCACTTCCACTCCCTTCTGCAGATGGGAAGAGCGAGGGCTTAGACAGAGTCTCTGACACTGATGCAGAGCAAACTGCTCCCATGTCCCTTGAGTTTCTGGTGATACAGTATTTTGGGGGTGACATGAAGCTTTCTGAAGTTTCTTAACAGCACACATACTGCGGTGATCGGGAGGCCTGACATTTCTTGAGCCATTGCTTCTTGGCTGGATGAACCACTTCTGACCACCCCGTCCGACTCCCCTGACAGAGCCGCCCTACCAGCCCCCACCTGAGCTGACACCAGCCCGCTCAAAGAAATCTTGATTTCAAGTTTCTCATAGCAGCAAACCCACTAGGACGCAAAGCAAGATTTTCTGAGGGTAAAATACCCTCCTACATTGCACATGGCATATGCCCACACAAAGGACACTAGTCTTTTTAGCTCTTTTCTCTTATTAAAAAACTAAGGCAACTAAGGATTGCCCAAGTCACACCTTGCTGTACAAATGAATATTTCATTTTTAACAGGGAATAATTTCCAATGTATTTATCAAGAAAGCATCCTTGCTGTAAAGGAACACCACGTTCTGGCAGAGACATCCCAAACACAACTGAGAAAGCCATCTCCCTGATGAGGGATCAGAAGATCAAAGTCGTGTTTTATTAGTTGTATAAAAAGTATCTTTAGCTCTCAGTTGAAAGGAAAAATTTGCATTTAAATAGAAAGATTAATAACTGTACTACACAGAGCCCACACTGAATAATTTTTTGTAACAGAAAATAATTCATATTGTTTTATATAAATTGTGCACCTTAAGTCAAGCTACAAAAAATTATAATCGTAATATTTTATGGAACAATTTTAATATAATACAGCTTTGTTACATTATTATTCTCCATTGTAAATAATGCATGTCTGGAGCTTTGGGAAAGGCTGGATTTAAAATACTTACCTCTGAAAATTCAATAGGGCGTGTGGTTTTTGGTGTGTTTACACTATGCATGAGTTTTACTTATTAAAACAGAAAAATCTATCAGAAGGATAGGAACAAACCATCCCTCCTACTGCAAGGACAGACCAGGAGGTGATGCCTGTGGAGAGCTTCTTGAATTTTTTTTGAAAGAAAGCTTTTTCTCCAGAACACACAGATTTGGATTTACTCAAGTACTTTGAAATGCTATTGAATTGTTAAGTTGTTTCAGTTGGGTTAAAAACCTGATCTTTAAACCTAAAAAAAATCCATTTTGACATTCTTTTAGCATTGAGGGGCAGCTTTTAATTTTATTTTGAAATTATTTTTCACTTACAACTACATTTTTTAAACACTGGCTCCGGGCCACAGGAAAACAGCCTCCCTTTTCCATTTCATTCCAACCGAGCCTTTAAAAAAATAAAATAATAATATACCGATGCTTCAGAGAAAACTTCCAAAAACTCCCTTAGGATCAACCCAAAGCATTTCCTGTTATGTCTGTCTGTGATTTGCTTTAGTGCATTAGTTACCTGCCCAACACTGAGGAGGTCAGCTGGGAGCAGAGGGGTGTATCTCCAGGTTATACCCCGTGGATGGTCTCCTGTAGCCGTCCCAGCAAGGCTGCGGTACCTCGGGGGTCTGAGGGTTGCAATTTCTTCCTGCTCCATCCTTCTGGGCTGCCAGGCTCCTCCCTGGTACCCACCCTGCTCGTCTCCAGCCCACCGTGAGGGATGCGTGGGGGAAGTTGTCAGGTGGAAGCCTGAGCTGCCGCAGTTAGGCAGAAAAGCTGCGTTTTCCACCCTGCATACTAGGAAAGAGGCCGGTGCAGCCCAGGGGCTACGGCAACTGCTTTAAGCAGCTCTACTACTGCTTTTTGACTGCTGGAAGAAGGCAATTCCTTCGCTTTCGTCTCCTGGACCAATGCCAGCAGAGCCCTACCACACTCAGGGCATTTATTCTGCTTTTGCTCAGGGGACGGCTCCTGTGTCCCATGGCAGGTTTGCTAACGCTGGGCACTGTCACTGGTGTCCAGGTACAGAAAAGACGGCAGTCTGCCTCCTCGCCTGCCGAGGGAAGCCGGCTGCTGCTGAAAGTGCCACAAGCTGCTGTTTGCAATGGGAAAGTAGCAGTTTCTTCGCTGGCCTCACTGTGAGATGCAGAATCTATTTCCTGCTGCAGCGTGAGCACAGAGCAGGGAACTCGCAGTGTTTAATTTATCACTTCTTCATATATTCCAGTCCTTACCCAGAAAAACCTTTTAATTAGAGAAGGATCAGGAGGGACTTGCCCGGCGTTCCCCCAGTGCCATGCGGATAATAGAAGAAAGCAAAACCCCTTACTCTGCTCGGAGCCACCGGCACCACTAATTACCCTCCCAAAATTCAGCTCAGGTTCCTCTCGCTGCTCATTTAATCTCCGTCACTCTTGCTGCCTTCCATTTCATCGTGCAAGCATCGAGCAACAGGCACAGACACGATCAAGGAAGTTTGGAAGAGCCATTGCTGGCATACAGCGCTGCTTGAAACGAGGGCTCAGCAGCAGACAATCAGGAAAAGATGCACAGATGCTCAAAAACACGGCGTGTGTCCATTAGGGAGCACAGCTCTCTCTTTAGGCTCTAATGCATCCGGACTCCAGAGGCTGCAGGCTTCGCTGCCGCTGTGATATGTGCTACTTGCCAGTGGCAGCGCTGGGCTTTTAGGTTGGATGCTGGTGCAGGGATTGAGATGTTCATCGTCACCTTCCTGCTCTCACCCCCAGTGCCACCATGTGTGAGAGCCCACAGCCTGGGTGCCACCAGCAGGGATGCATCGGCAAGGCTGGCAGCTCCTGGGGAATCCCTCTCCATCAATATAATTACAGAGCCAACACAAACCAAAGGTGTGCAGGGAACCACATAACTTGTGAAATGCTGTACAGATACAGATGCAGCAAAAACCTAATTAAAAAGTCCCTTTTAATGGTCGAAGTGAAAAGGCAAAGCCCTTGACAACAGTGAGAGGAGAGCACATGGGAGCCAATGAGGATGAGCCTCAAAATTAGCAGCAGCCCACCTGGACAGCAGGTGAGATTTGGGTGACCGAAAACCTGACCTGCTGGTGCTGGCTGGGCTCCTCCTGGCCCCTCTGCTCCCTTTGGTTTGGGAGCTCAGCCACTCAGGGACACACAAAAGGATGGCAGGAGGTCAGGGACAGCCCTTCCCCGGTGAGGGAGCTGGATTCGAATTTGGTTAAATAGGTGATTTGCCTCCAAAGATTTGTGCCAGGGTGACAAGGTGGATGGCAGCAGACCGCGGTGGCATGAAGGGCCACCGGGCAGGCATACAGCAGCTGGCCTGATGTGGAGACACAGCTGGAATTACAGGCTTCATTGCCTGTCTCGGGACCTAACAGCACAAGCTAGTAGAAGCCAAAGCATATATCCCTTTTTTCCCCCCCAAAAAAGGACAAACCTCAAATAAAAAGAAGCATTCAAACAGGAATTTACATTACAAATTTCCCCTTGTCAGAAAAGGCTTTCGGAGCATCTCCACTGCAGCAGGGCTGGTTTAGGGACCATCAGGGTGGTGCCGGGGGCTGGGAGGCTGAGCTAAGCCGAAAGACAAGTCACCCACACATAGGCAGGGTTTGGGACAGTCCCTTCTACCCCGGCCTCCACACCAGGTCTGAAGCTTGCTCCTACCTCTGCTCTGGAGAGGTGGTGCAGCTTTCAGAGTTTGATGGGAGTTTGTTAGCGAGAGGCAGGGTGACAAGCTGTGGCAGAGAGCTGCCCAGGGTGAAGGCCACGGGTAGGTGATTTCTGCTCCAGGGATGATGCCAGCATGGGACTGGCAAGGATGACGGGCAACTGGTTTAAACCCGTTCTTACAGCAAGATCCCAACATGCTGTTGTTTACACATGGTTCTCCTGAGGCAGAGATGGGCTTTGAAAGTCCACAAGCATGGATTTACAGGTGCTGCTGAAAGCTTTCCACCTTCCACAGCTGCAGAGTCAATCCCTGTGGCAGCAGGACCAAGTTATCCATAAGGATGGCTGGGAGACTGCCTATCCCCAGCATTTTAATTATTCACCCTCAGATTTAATACCTATTTCAAAAGCTAAACTGTGTGGATGGAAGCGGTCAGGGAAACTTATTTGGAGTCATAATGGACTTGACAGGTTTGAATCAGTCATCTGAATTTCGTTTGGGGCAAAATATTTTCACTCCATTTTCCTTTCTGATGTGAACACAAATTGAAATGCTCCTCCAAATCAGCACAGGAGAAACACAAACAGTTTGGGAGCAGAAGCCTGCAATATTTAGGACCAGCGAGACCACTTCCAGACCCAGGAGCTTCTGCTGGGCTCCTCAAAGACTTTGGTGCTATGCCAGAGTCACCCAACGCTGTCTCCTCCACTCAGGCTGACCTTGATCATCCAAAGATCATCCTTAATATGAAGACCATCCCCTCAGCTCAACTGTGGGATGTTTTTAGTGTCAAAAACTTTGTTAGCAAGAAGAGCAAGAAAGACCTGAGAAAGCCCTCAGACCTGGGCACTTTAGGCTTACTAAACCATGGGATTGCTTTATCCCCATCTCTTTGGTGGGGCTCAGACAGGAGGGGATGAGGTGTGGGATGCTACCACTTCCAAAAGAGGGATCTGAAAACAGGAGGACTGTTCTGCTGCCCACAGCCACCTGACGCCTCTGCAAGTATGAAAGAGCAAACCTTCCTTCAGCAACCGTCGTGCCTTCAGGCAGCTTTTCAGGAATTTGTGGTCTAGTCACTTTTTTTCCCATATTGAGGGGGCAAAGATTGATCAAATCTTTTCTATTTAAAACAGCAATAAAAGCAAATAACCTGTTTTCTAAAGACTAATTTTCTTGCACACAATGTCAGTTAGCTTTACAATATCTTGTCATATATTCCTTAGCTACTCAATGTTACTTCTGGAGCTTCTGAATGTAAATATTTTCTGACAAGGAGAAGGATGAAACCACATGATTTTTTATCTCAGTTATACATTCACATATCACATATCCAAAGTTAACAAGTGACACTCTTGTGTAAAGCAGTTTTCTACTTCCCGTGCATCCAAAATAACAGCCTTGAAAATCCTTGTCTATTATATAGTAAGATAGTTTGCTGCCTTTATTTTTCTGACCACATATGTATTGTACAAACAGAGGACAGAGTCTTTTATGTTATCATCCTGCTGTCTGGAAATCTCATTCTGCAATCTCTGCTTTTTCATTGCCATTTTCAGATGTTTAATGAAGCGACACATGGATATGAGATGCCCCTGTTATTTCTTTTGCCCAGTGTCTATCGTTTTCAATCTCAGAACTATTGAATAAATGGAAATATAGTTGCCAGCTCTGTTTTGCATTTCCTGAGCAAAACTCCCATTGGAGGCAATGAGCATTGTGGGTAAGGTAGACAATGCAGGTTTAAGTCTCCTTTTTTTCCACATTGCCTGTGTGGAGGAACATAAAAGGAAGATACTGTTCATAGGCCTTGTCTGCTTTTTAGCCAGAAATTACCATTAGGAAAGGATGTTTTCTAAATGAATGATCTATGTTCGTACTCCACCACAGCCACTCCTTTACCTAGTTGCCTTCCCCTTTGGGACCTCATGCCAGTACCACCAAAAGTCCAAGACATAAATATGCCACACTCCTCTGCACACGGGTGGGGATTTGCCCAAGCAAGCTGTGCAGAAAGCTGATTTCTCACCATCTCCAGCTTAGAGGTGCACCACTGACCTTTTCTTCCTGCACAGCCATCTCAAATGACAGGAATGATCAGGCTTCAATGCTGAAGGTCAGTCACATCAACGTTGCCCATTTTCCACTTGTGTACGAGTTCACATACGTCCTTCCGCTCACCAGGATCGCACTTAGCCCACTGGTCTGCGAGAGTATACATTAGAGGGAATTTTAATGACTTGAACTCGTGCTGAACTTCCTCTTTTAGCTGCTGTTTCAGTGATTTGTTGACTCTCCAAGGCTCATTCAGGACTTTTTTTAGCCTTGACAGAGTAGATAGAGTAGACATGGATTTTACGTGCCAACTCTTCTGTATTTCTGGCACTCCACTCACCACATAGCAGGTCAGTGAAATACAAGTTCAAGCGACAGAGGATGCCTCCTGCGTATATCTGTGGTGTCTCAAAGTAGCCTAAACTAATCTCTCCCTCTCTTCCCCATTAGCAGTGATGCTAAGCTGGAAGCAACGGCTGAGGGTGCTTTAACAGCCACACAGAATCTTAATAAGATCTACTCACATTTATATTGTGCATTTCAGGCCGGCTGGCTCAGTTTCCTTAGCCACAGCCTCATAAAAGGAGCTGAATACACTGGTTTATTTTTGTGGGCATTTTAATTATTTTAGCATTGTCTCTGATTTTTGTATTGGCCATCTGCAAAGTGCGGCAGGATGTGTGTAATCTTCTATGGCACATGTTGTACTTTCTCCATTATTATCAGATGGGAAGGAAAACCAAAGTTAAGGGAGATTAAGGTCAGCGTACTCTAAACATCCAATCGCTGTATAATCCACTGCGTTATCGCTAGGGAAGATTATCAGCCTCGATAGGACCAATTCTTCAAGCCATTCAGCTCTGTTGAGGCCCACTTCTCTCACAGAATGGTATTTCTGTTCGATCTGAACAGAGAGAAATCATACATAAATTTTCCACTACATCCCACTAATGTGCAGTAAGTGATTGTCTCTGTGCAGGACGCAGGAAAGGCTTTTCACTGTACAGCACAGCTGTGCTCTGCGCTGCCCTGGGCCAGAGCAGAAAGGATGCTAACGCAGCCACACCGGCACGTTGGAGACAGCTGCCCCCAAAGCCTTCACCCCAGCAATAGGGAGCCGAGTTGATTGCTAAAACACTGCGGGGACGAGGGCAGATAGAACAAGCTGCGCTGACCGAGGGACTTCCTCCCGGCCAGGAAGGTGTTGCTGGGCAGGATCGGGCATCCCAAGGCAGAAATCACATGCTGCTTCTTGCAAAGGGCCCACAGGCATGATTTTGTTGATGTTAAATGGTCCAAAGAATTATTTGGGGAGGGTGAGGCACAAAGTGCAGTGTGCTTAGGACAAGAGCGACTCCATGCTGCCTCCCCTCTCCCAGCGGAGATGCGTGACATTCCAAAAAAATGCCCTGAAACCAAGATAATTAATGCATTATCTCCTAGTAGGAAGAGCAATGCATCTCCCCTCTAGTAGGAATATAGCTCAACAGACACGCTTCATCTACCAAAGTTCGGTAAGGCTGAGCCACACGCTGCTTCTGAGCATCACCACATTTAACACATTAATAGTCACCGAGTGTCTCTGTGTGACAAGCAGAGACCAAAGACAGGACCGAGCAGCTGCTGGGCTCTGCCATGCTTTGCATGCACCCCAAAAGAGACAAAGAGAGGGAGGACTGCAATACTTAAGTACAGTTGTAGCCCCACTGTGAAACATCCAAACAATCCATTGGAACAACCACGCTCCAAGAGTAACCAGGATACCCCAGTTTTCCCTCTGTTGGCAATTAATGTACGAGGGTAGAAGTGTTTTCAAATTGCTTTAATTCGCAGTTCCTTATCCACTCCCAACAAGTTAATGACTGTTGCTCCTCCAAGGTCATCTCTTAGCAACAAAAAGCCTCATCAGCTTGGAGGACTCCCTCGATTGCTGGACGCTGGGTGTTCACATTGGATGTCAAAGGAAGGCAAGATGGAAGAGCAGACGCTGACCTCGGGCAGGCAGTATTCAGCTCCAGGAAACTCCATGTCAATTATCACATTGTGCCCAAGTGAATGGGGGATCTTCCGCTCGGTGCAGAGAGGGACAGAGAAAGAGGCATCGCCTCTTTCCCACAGGAAGATCCACCGTGTGCACCAGGAGCTAACGCCTCATTGTAAGTGTCGGCTGCAGAATTTGCTCCTTACAAATTCCTGCAGGCTTACAACAAGCAATGGCCGCAGTTCAGGCAGTAGAAAAATGCTAGAGCATGACATGCAAGTCGGTCAGACATACCAAACGAGCACCTCATTTTGTTCATGGGGCTTTTCGATCACTTGCAAGTTACCTGTGTCGCACCTACCCCTTAGTAGTCCAAATTCCACATCTGCTTTCCATGGATTTCCACTTATTTCTTGTTTTCAATGACTTGGGATTGAAGTCCTCACCTTCTGTCCCTATTCAGTCCCTGCCTGAAAGGGCATATAGTGGGGATACACATGGGGCAGGAATGCAAACCCCAAAACTGATTGACCTGGAGCTAAGCAAATGAGCAACCAAAGGTAATACTGCAGAGGGAATCAAAACAACACAGTTCCAGCAAGCTCTGAGCAAATGTGGAAAAAAAATTGATAAAATATTTCCACTGTGGGAAAACATGAGACAAATAATCCCAACACACAAAAATGTTTCATTTTTAAAAAGTCAAAATATTTCATTTCAACATTTTCAAATGAAGTTTGCAGCTTTTTCTCTCCAAAATATTCTTGGTGTGTAATACAGTTTTAAAAGGAAGAAAGCAAGTTTTTTTTTAAAGCATCAGATCACATAAAAAGTAGCCATAGCATCCTTTGCTTGATTCACAAATGATTCAGAAATTGCAACCATGGGAACTTCTTTGAGAAAAGAGGATTACCTGGGAGAGATGGGATCCACCTCATGAAATGGGGCAAGAAGTTGCCAATATCCTACTGAGGAGGGCATTCAGCTAGGTTCACAGGGGCTGGATACTGAAGCCCACGGGAGGGGAGGAGGACTGCACTGGGAAGGGAGGAAGCAGGCATGCACAGGGCAAGAGGGAGACCCTGAAGGGAAACTGGTATGACACGAGCTTCTAAGTTATATTACAATCAATTAAAACCACAGATAACATTTTGCTACATTGCTTTCCTGGGCAATAAATGACTGTAGCTGTCATGGGGTAGGCAAATGAGTATGATGGGAAGGGAGGCAAGCAGTGAAGCAATGTAAAACAGAGGCTTTCCCCAGTAGCAGAAAAGGTCTGGAGAGCTGACAGTCAGGTTCTCACCACGGTCCTGGGAAAGCACTGCTCTTTGCTCTAGGGTTTCCTGAAAGATAAGAGATCATCACTAATCCCATAAAACATGGCACATCTCTACTCAGAAAGCTGAAAAGAAGCAATCAAGGCTGAGAGATGCTAAGACCCCACATGCGAACCGGATCTGGGTGAGCACCAGCGTGGTCTCCAGGACAGGTTTCTCCGAGCAGAGAGGAACTGACCTGGACCCAAGCGAGCAGCACGTTTGCTCCAGTGTGGGAAACCTTCCTGGTGCCTAATCAACTTTCCAGCTAGGGTAAGGTCTTCATTCTGATATACTTTTAATTTTTTGCTTATGGCTTTAGTATTGCTGTATCATATATAACTGTACTTTCATGGTTGGGTAGCAGCAGTAATAGATCAGCAAGATTTCTTGCGCCTATCTCAGGAGGAAAAGTTTTATTAAATCATTAAATAAAATCATCATGTACTCTGCTTTAAAAAATAAATTAAAAAAAAAAAGGTCAGCTTCAGAACTGAAACACAAGTGGGAAAGTAGGTTTTGTGAACACTATACCAAAGTAGCTGAATTAGATGCTGCTTATCAAGGAGGAAATAGAGTGCATGAATTTAAGACAAAAAGAGAAAAAGAAAAGCAAAAAAAGATCCTTTTGAATTAAGCCTTTTCTCACCTCTAACAAGGCTCTAGAAACAGCACTAATCAATCCAAATGACACTTTAGTGTGGGGATCCATTATATTCCTCAACGATCATATGGCTTTATATGTTATAATTTGGTTCTGAATTATGGCCTACATCAATTATAATTGAACACTGCTTCCCACTCTACAATCAGACTGTGATGAGAACAGAAAGGCAGTGGACATTAGAGGATTACTATCAGAACCACCTAATTTAATTAAGGAGATTTATTAAAATGGTAACATTAACAGGTGTTTTATGAGTCTAATAATTAATAAGGTTTCTGTAGAACATTTGTAAGAGAAATAGACAATATGCAGTGCCAGCAGAACTCCTTGTAATGGGATAACAATAAAGCATTAAGAACTGTAGATCAGATATTATGATAATAATCTGATACTGTAAATTATGGTTTGAAGAGGATTAAATGCCATTACTGCAAATTAGTATTTATTTAAGCTCCAGCAGGCCTTTGCACACCGTCTAAAGGAAAGGTGGGCTGCAGACAGGCTCTCCAGCCCAGACACTTGCTGTCCTCCTGAATCCCACCATGATGAGTCGAGAACCTTGCTATCTGCCAACACAGCAATAATGCTGACAGAGTCCACCTAGGAAACTGTAACAGGGCTGCAAGAAAGTTCTTTGTGACGGTGAAGTCCAGCAACTTGTTTGTGACCTTTCTAAAGTTACCTTCAAGCAACTGAAAGTGGGCAGCCCCATGCCGCTCCCCAAGCTGCAAGCTCAGAGGTGTCCCCATGGGACAGGGGTCCACAGTGTCTCCTGGGGCTCCAGCCGCCTCCCAGCACATGGGATGGCAAAGGGTGGGAACAGCAATGGCTGCTCTCTTCCTTCCCATTGCAAATCCTGCAGGCACAGCAAGAGGTGAACCTCAGGAGCATGAGGAGAGAAAGGGGAAAGCGGGATGGGAAACCAAGAGGGAGAAGCGTGCTTTCACAGCAGGGAGCAATACCCCAGCTAGCTAAAGGAAGGAGCAGAGAGAAAATAGCCTCAGGGTCTTTTCTGGAAATGAGGGTGCTGAGGGACTTTGCCAGAGTTACTTAGCAATTTACAGCTCGTGTTAACACCTGGTGCTTTCTTAGCTCTAGGCTTAAAAAAGTTTTATCCCAGCCCTGGTGCCAGCAGCCCCCCAGGTAAGAGGAGGGAGGCGGCTGTGGAGCACACAGCCCTTTCTCTAAACCAGCTCTCATCCCTGACACAGTGATGGAAGAGGATATTAGCAGTAGGAAATTTTTTCAAGGCCGGTACTTTAATGAGCTCCTAAATAATGACTTTATTTTAGAGGCACACTCAATATTCATTCAGTATCGCACCTGAACAATACCACTGCCTGACTTCAGTCAACAGAAAACAAGTTCAGAGAAACCAGCCCTCCGCTTTAGGAAGCGATGATGGGACGGGGCACTCATCCCTTGCTGGGCCCAGGGTGAGAGACTTCCCTGGTGTGACAGAGGGTGGCGTGGGCTCTGCTCCCCTCCACCTGCTGCTCCTGGCTGAGCTAGCAGCGCTGCTAGCTCCCACCCACCCTGCATAGAAGCAAAGATGCTCATGTGCCTCTGCAGCTCAAGGGGCTGTCCATGCCACTCAGCCGAGGGCTGAGCCACCTTTTTTTCACTCTTTTAATTAGTATCTGATATCAACTGCAAGCACAGAGTTTGCAGAGCAAATGAAACGGCCACTTAGTGTCAAAGTGGGTGTCACTTCCCCTCTTGGGTGCAGAGATGCTCGTTTTGGACGAGACCGCAGATGCTTGTTTTTTTCAGGGGTGGGTTTGATTTGCTTTTTAAATCAGGCTGAGCCAAGGGAGAAGGCCTTCAGCTTTGCTCCTAGCACCCAGCCTCTGCCAAGGCTCCGCCACTGTCCTCTTCCACAAATTGCCACTGAACAGTTTTGGGTCACTCCAGACGTACCCATTAAGCACAGTTTAGTTTCTGTGAATCATTCTGGTTAGCACATCTCAACTGGGACAATTTTGATCAAACTTTCCCTGGCTTTTGTTTCCAAGTTTTGGATCACAAACATCTTGGAGATTTATACCTACCCCAACATAAAATATTGTCTCTGCCAGACCTTGGGGAACTCCTGCAGGAGACTGTTTCCATTAAGATTTCCCCAGTCCAGAAACAGACTCTGGGCCGTGGCTTTTTTATGGTTCTGGGATGCTTATGAGAACAGATTAACCTGTCTTGACAGAGAAACCAGTTACTATCCAGCAGCCTCTGGAGCTCCCATATATCTACTTTCAAGTTTTATTTCATTTTTAGCATTCTCCTTTATTTGTGCATGCCCACAGGGAGCAGAAACCCATGCCAGAGTGCTGTGAATACCCTGCTTCCCCAGCCAAATGCCTCATGGGCAGCAGAGACTGAGAAACGCCTCTCATCAGCACAGTGTTGCAGACTCTGGAGGTTCACAGCATGTAACAAAATCTCCATCCCATTTTCCATGGGCAGGCAAGGACTTCTGGGCACTTTGAGCGACTCCCATGCCCAGCTCCCACTTCACTGACTGGCTCTGTGAATCCAAACCTCATAAGGTCCTTTGAAATTCCCACCTGTAAGCAGCACACATTTTGTGACTATTAATTAGCTGAATTCCTTCCCTTTCACAGGAATGCTCTTTTCCTTTGTTTTGTATCGTGGATCACATGAAGAATAGTCTGGGGTTTGCATCTGAACAAGCATCAGTTCTGTACCCTACACAAATAACCCGTTCCCATCTACAACCCAAATATTCATACTTGCTTTTAAAGCCTGCAGGCTGCACGCAGCCGTGCCAACAGCAGGCATCCTGCTGGCTTCACAGGCATAGCACGGGGCTGGAAGAAATACAGATGATGTATTTCAAAGTGGAAAAGGTGCACAGCCTATTCCCTCCCTGCAAGGGAGATCCTCAGGGCCAGTTTGAGCAAAATTGTTGCAAAAGCAAAGCCTGCTTTCTTCCCTGGTACTGCTATTTAAATCACTTCTATGGGACGGCACTGTCAGTCACTGAGTTTTAATATTACCGCAGCAGCATTACAGGAGAATGAGAGCTGAATCAATAAAAAATTAAGGAAATACAGTTTTTATTACACAGTGATATTTGGAATTGATCCCTTAGGCTTTCCAGTCACCTCAGTTTTGTTTTATACGCCTGTGGATGGAGTGTCGTGCAAAGTAGTTTGAATGCAGGAACCAATCAGTTGTAATCTAATTTTAAATGGACCACAAGCAAACTGAGAAAATAAAGACAGGCAGGCGCATCATGTTGACACATGTGCCTATGGTATATCATATCTCTGCTCTGCCTAACTAGGAAAAATACACTCTTAAATTGTTTTATCTATGTATAATGCCAATACCAAGAACAATAGGGGGGAAACTTAGTTGCAGCAAGGACATGAAGAATAAATTCATAGAAAAAAATGTGAAAAGAGAAAATAATATCGTCTCTTCTTGGCCTCACTTGTAAAATGCTAAACTAACAGCCAATAAGCATATGAAAAACATAGAATAAGCAGCATGGATGTTTTACTTGTTCAAGTTGACAAGGATTTCTCTCCGAGGCCAAAACCTGATTGTTCCTCTGACTCCTCAAGCGAAGGGGCTACAGTTTGCCTCGAGGAATTGTGGACAAAACAAAGAGATTGTGATAATCAGCAAGTAGTTATGTACAGCATGGTATGCAGCTTTCTGCAACTTCACCTCATGCTACAGTCCTAATTAATTTCAACTGCTTTCACCTGTTATTTGCAGTTATGATTTTCTCTTTCATTTCTAGCACCATGAGCTCTTACAGTTGACCAGTCCTTCCCCTGCTTAATCCATCTTGCATTGCTCCATGAAGCAGGTCCTTAGTCATGACCTCCTTGCTGCTCCCAGTGCCGTGAGACAGCAGCACTGAACTGTCAGCTGTGCTCCCCACAGCCAAAATCTGACTCCCCCAAGTAGCAACATCCTCAGTCTCAGCTTAATACATTCGAGTACTTGAAGCTTCAGCCTCTCCTCGTTCCTCCTGGAGGGCTGATGGTCTCTATGAGGGGTCCATCTTCCACCTGCCAACCCATGAGGGTGATTTGCCCACACATCCGAAATTAGCTCAAGTGCCTTAACGTGCCTTTAGACCTGACCCTTCCTGAGTCAGGAACTTTCTTTGGTCCTTTACTGAATTTGCAACTTTTACCTCTTTATCGAGTCACCCATCACCATAATTCCTGCTCTGTCCTGACTCAAACTGCCGTATTTGCTTCCTAAACACAAAGAAAACAGAATTAGAGGTTTGTCTATAAATTTAAGACCCAGTTAGTATAGGACGCTACCACAGTGCATTAAGAGCCGTCACTCTGAGACCCCTCCAGACCTACTGAAATACATCTACCATAATATGTGGAAGAAGTTACATTACCACAGGGGCTCAACTTCAGGAAACACTTTAGAAATGGCTATTTTTCTAACACAAAAAAATATAGCAGTTGAGACGGTTCAGCAGTCAATCTCCCTAGATGAAAAAATAGATAAAGAGAACGAATCACCAACCTAAATATTCATCATGGCTTCACTACTAGTAATCATGACTGCATTTCATTTTTCTCTGCAGATACCAGCTTGACCACTAATGCTAACTGCTGGTACTCTGAAAAACTGACCAGCCAAAACAGAAACTGAAAATTATTTTGAGGCAAATAAAGTGCAAGTGAATAATATCCAGGAGGTAAGAAAAAAAACAAAACCAAAAAAAACCCTAAAAACCATGAAAGAGGGTTTCTTTAGTTAAAAAGGAAAAATATCCAATTAAAATGTGAGCTGTAAAAATAATTTTAAAGTTCACTCACAAATGGAAAAATGATGGCTATGATCTCAGGAAGCATAAATCAGCAACAAGGAAGAGCAGGCAATTTGAAAAAGGAACCTAAAGGTATTGAAGGAAACTCTATGACTTGTAGAATAATAAAAATATGGAAATTTAATATATTAGCATGACATTAAATCCTAGCATGTTGCAGATTTCATAATAGATGAGGATGGAAAAATTGTCAAACATGATGCAGAAAACAGAAATAAACAGCAAACATTTCTGTTCTGTATTTAAAATGATGGAGAATTTGTTCACCTTTTACAGTGACATGGCAACACTTTCTGTTCCAACAGTTACAGATTTTAAACAGCCATTCAATGTAAACATTTAAGGGTGAGATTGAATAATTTGCTCTCCAGACTATTAAAACAGTTGACAAAGATCCCTCTGAAACAGCCACATTCTTCTTGAATCATCTGCATTCAATGAGAAAGCCTCAAAGGAACCTCAAGAAATTCAGGATCACCCCAGTACTGAGAAAGTTTCACAGGCTGACCACAGCATGTACCCCCTATACCCACAGGCCGGGTTCTCATCCCTACTCTTCCCCAGATCAGTGGGAAAAGGCATTGCTACATTATTTCATGGCTTTGAAAACTCTTTGCTGTCAATCTGTTTGATTTCCCCGTTCTCCAGCCCACCTTGGAGGATGCTATTTGATAAATGGATCCTACCTGAGAGTTTGTGAATATATTCTGATTGGATTTGATTATCACATATAAACCTCAGAGTACATGGGCTGGCCAGGAATATAAATACAATTATTAGTAGTAACAAACATTAAGCAAAGCTGCACTGACTCACTGCAAAACACTTTTCAAGCCCCAGCCACACAACTGCTTTCACTTTGCTTTCCTGCCCACCATTTGTGCAGCAGATGCTCTTTGGACGAAAAGCTGTACCACCTTCACCCACAGTCCGAGTTCGACTTTTCCACACATTTGCCCTCTTGCTCAAGTTATGCCAGCCCATCTGCAGGCCTAGCTAATCCTCCCATTAGCTAGCAACTGGTAGCTCAGCTCTGCTCCTCTGTGCTTAGCATTACACAGATCAGCCAAGTATTGACGCAGCATCACTGAGGAGAATCTAGATTGTTGTTTTTCCCATGCTTCCTTCTTTTGAAACTTAAAATACATGCTGGAAATAATTTCAAGGGCTGCTGAGCATTGCCACTGGGGGAACGCAAGGGGCTTTCAACACTGAGACTAAAAGACAGTTGGAAATTTGGAAGTGGTTGCCTTTGAAATTAGATTTTGAGGCTACATTCAAAGAAGCCCGTGTAGATTGTCCCACTCCCTGCAAACACACGTGGCGCTTCGGACAGAGGCTAACAAAAGCTCCTCTCTCTTGCTGGGTCCAGCCCACTGTGTCTCATCTCAGAGCCTTGGCCCAACCGAAAGCCCCCAACCGACAGGCTGCAGGGAGGGTTGGCATCTGCGCTGGACTTGCAACAGCATCAGCCAAGGGAGGCTGAGCCAGCACTGCAAACTCACAGCAGTGCCAGCAAAGCCACTCCGAGAGGAAGGTGCAGTTCAGCTCATGTTTGCTCAGTGCGCAAACTGAAGTCCAGATTTCTTCAAAGCCAACTCACCAGCAGAGCCAGGATGGGGAGAGCTCACCTACAGCATCTCTGTCCCACCAGGTCCTGGATCACTAGAGACAGCCATGAGCCACCAGATGCTGGTGCACGTCTTGTGGTGTTAGTTACCATCTCTGTTTCAGCAGCACACAGAGGTCTCCAAGAGGAGCCAGATGTGCCTCTGTTATGCCCTTTTCATCATAAAGCCTTCCACAAAGCATCGGCACTCAAACTAGCCAAAGTAGACCAGAAGTATTATAAACCCAATGGTACAGCAGGAAAAAACAATGGGGAACTTGCTAAAGTGCACAAAAGTCTTCTGTGGCAGAAACAGAAACTGAAGCCAGGCATCCTCAGCCCCAGCTTCAAGCTCAGGCACTCCTTACAATCCATTTATCCGACTTCCCCCATGCTCCTCAGCCCTCTGAGGCATGATAGTGCCACATCTTCTATTAAATAAAGGAAAGCGGCATCGTATCAGAAAAGGAACAGTCTTTGTACCTCATGTTGCGTTTCACCCTTAGTACTAGCTTCCATTCATGTAATATATTTTTTAAATGACAAATTTCCACATTTCGTCTTCCTGTAACCTAAACGTAGCTTAGCAACATCTGCTTCCGTGCTATCTCCACTTTCACACAACAAGTGAAGGAGATGTGCCAACTCATCCTCATGGAGAGGTCACTTAATTTTGGTTTGTAAAGCCAAATCTCCTGCGATCTCCATAATTACCAATCAATTTTACATAAATAGCAAAATTAAGCCCCATTATTCTCATTTACCACAAAATTAAAGGAATTAATTAAACATGGGAAAAGTGCTGATGTCTGCCAAATTGTTACTTCCAACAGATAAAAACAAATTCAGGAATGATATACGGACAGGAGAAGAAAATCAGCTTTCCATCCAGCAACTCAGTGAACTATTGCAAGGAGGACTGTAAATAACAATCAGAGCGCCAGGCTTCTCTGTCTGAACACTGGGACAAGAAAGACACATTCTTTGTTATGGAGGAAAGAAACAACTCTGAAACAATCCCCTTGTTTTTGTTTTTGCAAAACAGAAAAGGCCCTGGGGACTGGTAACAACAGGCTTCAACAAGAATGGTTCTTTCAAACTTTGATTTGTCAAAGGACTGCTGCTCTGCAATTATCATGAATGGTTTTAGCTAAACATCTCAAAGGAACAAAAGAGGATGCAAACATTTGGAGACAAATTGTGACCACAGGAAATCTTTGCAGGTGGCTGAATAATAGGGGGGGGAGAAACTTTCCAAAGTGCAGGAGCCAGGGTTGAAAAAATAGGGAAAAACCGAACTAAGCATTGAAGAGTTTTGAAACTCCAGCGTCTTCTCCTGTCCTAAACGAAGATGCATCAACAGGCTGGTTCTGAAGTTACAGTCATAAGACAAATGCACTACTGCAAGCAGTGTTTGAAAGACACTTGCAATTACAGCTGCTCTGGAACAATGAAATATATACTGTTCCTTAAATAAACTGAAAAAATGATAACCTCTTTTAACTGTCGTGGTGTAGTAGACAGATCTTCATATCTTCCTTAATGAGATTTTTATTGCCAGTGTAAATTTGTCTTGAACTGAATTTTTGTCTTGGGAACTCTGAATTATGTTATACCAAGTTGTTCCTGGTAAGCATGCAGGCTTGCACACATTTTTTGCTGTGAAAATGGCTCCTTCTGGCAAACTGAAAGCAATTGAAGCTCAATTTAATTAGCTGCCTTCTGTAAATATGCCATTATTCTTCTAGCTCAGTGCTGGAGTTATATTTACAAAGGGAACAGATAGCAATAATTATTTTGGGCCGTAGTTAGTCAGTATTAGTTAATGCCTGAGTGTAATTGAGAGGAAATTAAGACAAGTGTAGTCTTTCGGGGGGAAACAAAAGAATATATCAGTCTATAGCAGTATAGACACTGCACCTGTATGTTCCTTCTTAGGCTGGAATACATAGAAAGTTTTAGCTAAAAAAGGCAAACATTTACCCTGTGCTCTGGAACCAGCAAGGCTTAACGATAATCACCTTACGTTTTCATTCATTAAAATTTTGGTGGATTTTTTAAATAACTCTTACCAACCATCTTCTCTGAGTTTCTATCTGCTTTTCAAGTTACAGTCCCATGAACTAACAGCCACTGCCGTATTACTCCTCATCGAGGAAAGGAACACTGAGCCAAGCCGCTCAGAAAGCTGCATCAGAGGACCTACAGCCTGAGGAGTACAAGTTGCTTGGAAAGGCTTTGCAGACAGTGTCTGACAGCCCTTGCATGGCTCAGGACAGGGGCAACCTGCTCCAATGACATTTTCATGGATCTCTGAAATAAGTTAATACTTTCCAGTGCCCATCTTAAGAGCGAACAGGATTCTTCAAACTAACCAGCTGCCCAATAGCCCTTTTCATGGGTCTGGATACATTATTCAAATTAACTCTCAGAACAGATTAGTTTAATTGCATCACTATGTAGATGCTTCTATTTAGAATTAGAGGCCTTAATTCAATTTACCTTAATCCACTTTCAAAGCAAATTATAGCAAATGAAGACTTCGCTAATTCTGAATGATTGTTTACACTTAGGTTAAATGCAGTTTAACTTACTCTTTTTAAATGTATGTATCTACTTAATTTTCATTACTTTCCCTTTACGTCACCACAACACGTTCCTCCCTCTTTAGGCTTGCAAGTGTCAAACTGTAAGTGAAATACTAAAAAATAATGATTCAGACATTGCATTCCTTTATGTAGCAAAAGTTCTTGAATAAATTTTTGGAAATTTTTTTGCACAAGGGTTAACAAATTGGGCCCACTGTTTCCATGCTGGAAGTAGTTGTCAATGCACGTTGTAGGGTAAGGATGGGTTTGAGATTAGCTTATTGCACCAAGCAATAGAAGACGATGTTTTGAGATTCACATCTCCAACAAAAGCTCTCTCTGCCATACTGGACAAACCCAGCAGGTACGTGATAGCTGAGGAATGTGCCCAGGCCATCGGCATCAACCTCACTGGGATGTCGCACTGACAGCTGCTGTGCTAAATGGCTTCTAGCTCCAGGGTTCGCTTGCTTGCTGTGCTGCCTTGCATGATGCAGAAACTCCCTCCCTGGTCCTCAATCTCCTCTAAGACAGGGTCAGACTTGTTTTCACCTGCTCACTGCCCACCCAAGTCATTGGCTCAGGATGCTTCAGTGTGGTCATGCACAACACAGAGAACAGCGGGAGCCTGGGCCATGATCCACACACAGTGCCTCCCCACGGGAACACAGGGCTTGCACAGGTAAGTCACAGCAGCTGTCCCTGGGGAAAAGGCAGGATGCACCAGGGCTCACAGCACCCTTCTCCCAAATGCACTGTTGTCCACAGCCCTCCTTTGAACTTGGCTTGAAATTATGGGTTTCTCACTGCGTTAATGGTTGGCTAATCAGCATCACTATAAGCAAATGCACAAAGCTACCTAATCTGCAGGTGGCAAGTTAATGGGGTTTGAGTAGCAAGACACTGACAAGCCAGAAAGTACCCAAGCTCCACTGGTGCTACTAACTCCCGTGCTATTTTCATGCTACACAGAGCTCTACAGCAAATCAAAGGACCCCCAGGGTACCTATTCAACAAGGAACAAATTCTCACTTCAGCCATTATGTAAATGAAATGCTAAAAATGTTCTTTTGTTCCTCTGAGGTATTAGTACTACTAATGCGAAGTGCACAAACTTCATAATCAAGTAAAATATTATCTTGTGGTACTTGCAAAGTGCCAGAAGTTTATTGACTATGTCTCTGGGAGATTAGCAATGCTCACAGAGCTTTAGATGTCCTTTTGGCAAAGTTCAGACAAAAAGTGTTTTCATAATTTAAAATTCTGCTGTAAGGTGGGATAGGAAATGGCACGCATCTGGCATGTAGCTACTTAGAAATGAAGAGTTAGTACAATAACAATAAAAAAAGATCTAGTGTATCTGAGCACACGTGGTTTCTCCTTTGTGTAACTTATGACTTCAGAGCACCCTGCCAAAGCCGAGCTGAACTATGAATACCAACTATTTTAGTCTTCAAGAGTTATAGTGCAGGAAATTCACATCTCTCTATTCTTTCCCCTAGCTGTCACTCAGGCTGCTCCTTGTGAAAGACCTGAATCCAAAAGCCAGCTTTGGACATTAATTTGACAGCAGATGGATCAGATAGATTGGACCCCCATTCTAGCAGTACAAAGCTGGAATACGTTGCCGCGGTGCATGCTGAATTGCTGTAGCGCCTGACTTAAAGTGTAACAGCCCGCATTTCCCCTGGCACCACTGGGCTAGTGGTACCACTGCTCCACGGGCTGGTGAGGATCTGTCCCAGAGTACTGCGGACCCACAGGCTCTCAGACGCGTTCATCCTCATGGGCACAACAGCCGTGCTCTGCAGTGAGCCATGCGCAGCACAAGAGTCATGGGAAATCACTGAGAAGTGTCACTTTCATCTAAGCACCAAACTCCAACCCAACAGCAGACCACAGAGAACTGCCTCTGAACAAAGCCTCATCTGTTCTCATGGCTTCCACCTCTTGACAAAGTTGATAAAACATCCTAGACAGATCCTCAGAGAAACAACTGATACTCTAATTGGATCATCTCTCCCAGAAAATACATCCATCACACCCAGCATTCCACTAATTTAAGTTTCTTCCCTGCACCCAACTTTAACCGGAGCACTTAATAATAAAATTGAGTGCTACAGCTGCACTCAGCAAGACACAAAAGCAGTCCTGAGCAAGTGTCATCAACATTGGCCCACGTGTCCCCCATGTCACAATGTTACAGTCCACTAGCCACATTTGGAAATTTGGTTCTAGCCTCCCCAAATCCTACTGAGAGCAGGTGTAAGATGTTCTAGCACTGAGAAAGGCGATGCAGAGACTGGGGCACAGAGCACAGGAGGAGGAAGGCAACCCTATTCACTCCAGGTGTGTGGTGTGTGTTCGGACTCAGGTGAAACTCCAAAGAGGAGCAGGTAGTACAGAATGGAGCACTGGGTCCAAATGAGATACCTGAAGGTGACAGATACAGATCATTGCTCACGGGGAAGATGAATGGCAGCTGAGGGTGCAGATGAAGCTAAGGGGCTGGGGAAGGAGAAGGACATGGGGTAAGGTTTCCAGAGAAGGAGGCTGGGACAGAGTGGCTTTCAGAGTCAGGACATAGGGCTGATGGAAAGATGAAAAAGGGTTCAGAGCAGGCAGCGGGTTGAGCCAGAAGCAGCACAGGCATGAGCTCAACCAAGCTCCCAAGAGCTATGAAACAGCAGAGAGGCAGAGAGCCTGGGAGTTGCTGGTTACTCCTCCAGCTCAGTGGTAGCTCTTCCCAAGAACTGCAACCACAAGAAATGCTTCTTTCCATAACTCGGAGTAATACCAACTAGAGCATTAAATGGTTTTAACACAGGAAGTAGCAGTGGACAGAGAAGGGCTCCCCACGCACTAAGTCCAGGCTCCTGCAGGACTCACCCCCCGTAATCCCTTTCATACCCTGAGGATGCTCCTTTGAAAAGCCAGCCCTGTTTTTTTGCCTGACTGCTCCTACTGAGCCATTGTCCCAGAATTGCCGTGACCAGGTAGGAGGAAGCTTCCAGCATCCTAAATTAATTCGTGACAAATCTAGCCCCCTTTGTTCTCCTGCTAGCATTATCCTCAGCTGAAACAGCTCTTCCCCACCCGCTTGGGCTTTTTCCCCTTGATGTGCTCATAGGAAGCAAACTAATCCCTTCTTGGCTTTTGTTTTTCTTGGCTAAGGAGGTCAAGCTGAAGTTTAAAACTATTTGTTAGCTAAAACTTTGTAGCAGTTCCCATTAGTTTTTAAATGGAGCTAAAATGATGTGATAGTAGCCACTGTTTTTTCCTGCTACAGGCACAAAACTAGAAATATAGACCCCAGGTGAATGGAATACATATGGAATGGTTAACACAGCAACCCAAAGCTCACTTCTGCTGCTTACCTTGTGCAACCAGGTAGGATGGGTGAACAGAAGCCAAAGTTAGCCCTCTTGAAATGGAGGGAGGCCTGCAAGATGGACATGTCTCGCTAATGTAAAATACCTGTATTCAGAGGAAGCTATTTACGTTCCTGTTAGGTCTGCTTTGCAATTAAAAACTTCTAATGCTTTTGAATGCAGTGTTATCATTGAAAACCAGGTGTCTTGGACACAGTGACAGACAAAATGGACAGCAGGATGCTGTACAGGGAGGTCACAGCAGTGCAGTCTCAGAGGGGAAAACGAGAAGATGTCCGAAGGACATACACTGCAGCAAGGAAGTTTGGGAAGTAAGCAGAGATGCACAGACACCAGCAATGCACAATGTCTAGAGGTGGCTGGAAGATGATGCTATTGCCCCATTAGTGAAGTTGAAAGACACAAGGAAACCCATGAAGGGCTAAATTCTCATTAGCTTGCAGAGGTCAAATGCTGACCTCTTTTATTGCAAACTTACCTGGGTGCAGTAAATGTTCCAGATGAGCAGCAGGTAGTTAAGGGCAGGCACAGCCATGAGTAACTTGGAGCAGGGCTGTGCTTCGCACAGCAGCAGAGCTGTCTCAGCTCCACTGCTGTAACATAGATGAAAATGTGCCATTAAACATGTTACTCCACTCAGCACTGCCATATATAAAAATGTTTTTCCAAGGTACAATTCACTACAAAAAGAGTTGAGTACATTTCTCTGTCACAGCAAGAAAAAAGAAATACGGGTAGTTAGGTTTAAAGGAGAAGAAAGCATGCGCCCTGCTTTCTGACCCTGGTTTTTGTTTATTGTTTGGATCCTACACCATATTTTTCTCATTTTCTCCTTCAATTATTTATTAAGGAAAAAAAAGAGATGGAGAAGGGTTCTCTGTTCTTGTTTGTGCCACCGCTCACAGCTGCTGCTGTGGGAATACTGCTAACAGCAGCTACTAGTGTTTTATTAAAAATAATAAAGTATATCGTTATCATAAAATAGCAATGTGAACAAAAGGATTATTCTGTTATGCCCTTGTCTGAGTTTTAACTGTAAATTAGAGCTCAGATAAAAACAATCTACTGTAGAGCATATAAAGTTTGGAAAAGCTGATATATTTCTACATAAGCTGTTCAGTTAATCTTATATATATATTACAGAACACCGCCCTCCCTGAAACCGGGAATCTCACATATATTTTTTATACCGAACCTTTTATTCTGTATTTTATAGACGCACAGGGGGCCGATCGGCTTAACTCTATTGACTTTCATAGTGCTGCTCTGGATCCGGCCCCGCTCCCAAGGCAATGAAAAACCTCCCCGCCTGCTAGCAGCCCTCTTGAACAGGAACACTGCTCCATCTGCTGGGCTCCCGCACAAGGGACAAGGGAAGGGTGAGGGCTGAAGTCATAATATTCAGCGTGAGCGATAAATTCGAGGCGTATTGACGCCTGGCACTAGGGCATTATATCTGGCAAGTCAGCCAAAGTCAAAGGCAGGGAGTGCACGTTGTGTGTCTTCCTAAAACACGCGCTGTCCTTCTGGCAAGCGTTGGGATGCAAACCACGGCTTCACAAATAGAAGCGACTGCACACAAACATCCCTTACACACATTATCATTCACAACTCCTACCTGATGCTCCGTGCAAGTGTGCACACCTGTGCTGACGCTCTGAGGTACAATAACGCATTACAGGTTCCCTCACTTGCTGAAAATCAGAACCCCTCTGCAACAACCCATTTTCCAACTGTCCCCTTTGGTTAAAGCATTGTTGCTTGTTTGCAGATAAATCTTTTTCTTATTTTCAGCCCACAGCACTGATAGTTCTCAGCTATTGCTAGTGACTTTCTTCCACTAACTGCTCTCTTTTCTAGCTTCTCATATATATATACACAGTAGATTGCATAGTCAAAACCTGAGGCACAGCCAAACACATCTTTGAGCGCTTGGTCTTTCCGACGCGGGCTGGTAGTATATCTCCCTGCCCCCTATACACTCACACTCCTTTAAAAACAAGTGTGAGTTAGATGAATAAAATGGTGTCTTTCTCCAGCAACGTAACATGGCTTTGAATTGAAACAACCTGTTAAAATCCCTTATTTTAAAAAAAGAAAAAGTCCTTGTCTTGATTATTATTCAAAGCATATTCAATAATTCAAGTAAAAAAAAAAATTTAAACATTTGCATTTAACTTCTCTTTTCATTATGCTTTATTCTCTTCCTGCACCTCTAAGAGCTCAGCCAGTGCAAAATATAGGAACCGACTTCCTGACTTGTTTTTACTTTTTAACATATCATCACCTTATAGTCAATTTACTTCAGGGTCCTTTTTCATTAACATAAAGCGGTAACATCTGGATTGCAAATCCTGCAGGGCAATGTTCATTAATGTAAAAAATGTTCCTGCTGAAAATAAAGAAACAAAAGAAATTCATTTATGGAGGTGTTTTAATTAACCCAGCAGCTAGCAGAGGTTGAGAACAATATTTAAATGGAGGGACAGTATGACCTGGTGACCTATTTGTAACACTCATGAATGGTTTTAAACCCAGAAGTTTTGGATATGAATATTGCCAGAGAAATTGTTGAGAAGAACCTCTTGCAGATGGAAGCATTTGCAGAAGCCTCTGCTGCTCACCTTCAGCCAGCTCAGGCTGCAGGTGAGCAGCATGAGCACTGCCCGTCACACTGCCGCAGAAACAGAGATTATCTGGGAGCTCGCTGATCCACAGGAGGAGAATAACAGGTGGCAAGCAAAGGGAGCTCAGAGATGATGAAGTGAACTGTTTTTATGTATCCAGGATGCATAGTAAAGCAGCAGTCTTAATACTTATCCCCTAGCATTAAGCATTATATTGATGGAGTGACTTTTTGGTCAGAAGCCATCTGCTGTTTCCGTGGGTAAGAGTCTAAAAGAATTTGCAAAGCTAGCTATCAAAATGGGAAAAGTTTCATTTGGCTGTGGGTGTTTTCATGAGGCACCAGACCAGCAACAACAGGGACATGCAAAATAAATCCATTTCTGAAACAAATCAGAGTGCACGAGGCATCCTGCTGCTGAGGCCCCAGGGTGACAGGGAGTGAGATTTGCTCATGTTTACTGCCCTTTGAGGTGCAGAAGGCAAAGGTCTGGTCTTTCTGGGAGAACTGGGATAACTCCTGGTGTTTCCAGCTCTGAGATGGGCCGGGGCTGGGTTTGCTGGGTTTATAGATTTCAAATCTGGTAAGGAGAGAGGGGGAAAGGAGAGACAGCAAGTCAAGGACAGCTTGGAGGGGAAGCAAAGATGGTGCAGGGCAGGAAAGAAGGACAGCAGGCAAGGCAGGGGACTGGGGTTACGAGGCACTGCCAATGACTGCAGCAGGAGCAGCAAGAAGCCAACCAAAGAGTGGCTGCCAACCCATGCTGGCATCTGAGGAACGAGGTGCTGTGGGCCAAGGCACCCTAAGGACCCTTGAGTGTGGCCGCATCCTGCAGCAGCGTGGCACCAGGAGCACTTCTGGCCGAGGAGGGGCAGGATCTTGCGCACGTCCTCTGGGGCTGGACTGCAACAACGGCCTCTGTGTCTTCAGGATAGGTCAGGGAGAGTAGGGTACAGAAAGCAAGTGATGTGCTTTCCTCTGAACAAGTTCAAAATTACATACATCACTCCCCCAACTAACTCCACGTGCCCCAGTCTGCTGGTCTCTTAGTTTCGGAGCGGCAAACACACAGTGTGCCAGCTCTCTGTGCTCCTGACCATGCTGCAGTAGCTGGGACGTCGTAGACATCCCAAGTGTGTCACACAGCCTGCTTTAAATGCCACAAGAAGTGCTCAGCCATGGAAGGACACACTCAGGACACAGGCATACCCCAGAGCAATCGCCCTAACCAGATGCCAAGGGCACTCGTTCCTCTCTACGCTCTCATGCCCACCCGTGCAGTTGCCCCAAGCAGAAGAAAGAGCAGCCTTTAAAGTTGAAACAGTCTCGCATAGATGGTGTTACATAGCCCCGGAGTTGACAGCATAAGATAGGAGCCCAAGTCACAGGTAGAAAGATAGGCAGCCTTTCAAATTTTCAAGAAGGTCAAGGCAGGGGCGAAGGAAGGGTGAAAGACAGGCCAGCCTGGCAGGAGCAGCCAGGACTGCTCCTCTGCTGTCGCTCCCCTGGCACAAAGCAGCCAAATCCCTTCAGTTGTCAAACGTGCACTATGCTATTGTTAATGATGCTATTACTTACCATATGTTTAGCAGTATGGCTGGATTTATTCAGCTTATTCAAATGCGGGATTGAACATTTCGGTGTAGCACTCGGCCTCAGGCTCAGGGGGGTTTGAACTGTGGGAGAAAGCAAAAGCTATTGCAGAGGAGGAAAAATGTTAGTTACTTAACAAGGTCAATAGCATAAATTCTCATTTTGTTTACTTCAGAGAGCATAGAAGCCAGTGTTTACACCCTGTTTCTGTTAATTACTTTCAGAGTAGGCTGTAAAATCATTTGCTCTCCTACCTAAAATTGTATTTTATGCTGCTAAAAAGAGCTTCCATCCATTTTACCCAGGAATGACTACACTCTGTAGAGAGATAAACTGATTCTTTTATATCATCATAGATGGGGTCAAGCTATAATATTCAAAGCCAGTGCTTGCAGGACCTGGAACATTGGTTCAGCCACTTGAAAAAGTAAAGGTTATTTGTAAAATTTAGATTCAGGTTCAGCTTTCAAACTTGTCCAAAGATTTGGGTTATCCAGCAAGAAGAGCTTGTTAAGAGCTGGCTTGCCTTGGTTTTATCTCTTAATCACAGGTGCTCAAAACCTGTAGCTCCCATCGATTTCATATAAACTTGTGTTCTGCATGTTCAAAAAGCAAGGCCTAGTAATTGCTGAAAGTAGCACAATGTTCCAGAAAGCTTGTAAATAAAGCCTTACTAAAAATCATATTTGCTTGAAGGAGAAATAAACCCAAGAATTGTCTTGTTTCCCTTTGCCTTGCTGCTGTGAAACAGATGTTAACACCACATATCTAACCCACGCGATATCCTCATTGGATTCTTATCCAGTACAACCAGTTTAATTCCCAAGATCTTCCTATTACCAGAACTTGTTCTGGTAACCATGTACTCCCAGCTTAGAATATCCTGCAGATGTGGCTGCTTTTACAGAAGAATGCAGCACACTGACCTCTTTCACCCCTGCCAGTGTCATATTCTGGCTCTTCTTCGATGTATCCATGCACAGCTCTAAATCCATCACCAGCCCAAATTCCTATTTTTATTCTGGAAGGCCAGTTGACAATAGTTGACGGAAAGGAAACATCTTCAAAATTATCTTAAAAATACCATTTTATTGGGAATCCTTAATAAAACCAGTAAAACCCAGAGCTTGTATAAAATGCAAATGAAGCCAGCTGATTTGCAGTTTGACTGGATCATGTAGTGAACAGAAAATCAAACAGAAAAGTTGCAGAACGGTAACTGTAAGCGTACTGTTTTCCAAAGCAGAAAGAAACCTTGAGAGACCTCTCCAGCAGTTTAACATCAAATATCCTTCCAGATATTAACTCATCTCAGAATAAACTATACTAGTTCAATGCCCATGAACTATGCCTTTACTGCCCATGGTTTCCAAGGAACAGACATGGCAGTAATTAGTGGGGCATGAAAATCAATTCTGATGACTCAAAAGACAATCTGTGATTGTGGAAGTGACAGTGCCTGGAATGACAAGGAACACACTTTGCATTCAGAACAAGACAAACTCTTCCTTTGACCACAACCGCACTTAGGCAACACCACCGTTTCAAACCAAACAAGAAGTAGCTCCAAACCCAGCCACTACACAGAACCACCACGTGAAACACCATTCCTGAAGAAGAAAAAAATGCATGCTGAAATCAGTACTGCAACACCAGCTTCTTGCCTAGCTTTCATGAAGCTACCAGAGCTCTGCCTTCGCACCTAAGACTGTCCCAAATAGCACCTTCCTAGCCACGTCTGACATGGTACACTTGGAGCATGCTATCATTCTACACGAGCAAGGGGATGAAGATACGGGCCTTGAGCCCTCTAATCCTCTGTTTGCTTCTGCTAAAAGGGTGTAATAGGTCCTTACTTACCTACCAGGGCATTGACAATACAGGGAACCGAATACTCACCTCATGCACAGTACCCATCCAAACCAATTCCAGTTACAGGCCTGGGAACACGACGTCCTGACACATGCTAGATGACAGGGGAGTATTTCATACCTCATTTTAGTGGATCTTCAAAACAGAAAGCCCATCAACTTCTGCAAGACTAAAAGGTACTTTGGCAGACAAGAGTAGCCATCGAGCAAATTTGCAACAAAAAGCGTGAACAAAACCAGCCAGTTTCTCCTGCAAACAACATCATGTGCTCTACGTAGATAGCACTGTAATTTACCCAAAGCATCACTAGCCGGGCTGAGAGGCTCCTATTTCACAAGAGCACACTGCACAGGCAACCCTGAGAGGCACCTAATCAATGGATAAATACAAGGATTGTTCTTGCAGTACCAGATCTTGGTTAAAGCAGAAAATGTGTCTTTTTCAGAGTGGCTGCAAGGCTGAGGTGCTTTGTAGCATATACAAAACACTCATTAAGTAACTGGATGTCCTTACCACTATGAGCCGATACAGCACAATCATTTGCAAACAACAGCTCATCAGTAGCTGCCTTCATTACTTTTACCTTTGCACACAATGCTGCAGATGTAGGGCCACCAGCATGATACCAAACAACGGAGAAGTAAATCCTCAACCCATCTGTAATTCTATTCATAACAGCAAAACATCCTCAAGGGGACCACGAAGGGAGCTGGCAGCTTGTTTCAGTGCCCCAGTGCTTCTGGCACACCGCTCCTTGGCCAGGCAGGACCAGCCCCTGTTGCGCAGACTGGCCTCTGACCGCGCCGCTTCCCCACGCTGCTCCAAGCTGGGGGTGTAAAAGATTAATGGCATAAAGAAATTTCAGGCATAAAGGTATCAGAGTAAGCAGAGAAATAGAAAACTACCGGTTATATAGAAGAGGGAGAGAGCAATGCTACGTGTAAAAAGAAATTTTAATAAGATGTTTCCTTTGGGTCAAGATCTAGGGCCTGGCTTAGTGGGGTAAACGGCATGAGGAAAGAACAGTAACAGCTGCAAAAGCATCTGGGATTGAAAAAAAAAAAAAGAAAGAAAGAAAAGAAAAAAAAAAAAAGACACATTTCAGACCTTAAAGTAGAAACTTAATAGTAACAGGCTGTTCTTTAGGAAAAATACTGCTTTGATCTGTCATAGCTCTGCCTATGGGTGTGCTATCCCAAGCATTTCAAAGAAATCTCTTATCATCGTGTACCTGCCTCAGAGAAATCATACCACTGAAGGAACAAAAAGGTTGATTGTTATTTTAATTGAATTTGTTTTCAATTTATTTTCAAGCTGTCTGGGGGAAACCTTTTACACGTGCATTGTTTGATTTGTTTTTAACTTTGGTTCCATTATCCTAATAATGAAGCTTTTAAGGCATTTTAAGAAGCCTGTTTCTCAAAAAAGTTACTCACATTGATCAGATCAATACCTACGAAAGTGCCTGAAAGCAGGAAATAAATATGGATTAAAAAAAGCCAGCATTATTTTACAGAACTTGGGTTTTGTTGTGACCTCAGATGCTCAGCATGAATCGCTGACTTGATCTCTGCCAACATACACATCCATGAGCTAATGTGCCAGGGAATTATTTTCCAGCATCCTTTAACGCAGGCTACCTGCATGTGGTCTCTTTTTCAAAGGTGCTGAACACTTCCAGCTCATGCTACTCCCTGTGTTAAGCTCCGGGACAAACCAGGACAGAAGGACTCCTTGAATGAGATTAACAGTAAAGCCAGGATTTGTGCTACAATAGGTTAATTAGTTTTCTAGGTAGTTAGCTAATAGTTCTTTTCAATTTTATAACAAACCAGAGGCGTATGAGCTGTGGAGCTGCAGGAAAGGGCACACTGCGTGCAGAAAGGGCTGTTGGGCAGCTACCCTCTTCTTCTGCAGACTCCCACCGACTGCAGCAGGCTTCGGGACGAGGCCCTCAACTGCAACAGCTCTTCCTCCCACGCAAGCCCCTTATGCTGCCCTGAAAGCACAAAAGAATCCGATAATCCTCCGCTCAGGCCAGAGGCATCCTCTCCCCCTGCCCTTCACGCTCAGACCTGGGGAGCCGCACTCTACCGTACTGGACCTTTTTGCAAAGCTATTTCTTCTGCAAGGCCAGCTGGTACAGCAGTGCGAAGGGCAAGGCACCGGGGAGCCGCCAGGACAGGGGACGGCCGGGTGGGAGCCGGGATGGGGCATGGCTGCGTGCCACGGCACAGCACCGCGCTCTGCCCAGGGGCAGCTGCCAGCCTGCAGCAGCCCTGCGAGCTTCTTGCCTCCTGCTTCTCCGCATCCGTTTCTTTCAGGTCCACATGCAGCTTCTTCACTACCCGCCTCCCTCCCACTCTTTGAATATATCAAATTAGACAAAACATCCTATCGCACAAGAAATTGAGTGGGGTTTTGTTTCTTTAAAGTGTGCTTCTGTGTTAAGACAAAAAAGTTTTAAAGTTGATCTTTCTACTTCTAAGCTTTCTTCTCCAAGTGATAACACGCTTCATTTTTTAAAGTTGTTTGGAGTCTTTTAACACTTGGAACTAGTTTTCATTAATAATAAAAAAGTCTCAGCTAATCTTCTAATGATCATTTTCTTTAGTGCAGTTTTAGCTCAGTTAATAGCTGAGTTTGCCTGTGTTGCCTAATGCAACAGCAGTGGCTTATACCCAGCTCTTACATTCACTTTTTGCATTTATGAACGAAATTCATTATTTCTTTTCCATGGTAGTAGAACAGCTGGGTGGCATCAGACAGACAAGCTTCATTTTACGTTCTTATTTCAGTGGAGATCTATTAATTTTTCTGAATATGAAATTTCTTGAAAAGCAGAAATGAAAGGACCAAATTGACTTGTAATGAGTTGTTTCTGTCACTCCCTTCCCTTTCCTCTAGCCCCGAAAAGGAAACAAACTGTCAACACCATTGCTTTCTAAAATGCCATTTTGAAATTAAATATTAAGCTCGGTTTTTAAAAGACAGGACAGTTTTAAAAATTAAAGAACAGAGAACTAAACTAAGTACTTTTTCAGAGTACAGAGTATTTCTTTTTGGCCACAGAACTATGACTGCTCATTCCACCCAGCCAATTTTTCACTTTTACTACTGATCCAAAATATCTACAATTTACTCAGCTCTATCTTCACCTAAGCGGCAAACCAGAAGTTTTAACAATCTGAAGAGGAATCTACTTAATGTAAGGTCCTTAGGGAAGGACCTGCCATTAGTCACATGTTTGTTCAGCATAAAGTTCAAACCTTAGTTCACTGCGAGACCATATTGCAATACGTGTAACGAGAATGCCTTATGGCCGCGGGATTCATTAGACAGCCCATACAGGTAGGCATAAAAGCAGAAATGTTAATGTAGGTACCCTGGGCCAAATTTAAACCCAGGGAATGACACAAAGAAAGTTCATTTGAAGACGCGGGGAATCTCTGAAAGCTGCGACAGTGTTGCTGTAAAGTCGTGCCAAGGAGTGACTGCAGTTCATGTTCTGCATCCAGCGGGACGGGTGAAAGCTGCAGCTGCCTACCTCTGCCCCAGGGCAGGTCTCACCGCGTGTCTGCCCCTGGGCACAGTACATGAAAAACAGCTCCAGCCTCTTTTGTTACAGCTTTTTCATGTCTCCTCATGAAAGCACTAAAGCTGAGGAGTGTTATTACTGTGTCCTTAGATTACACCACCCCTACCTGTATCAAGGAGCACTTTATTGTTCAGGCAGACCCAGTGAGACAGATAAAAGCCTCAAGGAGTATTGGATATGCAGGAGGGAGCAGCCTGGCCCAAAGCAAACACCAGTGTCATATGTGGGTCTTTTGAACAGAGAACCTCTATTGCTAGACCTGAGAGAATAACTCCATTAGCCGGCATCAGCTCTGGTCTTTATCAACCTGCTGCCAGCAAGGCAAATCTCTACTGGGGTGTATCAGTGTGGTTGGTCCCAGCACCAAATAGGATGGAGCCCTGCCATCCTCGCACAGGTCTGGGGGAGCAGGGACGTGCACCACAGCTGTGCAGGGACCCGCTGTTCCCCCCCCGAGGCTTTGGTAGAGCTGAGATTGAAGGCTTGGCCAGCCAACAAGACCCACGCCATGAACAGCCATGGGCTCTAGCGGTTAGTCCACTGGCTGGTGTCCGTGCTCCTTCAGCTGTAAAACCTTCATGATTCCTCTCCTCGATCGCTTTTAGCAGCTAACAAAGGAGGTAGGACACGTGGCTCTGGCCAACCTGGGTGGGCACTACCATCACCCTGGTCCCTCAGCATCCACAAAGGGCACGGCCACGGTCACAGTCCCCCACTGGGGGCCAGGAGCAGCACACCTGCATGCCAGCCTCCCCGTTGTCCTCACATACTGCTGATTTAGATGCCACCACCATTGCCCTCCCACTTCTGCTTTAATTTCTGTTCCCTGCCGTTCACAGTAGTGAACAATGATGCATTACAATTTTCAGGTGCCTAAGGCTCAGGGAGCTTTCCTAGATATAATCAGCAGAAAAGAAGGATTTTGCATTGAAAGCCAGTGCCAACATCCCTGCAGTGATAACCATCCCTGCATAATTAAAACGAACATTTCATAAAATGTCATCTCCAAGCAGCATATTTTAGATTAAAAAAAAATAAAAAACATTTCCAAGATCAAAAGAAGAGAATTATAATTGGGAGAGGGCGGAGGTGGGGGAGGACAGTGTGACAGCCCCAAGAAGTATTACTATTACTATGAGGCAAAGTTTGCTAAAATGCCAACTGCTCGCCCACAGTAAAAGGAAGCACCAGTTTACTTGTTAATCGCCTTAATTAATTAACTGGCATTGTCCTGGATTTCCTGAAGCTGGGTTTACAGTGGGAATCAATTTTAAAGAGCTTCCAGAAAGAAAATTTAAATTTCTGCTTAAAGACTTTACAGATTAGTAAACAAGAACCTGCTTCCAAACCATTTGGACAAAACCACGGCTGTGATTTATGGAGACACAGTCTTCTTTCCCATAGAGTCTGTCGTGATCAGCTATATTGACCTACTGCACAGCACAAACTTCCCTGAATTAATCCCTCTTTGAACTACAGCAGCTCTGTTAGAAAAACATCCCATCCTGATCATAAAATTGGCAGCAAAGCAGAAGCCGGCATCACTGTGGTGTGCTGTACCAGGGGCCGGCTCCCACTGAAACCCCTGCTTCTTTCCACCACCGATTTGTGCAGTTCCATACTCCACCCACCGCTGGCCTTCCCTTCTGCTAGGATGAAGGGCGATTTGGCAAGCCCTTGCTCCCTGTACAAGCACTTACAGATGGTGACTGAGTTTTCATTACCAGGGCTGTGATCTTCCAGACTTTCTCAATTAAGTGGGTATGAAACAGGCCCTGAGCTTTCTCATGGTCCTCTAAGGCTAGTCCAGTTCTTAGCATGCTTCCCAAGCTCAGGACATAGTCGCACCCAGTACCAGATACTAGGGCAGCAGCATCTTCCTGAGAGTCATGTTAATATATACAACTATCTGCTCTGTAACTTCCAACCACAACATCACATCAGGCTTTCCCCCATCCCACAGATCATCCAACCTGTGCTCCAAGCCTTACTTTAATCACTGTTTCCAGGGTTAGCAATTCCCACTCTGTAAACTTGACTACTGATCTCTGGCTGCAGTAACGCAGATCTTAAAGTTACCTGTTACATGAAATGGTAACTATGAAAGCACACACACAGAAGTTTTCATATCTTGAACTTAAGTTTTCTCTTCCTGTGTTCATCAGGGCCCTTTCTTCCCCGGAGCTCTGCAGAAGCCTTAGCTGTGGGATGGTACACACCTTACTGCAGACTTGACCCATTGAGGTCTGGCACACAAAACATCCTTTGTGATCAATGGGGAGAAACAGAGGCTTTTAGGGTTCATTTCACATCTATTTGTGGACAGTGAATGACACCTGTAAAGTGCCAGTTTCCTTCCACTGACTGTATTAGAAGCTGCACGTGTCCAAACTAAGATGAACACAGCTACACAAGGTTAGGTGAATCTTACCTTTTGAGTCTAAATAAGACACTGCAGATAAATATAGCATAATATGTATGACTTATTAAAGTGCTCCAGTAGTAAAACACCCATCACATAAATATGGAAGTGCATACTTCTTTAAATAATGGATTTTAAGTGCTAATTTTGATGTCAGATTCTGCTCTCGCATGTGTGTAACAAGACAAGAGGGAGTAAGGGGTTCTCCCAGCTCAGTCCTTGTAAAGAATAGCTGGGTAGAATCAGCCCCTTCCAGAAAGAGGATAACAGAGATGGTCGTTCCCTTCTCCAACATGGTCAGCACCACAAAATGGGGGTGGAGAACATATGCCTCTCACCTGTACATTAACCTCGCAGTCACTTTCTGCCTAGGGGCAGGGCAGGAGAAGATCACACTTAGCAACGTTTTTTTCTCTTTCTGTTTCATGGAATGGCTTATTTGGCAATGGCAAAGTTTTCCTTGAGAAAACTATATTCCATGGAACAAGAGCTCAACAAATCCTCAAAAAGTCTCAAAGAGAAAGCTGAATGGAAAGCACACATAGCTATTTTTTCATCGGCTTTTTCTAATGTGCAAATACAACAGTTCCCCACTCTTCCTGGCAGAAGCAGAAGAGCAGTTAATGAAGCAATGCTGATCTCCCCAAACCAGAGAACTTCTCAGAAAAATCAAATGAAAAACTGTGCTGCAGCCTGCCTGCCATGCTTACAGCTTAAGCCAGGTAACTGGTTTCTTACCCTGCCAGGCATGCTAGAAAAGCCACAAGGAAACCAGCAAGAGCTGCTGTGGGGAAGAGGGAGATTTTGCAGAAATCCCTGCACATCTCAGCCCATGAACATGAACTTCCATGCAGGATTGAGAGCAAGATAGTCTTCCGTGCACTGGTCCCAGGTTTGGTGTGAAATGGGTCCTCTGGCACTGAATAGGGGCATTTACATAAGGAAGGAAAATATTGGACAACACAACAGAAGTTCCATCAACTGCAGAGAAATTTGGTGAGACCTGAGGAGGGACAAAAGACACAGTGTGGAGGGAGTGGGGAACAGAGGGAGAGAAGGGAAGAACAACGTGGCCTCTAGACAGATGACCTATGTTTTAAATCCGTTTGTCATCCCACTGCTCCACTCACCTTAGAAAGGACTCCTTTTTCAGCACAGCTCTTTTCTACTTGTCTGACTGTGAAATTCTCTTGAGTAACCTCTCTAAGCTGGAGTTGGTCTCAGCACAGCAGGAAGAACTGGGAACATGGCAATATGGATGCAGGGCAAGGGAGCTGTGTGCTGCCAGGGGCTGTCCAGGCACTAGCAGCAGGACAAGGCTGTGCAACGCTGCAGTTTGGTGGTTTTGGCCCATCTGGAGCTGCAACAGTCCTGGAACAGCTGGGCAGGCTTCAATCTGCAACCCACCCACATTCATAGCAAGCAAGCCTGGGCACTCTGTAGCTTATCTGCAACGGGCACTTCTCTGAACGTCCAGCCATTGGTTATTTCCAGGAGAAGACTATCGCATTAGCTTTCGGCAAGATTTGACTGAAGCTGTGCAGTGAAGCCTGTATTACAGAGGATGTTTGGTAATCCCTAGCACTAGCAATTGAGTCCTTGTCACTCAACCAGGTGACTGATAGGAGGCCAGGAAAGGAGCTTAAGAGGCAGAAGGGAAAAAGTAGGATAAGGGGGACTGGCAGATATTAGGTAAATTCTGGGGTCCCAGGCAGAAACATGAAATAAGCCCACACTCAGCATGCACTTAGGAAGGACAAGTCTGCATAGATCGAAACAGGAAAGTTCATCATTCTTCTGATGTGGGAAATCAAGTTGCAATGATGGGTGCTGGGTAACCTGTCCTCACAGTCAGGGTATGACCACACACCGTGAGCAGCTCCCACCCACTCTCCCCTCTGAGACTGGTCCATCTTTCATGGGGACAGGAAAGGTGTTCAAAGTCCTTCTTCACCACTGAAAGCTCTTCTACTCATTACTGAGCCATTGGGCCAGATGATACCTCAATAATCCTGCACAGCAGCGGAAATTGCTGCTGGACAATTTGCAGAACTCTCCAGCATTATGGTGCTTTGCCTAACTTCATCTCCGATAACATGAAGTTTCACCTGACAGTTTGGTCTTTTCTCTGCAAAAATACTCTAATACTGACACGGAGGCATGGATAAGCCATGTGCTGGCCCATTGCCCAGCTTAGTGCTTGGTTTGGCTTCAGCAGTTCAGCTGACACACACATCTTTCTTCGATTTCCTTTCTCCAGTCTTCCATTTCCCTAGTGTCCCTTCTCCCCCTGCCTCACCACTTGCCATCACCACTCAGCCCACTGCACACGTTCTCCATTCACAGGCAGGGCTGTGTGTGATGCCCTACTCAGGTCACACAGACCCCTGTTCAGGCTGCGTTGTGCCTTACTGTGCAAGTTATTACACCAGAAAAGAAAAAAATAATAAAAAAAAAAATCAATAGGGCTATTGAGTAGGATACGCTAGACCTGACTGGAAAGGGCAAAACAGCCCAAGGAAGAAAGTGGGAGATGATGTAGTCATGTCACATCCAGCTTTTTTACATAGCCATGTACTGCTTCCTGTAGCAGTGACCCAGCCCATTAGATGCACTCAGCCTTTCTTTCACCTTTTTAGCCACCAGTCACGGATAATCTGTGCCATTAATCCTGCCTGTCACTAAAGCTACAGCATACCTGCACACTGTAATACTGTACAACAGCTGAATATGCTGCATAAGAGCAAGAATCTTCTTAATGGACTTCCGCAGTGAGAGTGGTAAATGGGGGTGTTCCCAGCTACATATATCCTAGTGAGAGGTAATGAACAGCACTCCCATAGAATTTTGCTAATAACCTCAGATAGAGCGAAGAGTTCAGGGGAGGGGTGATTTTTTTTTAATTTTTTTTTTTTTTTTTTGTAAAAGTTTGATGAGCTTTCAGAATCCAATATTTCAGAGCTTGCTCGTTGCTAATTAAGGGTTAGTATACTAAATTAGCAGTAAATTAACATTCATTTCTCTGCTAGTACACTAGAGCTGCAGGAAATTACCCAAATTATTCAGGTAGTGACATTCATCACTGGGTGGAATGACTGTAGCTTAAACAAGATTTAGTGCTACTCTGTAGCTAATATTCACAGCTGCAGTAGCAGAGAGGCAGGCTCCCTCATTCACAGTAATTTTGACAGCATAGGTGCCAAGATAGGGTAAAATGTTCATCTGAGCTGTTGATTATTGAGGCAACAGGACATGACAGGCCATGCATTGCTGAGACATCACTGCATGCTTGGGGTGCAAATGGGGAGGTACCTGGCTGGTGGCTGCAAGTGACCAAAGGCTGCTGTAAAAGGAAAATATCACCCCAAAAATATCTCTGTGCAGTTGCTGGGGATAATTGATGCTGGTGCAGCATTACTTCTAACCAGTTGTAAAGCTCCATCTGTAGCTGCAGCTCTATAGACATTTCATAATTATGTTTAATATTGCAATCCCCTATTTCTAGGGAGGATTTGAGGATCTCTGCACATTTGTCTAAGTGATGAGCATTTTATCTAGGGCTTAGGAGCTTACCTTCTTCCTTGGGGAATAGATGGCTTATGGAAGTTGCTGACTGCCTTCAGAGCCCTCCCCCACCTCCTTTTGGGTCAAACCCAACTCAACCATAGCAGCCTGAAGAACCTACCACCAGACAAGCTTTTGATGGTCTAGGAAAGAGGTAGTGGGCACCTTGCTGCAGCTATATGCCCACATCCAAGAAGAGACCTTTCCTGATTCATCAATCTTCAATGACAAGGGTACACTTGAAAGGCTGAAGCCTGGAGCTTACTCTGTTCCCAGGCCAGGTGGCACCCAGTTGCTTTGGCACTGGGGAGGATTTGTACCATTATCTGCCCTGCCCTACTGCAAACAAAGTCCTGCTTCTTTCACCAGCTATCCATTTGTAGCACATTCCTTGCAAGAACCTCAAGGTGATACACAACATTTACAAAGAATGTAAAATTTGCACATTTGGGCTTTCATAGGCACTCTGTGCTTTTGAGCAGGCTGCAAGAAAGGTGTGTAGGGAGGGAAGGTCCCTGAGGGAAGAACAAGGACCATCCATGCCCTAGTGCAAATCAACTAGAGGGAGGGATGCAAAGAACCTGCGTGAGAAGGAAGGTGGCAAGGGGGGAGATGACTCTGAGAACAAAGCACTGCAGCTTTCTCATTTGTTAAAACTGTGTGTCAAGAACTAAAAGCCCTTAATACTTGAGGAGAAACTCTTCAGGCTACCATTTTACCCTTGACTATTAAGAACACGGTCACTTTGTAAAATTCATATGCCTGAATAGACACAGTTACATAGACAACAGGACATATCTCATTTGATCACAAAGAAGTCCATGTGCTGTCTGAAGCCTTATGCAGAATGGCAGCAGGGGTCTTTACACCTATTTTTAAATTTTCCAGCACTCAGACTGTGGGAATGAGCTGTTCCCCCCTGCAAATACAGTCCCAGTCTAAAGCAGGCATGTTTTT
Organism: Harpia harpyja; assembly: GCF_026419915.1. Classification (NCBI taxonomy): domain Eukaryota; kingdom Metazoa; phylum Chordata; class Aves; order Accipitriformes; family Accipitridae; genus Harpia; species Harpia harpyja. The sequence continues at coordinate 15,016,260 of NC_068969.1, read as the reverse complement.
AAGCTCATGGATGGATATTTCAGATGCCACCGCTATTAATTTTCACTCTTCTGGCTCTGTTCCTTATCTGCTGCTGGCAATCACAGTGGGATCAAGAATAAGTCTCAAAACAGGAGGAGAAGACAGTTGTCTAGTTGTGCTTTTTACATTCTCTCACAAGCAGCCCAAAGAAGGGATGATAATGCATATCTTAATTAACTAAGGCCCTCCATAAACTGCCTGTGGCAGGTTTTTATAGATACTGGCTTCTGGCTGGACAACTGGCAAGCAGACTTTTACTGCCTGGAAACAAAGGCATTGCAAAAAGCCAGTAAGTTAAATCAATGTTCTATTAATTCATTTTTAAAGTCTCACAGGAACATAGTACTCTTTGTCCAAAAATGTTCCAGAGCTTTAACAGCTGCACTGCTAGCACGGGAAGCAGAAGAACAGGCTTCTCAGATGTCAGTGTGTGCAGGGACATCGCTCTCTCCAGTTTAAAATCCACTAGGCTTCATACAAAGCTGGTACCAGTCCACTTTGTCACCCAGCTTGCCCTTAAGATGAAGAGTCACCAGACTGCTGTGCTGGGAAGAGCTACTAACATGAAAGAAGCAAATCTTTGGTTTGTGGGGCAGGGGGAGCCCCCCAAAACCCCCCACAGTTTGTGTCTCTCCCTTCCTTATCCTTCATGGCACAGGGTTCTCACATATGTGCCTTGATGCTGAGCAGTGGCAGAAGGAACAAATCCCCTGTCACCACTTTGCAGCCACTCCTGGAGAGGAATAAGAGAAGAATCTACTTACTTGCTCCTTTGCGACCTGTAATGAAGAATGAATTTTGCACAGTGCTCTCAGGAGGAGCTGCCACTGTCTCCTCTCCCAAAGGGATGAAGTTTGCTCTCCCTTGGTTTCAGCCTTGCTCTGCCAGGCAACACAGAAGTCCCCTAGATTTTTTTTAGCACTCTATCCTCGGGGAAGTGGAAGGGGCAGGACTGCTTCTCTCATTAGCCATCGCCTCACCTGAGCCCCTCAGAAACGGCTATCTGCCTTACAAAGCCTTTCCTGCAGGACCTAGTTACTGAGAGCCTCAGTGGAAAACAGCACTTCCAAATGTCAGTGACTGTTGAAAGGAACATGGAATAAAACCCGAGACTACAAGAAGAACAGATGAACAGAGAAACCCAGATGTATTATTTGGTATTGAAGCTGTGTTATGATGCCATGTGAGGCTGGAAAGCCGGCAGCTTACAGCACTAGGGAACTCTGCTGCATGGTGACTGCCCCCCGACCTGGCCCTGTGCCCAGCCCCATCCTCAAGAGGAGCAGTTAACCATCTCACCCCCCATTTAGTAACGCTGTCTCCCAGTAGCTCACAGAGCCTGAATGTGGGACTGGAGGTTCACAATCCCCATTTTGCAAAGGGCTGAGGTTGCTGCAGTGACTTCCCTAAGCTCGCCCAGGAGATCTGAGCAGAGCCAAGAACAGACCACAGGTTTCCTGCGTGCCAAGTTACCAGCTCTACATTAGGCTAAACTGTCCTACAAGCACAAAGCGCTTCAGAGCACAATTTTTGGGCATGGAGTAGGAACGGCACAGAGCAGAGCATCTGTGCCGGTGCTGTACCCCAGGCTCAGCCTGCTCTGACTTTGCCTGTCCATCTGTACCCTCCCCTTTTCCCAAAGGGCTCTCCCCAACCAAACACCACCGTACAGTTTGGAAGGATTTCCATCCCATGGATATTTCATACATGTTTTTAACTTTCCACGTTTTCAAAACAAAACTACAAAAAAAGCAATGAATGTCTTGCAATGACAAATAACGTATGCTGTGACATTGGAAAACATGCAGCATCTTATTAACAAAAGCTGTAGAACTAGTCTGTTACAGGGACTAAGTCAAAGTGCCAATTTTTTAATGCTGTTTACCAAATCAAACAGGCATTCTGCAGTCCACCTGTTCCTAGTGCCATTGACTTCACGATAGCCATTTTCTGAAGCCAGAGAAATAATTACTAGACCAGTTTATTGATGGCAGCTGGTTTGGAGTGAATAAGTCCAAAATGTGCAATGATTAAAGACTGTAAAGGATGCAAGCTATTAAAAGGACAAAGAAAGTAAACCAAACCAGTCCAGAATGGGCAAATAGACATCTTCCATGGGAAGCAAAAAAATCTCTCCTCCAAGCTGATGTAGTCACAATCAACTCACATGGAAGTCAATGAAGGTGGGGAGGGGGAAAAAAACCAACAAACCAAACTTCTACACTTTTTTTTTTTTTTATCCAGGAATTATAGCCCAGCCCTTGTCACTAGCACAGGATTCGAAGTGCTGGAGTCAAGCAATGGCCTAGAGACCAACCTGTGCCAGCTGCTTCAAAAGGCACTATAAAATCCCATAATGGAGGATTATGCACCAGTATGCCTGAGGGAGAAGCTGTGTTTAGCGTATGGCTGGAAGTACAAAGGATGAATCTCCAGCCCGCCTAACTGTCGATGATATTGCTAATCATACAAACGATGCCAATCTGTCGGTCTCAATATCCTACCTTGTGGCAATGAGTCCCACAGGCTAATTAAAACTTAGGTTAAAAGTGCTTCCTATTAAAGCTGTTCAATGCATTGACTTCAAATTTAATTTGATGTCTCTTTCTTATCCAAGAGAGGAAAAAGTCATGGCGTTATTGTTTTATTTATATCCATCATAGCCTGTCTCTCAGTGGCACATCCCATGTATTGTTCTCCCTAAAATAAACAGACCTAACCTTTGCAGTCTCTGCCTGCATGCAAATCTTCCTGCTAAAGTATTTTCCATGTCTCTGATTAGGTTTGTTGCCCTTCACTGAACATCTTCTGTTTCCTGCTCTATCATTTTTTAATTAGGGTAACCAAACCAAACATGCTTCTCAAGGTGAGGCCACATCACCATCTCTAGAACAACACTGTCATATTTTCAGTGTTGTCCTCTATTCAGCAAACTAATGTCATGCCATTTCATATTTATGCTTTCCTGATCACCGCTCAGACCCGAGCAGATGTTTTCCATTGAGCTCTTCAAGATCTTTTTCTGTTTTGAAGCTTACCCCATTATAAGATCGACTGTTCTATCCAATTAATAGTAACTTCCTTTTATTCACATTGCATTTTTCTATCACTACTTTGATTAATATAGCTTTGGTAAATTCGAAGAAAACTCTTAATGATGTTTAGATTTGATTAAATTTTGGAGCATCAAATTTCACTGATTTGTTACTTACTGTCTTTTTCAGATTATCACGAAATACTGGGTACGGGCTCAAGGGGTGCCTACCATACAAATGACTGTATATGTAATCACTGAAGCTCTCCAGAGAGATACGATTTTTAAAGAACACACGTATTGTAACATAAATAAAAGCCTAATTTATTTTTAAAGCATTTTCAAATCTCAAACCTCATCTTGCTGCACCTGCACCACAAGCCTACAAAGAGGGAAGGAGGGAAACGGCCTCTGTCGCTTCCCGGGGTACGTTCACACGCACAACACCAAGCCAAACAAACCCACCTCCCCTACCTGCTGTAGCACAATTTTCAAGAAAGGTGAAGACAACAGTCTTCAAAGGGATTTTAAACAAAACAATGTCAGGAAAGGCTTCATCACCCTATGTACCACACACTTCTATAGCCTGTGAAGAGAAATACCCCTCTCAGTAAAAATTCAGACCACATGTGGTTTCTGAATGCAGAATGTCTTTTTATAATGATATATTCATGCTCACTGCCATCCTTTAGAGACTTCCTACAGAGTGGATGCTTTTCCCTCAAAAAAGTGTGGGAATCAAGTTTCAGAACATCCACAGGAGAAAGGAGAAAGATGAAGGGAATCTTCAGCAGTTTCACATCTAGCTAGAAGTCCCTTTCCAAGGATTTAGATAGGTATGTTCCTACTAGAGAAATATTCCCAAGTTCTTGGCAGCAGCCTCCTGCAGCCAGGGTCAGGAAGCATTTTGCCTTTCAGGTAGCTGAAGAGCTTACCTCAAATCACCATTTATTTCTAACAAGAACTTCTGCATATTAGATAAGAGTCCAGAAGCATAGCTGGGTAACATTTGAAAAAGCTGTGTTTCTGCTGGGAAGGAAAAATTGTCACATTTTCCAGAGATCAGTTTTCTAGAAAAGAAAAATGGCTACTTTCCTTTTAGGACAAAACCAATAGTTTCTACCTCAGCTAAAGAATCCCATCTGCTGCAGGCTCTGAGTCATCGGCTTATTAGCAAAATTGTCTGAGAGAAGCATAAATCTGACTCGCTCAGAAACCAAATCTGCAGTTAGACAAAAATCACAGTCTGCCACTTCCCCCTAAATCCTGCTCCTTCCTTGTCTTCAGTTCATTACCACCGACGATCGGCAGCACTGCCGGCCCACTGCCGGACAGATGCTCCCCAAAATCTCCGGCAGCATTTTCTCTATCACCACAAGGCTTTTGACTAGTGCCAGCCCCAAGGGCTAGTGCTCCTCTCCCAGACAGGCAGTCTATCCACACACCATAATGTCTGGCTGGTGGCGTTTATGTTGTGATTCCCTTTTGGCCATATGTACAGAGCAACCCCATTTGTTTTGCTTTTTCGTCTCTCTGCCTCTCTTTATCTTCTGAATACAATACACTGTCAGAACCACACATTGGTTTGTATCTTTCAACGGCTGTCACCACTGAGCAGCTCACTCCATGCTTCTCTTTTAACGGCACATTTCTCCTCTGCTTTACACTGAGCCATTACTACTTGGATGACCAATGCTACACACTTCTGGGGTCAGGTGTGAGATTGTAAGTTTGCTAGGGTTAATTTTTGAGTTGGTTTTTTTGCTAGTACTTAGACACGCTCTCTTAGTAAATCATCAGAGCTAATGGGGGAGGGAGCCTGAGGAGGACGATGGAGGCATACTTTGCAGGCTATGTTTATATCTCTTTTTTCTTTTCTCCATCCAAGCATGTCAGCTGGGGAGGCAGCACATCCCGATCTCTACCAATGCAAGATCAAAGCCTTCCAGGGCTGTCAGAACTCTGAGCCCGTCGCTATCCCTATTTACACGTGTTTATTTTTAGTATTATTATCAATATTAACTCATCTTGGCAGTTCCTGAGCAGCCACATGGGTAAGGACCCTATCCCACTAAATGCTGTACAAACACAAACCAAAACGACATCTTTTCAAAGAGCTTACAGCCTCAGGAGAAGCTTGTAGCAAAGAAGATGTTTAAATGCTGGACTTCATTCAGGTTGATTCGGTGTAAACAGAGCCATGCTGCATAAGCCAGGTCATCACAGGGATTCAGGGCCCCACTTCTGTTATGGTGAGACAGAATTATGCACCCAGAAGTCTTTGAAGAATAGGCTCTTAGTCCCTGTGCACCTCATTTTCAGTAATAGTCAACAAACACTTCAGGGAGCAGCAGCACCCCAACAACGTTAGTGCAGCGCTCTGCACAGCACTACCTCATTTCAGGGCACAAGGAAGGACTGTTGGGTCCCTCAGGACAACCTGCACTAGGATCCTGATAGCCCAGCTCATCAGTCATTGAGGTACCCAACTCCCCTGAAAGCAGCAAAGTACTCAAGTACCTGAAGGATTCTGGAGCTTGTTTCATTTTGGCAGAGTAATTCCCAAGGTGCAAGATGCCACGAGCACAGAGTCATCATGTTCACAAGTGCAGAGGTCCGCTCGCAACCACTTCTGTGATAAATGGCACCAAAGGAGATGCGTGCCAAATGCAGTTGGAATTTTATGGTTGTTCCTTTAGCACCTCTTCGGATTTTGTTTAGTTCACTTCTGCAACAACAGCTGGGAGCAGTATTTCCTTCAAATTACAGAAAGATTTAGTGTTATCTTAATGTGATACAAGTGTAGCCTGAATTATATTTAGGAGGAAGCACAATATGTGCTAATGAATAATAAAGACTATACAAGGGTATTAGCCTGTCTCCGACTGCTGCTGCTTGAGCCAGTTCTCACCTTCTTAATAGCATTAGCAATTCACAATAGCTCTGCCACTGAACAGCCTTGTCCCAAGAGAGCATATTGGAAACATTCTCCATTTTGTATGGTTTCAGCTGGAAAGAGGCACCTACTTCCAGACATAACAGAGTCGAGCTGCAAAAAAGCTAGACTTTCGCCTCTGCTAAAGATGCCTTGCAGGATTGCAAAGCCAGCACCTATAAAACCAGGGGTGCCCACATCCACCACATGAAAACCAAGAGTTACACAAGGAGTTTAGGCAGAGGCTTGGCCCCAGCTTCACTCCAAAGACTGGCAGCAAGTCCAAGATGTAGTCCTTATTTTGCCCTTCTCAGTTTGTCCATCTGCAATACAAAGGGGCATTTTGCAGAACATTAATGTCTGCGTCACTGCTACAGACGTGTGGCTGGTAGAAAACAGAAGTTTAGTGTAGTCAACAGTAAACCGTCAGCTGCGATCAAGAACAGCACCAATATGGTTCACTGATTATCTGAATTACTTCAGGGTATCTTAGCAAATCCCTGCAATGTATCACAGCCACCAAAGGAACGCATGATTTTATGCAAAGAAGAACATTTTAAAAAGATGCTACAAAAAACCCCACTGATACAAATAGCTGAGAAAGTGTAGTGCTAATGGATGTTCCCTTCTTTCTGCATTATTTATCTTTCATAAAATACTACATAAACTTGCTTTCTACTATAGAAAGAGTCAAAAATAACATATTTGACTTATCTGTTTAGGCAATAGTGACATGTGTCAACCAAGTCGTTTCAACACGGGATTCTTCAGTTTCAGCAACTGTCAGAGGGCTCCTCTATTGAAAATAATCAATGCCTTTGACAGATAAAGAGAGGTAAAATAGTGGCTTATTTTGATACAACTTGACAGCTTTTTTTGACAGTAGTTTTCGCTGTCAGTCTATCGGATTTGAATTTTAACTGGGGCCCATGAGAAATATGCTTTTGGTCTTTAGCACTGAATCTCTGCAAATCAAAAGGGCAGCGGGAGCGCAGTACTTACCTGCTTTTTATTCGCCATTATCTATCAGTCTTCAATTTTAATTACTCATTTTTAATACCTTTCCCAATTTTTATACTCTTGAGATGTCATAATAAGGCACATTTAAACTATACTTTGCTGCTCCCTTGGCAAGAAGGGACATTTCACGCAGCTAGACTTGCAAAAGGAGCTATTTTCTAATGTCACTGTGTTCGGATTGACAGTTCAGTTCCATCAAGAGCTCATCTGTTCTGCTCTTACGAGACTGCAGAAACTTAAAAGAAGTTATTAATATTGATTATGAAATATTCAAACACTTGTCCATGCATAAGCTTGTGGGGCTAAGGATCTCTTCATTAAAATTCTTTATACAAAACACATCTTTCCATAAAAAAAAAAAAAAAAAGAAAAAAAAAATTCAGCAAAGGATCCAGATCTGAATTCTCATAGAACAGGAACAAGTGTTGTGGTTTAACCCCAGCCAGCAACTAAGCACCACGCAGCCACTTGCTCACTTCCCCCCCACCCACTGGGACGGGAGAGAGAATTGGGAAAAAAAAGTAAAACTCGTGGGTTGAGATAAGAACAGTTTAATAGGACAGAAAGGAAGAAAATAATAATGATAATAATAACAATAATAAAATGACAATAGTAATAATAAAAGAATTGGAATATACAAAACAAGTGATGCACAATGCAATTGCTCACCACTCACTGACCAATGCCCAGTTAGTTCCCGAGCAGTGATCCCCCCCAGGCCAACTCCCCCCGGTTTATATAGTAGGTATGACGTCACACGGTATGGAATATCCCTTTGGCCAGTTTGGGTCAGCTGTCCTGGCTGTGTCCCCTCCCAACTTCTTGTGCCCCTCCAGCCTTCTTGCTGGCTGGGCATGAGAAGCTGAAAAATCAGTGACTTCATATAAACACTACTTAGCAAGAACTGAAAATATCAGTGTGTTATCAACATTATTCTCCTACTAAATCCAGAACATAACACTATACCAGCTACTAGAAAGAAAATTAACTCTATCCCAGCGGAAACCAGGACAACAAGGCATTTGAAAGAATCACTTAAATTACAACCAGGTCCTTCACTGCTGCAAAGCAGCACTGCCCCACCAAAGAGGTGAGGAGCTCTAGGCTTGCTGTTGGCAGACATTGCCCTCCAACAGCGAGAAGGCAGGGGCAGGGTGAAGAAGACAGAAGGAAATTCCTTATTATCCTGTATTTTGATAATAGCCTCTTTCAATAATTACCATTTTGAACAACTTCTCCCACTGAGAGGTCAGGCAGAATCCACTTGTTCTGATCCTTTTGTTTGTTCCTGGCTGCAATTTCCATGAACATTGTCATCATATCATTTATTTTGTCTTTAATATAAATATGTGACCTTGTAGGGTTCAGTATCTAAATATTTACTTGTTTCCAAGCCTAAATTCACAATGTTATGTGTGAAAATTCCCTTTGGTATAACAGTGCTCAAACAGACAAGGCTGCAAGATGACTGAAGGTACAAAGGTGCAGGAAATAAAAGGACTTGTATTCCCAACTCATCATTCCATGTACTGCTTGAGACAAGAATCACATCCTAGCTTTTGATGTATTGTTGTTGTATATGTTGAGAGCTCAGTTATGTTTAAATGTAGTACTTCAGCTCCTTTGCTTAACAACACCTGATAACTTGCTTGACATCTCAAAGAGTTTCTTAAAATATTCCTAAACCTTTGGCATCCCTTCCTGCCCTGGGCTTTATGAATAAAACATTTATCCAGTCAGCAGCTTTAGCAAAGAGGAACAGCCAAGTTCCATCCATCAACGTCAGCAGCTGAATTACTGAGTGATTTCAGATCCTTTAATAACTCTGTTTCTTTATGACTATGTTGGTAAACAATCAAATAGTGCTGGCACCTGGCTTTCAGTGAACATTAACTTTTTTGCATTATCAAATACTACTAATACAGCTCATTGCTGTTATTGTTATTTCAGTAAAAAAAGTCCGCAATGCTGTCCACCTTCATGAGAATGCACTGAGGTTTATTCTTGATTTGTTATGAAGGTCATCGAAAGCTACTCACATTAAACTTGCTGGGACTTAAAAAAAAAAAAAAAAAAAAGCAAGGATAAATAGAGCCTTTACTTCACATATAATGTGCTTCATTTATCATTTGGAACACCAAGTAGTAATACACTGCCCTTTTTGTAAGGTTGTTAATAGAAACTAAGCATTTTGGGGTGAAAAACCAATGATATAAAGCTTCTGTTGTTGTAGAAGTCCAATGAAGCCTGGAGATCCAAGTACTATAAGGAAATTGCCTACAGATATTCAAAAGGAGGTTCCTGGTTTGAGCCTCCGTGCTAGGGAGGAGGGGGAACGGGGAGAAGAAAAATCAGCTTTCTGAATTGAAAACCTAGCCAGAATGTGTCCAAGTACATGCGGTTTGAATTAAATGGATATTCAAGATAAAAATCTTTTCATAGCACTTTACACTGGCAAAACAGTAGGAAGAGCTTTTCCACACACTTGGATACAAGCACCGGCTTAGCCTCTAACCAGAGTATGCAAATGAAAAGCCCTGATATTCAATCCTCCAACCTCTCATGCAGGAAAACTATTCTTAGGCATGCAAGAACAACACACTGAAGTCAAAAGGGTCATCTAAATAAGGATGACTGGCCAGGGTACGGCCCCCGGTCTGTCTCTATTCACCAGGGATTTGTGCCTGGAATATAAACAGCAAATACCCACAGACAGGCTGATATGAGCATAACTTTGAATATCTGATCCTGCATAAATGATCTTTCCCAGCTCTGGGAGAGAAACAATTACCAACACCAAATTTGCAGAGGATGAAAAACAAGCGAGGTCCCAATAAACAACAGGAGAGCAGGAGCCTCCCGAAGCCCGCATAGACTTTTGCTCCTAAGCCCTTCAGGTGCAGCTGAACGGTGCTGCTGTGGGATCACCCCAGAGACGGCTTTAGGGGGTTACAATATTTTCTCTCCCCCCCAGGAAGACTCTCTGCTCCCAGCACAGCATCAGCAATAGCTCGTGTGTTGCCCTGCTCTGCTGAGCGCTCCCGGGCCAGATGCAAGCAGTTCAATGTGTGCAGAAATATGGGAGGGTCGTTCTCACCTCCCAATACACATTCCCAGCTGCAGAGCAGTGGAAACCACAGGCTGATTGCACCAGAGAAAACATGTTTTTTCCAGGTTTCTGCGGGTTTAAATGAGCTCTGTGCTACTGATGTCAGGGGGCACAGGTAGGGACCAGTAACATTTCCATTTAGAGGCATCTTAGAGCCTCTCCACAGGAAAATAAACAGACTCTTCAGTAAAATTACACCCAATTAAGCCACAGGTAAATAATTAAGCCACAGGCTTCAGTATTTAAGCACTTCCCAGTTGCTTGGGTAAGTGAAGTGTCACTGTTATGGATTAGGCTTCTATACTCTAAGTTTTCTCTGTTGCATCTTAAAAATAAAAACCAACACTTAATTATATCTAACTGAAGACTGGCTCCGACTCCTTTGTTGAAAGGAAGACAGGTACTGTTCCTGAGAAGTACAAGGTAGCCCATTCTTTGATTCCCAGGAAGGATGATGGCAAAGATTATTAACCATGAACATGCTGGCTTGGTAAAACAAAAACCCACTGGCACAAAAGACCAGCTCCAGACCCTTGTCACACAGTTGGGTTGCACAACCATACGTGCTAACTCATGTGTGTGTTGATCATGGCTCATCACGCTGACCAAATCCGTCATCTCTTTTTCCCATCTGCTCCTGGATATCCAGTTTTCATCCCCTCTTGCATCCCGCATGTACTGCAGCCTCCCCGGAGGCAGCCGTGCGCTGCCCAAAGCCCTGCACGCCCACCCCCATGGCCGGCTTGTGACCCTTTACTGACCACTTTGGGGACCACTGCCACTGGCAAGGCACGGGGAGGAGAAGTTCCCATCAAGATCTTCTCCCACCTGCACAGAGCAGCCCAACAAGGGCAGGAGAGCTGAGAGCCAAGTGGGCTTTCCAGCAAGATGCTGCCTGTCCTGCTCTCACTGGCAGAGGTTTGGGGACAACTTCTCAGAAATCTGTCTCCCCAGGCTAAGCTGGAGACAGGGGGTCCCCCTTGACCTGCTCCAACACATGTAGGGCTGGGGATAGTCATGGCTTTGAGGGTTGGGTTTTTTCTAAATTTCTTTTTAAATTTGCAATTCTTCCCATGCCCTGTGGAAGGAAAAACATAGGACTCAGTAGAGGTCTTTGCACTGGCTTTGGAGTGAGCCCCATGAATTTCTATTTTCAGCTAAAAAGCCAAAACAAAACAAAAACCCCAAACCTCATTCTATTTCCTCGCTTGATCCCCAGGCTCTGAAGTTGTAAATACAAACTGCATCTCGCTCATTTGAAATCTGCAACCTCTCCGTCATAAATCAACCTCCAGAGAAATTAATTACTACTTTTTCTGGGGGACAATTTTTTTTGTTTTGTTTTCTGTTTTAAAGATTCTAGATTACATAACCAGATGTGAGTATCTTTTTTTTCTTTAAAAAGAAAACATAAATAGAAAAACAGTCCCATCTCCCCCATATCAACAGCAGCTGCAGCTGGAAAGCCCAAGGCCAAAAATCCTTTGTCTTGAATTTTTAAAAAATGCCTTCCCCCCCCCCACCCCCATATCCCCACTGAAACATGTTTCACACTTAGCTACTGGAAACATACCCTGCAGACATTTACATCACAGGCTTTGTTATTATAAGTTATAGTAAAAGACAAAAGGAACAAGGTTTTGTAACCAGAGGGCAAACATTGCAACTGCTAATTTGTTAGGGGGTGACATTTCTGATAATGCCGCTTTAGTCGAGCTACCATTCCGTATTATAATTTCATTATAGCATCCTATCACAGCACTTAATAGGAGAGATACACATCAACAGATCTATTACCTAAAACAAACAAAGATATTAGGAAACTTCTTGGGACTGAGTTGTATATTGACTTCTGGTCAGCATTTCCAGAAAATTTCATTAAATTTATGTCATCAAAAAACATAACATATGGACCTTCTGAACAGGAACTCATACCAGCAGGAGTAACACAATTGTTTTTCCCCATTTTGTGATTTATCATCCATTCCATTACATGCTACACGGACTGTCATTTTTCTTTAAATGTGTTTGATAAAAGACTTCTTGTTCTACTAGGTCAGGTATTATTATTCATCAACATTATGTACCAACCAGCACGAACAGCAGCAGCAGCAGCAGAGCTGTCGCTGAATATCAGAGTTAGTGCTGGGCTTTTCCCCGCCATACTCTGGTCCCATGAAATGGGGGAGCAGCTGAAGGGGAAGCAGCTCCCTGTTGCCTCCCTGTGCCAAGCAGGACACACGCACTGTCACGACCTGTATCACAGCAGGAAGCTGCAGAGAGTGGAAAATGGCCATGCCTTTCCACAACACAGCCCATCCAAAAGATTTGGAGCTACGTTTGCTCCCCGCTGACCCTGTAGCAGGTTGCCACTCACACAGGTCTGTGCCTGTAATTGCTGGTGGCTCCATGTCAATCCCCCTCTTGTACCTGCAGCTGAGACCTGCCCTAACCAACTTCCCACAGACTTTGCAGGGATTTGCAGCACGGCAGCATCAGTGGCACTGCCACGAGCGTGGTACGAGGAACAAGACGTGCCCTTGCCACCCAGCAGCCCTTGCACTGCTGAACCACCAGCACGCTCAACAGCGGGGCTGGGGACCTGCCCTTCACATCCTCTGTGCCAGCAAGTGCTCCCAGCCCTGCGCCTGTGAGAGCAGTGTAGTGGAGCTCAGCAAAGGCAGGAGGCTCTCTTTGCACTTCTTGCCAGTTCTTAGATGTACCCTTATCTGCTCTTAATTATCCAGGCTATTTTTACACTGTTTCTCCCCCCATCTCCTAATTGCCCAAACTTATTTTCCTGATGGTTTTCTGCTGAAGATGAATTTCAGGAGCTCAGTATCTCAGGCAATTTCAAGACGTAATTAACACCACCACTCCCCTCATTAGTGAATGGCCTACTTTCTCTCCAGCACTACCATCCCCCTAGATGTTTGGAAAAAGTCCTTATTATCCCCCTGTAGCTCTTTGACTAGCATTAACTCCTTATGCTTCGCAGGGCTCTCCTTTCCTTGCCTGCAGCTAGGAAACCCCTGCCTGAGTCCCCTCTGGGGGGACTTGCTGGTTTCCTTCTCAAGTTTCTGCACTGGGTAGTTCTAGCTCCCAGTCAAGGATGAAGAGCTGTGCTGCCTGTCCATCAGCAATCAGGGTACACAGCTGAAACTGCTCTAGACGCTGCTCAGACAGCTAAGAGTGTCCCTGTCCCAGAGGGTTTGCAATCAATTCAGAGAAGACAAGGAAGGATGATCATTCCCTTGGAAATTTTGGATGGAGGCACAAACACACACAGCCTACAGCAAGCCCAGCTTTACAGCTCATTTGAAAACCACCTTTTTCTTTTAAGTGCCCAAGCATTTATCCTCCTCCCTGTTTGAGCTGAACTGCTTTTGACTTTAATTAGAGTTTTCCCTCAAGTAAGAGCAGCTGATTTGGCATAGAAGACTGGACTCTTCCAGGTTCCCCTTCCCACAGTCCAACATCCTGGTACAGGCATGTCCTACAAACCCATCACTTCGTAAGCAAAACCAAAGGCTTATTTCCAAAGCTAACCCATCGAGAGCTCACATAAGAGGCTAAACTTAATTGTTTGTGGCTGTAACAATATCAGATAACCCCTGCAGAGATAAACAAGCAGACTTGGGAGATTAATATTTTCTCTGATATAAACTTTGTAGAATGCTCTGTTGTCAAGAAGTCCACAGAGATTACTTGTGTTGTAGTAGGTGGCACTTCATTTTCCAGAATCTATGACCCAGCAGAAATTACTGTCAGCTCCCTGACCAGCCAAGGGGTATTGATTCCCCCGTTACTACAGCAACCCATTAGTTATTAGATCGTGTCTCGTATGCAGTGACTAATCTGCCTCAGCGAGGTCTTGGATTTTGACACTTTTTCATTCTAATCCTTAATTAGTTTATTTGATGCGGCCTGCACATTTTATTTTTATACTAAGTAGTTATTGAATATACAGTCAAACTGAGCAGAGATCAAAGGAGCAAAACCAGTACGCTGTCAACTAAACTAGTTATGCAAAATAATAAGAAAAAAAAAGTAGTATGCCATATCAAATGCATAAGCCGGCTTCACTCAACACTCCTACAGTTGCACAAAAAAAATCAACCCAGGACACTCTTCCATATCCAGACTTCACTTGAAATATGAGTGCCCCTGATACGTCACCTCCTTTGTATCACCTCCATTCCAACGATTATACCAAAAGACTAGGAAGCGTTTACCAGCAACTTTATCAGCTCCCTTTGATACTTGGCTTCTCGGGGATGGATAGACTTTGACAGGTATCTTCCCTTTACACTAAAATAACCAGAGACCGGGTACCCTTTTATGGCATACCCTCTCTTTGATGTGAAGTGGTTAGTGAGGGTCCTATCAAAAACCAGAGCACAGACCCAGAGTCAGAGTGCTTCCTGTCTGCGCGACAACCCAAACCTGGACAGAGGAGCAATGTACTTGGCTAAGACCCACACTCATTCTTACAAACCACTTGACACCTAAAACTGCAGGTTTTGACCACAAATTTAGGCAACTTTAACTTTGTATCACACTCATTAATAAGCCCCTGTGTCACCTGACAAAAAATCCCCGTACTGGAAACAAAAAAACCCTCGCATTAATTCAGAAAGTTATTCATATTCACAAAAACACCAGAAATGGAGAAAATTCAGTACCAAAAGTCAGAATGAAAATAAAAATGAAGAATTTATGTTTAACCGAGGTGCCATAAGAACTTCTTCTTACGTGTCCTTCAGTCCTCTTGTTATTAATTGAAAATAAAGTTCCAAGCGGAGTCTATCCCTTCCAGCTTTCCTATTACAGGATACAAAATAGGAAAGCAACTTCATTCTCAGGCAACAAAATCCAGTTCTGTCTACTGACTATACAGGAAGGGCAATTGCTATGTGTTTACCATGGGAAAGTTTTATTAGATCAACAATTCACATTCTGACAAAATCTCTTGGTATCTTTCATGGAAACCATATACTCCTTGCACATTTGTATAAAATTGACAAAAACAAATCAATTTGCTAGGTCTGCTGTTCTACTGAGTATCAGCAGAACATTAGGCATAACACATTCAGTTGAAGAGATGATGAAGACTGCCAGATGAATTGACTTCAGAACCACTTAATGTGGAAAGGGCAAGCTCTAGCTGATGCCTTCCAGGTAATGCCTCCCTTTCTTTTCACCTACAAAGGTTTAGGCACAAAACACCCACCTGATTCTTCTGCACTTAAATGGATGAACATGTGTCTGTAAAACCCATGTCCCTCCATAGATTTTGACTGTGCTCCATCTCTAGATGTCAGGGTGTCCGCGGGCCTCATCTGTGTGTTTGAGCCTACACAAGCAAGATGTACTTGTACAGATTTAGGAGAGGGATGGAAAATTTGTCAAACTATGCAACAAGGACAGGTTTTGCTTTACCTTAATTTGATAGCAAACTACAGATTCGTGCTGTGGCTTTTCCCCAACTCTGATTCATCAAGTGGAGGAAAAGGAAAAGGATCCCAAAGTAGAAAGGCTTAGGATAAATATCCAGACATCTGACTGCATGCATTTCCATTGCTTGGTATTATCACCAGGCTGGAGGGCAGCAAAGGTTGCAAATTCAACCTAGGGGCTCTCTGCTTCACTAGTATTTCCTGTCCCACAATTTAAATTTCACAAAATCAGAGATGGAAAGGGAACATTTAGACTGCTCACTCACCAGTCCCAGGTCACTCCCTATAGCACGATCTCCAGTGCTTTATTCAGTTTCAAAAGTCTCACATAGAGATGAAATGTGAATAGACTGAAATAGAACAGAATTTGGAATTGCGTTGATCTACGTGATGCAGCGTGGGAGTGTACGTATGTGTGTGCCAGCAGTTTTCCAAAACACATCCACTTTGATCCATTAGAAAATTGACCTAGTCTGCTCAAGAAAGTGTCTTGAATTAGCCCAAGTAACCTATTTGTGTTATCATCCATCTTGAACAATTCTCTGGATGTAATTCATGGAACTGTGGACCAGCTATTAAATCAGAACACTGCTCTCCAGAGAAATCTAACCCAGACTCTGAGCCTATAACAACAAGAGCAGTCAAGTGCTCCACCTATAAGCAGGCAAGTCGGGCATACCCTATTACCTAAATGGAAACCCACAGGCACAGTGGATTCGGTAGTAAACTGCACAGTACTTGATTATATTAAGATATATTTCATTGGAGGTGGACAGAAGCACTAACAAAATGCAAAAGGAAGTTTCTCATCACTGTTGGTGAAGATGTAATAAAATCTTAAGGTAAAGCAAGATGCAGTTGCATCAATAAAATATCAGAAAATTCAAGGGCATTGACAATTGGGCATTGGCATTTAATACATTGGGCATACAATTAGGGAACATGATTGACCAATAGAAGCCCCCAAAGAGCAAAGTCATTGCTCCTCATGCTCTTCATTAAGAAGATGGGGAGTCAGAAGTGTTCAGTAATAATACACTAACAAAACTGCCTGCTAGACAAACTTACACTTTCTGACAAAGTACTTCATAACATCATACATACCAATTTCACCATAGATAAGTGAGACTTTCAGCTCAGCCTTTTTTTCCATAAGCCTAATATTCTAGTTATGAGTAACCCAGCCTCATGTGCAAAAAACTGAGATTTGAGGGCTTGATTGAGGCCTAGAGCAAGATCTTAAATCTGTCCCCCATATTACCAATCAGACCCCTAACTCCTGTGCCGCTGGCTGGTTTGGGGAGTAAGAACTGGTGCTCCTGTCCTCTGAGATTTCCCTTCCAAGAGCCTCCATTTCATCCCAGTGCAGGCCAAAAGAAGCACTCCCCCCAATCCTTTCCTATACCAAATGCCCTTCTCGACTTCTTCTGAAGTCGGTGGGAACACAGGACATCCCACAAACGCCCTAGGACATCATAGCTCCAAGCCCAAAGGCCCAGCCTTGTTAACACTCCGCAGCTGAACACAGGACATGTCAGCCATCCCCTTGAAGTCTATTTCATTTAATTGCCACTGTCAACTGTCTAAAAGGCTGTTAGCTAAGAAAAAAATTTAGGAAGGTGAGATGGAGAAGAGAAGCAGTGCTAGGAGAAGAGGCTTACAACAGTAAGAATCTTGTACACTTGGGCTTGGGGATGAATGAGAAAACAGAAGGGATTGCAGCTAAGTACCAGCTCCTGACTCTTTATACACCATTACATACCCAGTTACCCACAAATAAAGCACATTCTGCTCTCCTCTCCACATCATATTTCACTTTAGCATATGAATAATCTGATATGCCTGTAAGCAGAGCCCAGATTCAAGAATATTAAGAAATTGCACAGATACAGTAATAATGAAACAAAATTCCTAAGCCAGAGAAAAACCAGCTGTGTGTAATTCATTATGTCACAAGACTGTCATGTTGCTCAACAGAAAAACATGCCTTTTGCCTGGCTTAGACCAGACCCTTTTGCTGCTGGGAATCACATTAAACCTATAGCAAAATACAAATTGTGCTTCAGGATATTATACATTTGTCTTGCAAATGTAACCTAACTTCAGGCACTTCCGAGAATAAAGCAATGTGCAGTGTAAATGTACATACACTGATAGTAAACTGACAAAACTACAGTTGGACACTACAAAGCAGTGGACTGGAGCAGAGCATGTCTCAAGCACAAGTTCTGGCACCATCACCAGTAGACATGTCTATGGGCCACATCCTCACACTGATGCCAATTAGTGTAATTCCCTTCACTGCAGGGCAGCTATAATAAAAGCGCCAGATAAGCATGTGGTTTAACAGTGCCTGTGTGCTAAGTGAGGACAAGAACCAGTGGAGAGGAAAAGGAACAAGTCTATAGCAGCCAGTTTATCATACTTGAACCAAGGACTTATTCCTCTTATATACTGCCCTTCGCAGCTGCTGTGCCTTGGAGGTGTTTTCTTTGCTCAGAAAAAGCTGTGCTTAGTAACTCTTGCACCTCCTCCTAATGGTGGCTGGCTGTGATCCGATCACTGCTGTATGTAGCATTAAGGTCAATACGCCTGTAACCATAAATACCGAAATACATTTTGCTAATGATCAACCATCGTCACTGAGCAAAGACAAATGTGTTCACCGCAAACTCCGATAGCACCATAGCATTGCTTTTAGAGGAAGAAAATGCACTGAAGAACCTGGACTTCTTGTCCCTGGAAATAAGCCATGTCTTCATGGCCTAGTCACCTCTATAAATACAATGAAGTATGGTAAATACATCTGGGATTACATTAGACACTGAGCAATTTGGGAAGATTGGTCGACTGTGGAAATCCAAAATGATCTCACTAAAGCAGCTTAAGTGGTACTAGCTAAGCAGGTTTGGAGCCCACATTTCAATGCAGAATACCATTTTATATGAGAACTCACTTTGCAAAACTGTCTAGGCTCAATGTCCATTACTAGACTACTTGATGATTTATTGTGTCGTAAGTTGGAACTTCTCCTAGTGCCCTTTGTGTTGATGATGTCATTTGAAGATCACTTCTCTTTATGGTTGGTACATGCAGTAAAAAGATTTATAGTGTTCATATGTCTCCACCAATGGCTCTTATGCACAACCTTTAAGAGCCAAACACAGAGAGTGGGATTCACCTCACCTAACCAACATCCCAAAGTCAGGCCATCAGCCTGCTTTACTGTATAGGCTCTTTTTCTATAGAAAACAAAAAAGGAGAAGGCACCTCCAAACCATGAGTCTTCCCACCTAGCTCAACCATCTACTTGATGAATCAAAGCCAAAATGATGTTACATACATAACTGATGATGTTATATGTGTTCAGTATCACAGGACAGACTTATCCACATTATAGAGCAGTAAGACCTCTGCCCTGTAAGCAACGTAACTTAGAAGAGGGGAGCAAGGGTGGGAATTGTATTAAGATGGCACACATCCACATTATGTATATGTCTAGAACTGTTTTAGTCCAATTTGTATGACAGATTAACGAGATTTTCCCCTCCAAACTTCAACTTATCCTGGAAACCCAGTGAAACAAAAATAAGTGGAGAGACCTGAGCTCAAGGCATTTGTGAAGCTACACCACATAACGGTTCTCAGGTTTCTGCAGATGCAAGCCCCGTAACAAGCAGAGAGAAGCAGTGGCGGTGGATTAATCCCAATCATTCCCCGACTTCACATGTGTACCACTCCTGCCGCACTGAGCTTTAAGGCAGAAGTGCCCCAGAAAGGGTTTACCCATTTTCATGCAGCAACAGAGAGCTCATCGCAGGCATGATGAAAACCAAGCCACCATGTCCCACAACAGCCACCAAGCTCAGCTTCATCTGGCAGTGAAGCATCTCTGCCTTCACCCCCCTGTGATTCTGCAGCCCTGCTCAGCATGGAAGCGGTCTCTGCACAGCAGAGGCAAGTCCAGCGGTGCTGGCCAGGGAGGGTAGAGCGAAGCTGTGCAGACACCAGTGCCTTGCATGACCCAAAATGCTGCCCTGGCTCCACTACCGGTGGGAAGGGGAAGGATACACAGCAGCATCTACAGCAAGCCCCGAACTGCAGCTCCTCCCTTGAAGGATTCAGCTGGGATCTTTGCATTACCTGGAATTGAGGAAGGCAGAAACCTGTGCCATGGCAGCACCAAAGGCGTCCCAAAAGCATGCTCAAAAAGCCACTTCAAAGATACCAGAGGAACAGAGCTGTTGCATCACTGCATAACACCAGGTAGTGAAGGAGGCACCCATCCCTTCCCTGCACGGCCTCGGGCTGGTCTCGCTGCAGGTCATGGGGTTTTATCCTCTGCTGGCACTGGCTGCTCAACACAGCCCCCTCGGGTTGTTTAGCAGCCTTTCTCTGCCTTTCAAGAACATTTACACCTCCCATCTCATGGCAGGAACATGCAATGTGGGCAACACAGTAAGTGGAGATAGCCATATTCTCTGGGTGCTGGGGCACCTCTCTTCCCCAGTATCTTGCGGGACCCTGGCAGGAACACGAGTCAGCATCTTGGCCCTTTCAAGTACAAGTCCAGCCTCTGCATCCACAGCAAAGATTAAAACCATACCCATCTCTTTAAGATCCTGTTGCCAAATTAGCAAAACATGCAGCTACTGTATGTCATTTTTATTGTATATAAAAAGAACCCATTACATTTATTTGGTACTTTTTGTTGCTGTCATGAATGCCTAAATAATCCTTCTGTGTTTAGAAACAAGCCACTGGGGACCAATGAGATACATTTATTGTAATTACATGATTCTTCTAATTAATTTTTGTCAGGAAATTTCAAAGTAAAAATCTCCAGCTAAATGTGCCCCTCCTTCCCTCCAGCCAATAGACATGTTTCTGAGCCTTGCTTAAAAAGCTTGTTTCCTTTTTGCCTAGTTGAAATAAAGTGGAATTGTTAGTGAGAGTGGGCAGAAAAAAAAGAGAACATTGTCATTAGACCACATTGTTTAAATCAAACCCTAACAAGCATTTCATTTTGTTTGGGTCATTAACTACATTTGAGTGAAAAATGCAGTTTGCCTGGCAAATTGGTTGGTGGCCAAATGCCTCCAACAGCAGACCTTTCTGGGTTAAACCCAAAGACTGCAACGCAGACACACAAATTTTACAGGTGGGAAACTTAACCGTAAAGAAAACATGCTTCAAACAAGCATGCAAAGAAGTGAATGCTTATCAAAGATATACACAAAATTTGATATTTACTGATTTATGAGATTGTACAGCCTGAGGCAGTATTATCATAATTTATTCTATTCTCCCCTGTAACACAGATCACTGAATGTCATAAAGTAATTCAGATAAGATAGTCTGTAATTAGGGGCTAACGATGTCAACTCTGCTGGACGCACTGCCACTTCTGACATATGATGCCCAAGTGATTTTACTAAAACTGTATACCACATCCCTGGATAAGCCTCAAACAAAGCTATTTGAACAGTCAACCCCCCTTTGACTGTGGGGCGGGGGGGCAGGGATGGGTTTTGGGAATAGTTCACTTACGTTCTCTCTTGCTGCAATCATTTGCAGAGTTAAAAAGCTACCACCTCGTCCCACTCTGTTCCCCATTACCTCAAATTAAACAAGCCTATCTCCCCCAGCTTTTCCATGCAGCACGTACCCACCAGCCCTGCAAGGCTCCCTGCAGCTCTCCTTCGGATCTCTCCCGCTCCCCATCTTCCCCAGAGCACCCCTCCAAACTGCACGCTCTGCTCAAGCCCCTGCCCTGCTGGTGTGGGTGAGTGAAAGGCAACAGCCCCTCTCCCATACGACACTTCGTGTTATCAGTCTGCAAGTGAAGGCTGGTTTGGTTTTTCTGCAAGAACACACAGTTGTTCACCCATTCGGTTTCTGATCCCTGATAAGCCTTCATATCCTTTTCTGCCATTCTTAGTCCAACACTGTCAGCTTGTGCCTCTACTACAGAAAACTCAAAGCTAGGTGTAGTGTGTGCATATACATATAATTTTTATTTTTTATTTTTCAGCTGAACTGCTTTCTGATAATTTCTCAGTTTTTCCACAGTGACACTGAATTCTAATGCTCATCTCCAAGGTGATGCCACCTTTCTCAGGTTGGTGTCAACTCCAGGCCCTGCATGTAGACTCTTAACTCCACTGCCCAAGTCACAAGTGCAGTATTGAACAGTCCCAGACACCTGATGGGCACCGTAAGGTACCTCACCTAAAGCCCTCCCTAGCTTGACAGCAAACCACTGATAACTTCTGCCTGCACACAATTTGCCAATCATTCACAACCTGTCTTAGAGACTCAATTTCCTTCGATTGCTTTAGAGATTGACACGAGAGATGGCATGAAAAGCCTCACCACAGTCAAGCTGTCTGAAACCCCTCCTTCCACCCTGTTGTGCTGTCACAGAGGAGAACTAGGTGGAGTTGACATGATGTGTCCCTGACAGTTGTGCTGGCTGTTCTTTATCACCTGTGATGCTCCAAGTGCATATGGAAAGATCACTGATCGCTTGCCCCAGCAGTGAATTCAAACAGACCAGCCTAGACTTGCCCAGCTCTTCTTTTCCCTCTCTTTCAGAGGCAGGTGCTACCCACATCTCTTCTCTTCCCCTGGAGCCTCCCCAGACCCCCTCATGCTCTTGAAGATAACTGTTAATTGGCCCTGAAAATTGCTCCAGCCTCTTCTCAAAATGCGCCAGAGCTGGGAACATCCAATTTGCCCCAGTATCCCAATAGCTGCAGAAATGTGGACATCTATAGGGTCTGCTGGTGCACTCATTTCCAGAGAGCAAAGGGAAGATGTTTTCTCCCCAGGGCTCTGGCAAGCTCAGGGGCTCAGCACTACCAGTCACTCTTGCTGTCCCATAGACCTTATATGTCAATCCTAAAGAACATTGGTTTGAGTTGTGAGCTTTTCTTTCACAACCATCACCTGCATTGCCTTTCACTTTTTCCCACTGCACCATCACATCCCTGTTTCTTCAGGTCTGTTCTTGCCCAGCCAGCTGCAAAGCTGCTGGGTATTGTGTCCTGCTGTGTTTCTCTTACCAAATCCTACCTTGCACTACCAGTGATCTGGTCTGCCAGATGCTCAGCACCAGCCTCATTCACCCCATCTCTTCGGTCATCCATAGCCAACTATGTCCAACAGACTGTCTCTTCCCAACAACCAGCACCAGGAGCCTTGCAGTAGACATACCACGACTTCAGTCTCAGCATCAGCCTCTCTCCCATGGCCAAGTCCTCCCTGAACAAGCTGTATGCTCTTCTATCAGGACTCTAGCCATGGCCATTTTCTACCAAGCCCCTGCGATGGCATTTAAAATATAACATCGAGTATACACAAGACCTGAAGTTCCTCCTTTTTATTCCTTGTGCTGACATAGCTAAAACATTTGACTGATGGATCCATTAATTTTCTTCTCGTGACAATTATCCCTCAACCTCTCCCAGTTCTCACTCCTGCCAGTGGTTTGATGCACCACATTCCTCTACCAATCCTATTTTAAAGCCTTCCCCAGCAGCAGCAAATCTCTCCTTGTTGTCCTTTTCCTGCACATGTGGTTCCACTGAGACAACATGTTACACAGGGAGACTGTCTAGCATTGCATTTGGTCCCTGCTACTCTCAACTCTAGTCCCCTGCTGCCTATCATCTTAACTGCAGTAACGCTTATTTGAAACAACAACCCCAAGCTATTCTCTCGTATCCTCCTGTTTATGGAAAAGCACTGATTAACCAGAAGTAATTTTTTTTTAAACCTAAAAGTAATTTATATTATATAAGAAAAAAGGTCAGGTAGATACTCCATTTATCACTATTACAAAGGGCTGTAACACAGTGATGAAAAGAAAGAGAAATTAATTACAAGTCAGAGGCTGCAATAACTCTCTCTGTAATTGTGACGAAAAATTTAAATTAACGTTTCTGTCACCAAGAGAACTTTGATTAATTTTACAATAGTGGAGATGCTATCACCTTAATATTGGTGGGTAAGGAAATTTTACTATTTGCAATTTAGATGTAGATCATTTCTTTAAGACTCAAAAAGTGCCTGCGAGGCACCTTCACACTTTATTAACAGCTCAATCAGTGCCACACTAGAAATAATTAGCCAAGAAGCCATGTAGTAAATATATCTAGACTAGCAAACCTGCAGAATAAGAAGTGTGTGATAAAATCCAGACCCCTCCAAGAGAAACAGCCTCTCTCCAGCGCTCCAAAGCGACTGCTGCTGCCCAGCTGCCTGCTATACCACTCTGCCTTCAGGGAAACAACACAAACACCAGATTTTCTGACAGCTTTGTTTTGTTTTCTGTTTTTAAGCCTCCGCTTAGTTGCAAAGCTGGAGGGCAGAAGGGTTAGATCCAAGCAGCGGCCACTGACATTGCACCCTGATGTGGCAACAGCCCTGTACACAGGGTGCTGTACGAGGCGCTGGCTTCCCTCTGGGACTCCTGGGTGCAAGAGCTGGGATGGTAAAGGGCTGCTGAGAAAAACTTGCTGCTGAGAGATGGTGGGTGAAACGCAATAGGAAAGAAACTGAGGCAGTCAGGGATTAACCATGGTGCAGGACAGAGGACTCACCCAGTCTGCAGCGGTCACACCTGAGCACAGCGGTCAGCAGCCAGGCAGGCCTCCTGTTCCTAGCCCACGGACACCAGTTACCCTGTTTGGGTTTTGTTTTGCTTTCCCCGGCTTTCAATCCTCACAAAACCCTGACCAGAGTCAGGGTCTCAGACAGGACTTAGATGTACACAACCACTAGTACCCTGGCACACCAGTGGGCTTTGATATTAAACATGCCACAGACACACCCTGACCAGGACCCCTTCCCTCTTTGCATCTTTAAAGTCTTCTTGGGATAGAACTGAGCCCCACGTGGCATGGGCCAGGACGTGGGCAGCCTCTCCGCTCTAGTCAGGAGAAGCGGCAACCTTTGAACTCAAACCTTGCAGCTCCCTGCTTTGCAGAGCAGAGCATCAGAGCAGGGAAGGGAAGCACTGCCTCGTGATGCCCTCCGAGACCGCTCGTGTCAACCATGCTCACATCCCTGTGCCCTCCAGGACGCTTATCCTCAGTGTCTGCACTGTGTCTGTAAGGAGAGGGGACAATTCGTGTGGTTTTGTCCCCTGAAGACCCTCCCCACGTCCAGCACACAGAGGAGAAGACGGAGTGACACAGTGAGGGAGTGCGGGAGCCCAGCAGCCAGGCTCTGCGAGCAACATCAGTCCCCGGCCTTTGCTACCAGAACAACCCCTGCAAAAGCCCAAGGATATAATGCAGGAAAGTAAGGATCAGACCAAAGCCCTGGGAAGCTTTCCCAGTTCCTTTCTGCACTATTTAGCAAGGGCCATTAATTTCTTCCTTTCATAAACACTGTGAACGATGAAAATCTGGAAAATAAAATGAGCCTAATGAAAATGTATTGGTTCTAAGGCAATCAATGCCATTCGGCTTACGGAGAAAAGGAAACACAGTTCCCCATCTGTACTCTGCTCCCTGTAGTCAACAAGGCTGACTGTTTCCAGCATGGATCAATGAACCATTCGTTAGGGGAAGTGAACCTATACGAACAGCATTCGTCTCTCTCCTCCAAGATCAGACCTGCACGGGAAGTTTCAAGACTGCTCTTGAAACTTCAAGTCTAGGGAAAGTTGGAGCACTTGAACATAGTTTGCACATAACAGTATCTAGTAAATCCTCATACTTGCTGTACCCAGAGAATGAGCAGGAAGAAGCTGAGACTGTGCACATGGAGGCTGGATCATCTCTGCAGAGAAGAGGCAACACCGCACCATGTGTGCAGGGGCTTGTGAAAGGTATTGGGGTGAGCAGGGGGGAAGGAGCTTTCTAACGCTGTCAGCTTGTAAGTAATATTAAACAGTCAATGCAATTTTCTCTTTGAATTTCTTTAGATATAGTGATGCTAAAGAAGGGAGAACAAAAAAAATAAAGACAGGATGGAAGTAAGGAAACAGTGGTGTAATATAACCAAAGTAGTATACTCCTCATTCGAAGAACTTAAAAGATGGGGGGTTGCCCTAAAATGCTGAAGAACCTTACAAGGGATGCTATGAAGAAATGTTTACTCCAGCAGTGAAGACATCCCCCAAAGCAGGCAGGAGCTGGCACTGCTGCAGTCTGCTGCAGACAGCTCTGCAGCTCCAAAGCATTTGTGCAGGCGGGTAACTGTTTTGTCAAGTGCAAGGCCCTTTCCTCAGATGCATCACCGTAACTTCTGACAAATGGTACCTCCAGGAGAGCTGTCAGAGGCTATCATTGATAGTGTACAAGTAGCCAGTGTAACTCAGCATGACGTTAACTGACATGGGGCAGCACGAGGTCCACAAACCATACTCGTTTAAATAACTAGAAAGACCTAGAAAGCACAGGCTGGCCAAGAAGGTGAACTGCAGCAGGCACATAGAAAGGCAAATGTTTATAGCACATGGGTAAGGAAAGGGCGTGTTCCTTCCTTCCACTGAACTGACACAAAGTTAATGGGAGATCTTTATAAGGTTGGGCTATAGAAAGATGCACTAAAGGCTGTTTCCAATGACTTTAAGGCATTTGGAAGTAGGCAACAATAAGAAGATAAAATTATAAAATACAGATGCTGAACTGGCTGTAAGATTTGCCTCCAAAACTTAAAGGTGGAACTTCCTCACGTTCTGAACATTGTTGCAAGCCGTGGAAAAACACTTAGCTGCCTTCTGAAAAACAGCTGCAAAAACAAGATATGGAGAGCAAAGTGAGTGTAAGAGGATAATGCCATCATAGAGATATGCACTGCAGTCTGAACTACAGCTGACAACAGAACAGGACCATCCCAGAGAGACCAGCACTGGGCACAACTACGGACAAAGCACAGCACGGTCCCTGCCGACTCCAGCCACTGAAAGCATTCACCCATACAATGGGGCCAGTATCATAAGGCAACTAAAACCACAGTTTTCCTCATATTGCTCCAGTAGCTTTATGGCCTCTTGGGACCAGGCACTGCCAATAGCCTCCAAGGAGAAAGAGCTCCTGACTAAGCAGTGATAACCCTACTGCCAAGACATTTTGGTAGGGCCTTTCATGTACACTAAAACCTGCAAATACTCCACTTTAGTGCTTTGGTAACACGCAGCAGGCAGAAGGGGACAGTCCCCTGGGGACACCACCCCCTCCCCACCCCACTGGTGCTGCCACATGCTGCAACACAAGGGTAACGCTGAGCCCAGGCTTCCCTCAGTGTTCAGCTGCACCTCCTTTCAGCACAGCCGCTTCTGATGCCCCTTGCCTGCTCCCTTTCCAGGGCTGCTCTCACACCCCGGTTTTTCTTTAAACACTTCCCTCCTGCCCGTTTCCACAACCAGCACGTACAGACCCGCCTCTGCTTGAGTCAATGCCTTTTCCTAGTAGCTGTGCACTGCCAGAGTATAACGTACACATGAAGTAGCAGTTCTCCGATAAGTATTTGACAGATTAAACATCGCCTTGAGCTTTAGTTCTTCAGCAGAGTTATGAAAAATAACTTCCAATGGAATTTGCATTTCATGATCGCTTGCAGAGTGACTGCCTGCCCGTTGAGGCTCTGCTTTGGAGTGCGTCTGTGCTTGGCAAGTGATCCCTCTCACCCATCAGCTCTATCTCCTGTTCTCACGGCACTGCAAACCAGGAGCCGAGATCTAGTGCTCCAGCTGCCCTACAGGGATGACCATCACTGAGACCAGCGCAGGTTCCAGAGGGATGCCAAGGACGGGTGGTTGGTTTGTGCAACACAGAGACCAGTTTTGAAGTTCTGGAATTAAATATTGCAGCACAATTGGAGTTTGTCTTAGAGGCCTGATAGACTCGTCCCCAAGGACGGAGAATAGCAGTGGGCACAGATGCTGTACATCCACCCATATACTAATTGAAAGAAAAAAAAAAATAGGAGAAATATTATTATTCTTGTTTTGAGAGCTAAAGACACATTTAAGAACTCTATGAATTGCCCAGAACAGCTATGAACTTGTGTGACCTGGCAAGATATGAGGCTTTTCAAGCAACTTACTATCTCTGGACAAACAGATGTCACAAAGTACCCAGCTTCTCTATCACATGTTTTCTTCTTCCTCATCCCCAAGAGGAAATAGATGTTCTCAGACAGCAGCCACAGAGAATCAATTCAACATGTTTATTGAGAAAATACTTTCAAAGAAACAACTGATTCCTTATCAGGAAGGATGCACTCAGGAACTATGCACCATCTATGAATTGGATCCAAAAGCTCTTCATGTCTTTGAATGGTAAGCTTTTAAGAGGGAAGGGGAAGAAAAAAAAAAAAAAAACAACAAAAAAACAACACAGAAAGAAAGAAAGAAATCCAGGTCCAATAACATTGCTAGTAGCAGTTTACCTTTGACTACTGAAAGAAAAAAAAAGAAAATCATTAGATGTATCTCTCACAGAATCCATTTTACAAGCTAATGTCACTGCTTTGCTTTCAATCAGAGATTAAGGTTAATCTCCAGAACTACTGGCGCACATGCAGACACGGTGGAAAGATGCAAATAACTCCACAGAGGAGGCACAGAGAAGAAAGATCTTCACCAGAAATCTATTATTCTATGTGAAAATGCATCAGCTGATTTACAATCCCTGTTGGATACTAAAGTATAGCTGGGAACAGGCAGAAGTTCTGAGCCCAGAATACAGCACCATGAAAGTGCGTTACAAACGAGTGTGTGTGTGTGTCTCCATCTGGTGGGGGGGGGGGGGGGGAGTATGGGTGCATACTTTAAGTGCTTGTCAAATACTGCTCAAATACTCATTTTCTGTCCATTATAAGAGCTCTGACATGAGCCTGAATAAATACAGAAGGGTCCATTTGAGAAGATGCAACCCTCGTGGTATCCTGCAGCACAAACTCACAGTGAGCACTTCCCATGCCCTCAGTACAGCAGTCTGTCTCCCTGGGGATGAAGAGGAACCCTCAGCAAGAGGCTAAATCATGCAGACAAAGGCATCACCTCCTGACATTGCTATATGCTAGACACAGCTCCCCTACACTGAGGGCAAATGGTTATCTGCCCCCATGCTAGCAGGAGTATCTGTCTTGTGCAATACAACTGGTGTGAAGTCCAGGATTGCAGCAGTATGTTTCTCCTTAAAGAGACTGGCAGCTTTAACGCAGGACTGAGCATCCCAGCAGCATCCCTGACAAAGGCTACCTATGAGACACTGTTAGTGTCCTAGGCACCTACTGGCAGTTTTATTGCAAGGTACCACAGGATGCTGTAGAAAAGGAAAAAAGAAAGTAAAACTTTAATTATTCCAATGAAAAAGCTGTCCTGATGTCCTGTAACCCAGAGACTGAGTTACAGTCCTGTCAAATGAGAAAAGTATAGGTCCTAAAAATGAATGGACACAAAAGGGATGTGCCATAGGTCAGATATAAATGGTGAAAGAAACATTTAAGGGCAGCCACTTGCATCCCTTGATGCCTTGAATTTGCCACAATAGTTCAAAGCTTTGCTGTCCTGCCCTTCAAAAGGTTTTCAGAGACCATCCTCAAAAACACCTCCCAACTGGTCTGGCTTCAGTTGTGCCCTTAACTATCCCATCACTGGACTCTGATGCTGCCACCACCCTTCTGAGTCTTTTTTTCCTCCCTTATTTCTCTTCTTCCTTAGTTTTCTTTGCTTGGTTTTGTCTGTGCTTAACCAGAGTATGACTTTGCTGACCACAACTGACCTGGCATTTCACTGACATGTTGGTCTATTTGTGATTATATTGCTGACAGAACCACGTATTGCTGCTTTTGCTTTCCTTTACACCTGAGTTTGCCCATTGCAGACCCGTTAGCACCTGCTGGGAAACTGGCAAATAATTTTATACTGTAGAGTAATTCCCTATCCCCAAGTCTTCTTTCAAGCTAGCTGTACTTCTGCAGCTTGTGTAGAAGCACACACACGGTGGAGCAAACACCCCCTGAGACCACGTGAAAAAGACAATCTGGAAACGTGTCAGCAAGGAAAGCCCGAGGACACTATTTTGTAAAATGTGTCTGAAAGCTGCGGAAGGTCTGTCTTGTAGTCAAGACCTCATCATTAAAATTCAATCAAAAAAGGCAGTAGAACCTTCTAAGTTAAAACACTAAATAAAAGGAGATCAAGATAAATAGCAGATATCATCTGAGCCAGTCATAAGAACGAATGTGCATCAATCTCCAAAAAAGTCACTCAAGATTGATAACACCAAAAGACAACATCTTGATAATCAGTTTTACAGTGATGGATTGAGGGAAAGCTTAATGAGTCAACTACAGGATTGGAATTTCATTAGACTTTACCAGAGCTAGAAAAAAAACCTGTAAAAACATAAGACAAAATCTGCCTTGTAAAATACAGCAGTGCATACATTTCTGTCCACATGGTGAATTATCACATACATTTGCATCAGGAGGAGTTTGACTGGAATCCACTGCAGAAAAAACCCCACGTCTCCCAGAACTATATTATGCCTACCACTCTGTAATTTAGCAGTTGTGAGAGCTGATCTAACATAACGTAATTGTATTTTAATGTCTTCTATGAGACTAAGACTCATTAGTCATCTCCTAAAGAGAAACACAAGCTGAAGTCACATGTCATTATGCCAAGTCGTCAGGCATATGGTGCTCACAACGATCCTCACACTAACCTTTAAGACAGACTCTGCTGGCGAATGAAATCTGATGGGAGCATCTGTAGGATGTGAAGCTGGTTTTTGGTTTCAAACTAAAATAAAAACTGTTTCACCTTCCACATTAGCAGGGCTGGTGAAAAACCGTGCTATGTCTTGGGTCAAATCCCCATTTTATTGAAAGCAGCAAAGTTACTCTGGATTCAGTTGGTCTGTATCAGATTTCACTGCCAAGAGCTAGACCTTGATGCTAAAATTGCATCAGAAGAGAAGCATCCATGTTCGTTGAAGTATACTTTCTCCTTTTTACATAATACACTGGTTGCACTCCTCCTCTTGAGGCTTTGCTCCTCCATTTGTTAATCCACTTGGCCATTTGCCCTACTTATCTGCGTAGTATAACTCAAAATGTCAAAATGTAACGTGACACGCTGCTTCAGAAGCTAAAATGCTAACACGGAGCTCAAAAATCCCAACTCGTAGGATGCTGCTGCAACATAACAAGAGGGTCCCAACTTGGTTGTTTTTAAGTAAAACTTTAGCTTTAACTTCTATTTTGAGAAAAGGTAGTTTTTCCCTGTTGTTGATCCAAACGCCATAAGCAACATAAATGCTAATATCACAGATACACAGTGATTATCAAACTCTCTAGGTGTTACATTAAGTATGTTGCCAACAGCAAGTTTTTCTCTGGAAGGCAAACTCATTTTACAAGTATTTTTTCTTTTATGGCTGAAAGTTTTTTCCTTATTACATTAAAAGTGTATAATAATGATCCAGTAAATAAGCATCACAAACAAGAGCATAACCCTTTACACAAGCTATCTGTGCAAATTTTGACATAGGCAGAAACACCAGAAGAAAAGTTCAGCTATCAAAATAGTTCTACAGCCCCCTGAGACTACCTAGCAGTGATAAAATAGCTTATTATCCCTTTTGTAGGATATCTATTTGTGAAAAATTTGCATTTTTCATTCCCTAAAAATGAATTATTAATAACAACATACCAATGAAGTCCTGCCTGTGTAACCCATGTGGAGAAGCAGCTCTGCAAGGTGCTTCAGCCTGATGTAAGCACTGATGGCAACAGGGCAGTGCTTGTATCTGAAGCCACGTGTGCTTCAAGTGCTTTACTGAAACAGACAACCCAGATCTTGCAGTTTTTAATCAAAGCTCCTACCTCAGCGACTGCTGGGCAGGAGGCAGACAGGCAGCAGATCCCCACCTCAGCAGACAGCAATAGGCAGGGAGAGACCAAGCCCTGATCTGGCCAGGCAAATAACGCAACCAGGGCACCCTAGCGGATAGCTGGACACACTCCTCAGTCCTAGGACAGAGATGTCCAGCTGGCACAAAGGTCAGCCCCTTCCTCCAGGGACATCAGCCCAACCACGATGCCCAGTTTGCAAAGGGAGGACTAACTCCATCCCCAAACTGAATCTGGTCAGAACTAAATGGAAGCAAACCTACACCACTTTCCCCAGAAGCCATAGCAGTGCCGGGCGGCTTGCCCTTTTTGCGGTTTCCATAAAGAAACATAATATTCCGTCAGAAGGAGAGATGTCTGTGTCCCTTGCAGGGTTCCCACTGCCACCAGAGCCTGCCCAGAAGGTGAGTCCCAGCAAAAACATGTCAGAGCATCAGCGCACAACTCTCCAGCAAGGACAGGGCAGGGCAACATTTTTTAAGCTGTGATAAAATGAACATATTTAACAGATGCTGAAGTGAATACCTCTCTGGAAACCTAACTGGCAGACATTTGGGTCTTCCTAAGTGGATAATTGATCACAAGGCTATGCCAGTGATGTTACGGTAATGAAACAAAGAAGGAACTGGGATTTAAGGATTTCAAATAAGCCTGTCAAAAACATGTAATAATACTGTCAGATCAATTTGCTGTCAAATACAGGTGTGATGTGATAAAACCTCAGATTTTTTAGTAGATTATATTATTGAAGCAGTAATTTAAGAACACCTTCTAGGTAATAAATTACAATAAATCAAACTTTAAAGCTTGAAAGCATGTACCAGAAGACATACAGTGTATGATATGAGAAAGACAAGTAAAATTTAAACCATATTTCCAAGCTGGAATAAAGCAAATTCAATTGCTTTAGAAAGATAATGATCAAAGCCATTTTGTATGAAAACAATAAATCTTGCAAAGTTATAAGGAAAAACCTGCTAATTGCCTCTGTCCTTCACCCTCCTGTGTTTCTAGTGCAAGCATATCCAAAGGTGAGAAAGGAGTGCAAGAGGATGCCCTCACAAAACACAGTGGTCAGTCATAAGTACTGCACAAATAAAACAGGGTGGCATTTTTAAGAGAAACAGTTTTCTATAAGAAAAGTTTCTGTGAACAGCATCATTTCATCAAAAAAGGAGAATATCTTAGGAAGTGCCAAAATGCTACGTGCTCTCCTAAAGGAAAACACCTGGTTTTCATTTCAAAAGTGTGAGATTTTCATGAAAAGAATTAGAATGTCTTCAGATTTACCAAAAGTGAATATGTCTATAGCTCATAGTCCATCATTCACCTCTTTCTGTCCTCTAGCACAACAAAAGGGATGGGAAGAGAAATCTGAAGTCACAGCTTGGACCAGATGGGAAAAATGCCATCAGCCGAATTTACTGACAAGCACAAAACCATTAGGACAAGTACAACACATGGTGCTTAAACTACTTAAACAGGATGCAACCAACCAGCAGGACAATATCATGTCTGATATTGCCTTAGTGACAAAGAAAGAAAAACAATGATTGATTATTGGAATGGCAGCCAGCAGAGATCAGGGAAGAAAAGAAATTAAATCACATCTAGATCAGTGGAAAGAAGTTTTAGCAGCCTTCAGCAAAAGCCTTTCAGCAAGAGATGTTTCCTAAAACCAGATTGCACCTCGTGCTCATAAGTTACGAGGTTATTGCTCATATGTTTTCCTAGTCAATCCATTTTGCAATTGGAGTTAATTTTAAATTCCAAAAGAAAAAAAGAAAATACACATATGTACCCTCTCCCACTTCTCAGTACATTCATTATCACATGGCATCTCTGCAACAGCCATTGTAGTTACTTAAGTGGAGAAAAATAGCACGAAGGAGAGTATTTCATGTATTTTTAATACCTTTTGACACAGTTCAGCACCTGGAGTCCATGATCCAGCAGGATGTGGCCAGCAAGCACTCTCCTCTGAAAAGGGATCATTTACTGCTTTACTCAGGGGAATATTCTTCCAGCACAACAGGAGCATGTGAGCTGGAATCTGGCAGCTAACACTCTGCTGCCCAGGGATCAGAATCAGCAAAATGTTTCCTCTATTATATTTTACATAGGTTTTCTTACAGAGAAAGAGACAGAGAATATTGTATTTCTCTGCCTTTGATAAGCCTCTTTTCCCAGCAAACATTTGCCTCAGGTTTTCCCTTTAGAATTTGGGTCATGAGAAGCTTTGCTGACTTAACTTTCTGGTGCAGTATATTTTCCTCTGAAAAGCAGAGCCCGAGAGCCAGGTCAGTATTACGGCAGCACTCCTCTTCCTGCTCAGAGCTGGAACTTTTCCACAAAGATGTGTAGATACCCAATTTCTGTCAGGGCTTGCATTTAAAATGCACTGTCAGTTCTCATTTCTCACATTACCATCTCAAATGGGCAGAAAAGGACAACTAAACTGGCAATCAGCTTCCAAAAAGAGAAGGTCAAAATAGACTATATCACATGAAGAGCTGTCGGCTGTCATGAGAAGGCCGTAATAGCTGCAGCCAGCAGAGCAGTACATTTATTGTGCTCGCTGGAGGAGCTCGCACCTAGGCAGACCCGTCCCAGGGGTCTGAGCACGAAAAGCACGTCAATGAAGATGTCCCCCAACAGATCCAGCCCCAGCGCAGTTCTGCATTGCTGACTTAAGTGATACACAGAATCTCACACGAACGCATGACCCACATGAAGGATTTCTGTTGTTTTTCTTAAAACCACACCACAGTGTGGAACAACTACATACAGATGCCTGTTTAGCACGCACCAAGGCCAGCTTCCTTTGAACCTGGCCACGGGACACTACCAAAGCTGAAGGGCCACGGAGAACTGCACGCAACGGCACCGAACAGCCCACTAGGCATGAACCACACCAGAGTATGGGGATACTCAAGACAGTTAACGGCTCCACCCCATCTACACAAAAACACAAATATGACATTCTTCCCTTGGCTTGAAGCACCCCCTGATGAGTAAGACACCCCTGTATCAGAGGCCGAGCTTCAATTCAGCTGCTGAGTAAGAAATGGTGGTATTCAGCAATTTGACAAGAGAAAGGATTAAATTGAAAATAACCCTTTCCTTGTTCCTGGCTAGAAAGCATGATACCAATACAGATCTCCGCTTTGCCTCTTTACTGAACACAGGATTAGCTGGTGCCCCATGTTGTACCAAACAGCACTTGGTCTAAATTTTAGTAAGCTTACTGTTGTCACAAACTTCATCACGCATTAAAAGCCAGTATCTGTATCTCTCTCCCCACCCAGAAGGTGAATTGATATTGAACTCATGCTTTCTGCTGCTGCAACAAAATAAACCCCTAAAAACCAGGAGTAAATGGAAAACATAGTGCTTTTTATTGATTGTGATGTTTTCAGTTAACTAGGTTTTGCCTGTGGCCGTCCCCCTGCAGCACATGCGCACCAGGGGACGTGCTGCACTACTCCAACCAATAACTTTTAGGAAATGGAAAGCTGCGTCTGTTTAATAGATGTTTCCAATTTCTTACATCACCATCCGTATCTGTTTTAGTCACTTGGCAGGTTTTCTATAGCTTCTCAGGCCCAAGCTGATTTCAAACCCATTTGGTAATGTCAATGTGACTTCAAGGTTTAATGATTCATTATTTTTTAGACCTGAGAGCAAGAGAATGTGTTAATTTTTTTTCCTGCATGGGCTTAGTGGTTTCCTTCTGGTTTATTCTCTCTATTTATCATTAAAAAGAGGGGCTGATAAGGAAAAACAAAAAAAATCTCAGTGAAACATATATAAAAGAGACTTCTTTAGTTTAAAAAAAGCTATTATAAGTGCACTACCTTTTATAACCTGCAGAACTATTACAAAGGTAATGGTTCTCCATGCAAAACACCCTCTCCAGGAATATTAGGCTAGTGGAAACTCACCACTCTATCATTAGATAAAATTCATATGCACACATATACGTTTGACATATGCTAGAAAGTTTTGAGCTTCGTTCCTTCTGCTTATTATTAAACAGCAAGAAAAAAAAAACAACAAACAAACCACCAATGCACCACCTTCTGAGATAATTAGTTAGCAAACTGTATTGCTCTGGGTGAGTTCTGTAACAATTTGTCTAAGGAATGCTTTTAGCCACAATGTAGGCAATGTCACAAATGCTAACAGCATCCTGCGTATCTGGAAAGCTCTTCCACAGCTTCTTCTAGATCTGCACATCTTACTGGAGTTTATTTTATACCCAAAGGCCTTTTCTGTGGCATCAAAGTCAGCACTGGAGCATCAGGGACCTTCTTGCATTTCTCTTCCAGTACTCCAGAGGAGTAGCAAACACTGAGCCACCTCGCTTATCAGGCATGCCAGGTTTGATGAGTGCAAGGACATGACGGATGTGTCACACAGAGGACAAAGCACACAGAAGCAGGATCTCTGTTGTAGGCAGCGGGGGCTGCCCTGCGGCCAGCCGGGCTCCCAGGGCTCCCACCCCCAGGTCTGTGAGCACAGAACAGCAACAGCCCTGGGAGGGTGTTTTGCATGGACTAATCTTTTCAAGCGTAAGCAGGGAAGAGCTGCTTTCTGAATACCCTCTGACAAATGTTGTTTCCAGATCCCCTGCCACAAATCATCCTCACAAATAAAAGAAAGAAAAAAAAAAAGAAGAAAAAAAAATTTCTTCCTTCTTACAGATTTTAATGATGATTGTTGCTGGCATGTAGCCCAAACACAGGGCCAGGCACCTGTTCCAGGATTTCACTATATACACACACCAGAATTTAACTAGTATTTGCTGCTTGTCCACAACTGCCAGAGCCTAGGGAGGGAAATTCATCCAGAGTTTCCTTCATCCCCTGTCTTTGCTGTTACATATGGAAAAAGAAGTTATTCACAAAAAGAAGATTTAGAGGACTGCAGCAGCTCTGGAAAGGTGATGAATTTGGTTGAGTTGGCACAAGTCAATCAATACTGTCCTCTAAACAGCTCAGGCCTCTCATGTTTCTCCAGGGCCAAGAAATAACCAGAAGTTGCAAGGGGGGAGTTCAGAGCGCTTTGGGTGGTCAGTCTGTCCCCACGGGGACATGGGTAAGCATTGGACCACAGCCAGTACTTCCCACCCAGTGCCCCTCACAAGCGACCTGCTGCCTCCTGCATCTGGAGAGAGCAGATGTAGTGCTAGATGGCACAAATGCACAGGGTATAGGTCAAGCCAGAGAGATGTTCTTCTTCTAAAGGGTTTATTTTCCAAACAACTATTAACATCTGCTCCTTCATGAGCAACGTCTTTGGTGTCTTGGCAGCAAAAATACACCCACCATTAAGATGTCTGCAGTTTCCCCTTCAATATTTCAGCTTCTGCACGACTCGGGAGCTGGGCAAAGTTTTTTCCTGCCACGGGAATCAAGATTGGGAGCTGAATGCACCAGGAGCAAGGCAAGATAAGCACTGGCCTAGGGCATACAGAAAGGGAAGAAGGAAAGCATTTAAACCAAACCTTTCCTAACTGGAAGGGAATGTACTGGTTTCAGTGCAGGTAGGGAGGGACTTGGAGTCGAGGCTGGGCTGATATTTCATCAAACTGCCGTTATTCATTGCTTGTAGGAATTGAAAAAAACTGCAAGTGGCCAGCCCCAAAGGCGCCCGCCTGGTCCAAAGGACTGCCATCATTACCAGGGCTGAGTGCGTTGTGTCGCGCTGGCAGGGAAGAAACCCTCTCACACAAAGACATTAACATGCAGAATACGCCACAGCTAAATGGCCTCATTCAGCCCAGAACGAAGAAGCAGTTTCACAGAATTTAATGACTGATTAATATTCATTTAATAATTCTTGCCTAAAACTGCAGCAAATGATTTTAAATTATACCATTTGGGAGACAGCAGACTCAATTCAACAGGATCACTGGGCTCAGACTGTCCAAGTTGTTCTCTGGATTATTTGGTTCTTCCTTCCCTTGCCAGGTGACTGGCAGGTGTCTACCTTGCCTTTCTCTCTCTACTTATTTCTGTCTTTTTCTCTCTTTTTCTTTTCTTCTTTTTTTTCCCTTTTTTTCCATGTTTATTTTAAAACACATGCAGCTCTAACAGGAAACATAGAGTAACTGCTACCAGAGTGAGGCAATGGCCCTACTGTTCTCGCAAACCTTTGGAGACAGCAGGCTGCTGCAAACCAAGAAGGACAAGCCATGCTTGATCTGCTGCCAGCAGACTCCAAAGGGAGCAATAAGGAGATCATGCAGGGTAGAAAACAAATCTGAGCTAGCAGGCAGTGCAGCTTGGGTTTGCTCATGCTCTGTAGGAAGACTGGGATTTTAATGGCTTTTTATTTTTAAAAGGAAAACCAGAACAAAAATTAAAGTTTGATGGGTCCCTGAGCACCCACCACTCAGCACTCTTAGCACCAAAACCTGCACCCACCAGCCCACAAGAAAGTCAAGGGAAGAACAATCAAGGGAGAAAAACAAAGTAACAAAATCCACATTATATTAGCTTTAAACCTTTCCTCAGGGAGATGGGTCAGTGCATTCTGCAAGGCAGGAAAGTCCTCCCGCACACAATCTACTTCATCTAGAGCACGCACCAAGCCCCAGCGCTCCACGTGAACTCCAGCGCAGGCACAACAAAGGGGTGTCCAGCACAGTATCTCTGGAGGCTAGGGATCTACAACACTACAAACAGAGTCTAGGCACAGCAATATGAATTTTTGTAGCTACAGATGCCCCAAACCCAACACCTCACCCTCCCACTCAAGCAAAGCCCAGACAAGAGCCCAGGCACTGAGCAGTCTGCTCTGCTCCCACCTCTGCCTCCAAATGGAGGAAAGCTCTCAAGATGCAAAACCAGTGGTGCAGCAGCCCCTCAAATCCCAGAAGACATTATTCCCTTGCCTGTTCTCCCCACAACCCCCACCAGTGTGGATAGCATCAACTTTTCCTCGCTGTACTGTGCCCTGGCAGCGTGTTCCCCCTTATCCAGAGCCAACCTCCCTTCCCATTCCCAGAGCCTGGCACTCGGCCAGCTGGTGTCTTCACCTGAAACTTCTTTGACACACCTGCATCTGGACAACTACAATTCTTCCCTTTTCAATTTCAATTTTTATTGATTTTTGAGGCACTCATTTCTGAGATGTATGGTATCATTGGATTATACTGTTTAGCAATTTATTTGTGTCTCTCTTTATGTGCTGGATTGATTCTTTTTTCCACCAAGTCCCAAAAAAAGATGCTGCCACTGTTGTTGTTTGGCTATCATAACAGCTCACGTAGCCCTGAACTATTAGGCAGTGCTGCTCCAAGAAATTTTGTGCTGAGGTAATTTGGAGACTAAATCAAGTTTTATCACTGAATGAGGTTAGTGGATATTAATGGGAAAGCAGGAGTTTGCACTGAATCATTAATGTGGATAAATGGAGAGCGCCTGTTTAATACTTTATACAGCGAGTGCTAATAATGCCTGAAAATGGTGGGGAAATATTGCAAGTTGTATTTAAACACAGCAGAGAAGGAGACCTAATTTGACCCGTTCTGGTACATTAGCTGTGACTATACAGTGGGACCCTCCGTTAGCCTGAGCCATCTCTCCATGCTGCCATGCTGTATTTCAGTGTCCAAGTCCTCACTTTCAGCAATGTTTGCAAGTTTCTGTAACTGAACAAAAGAAACACAAATGCAGCTGGGATGATATATATTTGAAGGAAATTGCTGCAAACAAACATTTCCAGGAACTTGAAATTTAAAATCATTTTTTAAACAATGAAAATTAACTTACAAAAGAAATAACAATTAGAGCCATGTGACTGCCAGAACCTGCCCATCAATTAAACATAAAATGTTTTCCATACAGGCTCATGCATACATTGATTAGGTTGTTCAGAAAAGCTCAGAGCTACTGCAACCTTTGTATGCTGAGCAAGAAGCAACTCTGAGATATACGGTCTGGACTGCCAGTCTAACATCCAGCACCGTCAGAAGACTCTGTGAACGAATGCATGGAAAGAGTGAACCTAGACAAAGCCAGGGCATACTTCTGCAGCTATTCTAACTGGCCAGAGCAATGCAACGCACAGAGCATTCATACGTTTTACTTCCAGGAAGAATTTCAGTAGTAGTTGAATCATTTGTCTGCACTGGGGTGTGCACTGAAGCCCTGATGCTGTCAGAGTTTACAAAAGAAGTCCTGCAGCAACAGGCACTTTCACTGCCAAGCAACTGTCAGCCCAGTTATTCCAAGGTAATTCACGCTAAGCAAGCAAAGCGAAGGTACATTATCAGAAGCAGACACACAGGTGCGAGGTCACCTACTACAGTAAGGAACATGCAGTCTCTGTACACAGAAGAGAGCTGCAAGAAGATGGTGGGATTATAGAAGAAAACTGAAGCATGCTTACTGCTAGCAAGAGTAACATGGTATTCTCTGTTTCCCAAGCAAAAGCAACTGCTCAAAGCTTACATTAACACCCTGTAATAGTAAGAACAAAGCTCAGCAGTACTCACCAGCTGAAGAGATGTAGACCACAGCCAGTTATAAAACAGCATCTGCTAGGCAGCTCTCCCACATATAAAAAGCAAGCCCTGGAAAAGCAAACTATGAAAAAAGGCTCCAAGAAAAAGGGAGCCCTGCAGTGGCAAAGTTAAAAAAGAACCGGCAAGCCAAAGAGGTGCTGCTTGAATAGGGATGACCCATGCTGTTAGAAGACCTTAGGTCCCCCTTTAAGTAGCTATAGGAAATGGCTAGTACCCTAAAAAGAGCCCTCCCGACCCAGCAGGAGCTGAGCACAGGACTGTTTGTCACAATAAAATGTTGGCCACAGGTGAGCTGGGGTGCAATCTGCCCTTCCCCAAATACAGCTGATAAATAAGGAGCTGATAATTAACCGATAAAATGGCTTTCTGTATCAGACACCATTTGCTTCCTTATTGCCATACTGATCACAAAGTTGCTGGTTAGTGCAGGGCCCTTTGGGGGAGCCCTGGGTGCTCTACTTTCTTCGTGTCCTCAGCACTGCCTTTTCTAGGCTATGTTTCCAATGCAGTACAATGTCGCTAGTTCCCATGCTATGTTTTAGGGTTTCTAAAATTCTCATATTACTGCCTCCTATGCCCTTGTAGGACATGGGAAGCCTCAGGTACCTCCTGATCTCCCCCGAGCACAGCTCTGTTCCTGCAGGCAAGGCAGGTGGGTGCTGCGCTCGGTTTCCAAAGCACAGTTTTCAAACCAATCTTCTGAGTGCAACAGGAATGCTCTGCAATATTTAGTATTCATTAGCCTAAGTGAGCATCAGTAAAGCAATTAGTGTGAAGCTGATACAGCAGTGGTTTGGGGGTTGCTCTTGAGGACAGGGAGTTTGTCTGTCACAATTGCAACTGGAATTTCAGGAGTTTTCCGAGCTCGCAAACCTACCAAAAAAGGCATGTGGTAAGCAGGTTTTCAGAGATGCTTAGGCTAATATCTGATGCTGTTATTGGATTTCTCCTCTAGGAATTCAACTATACCTTGAGCAGTCCCCACATTTTGTATGATATTCCTTTGTGGGCTTCTCTGACTGCAGTTCAAGCAGGTTTGATTCTGCATTAGAGCTCTACCTGGCCTGTGCCAATTGAACACATTGTTGGGAGTCCTCAGCAAGAGTGTTCAGCAGAGGGCTGATACTGTGGGGCACTATGGTGGCATCCCCTTCCAAACAAGAAAGGAGGGAAGTACAGAGCTGAGAGCAAGTGATTCCCTCTTGCCCTGCCCCATGCTCCCAACTGGTGTTGCAACCAGTGACACTGTTCCGGGGAGACAAATAGAGAAGGAATACGCTTAGAACCACGCAGGCTACTTAATGTACATTGTGGCTGTTCGGTCAGCTATAGCTGGATAGCTTCTAACCATCAGTGTGATCAGCAAGAGACATGATGAAAGCCTGTGATTACCTGTAGAGAAATAGTGATCCCAGCCATGCTAAGAACTGCATGGTACCTGCAGTGAGTACCCCACAGCTGCAGATCCTTTGCAGCTACAGAGGGCCTGCTAGGAGGGCTGCTTCCCACTGCAAACTCTCCTATGATCAGAAAATTCAGTCAAACTGAGTTTCTCAGAAACTTTCTCAGGAATAAGGGGTTTAGCCCAACTGCAACTCACAGATCAACTCACGCAGCTGAGAATCTACCACTTCACTGGCTTTTCCAAGTAATAAGCTTCAGATATCGTCATATTTTGCTGAATGCATCTCACAGTGAATTCTGAAATGCAAAGTCAAAGCCCTGCTGCTAGTGTGCTGTCATCAGCCTTGTCTAAACTGACCCAAGTAATTCCCTCTCTAATTCTGATGAAGCAGAGTGCTGCAGTCGCCTGAGAGGAAAGGGGCTATTTCAGGAAGAAGTGACTAAATTAAACCAAGTAAACTGTGCAGATGAGCTCAGTTGTTCTTTACAGCTCTAAGTGCAATTGCAATTCATTCAGTATTTAACAACGAATCTTTCTTGTTATTTGAGAAAATGCAGTCTATTCTCTTTTTTATGTATTTACTGAAAAGTACTGGCAAGCACAGAAAGTGAAGAGTTAAAACAATACTAACAACTAAATCAAAGAAAAACACATGAGTAGTGGAACATCACATAGCAACGAGAGAATTATGATGAAGAAATGATTACAGTGTAGAAAGGGCACAAAAGAACAATATAAAAGACTGAGTTATAAAAAGAATTTCATGTAAGGGGAAAATAGACATAAATAGGGAAGATGCAGAGAGCTAAAGAAAATGCTTTTGAAACTCCAAAATCTTTGGGTTTAGCACAGAACTATAATATTTTACAATATTTTGTTTTACAAAAAGTTTTCAGAGTCCCGCAAATTTCTGCAGATCAAGGACGCCGATATTTATAACCCTTATAGAGGATCAAGGACAAAAGAGATACTTAATGGTTTTTTTCCAATTTGCTCTCTAACAGAACAATGACTGGAATTTCACTTTGTGAGTCTTGAGGAGACATCCTCCATTGATTTAAACACCCCACTGGTGGCAAATCTGCCACTTCGTCCTTTAAGCTGTTTCAATTATTAATTACACTCGCAGTTAAAAAACTGAATCTTATTTCCAATGCAAACTTTGCTGACTTTTTCTATTCTCTGCTGTGAAATCAGACTCAGTCTACTAACAAGGTAAGTGAATTTTTTAAGGCACAATTATTTTTTAAAATTGCTCTCAACTTCTTTTAAAGAATAAGCATTGTAACAACAGTCACAGTTTACATTAACTCAATACAGTTCTATGCATTATGAGATTTTCTATATATGTATTTTACATCACATACTCTTAAGAAGGCATGGAAGGGCATTGCTTATTTGCACAGCTTTCCAAAGCTTCTGGAACATCCCAACAGTCTTACACTTCCCTCAAGTCCTTGGATTATCCAGGAATCTGCTGCCTATCAGGAATACGGGGTGAGACATGCTGAAGGATAGTCACTTCTTGGCAAATTCTCACCACTAGTCTCCACATCAATCCCTGCATTCAGAGATAATAGTTAGGGTGATGCTTAATAAAGTATTTTCAAAGTGTTTTCCAGCTTGCATTAAAAAGACCTCACTGTAGCTTGGTTATCTGATGAGAGAGCTTCTAGGAATCTGTTTTCTGGTTTCTTACCTCTCTTTTTAAATTCTTTCCTTCTTAGTGCCAAAATAGAAGAATTTATGTTCGGAAAGGCAGGGAGCCAGAGACATGGTTGTGGCATTGCTGTTGGCAGATTTTCTGCACTAAGACCCATAGTGCACCAGGGAAATTGTGACTACTGCAAAGGGCTGAAACCTGCCTGGAGACAGGAATTAACCTCATGCTAGGTTCACCTCAAATCCAAGCTTCAAAGGTTAGGCTGGATGGGTCCCAAAATCTACA
This sequence comes from Harpia harpyja, assembly GCF_026419915.1. Classification (NCBI taxonomy): domain Eukaryota; kingdom Metazoa; phylum Chordata; class Aves; order Accipitriformes; family Accipitridae; genus Harpia; species Harpia harpyja. Next base: position 14,972,911 of record NC_068969.1, on the reverse strand, counting down.
GGCTTCCCTACGGAGGTAGGTAGCGGACTCATGGCAGTGGCACAATGAGCCATAGCAGCTCCATCTCTGTGGAGGAGAGAAATTCCCCCCAAGAATGAGGGACTGAAAAGTCAAAATAATCTCTTTAGCCCTAACTGCAAATGAACCAATTTCCAAGGCAATATTCTTGGACCTGAAAGTCTCTCTTTCACAGAAAATAAATTCAAGCAGGAATGCTACAGGGGGGGAAAAATCCATCTCAAGGAAAATAATTATTTAGAAGTCTTAAAATCTGGGAGGGAAACTTGTTTTGAAAATATATGTTTCTTCCAAAGCAAACATTACCCCTCCAGCAGCTCCCTGCACATCCTCCCCTGAGAGCGCTCAGGGTGATGCAGAAATACTGCAGACAGTGGGGTTGAAGAGTGGCAGAACAAGAAGTCATAGAGGGTGTATTGAACAATATAGCCCTAAGTTTAAAAACTCGTATTTGCTCATTGTATCCATTGAAGATGTAAGTGCTTTTTTCAAAGCAGCACATCAGTCCATAAACAGATGGAAGTCTAAGGCTCACCCCCCTTAAAAAAGCACCATTCATATCCTACAGCCATACAACCTGCATAAGCAGTGTCCATAAAACATTCTCCTATTATGGTCCAGGACATTGCAGCTACAAAAGATTTTCTGTCAAACTCAACCCTTTTTTATGCATCCCACAGTCAATTTTACCACCATCGTCTTAACCAGAGGCAGTTCCAGCTCTCTGGGTGCAGCCAAGGGCTGCAGTGGGAGCTGTGCTGCTTCTCAGAAATTGGGGGGAATGGCAAGAAGGGCAGATCTCCTGCAGGAACGTGGGAGACATCATAGGTCTGGGAGCCTGATGAGGTCTGGTCCTGATGGAAAACTGCCACATGAATAGCCCCACTCTACACCTTCCCACGGAAAATCCAGTTCCTGCTCCATTATTCCCTATTCTCTGTGTTACCATAGTTGCACCACTAGAAATCATCCTCAAAGGGATGGTTCTGCTACAGAGGGGATGGAGTAAAGAGGCATCTGAGAAAGGGGCTGCAAGAGGGGAGATCTGCACTCGCTAAGCAGGAACAAGGCAGGGACAGGCACAGAAACCGGGCTGAGCATAAAGATGCGTGGCCACAGCCACCGCTTCGTTTGTGTTTTACTTCCAGGGCAGGTCTCCACCTTGGGCAACTGCCTACTTAACCTGTGCCTGAAGCCCTGGTGATAGGGCCTGTCTTGTGAACTGTGGCCCTAAAAAAATCCTATGGGGTGGCTGTTTCCCTTGAGCAATTGGTTGGGGAGCATTTCCAGGAGCTGGAGACTGTGCTGAAATCTATCAAGTTAAATGGTGGTATATGAGAATAGGAATGAATAAACCTCGAGGGATATCATTTATCATTTACTGTACTTGTTAAAAGTTACAAAACAGCCGTTCAGTAGAGGTTAGAGAAAGGACAATGCAAGAACACAAACTTTCAACCCATTTCCGAAACTGCTTACAGCTCCTGTATTTTCCAGGAAGATGAAAAATTCATAATGAGGAAAACAGTAAGGATTAAAATGATTTTTTTTTTTAATGTCAAAGTAATAAGCTATTCAGACCTTTCAATTGCCAGCAACCATTGCTTATAAGGTGAGAGATCCTGATCCACTCATCAAGAATTTTGGACAATAAAATGTCCATGAACAAACACACGAAAACGATAATAAAGAAAACTGCACAGCCAGAGGTCAGACATACTTTATACTAGGAGCTGAACTCTGATAATTCACAGTAGATTAAATTCAGCAGCAGTAGAGGCTTAGCAAGAAATTTGGATGTTAGGAAGATTTAAGCTGGGAATAGGCCTTATTCTTATTTTACCAAAGGCCAGACATAGACTCATACATGTTTATGAGGAAAAAGCAAAAGTGACTGAATTTCAAAGAATGGGTTGTGTAGAAAATAGTTTGGGCATAGCAGGGTCTATGGAAAGTGCTGTCGAAAGTTAGAGGGCAATAACTGAAATTTTCATCAGCAACTTTCAAATTTACTTCCAAATGTCAAAAGCCAAAAACCATGGCTAAGACTACTAAGTACAGAATGGGTTATGAGCACATACTTTTCATCTTCCAATGTGAAACTGTGAATTTTGAAAGAAAGCAAATGTTTATGATCACAATTTTTGTTACTCAGTATCAAGCTTTTGACTTAAAAATGTTTTGAGGGATATTTTTCATTTATTATGCTTTAAAGTCCAATTCCATTTCCTTTGGAAATAGCACAACATCTTTGATTACAGAAGGCGGCAGAAATCTTCAGAGCAAAGCAAGAGACTCAGTAGCTCAGGGCTACGGTGTGCCACCCCTGGGTGAAGTCTGCATGGCACAGCGAGCAAGGCATCCCACGGAGGACCAAAAAGCAGCATTGTTCTGGATTTGCTCCAAAGCAAGTGTGACCCTGTGCTCATCACTGCCTCCCTTCCCTGCCTGCCTTCATCCATCTTATGTACTTATGCTATATGCTCTTCATGGCACGAGACTCCGGCTTGCAGAGCTGCTGCCACGGACTGCTGGGTCCCACACAAACTATGAAAACACCCAGATTTAGCCGTCAGGACACAGACTTGCACGGAGGAGCCTGTGCTACCAAGAGATCAGGCATCCTCACAGCAGAGAATTTCTTTTGGCAATTGCAGACTTCCCATGGAAGAGTCCATCTTGGCATTTCCTTTGAAATAAGGTAATTCTTTGTGGGCCAAGAAGCCCCTCCCGTGTGGCAGAGCCCCGCAGCCGTTCCCACACCATCACATGGATGGCTCAGGGATTCTGTAGGAGGTTTCTGTGCAGAGGAATTGCAGGCTGAAATTTTCCAGTGACAGGAGGGAAGGGAATTTGCAGGGCAGTGGGGCAAAACTGCATGTAATTATTATTAGCAGGTGACTACTACTGTAGTCACGTACTGTCAGAGTTAAATTACAGCCTGCTAAGATCTTTAGCTATTCCTGTCCATAGTCAATTCTTGAGAGGCAGTTGCTGTTGAAGAGACTATATAATTTTGATACCTGCTTAATTTGTGTACCTATATCCTGCCTGACAGAATGATTTCTCTAGCTTTATAAATGGATCCGTGTTCCTCTCAATTGGCATTCACTCCTCTTGCTGCAAGAGCATCCGTCTGCCTGAAATCTTTAGAGAAACAGTTCATAGGGAGCAGTTAATTGTGATCTCTCTCAAAAAAATTAGTCCCTATTTTTCCTCTGACAAATGAAGACATTGTTCCAACAATATTTTCCTTCTCCACTGACAGTGCTAAATATTTATATCTTGTACCTCCTAGAAATGCTAGTCTCATGAATAAACACCAGGCTAACAACGAGCAGCTCCCAAGAAGGACGTGGGGTGCTGCTGACCTATTCACCCTTCTTCCCCATTTTAAATACCAGGTTCCCCATGACAGCCATTTAAAAATCAACACTGATCCTGATACCTGACCCGACTTTTTTGTGTTTGCCAGAAAATACACTTAAATAGGCCCATCTTGGCAGTACGTAGCAAACAAGCCCAAGCCTTGCATTGTAAAATGTTTACAACCCAAGCCACATATTAAAAATGCAGAAATAAAATGAATGTGTTGTTGGTAAGCCTTGGTAAACACATCCCATTTCTGCCAGCTCCCTTCTCATTGTGTGAGCAAGTATTGGCATGGCATTCCTCTTTACTCTCCTGGTCTTTGCAGGTTAAGCTCTTTAGCATAGAGGCTCTAATTTGAAGTGGAAGGTTCCCCTATTAACCACCAGGGCCTGATCCAGCAGACAGCCCATTGCTGTCAACAGAAAGGCCTCATGTTTGGTGAATGTGTGTTCAAAACCCCTGCACTCTCAGCTTTCTGGGAGTTTTTTCACCAAAGCACATGCTGGGCTGGGGAGCTGCTCAGCTTCCCAGACGAGGCAGAGCTGCTGAGCAGCCCCAGCCATGCACCTCCAGCAGCACCAGCCAGCAGTGAGCCTTCCTCCTCAAAGCAAAGCTTTTACTCTCTTCTACATTTTTATTTCAAGTTTAAAAGAAAGAACAAAGGGAGAAATAAAATTATGATGGCTGCTGATGTTAGTTTCACCATTTACCATTTTTATTCTGCAGTTTAGGATTACCTCATGCACCGGGAAACAGATGCACCAGGTCTGCTTCTGTCCAAGCCCTCTGTCCCTGCAGGACTCCACCTACAGCAAAGCCATTTACAAAGATGTCAAAATAATCATACAATTACATTTATAAGGTTCCTTTGCTCTAAAGAGTATCAGAAAGGCAGCCAATTTACCGCAAGAGAAGAGCTTTGTATTCTAATTACCGCAAAGTAGGACTCAAGCGATAATCAAACTAAATAGGTTTTCTCTTCTGGGAGGTGAGTATATGAGCTGATGTGGAGATTTTTTGTTACATTAAGGGACTGGTTAGACAATTGGCTAAAACTACAGCACTGCTCCCAAAAGGGGCAGTCCCACACTCTCTACTTGTACGGCTATTCAATATTTTTCCACATTTTAGGATGATTTTATTTTTTGCTTATGCAGCTGTAGTTGTCATATTTACATCATCTCCTCTTTATCCTTTCCTTCTCAAACATCCAATTACTGCATGCCCATCATAAGCCTTCATGAAGTTCCCAGCTTCTGTGTCTGCCATTAATACAGCACTGCCCTCTTCTCCTTCACAGGGCTTTTCAGTCCTCAAAACCCAGTTACCTCTGGAAGAACTGAGCAGCCTGCAGCAATCTTTCCTTCAGCTTTAGCCCTCTTATTATCACACGCAACTCCCATTTGAAATTAGCCCATCAATATTTAACTTCCATCATTACATCTGATATGGAAAATGCACACTTCCATCCCTTGTTTTCTTGCTCCCACTGAGCGCCGCTGGAAATGATTCCTATGATGTCGGGTAACAAGCACAAGCCCAAGTAAGGTAAACAAAGTTCTACAGAGCTTCTCCCAGAAAATAATGCAAAAATTTTCTATCTTTTCTGCACAAGCAATTACAATTCCAGTGTGAGTCCAGAGAAGCATGTTGCTGCTGCTAAAGAAATTTCTACACTATTTCTTTTATAGATGAACTAGCCTATGTGTGAGACAACCCCTCCTAAATATTTCCCTGCAAACTGCATTGGCACAAGTTAAGTAACACACTGGACGGCATGAATAGTCCAAAGTCCATGAAAGCCCACTCACACCGAGCCCATGGCAGGAGCTCAATTCTGTTATTTAAAACACTGTAAGTGTTCAGCTATTGAGTTCCATTTCTCAGTACTTCCAGTACCATTTTCCAGATGGAAAGGAAACTGAACACTTCATGTTTAAACAATCGCTTTATTTTGATCCCAAGAACACTTACTGAAGAAAAAGAAAAAAACAAACCTCTTTTCTCTGGACAGAAAATTTTATCAGAAATTACCTACTTTGCCAAGATCTCATCTGCACAACATTATTTGATTCTGTGTAAAGAGGAATCCAGAAGCATTGTTCCTAATAGTGTTTAGATCTCAGATAAATATGTTTATTTATTTTCTTAAAAATTAGCTTTTAAATCCTCACAGTTGTCTGACTCTTCCCAACAGCCTAGTACAACTTTTGTTTTATTTAAAGGTCTATCACCACCTGTCAGTGCAGCATCAAGAACACACTGGAATGTGCCATTAGTCCAGAGCTTGGATAGGACAGATGAGCTTTTTTAGTAGCTGTACTGTATTAATGCCTTGTTAGAGTTTCTTATATGTCTCCTGCTAATAGGAATAACCTCTGGAGCAATAGCAATTTATCCATACATCTAGCTCGCACTGCTTGTCACACTTAGTAACAGCTGATAACCCTCTTGGGCTGCTTTTCATCTTCCGTAGAAGCACTCTCATTCTAGAATACATTATTTTAACCTGTCAGAGTATAAACAGGACAATTACTTAGACCAATGTAGGCTGAAAGTGTTGATAACTAAAGTTAAATCCAGCATTGTCACTCTAATGTGTTCGTGTTAAACCAAGCACAATGAGGCAGCTTGCCTTCTCAAATGAAAACATTTGTCAAACTCGCTAATTCAAAATCGACCTAGTGCAGATCTCTTGATTTGCACTGCTTGACGACAAGCCTGGGAAAGCAGCAATGGAAACAGTGAACTGATTATTGGGGCAAAGAGAGAAAATTGTCAGGCAGGAAGAACCACGCTGGCTTGTGACTGTGACGGGAGAACTCACCAGACTCCAGGAACGATGACAGCAACCACCCCTTGCACTTGGGTATAGAAGGGTTTTGTAAGACTTTCACAAAATCCAGGCCTGCTCCGATACTCCTGAACGCTCGGGAACAATACCTGGTCACTGGGTATTTCTGAGTCCACAAAACCTACTACAGCTGCCTCTGCATCCTTCTCTAATCTATTTCCTACTGGCACATGCAGCTGTGTTAACAGCAACATAGCTTTGCTCAACAGACCGCCAGCAGTAAAACTCCAGCCCACGCACTGTATGCAACTCACCTACTCTTGCTGACCAATTTCTTCAAAGAGAAAGGGCAAAAGATGTCAACACCATTTCATTCCCCACATCCCACCCTTCCTACAGCGCCTCTGTCTCGCTCATCCCATGGGCACAACATTTCCTGCTAACCAGAGTCAACAGCAATGCTGCTTTCTAACCTTTCTGCTTTCTTCTTCAGGGACTGCCTTGGTGCTCTCTCTCAGATTTGACCTTATCTTTCTCCTCTGGCTCCTTCCTCTCCTTATTCAAACCTAACACAAACTGCCCTGAAATTGCCCTCTCTGAAGTCTCTGCTGACCAGACCTGGGGATTTGTTCTCCATCCTCAGCTTCCCTAAGCATTCTGCTGCTTTGATGCTATTGCCTTCTACATAAATATTCTACTTTACCTATTTAGGCATTAGCCCCTGATCCAGCTCTGTTCAGACTGTGTTGAGACCTTGTCACTTCATCCTTCCTGACAGTTTGTAAAAAGTCCTTAAAGAAACGTAGATCCAAATGCCCTGTATCTGCCACATCCCACCCGCTAAAAACAATCCCCAGGGTTGTACAGTGTTCTCTTTGACACCGACGCTGCAGGGAGGAACAAAGCAACACACTGTTACTGAACCTAAAAGGAATATAAATATAGTTTGAGCAAAAACATGATGTCATTTATGTCTTTGCATCAAATCCTCACAAGATGCTCCACATTGGCTAAATATTTTATGCAAAAATTCAGATGAAGCAAAGGGATGACTTTCTTTGTCTTCCCAGGATGGACCACGGCAAAATGGCAGGATTGCTCACAACCTGAACTTGGGACCAAGCTGAATTTTGCACTACCTTGTTATGCTATGCCTAATCCCACATTAAAATATCCTGAAATTTGGACATGTAAGCATCCCAGCTGGAAATAAATGGGCATCATTGATTAGATTCCTCTTTTACATAACTGTCATAAGCACTTTTTTCCTGTAATATGTAGTCCAGTTTTCGTTTCCCTGTGATTGTGAGCAAGACAAAGATTTACTTATAGTGATCTGATAACTAATATGAAGACTTTAATCTGAAAAGCATCTGTAAACTTATTCCTGATTGTGTTCCTTAAAGTTCTTAAATGCCCATCAGTTATGAAAATTTTCATGAAATTATATATATTTTATAATTTCCTTACATTTATAGCATTTGTAATATTTTTCCCAATTGTTTTATTTCCATTACAATAACCGTGCCTTTCACTCTAACATTTAGATGGTAACACATCCTTTTATAATAGTTTGGGCAAGTAATTTTAACAATGAACAATGTGCAGCTAATTGCTTGCACCTCTGGATAAAGCCTTTAACCCATGCTTTTCAGTAAGACTGTTTAATTGGAAAAACAAGAGTGAAAATTAATGACAATACAAGGGCCATATGAAAATAACTGGACACAGGAGCTCACAAATAACCATCCATCAAGGCAGAATGACTCGGGTTCAGATATTTTCAAGCACAAAAAGGAATTAAATGCTGGTTTGGTCCAATTCAATGTTAATATGATCAGTACCCCTCCACTGATGAGACTGACACAAAAGATACGATTTAATAAGCCACAGTCCATTTAAAGTCTCAGGTTTATTAGATGTAGAGGCTAGCAACATAAATGTTTAAAATGCAATCAGAAAAGTTATAGATGGGTTCATTGAATATTTCTCCTGCAAATGCCTGTGCCACAGAAAATGAGGAAATATGTAGGATTTTTACATATAACACAGCCTCTTATTACGCAGTAAGCCAAACACTTGACACAGAGGTTAAGTTAATATATCCTTCCAGCTTCTCTTTGCACAGTTTTTTTCTCTTCTTAAACTTATCTTTGTATCATTTCTCTTCCTTTTCCAATTTGTAAACACAGTTTCAAAGTGTTAACTAGTTTTAAAGTCTTCATTCAACTCTCTGCTATGACTGGTTCTTTAAAAGGCTGAAGTCCTTATTCATTACTCTGTTGCTCTCTTAATGTCTACAGCTTGTTCTTTCCTACTATTTGCTTCTTTATTTTACTAAGGACTAAACCCAAAAGTATCAGTTTGACAAGGGAGAGAATGTATTTTCCACTGTTCCATACTTCTTACTCCTTTGGGTACCACTAAGGGTCTCTAAGATCTGTCTGAAATTACACACAGCAGTTTAGCAAACCAGGGAACTAATCCCCATCCAACCTTTGCAACCCTGGTAGCTTCCTGAATGGCAGGCTGTGGGCCCACTGAGAGAAATAAATAACCTATGTAGCTGTCAAAAAACTCACCAATATACCACCACTATCATTGTACTGGATAACTACAGCTGCAACATTCTTCTTTAAACTAAAAGAAACCAGTTATTTCCATTTAGTTCATTCTTATGTCCTTTTAGCACAGAATAATTTTAAAATATCATTTTGTTCATTTTCGCTTTTTACTTTTGACAATAAAAAGACAGATATTTATTTATTTTAAAAAATTGCTATCTAACATCCACTAGAGGCCTAGCACAATGCTATGTTGAATATAGTGCTGAAGGTCAGAAGTCTTGCAATCTTACTTGGGTATATCACGTGCAGAGCAATGAAGAACACATGGCCAATAACTGCAATAAAACCTGACCAAGCAATCTCATTGTGGCATGATGGGGGAGTGAAAGTAGTTATAAACAGGAGGAAATGCCAATAAATATCAAATGTAAAAGAGAGAAAGTTGGCAGCAATACACTAGAATCCAGGAATGACACAAAATTAATAAGGGAAGCAAAAGGACAACTGAAGAAATCAATGGTCAATAAAGCTAAGGACAATAAAATGAAGTTTATAAAGTGCGTTGTAACAAAGAGTATCTAACCAAGAGCTACTGGTCCATTACCACTATGGAAATGATAACATTGTCAATACTACTGCAAGAAAGACAACTATGGTCAATAAACACTTCGGTTCTGTGTTTCAGCTAATGCCAGTGATGTAGCCTTACAACAGATCAATGCTGATTAAATACTTCATTTTCCAGTAATAATTAATTGATAAGGATGTTAAACACCTTCTCCTACAATCAGAATCTTTAACCAGCAATTCTGACAATTTATATCAAGGAGTTTAAAGGCTCTGGCTGAAGACTTCTTATGCTCTTTTCCAGTCGATCTTGAACATTCACAAAATTCCAGGCTCCAGTAAAGTTACTGTTGTCACAATATTTAAAAGATTTAAGCAAAATGAATGAATTGATTATGAGCTTCAAAGCAAGAAACCAAATTGTCAAAAAAATAGAAAAAAAAAAAAGAATAGATGATCTGAGATTTAACTGATGAAGAATTAACAGGCAGTACTTCAAGCAAGCTCTAAGCAATGGCAATGACCATTAATTCAAGGAAAACAGACTTTTGCTTTGTGTTGTATAAGATTACAAAGTTATTTAAGAAGGATAATAGCCCTGACTAAACAAGAATTCTCCTACCCCATTTGGCATGGCCTCCCACAGCATTTTGGCAAAGAAAACAGAACAATCCAAATCTATTGAAACAGACATTAAACATGTGTCAAAGAGATGCAACCACCCACTGGAGAAACTCTTAGACCAACCTAGAACCAAGACAAACGCTGCCTTACCTGTACAGGTCACATCCTCCCATCTTCCTCTACTCTCTCCTGCCATCTTCACACCCAGCTATGCTCCATACAGGCAGCAAAAGCTGTGGATCACATTGAAGGAAATAATTTGAAATTCAGTGCAATGCAGTTAAAATACAGCAGGGCCAAGAAAACATTTTCTGAGCAACACTGAATTTATGGACAGGGGCATTGGCAAAGTTAGAACAGAGGCTTTACTGTAGGACTTTGTGGATCAATGTACAAATTGTTATTCCCATTGTTCAGTAGAACAATTACTAAAATCCATTTGCCGGTAAATGTGCCTTGTCTTGTAAATCATTGGGTCATTAACCTTAACAATGTCAGTGTGTTGTCACTATCCAATTCAATTAAATTACTGACCAAGGTAATACCTAAAAGCACATTTCAGGCAAAGGGATCTACTGTTATATTATCTATGATGACACTTAGCAATATCTTAATTTTGTACCTGGAAATAGGAATATATCCTAAAACTCAGGTAATATATTCAAAAAGCCAGGTGAAGAGATACACAAACAGGCTGAAGAGAAGAAATGTGAATGGAAAGGTTAGAAAAAGAGAAAGAGGGGAAGAGAGGGAGAGAATGGAAAATGGTAGCGAGCAATCACCTCCAAGGGGTCATATGTGCATTGTTATGTGTCGTATTTCAATGTTGCTTGAGGTCAGAAGACAGGGACGTGGGATTTTCTCCTGCCCATCAGTTAATAAATCTGGCAACCTGCCTTAGCAAATGCCCACTGATGCTGTTTCTAGAAAGGGGCACTCTCTCCACCATGCCAGAGTGAGTAATACAGCAGTGTAGGGAAAGGGTGAAGAAAGTCCCTGATGACCTTCCCAGGCCAGCAGTGAAGCACAAGCCCAGCAGTCTGTCTAACTTGGAGGGAAAAGAGCAGCCGCTGATTTCCAGTTTCATTTGAAAAAAACAACTGAACTTGGAGGGGAAAGAGCAGCTGCTGATTTCCAGTTTCATTTGAAAAAAACAACTGAACTTGGAGGGGAAAGAGCAGCTGCTGATTTCCAGTTTCATTTGAAAAAAACAACTGAACTTGGAGGGGAAAGAGCAGCTGCTGATTTCCAGTTTCATTTGAAAAAAACAACTGTATGTGCGATGCATGAGGGCTGGTAAGCTGCTCTCATCACACTAAGAAGTCTCATTTAGATGTCTTTCTGCTGCATGCTTCCAGGCATATATTCTCACATTTCAGGCAGATTCTCAGCCCCCACTTCAGGGCAGGAAAATCTTCCTGGTTTTTTTTTTTTTCTCCCTTTGTTTTCCTCCAGTTTCCTCCTTACCCCCAAGAAACCACAGGCTTTATGACACAAAGGCACAAACAGGCAGGTTCTGTGAGGTAGCTTATTACTATCATTTATGTGACTTTTGCTTTTCCATGGCCCAAGACTTCACTGTGCAAGCTGCTGTAGAAAGCACAAGAAGAAAGGATGGCCCCTGCCATCAAAGAGATGCCAGAGGGTTGTGGGCAGATGGCTGGAGGGTATTGGGAAGCCACAAGGCCATGTTTGTCAGTACATCAGGCAATAAGCAGCCTAGCCACTGACAGGTTTTTTTGTAAACTGGACAGCAAACAAGTTTGCCTTACTCTGGGGTCTCTGGTCAAGACATTGAATTCCAATGGAGAACTCAGTCCCATTTATTAAACCTCAACAATCCTGTAGATTGCTGGACACTTGCTGGGGTAGGTCTGCCAAGGTGGAATGCTTTACCTTGAATGTGTAATTTCTAGATATCCCAAATTATGGAGGGATTCCTTAGGGATGTCCTTGTGAAGCAACAGCATAGCACTACGTTAAACTCCACAAGCTCAGTCAGGAAGAGTGGCCACTGGCTTTAGAGGAGCTGTTGATTCTGAGGCACCTATGAAAACTGTGCTCCTCTCTTAGCAAGTTTTGAGCTCAGCCATTGTTTGTCCTTGTTTTAGAAGGATACACAATTTCAGGCTAAATCAAGAGCTTTATAAGCCATGTATGCACAGGCAGCCCTTGGTGCTATACAGAAATGGCACATAATGCCATGTGTGTTCTTCGTATTTTACAGAAAAGAGTATCTCAGCTCTCAAAGGTGGAGGGAGGAAAACAGAGTGAAAGAAAGTGAAAAAAAAATCAACTTCCCATTTTATGTAACTGAAAATTTTGACCAAATAAATGCATTCTACTTTCAGTACAAGTTTTATCTTGAATGGAAAAATGAAAATGATTCTATCAAATATTTTCTGAAAAGTTATTTGGGCTACAAACAAAGAAAATAGAACAGAACTGGAAATGAACTAAACTAAATCACCTGCAAAACTTCTATTTTTATGGGAGACACAATGACAGGAATGGGCTTTAAGCGTAACAGCACACACAAAAGGTAGAGCACTGCTTTGTTAATGGAATTGCACTATGGATCATGAGCCAAATGGATGCAATTTTATGTGAACAGCACACACAAAAAATTCCCTCAATAAACATATGGAACATGAGGCTTCTTTTCTCCTTACTTTAACTAGGCAGCAGGGAAACATTATGAGCGAAGAGTAGATATCAGTATTAGAAGACTTATAGGGTTGCTTAAACGGGAGTTCAAAATAAAATAGAAGGCAGCCAAACTAATTGTTTGAGCAGCATAAGTCATTATTGTTTTCCTTATAGGTTTTCTCTTCTTTCAGGAAGTACTAACCTTGGCACACATATGCATTTTTTAAATTATATTTTCCTTTTAACTGCAGAAGTGTCTTCTGGATGTGTCAAAAGAACAATATATCCTATAGAGTCTACTACGAGAGCTAGAGGTCTTTCAGGAGGAAAATATATTTATAGCAAAGGAGCGTAGTATCTGAATAAAGAGACATAAAGCAAGGCTTAAACAATGCTCTGTGCTTTTCAGTGATTTTTTCAGGTAACATAATTAACTAGAAACCACTGACATTAACAATATTGGACTTGTATTACTTTCCTTGCTTTGGAAGCCGGATTTGGCAGGACACTTAAGAGCTTTTCAGAAAGCTCCTGTTGATAAACTATTAGAGTGAAATCCACATCCCATTTGCAGTTAACTATCCTCATCAGATCATCTTTTAGTAGTCCCAGCTTGCAACCCTGCTGGCAGTGACTATTTGTTTTCAAGAGAGCACCTCTTTTTAAAACTTACCTGACACCAAGATGCTCATTATGCTGGAAATTATGGGAAACAAGGACAGCAGTTCTGGACCTAGAAAACGCTGGCTGTCATTGCTTTCCTGTTCCCCAATGCCAGGTCTCATGGGGATGATTGCAGTGTGATCCTTAAAATGGTTGTCTTCATCCCTTGAGCCTTGCAAGGAAGGATTTCAACAACACCCTTAAGCTTGCTAAGAGATAATAACTCATTCAAAGGCAAGTGCAGCAGCTTCCAGAGGCAGATTTTCTTCACAAAAGTTACATGGATACTCCAAGTGCTTTATTGCTGTTTGAAAAAAACCCTCCCTCTTAGCTGCTGCAGTTTCCAAACCCTGCTTTTAGAATTCTCTGGAGAATTAGTATTTTACTGCAAAACTCTTTGCCCTTTCCTAGCTCTGAGACGCATTTTCAAATTATAGTACCTCAAAGGTCTGCCTGGAATGGCTTTGGGTTTGTTCCTTCTACTCCGATTGCAAATTTGTTAAAATCTGCAAGACTTCCCAGCAGGGAATGTGAAGGGTGGTACGGGTATGTAAAATGCCAGTGTCCACAACCTGACAATCTAGACAGGCAATTTAATGTAACAACCATGTGGCCCTGAAGAGCAAATCTTGTAGTTCTACGATGCGTGTTTTCAAAACCTTTTAATTATTTAGAAGAAGCTATTCTGGCTCACTAAATGCTAATTGTTAGGGCCAAACAATTGGAAGTTATTGATTATTGCTGAATTTTCCATGCTGTCAGTAGCACTGACATGCATGTACCATACCACATGGCATGGCTGTGAATACCAACACCCGTAATCTGCCTTGCTTAGTCACAGTGCATTAATTGCAACAGACCACACAGACCTCACATACTTCATCATCCTGATAAGTTCTTACCACATGAATCATATTATGGATTAGCTTTCAGTGCTTGTTCTGATCTTTGATTCCTACAGAGGCACAGCCACACTATGCCACTCACTCACCAGCAGATTCCACATCACATTCCCCATCTTTCCTGCATGCTTGCAGTTTCCAACAGCACAGGGTTTGCAGAGCAATCAATGACTGCAATGATGCTGAAATGACTTCATTTACACCTGTCTCACTTTGCCTCCAATACCAGAGACACAGTGCCCACACCCTTAGGAAAATGGCATTCTCCAAAAAGTCCCAAAATAGCAAGGCTTTCTGCTGTTCCATACTCCTGCTTGGGGAGCGCAGAGCAACTAGAGGGAATTTTTAGTATACCTCAGCTTCTAAAAAGCTTCAGGAAAAGTTCATACTTCACTAACCTGCAGCTAGGCAAGTCTGCTAAATTTTTAATCATGGATATCCAGAAAAACACTCTGAAAACAACACAGGAAATTCTAACACAACCTTCAAACATCAACACCTGGATAAGTTTACTTGCTACTGTGAGGGAAGTCTTGAGCTTACTGAAATTATCTTAGCTGAACCACAATTTTACTGTGTTTCTGCAGGGCTCCTCTTCCCAGAAAGACTGCTTTTGCTTAGCAACAATTTTTTACTACAAAAAGGTGAGTGGTGAGTACTCCGAAATCCTGTATAAGCTATAAGTACAGTGTGATCTCTGTGTCCAATGGTTGCAAAATAAATAATTTTCTCATCATTTTAATGAAAATTTCTTCAAATTGAATAAAGATATTGCACAAAAGACGTAATGCAAGCATACACATTTCATAAATATATTGTAATTAAACAAATCTCAGCAGTTCAGTCTTAGGCAGAGGTGATCTGACAGTACTTGAGAATCTCAGTTGCACAGTTCAAGGCAATTCTGGGACCTTGTTATTGTTTACAGTATAATTTTTTTCCTTAGGCATTTTATTCTAACAACCTCTTAGCAAAATTGTACTCATCTTTAATAAATGTCAGCTCTAACTAGGCATGGATGTATCATTATAAAGCCTTGCTTTCCATCACAAGTAAACAAGGTAAGATAATCCTGTTGACCAGTTTCCAGACTTATAAACTCAGAAAAAAAACATGTTTCTGTAGATATTGAAATCAAGGTTAAAACCTTCACTATCAACTGGCTTTCAGGTCAGCTCTGTCCCCGGAGAATAGCAGTCTTTGTTAAACTACTTTAAATTCTTCAGCTCCTTGAAGCTGGCAGATCACAGGAACTCTAATGAAAAGCCACATTCCAGTGCTACCAGACATCAAGTGAGAAATGACCATGGTACTTTTCCACAATGTGACTCTCAGGTACAAAGGAGGGCAAGGCTCTGTGTGACTGTTAATGCAAGACTTCACACAGGCCCACCAGCAGAACAACTGAAGACCACAGCCAAATGCCATTCCCAGTGGCACGCACCAATCGGGAAGACGTGAATATATACAGCTGCCTAGGAAATCCAGACTTTGGAGAGTAGAAGGGAAGGACAGGGAAGCCCGGGAAGCTCCACTCACATGCTGAACTCTGCAGGCAGGACTCTTTCCTCTTCCTCTCTCCTGTTCCTGTTCAGACCCAGAAGTCCCCACCCATGACTGGAGATAGAAAGATGAGAAAGAAGAGACTATCAGCTCCATTCCTGTGCTCACTGGTTGCTAATTACAGGACAACACAAGTGATACCTAGATATGCCTGACAGAAAAGCCCATGCCCAAAGCCCTGTGTTTCCTTTATGTATTTTGAAATCTTTAACAATAATAAGACATCCAGCAGAGAAAGGAGTTAGTATATAACAGCACCCATTTTTGTCCCAGGAACAAGAGAGTTAAATCATTCCAAGCATCCGGCCGCATTTTTTCTGAGCAATGGCTCAATATAACCATTACAGAGGCTGGATATACAGGTAGCAGCATAGCTCTGAGTGCTGCTGTATGGTGCCCATCATATTTGTCTCCTCCTGTGCTCAACTTTCTTGTGCTGATAAAAGAGCAGTTAGTAGCTCTTTGTTATATAAATGCCAGCAGAGGCAAACAGAGTGGAAATTTGGTGGTCAGGTGTAGGTGGCCAAACACAGCTAAAAAAGATTAGGTAGCTGATAGGGAATGGTATTTACTAGCTGCATAAGATGTCAGGTGTCGTGGTGAGGTATTGTTCTCACAAAAATGGCTTGAAATAGGTTCCCTTTGTTTCCCCCAGGCTTTTCAGCTTGGCTGGAAAGGAACCCACTGATCTCCACAAGACAAAGAAGATCCTTGAAATACTTTAAAGCTTGGCTGAACCCTCAGAACCTTTCCACAGTATTGCTGCACGGTGCCTTTGTGCTGAGATCAAAATCACAGAAACATGGCTTTCTTACAAGAAGTGAAATCAGCCGTCACTGACTCAAGCATCTTACCAAACTCCTCGGTTTCTCTGAAAGAGATTTATCAAGTGTTTGTAATTATAAGTTGCCTGTACTGCAAATCGCTCCAGAGGACAGTGGAGCTCAAATGCCTGCTCTCAATGTCACAAGTCTCCAATGAATTGCAAGAAACCTCAAGCACCTTCTGTGCAGGCCTTCAGGCAGGATAAATTACAATTGTTCTCTCCAGTCAGTAGAGCTATGCTGATTTACATCATGGGGAGATCTGCTCCCTAGTGAGGGACAAGTTTAAAGAGGGAAATAGATTGTGTCTTGCTGCTGCCTATCTCTGTCTCAACTCTCCAGTTAAAAATATATTCCTTGATTATATCGAGATGACTTTGGGGGTTGTTTCTGATTATTTGGTCATGCCCTGTCTTCTGACATGGGTGTGGAGTGATGGCAGACCCAGCTGCAGCACTGCTGCAGTGTGGGAGCAGGTAAGAAGCTGCTGAGTGCTTCTATGTATTGTGGTTTTGCTAAGGACTTGTTTTTCAGTATAGCGGGACGTGCCCTCACCTGTCTGGGGTTCAGGCCCGCAGCCCAGTTCTTTGGAAGTAGTCAAGCAGCGCACATACCCACCCAGGAAATGTTTTGCAGCCCCCCGATGACAGGACCAGTGCAAGAACTACGGTAACGTATGTCTGCAGCTTGTGTGTGTGTGTTGTATAAACACCTGTAATTCTGCATATGGATGCTTGAAAATACAAACATCAGTTCTTTTTTGAATAGGCCACTCTGGAGACCTCCAGGCCTAAGAGCATGAGCCGGTGCAGCTTCAACTTAAAAACCAGGCTCTGTAGTTGAGACAATAGCCAATTCACAGCCAGGATAGACTGGTAGGGCAGTGCATCTTGATCAATGGGTCACGCTTCTTCTTTACATGACATTTAATTCCTTACTATGGCTTGTGACTGCCTGAAATCCAATGTAAAAAGAACGCATTTGCATAAACATGAACGCTCTAATAAGTACCTCAATAACACCAGGCACCAACTCCTCACCATGAGGATAGCTGGTAACTAATTAAAAGCCTGAATGAATAGACAAGCCAGAAACCATCCTTGCACTTTGGTGAACAGGTTCAGGCAGCAGGCTGTGTAAGGGAAGCTTTTGATCCCAAGTGCTCCAGTACTAGACAGAGACACTTCATCTCCGGAGACAGCAAGCATACAACACTCAGATCCTGTCCCTCGTCTTGCCCACAAGCTCATGACTCTTCTGATGACACCCTGGCGGGGTGGAAGGCCCTTTCCCAGCCTACAAATGGGAAATTTGGGGATGGCATGTTACTGGAGCCAGCACTCTGCTCTGCTGAGCCGTGCTCCAGAGCAGTTCTTCAGGCATAAGTGGCAGCAGGAGGAAGTCGAAGCACCTTTTTAGTTCTAAAAAGTTGCACCCCAGAGAAAAACAAAGTTCCTATTTGGCTGCAGCATGACATGAAAACTCTGCCTGAACTGCCACTGACAAAACTGAAGGTTTGGCCCTACAACAAGCCCCAACTCCATGATCAACATATTTTTGCTGTTCATTGTCACTGTTTTTAGTTCAGTGTTTCTTAAAGATCATTGAAGTGTGACTCTTACATTCAAATGACTGGTTTGGCAGGCAGAGGACACAGCACAGATTTTTGTGCATGCCGTATGAGCTTGTGCTTAGATGCTGCATGGCAGAAACCTGACCTGGTACAGCTTCATCACTTATTATAATTAGCAATCTGTGGCCTGTCTACACATGCCAAGAATCACACTTCGCGGCACAATGCAAACCTAACCTATCTTAGAGTCCACGCAAGGAGTTTGTACCAAATTTAATTAAATCAGTCTCCAGAACAATTTGACTACATTTCTTGTGTAGGCATGCCCCAGAAGCAAATGGATTATAAAATTGCTCACTCTCATTTATTATCGATTTCATGTTAACAATTGTTCTTTCTTAAGCCTTAACTTTTGGAATCGTGTTATAGCCTGGGAAATTCGACTTACATATTTCCTTTAATCCTGTGTTTCAAAGAATAGCATGAAAAGATATCCTTGTGTCCCACAACTACTCAAAAATTTGCATGCAAATTATAAAACATGTATTGTTTCTCCTTTTAAATAGTAATTATTTATATGCCAGTCCCATGATGTGTAGTAGCTATACTCAGGATCTTTGAACCTGTGAGTAAACAGTATGAAACTAGAATAAAAGGAAAGGGACTTCAGAGACACTTAACTCTGACAGCTGCCTTCTTGGGCTGTTAGCTCCAGGATCTTTAAAATCCCTGCAAAGATTCAGGAACCCCAAGAAGTGGTCCCGATCTTGTCTGTACTGGATTGTCCCTTGGTGGTACCTCTCTCTCCAGTGTCTACTTGAAAGGCCCAGGAGTGCTCTGTTAAAGGCTCGCCATTAAGCAGGACAAATTCAGCCTCTGTACATGCACAGGGCTGACCCTGCACTGCTCCCCTCTACCAAAGCAGGTAGCAATACCAAGGCAGGGACTGCAGTGCCCACACACCCAGCATCCCTCATAGGAAGGCTGAAGTCCCTCCCTATTAAATATGATGAACAGCAACTATTCTGGGAACATCTGTATTGCAATCACAGCTGCAAGTGCAGTTTCTCTATGGCCCAGGGGACACCAGGACTAAGCCTGTAAAAGGGCTCCTGCCTCCTGGCAGGGCTGCTGCCTGCCCACGTACTCCTGCAATTCTTCCTCCTGCCTATGAGCCCAGCTCTCGCCCCCATGACACAAACTCTCGTACTGAACGGAGGAAAGAGCATCCTGCCAGACCGCTGTGAATGATCTGCCATCCCACTCCAAAACTGCCAGCACAAAGGAGTTAACAAAATCTGTTTGAGCTGAGAGTATTTATGCTTCAGCAGTTCCATTAATAGGTATTAAATAACCCTCCTTTAAGCTACAATGCTGCTGCATAGGGTTTCGGCCTCATCTTTATGGATGCCTTGTCATAATTTCTAGAATTATAGAACTTCCTGCCACGCACCTACATATATCTGCAAAGTTACAAAATAGTCAAAGATTATTTTTTCTGCCCAGAACTAGAAGAAATGACTTTTCATTAAACAGAATCAAACGAGATGAAATTAAATCAATTCTTCTCCCTAAAGTTTGAGATGCACAAAGAGGGAGAAACCAACCCTTCTCAATCCTGAGCTCAGAGGCTGTAAAGCAAAACCCCAGCTCTGGGTACATTTTCTCTGGAAGGAATTGCCACAACAAGTAGGCACCGGCTACTTACCACCTCTCTGCTACTTATCCCCCTCCACACACGCACAAATGCTCTTCTATACAAACTAAGCTTCTAGTACTTAAAGGAGGCCCGCAGGGAAGATGGGGAGGGACTCTTTAACAGGGAGTGTAGTGATAGGATGAGGGGTAACAGTTTTAAACTGAAAGAGGGTAGATTTAGATTAGATATTAGGAAGACATTCTTTACTGTGAGTGTGGTGAGACACTGGAACAAGTTGCCCAGAGAAATGCCGATGCTCCCTCCCTGGAAGCATTCAAGGCCAGGTTGGATGGGGCTTTGAGCAACCTGGTCTAGTGGAAGGTGGGGTGGAACTAGATGATCTTTAAGGTCTCTTCCAACCCAAACCATTCTATGATTCTATAAAACTCACGCTGGCTGGACACTTTCAGCAAGAGAATCAGAATGTCCTTGGCAAATCCAAAACTACAGGATGCTCTAATCAAGATTCTCTAATCTTGTGTATTTGGTTTAGCTGGCAAGGTTTGGGGGGGGGGGGGGGGGGCTGCAGAGGTGGCTTTGGTGAGAAGACATCAGGAGCTGCCTCCATGTCAGAAAGAGCCAGCTCCAGCTGGCTCCAAGACAGACTCACTGCTGTCCAAACCTGAGCCTGTCAGTGATGTTGGTAGTACCTCTGTGGTAACATATTTAAGAAAGAGTAAAAAATGCTGTGTAGCAGCAGCTGAGAAAGGAGTGAGAAAACGTGAGAGAAATGGCCCTGCAGACACCAAGGTCAGAAGAAGGAGGGGAGGTGCCAGAGCAGAGATTCTCCTGCAGCCCATGGAAAAGACCATGGTGAAGCAGGTTGTACCCCTGCAGCCCATGAAAGACTACAGTGGAGCAGATGTCCACCCTGCAGCCCACAGAAAGCCCACACTGGAGCAGGTTCCTGGCAGGAACTGTGGCCCATAGAGAGGAGCCCATGCAGGAACAGGTTTTCTGGCAGCACCTGTGGACCATAAGGGACCCACTCTGGAGCAGTCTGTCCCTGAAGCACCGAATCCCATGGAGAAGTCCCATGCTGGAGCAGTTCTTGAAGAACTGCAGCCTGTGGGAAGGACCCATGTTGGAGAAGTTCGTGAAGGACTGTATCCTGTCAGAGGGATGCCATGCTGGAGCAGGGGAAGTCTGTGAGAAGGAAGGAGCAGCAGAGACATCTAGCAATAAGTACATACTCTGTCCTCCTCCATGTACTTCATATGCAGGGACTCATGTGCAACACACAAGAATTCATGGGACACATATGAGGGACTACACTATTAGGTGATCCTCCCCTTCCCTCTTTATCTCATTCACTCATTCCCAAAACCTCAACCACAATCTGGTCCCTATTTTTTTTCTTCTGCATTCTACATCACGCAGTTGTATTAGGCATCATCTCCAAAAGGACTGTTGTCCTAGTTTCAGCTGGGATAGAGTTAACTGTCTTCCTAGTAGCTGGTACGGTGCTATGTTTTGAGTTCAGTATGTGAAGAATGTTGATAACACTGATGTTTTCAGTTGTTGCTCAGTAGTGTTTAGACTAATGTCAAGGATTTTTCAGCTCCTCATGCCCAGCCAGCGAGAAAGCTGGAGGGGCACAAGAAGTTGGCACAGGACACAGCCAGGGCACCTGACCCAAACTGGCCAACGGGGTATTCCATACCATGGGACGTCCCATCCAGTATAGGAACGGGGAAGTGGGGGCTGGGAATCGCCGCTCAGGGACTGGCTGGGTGTCGGTCAGCGGGTGGTGAGCAATTGCACTGCGCATCATTTGTACATTCCAATCCTTTCATTATTGCTGTTGTCATTTTGTTGGTGTTATCATTATCATTATTAGTTTCTTCTTTTCTGTTCTATTAAACCGTTCTTATCTCAACCCGTGGGTTTTGCTTCTTTTTTCCCCGATTTTCTCCCCCATCCCACTGGGGGGGGGCGGGGAGTGAGTGAGCGGCTGCGTGGTGCTTAGTTGCTGGCTGGGGTTAAACCACGACAACCGCCCAGGAGATACTGTATCCCACATTCCTTCAGACAATTCCAAATTTACCCAGGGTAGGTGGTGAGGAGGCAATCTCCTACAAACGGCAAAAAATGCTGGAGAGTAATAAGAGGTACCAGGTATGAGAATGTAGTTGTACCTGAGAAGGAGAGAAGTAAATGGGCTTCACTGTAGTAAAGCAAAATTCAGATTGCATACTGACTTCAGGATTTCCACTGACCCAGAATCTAAGCTCAGATCTCACATACATCACTTCTAGTGTTTGTATGTGTGAATGCATCCATAGCAGAGCAGGGGTCTGGAGAAAAACCATGAGTCTGTTACTGCTCATGCTGAAATCAATGGATGTTTTGGTTAAAACCTCTCTGAGAATCTCTGAGCACAGTGAGATGCTGTTTGCATTCCCACAGACAGCATGCTCCAGGACACAGCAAGCCTTGCTGAGCACCTGTCCTCACACCCGTTTATCTCAAGATGACATTGGAGGGAGGCTTTTAATACTGTCAGAGCCTATTCTGCCCAGCCCAAAAGCATCCAATACAGTTCTCGGAGCCTTCCGCATGATAAACGGGAAACTTGAAAAAACATGGGGGAGGCACATCAGAGCCCAATAAAATGAGATAACATCCTCTGCTCTGCAGAGGCCAAGACAGATTTCTGACTGAACTGTAGCAGCAAACCAGCATGATAAAAGAGCTAAGCAAGAGGTTATGATATGCTTGAATCACTCCAGAGAAAGCAAGTGCTGTGTGTAACTAGGGAGATAAATAATCAGGCAGACAGAGTAGCACTGCCCCCTCACTCGCTTAAATCAAAGCAGCTTCTTTTGCCACCGCTCCACCCACTTGGAACTGGCATCAGGGAAGTTTAAAAGTTGTCCTTGGGAGGAACAAATAGAGAAGTGCAATTCTGGAACTGAGATATAGACTCACAGGCAACAGCGATGCCTCTGCAGTTGTTCTAACAGGCAGTCCTGCAGGCCTGCTGCCCTGGGTGCAGGTAGAGCAGCCGAAGCCAGCAGGCAGTTGTAGCGGGTTTCTCACATGGCCACCCAATGCTTGAAAACATTCACTGCCCTGACAAGGAACTTGGTTTGGGGGATAAGCAGAGCTGGACTGCCATACCCTCAGGATGTGTTGAGGCCAGCACATACAAGCCAAAATACAGCAGCAAACTACACCCAGGCATGCTTGGCACAAGTCCTTTTTCTGAGATCCCAGTGGCAGGATGTCTGATTAGTTGGCAGTATCTGGCCCCTGACTGGCTGATGCTGCTATTCAGCAGCTTGGATTTGACCCTCAGCAGGATTTACATTCTGCCTGAAGAGCCATGCATTGAAATCAGAGGGCCATGGGAGTATGTCCAAGGTCAGGTTTTCCTGTAAGTAATACCCTCCACCTCAAAAGCAACTGCATGTTCCTGACAATTATTTGAGAAGGTAATTGAACTCAGCTGTTTCAAATGTGATTTCCATACAATGTGCACTGTACTTTGATCCTGAGTTGAAAAAAGGAATAAATAATCCTCTTTTAACCTTGACTTGACATGGCACTTACTATGCAAACACCCTGCCTGCAAGTCGCACAGCCCAAGGAAGAAAGAATGCGACATTCTAGTGTGCGGAAAGAGCCTACTATTTGATATTTCTGCCCTTTAGCTCCTGGTGTGAAAAAGCCATCTAAAAGCTCAAAAAACAGGTAAAAACTTGACAAGAAAAATCTGCTTTGGCCTCCCACTGCATTCTTGAAAGGGGAAACCGAAAACTGCACTTCTCACAAGGAGCAGGGGCTTAATGGTAGAAGAAGGATCTTCAATTATCTTGCATTATCTTGTTGGTGAGTGAAGCCAGTGTATTTGCTGCACCTCAGAATAAGAATTTTTTTCCTTACTGTAAATAAAAAGGAAGTTTCCAAAATGCATCCTTCACATTACTAGCACAGCCAAGGAGGACCAGCTGTGAGAGAGAATCATGTCCTTCACAGGCTGCGGCAAGATCACAGCAAGAGTATCAAGGAAGGGGAAAGAAGTTTCCATGCAGACAGGACTCCAGCCAGCAGCCTACCTCTATGACTGTACTCACATGGCTCTCCCCAACACAGGGATACAAGCTTCAGTGAGTTTATTCTTACAGCACACCTATGAGTTAGAGAAGTGATCTTATTCTCCAGCTAGGAGCAAAGGCAGAGAGAGTCTCAGGAAGCTTGTGGTGGATCAGAGAGCTGAATCTAGCTCTAAGCTAGCTTGGCTATCTGAGCATCATAGAGCAAGGCTGGTAAGAGTAGAAAGAGAGAAGAGAGTAAACAAAGATATGTGTATGCACCTATCCACCCACTTGGACCAAGGGATAATTTCACATACAAATTACAGTGAAAAAGTACATGCCTCTCTGCATGCAAAAAAGTGAGGCCATGCCTGAGAAGATCTAACTTCTGGGGTGCTGAGTGTAACTCTGAGCTTCCCTTCTATGAAACATAGGGATGTTCCAAAAAGCACAAGTTTTGGGAAGAAACCTAGAAACAGGCAAAGAAATATAACTAAAAGGATGACAAAAAAGCAACATTACAATTCCAAAAGTGTCTTGAGAGGACCAGCAACAAATTGGGGGCACAGCTTCCCTAGCTATATCAAAGGAAAACATATATGCCATCATTGCAGAAAATGAGGTAAGGTACCAGTCAGGCTTGGCAGCGTGGAAAGTGCTGACAGAAGGAACAGAAAAGGCAGTGATGGGACAGTAATTCACAGATATTTGCATGAAGTTGTATTTAAACATCCAGCTACCTTTGATCTGTTACTCCTGCAAAGCAGCCGTTCTTAGGTGCCTTTCTGATCTAAACCCTGTAAGCTGTTCTGTTTACCCTGCTGACATCTCTGTACAAAAATGCATCAAATACAGTCATGCGCATTTGGGTGCAGGTGTGTCCATGCACGCACAAGCATACGCACAGGGTACCTGAAAGAAAAAATTGTACATGCTTTTTATCTTTGCAGCCAGACCATTAATACACAGGACAGAAACCATATATCCTTTTCATTTTCCACTGTGCCTGTGTCTGACTTCAGCAGAACCATTCCAGAATTAAATACTGCTCATGGTGAGTGAGAAAGGCAAACTCCAGCTCTGAGTGTGTAACGATCCACTCAGAATACACCAAGGGATTCACTGAGTCTCTACATATGCTTTCCCTCAGCATGCAGGTGTAAGATTTAAAAATCCATATTTTTCTCCAATAAACTTAAAAACAGCTATAATACCAAGTATCAAAAGCACCATCTGCGCTTCACATATAGTGATGATGTTTTTTTCAGAGTTGATGCTGTTTCTTGGTATAGCTTGATCCTATGTTGTCAACTGCGTCGTGAAAAGTGCGAAGAACCCCTGTGGATCCAAATGTCTCTGAAACACGATGCTTTAACAAGTGCATATGACATCTTTCCGCTTCTTTAAGGCACTATATTGTTGACTCACATACATAGTAACATTTTAAATTGTAGAAATGTTCAACCCAGATACTGAAGGGCTCCACACACCTTCGCAGTGATTGACTGGAGATTGCTGTGGCCGGCACAAAGCAAGGATTGCTTGCTGAAGAAAAGAAGTTGAAAAAGGCAAACACTTCCAAAGCTTTATCTTCCTTGCTGTGCAGGCAGCATCTCCTAACTGGCCATCTCCCCTTTACTACATATCCACCACTAACACCCCCTTCAAGAAAGTCCATCCCAAGCATTGCTTTCTGTACCCTCACCAGTGTCAAAGCTTCTCTGAAGTCCACTGAGGACTCTGCTGTTCCAATGTGTCTTGAATAGCCAGCAGTCAGAGGCCTCAGTGATGGATGTGCATGTCAAACTCAAAGAGAGAGACCTGGCAAGGTAAGCTTGACAGACTCCTGTCTGGTGTTCCCCTCCCTCATTTTTCCTCTGCTGAAAACTGTAACTTAACCCTGGATTTGTTGCCTCTCCTCAGAGCTGTGTTAATGCTATTCAATTAACCTGCTCTATTTAGGTCAATGTCAGCACCCACCACCCTTCCCAGAGGTACTGCAGGTATTTCTCACCATACTCAAATGCTGGCAGTATGGGCATGGATATGTACTTTAAATCTACAGTTACCAATTTGATGTTTGGTATTTGGTTTGACTCAGAAGCCATCATATGGTCAGAAGACCACTCCGTATACAGCCATTAAGGCAGACCCTACTCCACTCTGTATCTTGCTATAGTACCTGCACATGCTCCTTTTCCAAGCCCTTCCTTCTCTCACTCTCTTTAATTCCTTCTTTTGTGTCTCATAATGTCTGTAGGCAGAAGCATTACCAAATGCTTCTTTACAGAAGGCTCCCAGTTGAAATAAAAAGATATTGTAAGAGAGAATCTGGGTCACAACAGGGTACAGAGACAGCATTTCACCAAAGTTTTCCAAGAATGTATTCTTAGAAAGAAGCAGCAACTTTGAGCAATTTCCTTTGGTAATGTCAGCCTGAGTTCCCTTGTCATCCTTTGGTTGGCTTCCTTTTGCTTCCTCACTTTTATCTTTCCAGTGGAGCACAGCTTCATGTCTGCAACTTTCTCTCTAGCAGAAATGCCATATCTCAGCAAGGCCAGTGCCCTGCTCTGTAGATACCGTCTCCTCCTCCAGCACCTGTAACATTTTAAAGGAGGATGAACCAGATGGCTACCATCACATAACCTATCATCATACCATCAAATAATGTACCAAGGGAGCACTTTTTAGGAATGTATCCTTCTCTAGAGGTGCTTCTCACCATGACTTCCTACTTAAGTCAGCATGTTAAGTGAGCAAAAAATCACAGCATTTCATCCGCTATCTAATACCAGGCATGTCCTTTGAAAGTTCAGATCTATTTGTTTTGACCTAAACCCATTTGTACAAGTTCCCTCCTGCTGTACTGCGGGAGACGCTCCCGATGCATTCTCCTCCAGGCAAGAAATGCCATATGAAGCAAGGATATAACGACAGACATCAAACCGCATTGTCTGCTGGTGTTAATCAGCATAGTTCCACCCAAGTCATTCTAGTTTTGCCAGTTTATAACAACACAAAACACGTCCCTGCATTTCTCTTCAGCCTGTCACTTGTTAATCAGTCTGAATGACAGTCATCCTATTCATATTTGCTGGAGTTCATAGTCACTACTTAGCACCGTTGCTTGAATGCTGATTTTTTGTACCACTCTTAGTAATATATCTATTTCTTTCATAATTCTTTGCAAACATCAAAAAGAGAGAATAGAAATGATTTACTAGTGAAGCATATTAACATTTAAAACCAATGACCAATTAGAGATTTGAAAATGTCTGAATAGACCCACTATTCAAAATGCCATCTGGTCTCCTGATTATTCCTTCCATGTACTTCCTCATGACAACGACACAAAAGAAGATTAGGACAAAAAAAAATTCTTCAAAAGAAGATCACTTCTACTGTACTTAGCCGCTGTCAGTGTTGGGCAGGGTAAACAATCAGCTTCCAAACAAAAATGCCTAAAGTGAGGTTACTGAATCAGACTTTTCTTCCACTACTTTCTTTTTGCACAGTTTCCAACCAACATCTATTGACTTACAGTGCAAAGCGGCAAGCGTACCTAAAGCTGTACTCTAAATTCACCCCTATTATCTTTGTGTTGACACTTCATCCTAGAAGATATATGCTGAGCTCCAGGTAGATCATTTGTAACCCTTATAATGATGATGGCAACAAATATAGCACAGTGCCCTCCAACTGACACGGAATGGATACTCAATGCTTCACTATTTTGCAATGAATAAATTGGTTGTCAACATATGCGCAGTAGCAGTTTTTCCCCCAATTTAATGATCATACAGCCATGGCACAGCAGATCTCTATGTATTATAATGATCAGGAAAGCTTGATTGAAAGATTTGGAGAATGAATTTCAAGCCAAAGTTGCAGCTGCCTTGGAAAGCAGCAATATGAATTGATTTCTGGGTTGGAGAGATGCCGCACAGCAGTTTCACCTTGCATAGGGGTGACCTTCATTAAAACAAGTTGCTTTCTCAGAACAATAAAAGCTCTGTCTTATGAAGCATATTTTCACAGATAGCCAGATGCAATACCTATGTCCACAAATTGGGCATTTGTCCTGGCAGTTGGGTGACTGAACATGTAACTGCGTAGATGGTCATTATATTGCAAGCAAAGGAGACACGCATTGAGGTATCCAAACAGCATGCTGCAGCAAATAGGTTTATGTAAAGATTACAGGCCATTTCCCTTCTCTACAAGTTCTGTATAGGAAAACAATCTGTATAGGTCTGTATAGGAATCATAGAATCATAGAATCATTTCGGTTGGAAAAGACCTTCAAGATCATCAAGTCCAACCATTAACCATGCCCCCTAAACCATGCCCTGGAGTACCCTGTCCACTTGCTTTTTGAATACCTCCAGGGATGGTGACTCAACCACTTCCCTGGGCAGCCTGTTCCAATGCCTGACAACCCTCTCAGTAAAAAAATTTTTCCTAATATCTAACCTAAATCTCCCTTGCCTCAACTTGAGGACACCTCCTATATTGTGAACTTTTGGATCTCAGGAGTAGGATGCTTTGATGGCCACAGGAAAGTAAACAATCTCTGTGGAAGAGTGGACATGACCTACATCCACGTCCCCATCAGGGACCAGCACCAGGACAGCCCCCACTCAAACGCTGAGCTCCCTGCAATGAGGCAATGTTGCCTCGGTCACCACTCAGTGCCACACTGCGTTTCCAGCACAGGTCAACAAGAAGTTCAGTGGATATTTTTCAGAAAAATTTAGGGGGGTTGACAAGTAAAATTCTCACTGATGGTTCCTGCTTCTTTAATGTTTTCTTTTTTATTTTTCTCAGGTATCCAATCACAACACAGTTTTTCTTTTTTTTTTCCCCAACTAATCTGAGAACACTCAATCTTTTCAGGCAAAAACAACCCCTCCATATTTCAGATGTCAATGTTCAGTTTTACTTTTTGAGCAAAATGTCAAATATTTGTTGGGGAAAAAAAAGAAAAAAGAAATTTCAAAGGGAAAAACTAGACACCACTAATGAGTTCCATTTCCCAACATGTACAGATCCATCTGGCATACAGCAGCAAATTGCTTATGACCCTCTGGCAATG
Organism: Harpia harpyja; assembly: GCF_026419915.1. NCBI lineage: Eukaryota > Metazoa > Chordata > Aves > Accipitriformes > Accipitridae > Harpia > Harpia harpyja. The sequence goes on along the minus strand of NC_068969.1, from coordinate 14,943,961 downwards.
CCTTCAACATTAGGGGACTCTTTAATCCCAGTCCTCTCCTAACCAGAATTAGTAGAACAGAGAGGTAAGCGGCCCTTTATTGATGTTAACAATATTCATTATGAATTTATGACTACTTTAAAAATTCACAGAAAGCATTATATTTTGAACACTGAAGACATAAAAAATTATATTGGGATGGATAGATAATTATAAATTATGTGTTAAATTTAAGATTAATCCCTGTGCAAAAGGCACAATTGTTTGAATTTAGGGATTTTCCCCTCAGAGATATTTGTGAAGAAAATCAGCAACTGAATTGTTATCCTGTCCTATTCATCTCATCAGCTGTTAAAGGGGAAAAAGTGCTTTAAAACAGAAGGTTTTTTTCTTCATTTTGCTAAACTTCAGGCATTTTTTAATGCCTTCCTGCTCCCCAGCATATGCCTATATACATATGCGCACACACACATACACTTTTAGCACTGAAAAGCAGCGCTTTCTCTTACTTTGTTTACCTTTTTATACATTACTGGAAATAGGTTTATTCAAAGTGTGACTTTCACCTCTGAGGGTCTCATTGCTTTGCTCGCTCTTAATTCTTTCCAGGCAGGAAAAAGTCAAGCAAATGAGGATAAGTCATTTTCACCTTTCCTTAGTTTTACCAGTGGGAAAAAACCCAAGGACTCTAGATGTACTCTGGAGTATATCAATTAGCATAGCAATTAATTATGGTATCCAGTACCGATGAAAATTTGGTTCAGTGCAACAGCAACACCATGCGACATTGTCTCACATTCTGAGTACATTTATTTCTTCCCAAATTACACATGTAGGCCTAGAAATGTCTCACTTTTTTAATTAGTATCTCATACCAGATGGGATGACTAAGAGTAAGCATTTAAAATTCATGTTCAAAACTTTTCTTCTGTAGGAGCTTATGACAGTATCTAATGACACGTGCCCCTCTCCAAGCATGGGATAGCAGACCCTCCCCTTTGGGGACATAAGTTATCATTAGAGAAACAATTCATGTGACCTCAAGGCAATGCTCGGGACCTTCCAGTGGTGGAGGCTTCACTTGGATTCTGCATTCAATGTGCCATGGCACAATTTGAACCAAATGACTTCTGCTTTCAGACCAACTCCTTTATACATCCCCTCAAACATCAGCTCTTCAGGCCCAGGGCAATAGCACTGATGAAGGCAGATGAAGACAAGACAAGACAAAACATTTAGCAAATCTCAGGGCAGGGTGTGAATTGACACGGGAGGTTGCAGTCAACCACTTCTTCCTCCCTCGCCACAGTGTCTCAAGGGGCAGTTCAGCAGCTGCTCTGCAGATTTCCCTCTGCCTTAGCTGTGGCAGCAAGTTTTTGAAACTGCTTGCAGCTATTACTATATTTCTGCAGTTTTTCAAATTACACACTTCCCTTTGAATACAATATTTGCTTTAAATATTGGAGAATGCAAATTTCTTTATTTACACATGCCTGAAAAAACTCTGACTCTGCTGTGTTCCCTAGGTAATTCAGTAATTCTCACCAGCCTCCTTTCAGTTAATTACTCTGTAAAACTGTCTGGTGAAAAATGAATTCTGCCCGATTCCTCTCCGGAAAAACATGCAGCAAGCAGCAAGTCAGACTAATTCTTGCTGCAACAGAGCACTGCACAGAACAAGCACAGCATGTGAAACAAATCAATATTGTAATCACCAATGCAACCAATCAAATGAAACTCCAGGATCAATCAATACTGTATCTTCCCAGATGACAACTGTGGAAGAAAAGCTTTTAATATCTTTCCAAGACAAATCTCTTCCTCCACAATGTGAGACACAATTTGTCGGTAAGTTCTGTAGTTAGGGGAAGATTTTCCTAAACATTAGCCAGATTGCAGATTAAAGCAGCCAAACCTTTCTGCATTTGAGGACATCTCCCTGACGCCTGTCCATTCAGGGACCATGTTTATTTTTAACAGTAATCCTTCCTGTTCTTGTATTACAAATCAAGCAATGCAAACCCTTCACTTCTGTCACTTCAGGAGAGCAGATCATTTCATGACTGAATTGCATCTGCCAAATTAAACACTTAATAGCCCAGAAACTCTTCTTCAGCACCATCCAACTGTGGTTTCAGGGACTAGTTTATGTAAATCACAAATACCAATGTGTTAACGTTAGCTTTAGATGATCATGGTCTATCTATGTACTTATTCTCGGAATGAAACCCATCTGTCTCGGCACTGTGCAATGATTAATAAGGTTTTATCCCATACTACCTCCATGATGCAGTGGGCTATTAGACCCCTTTGACAGCACCGAGACACAGGGAGATTAAGCGTATAGCCTACATAGATAGGTGCAGGCAGCACTGGCTAGGTGTGGATCTGTACGGGCCTGGAAGCCGTGAACACGCTGCTGTGCTTGGGCCATGCTCGGCTGCTCAGCAGAGCCCTTCTCCCCAGCACAGCACCATGCTCGTGGCTCCCAGACAGGAGCTGTCTCACGTGCAGAGGGGCACAGGTCTGTCTGCAGCCAGCCGTGCAGACACGTGTGCGGGGACATGCCCTGCATGGCCTGATCTAGGGCAGCCAGCAAGTTAGTAATGGAGGGGTGAACTAGACCAAAGCCCGAGTAGCCAATTCACTAGATCATTGTTCAAGCTACAAATTAGGCGCAGTGACTGCAAGCCAATACCTCAGGGAAGAGGAGGAGGAAGAGAGAATATTTAAAGGGTGCTCCTTCCACCCCAGGGTTGGGAACAGGGCCCGGGAAATCAAAGGGATCAGCCATGTGAGCACAGCAAATTATGGGCATGTTCGCAGCAGGGGATCTTCCATTTCACTGCTTTTTGTTTTAGAAGAAAAGCCCTTCTGGCAGCTCCAGGAGCATATCATAGCTGTGAGTGACTGCTATTATTGCCCACTGTAAAAGCACAATAAGAAAAAATAAACAAAAAAAAAAAGTAGTTCTATTTAGAACAGCTCAGGTTGAGATTAATTGGGTATACATCCTTAAAATACACCTGCAAGCATCCAGCCACGATTCTGGCACTTAGTCTGTGCATCAAACCTTGTACCTTGCAGCGGTCTCTCTTTAGAGCAACGAGGGGCACATGGAGAGCATTGGCATGAACTACATATTGGAAAAAAGCCTGTTTATAGCAGCTCTCATTAAGGAAGGAGAAGGGAGCTCCCTTAGAAAGAAGCAACTGAAAGATTAGTTCTTTGATTAACTGATTTTCAGGCCATTAAGGACCTTTCTGGTCCTCTCGCTCATTCTCCTGTGTGAAAAGTCAGGGGATTTTCCCAGAGACTGCCAGGGCTCTGCTGGAGATGATGAGCTGTCTGTGGGGACAACCATCTGCCCAAACGGTGCCAGTCTCCAGATCAGAGCCTCAGTCTAGCAAGGGCCAAATTTCACAGCCTGCAGACATTTAATTTTCCGTTTGGCATCCTGCTGATTCCACCAGAAGTGCTGACTGAGAAAAGACTGCACGTGGACCCTGAACCAGGATCTGGAACAGACAGCAATTCTTTTTTAAAGCATTTCCCTCAGCCTTTTAAACAGCATGTCAAGTGCTGTGGTTCCCTCTGCCCCTGAGACATTGTACCAAAGCTCCTTTTCCTTAGGAAGCCTTTCCAAGCCTCTGATGTGCACATTTTATAGAGAGAATCCTAAAATGAAGATGACAGTCCTGTGCACCACTCTATTTCTTAGCATTTTTTCTCTTCTTTAACTTTCCACTCCAGCAAGCGAAGTTTAACAGAATCAATTTCTCTATATGCTCAGTAAAATCCTCAGCAGGAGCCACTGCTCTGTAGGCTTTAGTTATTTATTGCCTGCCGCCTGCATACTGCATATGTTAAAAGATGTACTACGAGCTTAGAAAACAATTAATCCTATTATTGCTTGGAACACAGATGCTGCAGAAGCAGTAACAGCACCAAGGTTAACTATGCAGAAGGACTAAGTTCAAACTGAAAGGTTGGTTCCAGGATGTGGAAACACTTCACCTCATGCATGGCACAAAGGAATTTTCTCTACATGCTCTAACTACTCATATTGTCAAGGTCCTGCAAATGATTTCCCAGTCCCAGCAGTAAAATCTGAAGATATTTTGCAGTTTATTAAGTTTATCAGCAAACTGCTGCAGATACCGTGACTTCCCAAAGTTTGGGTGTTTATCTGAAACATGGCAGATTGGGGTTGCACTCACCTGCCAGACCATCAGCTGTGAGCAGGAGGTCCATGCATCCTCTTCCTGGCGAAGCCCACACTGAACCGAGCACACTCCTGCTACCCATTCTCATTCTAACACATCTGCAGTTGTCAACAGCAATATTTTTTCCTAAACTCAGTCATCTCTAATCCAAGTGTCTCTCACTTCCACTGACCTGTTAACAGAAAAAGGTTGTTCTATGCGTGGAGATGAAGTCACGTCTCAGCGTGTCAACTTGGATGACACAGGTCTGCCCGAGATCACCCTGACCAAGGATGGGATGTTGGAGCTGCCACAGCCACAGCCTTTCAGAGGACATAAACCAAGATCTCAGCCCCTGTGGCCAGGAGAGATCCCCAAACACTTTGCACTTAGGCAGCAACATTAGCGGCGTGCCCTGGCGGAGCTCCACGCTGCTGTCAGAAAGCTGGCCACTCAACAACCACACAGCACAGAGGGCACCTGCAGCCCAGAAGACAGCTTGCTTTGAAAGATAAAGCCTGTGTACAAAGCACAAAAGCTATCACACTAAGAGGAGGAGAGGCTGTTGCACAGCAATATCAGTAGAAGCTGCTGCAGACTCAGGGCAGAGCTGTGAGACACACCTGCATGTGTTACCAGCACTGTCAGCAAGTGACACCCCTGCCCCAGAGAAAGACAAACATCTCAATGTGTTCGGTGGACGTGTTAGGCAAAGACCTGGCTCTTGCTTGTCTTGTGCATTGTGCTATCAAGTTTGCAGAGATGATTGGACTGTGAGCATTTTTAGCTCAGTCTCAGTAAATCAATTTATCTGCAGGTTAAATCGATTCATCTCTCTTTGCCTTCATTTCTACATCTATAAAATGGGGATAGAGTCAGTAGCCTTTCTCTTCAGCAAAGTATTTTAGGCTCATGACAACCATGATATGAAAACTCAGGTTTATTACACAGTTACCATGTGCAGTTATGTTATGCCACCGCTCTAATTCCAAATGCAGGCAGTAGGGCTGTGAAAAGTTTCAAGATTTGCATTTTTGTACCAAATTAAGACAAAAAATGTATCAAATGTTGAAATCCCCTTCCCCTCTTGAACTCCACAGCACAGATGCTGCCTATGGACTTCTGTAACACACAGTAGCAAGCCCCTCAGGCAGTCACAGGAGTGATAACCGAGCTGGGCAAAAGGACATCCATGGGGCCTCCAGCTACAACATCTGTGGGACCCTGTGATGGCCTCTAGTGTGACCGACAGAAAAAAAATAGAATGTCTTTGTCAAATTTTCCCAACTTGAAACCAAATCACACTGAACTTTCCCAGCAGAAAACCTGATACTTGCCTCTGGCTGCTTCCAGTGAGGAATCGGCGTACAGAATAGCTTTCACCTGCTCTGATCCAGCCTGTCACAGCCCCTGTACACTTCTGGGCAACCAAATCTCTTGTATTTGTCTTACTTTAACCCTCTGTCTTCCTCTAACCTTCAAGTCCAGGACATCTCCTCTTTTTTTCCCCTGCTTGTTGGGGTGGCAATTACTCCTGCTGGAATTTTATAGCATCAGGCAGATGACCTTGCAGTCCTGGTACTTATCAGGCTGACAGAGACCTTATATCTGAGCACCCACCACTGATCTGCTGCTCTTGCTGGTCAACTACTGCTCACGCTCATCTGTCAGATGCCGGTTCTGCATGGTGGGCAAGGCTGCGGGCTGTGGCTCCAGACACAGCTGGGCCAGCTGAGGCTGACATGCTGCTGTAAATACCTTTGCTCTCAGGTAACAAGTTTGCTATTGCCAGCATTTCTACCCCAGGAACAAGAAAAACTGAAAACCCATCCACACCCCAAATCCTTTTCTTTTTGCAAGAGAAGTGAGTCATTCCTGCACTGTCCAACACATCTCTGATGGATGCTGCTGGCTGTGGTTTCACGGCTCAAATCACTGCTCCATCTTCTGAGTGCCGCTCTCACATCTGAATTAGTTAAAATTTCCTGGGCAGACTAGTACCCCTCTCCCAGCTTTCATACCCATCCTGTTCTGGGCAGAATCTCCACAAGTATTCGCTCTGCTGTTCTTCTCCCTGTCTCTCTGTTCCCCAACCTTGCTCCTGCTATTTCTCCCATGTTTGTAAACAACTTTTGCCCTCAGCCCCAGCTTTCAGTCCCTCGGGGCCAGGGAACTTAGCAGCCCTTCAGTTGTCACAGACCCCAGTGTCAAAGGCTCTGCCATTCGCTCACACAACCCAAAACAGACAGTCTGGCCCCCTGTAGCTGTCAGTATCCCCCCTCTCTGCCCATGGATCAGGGGCACGCAGCTTCCCCTTCACAGCTCAGGCTCCAAGGAAATGTTTTCGATACTAAAAGCCAATACTGTCTAAACATCAGAAGCCAGAAAACAGTAAAACAAAAATTTGAAAATAATGAAACAGCTTGGTAACACAATTCTCCACCCTGAAGTCCTTCAAAACAGCAATTCACTGCTTGAATTATGGACAGAAGTGATTGCTGAGCAAATCTGGCCATTGCTAACAGAAAGGGAAATACAGCCTGTCTCTCTAGTTTTAGCTCCAGCCCCAGCCAGTACCAGGAAATACAGGTGAATGAGAGCAAAAAGCAATACAGGAAAGCAAAGGGAAGGTCCCCCAGCTAGGAACATCATTGCCCAAATTCTTTTTCAGTTTTAAGCTTCAGTTCTGGGCAGCTATGACTTTATTTGGACTCACTTTAATAATGGCTAATATTTACAAGTCTCCTGCAAATTCAGTTTATTTACAAACAAATTCTACACACAGCTCTGATCCTCAGTGACAAGACCACTAAAGGCAACAGGAGTTTTCTTACGGGCTTTTGATCCCATTCTCTAATTGCAAATAGAAACAACCTGTCCAAGCCAATTTAAATAAAGCACCACCAGAACATTTACAGGACAGTTTTACTTGTGAATTTCTGTTGTGTACATCTCTGCTGTGCTGCCAGAACACCAGACATGAAAGAAGAGTCTCCCTCAGTAAGGGATTGCTCTAAAAACACAATTAATATTTTACTACTACTTTAGCAGGAGCAGGACCAAACTCTACAGTAAGCCCCACAGGTCAGCAACTGATACAGGCAGTCAACACCATCAAAGCCAACAGACTTGCTCTCACTGCTTAGAAGGTCTGAATTTGGCCAGGCGTTATCACATCCACAAAACAGAGACGACTTCCATCCCCGCTGCTCCCTGCAATGCTGATTCTCCACCCACAGCCATGTACATCACATACTGAGGAATTTCCTCCATTTATAAATGAAGCTTTATCAGCTCTGTTACAGGGGCTTCTGCCAGCCCGTGAAACATGCCTAAGCCTGGCACCAAACTCCTACTGATGGTTTGCTGGGTGGGTTACTACAGTCAGAAAAATACTGCCAATACTCCATGCAACTTTCAAAGCATTATTAAAGCAATATTTTTTATATTATTACCAAGGTCTAATACTGTTTTGAATTTGCAGTTATGGAGTTCGTTTTAAAGCACTTGATTATACTTTGAGAAGAAATAGTCTTACAGTACAAGTCATTTTCTCAAGTACACTTGAAGAAAGGATAGTCTATGGCTCAGTAAATACAACAGTCTGAAAAGTTATGAGCTATCAGACTAAGCTGAATTGACTTACTGATATTACCTGCAATGAATGAGTTTTAGATAGCCTCTCATAAATAGAAGGCTACAGAGCCTACGATTTTATGGATGTCTTGTACTTATCAATATATATGAGAAATGATGCTGTCAGGCTTTCGAGGGGATACTATGTGAACCACACCACTGTCAATTTAATTTTTTATGATTAAATATTTGGTGCTGTTAAAGGTTATTTAACATTTAATATAGCTGCTCTTCTACATAGCTGATAACTGTCATCTTTACATAATACTGAAGCTGAAAATGGATGGGGAAGGCATATTTTTTAGAAGGTCCCTATTTTTTTTTTCAATTTACTGTTAGATTTGTTCCAGTAATAGAATAATATTAGGTGAGTTTAAAAGGCTTTCAATATTCAGATGTTCAAAATTTTAGTCTTAATGCCAGCTGCAGCTGAGCTCAATGTCTGCTACTGAGGCTGCTGAATTTTCCTCTGCAGTAGAAAAATCTCTCTCAGGTTGTATTGAGGAATGGCAGCTCATCCCACAGTGGGGATCCTCAGGGCTCATATTCAATCTAATCAGTTTTTATACCTTTAAGAGAGACATCACCAACTTAAACTTCACATTCCTGTTTGATCATTATTTCTTTTTTTTGTACCTGTTAAGGTTACTGTAGCTGAAAGAGATGAAAGATAAAATTATTTTTGTGTGTTTTGCAGAAAGTACACTTTGTGCAGTGACAGAATGCTGTCTAGGCAGGCACAAGGTCCCCCCATGACCATCCTGCAAACATTTACAGAGTTGAGAGAAAAATGCAACTGGCTCTACCCAGGCAGGTCTCAGCTCTTAATAAGACAACTCACATGTGTAAAGGTAGGCACACAGGCATATGTTTCCAAAGCTCTTACATCCAACAGCGTATGAAAAAAAGTGCACAACAAGAGAAAGATGCCAATTCTTAAAGCCAAAGAAATTATCAGTAAACTACAGTGACATAATGGAAAGATCTGGTGCTTATATCACTCTCCACTATTTTTTTTTTTTCTTTTGACCACTGAGCACATTAGCTGTGTTTCCTAAGCAGAGTCCAAAGCTATTCTTCGTTTTTTCTGCACTCACACATCAAAAAGATGGAATTTTTAAAACACCTAGAGGCAGAAAATAAATGTTTCTATAATTAAAAATAAAAACAAAATGTATAAACAAAATCAACAACACAACTAGAGTGTAGAATGAGGTCAGTTCAGGTCTTGATCCCAATTACATTTTCTGTCAAGTGGATCCCTTTGTGGAACTGAGACTTTGTATTTTCTTCAGTAGCACTTACTACGGTACATTTAGGAAGAAATCTTTATTCCTTTTCAGTAACAGAATTATATTTTTGTGTAATAAAACCCTTTCTGTGGCCTTCCCTTAGTGAAGTATTAATGTAAAAATGCAAGCCTTCTTAATCTCCAAAAGCTATCACTTGATTTTCCTACAGGTTAGGGTCTTTGAATGTGCTGCACTGTGTCCTGTGGCTAAGGTCCCATCAAGGTGGTTTCCAGGCTTCCCCAGTGCATCCCAAATGCAGACAGAAATTGTTTTGCAGCCTGTAGTATCTTTCCTGTAACAAAGCTCACTAATTGTGATGACAGCCCCTCAACAACAGAGAAACCAGAGCAGAAGTATCACTTATCAGTGACACTAAAAATGTGCATGGGGCTGTTGTTGCGGGAAAACACATGGACAACAAAGCACCAAGGCACTGAGGGTCCAATGGAGAGCGCCCTGGGCATCAGTTACTCCTGCAGGAACAGGGACAGCACTACCATTCTGCTGCCCAAATGGACATCTCTTGCCCAAGTGCAATGTAGTAAGGGTGGATATGCTTGGACGGAGCTGCTGCACAATCCTTCCTGCACAAAGCTGCCCGCTGGCACACAGCTGGAGGTAGCCTGCTGTTGAGCTGTTTTGATGCACAGTTCAGAGGTCTTGTGGATGTTGATTAGGCTGGTTTCATGCACAACACACTTTGAAGCTGTCCTCCACAGCTACGATAATTAACAATGTAAGCTACCATATAAATCCAAGAAGGTGGTTCAAGCACACATGCATGAGTTTGGGCCCAAAACAGCAGCTGAATGGTGCCATCTCACTGATCTGGGAGCGCTCACATTTTTTTGTTGAAATTGCTTACATCTCCATCAATACAGAAGACTTAAGCAGAGACCAAATTTTAACTACTCTGAGCTGCAATGACAGTATGTAACTACTTCATATTTAACTTTAGAGTCAAACAGTCTCTGAATCTGTGGGTCATTAAATTAAGGGGATTTGGGGGAGCATTTTTCAAATGAAACCTCTAGTATGCCTACTGCTCCCTTTCAGTGCAGACAAGCAAATTCAGACATTAAATGAAATAGGCGCATTTTCAGATATACAAATTAAGTTTCTACTCACCCCAATAAAGTATATTTCACTATGTCAGATCAAACCTGCAAAATAAATAGGGCAGAAATACAGATTTCCATATAAAAAAAAACTGAGAAATTTTTAGCAAAAATTCTCAAACACTTGAAAGGCCTCTTCTATCTCTTTGCAGCAGAGGTAGAAAGGGCAGAAAATTATGACACAGTAATTATTATGATCGATGTTGAGCCAGTCCTTTATATTAGATACACTGCTTGTGCAGGAACCAGCACTACAGATTGCATACTTCACTAAGCAGGACACTCGAGATTATAATGGGCAATATAGATTAACAACATTAGGTTAAAGCAGGATAATTCTTCTTCTTTCTCATTTCTATTCCTTTCCCATGGACCAGCTTCTGCTTCACATTTCTGTGTTCCTTGCTCCCAAGCCTTAATCTGCACATCAAGCAGGCATTTTCCATTTCAGCCGGTACAAATCTGGAGTAACTTGATGGAAATTTATAAAATTGCAGTGGTGTAAAACTCAACTATGACTAAAGAATCAGACCTGTCTGTTGCGAATTGAAGGTGATGTTGTGTTTGCTTTTGCTGTCTCATGCAAACAGCAGGAAAGATTCATCTTACTCTAAACCAGCATGCTATTATAAAAGGGCGGATTTATAATTGTAGCAATTATTTCAGTGTCAGTGTGAGACCAAAGCAGTGTAACACTTTGCACATTGGCAGGGGCTGAACACTGTCCTATGCTCATCCCTCTCAGATTTGGGTTTGCTACCAAGGAAAAGCCAAATTGTGCTTCAGTAATTATCTTCCCAAATGTAGCCTCACTCCCAATGTTCAAGCGGAATCAGCTAAATACCTTGTAGAGCTCTGAGTCAGATCTTCGTTCCAGCATCACTGGCACTAGCTCACCTCAAGTCCCTCTGCCTGCTTTCAGCCAGATAGCCCTGCAGAGCTGCAGCAGTCCGGAGCTGAGCAGGGGCTAACTGCACACAGTATTTGCCCAGCTCCTTTTCTCCTTGGCTACCAAACTCTTTGTCAGTATGGTTGCAGTGTGAGTATTTTCCAAGCTAGTTAACAAGCTTAGAGATATATTAGCCTGCAGGATCATGGTCACACCAGAGACAGCAAAGCAGACGGGACCTTTGTTTCTTTGGCCAAAATTCATTCCCTTCTCAGGTGACTCAGCGTTCAGGTACTAAACTTTACCCAAGAAAGGTCTAGGTATCAGAGGTGCTGGGCAAGCACAACTTCTGTCTAGCTTCAGCTAGTCACACCGATCAGCATTGCCTCCTGTTTCCATAAGATAATACAGTACATACATTTTTCAGTGCTTTTAAGCCTCATGTTTCAGCCACTCTCTGCCATGACCAGATGCATCTCCATCACATAAAAAAAAAAGACACAGAAGTCCTCATCACATCACGAGTTCATACCCAGTTATACAACAGGAGAGCACAAGCAAGACGGTTCACATGATGGCGGGCTGCTTGCAGGCCTGAGCAATTTAACATGCCTCTCTCCACAGCCCATGCAAGGCAGAGAGTATGTGGAAAGCCAGAACATGGTTTCTTGGGTCTGCAGACAGGGATGACGAACCGTCCCAGTCCTGGCAGCAGCAGGACACTCAGGTGCACTCCACGCTGCCCCATTTCTTGTGCAGCCTCAAGGGGCCCTGTCGGCGAGATGCCGAGGCTCCCTTGCTCAGACAGGCTGCAATTCCTGGCAGGGCTGCCAGCCTTGTTGCATTCCCCCTGCTTGCTCTACGCCGATTCCTAAAGGACCATTTTGGCATGCGTCAGTATGACCCCTTCCAGCATGCTACAGGACTGCATTCCAGTGTGGCTCATGAGGAGAGCTGTTAAATCTTTAATGTTAGCTGCAGCAGAGAAATGCTGTAAACATTTCCTGTAATTGGTCTGCTTTAAAAATTGATTTCCTGTGAAAAAACAAAGGAAGTACCACACTGCACTTTGTGGTTCAGGGATGCTAGCAAGGCCTGAGATGTAAAAGTCAGAGGGAAGGCGTTATCTTCGCAGCACTTCTCTTCCAGTGTGGTCTGGAGGGCACACGTGCCTGTCCCCCCAGCAGCCTGCATGCTGTTTGGCCCTCAGCCAGGGCTATAGTACAAGGCAAAGAGGTACTGGGGGCTGCACCAAGCCACAAGAGCAGCTTGCGGGTCTTTTCTGTTTCTCCTGTGCTCAGCTCAATGCCTCCACGGACGGAGAGAAATGCAGGCACAGTCAGCAAACATCTGCAGAAGGGGAAAAGTGAAGCACAAGAATAAAGAAGGGAACTCTGCGACTTAGGTGACAGAGACTGAAAGGACTGGAGATTACTTGTGCTGTGTGTTATCAGTCCTTAGGACTGGAGATAACAGAGATGATAATACAAAAGCAAGCTTACTGTGAATTTATGAATTGGTAAGCCACATTCTTATAACAGCCCACAGTAAATCATTGTTTGTTCCTATGTTTCTGTAAGTTGTTATGCATTCCCTACCTGCTATCTGGCTTTATCTCAGTTTGCTTCTTATTTGTCAGACAAAGAATTCAAGATTTCGCCTAAATCAACTTTGCAAAATCATTTTCAGTCCTCTTGATTCTTAGAAAAGGGAGGGAAACGTGATTTATTCTTTCAAGTCCTCATTCATCTAGTTGCAATTTCTGCAGAATTTGGTTAGTCATTTTCTTACACTGAAAACAGGCAGGCATCACTGGATCTCTGGGTCAGAAGAAGAGAATGGCTCAGTGGGCCTGGGCTTAACATACAGGAAGGCATTACTCAGCTCCTGGCTCTACCATTCTGTTTTTTGTTTGGTAAAGGCACAGAGTCTCCCTCCCCTCAGGCCACAGCCATTGAGTAGAGAAGGTGTTTCTCTATGTTCAGCCACTCAGTATTTCAGCCACTGTCTGTCCAGGGAAATTATTAGTTCTTTAGAGTAGGACTTGCTGCTACGGTGAATATATATACTGTGTCTTTGATCTCCTTCAATTTGGTGCCTCTCGGTGCCATAAAACACAGATTTTAATGTCCCTTTCTTCCCAAGATCTACCAGCCTAGAGTGGGTATTAACTGATTTTTCTGTTCATTTTGTTTTGCAGGATTTCCCCATGGTATTATCACCATGACAGAGAACAGTTTTCTTGCTTATAGGGGCTTATGTTAGATCCCTTTTCTATCTTTTGAACATTGGCAGTATCACCTATATTTCTGTAGAAAAAAAAAATCCACAAAAACTACCTATCCTTCTTACTGAAGAGTTCATTATTGTGCTGTGTTCCCCATTCATTCCCTATGAGTGCCTGTCACTTTCTCTTATTACTTACGTAAGAAAATAATTTGTCCTGTCAAAAGTTCTGTTGCTCTTTAATAAGGAGTAATTAGATATGGAAATAAACAATCTCTCCGTTTTCCTCCAGACACATAGATTGATTGGCTTATACTGTAGCTGTGTGCACTAGACTGTTGTCTGCATGTGTGCAAATGAGCAGGTGTGCGTGCAAGAGAAAGAAGGACATTACTGAGGGAAACACAGCGTAAAGCAATCAGTTTTGCATTTCGATTGATTTCTGTCTTGAGGCCAGGTTAATGTAACTTGAGTGAGACCAAGGTTGCTAGAAGTACCTCATGAGGTTGGGCACACAATCTGAGACAATCCCAAAGGCCTTACTTTTCACAACCACTACAAAAAATAAGCTATAAAAAATACCACAGTTTTGGCATTCCAAGCCTGATTTATCCAAAACACTCTGTTCAAAAATCCTCACTCAAACTTCTCACTACCACAGTTTATGAAGTGTGGGAAGAACAGCATCATAAACACTAGAACATATATCTACAGCTTGCAAACACAAATTCTTTCCTTGAAAGGAGAGAACCACTCATGTTGATTAGGCATGTCTGGATAGTCTTAGGGTTTTGCTTTTCCAAAATTACATCAGTTCTGATATCTCACAGAGAAATTCAAGAATTAAACCTTCCTAATTAAGATGAATAGGATATTTTATAGGATGATATTATGCATGCCATATTATGATTTATTATTGACACATCACAAAAGAAATCAAAATTCCAACACCTCCCCAATTTCTAAAACAATATTTTAACTTACGCTTCCTAGAAAGTTTCAGAAAGCTTTTCTTTGTACCAAACAGGAAGGAAAACACACACTGAAATTAAAACATTTCCTAAAAAATAAATTCACAAGGTCAATTCACTGCTACTTCCTATATAGTAGTAATTCAATAACACCCATAGTCCAGTCGTGTCTGGCGCAATATGTCAAAGAAAATGCTCTGACTTTTAATGATCACTGTCTTCAAGCTATTTTTACCCTCAGAGGTTATTAAACCTTCAGGCACTATTAAGTCTCTTACAATGACCCTTTTGCTGTCAGATGATGGCGCATCCCATAAGGAACTGTAATACTGAGGATGAGTAGTCATATTCTGCTACTACAGGTCAAGAATATTCAAGAGACGTTATAATTTAAGCTGCTGAAGAAAGGAATAATTAACTGGCCCCAAGGATTCTTGTGCTGCTGCAGAAAAAGGCCTTTTCTTGTTGGATTTCTTGGTTTTCATCACCACTTGCTGCAGGAATTAGGGTAAGCTCTTTTCATTTACAAGTAGAGTTGCTCAGGAAAATAGGAGCTTTCTTTCCTTAGATAAAAGCCCTAGCTTTGTGTGCTTTTAAATAGAATTCTAAGAATACTAATTTAGAATTAGAATTTCTAATAGAATTCTAAAGAAAACACTATTCCTAACACTTCCCAGATTTCTCCACACAAGAAGTTAGTACACCTTTGGCCCTCCTCTCCAAGCCATATTTCAAACATTCCCTACTGTTTTGTAAAAGGTTAATGGTGTAAGCACACTATACATTACATATCTATACATATATATGAGTAATAAATAGTGATAAATACATCTTACAGTTGGCCATGGGAACATCAGCAGACTCTTGGAGAAGAGCTTGTAGTGATGGCGAGCTGGGGTATCAGCAACATCAAGAGGGCAGGAGGGAAGTCCAGGAGGCAAAACTAAAACTACAGGAAGACAGGACACTAGAGACCCCAGAAAAGCTGCTTGGTCCATATGTGAGATCAGAGACAGCAAACAGCCAACATCTAGTGGAGAAAATACTTACAATGAAAGTATTTACTCTAAAGGATTCCTATGAACTGAAATGACAAACATGCATAGGAGGAACAGCAGCAATATTCTTGACTGTGTAACTGAGACAGTGATGTGATAAGGAAAATTAGATCTACAATAATGTTTAACTCTAAAAGAAGAGCTACCTAAAAATTATTATAACTAGGAAACTAAGAAATTGCAGATAAAAAGGCAAGACATTTATGGGTGGCACAGGGACTATTTAGAAAACCATAGGAGATATTCAGAAGAAACATTTGCCACTTATCCTTTCAAAAGGATCAAATAAAGTTTGATGTGGTCAAACAGGGAAAAAAAAGAAGGAAAAAAAAGGGGGAGTTGGGAGGGTGCTAATAAGAGGTCCTTCTTTAAAATAGAAATCAGGTCCAAACAGGTGAAACAGAACAGTTGAAACTCAGACACATTAGATAGGAAGTTTAAGAAAGTAGGCAAAAAAAAAAAAAAAAAAAAAAGGATTTTGAACAATCAACATGCCAAAGACAAAAAGTAAATAGCAAAAACTTTTTCAATCCACAACTCAAAAAGGAATCCTACCAAAGAGTCTGCAGGGCTGATAAGAAATTGAGCTATTAAAGAAAGATTGAAGGAAGATAAAACCGTTGCAAAACTAAAAAAAAAAAAAAAAAATTAAATAAAAAAATCCAGCCCTAACTGCATTCTATACATCAGCTTTCTTGATGGAAGAGATTAAGGATGTTCAGATATCAGAGAGGTTTTTTGTGGGGTTGTTTTTTTTTTTTCCTTTTCTACACAGGAAATATGTCTGAGGAATTGTGTCAAACTGAAATGTCAGTAGGAGAAGTTTCAGAATAAATGAATAAAATTACTAGTAACAAGTTACCAGCACCAAGATAGTATTGGATATGAAATTGCCAAAGTACACTGTGGCATGTACCCTATCGCTTACATTCAGCTCAGTATTAAAGACAGGAAGAAATGAAAAAATGACAGCAATTTTTAAAAGGCTTTCCAGAAGACGGAAAGAGCTAGGTCCATTAAATCTGACTGGTTGGCTGAAACTGGAATAAAGAAAAAAATTTAGCAGACACTTAAATAAATACGATACTACGAGAACGCACCAACATGGCTATTGTTGAAAGAAATCTTGCCTCACAAATACACTGGAGGAATGACCTAGGTAAAATATACTTCCACTTCAGAAAAGCTTTAGGTCATATTCCTCATGAAAAGCTCTTAAAGAGCTTCAGGTGTCCAGGGATAAGACAAGTTGGTATTCCTGAGCCCACTAACAGGGTCAGAGATAGCAAAACCAGCACAGGAAGGAACAATCTGTCCCATGGGATCTGCTTACTGCATTCACAGGTAACAAGAAAACTGATGTGAATCCACAGGTGACAAATTTCACTGAATATACAAAACTGTTCCAGATATGCAAAACCAAAATTGGCTGTGAGGTATCTTGCACATAAAACAATAGGGTGATAGAATGGCAGACAAAACTCATTGTCAAGAAGAGGAAATACACACATATCTATACAGATGTATTGATTATCTCCAAATTAACTATGACCACATAGATCTCAGTCACTGTGAACAGCTCTCTAGAAATATGCTCTTACTTTAAGTAGTGGTCAAAAAAGTAACTGCAATGCCAGGACCCAGTAGAAACACAATAGTTAATTTAAAAATGTAAGAGAGAAACAATCCTTTGTCACTACATAAGCCAACGTGTGCCACCTCTGTAGATAACACCAGTTCCATCTTTCAAAACTGATGGAGCAGAACTAGAGAAAGCAATGGAAGGGGTAACTAGCACGATCAAATATGCATGAAAAACCCTACCAAATGTAATTTTGCTCTATTTCTCAAAATACAAGATGAAGGGGGCAAACATTAAAATGCCAGAAACCCGTCTGAAACAAACAAAAGGAAGGTCTTCTTCACAAGAGCTAGAATTATTTCTTAAATCTCCTTGCCCCAAGATGTTGTGTGTACCAACTCTTCACACAAGCCTGAGGAAAAATTAGAGAAGTTCACGGAAGAAAGGTATTATATGTGATTATGCGAACATAACATCCAACTAACAAAACTCCCTGAGCCACAGCTGCCAGAATCTATGAAAATATCTAGGAAGAAAACTCATACTTTAATTGCTCCCATTTTCTGCTCTTTCCTTGAATGTCTGCTATTGACCACTGCCAAAAACAGAATATGAGACTGAAAAGACTTGGATTACGCTGACTGTGGCTGTTACTATGTTCTTGTGAATACAGAAAATGTTATGTATGTTTGTAAGATATGATTACATGGAACTGTGATTAACTGGACACAATAGCAATCTTTGATGATTTCTTTAAGACTCTTTGGTAAAATCTTTAATGTTAATGGAACTTTAATATAAAATGTGTTTGTGTTGTATAGGTATTTAAATAGGAATGCTTTAAATAGATATCTTCATAGCAAGTGGCATTGATAATTTAAATGCAGTTTCCATTTTTACAGAAACTGTTGCCATTCTGAAATGTCTTGTCTTTGCCATTCAGTTTGGGGAAAGTGCCAGAATGATAAATTTTAATTTGAGCATTTTAACAAACAAACAAACCAAACAACAACAACAACAAAACAAGCAAAACAAGACAAAAAAACACCAAGAAGCATTTTTTTCCAGAGGAGTCTTATTTATAGGGAGAGAGTTGTAATTACACCAGCCCTTTTCAACAACAACAAAAAAACTGATTTAAAAAAAAAGAACAAAACCCACAACCACCCAGCCTCACTACTAAATAGGTCACCTACCCAAGATACACTTTGGCATTGTTGCTCTGGTAGTTTAACTCGATGGGTTTTTCATTGGTATATGGGTTCATCACTCAAGTCACACAGCAGCAGAAAACACAGAAAACAGCCTATCAAGATGAAGATACAAACTCTTCTGTGCAGTTTAAAGTGAACCAGATCCTACTGTGGTTTAGTCCAAATTAAACTCCAAGCATCCACCAACACTGAACCACAACAATCACCTTCTTCAGCTGCTTCATACAGTAGGCACCAGCTCTCTCTTCTCTGAAGAAATAACAGCTGCTATTTAACAACCTCTTTCAGTCTCAACCCAGTCCTTGTTTTGTATTGTAACACCAGTCCTGTTTATGAGACATGGTCAGGTTTGGTGTCTTGAGTTTGAGTTTTTTCCTTCACTTTGTACAAAGCACTTCCAGAGTAACTCTCTCTTACACAACAAGGGAGTCAACATATAACAAGGTGTACTGCACTCCTAAGGACCAGGATTGATGTGGGTGGAGGAGCAGGGGGACAGTGCATCCTTGCTGCAAAAGCTCTCAGTCTTGATGATCTCTAAGGACAGTGATCAAATTGCATAGCAAACCCAAAATACACAAGCATAACTCAGTCCTGAGATTCATATCACAGCCTTTCCAACAGCACTGGAATTTAAGTGTTATTTTGGGTACCCTAGCTCAATTCACTAAAGGGAACTACACCAGAAGCAGCATTTCAAAAGGTCCTGTGCATGACTGAGTTCCTTGCAATGGTCTGTAGATCATAGCAAAACCAAGATATATTACTTTAAAAATATCCCTTTGAATAATTCCCCAGAAGTTAGAAAAGATGAGGAGCAGTCTAGGCAAACTGTTTTCTTTTACTCTCATCTAGATACAAAAGCACAAACCTTTCTCATTTGCATTTTCATGGTTTTCAAGCTATGCAAGTTGTACTATATTACACAAACTTGCTGAAATGCTCCTAAGTGGCAAAAAAATACTGAGTGTATGCTGGAGTGTTCACTCACTGTAGATTAAATGCCTCTTCATCTTTTACTGCTAATAAAGAATGTTTATCATTTACTTTCAGCTCTATGTAAAATTGTTACAAGTATGTACATCATGAATAGTCTGAAAAGCATATAAACACAAGGTCTGTGCAATTATGATTGCCAAGAATATGGCATATTAATCTAATGTAATATTTTGCCTCAGTCAGTTTCATTTCAGAATGGAAAGAAACCTGTTATTGTTCTGAGATTTCAAAGATTTCCACCTTCCTTCTGTGTACAGGGCTCTGGTGAATTAGTTGACTGGGAGCCCTGAGAAGCCCCATGTGCCGAAGGTCTGTGCATCACCTCAAAGCCTCTGCTGTTATTCTCTCAGCTCTGCACAGCTCAGTTCCGAAGATCCTCACACAATTTCATTTCTTTTTAAAGCCTGAGAGGCTGCTTTACAGACTTTTAACAGTTCTTTGCCCCAGGTACAGTCCCCGAATTCCCCCCTCCAGTAAATCCATCGCTGCCTCACCTCCACTGCTCTCTTGAGCTCTCTCATTATCAGGCATAAGCCACAGTAGTTAGCAAAAGGCAAAATCTGCTCTTAAATAGCAGCTATAGAAATCAGCTCCTTTCAGTGAATAAGCTAACCTGTTTGTTTCCTTCCTTCCTAGGACTGCAAGGTGCAGCTCTTGATCCCAGTCTTGACTTTCAACCTACGTTGTCTGTATGGAAGTGATCAATGAAAAGCATGTTAGGGAGATGGAAGGGACTTGTCTTGCTCAAACTGAAATACTTGTTGAGGGATTTCTGCAAAATTCATTTTTGATTGATCCAGAACATTTCATTTAATCCAAAAGAAAATAATCTTGGCTTCACTATATGGATTATTTAACTTTTTTGTTTGTTTAACCTTCAAATTCAGGTCACACTTTTCCATGAAAAATGCTACTTTGAAACAAAAGGCTGGAAAGCTTTTCTTGATGCAATGTGGCTGTGCAACACCAGAGAAACCCCAAAGTGAAGCATTTCATTTGAATAACGTGGGGAAGAAAAGTGCATGGGGATGCTGCACTGGGGTGAGGCTGCTGCCACATCACAGGGCTGAGCACCCATCTTGGGCTTGGCAGTGCCCGCAGGAGGAGAGGGGGCTTCAGCCACCTATGAAAAAGGGTTTCAACATATTCTAAATTTCTGTCCCTGTTTTAGTATGAATTACTGCCAGAACTCAATCTAAATTTGTAAGTAGTGTGCATTCCATCACCAAAATCTCATTTTTTAACATACACACTCTTCATCAAAATACCACCCAGTTCCTTCCAAACCTGGCCACATGAACAAGACGGACAGTGACACACCTGAGATGAGTTTCAAACTCTGTTGCATCCCGATGAACAACCAGTCCTCCCCAACCACTCTGCTCATTGCCATTTTCCTGGGACACTTCCCTGCTAGACCTCAGAGTATGTTGCCAGAGGACTCGGGCAACGACAGATGTCAGCTGTCTGAGCTTACGCGTGTATTTCCATCCACAAGACCTTTTGCAAGCTGCGAAGACCTGAAGTACTTCATAGACACAGTCCCAAAATTTTGTATCCTTCATTGTGTATCCAGTCATACCACCACGATTACAAATCCGAGGAGACACAGCAGCAGTCCTCACTGACACACCAAATAGCAGCCAATTCACGTAGCACATTCATAAAATTAGAAAATTTAAGTACTGCGGGACAAACCATCCCTTCCTCCAGCCAAAACACTCTGTCCTAATTCTTCCAGTAGAAAGCCACATTCTGTGGCAATGATTTGAGTTTAAATATCTCTGTTTCCACTCATTTATACCCAGGCAGCTGTGAATCAAGGAGTTAAAGCCCACTTATCCACCCATGTCTCCAAGTATTTTTATTAAGTAATTCTGGCCAAGAAAAGAATCTGGTTTTGCATGTTTATTTTTTTGCCACTCTCAGCTCTGCCCCCTCTTTTCCATGTGATTTATAAGTGACAGCCCTGCAGAAAGTGCTTTTAACACAATGTACTTATAAATTATGAAAAAACAGATTTACAATCTAATCTCTTCATGTGCAGTGATGTGTATTAAACAGAATCATAGAATGGTTTGGGTTAGAAGGGACCTTAAAGATCATCTAGTTCCAAATAAATCCTGTTAGCATAAGAAACCACTGTAAATTTGGTGTATGCCTAAGAAACACAGTCCATATTATCATCAGCAAAAATTGTGTGTTTTTTCCTCAGTCCTGCTACTTAGATAAGATAGGGACAGTCTTATTGGAAGAAAATATCATTTTCCTAGCATGCTTTTCATTAGTTCAAAGCAGCAACAGTCCACTCAAAAAAAATGAGTTAATGGCTGATTTTTCTGACTAGTGTCTACTCTTTAGTCATTAGCTAGCAAAATGTTTACTCCTATAAAAATATCTGTTTCCTAGGGATTATTAATCATAGTTTATTGAGAAGCAATCACTTATATAGTTGAGTTTCCCACCCCTTTAGAAAATTAAAATGCTGAGATATTCATTTTTGCAATGAATATCTATCCAGTAATTACCATATTTACTTTTCATTTATGAGGCAATAATCTGTTTTAATTAAGCCTAACAGAAGAACTTTTATCAGATGTAATTATCCCTTTCGATAAATATGTCTCCGCTAATTACATTTAACCATGGGATTTATAGCTCTTAAGTCATTTGGTGGGAAACATAATAAATCTTTAGTAATACATGCTAAATTACTATAAATTAATTCAGATCATTAACATAATAAACAAATTAGGATAATTTCACTTAATTAGTTTGGGTGGTTAACTCAAAATCCCTTGTAAAGCTTCATGGTAATCAAAATTTTACCAGTATTTTTAGAGATAATTTTTTGTAACAAACCTGTTTGAATATTTACACAGAAAATTAGACCACTGCTAGAACAGAGTAAACACATATTCCTCTTCGATAATAGAGCCTTTAGGAATCGATGCTGGGTACTTTTTTAAATGCAATCAAATGTGCCTCCCAGGTTTTCAAGTTTGTACCATTGCATAGTGGAAGAACCTGCACGACGGTATGGTAAAATTTTAGAAGTGAACTTCCTCTCTCCTCCTCCCTTTTTCTAGTTTCTGCTAGTCATCAAAAGTCAGGTACAGGCAAAGGCAACGACAGAGTACTTGGCGATCAAGAATAACAGAATTCCACAGGGGAAAATAAAGCAGCTTGCCCTGGTAGATGGCCAGCCCTGGATTAACCCCCACTGCCTGCTTCCCTTTTGTTTCGGGGGTGATGCACTGGGGGACACAATTGAACTGACAAGCTCTAAGGACAATCATGCAGCCTCTTCCAGAGGCACACCCCAACATGCACTGTCAAACCATCAAATGCAGGCGTCTCTCTCAAATGACAGCTTATGTCCTGTTCCACACCAGGACAACACACGAACGATGGGTCAGGGAACTGACACCATGTATGTAACTCACTCAACGGCTATCAGAAATCCCTTTGTCGTGTTCTTCTTGAACTGAACTGTTGGTGCATTGGTCAAAGATTTTCCTGCAGTGGGTCCTGTACACTAGCAGAGTTCTCCCCCTTTACATGACTACAGAGACAAACCCTACGGAACATCGGTGTGCTGGCACACAAACAGTTTATAACTCCTGCTGACAAACATACCACCTCAGCAGTGTTTCCACCTCTTGCTAGTTGGAGATAAGTCTTGAGCTTAGTTCAGCTGAAGTCAAAACCCATCTATATATTTATACAGAAATCACTCATCAGATTACACGTTCAAGGTGAGGAATAAAGATGAAAGCAGATGAGCTTTTTAGTCATGAACTTTTGGAGCTTAATCTTCTTAGATGAACTCAGACAAGCAAAGAGCTTCCCTGCAGGCAAAATATCCCTCATAAACAGAGAAAAATACCAAGCAACAAGACTTACTATTAAAAGAACATTTTAAATCTTTTTCCCCAAAAACATTATTGGATCTTTCTGGTGGGAGTGCCACCTTTATTCCATGCTGTGCTGATTTGCAAGGCAGGCGTGTTTGGTTTAATGGCCCAGGCCAGCTGCTTTTTTCTGCTTTTTAAGTTGCAGCTTGTGCAGGTGAGGGAAATAGGAGAGACACAACTTTCCATGTCTCAGTATCAGGTCTCAGACAATTCACTGCATATAAAGGAAAATGAGAAAAACAATTTTGGTGATTTTGGCTCAACTTTTGTGCGCCAGTCTTGTTCTTCTTATTTTCTCTACTCCCTCACTGCCCAGCATCAGTGTTTTGGCCCTCTGTAAAGACCTTTATTCTGGACTCCATATGCAGTTCTGTCCATAGTGATCCAGTGTCCATAGACCATCTCCTGGCCAGCATATGTTACCCTCTGCCTTTCCTTCATCCAGTCCCAGGAGGTAAGCAGGCAGAAGGTGCAGCGATAGCACACTGCCACAGCAGCTCTCAGGAGCACAGGGCTGGCACAGCAGCAAAACAAAAAAGAAAGAAAAGTGAAGTCATGACTATAAACAGGCTTTTGTTTCACCCAGGAGCCATGACATGACTTGGTAGCATGTCTCCATGACAATCTGAAGGCTGGAGAAACTGTTCGTCCAACGCCCAGTACTGTTTATACTGTCCCAAGACAGAGGAGTCCACGTCAGACCCACTCAGGGGAGGTAGGGCAGATCCTCCTTCACTGAAAGCTTTGACTTCAGGGCTCAAACTCTTCAGGAAAAATTCACTCTTACATACTAAGTAATACCTAGGACTAGGGCAATATGAGGCTTGCATCATGCATGGAGCTGGAGCTGTCCTTCTGCAAAGGAATGAATTTCACCCTAAACTGAACCTTTTAATAAGTCAGGAATTGTCCATCCTCATGCCTTATTTTCTAAAGATGGATGGCACAGGTGGTTTATTTGACTTAATGCTGGGAAACTCAAAATCCTATTTGTATTTCCAAGCTGCGATGTTAACTTTCCTCCCATTTTACTTAATTCATTTTTTACCTTAGTCATATTAATGGTTATGTAATAATATTAGACAATGTTCGCTAACCATTAACTCCAAAAATAATGGTTGTGCTAAATCAGAGTTAATTAGTGTGTCACAAACTCCAGTCCTAGCACAGGGTGATGACTGAATGAAAAGAATGCAATGTCACTTCACCAAGAATTACATATACAATTTTAAGAGGTATTTTAAATATTTTTCTTAATAGCTGTCAGCAGAAACGATGGGATGTGATTCTTTAGAGAGCATTGCTCTTTACTAAGTACAGGCAAGTGAGCTATCACCAGCCTTACACTGGCTGCAGAAAACAGATTTAACATTAATTTATGAATAGCTGAACTTTTTCTCTTTAATGTTTAATAGTGAATCATGCTCTAAACCCTTTATATTTCACTGCACATCAGTAAGGTTGTCAGGAGCAAAAGATCAGGATAACATAATTCTTATGGCTTGTTCTCACGTACCCCTCATTTATTCCTGAAGCAGCCTGAATCATCCTGAAAGTAAGACTCATGGGGTGGCAAAATTTAAATGTGAAAGAAGTTGCTGTTTAAGGGCCATCAAGTTTTTAAAAGCATAACTTCCAGGTGAAACAGTGCGAGCGGGATTCATTCTCTCACACAGACATTGAGTCATGCACATTCATTTCCAGAGCCCGTAAGCAGAGGTAGGTCAGGCCACTGGCTGTGCCTATGTAACTGCATCCCAGCACACATCATGGGTAGGAAGAAAATGCAGATGGCAAAGGCTCCCAAGGCTCAGGATTTTCACCTTTTCAAATCTTCTTTCCAACTCACTTAATGCCATGAAAAAAATCTAATGCAGATACACCACTTCCTCAGTGCCTTGAGAGTCATGAAGCAGGCCTGCCAAAAACAGTAACTTCTGCCATTGTTATCAGCAGATCACAGCACATTATGGATTCCATGCATTTTTAACTCTCCAATGTCTTTTCAATGTAGAGCAGATACGTCAGATCTTCACGTACAGTGAAAAATTACATGACAGCTTTGATAATCTCAAAGACCAGACCCTAATTTTACAACTGCGTAGAGAAAGACACTTAAAACACATTCGTGGCACGCTGCAGAATCACAGTATTGACACTGGTTTTCACTTTTAACTTCCTCTTGCTTTCCACCTTTATGAAACGTTTATAAACATATGTAAGATCAGCTATATCTTTTCTGCTAGTGATAAGATAAAAAAAAAATTCAGGCCTAAACGATCTATTTATAGGAGATGTCTTGGCAGACTTTTTCATTTGAAAGAAAAAAGAAGAAAAAAAAGTAATCACCAAGGGCCTCTCAAGACCAGCAGAAACTGTGTGATTCTGTCACCACACCATGCAGTATCTTGGCAAAGCCCTCCCCACCTTCCTCCCAAAGCTTCCCGTGTAACATGGGATGAGGAGCAACACCACAGCAAAAAAACCCCACCACAATTCACTTGCGTTAGATCAGGCTGGGGTTTTTATATTCACTTCTGTAGGTACTAGCCCCATCCCTCTTCCTTCCCTTTATTGATACTCCATCTCTAATCTCTATGGATGACAGCTCCTACCCTGTTCCCAGAAAGCACTAAAGCAATCTTAGTCTTTAGCCCCTCAGTACAAATGGTTGCAAAGGGTACATAACTACAAAGTGCCCTTCTGCTATCTGTATCATGATATTCCTGGACACAAGCACTAAAGAACTTTGCTGTGACTCGTATTTTTTCTACATTTCTTACAAAGCAAGAAATTCAAATGCAAACATTCATTATCATTTATTTAGATCTAAAATGGGCAGAGAGCTCTTAAATCCAGGTTCTTGAAACTCTGGACATCATTTTAGTATTGCCAGTGAATGTGGAGAGCAGAAGCTTCTAGCTCTAGGAAACAAGCTCCAGTTTAGTTGCAATCAAAAAGCTAACTAAGACCAAGGTGTAAAAATATCAAATACCTGGTACAATATTCAAAGACACATGGGTTACTACAGTACTACTTTCATTGCTGAGCTTTGACAGATGAACTGCGTTTCTCTGCCATTTGAAAAACCCGAGACCCTTCGATGAGACCCTGCAAGAGCGACTCTCTAACACCTGATGGAGGAGAAGGCTCCAGTTAAGGATCTGACCTCTGGTATTATGATGATTTAGGAGGACAGAGAGTCCTCCACAGGAACGTCCACAGGACACTTAATAGAAGAAGAGTATTCCCTTATGAAGCAGACAATGGAAGAAAGAAGGTGAAAGGCTTTTGTGTAAGAATTCTTATTATTACTACTACCACCTGGGTGTTCTGCCTCCTCGAAATATCTCTATGATCTCTCAGGTCTGGTGAAACACTGACTAATGCTGGACATATAATCGGTTAGCCTCAATGATCTTAGTAACTCGCAGCATTTCCTGAGTAGTTGAAAACTGTCGACAGGCTGCTGCTCTCTCCTCCCCAGGCTATTTTCTCAGTGACAGTAGATACATCCAACTCTACTGCTGTATCGCCCCTTCAAGTGCTGCTGGTACAAACCACCGATTAAATTTTATAAAGCCATAGAGGCTGGTTGTTATATTAGGTAATCATGAGACTGTTACAGAACCATGCAAGGAAAGTGAAGCCTCAGGCTGTTACAGTAGCTAACAAACCTGTCATTAATTACTGAGGAAAAGCTTTCTGCCTTTTAAATAATTTATACAGCTAGATCTACAGTAGCAACAGATTAAACATAATTAAAACGGAAGCTTTAAAATCCAAGGGGCAGGCTGACTTCGGGACTCGGCCAGCTCCGGCAGAGCACAGATAAGGACCACAGCTAATGACGATCCCGCCCTCGGGCTGGCACACGGCACTTCCAATGCTCACCCTGGCCTGGGGGTCCCTTTAGGAAATAATTTCAGATACAGATAAAGAGCTGCTAATCTCATAAACTTGCACATTGGATGCCTTGCTTAAGCACTTTATCCCTATGACCGGCATATCTTTGGAAGAGCTTCTTTGTCTTAGTCTTTGAGGTTTAGTGAAGGGTAATGTAATCTTCCAACAGGGTTACTGCCCTCCTAGGTTTCAATTTAATTGGGCTGTGCAGTAGTTCAAGTACTATGTACATTCAAAAAAAAATCTTTGCGTGAATTCAATCCATATAAATAATATAGTCCCCTAATATGCAAAGCAGTGTGCTGATGCACTCCAAACCCATTTGCATTCTTCTTTCGGAGGGACCAGCTTTTATTACACTGTATTTTCAAATGAAGTAAAATGTAGCAAAATATTAATCTCATCATTACCCTTCATTATAGCAGTCCTCACTCTATCTCCTGTTATGTCTGAAAACAGATCAGTATTGCCCCAGTTTTCAGAACTCCAAAACTTAATGAATGAGAGGACCTACTGGTTTTTTTCAGTCTGGTGATTCAGGTATTAGGCATCAACAAGTTCTCAGACCAAGCCCCTTCAAAACTCTCGGATACTTTGGCTTTCCAGAGTAATTCCGGAGTTCTAAAGGTCTGTCCTTCTAGCAACATGTGGAAAAATCTGCATATACATTTATTTTTATATATATACACATATACAGTATGTCCAATTATTGTAGCAGGACATGACTATGCTAATCCTCAGCCTATGCAGTCCCATCAGGTGGACATACTGATCAGTAAAAAAGAACTTCCATCTATACTGCAGCTTTAGGATTTTTTATTTATTTATTTACATGTGACTTCAAAGCTCTCTGCTCCATTATCTCTCTCTCAAAGGTAAGAGGTTTTTTCTTCAGTGCAGATTTAGGTAATTTTGGATATATCCAATATCTTACTTACATATGGAAATTGTTAAAGCAAGAGCACCACTACCTCTGTTTTCGTCTGCAGCCCCTAGTCAGTACCTGTATTGTTCTATGTCTCTGCACAGAGGGGCCACATCATGCGGTATACATTTTACAGTACAGTTACAGTGTTCTTCCTTAAAACTACCTACAAGTTACACTTTATTATTACTTTTCAGTGTTAAGGTTATCTGAAAAATGTTATTTGACATAAGTATCCCCCCATTATACTGAGTATTCTCCTAACACCACAATGGTTAACCTAGATTAACCTCCACATAGTTCAATTAGGCTTTCATGTCTAATTATACCCTGTGATGGGATATATTAGTTCCAATCCTCAAGGCCATAAGGGATCTGTAGTTTCAAGTGACCTCTATAGATGGACAATAATCCAAATTAAAATAGACATGAAAGCAGGATCAAGGCCTAGACATGTAGGATTTTGTACCCGTTTCCAAGGCCAGTTTAAAAATTTGAAGATTCTGGGCACTGTTCTAGTTGGGAACTCATGGAAAATTAACCTGGTTGAAAATTGGCAGCAGGGAAGTACTCAGCAAATAACCTTTTCGTGCACAGATTACCTTTCTATCGCATGCTTGTATCCTGACAGATTCATGTGCTGTCCTCAGCTACCTGCACTAGCAATACACTTACTGTATTGGAGAATACACAGAAGCACTTTGGAATGAGCTAATGGTTTTACCCGAACGATAAACTGCTGCTATCTAATTGTTATACAATAATCAAGTTGCCTTTTGATGCTCTGTTATTTTATGATTTTGCAGGTGATGATCTTCCCATCAATTTGCTGTTCTCATTCATCTGGCCCAGTTCTGCTGCAATTTGATTGTTTGGTAATTTTGCTAAGGTGTTCAATTTGCATTTAAAACCCAGTCAATGTAAGTTAATAAAATTGTGTCAATTAATTACTAAGGAAACGTTAAACTGCTACAAAATAAACCTTTCTTCTGAGACCTGCTTTGAGCAAAGACAACTGCTTTGCATACCGGACAAAGCTATTCAGACTGAAAAGTCCATGGAACCAAGGAGAAGGGCTACATGAAATTGAGTCTTAAATCATTGCTGTGCACGTTTCTTCATTTGAAAATTTCATCTATTAAAACCATGTGGGTCTTAGCATTACTGCTTTTCTCACATAGCAACTGCACCTCACTGCATTTCTCCTAACGCCACATTTCAGTTGTGCAACTGGGCATGAGCGGGATGGAATTAGTGTGCTAGGAATGCTCAGCCAAAAATTAAGACATCTTGTGTTCTTAATGCTCAACATACCAGTCCAAAATTGGCTGAACTTTGCACAGCACCTCAAGCAGCTTCCCTCTGGCAACCCGTAAACTCTAAGGGCATGTCAGGTGGAGGAAAAAAATATCAGTGCTAGATGATCTTCAGCACAATAGCAGAAATTAACTTGTGGCTCCAGCAGAGAACTGATGCCTGAAGTTCTTTTCTCTGGCTGTCATCTAGAGAGACATCTGGGAAAATGGGAGTTTTGCCACTGGCTTCACTAAGATAAGGACATTGCCCTTTAGACAGAAGTCATTCTGAACCTCCAGTGAACCCTGAAGAAAGCATTTTTTCAAGCAGGTCAGCAATTTCCCCCACTTCACACATTGCTTATGCTGAACTGGCCCTTCGGTAACCACCCTGCAGTGCAGCACATCAACTCAGCAACGAATGCATCTGACTGTTGTCATTATTTTATGCAATCTGTATCTCATCCAAGTACTTTTTGGCCCCTGTAATATGTTTTGATACTGTTTAGCACTACGTGTTTTCTATATTCAACTCCTCATTGCCTTTTTACCTTTATGTTCGACTGTCATATACATTAATAGGGCATTTGGTTACCAGTTCTACCTCCTGAATAATGCACAGAGTGGCACTGCAGCTTTGCTCTCAGAAGTCATCCACTTTCACAGCTGGCAGTCAGTGTATTTACACATCCCGCCATTCACTCAGTCTTCTCTCTGCTGCATGCTGTCTTCTCCCACACAGCTGAGAGCCCCTTCCTCACTCCACAGTTAACTGAGAGTTCAAAACCCCTCTTACATCAGATGGTCACCTGGCTAAAAAAAGCAGAGGTGTCTGTGCCAGTATGGAAGGCTGTTACCTGCCCTGTAAGGGCACAATCCAACAGAAAATTACAGCCAGGACAGGAAGCAGAGTATGCCTGAGTAACCCCAGTCTGTCACGTTGACTCACATCAAGGGACACCTTCCCCCAGGCAGCCCTCCAGGCTGCTTCCTCCTAACTCCAGCTCAGGAATGAAAATGCAAAGTGACAAACCTTTGCCCTGTGGTGTCTTCCCCAGAGGTTTAGCATTTCCCATCCAGACTATCAGTTCTACTATAGACTTTGTAGAAGTGACAAAACCCAAAAAGTTCAATCTTTTCTTCAGCTCCAGTCCAGTAGCAAGTCTTATACTCCGGCAGATTCTCAGCAGCTGCAAAGCAACACAGTCCTGTAGGATGGGAAAGGCGTCGAAAATCCATGAAATTGTACCAGTTTTCACCAGCAGAGGATCTAGACCACTGTACTTAACGGGAGTTGGCTAAGGATCAAAGCACTACTAATATTTAGTGTCTGAAAAGAGCTAAAACTAATAAAACATTCAAAACAGGCGGGAAAAAATACCCAAAAGGAGAAAAGACGTAATTATGTACTATAATTTCCTAAAGTACTTTCAGCGCCCACATCTCCGTGTATGACTTTTATTATTAATGACTTAAATGCATAAGTAACAAAGGACTGTGCTACCATTTACAGTTCATAATTATACCACATTTGTCTGCCACCACTGATTCACTAATACTAATTTTGTTTAACATACACTGTCTGGAGAACTGTACAATAAATCTTGTGATATAAAGCAATAACGTCTCCCAACCTTATCTATGTGATTTCTCTCATCTTACCCAGAATACAGTTCATCTTTTTCATATTCTCTATACACTGTTTTAGGAATTAATAGCAATAAATGCATGTTTGTATTGCATAAAATGTGAATTATAGTGGAATTGTATTTGCTGAAAGGTCAATACTGAGAGCATCTCGCTGAACATGGTATATCAGCTGGGAATCAAAGGTCTAGAAAGTATAAAATGTATTACCAGTGGAGTCAGAACACAATCTAATTTGGCATTCTTTTCAAATATACACTGCCATGGAAATATTTTACTTGTCAGTGCCTTTCTCCATTTGACACAGATAACTTCTTTAATGTTATACTAGTACACTGTAAGATAAATTTTACCATTTGTTCTCTGAACCCTATAACCAGATCCTTTACTGCTGTATATCTGAATAATTGGGCTAGATTTTAAATTAATTTTCACAATGATCCACCATATTATTACATTACAGGTCTTTGTTGTTGAAATCAACATTCAAAGTTACTTTTATATTCTGCATGAAATTTCTATACTTCTGTAACTAGAGTGTACATAGTTTGTATTATTCAAAGCTCCTACAGCAACCCCATGAATATTATAGTATTATTCTAAAATTAACTTTTATGTGCATTTTGCTGCAAGACAGTTGAGCAAAGAATACAAATACAGTTTAGTCCAGACATAGCAACCTCTTCTGAACATGTCTTGGAGACAGCCAAAACTTTATACATATGGGGGGGGGGGGGGAGATTGTTTTACAAAGTACTTGGCTTACAGAAAGCTTTAACAAATATTCGCAGTAGAGAATTGAATTCCAGTGCTTATTCATTGCAAGAGATTGGTGTTTCTTACTGACTTTTCCTTAGTTTTGCAAGAAACTGAGGACCAGAAATAATTCAGAATTTGTGAACCACAACATCCATTACTGTGCAAATGCTATGGATACAGTAATATTTGCTGCACTTCTACCCAGTGCAATTGATTTTGATCTGACTCGGCTTATTACTTACCTATGGAAGACAAGACTGTCTTGGCCAGTTCTGTGGCTACAAAACTTTGCCCATCAGTTTCCAAATATCACCAAAACATCATTCTGAGCTGGTAGGCAAATTAGTTACAGGAGGTAACAAGCCTCTTCAGAGCTTTGTTTTTTCCTTTCTTACCATCCTACCAGTAAAATTATATCTATAAAGCAGTACAGCATGGACAAGTAGGATTTAATGATCCACTTAAAAACCAGGAAAGTGATGTTTATTTACTCTAGCTCGAACCCAGGAAGGCGATGTAGTAGCATTAAGCTCCAGCTTTGTTCGCAGAAATATCATAAGCATGTGCTTAACTTTAATCACGTCATTGCTCCCATACTGGACTTAATTGCTGCCTGGCTGCAGATACTTTCCAGAATAATGTCTTTTTGTCAGTCATTAAGATTTATATGCACAGATTTAATGGATCAACTCCAGACTTCTTTCTCACTAACGTCAATGGAGGGAAACGGTCACCCGAGACATCCGCACACTAGCAGGACAATTCCTATACTTCTGACAGCCACACAGCCTGACTCTACCAACTCCAAGTACACTGACAAGTTCCTTCTTGTACAAGGAGTCCCTTCCCACACAAGCAGCAGAATA
Source organism: Harpia harpyja (assembly GCF_026419915.1). Taxonomy (NCBI): domain Eukaryota; kingdom Metazoa; phylum Chordata; class Aves; order Accipitriformes; family Accipitridae; genus Harpia; species Harpia harpyja. The sequence goes on along the minus strand of NC_068969.1, from coordinate 14,911,477 downwards.
GGGAAGAATGACAGTTCTGTCCTGCAATCAGTGCTGGAAAAGGCAGACACACCCAAAAGCTTGTGCAATGTCACAGTCCAAGATAAAGATCAAACAAGCTCATATTACTCAGTCCAAGCAGTTTCTATTCTTCTAAATGTATCTTTATCTATTGTTCTGAATATATTATCTTATTCCTTTTCTGAAATAAGAAGCATACAGCAAATGAGGGCTTATCTTGTACCTAAAAGATCTGGGTGGCAATCAGCTTTTTGATCAAGATGTCTAGCTTCCATAGCCTTTCAGAAAAAGTGTGATAAAAGATAAAACCTGATTATGTGAGTGATCTCTCTGATGCCAGAAGTCCAGCCTTAAACCTTCTCTATCTGTCTCTGAAGAGCGAGCAACAATTATCTGTCCTTACTCAAGATGCATCGTTTGATCTGTGTTGTGAAGAGGCACAATAGCACATATAGATTGTATCACACAGACGATATAAAGCTCAACATGAAAAGTACTTTCCACAGAAATCTCTGCCATCACCGTTAGCTATCCTTTACAAGATACCAGAGATGTGTTCTGTGCTGTAGAAAACATAGAATATGATTTAGTTTGTGTATCAAGGAGTATAAACTCAAATTATGAAAGTTGATCACATCCTGTGTTGATTTCCAGCCACACCAGGACACTGACTACCCTTTAGTATGTTCTAGCTGGAGTCAAGCTGAACCAAATGCGAAGATTCATACTGCTGGCTGCTATTACGTATAGAGCAGGAGGGTAAACTGAACAGCCCAGCACATCTTGACATCTCTATTTCTATAAATTCCATAACAACAAAAAGAAGTGTTTCTTCTTTACCATCCTAAATAGTGAACAAGAAATAATTTGATAGGTCCCACAAGATCTATCTTATTTCAGCGCCATGTGGTTCAGAACTATTTACCCCAAACGACTCTTAACTATACCCTTTTCTAAAATATAAAGTCGTCAGCTGTAGTCTCATACCAAAAGAGTAGGGAGTAATAATCCTCCCTTGGTACAGTCCTGTGCAGGCTGGACTCCATTCTTTTCATGTCTGTAACACTTCCCCCATAGATCAGATGTTTCTTTCCTATATAAACTGATACATTAGAGGTTTCAGTGGATCTAAAAAACAAACAAAAGAATCTAAGTATTGGGAAACAATTTCCAGATTTATTGAATACACATTTCTCTCTACACAAACATAATTAAAACATTCAAGTACTAAATTATTCAAAGTGCACAAAAAAATGTTTAAAAAGATGATGGCATTAATTTTCTTATAACTTCATCTGCTTCCTTATATGGTCAGATTTTTTCAGCTACATAATAACATTCTTAATTCTTTAGAAAAAAATGTATTTGCAGTTATCTATTAAATAATTTTCAATTGTTAAATGACAAATCAGGAGAAAAATGAAAGCCTTTGTCCCTTACAAAACCAAAAGGGCCTCAACTGCATACCTTGGTATTTGACTTTTGGCACAATATTTACGTAAGCATACTGCTCCAACTAATAAAACACATGACATTACATAACTGTGCTACTTCCACTTAATATAATTTAGCGCTATGTGAATTGCAAAATTTCAAATTTTCACAATAATGCTATAAACTGATTATGCAGTGGAAAAGCTCTGAAACATTTGCCAAAACTCCCCATGAAATACAGAAACTCAGATTTATACTTAAGCATTTCACCATAAACTCTGAAGTCCAACCACATACGGATTTATATCAGTCCTTAGAGAATGGGGAAAGGAAACATGGGAATTTCCAATTTCTTCAGTAAGAGAGAACCTGGAAAAAAAACAGACTCTGCATTGACACAGCTTCTGTCAGATGCACTTCTGAACATAATTCAAAGATGAAAAAACAGCGATTGGAGGATAATGCCTTCTTGGAAAGATAACCTGTTCTACTACTCCAGTTACTGGGCATATTTTCATACATCAGCAAGCAGAGGGATGGTAGAGGAACGACCCTCACTGCTAAGTCACTGACACAAACCTGGCACATGTAAGAGCCATGACAAAGTCACTACTTGGGCAGCCATGGGGGAAAAAAAGAGAAAGTCTGCACTCTGCTCCTAGCAAATGAGTTGTTGGAATATGAAAACCATGGCCATGATGTGAGCCCTTTCGCTTCTAGCGACAAGCTCCAGAATGAAATAAATGCCTGTATCCGGTTTCTTGTTCAGCTGTCATGCTTTTGGCCCTGGAGACCCTTAGTTCAGTTCCCCTGATACGTGTTTACTGCCCAGGAATAGGTGGCTGCACTGTGTTATATGTGGATTTCCATTGCGAGACCTGTCAGCCTGGCACTGTTGACAAAATATCAATGCTTTTCTATCCTGATGACTGCTTCATTGCTGTGACTCTGATGATGAATGAGCAGTAAACATGCCACAAAATTAATTCAAACCTATAGCAGATTATCGTGAGAAGTTGAAAGTTACAAAAATAGACTCATTCTTATTACAGCTTTAAGACTGATAGGTAAATCTCATTCACAAAAGGAAGCTATAATGACATGAACATAAATGTTAATGTGAGGTTCAAATGCAATTTTAAATATTTATCTTGCATAGGTAAACAGCCACAGTGAATATCTGAAGAGTAAACACACATTAAATCAATTCAAGTGCTTGCAAACTAATCTATTTTTAAATACATTTACTTAAAGGCAAAGAGCCTACATTGCCAAGAACCCAGACATTCACTGATATACTTGAAAAGCAGCAGCCTCTTGTGACCAGCCATCTTCAACAGGTCAGCTCTCTGCCCAGCAATCAGGTTTCCTGGACTCTCTCATCCCTAATTCTCAGAACAGTTCTGCTCTCTTTGAAGTTGAGATTGAACATTTTTCCCAAAAGTGCACACAGGTGTCAAAAAAAAAGAAAAAAATGCTCCAAACATCTCCCTGCTGTCTTTGAGATGGAAGAGAGTTTAAAAAGCTAAAATGTGGATACACATTTGTACACCATTTTTGTTTTCATTATCAAAATCCTGGACTAGAACCCAATTGCAGCAGCTGATCTAAAACCCAGGAAGCTCCCATGGGCTAACCACTGTGCGGAAATGTTGACTTTTCCATGGTTTTGAATTTATTTTGATGGCTGATATCCAAACATTTCACAACTTACAGCTTTGGAAACAGATGCGTTTTTGCCTTAGCTTTTCCTGCCATGTAGTTCTGCCATGCAGATGAAATACAACAGAAAGTTTCATAAAGTGTGGTGGGCTTCTCATTTAGCAAGACTGGCAAACATAGGAATAGGCCACCACTGAAGACAGTGAGACCTTCTGAAACCTCTGCTTCACTTTTCTAAGCGAACATGTGACGATATCCTTAAAATGTAATACCAATTGCCAGGTACAGAGAAGTGGGCCATACAGGAAACCATTATCTTCATAAAGTAATGATTATATTTCCATATAGTAAAGCCAACGAGGTTAAGATTGTACCAAGAAAAAAAAAAGGCAGCTAGGAACTTTCAGACTGCTCCCTCCACATTATCCATAATATGGTTTATGTATCACTACTTAAAACTACAGAATAGGAAAGTGAAGTCTTAATATCTCTCTTTTAAATGAATACTTAGTTTGGACTTCTTTTTAACACAGACACCTTTTAAACATTCAATATCTCTCAAGACTAATTTTGCACTTTGTCAGAGCTGGGCATTACCTGCAAAAGAGTAATTACGATGTTCAATGAAGACCAGTTAGTCAGAGCTCTTTGTAGTTTTATAGTATGACGACAGAGTTGAAAACAAGGATATCTAATTTTCATCTGCATAATGTAACTAATTATACAACAATTCCTAGATTAAACAAATCTTGTATAAACATAATGCACTCATTTGTAGGGAATTCCCTCAGTTTAGTTAAGCAATTGCTTTTCTAATTCTTGATGTATCATTAAAACCTTCCTAATTTGAACAGAAACAGAGAAACAGATGTGTATCATAATACCATTGTCAAATGTAACCCTTGATACTTCAATAAATAAATGAAGGAAAAATTATATTTTCCTCATGTGCTACTTAGTTACTTGGTATGAAAATGAAATAACTGCTAATTACAAAATTCAGGGTTTCAGGATACAATTATATTAGGCTATACCAGCATGTAACTTGGCATACAGCAACATTTCTCCAGGTGATTTCCCATTCACATGGGGCACAATGAAGTTTTAAATTAAAAGAATCTAGAACCCTAGTATATTATTTGATCTTGGTCACTTCCATAAAACAGCAGGAGATCCCTCAGCTGTAATACTAAATGATGCCCGGATATGGAGACCATTGGCAGTTTGAACTGCAGATGAAGGCAGTTAATGGATGAACATCAAATGTTCTTAGATCACGAAGATGCTTATTTTACAGGATGTTATTACACTAATAGGTTGTAAAAGATCTTACAAGTACCTGGCTTTAATGTGTTTACCCCTGAAGACCATCAAAAACCTGCTTTGCAGGCAATACTTATGAATTATTACAGACCCAAAAAACAATTACCATTGTTTTCATCTGTTTCAGCTTCCAGGTTCATTACTGTAAACGTACATATAGTAAGAACAGTGAGCAATCTAGTAGAAAATAGATCACTTACAAACAGAGAATACGATAATGTGAGATTGATTAGATAAAATTAGGTAAAATTGAAGTCAGATAAATTAAACAGACACTTTCACCCGAAAAATTAGGCCTTTTAGTCTAGGAACTGTGGAGTATTTCATAAGCACTGGGTTGAACAATAGCCACTGAAGTTCATATCTATTTCAGCAAGTCACTTTTTCCCTGTTACCACCAATGTCTCACGGCCAGCTGCTTGGTACCTTCCAGCCTCTAGCAATGCCACCTCCCCTTTTCCCTTCCCAGCTGTTTTTCTTGCATATGAGAAAAGGGAAACAAAGTAAGATAGACAGGTCAGCCCAGGTTGGCAGGCATCTCTGGAGAAAACAATCCAAATCAAAGCCTCTTAGCATCTGTTTACCAGGTCCCTTGGGACAATGAATCTCACTTGAAAATACCTGCCTGAGGACATGCAGTCTTCATGCTGTGACAAGGCCTGAGTCTCCTTAGACAGACATATGCTTCCCATTCTCCAGACACATTACTCTTAATTTAAGAGGTACAGGTCTTGGTCTTGTCAGGCACTGGAAGGTGGTACACAGAGTTAGCAGGTAACTGCGCTAGTTGGAATTGGTGTCATTTTAACAACAGGTTTTTCAAATACAAGTCCAAGGGTACCTTACAAGGAGCAGTCTGCTGCAGCAAGAACTGGACCCAAGAGGCTGTGTGCTTGGCAGTAGATGCAGGTCTTGATATAGCGTTTCTAGGCACAATTTATGGCTATAATTTTAATTTTAAAGTTATACAAAGCACTGAACTGAAAAGAGCTCAATTAACATGCATGAGGCCAAACTTCCTGCTGATATAATTTCTCCAGCTTCAATGGAACCAGAACACAAGTGAATCTGGCTCATTATTTCCTATTTTTCTGAAGACATACAGATAATAGTATCTGTTATACTGTTATCACAGCAGGGAAGGAGCTCTGTAACAGTGACCACTAATGCCGTATGCTGTGGAAAAGATAAACAGTATTTCTTGCTTCCAAACAATGAACAGGGAGATTGTATCTGGTCTCACATAAGCTAATATTCAGTGTAAGCCCTTACACTACATCGTGATAACTGACATACTCTGGCTAAACATGAAGCAAGCCATGGATGCAGTCTTCTGAACAAGCAAATTACGTAATTTAAATACTGTCCTCAGGCAAAAGTAAGGAAATGTAGGACCTAGTCCAAATCCCACTGCAGATGTGGGCAATTTCACTGCTAGCAACAGATTTTTTTTTTTTCTCAGAGGTCAGACTCTACCCAGGTATGTGGTGACGCCTCATACATAATTCTTTCTCTTTTTTTGCTTCTAATTTCAAAACTGTAGCCTATTTTGCCTATCCTACGGTTGGGATTTAACACACTTTGATCTTGGTTTGCTGATATTTGCTAAGCTGCATGCTGGGCTTTCAAAAAGGAGATTAACTTGTCCCATTAGCTCTTTATGCACAGACTTCCAATCCACATATACGTTCCCTACACCTGCCCTGCAAACTGAGGGTCACAACTAAAGAACCATTTCCTGTGGAATGGGACACCAGAAAATTTTGAAAGCATGTTACTCTGTGCTTTTATCTTCAACTTTTTTTTTTTTTTAACTTATGCAAACATTGCCACACAGGGCTAACCTATGAATAAATATTGTATTTAGCCAGGCTTGATGCCCTTCTAGCACTTAGTTCTTTTCCTTTTCAGCAGTAGCAACCCAAGAGATTTCATTAGTCTAATTCTACTCTAATCAAACATTCCCACTGAGGAACAGCAACTAATTAAGCACATGAAGATTAATGAAAAATATAAGAAGAAAAGATATCGCAGTTGTTAAATTTAAAATAGCTCCTGTGCCACTATTTAAAAAAATTATATATCAAATTTCATTACAGCCTCATTTGAAGAAATGGTAAGAATTAATATTAACAGCAAATCTTCATTTCTTAGCTAGTCACTAGCAGTTACAAGGCCAAATACCAGCAGTGTGATACCTTCCTTTACTTCTATGGAAAATAAAACACAGTTGCAATGCTACACCAGGAAGATTAAAGTATGTCTCAAGACCTTCCCTGAGAGAACAGGCACTGTTAGAAGATCACTGTGGGTCAGATTTCACAGGTAGGTCATGTTCTGCCATCTGCTAATAGTATCACAGAGTATTATCAATTGAGACAGTTGCCTGATGAGATACTAGATAGCTATACAGCTGCATTAGAAAAATTAGCCAGGACACGTCAATTTGCTAACCTTACTGTAATGAAATGATAGATGACCAACTGGTGGGAAAGGCCACAGCTTCCTGGATCCGTGCAGTATTACCTTCTGAATCAAAGCTGACACTAAGACAGGAACATCTCTCCTCAAGTGGAACAAGCCTTCAAGGAAGCCTAGGCTCTTGAAATAAAAGTATAAATGTAAGCTCAGGAGAAACTGATCTGCAAAGAAAAGCTTTGTGTTTAAGGAATCTCAGCATGTCCTGAAATGGTTCTTCTTATAGCTTTTTGACAGCTGAAGCAACATCCCTTCCTTGCTAAAAGTGGCTTAGAAGAATAAAGGAGATTTGCTTATGATGAAAGGCACCACTGCCCAACAAATAATGGCATTTACATAAATAAGTTACAATTACTAGTGCTCTCCTGTCTTGGAGATAAGTCCAGTGTATATTTCCAAGTGTATGCATGCACAGATTTAAAACATTTTTGCCATGGCCAAGGTGCCACCCAAATGTTGCTCTTCATGATTCATCTTCTCATCTGCTTCCTAATTCCCTCATGCAGCATTTTTGCTGGAAAACTGAAGGCCAGCCATTTTTTAAATGTTTTGTTAAATTCTGGCCTTCAGATTCTGACTTCCTTGAAGCCAAAAGAAGTTTGGCATTGAATTTTGGATCAGGCCATGGTTTTGTCACGGGATCCAAGATGCGCCTATAGATGCCATCACATTTTGCTTGAGCCTTTACCAGCATTTGGCTTCTAGTGTGGCTGATAATACATCAGTGAAAATTCTCTGCTACTCATTATCCCCACCAGATGTATTAATATCCCAATGAATTAAGCTGCAATTACTTTTCTCCTACCTTTGGAATATACTACAACTGATACATGAATGGCTTGTTTCCTTGCTTCATATCTCAGCCCAAATATGTTCACATTAAAACCCCTATTTGCTCACCATTATGAAGGGGCAATGCCCGACCCTAATTCTCTTGGGAGGCAGCCGGCTGCCTTTGGCATGTGTAGCAAGGTAGAAGCACCACAGACACTGCTGTCATGGAATATTCAAGACTGCTGCTAAGACTTTTTTTGCAGCAAGCCCATAAAGATGCCTGTGCTGTTTCTGGCTAAATGGATAAGAAAAAAGAATGCTTCCTGCATGAGCTGAAAATGAGAAGGGATAATTAAATCAACTCTCGATACTGAAACAACACAGTAATGGTTTATCTCTCTCACTCAAATGCACAAAGTTCAGACTGGTCTGACCTGATTACTGGAGGCCAGGATCATAAAAGAAATGACCGAGTGGAGGAAGAAATCACTCTCTGGGCACTTGCTGGCATGTGGTTCTGAACAATGGGGAAAAAGCTGATACACTGTAGGCTCATGAGGATGTCTGCGTGGTGGGTGCCACATACCCATGAGTCACGTCCTGTTCAAGGCACGCATGCTTTGAAACCTGTTTGTTGTGAACAGTTTTCTTTAGGAGCTGACCGACTACTGAGTAACACTGAGAGTAGACCTGTATTCAGGGCTGCTGGGACAACCACAAGAAACTGCTGCTCAAAGCTAGCCTGGAAGAAGAAAATGGCCATGCATATGGCCAAATGCAGATTTTAGTTGCTTTTTTTTTTTTTAAGTGGCAGGCAGAAAGTCAGACTCCTAAAGCCATTCATGCATACCCATGGGGAGCACTGAGCTGCCTTGGTGTTCATTAAACACAGTCCTCCATGCTTCAGTTGAGCTTTGCCTCTGCTCAGGAGAATGACAGTGAAAATAACAGTCTACCTATGTTGGAACATATTTTACTCTGAGCTCACTGGGGTCAGTAAGAAACCTGTCCCTTCAGGAAACCTTATTTTGCTTCTTGTCATTGCCTGCTTACAGCACAAAGGAGCTTGAATTGTTACTGTCCAAACACTTGGCTCTCAGTTTCCTTCTAATAAACCAGCAGTACAGGACACTCACCTGGCATTACAAAACTTCAGCTGGCCTTCTCATTCTTAGACTCTGTAGGACTAACAGCATTTATACTTCTTGCCACCAAAGCCAGGACAGAGCAGGCACAAAACAAAAAAAAAAAAGATGTTAATCTTCAACAACTCTTTTCCAGACTAGAAGTTTAATTATACATGTTATGTCTGTGGTGCAGCTTAGTGCAGAGAGTGTATTATTTCAGACAATGTCATTTGTTCAGGGAGATTTTTCTTTTCGTCCACCAGAGTAGACCCAGAACATAACCATGCAATAATAGACATGCAAAGGGACTTTGCTCCTTGTGCTGTGAAAGACATCAAAACACATTAGCTACAGAGCATAGGTAGGTTCTTGAATGGATGCATACTTTCCTTAGACACTGCATTTAAATGCTCTAAGTATTAGACTTGTCCCTCCAACTCACTTTCATATACACAAATAGCAAAAATATCTACAATAGATGCACGGAAAATTGCTTGAAGGAACTTCCTGGACAATGTTATGCAGAAGATCAAGTAAACCCTTCCAGCCTTGGAATCCAGGAATACTGAATTTCTTGCTCTACAGTAAGAGGGGAAAAAAAAAAAAAAAAAAACCACACACCACACACAAAACCAAAACACCTTTCTTTTTTTTTTTTTTCAGTTACACAAGAATTACACTGTATTTTTTATCTCTAGCTTGTTCAGGTTTAGCCTCTTTGCCCACGTCCATAAAAATGTGCTGCTTACTGATGCTGTTTGTATACAGTCTTATGTTACTTTCTTTTGGAGGAGAAAAATTACCATTAGGGTACAGCAACAAATCTGCACTCAAGCAGACTGTGTATTGCGCATGTTAGTTAGCAAGGTATCTTTATTATAGTTAAGCAGTTAAATATTGACCATGAAGCTGAGCAACAGCGCAAGTGCTTTATCTAAATTACCTTTGATCAACTGGTTTGAGGAGGTTGCTGAAGATAAAGTAGTCTATGGGGCTTACATGAAATCAGCCCACATACAAACTCGTCTGCTGTGGAACTATCAGCAAAACTGTTTCAAGACAGATTACAGTCTTATGGCCCAGGACTTACACACTGTGTAACTGGTCTATTGAAATACATGTTGAGATACATTACCAAGGAAAACTGCCAATATAGCATTATTTACACAGAAAAAGGGCTGTATCTACCTTACCTCACTTCTTTAAGATCGCTAGAAAGACCAAAGAGGACAGGAGTGGACATGGGATCCTGAAGTAATGCCACACAGCAAAAATTCAGCTTTGCTCTTTATGTGGAGAAATAATGGGCAGTGCAGAGAGATTCTTGCTGGTCCTAGTTGTGTCTCAAGGACATAACATGAGCCCAGCAGGTATCCATACCAGGAGATTTCCAGACACCAGATAAAACAGGGAGGCATTACAGTATCACCATTCAGTAGAAGACTTAAAAACTAAATAAATTAATTTGATCACATTTTTCCTAATCTGACCTTTTCCTACCCATGTCCACACACCCTCTCTCACACATACATCAGGGCCAGACCACCCAGAGAGGAAGAGAAGAGGCAAAGAGCTCTGAGGAGGTTTCATCTACCCTTAAAGTAGACGTCGTGATCAGCCCTCAGTGGTGCCATCAGCAGTATGCCAAATCTGAATACACAACCTGTCCCTGGCCACCATCAGACCTGCTGTTCAGCAGCACACAGCCAGGGACCAATGGAAGGGGGACATGGCACAACACTGCATCCCACAAGAGGCCGAGAAGCACACAGGAAGAAAGCAAATACAAGCATCTCACTTCTAATCCATGGAGTCGGGACAGAGTTTATACACCAGCCTGATTTGCAGATGTGAGATTTAAAAAGAGGGAGTGAGAAAGACCAGATCTGCTTTCAGTAGGCATGCTGAGCTCTGCTGAAAGATCAGACCCCTCCCTGCACCATCCCTGGAGGAGGTGACCACCGGGCTGGACTGACCGCTGCTCTGCTCCAGCCCCGCAGCTCCCATGGAAGCTACGGAGGGAAGCAGAGCGCTCCAGTTACCGTGGCATCCCTGACAGCAGCCCTCCAAGTCTTACGTTAATGAGTTTGGAGTCTGATGTTTACATGCTTAGTTTAAAAGTATAATGATTTAGGAGTCAGCAGGATTACATCAGAGAGAAGCATTTTGCCTCGAGGTTTTCTTTAGAAATTAGACATATCACTTTTAAATACGCCCACTAGCATTTTAATGTACCTTTGAGATGTTTCTGCTCTGGTGTGGCATCTCAAAAGCACAGGAAGAGGAAAATGCAGGTCTGCAACATCTAGACTGTAGGAGGAGAGGGGGAGGTTGGTGTCCCCAAGGAAATGGTTTGGGGCTAATGTATGGAATCACTTTGTAATTCAGACTTTCTAACAGGATTCTCACAATAAAGGCTCCTAAATCTCCACACCTTTTGATTGATAAAGTAGGAATATCCCTGGGCAGAATGAGGACACCAGCAAACATGCTTTAAATTAAAGGGAAAGCAAGCTGAGCAAGATGCGACCCAAATAGCTGAGTGGCAGTGTACAGGCAGCATTACTTGTCCAAGCCTCAGGGAATTTACCAGGCACTGTTCAAACATGCACTGCTGCTCCAGTACTATGAGGCCCCAGAACAAGACAGGCTATGATCATAGTCACATCTTCATGCATTTTTTTGCTCAGTACCTCTTATTGTAGCTGAGCCAGACAGACAAAACAGGGACCAAGCAGAAGAAACTAAAACTGCAGTTACAGCTGATGTTGCTTAAATGTCTAATTGTCACCATTACATGGATTCAACTTTTTAAAAATAAGTTTCCCGTAATTATTTCAAGTTTTGGGCCTAATTCCAGTGGAGGCTTTAATGGGACTCATTCTGACAAGATATAGGACATTGTCCCAATAGAGTCTCATTTGGATATGGGCCACCTACAATTACCAATGAGCAGAGCTGTGCAAGATTAAAAGCACAGGCAGTATAGTTTCTACCTTGTGTCCCAGGCTCTGTGGATTTGTTACTCATCCAGCCTGTCCATCTGGGGAGCAAACAGCATGTACTCCTTGATGAGAAACTCTGGCCAACCGACCAGCTGTGAAAAAAATAGATTACTCTTGTCATTTTTTTCTCCTAGGTAATTTGCTGGGAGTAAAAATATAATTTCTTTGAAGGTCTGCAGTTAAAAGAAGATCCAAGGGATGGGTCTTATTTATATTTAAAGTCCACCACACTTATTTGCTAAATCCAATTTTGAAGATATATCACTGATGGAACAGTTTGCCCTGTCATTTGGGACACTGGAAAAGTGAATTTCTATTATTCAGAGTACTGTCAAAAATACAATGGCTGTTAAAAGAAAAAGTTCCTTATAAATGCACTACTGCACTCTATGAGAGAAAGGAGACATTATTAAAAAGGTATTAAGAAAATGACGGGAAAAAAAACAGACGTTCCTGCTGCACCCAGGAAACTGAACAGACAGATCTTTTCTTATTCAAGAGGGTTTTGTGCAAAATTCCATGGTTGTTCTGAAATTTTAAGTTAAGAACAGGTCAGTGACCTAGAACGGCTCTTAAAAGGCAGATTGCAAGTGGCAGACTAAACGGCATTATAATATGAAAATTATACTTTTTGGCTTATATTCAGTTGTAGTTGCAGGTCTATCTGATAGTAGCTCAGTCATGCTCGCTAACAGATTTACTGCTTGAGCTTAAGAAGCAGAGGGGTTTGCTATAGCTTCTAAGACTTTCTCTGGAAAACATCACCAAAGGCTGCCAGAAAACCCACCTTTCCTGTGATAGAGAGTGAGAATCCAAGCAAGTCCAGATAGTACCGTGGGGTTTAAAGGTATACAAGAGATTTCTGCTCTGTGTTTTTTAGACCTTGTATCGGATGAGACAAGACTACTCAGATATGCATGTAAGGCTACTGGTCTTAAAACTTTCTTTAACACATTGTCCCAACTACCAAGTGATTTTAGGAAGTTATTGGTGATTGGCACATCAACAGGACTTACTACTCAGCAGCTGTCCTGAAGTATACCAACTAGTTGTTATGTATAGATTTAGGTCTATCAGTGCAAGAATCACCCTTTCAGGGACACTAGTTCTGTGCACGTAAGTCATGTCATACAGACTTGAGAGCAGTGAGTATAGTACGACCCCAAACTCTATCACGAGAAATAAAATGCTTTTATATCATCCTGTCATTCCCCACCACCTGCCACAGTTCTAAAATGAAAAAAGTAAATCCTATTACTTTTTTTATACCTAAAGGAATATAAAAATTGCAGAAAAGTATTCTGAAATACAGAAAATACCGTTCTCCTTTATGATTCACCCATTATCTCTGCTCCACATGGTATAAATACCCTTCCTTTCCATGCATACTGCACTTTCTATACTAGGTAATGGAAAGAGATGGATCTCAGTAATTACTAAGAGAGAGAAGCCACAACAGGAAAATCAGCGCTTGCTGTGTGTAATGCAGCAATTGCTAACCCGACCTGACTGGCAGAGGTCATGCAGAAGGTATGACTCCAGTGCTGTCTGATGCCTCCGACTTTAAGCACCAAACTCCCCCGGATAACTGAGAGCTAGTCAGAACAGCATCTTCAATGTTAAAAGGAGAGAGAAGAACAGATGTGTTCCCCCTGATTGAGAAAAATCTCTGGTAACAGCTGAGCTGTCAAAAGGAGATGATGGCAGGGAACCTGCACTACAAGCAACTGTACAGACTACTTACTCCTATGATGTCAAAGACAATATCTCAGCGGACAGCACTTATCCAGCATATGCAGTACTAAAACATTGAGGCACATGCTTCAGCAGAGATGACCTCAAGAAATTAAACTGCTTCCCATTCTCATACTCAAAATTACCTTTGGTCTAAGGAAATAAGAGAAACATGCCAAAAAGCAAAATTTCTTATCTTGCCTTTAACATTTGTATATTTCAATTTATCACAAAGAAAAACAACAACAACAACAAAATTCCCGGTGGTTTATGAGTACAGAGTGAAGTCAGATGGACCGGTTCACCTTGTAAGACTCACCCAGTCTTGATTCGGCTAAACTTTCAGTAGAGATACCAATAAAAAACACTTACCAATGACTTCATAGAATTTAATGGTAAAATTCTACCATTTTCAAATGCTTTTCACCCCAAACAGCTACCCCATTCTTTTACTTTTCCATGTATGTATAAAAGCAGCATGGATGCACCCAAAGATATGCATTGCAGTAGTCAAATTCAACATTTGGCCTTTCTTCAACAAAGTCCTTTCACAGCACCCATGGGAAAAGAGGAGTTCCACAAAACAGAGAACAAATCCTAAGGCTTCTTGGTTTATTTGCCTGAAACACTGTGGTCAGTCAGTTATAAACTCCCACATATATTAACCACACCAAATTATGTATATTCCATACATCATTTTACATATAGTGGACTGTTTCCAACATGAAGGCTGATAGTTGTGTAAATCATGTAAATCAGGCTGAAGTCAGTGAGCTACACTCTAACTATGCTGATATATTCCAGTAGAAACCTTCACCCACAGTCTTATTTGCTGTTTTCACAAAAGGCTTGTTTTTGAAAGATTTTTGTATAAGTTAGGTACAGTAAACACAACCTCTACTTCAAAATGCACCTATACCAGCCATCCTCAGACCAGTCTTATGCTGGTTTAAATTCAAAAATACTTACAGATGAAGGGTTATCCTCAACTTTAGAAACTCTGATAATACATTTATTTTTTTTTCCCCAGAAAATGCTATCTTGAAGTCAATATGATCAAAATGCATGCTTTTTTTTTTTTGGTTACATATTAATAAGTAGTCGCTCCAATGGAAGTCAGTCCAAATCAGGGTCTATGGCAATTTAAGAAACAAGACAATATATGTCAATTAAGATGATTTTTTTTGTATCCTGAAGCACCAAAATTAAGAAGTCTGACCATTTAATTATAGAGAAATATATACCACAATATATACACACGGAGGGATAAATATTTGAAAAATATATATGCATATATGAAATATATGTATTTCCTACCCAATATTTCAAGTGTATTTTAATCAATGATTTATCATAAATAGAAGACAAAGACTATTTTCCACTCATGATATAGGCAGCTGTGGTGAACATTATAAAATATTGACTCAATATACATTTCTTTTCTTTTGACTGCACTGAAATCTATCTAGTAGTGAATATCTCCACCGCAAAGAGGGTCTGACACTGGATTAGGAGCCATTTAAGCCTGAAAAATTAGTCTTTATCAGGCCTATGCACAGGAGCAAGTTTCACATAATGAAGGCAACATGATTCAACTGCGCAAGGCTGTGTTTTAAGTAGAATGGACAGAAGGCAACATGCCCAAAACCCACAGTGTTCTGCTGCTGCATGAGGTGGGAGATGTTTAGCCAAATATTCTGCTGGCATATGTCCATTGACTTGGAGTCAAAGCAGTCATAGCAGTACAGAATCTGCTAACAATTAACCATATTCATACACACAGAAATACACTGACATGAATACACACGCACACACAAGCTTATTCCTCACACAGTTTCCAGATTAGTCATCTTGTGGGTACAAAAAGATACATGCTCATATTTTATACAGTACATTTGAAGTCTGAGCTACAAAAAGATTCCTGCATGTAAACGTATGGGTACATTTCCTTCGAGTGGAAAGGTATGTCAGGAGAATATGATTTCACAGCCAGATCTATAGCAACCACCCCCGAGATAACCCCAGAGGCAGTTCCATGGCCAGCTGTTCAGAGTTCACAGAAAATTCAGGCAATAAGCCAGAGCCAAGCCCAGATGCTGCTATTGGGAACTTTCCAAAGCTTTACATCTGGATCCTGCTTCTGCCAAATGCCCCATCTGCCTACGAGGTGATAAATTCCACCTCTCAGAGGACAAGTAGCAAGAGAACACAGCAGGGAAAGGGAGCACCAACAGCACCAAATTGATAAGAGAGACAGTTAACACTTGGTTGGAATTTAAGAAAGTATTTTCTCAGTATTTTCCTGTTCCACGTTCCTACACCAGCCTTCCACAGAAGGCCTGAAGTACTGCTTTTCCATGGCGTTCAACTAGTGGGACACTAGTTGCTTTAGGTCTCCTGGATACCAAGGCATGTGCCAAGTGTGCAAGAGCGATACAAATGGTTTGTGGGGGTTTTTTCCCCATGATGTCAAGAGAAGGCTCAGTTAAGTCTGAAGAGGGTAAGGAGATGAAAACTGAGTCCCAGCGTAGAACTGATATATGAGGCTACCAAGGGGCAGGACTGTCCTTGAGAAGGGTTGTAGATTTTAAAAAGATAGGTTGTTCAGGAGAAAGAATTAGTACTGCTAGAGTAAAAATGTATTCCTTTATGCTCATGAACAGCAGGGAGGAAGACGAAACTGCACAGAAAAAAAATACGCATCTACTAGTGGGGCACACATCAGATTTTTGCAACTGAGTACAGTATCACAGCAGCCAAAGCAGAAGAATTCAGTCCATGAGAATTCAAGGAGGACATTCTGTATCGGGAACTGTACAGCAAGGAGAGATTAAAAAAATATTGTGGAAACAGTTTTACGTGCTTTAGGGTTTCTATTGCACCCCTTTTTGGCACCTTCTCCTTCAAAACTGGCAGTAGCTCAAATCCCTCTGAATTTCACAGAATCATCAGCTTGTCTCTCACACTGAATTGCAGAAAACTCAGCTTGGGGTGGGATCCTCAGTGAAAGGAACTTGTCTGAAAAATTCCATAGCATTATATAGCTCAAAGCCTTTGTAGTATCACCATTGTTAACAGCAGTGGTTTGTACACCACCCTAGAAAACTGCAATTATTTTTCAATAGGGCTAAGCTTTTGAGGAAAGCTTACATGGCATCCATGCTTAAAAAGGAGTTAAGGGCCAAACTAGGAAACTACAGAGCTGTAGCACAGGTGAAGATCCTGAACTCTGTGATAAGGCAAGGAACAGACGACTATTCGGACAGGCTGCACAGTGAATGGTCCAAGAGGATTTCTAAGGGGAAGGTCATGCTCAGCAAAGCTTTTGTGAGCAAAATAATGAAAAGCTGTCAGGACTGAAGCTAGAAATACAGGGTAGTTGGCTCCATGAATGCTTTTTATACAGTATTATATAACACTAGTATATAAAGATGAGTAAGTATGGCAATGATGGCACAATTCATAGACAGGAAAATGAGTTCAGTACTACATCTAAGGTCAGTGATTAGTAATAGATGGGTTCAATTTGGAAAGGAGAGTGAGAATTGACTTGTGTTGCAATCTGGCTTTGTGCAGGGCCCAATTAATAAATAGGGCACAACAGCACCATGGAGGAGGCAACCGAGTTTACTTCCTGCCTATACATTCATAGTTGTCTGAAGCATCTGTCAGTCCCTGAAAAAACAGACACAAAAGCAGCTATACATTAAAAAAAGAAAA
Source organism: Harpia harpyja (assembly GCF_026419915.1). NCBI lineage: Eukaryota > Metazoa > Chordata > Aves > Accipitriformes > Accipitridae > Harpia > Harpia harpyja. The sequence goes on along the minus strand of NC_068969.1, from coordinate 14,894,220 downwards.
AGTCACTGGCAAGCCAGTGACTTATAAACAATGATATTTTAACATTAAATATCACAGAGAACATAATACTGCTTAGAGGCTAATCAAGTTAATAACCCTTTGTGCAAGGTACCATGTAAACAGAATAAATATCATCCCCTGCTCCAAAGGCCTTACAACTGTGAGACAAAATAGAAAATACATGACACAGTGGGACTGACATTTCAAGAAGATAAAAGCCTAATAGCAAGCATGCTAAAGATACTACAGTGAAAACAGTCCAGAGAACAAAGGCAAACAAAAACTGAAAACCAAACACCAAGAGTCTGGCAGTGAGAAGTTATGGAAGCAACCATCAAAACACAACTGCACGTGAGCAAGCTAAGGAAATCTCCTCGGGGCTTCCTGCAGAAAGGGTAAAAAAGGCTCTAAAGACAGGAGCTAGAACAACAGAAAGAAGCATAGATACAGGTAGTTTATATATACACATACACATGTGTATATAGACATATATGAACAGATACAAAGGATTAGACTTTCCTGAAGGGCGAAGCAGACCTGTGAGCTTGCAGAGGCTGTGGGGTAGGACAGTGAAGAGCAATTCTATATGTGATCCTTCAGCTGACTCCTGTGAAGTCGAACTCTCACAAACTGCCCCACAGATTGCTACATGGAACCACTCACCTCAGCCTTGTTCTGTGCAGGTGCATGCTGAAAGCTGTGGCCTGTTCATAGCTGATGGCATCTCTCCCACCCTTCTGACAGCTCTCCCTCCCTTTCTCCACATACACACTATTTGTCTTTTCTGTCAACAAACACATCTGATCTAGTGGAAAGAGATAACAACTTGCCCAGCAGGCACCATGTAAGAAACACAAATGCAAAGTGTCTCAGGTCAAAACCTGATCATTTTCATCTGCTCTGGTTTCAGCTGGGATAGAGTTAATTTTCTTTCTAGTAGCTGGTATAGTGTTATGTTCTGGATTTAGTAGGAGAATAATGTTGATAACACACTGATGTTTTCAGTTGTTGCTAAGTAGTGTTTATATGAAGTCACAGATTTTTCAGCTTCTCATGCCCAGCCAGCAAGACGGCTGGAGGGGCACAAGAAGTTGGGAGGGGACACAGCCAGGACAGCTGACCCAAACTGGCCAAAGGGATATTCCTTACCATGTGATGTCATGCCCAGTATATAAACTGGGGGCAGCTGCATGGTGCTTGGTTGCTGGCTGGGGTTAAACCACATCATCTCCAAAAAAAAAAAAAAAAAAAATCAAATTTTATCTTTAAAAACAGTCCATAAAACAATCCACAACTACACGGAATAAAATATGCCAATTTTAGTAAGACTGAAGCTCTGACTGGCACTGTGAAGAATCTTACCTCTGTGGGATCAGTTCTGCGTTCTCCCCCAAAAAAGGATTTAGAGGAATTTTGTTCACTCATTAGAAGTTTATTTGGGTTTTGGTTTTTTTTAAATTGGTTGTAATGCCCCAAGGAGGGTGGATGCAGAGGGACTGATGGCACCAATCATGTCTCTATTCTGAATTACCTATTAACAGCATGCTGCAATGCTACTTACCTTTGTCCGGCATTCATTAAGGTTGCAAGGCACAGAGCATGGCACCAGCTTTAATTCTGGCAAAGAGGGTTTGCCTTAAGTGCACTGGAGATCTATACACTTAGGTAGTTTGACATTTCATACAAAACTGTCACCTCTTCCTAGAGAAGGATCAGAAAGATCCAGTGAGCTACCCACAGAAACAAGATGGGCTTGAGGTTTGCAGCTGGATTCAGGGCACGAGGCCCATGGCTCATGGCAGAAATGAGTTTTAGGTCCCTTGCCCCACGTTCACCTCATAGCTATAACAAGAAAGAAATGTAGTGAGTATGAAGGACTACCTGGTGAAAATACATGAGATGCAATAAACAAGTCTTCAGGCGGCTGTTGCTATTGTGACATTAGATGAATGTTCAAATTCCCAAATACACACCTTGTTATAGTACTGCTGAGTCATGGCACCTGTGATAAACCTGTCACTATCATGTTAAAGCCAGAAGGAATCACACTGGTCTTTTAGAATCACTTTTTGCAACACATAAATCATTCAAATTATCTTCAGTCTACTTCTGGTACGCTTCAACCTTCTCTCATACAATATCTTTCTTACAATTTGTTAGGACTTGGAACTGTATTTAGAAAGAGACCTGAATTCCCACACAAACAACTGTGGCTGGATCTTCCCGTTCCATGGATGGGGAGAAGCACTTAAGAATGGGATTGAGAGCCGCAAGCCAGCTAGGCAGGAAGCTGCATACACCAGCCCATAAAGCAGCACTGACAGAACTGACATGACTTTATCCTGTACCTCCTGAGGGATTAGGCACCTCACTCTGGGTTGCCAGAAGCATTTACAACACCTTAGGTTTCATGGCCATGAACCTGCACCAGACTTTCGATACCTAAATTGTCCCTCTCAGAAGGGAACAGGGATCAGCCTTAAATCGGCATGGAGGTGGTTGCTACAGACATTGTCTCCACTAAATACACAGGCTGCGATGATTAAAGCAATCGGAGACTGATGTCCCAAGAACTTCTACCACTGCAGCAAATCCATGGATCAGAATCTGCCACACCTCAATGATTACCTTGCATTTCTCCAATATTTTTGACTAATACTCTTACTAATTCAGCTTCACAATGCAGTGATCTAGCAGAGCAATCTAAGGGAGCAAGAATGGAACTGGACTTTCAGCACAGAATTGTGGCTTTTACTGTTGCTTTTTATTATTTAATACAGCTAGATTCCCTCAAGTTCTTTTTGTTTGGGGGACTATTATAGGAGATTTTTGGTCCTGATAGGTGCTAGAGTGACCTGCACTATTTTCCAGCGTTGAAAGCCAAAGATTTATGTACATTAGTAAAAAAATCAAAATCTTTCACAAGAAGGCAACAGTGCAGCATGTTGCCAAAACAGCAGAGCTGTTTACTGCCATGGCTGGAATGCATTTCTGCAAAGGAGTGAGCACCACCTTGATTTAACGGAAGAGCAATGCTGCATTTCTGTATATCAGCCAGTGTAAGATCAATGCCTTCTGATGTGAGACTACTGCACACCAGAGAGAACTGACTGATAGAAGCATTAACTAATGTTTGTAACATGATGGTTTTACAATCAGTATCCTCATATCTTTTTAACCAAGGGCTCCTATAAAGCAGTAGGCAACACCATGTCACTTTAATAAGCCTCTATAACCAAAATTCAAAATTTAGCTCTTTGTACACACAGCTATACATCTGTGTGCATATGCACATACATGTACACTCCATGAAATGTCTTTTAAGATGACTGCTTATAATTAGTGGTACAGAATTGCACAAACTGAGAATTATTGTTTTTAATGGAAAATAGGAACATTATGGAATTAGGGGTTTTCCAAATTTTAGTGAGATTATTTGTGGCCCTAAAGGTCCTCTGAGAACTCTGGTTTATTTATGTCATTTTCTAACAGGGCACATTAAGTTGGTACAAAATCTTACCTCATTGCCAACCACTAGTCACATCAATTTACAGCAAACTCAAATATGGCTTACAAGTGGGAAGCCCAAATTCCAGCTTTGATTTGTCCTTTACTGTAAAACTGAAATTGAGCCATTTTGGGGTTAGAGATGAAAGAAAACAATGTACTTGTAGACTCAGGCTCAATTCTAAGCAAAAGCAAAATTAAGAACAACAAAATTAGTATTCTGAAGCCTGTGGTGAACTCTACTGGCTGAAGACTTCTCATTTATCCATTGCTGGTTTGCAAAATTTAAGACATGTTTCCAGCATCAGCAAGACTAAAATCAAAACTATTTCTACTTTTCCTCATCACTAATGCAGATTAATTCATTAAGAAGTAAGCAAAGACCATCAATCTAGCTTCCAGGTAATCAATAATAAAGTCCTATAGGTTCAGACTGACCCATCTCTATTTTCACTGGAAAACAATTAGTGGCTTGAGTGTTATTAGAGTATATTGGACCAATTCCAATAGACATGTAATGAATGGAATTAAACTGATTTAATTAACACCTGCATATTGAAAGACATACAAAACAGGCCTGGCCAGAAATATATAAGAAATGTGATCCCAGTCTGAATCTTCTCTTCAAGCTGCTCTCTGCAAAAAGACAAACCTGCTCTCTTGGCTCCAGTCTCTGTCCCATTATTTTGCTCTACAGCTCCCCCTTGATCAGGGCAGCCTGGGAGGCTTTGCAGAGATCTGACCATGAAGCCCTTTTGCTGTGCTCTGTTATTTCCAAGAGGCAGAGAAGTAATACGGAAACACAGCCAGTCAGATCAGTCTCACATGACAGCATGCAACCAGTTTAGTCTACTGACTACTGTCCAGGCTCTTGTGGAGTAGAGTCAAAGTTTGAAGAATTTTTTTTTTTTTTTTTTTAAATCCTTCCCCCTCTTTATGGGTTCATAATAGAAACAAGTAGATATCACAAAGTTCTGTTGTAGTCCTGTTTTGTGTCCAACATTACAGCAACTTGAACGCTGTAAGAGCTGCAGACCCCAAGACAAGCCTTACAAAGATTCTAACAGAAATTGCAGCAGGAAGAAGAGATTAAGCCATCAAGCCCATATCCTTGCTCATGTGACACTGCTTCAGTTCTATACATTTCAGGTGTCATCTCCCTATCTTTGTTCATATTTTTGCAGATATGTTCTCTGTGTCTCAGCCAGATGATTTTATTTTGGAGTTCTCATTCACATCCAGCTGTCTTTTTTTTTGTTTGCACATTAACAATAAAGCAGGGTTAAAAAAAATAAAGAAGGTTCATTTGACAGCAACGCATTCATTCTTTTTAAACTCAAAACATTGACACAGCTCAAGCAGCTACCTCATATCTTCAGGTTCCAGCAGACTAATGGAAGGACTGATAACCAGCCCACAAATCATTTCCATGCCTGTGAACATGCTAAATACAGGGTGTTTCTGTTCTGTGCAAAAGAATCTCTGCATTATCATTCTGTTTCTCCTTAAGAATTTTTTACTGATGCTTTTATGTTTCACTTGGGGTGGGGAGAAAAAATTAACAGATTTCTGTTCATCTTTTTCTCTGTAGCCACAGTTCAGAAGTGGCAATAGAGCAGATAATGCGTTTGACCTTGTGGGAGTGGTGGGGGCCACAGGGCACCATGCTCTTGTGGTTTCTTCCTTTCTTTGGGACCCTGCAAGTGATGGACAGAGGATTATGAGGACATGAAAAGATTCCTTTTAAGTTGCTGTTGAAATTAACTGATCAGACTCTGTCTTCTGTAGGGTCCTGCTCTTCCTTTTCTTGTACTCTTCCTGCTGTGGGAATGAAACTCTGCAAAGAGAACAAAAGTGCCACTCAATTCAACTAAAAGGAGTTCTCTGAAATGGCAAGCTGTTCATGTACATACTAAAGATCATCTCCCTTTGTGCTTGTCAACCAGTTTGCCAATCATTTAAGCTAATATTATCTTTTTACTTTATCTTAAAAGTCTGCAAGTTGGCATGACAAGTCTGGGGAAAAAAATCTTACACATTTCTTCATCTGGAGGAAGATAATTAATAACATGTTAAACTTGGGTCTATAAAGGCTAAGTACCAATTCCTGTCCACCTCAAGTCAGCAAGGTATGGGCACTTGGGAAAAGAGCTCTGCAGAATTCAGACAAAATCTGGCTACAAAAGAACAGCTAAGGATATCTTCAGAAGTTTGAATCAGGGTACTCTCATCAGTGAGCAACACCTGCAATGCTATTGCAGTAGAAGAGAAACCTAAGGACAACATTCCCAAATAAATAATTTTGATGGGTAGGACAAAAAAAAACAAACTTAAGATGCATCCACTGCAGAAGGAAGTTATATGAAAGGGACAGACTAGTTCTCCACTATGAAAAAGCAGCAGACAAATATCACAAATCAAGACTGTTAATGTTCTGTGTGATGGTTGTCATCTTTAGGTGAAACTCCTAAAATAATGGAGTCCTGATCTTGCATTAGGGTGTGCAGGCAAGACTCAATACGTCGTCGGCCATAATAGTTAAGTGTTGGCATTGGAAGTCTTTTGGTTAAACCAGTAGTGACTCAAGGAGTTGCTTATGATGGAGAAGTAGTTTCAGGGTAGAACAATAAGTGTGATTTTCTGCAGGAAAGGGGCACAGGGAAGAGGGAACAAGAGAAAAAAAACAGCTGATGAGCTAGATATCTCTGTGGAAAATAAATTTATTACTACAAATTTTTTTTTTTTAAATCTCAAGATCATCATTAGAAATGCATGCTTCCCATGCAAAGGTGCAATCCAGCACAAATTTGGTGAAGACTATGGTCAGATCAATACTCATTTAGATTGTAAAAAGGTGTCACAGCCTAGAAAGCTCTAAAATTACAGTTGCTGTCAATAGAGGAATGTCCATTTGCAGAGATTTAGATTATGTTATCTAGTACCTGATAGCAAAGATGTTTATAAAAGCAATCTACCCAATCTGTTTGGGAACTCTGGTATCTTTATATTAAATTTGGCAGATGAGCTACAATACTTGAACATGTGTATGCACATTGTTTGTGGAAAGGGCTTTCAAGTTGAGGGAATTTTAGGACACTGAAAATTCTTTTTCTTCCTTCTTCATATGTGCATACACTACGCTACCTGGAATTGCACAGGCACCACAGCTTTGAAAATGCTGAGACTCCTTTGTAGCCAAGGCAGAAATTTTCTACTCCAACTTACTAGCTCTTTAGAGAATACCTTCCTTTAAATTAGCTCTTCTTCCTTTCATCAAGATCATTAATTGCATGTGTATTTGCAGTGCTATCTGCGACAGGTGTCGTCACATATCTTTGCCCAACTCATTTGATTAATTGCCTCCAAAGCATGCCTCTGGCTAGGGGGCATGCCACCTTTTACTACAATCCCTGCCAGTCACCAGCAATTTATTTGTCACATGTACATACACAGCCCTAGCTAAGAACAGCAAGTATCCATGTTACCATGCCCATCTCATTCAATTAATTGCTTCAGTGGCAAGCCCCTGGCCAGGACAAATTTGGGTAACAGTAGTGTTAAATGACCCATGCAAACATTTTCCACATATATACTAAATCCATTTACTGGATTTACCGCTTACCCATTTTCTGTCACCATACACCCCAGTCCTTGCCACTCATTTGAAGGTTAAATATCACATGTACAAGCTTGGCTCCAGCTGCTGATCTCAGACTCTGCTTGTCCTTTGCCCCATGTTCTGGGGTTAGAATATGCTAGGTGAGATACTGTTCTTCCCAGATCTGAATATATTTTATTAGGTGGAAAGTGTCAGCATTAAGAAGCCAGATGGTATAAAATTTACATTATGACAAATTCATATTTTTGGAACTTACCTACATCCCCTGTTGTTTCACAATGCCCAGATAGCTGCAGCTTACACCAGGTATGCAATGACCAAGAAATTACGCTTGCACACCCTAAAGAAGATACAGAAGTCAGAATGGGGAGCTCCAGATGTCCCCAGCTCAACAAATCGCATGTGTCATTTAGGCTGATAGAAGTATTAGGTCAGAGTATATGTGTCCATGGACTCTGATAAAAAAAATTGACACTATAACTGCAGTTGCGACTGATCCCCATGCAACATGAATCAGGCACAGGCACAAGGATTGGGAGAGAACGTACTGCTGCAAGTTCATAGATACAGAGAATACTGGATGAGATCCCTTCAGCAGAGCCCCAACTTCACAAAATCAATGGGAGATCTGCAACTGTCATTAACTACAGCAGGACTCCATCTTAGCCTGGCATTCTTAACTGATTTTACAAAGTCAGAATTGCAACTGGTACATATCACCTCTAATTTCATGATAATAATGATGAATCACTAAACTTACCCTCCCTCAGAAGTTACCCAGTAAAAAAATGTAATGAAAACAGGATTATAAATGTCTGATAAACAATTCAGCCTGACTGCCAGTGATGATGAGTTCATAATCTATTACTTAACTTCAATCTCTACATTAGAGTCAGTCAAAACCATCTTAACTATTAGTGTAAGTAATTTATGGAGCAGGAAGTAACATTTCAGAAAAGAAGCAATACTGGGAAAATCATGCTGGTCTGGCGTGAGTGAGTTGGTGCTGTAACACAGAGGCAGCTGCTGTGCATGAACCCTTCATATACGACAGTTACTCACATTCTGCATCTCATCAGTCATGAAAGTACACATGCTATCCTCAGTCTGAATCAGGTAGAAGCTACACAGCAAGCAGTTATCCTCCAGGTTCACAAAATTGCACAAAAGCTCAAATATACACTGGCCATTCTTCAAGTCACCCACACAGCCATGTGTGCACAGCAGATTTATGCACCAGTTAAGCAACTGCTGTTCATTCTGGATGCAGGACCACACTCACACTAACTACTGCAGTATAGCTGTATGCATTGGGAATGATACCATGATTTCTCTGTATATCAGCCACATTTATGGAGCCTTATTTATTGATCTAGCAAAGGTTTCTGATACAGTTGACCGCACATTTTTGTTACAGCAATTTAAGCGTGACACAGATTTTACTGTAGCTTGGTTTAGCAGCAATATAATTGGTCACTGGGTATTATGGGGAAGCTGGCATTGCAACAGCTCTGCTGCATCTGTGCTGCAAAGAAAGGACATTCTATCCCCCCAGACTGTTGGCCTAGCATCTTTTTCAAGTATGGCATATTCACTCTCCACAACCTGCATGATTCCCCTAAAAAGTTTGTGATAAACACTTTCGTTCATATTCTTCGATGGAACCTGTCCACAGCTTGCAGCCTGGGCAAAGAGACAACAACAATTTTAAATATCCTCTCTGCTCCTCTGGTACTAAGCAACCTCAGGACTCAGAGGCCCCCAGCATAATCTTCCAGGCTTTCTCCAAATGCCACAAGATTGCCCAGTATTTAATATTGCTGTCTCTCTAACCCTCATCCTAGCAGATATCTAACTCTAAGGCTTGCAGAGGGATGTGCAAAATCCCGTACAAACTTCAGTAAGTGATCTTACTTCAGGTGACAGCAGTCTATGTTAATATGTATGTTGTTTTAAAAAAGTACATATATAAAGTGAAAGAATTAATTCTGTCAAAAGAAGCACTTACTGCCTTATTTACTGTGCTTCTCATCTACCTCCAAAAGCAGAGTAATACACAAGAGAACCTGATTTATAGAAAAACTGCATAGTATAACACGAGTTCCTAGGTAATACAGCAGTTCTGGTCTCAGAAAGCTAGCAATCTGCATGCAGAGGGGAGAAGCTGTGGCAGGACCAGTATAGCTCCAGCATCCAGGGAAGCAATGAAGTCACCATTGCTGGGCATCATAAAACACCAGAAGTCTTACTAAAGAACATGGCTTGAAACCACTGCTCAGCCTGGAAATGGAAGGTAAGAGAAGGAGCAAATCTGTGAATGTTTCCGGGCAAGCCCTTTATCCGCAAAGCACAGCAAGCAAGAGCAGACCTTCATTTCCCTCAGTACTCAGCTCAAAATTTGAAAAATTATTGTAATCAGCTCTTTACTTTCAGGGGCTTATCTGATCACCTACCAGAGCTAATGAAGAATTTCTTTTCCTCCCAATTGAGCAGATGTACTTGAGTTCTCAAGATTCCTCTACCTTCAGCCCTGAAGCATCAGAGATCAGCTGTAATACGTAGGATGTGGTGAAGAGAATTTTCTTCCTCAGGCACCCATGTGTTCCTGGGTGCTGCAGGCACAGGTGGGAGGCATACCCCTCTTTCTCTGCCTGTGACACGCATCTGCTTTTTCCAAAGGATAAGTACGTCAATCTAACTAAAATCACTGGGCTGAAAGCACAGACACATCAGTGAAAGATAACGATCTCTGTTAGTAGAGAATTTACTTGCTATTTAAGATGATACAGTGCCCTCATATCACCTTTAACCCTATGACGACAGTATCTTAATAAGTATGCATAGCAGATTAAACTTGAGGTTCAGCAAGAAATACTATGGCATCTCTAAACTGAGCAGTTTACTGACTTTTTCCTGCAGAATATAAAACTAAATTGGACTTTGAATGCTATAGAGCACTCAAAGGTTATGGCTCAGATCACCTTCCCTCAAAATTCTTTAGCAGAAGTGATGAATTATCCAAAAAGCCCCTCACTGGAGGGAGGAAGGCAGAAAACATTCCTCCACAAAGACAAGAATATGGGGAGGTCACCTGTCTTATCCCAACAGATCCTGGAATCCATAGGACAGTTCCTTGATGAAACTTCAGACATGGCAATTTTTAAGTGTTACAATGCTAACACATGTGGCCAGAAGCCCTTATAACCTTATGCGGTTTTCCCACCATGAAATTAGCTGCTTAAATTATTCCATACCCTCAAAGAAAGTTTTCCACTCTACAGTATGTTTTGTTTCTATTCCAGTTTATCTAGGATGATATTTCCATACCTTATGTGAAATAGTGAAGCTGATCTCCCTTTTACATTCTGATTAAAGATACTGGAATGCATTCCCTGTACACTTACACAGAAAATGGCTTAGGTCCCATTCCAAATTATATGTACTTACTGAAATGGGATCCAAAAATGGATAGAACTTGAGATCACACATTTATATTAATTTTAATGTTCTCAAGATTAGTCAGAATTTTTTAAGCAAATCATTCATTTACTTGGATCCCTGTTTCACATTAGAAAGGATAGTTGTACTCAGATTTTAAATCAATTTTGGAGTCTTTTTCTACTGAGGATTAAGCTTGATGATTAAAGGGGCTTTATGTTAATTTCAATAAAATTTTGCTTCCCTTTTCATTTACTATTTTATCAATCCAGTAAGACAATTTTGCAGAGACTCAGAGCTTAGCTCTTGAGGTCTAACATGGCAGTTTCTTAGTAGGCTGTTCCTTCTCCCTTTTACACTGACTACGATGCAGAACTTCAGCAATGGTCTCTCCACTTTGACACTAGCCTGCTGGAAGACTCCTAATGTCCTCCTCCCACCCTACTGTTCTCACTAAATATATTTTGACAAAAGATCAGAAAGGTGAATGACCAGCACACCCCCGTGGCTACTGTGGGTTACCCTCAGAGCTGCTAAAGAGAACAAATACAAATCATGGTCTATGAGTGAAAGCCAAGAATAACTCACGGGCAGCACTGCTGGTGCCTTTAGAAAGCTTTTCACACAATAATGAAAATCCTAGATACTCCTAGACAACATAAGAGAACAACAAACCAACTGTAAATTTCAGCCCCAAGCTATAGTGACTGTTATCATAGTCTGTGTTATGATAGCCTTGGAAGCCCCAACCTAAAAATCACATAAGAAAGGGCAGGAAAAGGCTTCAGGGTGATCAAACCCATTCCCTACCCCAAGGCAGCAACAACATGCCTAGCCATTCCTCTGAAGTGTTTGTCTCACCCGTTCAGTAACTCTGCTGCCCTCACTCTGGGTCTGCACAGCCAAAAAGGACCAGTACCTCCACCTCAATGGTTAATAGCCAAGAACAACAAGAACAAAAGGAAGGCAGAATTCGTTCCCCCCTTGTTACTGATGGGCAAGAGGGGCCTGTCCGAGGTGTAGCCCCAAATAGTTGAGCTAAACAGCTGTCCCAGAACAAAAGACAAAGCTATCCTTCTTCCAGTTAGATGATAGCCCAAACTGCAGCTCTGCACACCGGACCTATGCACTCTGTGTGCATTTAACAGCCTCCAACTTCAGCAACGTTCCCACAAGAGTCTAGCTGGAATTTGAGCCCAGTACATAAGGCACTGGCCCTCCAAGTGCATTCCTGAACTGCATGGACAGCTTATAAATACACAGCAGAGACCGATGAAGCAAAATATAAGGAGATCTGGGAAGTCCCAGGGAGAAAGCAGATAACAAGACCGGTCTAGAGAGCAAAAGCTGCAAAGACGACTTTTCACCTAGGTGGGAGAGGAGAACTGAAAACAGAGAAATGGGCATCAACACTGGAGTATAAAGCAGTTTGGCCTTATACACAGAGGGATGAGCTAACAGCCTTTAAAAACAAGAACATACATTTCTTCCTAACTCTAACATTGATCAGCCCTGTGACACAGGGCCAGCAACCTCCCCAGCCAGTGCCCTTCCTTTCCCATCTCTTGCTGGCTTCATCAGGAGTTCCTCCAGGAAGGAACAGTCTCCCAGTACATGTCCCCAGTACTCCATCCCAGGGTCATGGGTTCAGCTGGGACCTCTGTTCCCTACTGTCATGCAATGAAACCAAACAAAATCAAGATGAGAAGTGATTGCTTTTGAAAGAATAGAGAAATTTTCTCTACGCTGTGGTAATAGTAGTTTTCCACTTATTTTCTTGGCAATTTTCTTAAAGGTTAGATTTTGCTAATTATAAGAGAAATATTCACAAGCAACCAAAATTTCATCTAATTTTCCCCTCATAAAAAATCATTTCAATGAACACTGATGGATTTTCAAATAGTCTTTGTCACCATAAGATCCATTTTCACCAAGTACATCTACCAAGTGCATAAAATATTGTTCAGTTCCAAACAAGATACCAGCTTTGCAGACAAAGTACTCAAGGTCAAGCCAGAGGTCAAATAGCTCACAAATGGTGAGGGTAGAAAACACACTCTTAACCTCATGATCCCCTCCATAGCCTCTTGCTCCTGTGCCACCTCATCCCTCTTTGCTCAGTACCCATATTAAGAAAAGCTACATAACTGACATCACCTACATCCTATCCATGGCTATTTTTAACACCTCAAATCTGTTGCAAGTCTCTCCCTCATCCCTTTTTAAAGTAAATCTATCAAAGAAAGAAGTCCTTCTCTCTGTAGAACATGGAATTTTTCCCCTCAGGAGACAGGTAGATTTAAAACCCACCACCTAATGATTTAGCAGAACCAGAAGAAGGAGCTGTTCAGTGGCAGAAAAGGAAGAATTTCAACTTTTTCTTCTGAGAAGCATAGCATTTGCTTCTTCCATAAGTGTTCCCAAGAAAAGCGTGCCTAGAAAAGAGATTTTAAGTCATTTTTTAAAGGGTTTTACGCTCCCACTGAGCCCTGTGCCTTTGGACTCATGCCAGCACTGCTGAAGGATTACAGTGGATTCCAGCCATTCATTCTTCACCACGCACATTTCAAATTCATCAAACGGGAGTGGTTTGCTCTTCCTGCTTCCAATAGAGATTGCCAAGCAACAGCAACACATGATGTTTTTGCTTACAGGATGAGGACAGGCTTCATCATTGTAAATAGTTTCTTTAGATCTACCTCAGGTCATGGATCTCTTAATAAACACCAGTGCTCACCTTTCTTCCGAGAGTGTGGTTTTATTGGTATCTCAGAAAGAAGTGCAGCTGGGCCTCAGCCTTTGGTTGGTTGTTCCCCAGGCTTCACCCCAGGTCTTCTCAGCACTTGTTTCTCCTGCCAAGGGAACTGCTCCCTCCATTCCTCATCCTCACTCACAGCAAATAGGCAGAAGCTGCCAAGGTTTAACAACAGGTCAGAGGTACTATCCTGCTCAATGGGCAGGTTCTGGGAATCTCCTTAATGGGAATGTGCAGATGAAGTTGTTCTCTCCCCCTCCTCTCAGTTCTGCTTTGCCCAAGCCCTGGCATCCTTGTAGTCATCATGTTCAGAACAGAGTTACAGGACCCTTCCTTCTCTTTTACAGAATACCCTGGCCTGTCTTATTGTCCCAGGGAACTAGCAGGCAAGAAACCAACCATGTCTCTCTCACAGCAGTGCAACACCCTCCCCATACTCATCAATGTACCCTTAGACAGTTGTTCTTACAATTAAATCTAGAGGATGCTATGCTGATCTGCTGCTCGGTCCTACTCTCCAATTCTCACCCAGGCTGCCTATTTTGTAATGAAAAAAAAAGCGTATAGAAACTCTGTTGCCCTATTCTTTAGGTAAGCAATGATTCCTGTATTGCTGTCAGCAGTCTGATTAACATGGTTACTGCTTAGTACCGACTCCAGAGCTCCTTTTGAGAGATGTGTAGGTGAAAGGTTTGTCTGATGAACCCACTGGAATAGGTCTGGGTTTAAAAAATAGTTTAACATGCTAATGTGACTATTAAATGCACAGAAGCTTATGGCTTTATTGCAGTTGTGAATGCAGAGATGCTAGGAACCATCTTTGTTATAATAAAGATACAAAAATCCTTTGTGTTCATCTAGGGTTTTGAGCTGAGCCCAAGCTGAAGCCAACAGTATCTTTTTCATGGTACAGTGTTCTTAAGATGTCTCTGAAGCTTTTATCAGATATTTCAGCACACAGTTATTGAGCACAGATGCCAAAATACAAGTGTACTTCCATCTCTGTCTGCACTCCTTGATGGAAGAAAACAGGTTCTGTGTTCTGTGCCACTGCTGCCATCCAGAGCCGGTATGAATGGCTGTTTTTCGAAAGTCTGACTCCAGCAGTAGGATAGCTGCTAGAATTTCATGCTGCAGCATTGCTAGATTTTATTTGCTGCATTTGCAATGCCATCCTTTTTTCCTGTAAACAAATTGACCATTAGAGAACATCCTCTGTGAAAACAGCTCAGAGAATGCTGGCACTTTGAATGTTATGCTGGAGGATGGGAAATTTGTATCTTTTGATGGAACAAAGTCACTGGTTTTACTTTGCTGTCGCTTTTTGTTAAGCATGTGTCCAGCTTCATTTACATGCCTGTCAACATCCCTTTTCCCTTGCTTAGAAACACTGAGGCCGATACCGCAGAGCTCACACTGGAAATGGAAACACAAGAATGCATGTCTCTATATTTATAGACTCAGAGCCCTAATGTCAGTGCCAGGGGGCAGCCAGAAGAAAAATACCCATGCATTTTAGTTATGACAGACACTTAAGGACCAGCTTTTCTGAACTTGGTGCCAAAAATACCTAGATTTAGTTTTCTAAATAAACAAAGCAGTCTTTGCCATGCACTGAGAGCTTTTTTTGTTGTTCTTTAGGGGGATATAGGGATGTGGAAAAGGGGATGTATGCATCCTCCATTTTACTGCTGGATCTATTACATAAGTTCTATCCACTTAATTCTGTTCTCTTCTACTTTCCTAATAAAGACAGCTTCACAGCAAGCCCTCTTTGGCATAAAATTTCCTGCCAACTAATGTCAGAAACACACAATATGTTACAGTTTTACAGGTTGGATTTAGTTCCCAAAGATGTCAGAGCTATACTTGTGATAAGAGTGGACACTGGTCTCAGCATTTACAAAACTGCATGTGTAGCAGAGGATGGTCACCTGAAATCAAGCAAGCCAGCCCCTTCAAGGTAGCATTGCACCAGGTAGAAAATGGGTAAGGCAAGGGCATGTATAGGATTTAAACACAACAGAAAGGTGTCTCCATATATGATATGATGCAGAAAACAGTCCGATAACATGCAAGTGATGCAGGAGTGCACATACCAGCCTAACCCAGGTGGTGTCATTGAGGTTACTCAAACCACTATCTGCTGGTTCACCAATATCTGCCATCACATAGGATAGTCCCTCAGAGTAGGAGCCCAGTTCAGCTACATAGACTCTCAACAGCACTGTCCTGCTTCAGCATTCTGTTAAAATGAACAGGACCATTTAAAGACAGAAATAAATGTTCATAAGGCAGGCAGAATTCAGCCCATAGTGGCTTCAAAAAACATTAAGTATTTTTAGGCAGCATGGGGGCTGTTGTATCAAATTGCTGAATGCAGTAAAGGCATTCACTCACTTCCAGAAAATGACTGCCTGTCTCAGTCACTTTAGACTTATTTGACAGCATTCTTGGTAGAATCAAATATTTCTAAATTCAGCAGGGAATCTCGCTTTGTTTGCAACTTTAAAACAGCAGCACCTTCTAGACAAGTTACTACTGGAAGTGCAATTCAAATTTATTTTTGTACATCTTGGTACTAGTAATAGTGGAAAATGCATCAGGCCTACTTAACAGCAGACAAATTCATTTTTGGTATGATTTCCAAGGGCTGTATCTTGCATTTGCATGATGATACACTTAATCAAATCAATCTATACTCCAAAGATGAGTATTTAATTTAGTATTTTAAACCATGTTGTACCCTGTGTTCTACATGAGAAATAGCCAGGGTGTATGCCTGTGCCTTAATCAAGACCAACTCCATTTCATTAAGACACACATTCCCTTTGAGAAGAAAGGTGTTAGGATGGGATTCAGCAGGTGGCACTGTTACACATAATTTAACACTTTTACAGGATAGGTATACTTTTTGATTTGGAGATGGGTTATGCCTTTATTAGTTTTTTCCAGTGAAGTTTCTTTCTGGAGAGCAGGAAAGAGAGAAGGACAGCTCTTCCAAAGTGTAGGAGGTTCTCTCTCCACTTTAATCTCACAGGAGTCAGCAGTTGAAGCAGAAGTTGAGGTATATATACATTGGAACACTAGGAGACTTGATACATTAAACTTTAAGACCATTTTTGTTTCAGGAACAAGGTGTACATTTAAATAAATCTCACATCACTTTGAATACAGCCAACATCTGTATTACTCTGCTTCC
Source organism: Harpia harpyja (assembly GCF_026419915.1). Lineage (NCBI taxonomy): Eukaryota > Metazoa > Chordata > Aves > Accipitriformes > Accipitridae > Harpia > Harpia harpyja. Next base: position 14,877,699 of record NC_068969.1, on the reverse strand, counting down.
AACAGGGAGTCAACTCACAAAAATTCCTGAGGGACAAAACCTTCACATCTACGATGTTCACAATATTCAGTAGCAGTTATAAAAAAAAAATAATAATTGTTGAGTACCTAATGCTGTTTCTTATGCTGAATGTTACTTTATTGTACTGAAATTGGTATGCTCCTCTATGTGAGCACCAGCAGGTCCACTGGGGTTAACAATGTAAGAAATTTGGGTATACTACTCGAACCCTACCCTTTCCTCCTGCCCTTGTATTTTTTCTGGGTTAACTGCAGTCCAGGTCCAATAGATATCAGAAAGGATTTCCTTTCATTATTGCTGCTTCTTGGCTGGGTGCCCTCTATTATAACTACTCCCACCACTAGATGCCCCAAGAAGAGGTACAGTGATTTGTAGTTCCTCACCAAGGAAGAGTTAAGCATTAGGAGAAACCTTCTAACAGCAAGGAAAACAAATTGTCTACTGTTTTGGCATATCCATCACTCTCTAGTCTACTCTAAGATCACTGAGCACCTCCCAGCAACGTGCATAGCAGTATCTGAATTAGTCTTGGGGGTAGAAAGCTGGTCTCTAGTCTGCAGCCTTATTTTCCTAGATCTCTCTCACTCACCCACTTCTACTATTCTGTCAGTCATGACAGAATTAGTTACTGGCCTGCTCCCAATCCACTTTCCACAGCATAGCTGGGTCCACTACAGACTGCCCATCAACTCTTCCCAATAATTTTTAAAATGTGACTTCAGTTTCAAAGAACTGATTATCACTGTTGCTAGTATTGCAAGGAATGAGATTTTGAATCCATGCAGTTTTGCTGCAAAGCCAGCGATGGCAGTCAACACCTTTGAATCAGATCTAGCATTTTTTTTTTCTACTTGCATAGAATTCACCAAACATGAAACAAATTAGCTTTTTCTTTCTTAATTTTTTTTTTTAAATCATACTTATCAAACTGAATTGTGCCAGCATCAAAAGCTTTGAACTTCTATCTAGAAGGTTGAGTTGAGCAAATAACAACAGATATTGCTGCTTAAGCTTTTGGAGAAAGGCAAGGATGTGGAAACATCAGTAAAGATTTATGAGACAGAACAGTTTTGTCTATTTTGAGGCAAATCTGTACTGAGATTAAAACAGCTTTTAAAACAGATGTTTGAACCATGAAACCACAGGTGGAAAGAGTCAGATGACATCCTCCTATGAAGGCTAAAGGAAATCAGGAGAGAAAGTCTATAAAAGGTGGACTGGTATCCATTGCAGACACTGAAGCAAGGGGCCTCCTTGGCAGGTGCCATGTGGGAAAAATTTGAGGAAGTTATTAAAGCAGAAAGGTATTATTGGATTATTCTGTTTTACTTGGGGGCATGTTTTTTTTCTCTACCAAGAGGGTGGTCAAACACTGGAACAGGCTTCCTAGAGAGGTTGTTAATGCCCCAAACCTGTCAGTGTTTAAGATGGCATTTGGACAATGCCCTTTACAACATGCTTTAACTTTTGACCAGCCCTGAACTGGTCAGGCAGTTGGACTAGATGATCATTGTAGGTCCCTTCCATTGAAGTAGTCTATTTTATTCTTATTCATTTTCATGCAAGAATAAATGGAACTGAGAGGAACTCGGGCCCCTGTATATGAACTACAGAGTCAAGTTATCACTACAGTGGGAGTGATTTAAATATAATTTGTTCCTGGATACTAGACAAGGAGACTGTACTTCCAAAGACATCCCTACTGCTTTGAGTTAGCATTTGCCTTTTGAACTCACGTCCATTTTTAAAGTTAAGTCTTTGGCACCAAGAAGAGCATCAATGCTATACAGAAGCTGCCTATTTGGGAATGAATTCTCCATCACCAAGATTCCAGTGACCTTCACAAGACATGGCTGATTTCCATGCCTGTGAGTTATTCTGATAGGAAACTAATACATGCAATTTGAAGGCAGTATGTAAGCTAAGAAAACCACCAGAGAAAACTCAGAGACCAGTATCAGATGGGCTCAAAGATACTTCAGTATGGCAGGACATGCTGGGCTATTCTCTCTGTAAAACAATACCATCTGCATTCCCCCTTTAAAAATTAAAATTCAAATGAAAGCATAATTCTGACTGTTTCAGCCTTTATGAAACTCAACTGTTCAGTACAGCATTAAATAGTATGAAATAAGGACTCTTGGAGGACTGTGCATACTGCATGAAAGCATTCATTAAGTCTAAGTTATGGTTACTTCTGCTGTCAAGTCAACAATGCACAATCAGTGGTGGCTAAAATTTTAGGCTGGTATGTTAGACTAACAAATAGCTTTTAGGCCTATATAAATTCCATTTCCTGCTAATGAGGACAAATTATGTGTCACCATGGGATTAATTTCTTTCTTTGCACTAAACAAAATAACAGGAAGAAACTTCTTGCAGATACAACTTTGTAAAAACTTGTCATGATTTTTGCTAGAAACAGCACTTCTGTTTTCAGCACTTTGGTTCAGCATAAAAGCATACAAAGATGGGGCAAAGGCAATGACTAGAAGATTTGGATTCAATCACATCCAGATTTTGAAGAGAAAGAACAAAAAGAAATTGAAATTCACACCTCTACATGATTCTGCAAGTGCCCCATGTTGTCACAAAGATATGGATTCACATGAAAATGAAGCACCTGTGAAGCTCAGGGTGCACTGAATCCAAACACAAATTTTATGACCAGGGCCATCAGTAGTTAGGATAGGCATCCTACAGTATCACAGACCATCAACTTGCGCTATTAGATTTTATTGAATACTCTTCCTAAGTTCATAGGCTGCTCTTTGCTGGCTTGACAAATGCCAGCTCAGAGTCATTCAAATCAGCACTGTAAAACAATGTCTCTGTCTCACGTCTCTCCGACTGTATCACCACCACTTCTGTAATCCACTTTACATCAGGCACAAAACCTTGTCTCTCCCATGGAGCCTGCCACAGCCAACCCCCACAGTGTCTCTAATAACACTACTGATACCTGTCCAGCCAACACTGCTGGCTTCCATCATCTCAGAGTATTTTTTTTATTTTCTACCTCAGTGTCCCATAAAGCTCAGAGAAATTCCCAGTGAACAACCCACCTTTCCGTTGCTGCGATGCACACAAAACACTTAACAACAACCAGGCTGCTGGTGCGGTCTGACAGCTGCCTATCACACTAACCAGGACTGTCTCATTAATCTCAGGTGGTCTCTATCTGCCCACATCCAGCAGTTGCTTCCTCTTTTCTATTCCTATTACCCTTTGAACCAGTTCCTTTGCATTTCAATACCTACCACAGCAGGGCAGCCCATTATAGAGGTACTTGGGTGTTAACAGAGTGTAACAACATACTATTACATACATTATTTTCTAAGCTTGTCAGCCAGGAAACTGCATTAGTTTGCTGCCGTTAATGCTAGTAACAGGTAGAGGAAACTCTCTATGCTTTGGTAAAAGAACAGACTACAGAACTAGCCAGGTATCTGAAAAACCACTATCTAAATCAAAACAATATGGCAAACCAGTAATAAGAGATCCTAGATACAATTTAAATATGTAGCACACATCCCAAGGCTGCAGTGATGCAGTTTTGGATTATTCTAAGTTTATATTACCACTTTAATACCAGCTATGTTACTAGTGTACCATATTTATATTGCACTCAGCTCCTTCCAGGCAGGATTGCTAGCACTGAGAGCTGAATTTCCACAGATTTTTAAAATTTATGTGGAAAATCTTAGGTATATGGTATTTAGAGTAGGAATTGGAAGTAACACCACTGGCCACATCACCGTGGATCACATGAAGAGCACGTAATTCCTTATGGAGGATAAAGCTTATGCCTCAGAGACAAAACAAGAATCGCACAAGCATTTTACAGTTAGTATGCTTCTTCAGGATCACTAAAACAAAAAATTAAACATTTTGCAGGCCAGACCATACTGCTGAATCAAGACGAAATGGCCAATAACTCTGTAGAGCTGTACTTTTCCATGGGCAAAGAACCCCAGAAAGCAAGATCTATGTGGGGGCTGCAAGGTGCAAAAGTCAACTTGTGTAGAAAAGAAGGGCTGTTTTTCCATGTAAAAAGATGGTAAAGCTTGTTATAAGTTGTTTGGAAGAAAACACAAATAAAAGGATAAACCTACCTTAACCTTGCGTTGCACTAGAATGAAGGTGCAAGTTTGCACAAAGCAGCCCAACAACAATAGCTTCAAATTTCATCCTGAGGCACAAACACCCCTACCCCTCCACAAGTTACAAAACACCTGAAGACATTCAGTTGATAAAGGCAGTTTAACCTCTCACCCTCAGCCCATGTGCTCCTGGGAGGTGTAGTTCAAGGTGACAGTCTGTGAATCAGAGTGAACTACAGAATGTGATTTCACAGGATTGTTTATTTGTATGCAAGAGAAGTCATGAATTACTTGATGGCTTGTGTTATAGAAGATTAAATCAAGTCTTTTCAAGACTTAAATCTTTGGGTTACTGCAAGAGGTTAAATTTCTCCTACAAAGCCAAATTAACCTCAGTTCAGGTAAGGGAGTTGAGATAGAGTTACCTTAGCAAATGGTTCCATAAACTTTGATATGCTTATAGTTATATTTGATAGGAAGTTCTACAGACTGAGCTGTGTAGGATTAAATATTTTATATTAAGTCTTCTAATATTTTTAACTAAAAGAGATATTTTTAACCATCTTTCCCATTTCTCCAGGAGCAAGCCTGCCAGTCACAATTGATTCCTGATTTCCCATTGCCTCACAAGGATGTCAATGCCTTCATTCCAAACCAAATCCTTTCTAGCATTTCAGAAGACAGAAATAAAATCATCTGCCCACAGTTTTAGCTATAAGAGTTCTGAATAATTTATAGGTAGAAAGAGATGGAAAAGAGATGTACAGCATATGACTGATCATATTAGCATAGTACAGCCAGATAAAATGCTTTCCAGAAGAAAGGCAGTTTAGTTGCATCTTTGTAAATTATACTCTGAAAACTGAGCAAGCAATCACTTTCAAAATGTAACTATTTCTAATGAAAGCTCCGCGTATGAGAGTAGCTTCCCCTACCTTATTGCATAAAGTAGATACTGATTATTTTTCCCATAAAAGCAGGAACGAATTATTTGTTTATCAAAATTCCCATTAGATTAAGGGAAGGTGCACTGAGGTATGGGCCTGAGAAGCATGAATTCAGGTCTCATCTATCCAGCTCACTGGTCTTTCAGAGGCAGTGATGGATGGATCATCATGCTGGAAGTCAGAAGACAAGTTCTGTTCCCAATTTTGCCAATTGATCCCAGCCAAGATACTTGTCCTGTTAAAATGCTATGGTCTTCACAATATAACAGTAGACTTCTATGACTTTAAAATCTACAAGACATGAAAAGTCTGCTAAGTGAGATCACAAAATAAAAGGGACCTGGTACTTGTTCTAGCATGAAAGAATGAGTGAATTGCCCAAATAATTACACATAATTATCCACTCTGGTTAACAAAACACATAAACTCTCACAAACAAAAACCACAACTCTCAGTCCAAATTTGTCTTCCTCCATGTGCCTTTGTAGGCTGGCATCTCCATTAGTAATAGAAATTTTCCAATATATGCCTACTATAGACCTTACTAGGAGGTGAATAAGTCCCTGGGGATGGGAATAGTCCTTTGCTCTTCCAGCACAGCCATACAGATTTAATGAAATGGGACATTTAGAGTGTAACAGGCTCAGCAGATGAGGCAAATTTCACCCTTTGTCTCTACAGTATTCCCTGATTGTATCATTAGCGGAACGCCTGCCACCAGGAGAGAAGGAAAAGCGGGTGTGAGTGGGAAAGACTTCATGTACTATACACATACAGAAAACAAGGGAAGAAGTTGATGTGAAAAAACTGAGTGAAATGACTGAAAGAAGACAAGGAGTACACTATCATTCATATGTTACTGTGTGCCCGTCTGATCCCTAATAGCATCAACCATGATGGTCACTAGAGTGTACGCGGTGGAAAAGATATCTTTACATATTAAGAAAATCCTTTCTACCATTGGGTCAGACACCTGAGAGAGGAAATAGCACAAGAGCCACTTGACCAATTCCCTGGGAAAGGTGAAAGCATTGACTTTAAAATTTAGTCCAAAGTGACTGCTCTTCCTTTTCTGTCTCTCTCTTCTGAAGCTGCTTACTGGAAAGTGACAGCTTCCTCACCCTCATCCTGAGCCCCACTTGCAAAGTAGATTCTGGCAGGAAATAAAGGTGCTTAGCTCCTATTTGGACAAGGCCGCTATGTGTTAGTAAGCCTGTACAGCAGCCAAAGCAGGCTGTATCGAAGTACCACATCTTAGCCAGTCCCTGCTTAGCACACTGGCTTAATGGAAAACAGTAAGTGAAACACTCTGCTTTCTCTTGTGTCTCTGTAACAGCAAAAAAAAAAAGTCAAACTTAGTAAGTCACCAGGAAAAGTGAATCCAAAATTAATATTCAACTTTTCAGAGACTTTTTGCATCCAAGAAGGTCTCTTCTAATCACCTCTGATACTTTTTATCTTCCAGACATCCCAGACACTGCCATGAGGAAAAGGGTAATTGATTGGGGCCTCAAGATTTAATGTATTCACTGAACCTTGGTCTACTAACAGCTCATATTCACCTCAGTAAGAATTGAATCAGCAGGTCACACCATGCCACCAGGATAATTACAGACAGAATGTATGAGATTTTTAAAATCCACTATTTTTTGTGTAGTTTTAGTTTATATCAAGCATGAATGACAAGGAAGGTCCAAAAGGTTATAGCAAATGCTTAGCACAATAAATGGACAGCAGGATACTATGATATTCAGACCCAATTCTGCTGTCTTTAGTGAGTCAAAACACAGTTATTTTCAGTTGGAAGATTGTTTTTTCAGATTTTTTTGTTTGCCCAAATAACAACTGTGAGATTTGGCCCTATTCACATCTGAACCTAGTGGCACTTCATTACAATTTATAGTGAAACTCAAAGAGCAAATACACATTTAAAAGTATTTATAAAAGCAATCACTTCTACAGTCCACAATTTCCACACTTCAATTTGGATCTTATTTCTTCACATTTTGTTATTTACTCAGTAATTTCTGTTTATCCAAGAGTGCACTGCTCAGATGTAATATCTTGCTTTCAGCAAGGCCCTGCTTCTTACCCAATTTTTCACAGCTAAGTTCACTGGAGTAGAAGGTCAATAAGCAACTGTCTCAAGACTCTTAATATATAATCCAATTATTTTATGCATTTTTTTACTTGACAATGTGAAGGGTTGATAATAAGAGTTAGATAGACACACTGGAAACAGATGTTGGAGGCAAACTCTTCTGGCTCCCTGGTCTCTGGGTGCTGGCCATTGGCCAAATTATAAGACTCTTGTTCATCCATACCAAGAACAGTTCTTTTAGAAAGCATTTACACACACTAAGCTACACCTCTAGCCTAATGACTTTAGCAGATCTGTTCCTGTGTCAGAATCAGGTACCTACATGACTTTGCTGAATCATGACCAGGACCAACTTTGCAGTAGCTCTTGTAGAGCTGCTGGTAAGTGCTGACATTTCCGTTGTGCATATTGTTAGCATACAGGCAGGAGACATGACACTATCAGAGCATTAGGAGCCAGACAGAGCCTCCTAATATTACCAGGTACTCTCGGGTATTACAGAAAAAGAACTTAGCCCCAAAGAACAATGTTTAATATAACTTAGACTTTAATGTAGGCAGACAAAATTGTGTTTAACAACGGGCAGCTGACCAGAGGCAAATCCTACAAGAATCAGAGCTCTACCAACAGACAATCTTACTTTCACAAAAGCCATATCCCACAAAGCCACACTTAAACTATTAGTTAAACTATGCCTCCAAATCGTGTTATAATATGGTCTAGTTTTTTTTACTGAAGACCAGTATAGATGGAATTATGCAGGTGAAAGGTAAGTGATGAAGTAAGGAGAACACTGTCAGTAAATCAGAATAGAAAAATGGCTTCTTGGCTGGTCAACAGTAACTCGTACTGAGTTTTGTCCGTTGCTACGAAGCAAAATCAAAATACCCCTGTAACCTTTTTTCATCCAGGAAAATCTCTGCTTATCCAGTCTTTGGTCATCTTGAAGGAAAGATAGTCTTCTGCATATAAAAACTGCAAGAAGTATAGTCAACAAAGACACATGTAAGGCTAAGGTCTAGATAATTATTCTGATTCTTTGTGCAGCTGAAGAATCAGGTTCAAAAAATCCCATACTTCTTCTTTTTAACTTAAAGATTCTCCAAGGTCCTTCCAGCATGCAAGTATAGCACTTCTTCTGATTTATCCTGTCCGGTCAAAATAACAGAATGATGACCAGTTTTAGAGGATTAAAGGTAGGACTTTGATATTACTGTAATAGATTTAATGGAGCTGAGGGAATACTATGCAGAACTCCAACTTCCTTCCCTTTTTCCTATAGCTGAACTGCCTTCTCTGCTGAAGTACAGAACAGAGTTTATTCTTTTTCAGGACTTTAAATAAAGGTACGGGAATTAAGATTCCAAGAGACCAAGTGCCTCACAACAGTACCCTTGAATATACGTTTAAATCCAGCCTCTGAAAAACTTAGGAATGCATTTCTTAGACATCACTATTATGTGGTCACTCTGCTGATATTTCCAGAATTTTTCCTTCCCACTCCACTCAATCTATTGCTGCCACATAAAAAGCATGCACCCACGAGGTGGCAGACATTGGCAGTACTGGAGTGGTGTCAGTAACAGCTCTATGGCTGGGGACGTTACATCTTAATGGGCACACACATGGGAACACAGCTTCTTTTGCAGAAATGACATCTCAGTCCCTGTAACGGAGCATCATAAAAGTATATACCTCAAACTCAGGGGTACCACAGAAGCATAACACAATCCCTCTCTGGATGGCTAAGGAATATTTGACTGGTGTCTTGATGTGGGAAGGCAGGTGTAGCAAGTGGGACAGTATGGGAGAGATATGGAGACAGACTTAAGGACAGAAGTCTCTTGTTATTGCCTCAGATTAACTGACAGCAATGCCTGTTTCAGTCTGAGAACTACGGACATTCCCATGCCATAGGAACAAGGGCTGTATAATGAGATGACATCTATGGTGCTGTGATTGCCATAAAAAATAAAAAGAAGTAATGATGAGATACAGAAAAATAGAGCAGCAAGGTTTATAACTGGGCAACCTGAAGTCTCTTGAGTGACTGAAAGAAATGAAGGAGGCCTGCAGTAATATGAAAAACCTACCCGATTTGACTACATCATAGGGACCAAGTTGAATTCCTAATCAGGACAGGCAAGCCTGGCCAGCTTTTCTCCTGAGTAGCGTATCTGCATTATTACAGTCTGTCATTTGTTCACAGTTAAGCCAGAATAGCCGAATTTCCTTTGAATACTCCTTCTTCCCAAAAAATCCTACCAACATTGTCTCTAAGTTTTGGTTAGGGCCCAAAGCCATGCCTGTTCTCCATATGTGTGCAGAGATTCATTATAATTTCATATCTTCCATCAGCTGTTTATCATCTACTTGTACTAAAAGTCCAATTCTGTGATGTAAACTTGTGTGCAACATTACCACAGCTGATGGTAGGAATTCAACACTCCACTATATTACCTGAGTCTGCAGCCACATGAGTGACAAAATAATCCTCTTCCTTTTGTTCTTCTAAATGGAGTGACTGTCATATGATCCTCTAGCTATGCCTGGAAAAACAGAAACAATAAATTATGTTGAGCTTTCACTAGAGGTTAATGTATAATTTAAGTGAAAAATTCTCTACAAACAAAAACCAAACACACTATGCATTATCGCTGTGTTGGATGCTTTATTCAAGTGTCTCCTGAGGCCATTAAGTAGTTGACAATGTCTGCTGAAAGTACAATGTAGGGGAAACTTCACCTTGTATGGAGATTTGGTAACCACGCACCCCTTATATACCTTGAAAGTTAATAGGGTATGAAGTTCTCCTCCAGAAGATATGATATATAATCAAAAATAAGGTTTAGACATAATTTCTCTGAAACTCTTCATGGCTGTCATGTAATAGCTGAAGGGGAACTTCCTGTGTTGCCCCCGTATCATAAAAGACTCCAGTGAGGAAGACAATCAGCCAGATTCTCCACTGGTTTACAATCAAAACAAGAAGTTTGCTGCTTACATTTAATTAAACAATACATTAAATGCTGAGAAATTATTTTCAGATGGGGAAATTTCAGGTCATTATGCTGCAGCTTGCTGTTTGAAAGATTCAGAATGCAAATATGGTTAACTTGGTATCAACCACCAATAACCTGGCACAGTTAATCACTGTCAAAGTAACTGAAATGTTATTAAAATTATCATCATAACACTTAGGACTCTCACAGTCAGGCATTACAAGTTCTTGATATTAGACACTAGAAAGACAGAACAGAAAGACAGTACCTACTGTGAAAAGCTTACAGCCTAGTTTATTATATGAGACAACAGAAGAATGGATACAAATAAGCAGGAAAAAACACACACTGAAAATGTGTAAAGCTTATAGCAGAATGCTCTGCAGAGATCCCCAAGTTTGTTGCTAAGTTCACACAAGAAAATGAACCCAACTCCGGGTCTAGGAGAAGGGCTATGATCCTTCCAGCTGGCTGTTCCCACATATGTCCACAGTACATGTGTACGGGCTATCACACATACAGGAAGGCAGCAACTTAATCACATTGATTCATTGCACATTCTTTACACTTTCAAAGTGCACGTGCACAGTATATCCCACGCTCTCACTGGGACAGTGCTTCCATATGCCAAAAAATGTCAGATAAACATTACACTTCCCAAAAGTTCATCCAAGATTTTGGCAGCAAAAGATGATGCATCTAAGAGCAAGCGATGTAGCTCTGTTCACATACCAACGACCTCTAGTAAAAAAGGCCTAATGCTCAGGCATATTAGCGCAAAGGTAGCAAAATGTAAATGAGGTCATACTGCTTGAGAACCTGTATTAGTCTGCACTCGTGCAGGCTGAACGGCTGCATTTTGGTCAGTAGAAGCCAAGGCTCCAGCAGAAGCTATCAGTTCCTGTTCTTCACTCATAAGTTGAAACTCAGCTGGACTGCTGCCAGCAGTTCAAAATCAGCGCACCTTCCTTTGATACATATGCTGCAATTGCTAGCACATGCCCTTGGCTGCCACAAGTAAGTGAGTTAGGTCATTATGATTTGTTGCTATAATTTCTGAGGCACTTTTAAACAGTTTTAATCCTAAAACATGTCCATTCACTCCTTATATTGCAATTTCAGGATGCCTACTCTAAAATTGTCACATGGTGGAATACTACAGTGTATGTTGGTGATTATAGATAAACTCCATGTGTGGTTCAAAAGTTCAGCTACAATTTGAATGCTTTGGAGTAGAAAGTGATAAAAGAGCAGAGAAAAAAAAGGGGGGGGATATAGGATGAAAAATGCAGTTGAAAAGAGGAAAGAGAAAGTTGTAAATGAGCATAGAAGCAATTTAATTACCATATACAGCACATTTGTCAAATGCTACATTTGCCTGCTTTGATGTCTGATCTACAGAGGAAAGCTGTTTGCTGTTCCTTTCGAGGCACTTTGGTTTTGCTTTAGTGATTCAGCAGATACCATTGGATCCTCCGCTCTGGACTTCTGCCAAATGTAGCCCAAAGAATTTCACCAGTGGATTCCTGCACGGAGCTCAGTAAGTTCTTGTTGAACTGGGGCATGTCTTTTAGGAAGACATCTGTTCCTGGCTGGATCCATAGGTGAATTGTTTCAATTGTTAATTTCCCTTGCTGTTAAAAAATTTGCACTTTATTTCCCATTTGAATTTGCCAACCTTTGTTCTAACAGTCACAGGTTTGTACCCTGATGACAGCTCATCTATCAGTTCAGCATTAGACAATTCATATGTGCCAACGCAGTTATTGGGAAGGGGACATTTCTGTCTTCGGAAAGACTTTCCTTTAGAGGGGGCAAGAAAAACAACCTTTAATAAAAACTCCTCAGCAAGAAAAACAGCCTTTAATAAAATCTCCTCTGTAACTACAGAGTGAATCACAAACTACAGGGAGAAATGATACAGGGAGCAATCAGTAATAGCTCTAGAAGCTAGAGTGACAAGCTTGAATGTGTGCAGCCTGAAAGGCAGCTGATGATGCAAAACAAGAACACCCTCTCAATGATTTTTTAATGACTCAGCGGTCCTGCGTTGGACTCTGCAAATCATCCCTAAAATGGAAGGGATGAGGTGCCCAAAAATTGTCTGTCTTTATCACCCAGACAAAGTCACTGTAGCAAAAAGTTACCATAGTTACTCTTTAATGACAGCAAAAGGAAGTTTTTAGAGTTGATCACTGTTGCTACTTGCAAATATCCAGACATCACTATATGACCAATGCCAGGTGCCCAATCACTATATGACCAATGCCAGCTGCCCAAAACAAAGAGTACTTCTAGGAGCAGGGAAGTGACTATGTATGGACTCAGCATAGTACCAATGAGTGAAACTCAGCTGGCTGAGGAAAACAGCTGTGTGATCTTTTTGGAGGGTTAACCTACTAATGGCAAAATGGCTTGGCTGAGGAACACCATCTTGCTAAAGCTGCCTTTGCAGATGTATTGGGTTTGTGTGGAAAGGTTTTAGTAGCGGGGCGGGTTACAGGGATGGCTTCAGTGAGAAGCTGCTGGAAGCCTCCCCTATGTCCAACAGAGCCAATGCCAGCTGGCTCTAAGATGGACCCGCCACCGGCCAAGGCCGAGCCCATCAGCGATAGTGGTAACGCCTCTGTGATAACATTTTTAAGAAGGAAAAAAGTTGCAGAACACACAGAAATGGCAGCCGGAGAGAGGAGTGAGAACATGTAAGAGAAACAACCCTGCAGACCCCAACGTCAGTGAAGGAGGAGGGGGAGGAGATGCTCCAGGCACCAGAGCAGCCTGTGGTGAAGACCATGGTGAGGCAGGCTGTCCCCAGCAGCCCATGGAGGTCCACGGTGGAGCAGATATCTACCTGCAGCCCGGGGAGGACCCCAGGCTGGAGCAGGTGGGTGCCCGAAGGAGGCTGTGACCCCGTGCTGGAGCAGGCTCCTGGCAGGACCTGCGGATCTGTGGAGAGAGGAGCCCACGGAGCAGGTTTTCTGGCAGGACTTGTGACCCCATGGGGGACCCACGCTGGAGCAGTGTGCTCCTGAAGGACTGCACACCGTGGAAGGGACCCATGCTGGAGCAGTTCATGAAGAACTGCAGCCTGAGGGAAGGACCCACATTGGAGAAGTTCGTGGAGGACTGTCTCCTGTGGGAGGGACCCCACGCTGGAGCAGGGGAAGAGTGTCACGAGTCCTGCCCCTGAGGACGATGAAGCGGCAGAGATTAACGTGTGATGAACTGACTGTAAACCCCATTCTCCATCCCCCTGCGCCACTGCGGGGGGTAGGTAGAGAATCCAGGAGTGAAGTTGTGCCCGGGAAGAAGGGAGGGGTGGTGGGAAGGTGTTCTGACATTTGGTTTTATTTCTTATTACACTGCTCTGGTTGACTGGTAATACATTGAGTTAATTTTCCCCAAGTTGAGTCTGTTTTGCCCGTGACAGTAATTGGTGAGTGATCTCTCCTGTCCTTATCACAACTCATGAGCCCTTTGTTATATTTTCTCTCCTCTGTCCAGCTGAGGAGGGGACAGTGATAGAATGGCTTTGGTGGGCACCTGGCGTCCAGCCAGGGTCAACCCACCACAGCAGAACAAGGGGGTTTGACCAAAATGGACAGTCTTCAGGGACACAGATGACGTTTCATGCATATGCATCTTCTGAATCCATGAGGACATAAGGCAACTATGGGAAATACTAGTGCACTGATTCTGCCAAATGCCAAAGAAGGAAGAGAATAGAGAACTATCCTGGAAAAAAAAAAAAAAATCACCATTTTTATAAGGAAGATTAAGTATGCATGGGCACAGTAACACTGGCTAGAAGGAAATTTGTATCAAGACAACAGAATCTTGTCTATACCTTCTAGGATCTCATCATCTTGATTTTCCCAGTTCTCTGTTAACATGCATGCTACGTGCTTTCCTAAAACCCAACCTGAAATCCATGCGTCCATCTATTTACTCACTTGCAAGCTCCACATTATCTTTCTCCTTCTATTACTATATATAGATACACACATATACATACATACATATATATGGTATGCATGTATGTATGTACTAATTTAACAGTAGTCAACACAGCACTTAGTTTTCATCACAAAAGATGATTGCTTGCATTCTCTGCCTTACACGCACTCCTTTATCTGCTCTCCATATGAGTTTTATTTCAAGTCCACCTCCTTTTCTAGTTACCATTGTTTTATATAGCATGGATGGAAATGTCTGAAGCAAACAGGGCTAGTTTGTTGCTAGAATCGTATAGCAGTCTGACCCAATGTCAACCAACACTCCCCAATTCTGACATTCTTAATCTGAGACATGAAAATGCACACATGAGATGGAACAACACTTTTTGACCTTGCATGGAGAGCAGACATAGAAGAAGTGATTTTCAGCCAAAACAGTTTGCTTTTTACTCTGTGTATCAGGCATGAAATTAAAAATCACCAGAGCCATGTCTCAAGAACTAAGTTCAAGTTCTTCTGCATACATCTACAATTTTGTCTATGAGAGACTGGCAGGTACATCCCTGAGCACTGGAAGGGCTTGAATCAATATATGCTTCTGACTGTCAGATGGTCAACCACATAGTACAAAATTATTTCACAAAGATCCTCCCAGATGTTGTACCATAGCAGCTAAGCAGCTATTCAGGTTACTGTGGAAAAACCAAATGGAAAGGCCAAATGTGAAAAGCTGTGTATGAGCTGATTACGCTCTCTCTTCTGCAGAAACCCTCTCCAGAAGGTGTGGTAGACCATTCAGGACATGTGCTGGATTGCAAGCAAACTGTTGAGTTTCTATGTGGGGAACACCAAAACAGGATGAATGGCTATCATACTGCAATTCAGCTTCTGCTCAGAGCACTTGTCAGATTGTGCTGGCTCACCCAGATTCAATTACGGACAAGCTGGCTTCCAGGAAGATTCACCATGAAGTCCAAATCAGTTATGTCAGATGAAGGGTCAGTGGCAGAAAGCCAAGGCTGATAAATGGCAGGCAAATGCTGACAAGCACCATATGTGCTTGTTTTATGATGGGCTCAAGGGGGGTTATGGACCAAAACAGAACATGACAATGCTGATCATAACCAGAGAGAAAAATGTGCTGATCACAGATTGCCAAGGCATAAGGGCCCAACACTTTCAGTATTTGTTTAGCAAAAGCACAACCACCAGTAGGAATGTGTTGGACTCACTTTTGAGGAGGCTTGGTTGAGCTACCAGTTATAGCCAAATTAGCAACACAGTAGCATCAATGCAAGCCGGTAAACAACATCATTTCTTGAAACATAGAATGCCAACTGCTAGGCTCTGCCTAAATGATTGCACCATCTTTTTTTTGTCAGATTTGGGATGCAGGTATCACTCCACAATATTTCAAAGATAGATACATCATCTAGAGATGGAAGGAGAGAAACCTCACAGAGAGCAATCTCACCACTGGCCTTCACTAGCCAGCATCTTTCTCAGCTTCTCCCCAATCATTTGTCCTTCCATCTGAAAAAGAGGAAAGTTCTGGCCTGCATGGTAGCTCTAAGGAAACCACAAAACATTTTACACATATTTTGTGGCTCAGCAAATGAAGGAGAAGTGTTCAAGTTTTAATTAAATCTAAAATTGGGAGCTCAGCTGCACTTCTATGACTATACAAGAACATTTCAATCAGCTTTAAGATAGCTCTTGCAGTCAAATGTACTGCACAGCAGAAAACGTGTCTTACCTCCCTGTGACAAGCAAAGTCAAACAAGGATGTATCATTTAGGCCCCATCCTATTTGTATTATTTTATATGGCAGAGATGGATCAAAGTGACCTAAACTTTATCACGAATATCAGGATTTGCTTTTGAACTGCCATAAGTTTGTTTAACCTACCAGGTTAACACAATGCTGAACTGGTGGAGAACTGATGCTCAGTACTTGCCACATAGCGATCCTCTTTTTTACCATTCCCATATGCAGATCTAAATATCTGCCTGCTTAACTGTTCACATTTTTTGTGAGTTTTGAACAACCGTGCCAATTCTGAAAGTCTATTGCATCCAGATGAAGTTTTCCACTAGACTGAAGGTGTACAAAACTGTTTTGCCTACCACATTGTAAGTTGTGATGTTGTTGTTTTAGAGCCAAATTTATCAGCTGGAGAAATTCTACTCCAGCTCAAGGAATATTCAGATACTTTTCTGAATACTGTGGTAAGACTAAGTGATGATTTCTTGCAACATGTTGATTCTATGCTCACAAAAGCACTAATAATGAAGATAAAACTGATGGGTCAGGCCCAGTCTCCAGATGTGAATGCCTTACCACCTCTTTTATAGATTGTATTTAGCATGAAAAGAGGAAGCATATTTGCCTAAGAAAGTGCAGCAAATACATACAAAAGGTATGCTTGTGCAAGTGCCACTTACCGGCTAACCCTCTCAAGATCTTAAGTGCAAATAGGTAACAATGGAGTGGCAATACGAGGAAAGGCATAGGATGTTTCAACAGAAAGGACATGTCCTTGGACAGAAAAAAGGTGTAAAATGAAAGACACACAGCATGAAAACCAGAATGCCTCAAATAATGAGCCTTGTTAACCAAAGAAATGCTTTGAAAAAGCTTCCAAATACCCCCAATGTTGTTAAAGATGCCTTTTAGATTAGAACTTTAAGAGTATTGTATTATGTGTGGATACAGTGCAAGAAACTGATTAAAAAAACCCAGATGTTGCCTCCCCACTCAGCGTGTCTGTAGTTGATAAGCTCCCACAACAATTCTGCAGTGCATCCTCATCAGCAAGCTTTTATTTTTCCCACACACACATTGACCTGGCATGGCAGACCACAAAAGAAAATTCTCAGATATACTATGTACTGCTGTGTACCTACATATTTTTTTAATGAATTGTAAACTCGATTTACAGAAGAAAAACAGTTGATTTGTGAAACCTATAATTTAGCTATCACATACCAAAACCAAGATACAGGAGTTAATGGACGGATGCATTCTCAGTTTAGGAATCTATTCCTTTGTCTCAGCTGTCAGTTCTGTTAACCAATAGAAGCTCTGAACACACTTCTTTTTCAGTTCTACACAGTGGTCACACTGGGCTGCAGTCACTGTTCCTCCAAAATTTAGAAAATATAAATCAAAATTTACTTAGTAAGTAGTATTATGTCTCTTAGAATCTGGTCCTTGTGTGGCTGCACTTGAGTGAGGCTTTGTACATTCAAATTTCAGACAACAGCAGTTTACAATCAAAATTAAGAGGCACAGCTGGGACAAGGTAATCATGTATAATGATGTTACCAATTATAAACATTGCACCTACAGCAGGTCTGGAATGGGGATCCTCTCGAATACTTCTGAGTTCTATGGGAGTGGGAATGTCATTATTAAAATCAATTGACAATTGTCCTATTTCCATAGATGCTTTTCATAGCAATGGTGATGACTTTGTCAGGGCCCACAGTTCCCTCTTGCTGACTTGTTCATCTGGCCTAGAACTGCACTCACCAATGGGAGAAACAAGGATTCTGTCATTTATATCTAGCACTCCAGCAACATGGATTGCACATACCAGGCTTCCGAGTCAAACAGAAAATTATCTGTTAATTTAGATATCACCTCCCCTAATCAGTGTCATGAATCTAATATGACTATATCCACCAGCAATGTGAGAAAGGGTATTCAATGATGCTGAAAGTCTAGAAAACAAAGGTGGCGATTCTATACAAAAAACAGGTAGCAGAAGAGACATTCAACAACAAATGACTGAAATCAGCCCTTAAGATAAGGAGCAACCCAAAATTCAAACTATGCTTCGTACTGGCCAGTTTTTAATTTGGTACCCTTCTTCAAAGGTAGTTTTTAATTTTTAACATTGCTTGCCAATCTTTTAATTGTTCTCACTGTGGCTATAATGTTACCATACAGCCATTGCCATGGTATATTCAAGAGGAGTCAAAGAAGGAATTCCTGTGGCAAATCTTAATTTTATAGCATTCCTACAAAATAATTTAAAGCTCACAGGCTCCAGGTGACTCTCAGATTGATTTTGTGCAGTCACATCCATGCATACCCATAGACTAGCACACTTCATAAATTAATTCAAAAGGTACAAGGCAACAGACAGCCAAGTTTGGCAAGTTATGCAGCTTACTAAATTTTTAGTTAAGTTTCCTAGTGTGTATATTATTATTGTTATTAATGTTATTAATAATAATATTGCTGCTGCTGCTGTTATAGTAATTATTGTTGTTATTATTATTGCCTATCACTACAAAATTCTGACGCCATGGTAATATTTACAGGCTACATTCAAACAGAGCTGTGCTGTGCTAGCCTCTATACACATTTGTAAGCAGCTCACCCTCGCCCAAAGGACATTGAACCAGAATTCTGGATCTTTCAAGGTTTGTCCTTCTCCTGTATTACCTTGGTTTCACATTTCACTTTGCAGTGGCTATTCCATCATTTTTCAAATCTTTCTGGTTATTCTACCTGTCAAGGAAATGTGCATTAGCCTTCAACAGGAAAAGGCCATGTACCTGTAAGTGAAAAGCAATTAAGTTAATAATGAAAACAGTCAAGGTTTGTGTAGCTCTGTCAGAAAAATGAGAGATTTATTAATGGTACATTGGTTGGGAAAGAGAAATGTTAACTCCTGTTTAGTTAACTTGTATATGCTTTGTATGCATTTTGCTTTTGTAAGAACTGGGGAATTAAACTGTATTAATAGATGCCTATTAGGAGGGCAAGTTTGTGTTCAAAAAACCTTCGACCTACAAATCAATATTCACTAGTCCCAACTACACATTGATATAAATGGAGTGCAAGCTTTTCCTGTTGCAATGAGAGAGAGCACTTACACTTATGAGCTGTGAAGGTTTAAATGGGTTTATGGTGGGTGAGGGGAGAGAATATGAACAAGTTCATCAATGAGCAGCAGAAGTAAGTATGCTTGAATTTTGTAGATTTGTGTCAAATAGGTCATGAAGTACTCCTGCTGTGGGCAAACTGAGTACTTGAAGATACTGAAAATTTGGATCCTAGGACTAACTTCTTAGGAACTAACTTATCATTGCTATTCCCAGACTATTTTGCCCAGCATCCTTACCCCATAGCAACTTTATAGCACATTCTCGCTCCAGTTAGCTTAGGTAAAGCTCTGTGCTAACGAAGTTAGACATCTTTTAGCTCTGGAAGGTAGCTGCTGTGGTGACTCATAGGCCTCTGAGACATGTTTTCATTGGAAGAAACTTCTTTTGGCTAGCAAAGGAAATAACAGATCTATTGCCTGCCCCTTTCCTAGCTCCCTTTCAGGTTCTAGCACAGGGCAATGGCTAAGGGCTTGCTAGAGACAGGGAGAAAAAGACTGAGGTGCACTGCTTACTGTATTTTTTACCACTGGAAAATCAAGTTACAGGAATCCTGAATGCAAGCCAGAGCAGTCTTGAAATCTCTCTGTCTCATTGCAAGTCTCACAAGTATTGAGCTTTCTTAATAAAAAGCAGTGCAAATATGCACTAGAGCCACCTCTCCCTTTCCACACTTGATTTGCTTTCTGACTTCATTCTTGCATTGGCATAAAGAAACAGGGCCATGCTGCTGAAGTATTTATCACAATCCATGACCACCTGAAATTAGAACTGACTCATAAATAAAGGGGCACAGGCCGATTTGGGGTAAGCATATCTGATTTACAGACTACAATGCTACACAGAAATAGCCTTGATTAGTAGACATCTCAATTTAGTAGCTGCCTACTTCCAGCACAGTTTATAACAGTCTTTGCCTTCATTCATTAGCTGCCCTTGTTTAGTACAATATTTGCTCCTTTATCACACACACCTTTAAGCAAAGCTGCAGGGGAAAGCAATTAAATGCAATCAAAGCAGTGCCTTCTAAACAAAGATATACAGGATGTTCCCTCTGCTAACATAGCTGAAGGCCATGATTATAATTTATAACTAAACCAATGCCCATATGTATGACATTACAAGCTCTGAACCATGATGTGCAGGTAATGAAACCGTACAATCCTTATTTATGCTACGAAACAAGCTGTTACTTTTATTGCAACTAGATAAACCCTTCTTCTGTTGCTGTATGCAGATGCAGCTCACAGTGAGTCAAGCAGGATTTGCAAATGCACCATAGTGGCAGGTAAGGGCTGCTGACTTGGTTTTTAAGACCTCATACTCACGGTAGATATCAAATTGTCCTAAATGCTTATAACCAAGCAGGGCAAACTGGTTTGAAAATATTTTATAAACAAAACATAGCCTTACAATGCATGTTTTTAACTTTCCTTTGCCCCATTTGGCCCACTAGTAAACTGTGAAAGAAAATGTTCAGTCTCCTTTGTAAAGCACTTTGAGTTCAAGGGATACCAGGTGCTGAGTACTGCAATATTAACAAGCAGTTGCATTACTATAAATTCTTCATCATTAATAACCACAAACAATACTATTACAAAAAAAGCTGTACTCAAACTTTTGAATGGGTGCAGCCTGTCCTGCTGCAGTATCTCCTGATTATAGCTACCAAAAGGCATGGAAAGTTCTCTTGAAGGCCACTCCAGTTACTAAAGTAGAGAAAATGTAGAAATATTTTTGTCTCTGCATTGTAACCACAAAACATGTGACTAGAGGAAAATAGGAAAAGTGTCAGTGCAGTAGGGTTTTCTTAGCTGCTTGGGAGTACTAGCAGCTGCATGTTGGAACAGCCTTGAGGTCTCTGGGTGGCAGGTGGGCTCCCTGCACACTGGTTTGGGCTCTGCAAGGAATAACTTTATGCTCTTCTTGTAAGTCTTCGGCCAGAACCGTCTGCTTCTCCACAGCAGCTAAGAATGTCATCTTGTGTTACTGTCCTTTAGTTTCAGCTCCATACCCTCTTATTAAATCCTCGTCCATCCCTATTTCTATGGCTGGCGCTTTAATAAGAATTAAACCTACTAACTCTTTTCTGATGTTAACTTTAATTTCAGTTTCTGCAGAACCGGTGTCATGAGGAATTAAGACCATTGCATTTAGCAATTCAATTAATAAAAGAATATTAAAATTACAGTAGTAATGAGTAAAAAACTATTTAAACCTTTAGCAGTGTCAGAACTCCCAAATTTCAGTAAAAATATGCAACCCTAATGAATTAATATTAACCCTGGAGCCTGAGAACAAAATTTGAATTCTTTGTCATCCAATCACAACTCTGCTCTTGGCCTAACCAGTTATTAATAATTTCTCTTCTGGTGATGAGGGCTATTTTGTAATTTTATTTCATCAATTTCTAGTAGAGCAAAGAGGACATGTAGTTTGTTTCCATTTTTCATCTCTAAAGACATGGGTAAATTATCTGTGGACGCAGAATTTGAGTTTATGACATCTAAATAAATCATTTTCTCCTGTAGAAGCAATAGTAAACAAAAGTCAAACTCTTATTGATCTTCACCTCACATTCGCCACACTGGATCATAGAATTGGCATCCAGAATCTGAATATATAATACATATTTTTTTTTAGCATTATGATTGTAGAGCTAAGCTTGAATTTAGACAGCAACAGAGCATATGACACTGTTACCTGTCAGCATATGTGGACAGTTTGAATAAAGCTCTAGAGATGTCAGCTGCTCTACTCTTCTTCTCCATGACAGCCAGGTAGACCCCACAACTCTGCAGCTGTACCATGTGTCAATTATCCGACATGCGAAATAATACAAAATTTTTGCTATGAGAATTGCCCTGATCCTGGCATGATGTGATATGACTTCCTGCTAGACCCGCTTGTACTCGGTTCAGCTTTCCATCTTTCAGGGAGAAAGGTTTGGAACAACCTGAGGATCAGTTGGGAGGCAATGGAGCAGCCAGGAAGATGGCACATAAAGCAATGTACAAGTCATCACATATCTAAGAAAAAGGAGATTCTATGCTGGATTGCTCAAAGAGCAGAATTTTAGGAGACAAATCATAAAGTTCTTTTGCAAACCATTGCAGGCAAACCAATGTGCAAAAATAATGATTGATGGAAACAATCCTTTAAATATTTTATGTCACCTATTCTCAAATACTGTAGATGTGCATGCTTTGGTGACAGCAAGAAAGAGTGAGAATGGTGAGCACACCCTGCTAAGAGGACAATTTGAGAAAGTAAAACATTCTGGAATTACTAATACCTAAGGTAGGATTGAATGTTGCAGAACGTGATTCAATTTTGCCACAGAGCCTTCACTGAACTTAGAAGCTGCACATGAATGGATTACAGGATCTGATTAATTTATGTATTCATTTCATTTATGTATTAATTCATTAATTTATGTATTCATTTTAAGATCTTTAAAAACATAGGTAAAAACACAACCCATTACAACGTCCTAGTAGTGGTAAATGCAAGTGGTGGAAAGCATGTTTTGGAGTATTTCTCCACATCCTCTCACTTCTTTGGACTACGTGTGGCAAAAATGTCTATTTGGCACAAAACAAAATTAATAGAAAAAAGCCAGGATGTATAAAAATACTTCCCATTAAAGCTCAGCATTTCCAGAGTACAGGAAATGTTTCATAGACAATCATCTAGATTCCTTGCAGTAGGAAATTTCCCATTGATAGTCATGGAAGCAAGACTGGATCCTGAATTATACAAAACTTTTGCATTCTTCATTTTAGCAATTGTGCAAAGTTCATCTGTTTGGCTAAGTGCCAACAAACACCCATGAGAATGTGGTGACCAAACAGAACTGATGCCAGGGAAGACTAGCACAGTAATACATGATTACCATTACTATAATACACAGCCACCAAAACTGACAATTATTTCAGACTCCCTCCTCTTTCCCTCAAAAGGAAAAAATCTTCTTACATACTCAGGAAAGGAAAACAGGCAGGTAAGCCAAGCCAGCTGAATAAAAGATCTCTGGAACCAGATTTTTAGCTACATAAACCAGCTGTCATATATCAAGGTCAAGATGTATTGAGGCAAGAACCACCCAAAGGGATAGTGTTGTAAGCATTGAAGAATGAAAGGTCCACAGACAACTGCAGGTGCACTGTACGTAATAGCATTTCTGAGCAGGGGAAACTGGATTCATGCACATGTAATTCATCAGCCTAAAATGTGAGCAATACTTTGTCCACCATCAGAGGCATTGTATTTTCACAGGGCTTACCTTCTGTAAGCATCTTGGACCTCCAGTGAGATTTCCAGGACACTATTTTCCTCAAAACTGTTCAGTGTTTCACCTATGCATCACCCAGGAATTAGTTTTCTTAAGCAGCTTTATGATGACTGGTGCCATGACCCGACTCCAATGAAATTAATTCTATAGCCCTCTTTTAACTTAATCCAACAAAAACCTACTTATCCCAACATGGACTCATGGCTCATTTTAATATATACATTTATGCTAGTATAATCAGTATTATTCATATAAATTAAATGAGAACCCTACCATTTATTTTACACAGAATAATGATATAATAATTAAAGCCAGTGAGCATTAGAACTGTACAAAATACTTTTGAATATTAAACCTGATGTAGGTCATAGCTGTTCTAAAAGTATATGACTGGAGAAAATTTGTTGACGTAAAAAAAATTTACTTTCTTTTTGTTTCATTTCACGTAAGTAATTTTTTATTTCCACATGCTTAAATACATATGTAGAGAATGGTTTATAAAATATCACATTGTTAAATCACCCCAAGTGAAAATGAAAATCCTTAACAGCAGACATAAGTTTCATTTCCTTAACCTACCTATATACCTCCATGTCTTCGCTCAGCCACTACTTTTTCTCATAGAGACTAGTGTATGTTTTTACTACTGTGACAGAGACCTCCAGCAGATCACTATATCTTTGTGTCATTAGAAACATCAAAGCATGGTAAGAAGTATCTGTTCTGTCCTGTACTTAATACCTACTCGATTAACAAATTGTTGAGTTCTTTTTCAGCTGTACCTATCTTCCCTGGAGAAGCTGTACGCCACTTTTCCAGTGCCTCCAGACCACATGTCTACAAAAGACAAACTATTTTTATTTGGATTTTTTTTCCTCATTTTTAAGGGACAACCACACCTTCTTCACCTGTCCTTCCAATTACCACTCATTATATAGACCCTTTCTTCCCCAAAAGACCAGCCGAAGGCCACCTCCTACTTCAATGCCAGCAAGAGCAGTAAGTCAGCAGCCATGAGGAAAGGTGAAGCTTCTTTATAGCACAGAATAATACCTTCAACCACTTTCAACTTCAACAAGCACAAGGAACGATGTGGAAAATCATAATTTATTCTAAAAAAAAATTCAAATGTATCCAAGAAGTAAGAATTCACTAAGTTTATGCAGCTTGAGAAGTTCAAAGTGTTATTCCATTCTGTCTGGCAAGAAGTCTAAAACTAGGCACTAAATTTTATTCAAAATCCATTTTCATTTCATGTTAATTCCTAAAATAATAATGGATTTATTTTAATGGGTTTCTATATAAATTATCACACTTGAAAATTTATTGCATTTTCTGTATAAGGTAAAGGCTGAATTCTTCATTTAAACTCAAGTGCAGACCCTAACTACAAAATCACCACTAGTGGTTCCAGAAATCTGTATGGACAGATTTACTGGTGTGGAAAAATACATACTATCACACCAAAATTAACACGGCCAAGAAAATTGTTATGTACTTGAAATAGCTGTCTGCATAAACTGCAGCATCTCTGTAAGAGGTGGAGCTAGAACAGCCATTTGTCTTAAAGCTTTTGCTGAGAGAAAGGAAGATTAAGAAGTACGATTTCTTTAAACCAAAAGGCAAGTGCACATATCTAATAAGTGATATACCACAAGTACATGACAAGAAAGAGGGTTTTCTTGTCAAGTACTGTACAAAATAATAGCTGTGTTTATATTATGGACAGATACCTCTCAAGCAAAAAAGGTAGCACTTGGTTACATGAGTAGAAAACATTCATCTGACAGATTAATTATTTTTGAAGCAACAGCAGCAATGAACTGATTAATACATGGAGCTCTCTATAACAGTCATATTAAGTAAATTCCATTTCCCTGAAAAGATTCAGACTTACTGAAACATCTTTATGTACTTATAAATGTGTCAACAAGAGACAGGGAGGTAAGGGTTTCTAAGAGGTATTACTGCAGTGTATATTTGATAATGAAATTTGCTGGTTAAATTAGCCAAAGACAAAGTATAAACGTCTAATGGGCTCAGTCTACCATTCAAAAAAGCACACATTTCCAGTTGTAGCAAAGATATGATGGATGCTTTCTACAATGGAGTATTACAACTAGCAAGGACAGAGATTAATTTTGGCCATGAGCATGAACTTTTCTCTTTGACAAACCAACCCCTATTACCATAGTCACCAGTTGTAAAAAAAAAAAAAAAATCAATCTTTTGTCTGGATCATTACAACTTGTCCAGTTCAGAAATCCTGTACAGGATATTCACAGAGGGTCACTGATCACTTAAATCACAAGGTATTGCTACTGTTCTGATCCCTAACTGGATCATTGAAACTAAAAAGTCATAAATAGCAAACAAACATGTCCATTCTGAACATTTGGATACTTTCAATTTGTAGTGAAATTAATTAAATTTTAAGATTTGCAATTAAGGTGGGGATTCACAGACTTCTGTACACATTGGGAATTTTATGTCCCCCAAATTAATAAAAATCAAACTCAAAGCTTCTACTTTCCAAAATAACTTCAAATCAATCTTGTTAATAGTTGATTAGCCATACCAGCTAAACAGTTGCAACGCAGTGCTACTT
Source organism: Harpia harpyja (assembly GCF_026419915.1). Classification (NCBI taxonomy): domain Eukaryota; kingdom Metazoa; phylum Chordata; class Aves; order Accipitriformes; family Accipitridae; genus Harpia; species Harpia harpyja. The sequence goes on along the minus strand of NC_068969.1, from coordinate 14,851,768 downwards.
ATTACACTGGAGAGCAGAGCTGCCTAAAAGTGGAAATCAAAATCTCTAGGATTTAAAGATGCAGAACATTGGGGAATCCATTTGACCGGCACTCAGTCATACAGTCAGATTATGTGACTAGTGGCTTATAAGGAATGATTCAAGTGTCAGAAATGTGTCATGTATTATCATGGTATGCTATTTAATATGTATATCACTTTTGTTACCTCAGAGCTCATTGTCTAAGAAAAGGAGAAAAACCTAGTGAGATGTAGTAAAATGGCAATGGTATATTTATGTAAATGCATCCTTCTCATGAAACTTCTCATCAAACAAGACAAATTACAGTTCATTCTCAACTTGAGACAAATGATAAAATATCAGCATATTTAAGAGTTATGCAATTATTTTCACTTGGACGAACCCAATCTAAAGGGATGGTGTGAAGTAGTGGAGGGCTCTGGGACAGGGTTTCTTTAAGTAAATACATCCCATATTTCTATAGAGAATTACTTCACATTTCAGAGTTCTATATTAATATAAAATAATGAAAAAAAATATAAAACTTTACTGGTTTGTTAATGGACTTCATCTTCCAAATAGGTGCCAGATTTATATTTCTTATGAAATGCAACAAGTCCTTTCAGATTCCTTCTGAGGTGAAAAGAATTAATGTTCATTTCTGGAAGTGCAAGAAATTATGCTTTATCTGTAAATATAATATCTTTACAGATTCTAGTGTGAAATTAATATATCACCACCACATAAAATGTATAATTCATGAACTGATACCCAGTCAGATGTAGCAGCCATGAAAACTGAGGCATCTGCAAATTATGAGCATACATCTGGCAAACAAGTGATGTCAACAATCTCATAAAGGTGGAATATGTTTTTTTTTTAAAGTAAAAGATTTTCACGGCATCTACCTGTTACCTTTGCAATGTAAGATTTAAAAATTGAGATAATTCTTAGAAAATAAGATATAAGATTTTTTTGAGAACAGCCAACAAAATCATTATCATGTATAAATAGGAAGCAAATGAGTTGTTACAGACTCTAGAAAACAGAGTTATATACCATGAATATAATTACGGCACTATCTCTTTGAGAAGAGTAGGGGCATATATTGAAACAATGATGTAGCTTATAAATGTTGCTGAGAGCAGAATTTGGGAAATCTACAGTGACTAAATCAGGAGTTAGTAAGACACAATACAGGCAGACCGTCACAAATTC